>NW_024545513.1:11207500-12457500 GCF_018152505.1 Drosophila elegans | reverse complement strand
AAGGGGTATTTTTTGAAACAAATTTTTTTATATTATAGACTCACAAGTTTATGAAGTGGTTACTTAATAGTGCGTTAAAATATATGTGTTTTAAAGCAGAATTCATGTACTTTATCACTCTTCTGTTCGAAAATATTAGCCATAACTATCTTATAAGTGCACTTTTCTAAATATATGTATGTATGTATAGGTAGCACCATTCTTCATTGCTTTTGGTGTTTTGTTTTTATGCTCACATGCTTGTTTACCATTCCGATCATTTTGTAGATGCAAATGGATTGTTGTCATCGTGAAAACTTTTTGGCAACGTGCCTATGAAAAATAAAATACAATTATTTCATTTAAATTCGTGGCATTTTTGATTGGCAGAAGTGCATGCATGAATTTCCTGCTCAATATCACATCAGTGAGTATATATTTTCAATCCCATATTCATGTGTTATTCTTTCCGTTCCTTTTGTTTATATTGCAGTGGTGTTGGTGGTGGTGCTGGTTCTGTTTTCATGTTGATTAACTGGCAATCGTGAATATTTAAGGGCATTATCTGCTCGAATTATATTTCGTTTTCTCGCACGCTTCCTGTTTCTATAATAAGATCATGTGCAAATGTGCCATATAGATATAGAATTGCACATTTTGTTTACACTGGCGATTGATTGTTCCTGCACCTTCTTAGAATTGAAGGAAAGTGCATACGATTATAATTGTTTTACTTAAAGCCCATGAAAACTGAACTTCAGTGGCCTTATCGGGATCTAAGATTGTCGTCGAACGCATACTAACATCGGCCACAAATAAAGGTGGCGCTCTAGCTGATATTATTTTACGACTTCAATCGAATTAGTCCCAATATCAGTTGGTCAACGACTATGAGTACAATCTACTATACTACTCATGCAGATATTGAATAGAGCTCGTGATCTTAGTCAGTGAGGTTAGTCATGAGTCGATGCGACTGGTGAAATAATGCCTTCAACTTGGGACAACGAGATCTTAAGAATGACGGAAAGTGAGTAAGACATCGGGGTACGGCATATTTGCACATTCTAATCCCCGCCAGCATTATCAGCTAACAAAAATTTCATATTCTTATAAAAGTCCATACAATATACATATGTATTTATAGTTTAACGTGGTTGAATATTAGTGGGGGTAGGTTCGGAAAGCACATGACCACAGAGACGTTAGTTTAATCAACGACCTTGAGATTGTGACCGGAAAGTGAGATAAAAGACAATAGAACGACGACGTCCGGAAATTAGGTCTTTTAAGTAGTGGAATTTGCAAAATAGAAGTGCACTTATATGGCCATTGTAAACTTATTGATTACCTTGAACTTGTAGAGTAAATTCTTAAACAAGAAACCTTTGAACAAGGTATAAAACCGGTAACAATATGAATACAACTAATCATATTATTTTACCGGTTATAGAGTTCGATTCGAACGAATGTTTATCTTCTTTGAGAAATTGAAAATCAATCTAGAATTAGTTATTATCATGGATCCATGGAGTACAAGAGATAAGGTTCTGCTCATTTGTAGCAGAGTTGCAAAACGATATTATAAGTATTGCCATTCAAATAAAACTTATAAAAAGAACATTTTCATATTAGCGTATCACCACTGTACCATTTGTTCCCCTCATTATGATATTGCAATTGTGATTACTTTATGGTGATTTATATCCGTGCCATATCCATTGAAGAAATTCGCTTATATTGCCAAATCAGCGATAAGCGCAGGTGTATACACATACATATGTGTATGCATAATATATGTACATGTAGAAGTGACTATCGTAAACGCCCACCTGACGTCATCTGCGGAGATAACGGAACGATTGCGATATCTTACCATTACCTCTCCTCCGGATCTCTCTTCTATTGTCCCTTACGCCTTCGCCAGCATCATAAATATTGCGAACGACTTTATATGTGTGCACGTATGTATGTGTATCATGCATGTATGTATGTATATCATGTGCATGCAGATAAGCTGCATAATAAACCGCATTACGAGTGGGTTTGCGAATCGTGGACCTGTGGGTGGTGGGTGATGGGTGGTCGAGCAATGCGAAAGTTCTTCTAATGCGCAGTTTGCTTGCCATTCGATTTTGGATGGGATTGCAATCGGCATTGGGTTGAATATTGGATAAGGTGGGCTGGGAGCAGTTAAAGATCTATTGATTTGCATCATTTCTAATTCTACATTTTGTCTTTGGGGTTTGGCTGAATTTCAAGTTAATTGTCATAGAGCGATGCAAATCCTTTGATCAATTCCACTATGCATTATCAAAAACAAATTGTATGTTAAAATGCTTTAACTCACACTTTCCTTAGTTATGGTCATTAGTCATTATTCTCATTATTATTGTTAACACTATCATTGTTATTATTACAACACGTGCATATTAACATAATAAACTCAAATAGTCAAGAAAAAGTTAGAAATAGTAGTAGTAATAATAACATTGATACTCCCTTTAAAAGTATCATTTGAAATCCCCTGGACTCCGATTTGAAACCGCTGTACTGGGGTTTATTTTAAAGTATTTCTTTGCAAGTGCCTACGTGTGTGTTGGCACGTCCGCCTCACACTCACCTCATTCCATCTCAGCCCTCCCCAAAACCGTTACCCCAATCGCAACCCCTTGGAACCAGTGAATCCACCACGAGGCGAATCGAATCCGAAGCTTAAAAACCCGATGTGGTCTCGGTGCATTAGCTCTCTGCTCTCCTCGTTCATCCTGTGGGGGTGTGGTGAATTGAGTGCTCTCTTAGTTGTCCTGATTTCACCTTCACCTCCACCAAACTTGTGGAGGCAGGAGTCGCCAAACGAAATTTCCAGAAAATCTCGTAGAATCTCTGAGTCTTTCAATATCCCCCTTACTTGTAAAGTTCAGGGGGATATTGTTTCCTTAACCACTGTTGTTGATTTTAAAAACTAGAACTATAATTTAAAATATTAAAAAAATGGGCACACATATTTCATACTCAATAGTTTAGAAATCAAGCCCAAATAGTTTATTTTCTATGAATATAATTTTGTTTTATATATACTGGGTATGTTGTAGTCCAAATGATTGCGCTTTCTAGGGCACTTAGCCAGGGAGACGCCTTGACCCACTGCAGGGTCAACGACTGCAGCGCAAAGCTGGACGGGATGTGGGTCACATTTGTAACTGACATTTGTAACTGGCCTCCATTAGAAAAGCCCCCCTGCAGCGAGGAAACCCCCTTCCTTTAGTTAGATTTTAGTTACAAACTGAATGCATTTATTATATTTTATATCCTTATTTCACCACTCAAGTATTGCAAATTAACATATACATACATACTTTAACATTATAAAGCGAGGACTCACCCTGATTAAACCACTTACTTTAGATTGTGGCCCGGCGACATGACCTGAAGCTGATCGTGACCTCCGCCACGATGGACTCGAGCAAGTTTGCGACCTTCTTCGGCAATGTGCCCACATTTACCATACCCGGAAGGACGTTTCCCGTGGACGTGATGTTCAGCAAGAACACGTGCGAGGATTACGTGGAATCGGCTGTCAAACAGGCACTGCAGGTGCACTTGACGCCCAACGAGGGCGACATGCTCATCTTCATGCCCGGCCAGGAGGACATCGAGGTGACGTGCGAGGTGCTGGAGGAGCGCCTGGCGGAGATCGACAATGCGCCGGAGCTGAGCATTCTGCCCATATACTCGCAACTGCCGTCGGATTTGCAGGCCAAGATCTTCCAGAAATCCGGCGATGGGGTGCGCAAGTGTGTGGTGGCCACCAACATTGCGGAGACATCGCTGACCGTCGATGGCATCATCTACGTCATCGATTCCGGCTACTGCAAGCTGAAGGTCTACAATCCACGCATCGGCATGGACGCCCTGCAGATCTATCCCATATCGCAGGCCAATGCCAATCAGCGCAGTGGCCGTGCCGGACGCACAGGTCCTGGCCAGGCATTCCGGCTCTACACACAGCGTCAGTACAAGGACGAGCTGCTGGCCCTCACCGTACCGGAGATCCAGCGCACCAATCTGGCCAACACGGTGCTGCTGCTCAAGTCGCTCGGCGTCGTCGACCTGCTGCAGTTCCACTTCATGGATCCCCCGCCCCAGGACAACATCCTCAACTCGCTGTACCAGCTGTGGATCCTCGGTGCCCTCGACCACACCGGCGCCCTCACCACGCTGGGTCGCCAGATGGCCGAGTTCCCGCTGGACCCGCCCCAGTGCCAGATGCTCATCGTCGCCTGTCGCATCCAGTGCAGCGCCGAGGTCCTGATTATAGGTAAAAAAAAATGTTTTTTTTTTTTATTAATTTTTATGTTTATATAATTCTGACACACAAAATCAAACTTTTTGTAATTTTCATTTGTAATTTTTCAAGATATCTTAAGTCCTATATAAAATAATTTTTCACCACCCACAGTTTTGTTAAGATAGGAAAATCCGATGCTTGTCATTGGTTTAAAAATTTAATTTATAAATAAAATTCAGCATTGCTTTATTGAAGAAATTCAACCATTATCCATGTTTCTGGAACTTGCATACAAAGTTGAAAAATCCTATTATAGACAATTCTTTCAATCGTTAAGCACTAATTTTTGTATTCTCATGTTGTTGTTTTTTTTTTTGCAAAAATTGGTAGCAATGAAATAAATATTATTTAAAAATGTCAATCGGTTAAAAATTTGTTACCACAATTTAAAAAATTTAGATAAATTCTCGTCCATCTACACTTCTTATTGCAAAACAAATATTTTTAGTATCTGATCTATTTTTTAAATTGAAAATTTAAATTTTTTTTTTATTTTTAAAAGACTAATATTTTTTCAAAATATTATACCTATGATAAATGTTGATTTTAATATTTGCCAAATGTTTCATTAGCTGCTACCAAACTTTTGATTGCTATTTCCATAAGCTAAGAAAATACTATTCTTTTGACCGCAACTGTTAGTTAATACCTTTTTGTGTATGTTGATAATTGTGTACTAGTTTTTACTTCCTTACCAGTTATTAAACACTATAATTGATAATTCCCTGCTCTTGCCACAAAATGTATTGATGCACAAGTGTAATTTTTTCGCACCCAGTGTCCATGTTGTCGGTGCCGTCGATCTTCTACCGACCGAAGGGCCGCGAGGAGGAGGCTGATGGAGTGCGCGAAAAGTTCCAGGTGCCCGAGTCCGACCACCTGACCTACCTCAATGTGTATCAGCAGTGGCGCCAGAACAAGTAAGTCACCAAACTCTGTCCAATCCCGGCCAGAAATTCTAGTCCCACTAATTCTTTAAAAAATCCTCTACACACAGTTACAGTTCGTCGTGGTGCAACGAGCACTTCATCCACATCAAGGCGATGCGGAAGGTGCGCGAGGTGCGTCAGCAGCTGAAGGACATCATGCTGCAGCAGAATCTGAGCGTGAAGAGCTGCGGCACCGACTGGGACATAGTGCGCAAGTGCATCTGCTCGGCGTACTTCTACCAGGCGGCCAGGCTGAAGGGCATCGGGGAGTATGTGAACTTGCGTACGGGCATGCCCTGCCATCTGCATCCCACGTCCGCTTTGTATGGGTTGGGCACCACACCCGACTATGTCGTCTACCATGAGCTGATCATGACGGCCAAGGAGTACATGCAGTGCGCCACCGCCGTCGATGGCTATTGGCTGGCCGAGCTGGGACCCATGTTCTTCTCCGTCAAGGAGTCCGGTCGCAGTGGCCGCGAGAAGAAGAAACAGGCAGCGGAGCATCTCAAGGAGATGGAGGAGCAGATGCTGAAGGCCCAGCACGAGATGGAGGAGCGCAAACAGCAGGCGGCCGATAGGGAGGAGCAGCTGGCCGCCAAGCAGGAGATCGCTACACCGGGCAATGCCACGCCCCGTCGCACGCCGTCCAGGATCGGTCTCTGATTTGTTCTACAACTGTTCATTCTTTCTATTCATACATAAGTTTAACAATAACTATTTTTTGTTTTACTATACACCATAATAAAGAATCATTGTAAACTGGAGCAAAGCGAGGAGAAGGAAAGCTCGTGGGTGATGCTGCATGCGTGAGGCTCCACTTTCCACACGGATGCACTTGTTGTCCTCCAGTCGATGGTTTTCACTGCAGGAGCACTCGCCCCACTTGCAGACCATGGGTGCTGGCACTGTTCCATTGGTCTCCACCAGGAGGGACTGCATCCGGCACTGGTCATCGTGCAGGCAGAGTGCTCCGAAGGGCACAATGGGTTCGCAGGTGATCCGCTCCCGTTGGTCCTCCTCCTCCGGCTCCCACTCCTTGGCCACCGCGTTGGCTACCCTTCTGGGGTAGTGCGATGGCCGACAGCCGCATAGGTGATCCAGGCACTTGCCATCGCCCCCAAGCTTAACCTTGCACTGGGCACTGTGCTCGCAGCTGGCCCCGTAGCCGGATCCCGTGACGCACTTGGTCATGTTGTGGTTGTGAACGTAGCCCGCGGCACAGCCGCACTTCTTCACTTTGGTCAGGCAAAGGGAGGCGCCACAGCTCCCACAATCCTTGTCCACGCCGCAGATGGATTCTGTGAAATTTAGTTAATTAATTAATTGCACTTCAAAAGGAAATAATTTGTTTGAAAGGAAAGTTTTTCAAAATAAGGAAAGAAATTTCTAAACATAAATTAACAAAATAAATTTAAATTCAAAATGAAAAAAATTGTAAACTAATTTGATAATTAATAGTATAAAAGGGAAAGGTTTATAAATAACAAAGAAAATTACTTTCAATTTTAAAAGCTAAAGATAAATTTATTATAGTAAATTCAAAATTAAATATTGAAAAAAGTGCTCTTAAAATTATGAGAGAAAATTACTTTCAATTTTAAAAGATGAAGATATCCAAAGAAATTGAAAATCAAAAGGAAAAAATGTTTCAGCTTGTTTGACATCTAATAATATAGAAAGGAGAGGTTTAAAAATAATAAAAGAAAATTACTTTCAATTCTAAAAAATAGATGTTAAAATAAATTAAAATTCGAAAGTACAATTATAATTTAGATTTTTAATAAAATCTTAATTAAATTTAGGCTTTAAGTAATTATGATTTTATTGTTTTTGTTTAATATTTTATGGTTTTATTGGTTAAAACAAAAAAATTTTTTTTTGTAGAAACAAATTAAACGCTCAAAGCTGTCAAATTTCGGAAAAATTGGCTAGATTTAAAGATGTTTTAGACACCGAATTAAAAATTAAGTTTTCTCTTATATAGGTCTTATGTAAAATGCAGTTGAAGAACTTATATAAAATCAGGCCACTTAGGATTTCTCTCAGTGTACTCACGCAGCACGGCCAGGCAGCGTCCCTCGTGGAGCTCGAATTGGGCAGTGCAGATGCACTGGCCCCCAGAGCACGAGCTGAACCGATCCGCCAGCTGGCACTGCCGATGGAACTCGCATTCGCCGCCCGGAGCAACTGCCTCCGGCAGACAGCGACGCCGATCGCCACTGGGCACATGGCCGGCGGAGCAGAGGCACTGATCCCACCGCGGATGACAGTCGGCATGGGGCATGGGACATGGACAGGGTCCACCAATGATGTTGGTCAGCTTCTTCTCCAACGGCGCACAGGTCACCCTTTCGCCGGCGCCACGTGCCGTGCAGGTGCAGACCATGTCCAGGCACCGACCACGCTCGAATTGCGCGCACTGTGCGTCCGAGCTGCAGGACAGCTCCAGCAGATCCTCCGCCCGGCAGATCCTTAATCCTGGCAGTCCAGCCAGCAGCACTGCGATCCAAGCAAGCATCATAATTGGCATTTTAAATTCAATTCAATCGATTTTATTTGCCTGGCTCACATTCACCGGACTGCAAACCGTTACTTTCGCTTCGACAAAAAGCTCGTCTTGAAAATACCGATCGATCGATTAATGCGAAAAGATCAGTGCTGTCATTTTCCAAATTCTCTTTCAATCGGTTTTTACCCAAAAAAAAAAAAATGGCATATAATTACCATAATCTACCAGATACTTTTTTTAAGCAAATTTCAATCATAAATTATGCGAATGAGCTGCTTTCCTTAGTTTGTCCTTTTTTAGTTTCTTACTATTTAATTTTTCTAATCTAAATCTAATTTTTACTGTTTTATCAGGTAAATTCAACATAAAATTGTAAAGTTGAGGATATTAACTGTTTATTTTATAAAGACATTTCGTTTCTATGTAGGCCCTATGAAGAGCTTTAAGATAGACTTTGCATAATTAAATTAAAAAAAATAAAATAAATAAATATGCCTGACAAGACTTTGCGCAGAATAGTTTTACAGAATAGTTTTACAAACGATGCTTTTCCCAAATGAAATAAATAACACTAAAACTTACAGTTCAATGATATTTAACTAAACATGTGGATATTGACTATGTGCTAATAAAATAAAACAACTGAAATTCTTTACTAAAAAAAAAACCTTTATAAATACAACATTTTATAAAAATAAAAAATTATTTAAACAAACTACATTTTGTACCGTTAAAAGTTCAAAGTTATAAAATATCGATAGCCCCTGGCCAACAGTCTGGCAATGTTGCGGTGAGCCAACACTGTGGCAACCATAGAAATTTACACTAAGCGTCGCATTAGTAGTTTTTAATTAAAATATATATATGTATAATAATATATATTTTATCTCCCACTGATTCTTGGATTGTGTCCAAAAAAAACAGCAACGCAGGTCTAGATAAGGATTATTGTTTAAGGCCTGAAGTAATCAAAATAATAATTACGCAAGCACGGGTGCAAGCGAGAGAGAGCGAGCCTCGAAAGCGAGAAAGGAGGATGGACTATTCTAGCAAGCTTTCGACTAGAACTATAATACCCTCTGCAAGGGTATAAAAACGGCACTTGTAATATTACTTGTACGATTTTCTATTATTATTATTTTATTATTACAAAATAAATTAAACTTTTACATACTTTTAAAAAAATCTACAAAAATTACCACCTTACTTACACCATTTTCTTAATTTTCAAGGAATAATTTTTAAAGCCAGGCATCTTGAAAATAATTTTTAAAATAAATCCAAGTTTGTAAAACCGAAAGTAGAATTTTAGAAAACGCAATTGGAATAAAACGGGTAACAAAAAAAATAGTTCACCTATTGTTTTTCACATAATATTTGAGATCTCCCAATGAAATAGAAACGCAGCTACAAAAAAGAGCTCCTTCAGTTTTAAATAAAATTCTGAGGGTTGTGAAAAGACGAATCCGTTTACAATACAATACAAATTTTATTCGCTTCTCTTTCGCTCTGTACGATTTCAGATTTATTACGATCTTAACTCCGCTCCCCGCCCAATTCGTTTCGCTACTTTCGCTACGATCAATAAGATATTTTGGATATATAGAAGGGGATCGTGTGTGAGTACTTCTTCAAGTCTTGTATTTCCTATGCGGAATGGTATGGAAAATGGAAAATGTTTTTTTTTTTTTACATTTAGTTTAGTTACGGTTTACATTATTTGTGTGTGGTTTTTGTGTGTTTTTTTTCTTTTTTGTTTTAGATTAGAAGTAGCATAATTTAACCCCGTCTTTAGCTAAAAAAAATCATAGAAATTAAGACGCCCCCGCGTTTCGTGACCATTTGCCGTCTTTTTCCCCCCGTTAAATCCCCCGATTTGAATCCTTCCTCGAATCCTAAGACAGGCACTTGGCTTCCTGCTGCTCCGGATGCTCCTGGATGCTTCTTCTTCTTACAGCTCACTGTGCGGGGTCTTGGCCTCCTCCTCCTGCTCTGTGGGCGTTGGAGTGATCTCCTCCACAGGCTCTTGCTGCACCTTCTCCTTCTCTGGCTGCTCCTGCTGGTCCTGCTGCTCCTCGGTGTTCTCCGCCTTGGAGGAGCCATCGCCACTGCCACTGGAGGATGTGGCCTCCTCTCCCTCCGCCTTGTTCTTCTTCTCCTTCTCAGCGGCGGGCTTCACCTTGGGCTTCCAGATCTTGATCTTGTTAACCAAATACTTGACCTCGCGATCCAGCAGGCTCATTTTATCTGTAATATCCTTGACGGTCAGCCGGATATCGGCATTCTTGGCCAGCTTCTTCTGGGCCGCCGTCTCCGTCTTCAGCCAAGCGTTCGTTTCGGTTATCACCTTGGCCAGCGTATCGATCTCCACCTGGGTGAAGACATCCTTTTCGGGATTCGTGTCCTTGGTGAGATTGCGTCCGGTGACCAGGAACTTTTCGGCGCCATCAATCATGCCCTTCAGTGCCTTAATGGCCTCCGGTCGCTCCTCGTGCTCCCAGTGACGGGCCAAAAAGACATTGGACAGCTTCTTCAGCTGTGCCAACTTCTCCTCGTAGATCTCCGCCTTGGGATCATCGAGATCCTCGTACAGCCATTCACCCAAAGTGCTGCATTCGGCCAGCAGTTTCTCCTTCTCCTCGTCGGTCACACATTTGGCATAGGCGTCCTCTTCCAACTTCTGCTGCACCTCGATGATGTGGGCCTCCAAAGAATTGAAGGCGGATTCCAAGCGGACACGCTGCTCCTCCGCCTTGTTGATGGCCGCCAGTTTGGCCAGGGAGATGTCGTACGCAGAACCGGTCAGTGGAATGGTGAATTGCGTCTGCGATTCATAGGTCACAGGGGATTTGACCGTCATCAGCTTGATGGTGTCGTTCTTGGCCTCGGCCTCCTGTTTGCCATTCTCCTCAGACTTTTGCTCCTTGCTGCTGGCCTCCTCCTCCTTGGGCTTTTCACTGTCCTCGGTCTTGGATGCCGGCTCTTCGCCAGCATTGGTTGGCTCCTCTACCTGCTCGGGGTCCTCCTTCTTGTCGTCACCCTCCTTGGCGAACAACTTGCTCAATGTGCTGCCCAGCTTGGACAGGGTGCTGTCCTCATCGGCATCCTCCTCGGGCTTTTGCTTTTCGTACACATACTCCACGCCCGTGCAGCGGAAAATGCCGGAATCGTCCAGGTAAAAGTAGGCCTTGATGCCCTTGTTGTCCACCGACTCCTTCTTCGACTTCTCCAGCAGCTCCTTCACCTGCTTCAGCTGCACTTTGGTCACATTCAGGCTGCCCAAGGCGGCGATCTCATCCTTGCTGTAGCGATCCAGGTCGGCATAGTTCACATAGAACTCAAAGTCATCGGTGTGCTTGTTGAAGGTGATGACCTTCTTCTGCGGATAGGGATTCATCAGGGCGAACAGGACACGTTTCACCTGCTTGACGGCCGCACCATCGCCGGGATCCCGCTCGAAGGACACTTGCAGGGGCAACAGCGTGGCATCCTTGACCACAAACTTCTTCACTTTGAAGCCGGCCGACAGGTCGGCTGCCTTGTAAACCGCACCCATGGTGGCGGACTCATCGGCGTTCAGATTCTTGCCCAGATCCTGCTTGATGAGTGCCTTGATCGTCTCCTGGACACGTGGCACTCGTGTGCCGCCGCCGAACAGTATCACCTGATTGATCACATCCAAGCTGAGGTGCGACGAGGCCAGCGCCTCTTCCAATGGCTTGGTGGCCCTGGGCCAGAGATCCTCGCAGATTTGCTCCAGTTTCTCACGCGACACGGTCAGCTTGAAGTCAATGTCCTCCAGAAGATTCTCGATTTGGGCATAGAATTCCGTATTGGCGGACAGGACATTCTTCAAGCGTCCCGCCTCCTTGAAAAGTTTGGCCAGAGCACGCGGACTGGTGGTCACATCGGTCTTCGTTTTCTTGAGGGCATTGAACTCCTTGGCCAGGTAATCGCGCAGCCTCAACTGAATCTCCAGACCGCCCAGGGTGCGATCATAGCCAACGCCCAGGACCTGCACCACCGGATTGATCTCCTTGGTCTGTTTGTCCTTCACCAGCTGATAGCTGACCACAGCCGCTGACGTTTTGTAGGCACCCATGTCGTAGAAGAGGTAATACTGCGCCGTCTCGTTGATCTCGCCGCGATGGAAGACGCCATAGTTGAGGGCCACCGCCGCATAGTCGTTGATCAGTTGGAGCACCTTCAGATTGGCCAACTGGGCGGCCGACAACAGAGCCTCTCGTTCCGCCTGCCCGAAATAGCCGGGCACTGTGAGCACGCACTCGGTGATTGGCTGCTGTGTGGACTCCTGGGCAAATTGCTTGGCCTTGACCAGCATTTGGGCCACCAGCTCCTCCACGGAGAACTCCTCGGTTTCGCTTTTGCGGAAAACCACAGTGTTGCGCTCCGGATCGCCCACAATATTGTAGTAGGGAAAGCGTTTCCTAAAATAAAAAAATAAAACAAAACAAATTGGTCGTTGGCGATAACTCATTACAGAGCGCAACGCAATGACGTGGCCCACCGATGTACACTACTACTCACCTATACAAATCCACAATGGGATTATCTATGGTCTTGCCCAGCAAATCCAGCAGATAACCGTAGGCCGAGTTGGGATCCTTGATCCCGATGGTCTGGGCATCTTCGCCGATGGTTCGCACGCCATCGCGGAAGGCCAGGATCGCCGGGGTTTTGCGCTTCGACTCGCGATTCAGGGCGATTTCCATGGGCACTCCGGGCGAAACGACGCCCACTTTCATCCACTCGCTGCCCAAATCCACGGACATCACGGCGGCGCCCTGGGAAAGGGCAATCCCCGCCAGCAGGGCGCTCAGTAAGAGCACGAGTTTCATGGTCTGTAGGTAATGTGGTACAAATTGGGTGGATTAACAGGCTTTTCAGAAATCTTGCATGTACAATTTTTACGGACATCGTTTTTTATAGAAAGAAGTGATCATATGAGATTTTCCTGCAGGCTTTTCATCAAAAATGTCTATTCTTTAAGTTTTCTTTAAGATTTTTCATAAAAAATGTTTAGTTTTGTAGATTTTTTTTTATAGGAACAAGTAGATAATATGGTTGGTAAAATTGGGTAGATTAAGAGTTTTTCCTGCAGTTTTTCCATCAAAAATTGTTATTTTTTAGTTTTCTTCAAGGTTTTTCATAAAGAATGTTTATTTATGATTTATAAGGACATAATTTCTTTCTTAATCTCTTGCTAGACCATTCGGCAACGAAGTTATTATGTTCTTGACTACATTTTTTAAAAATAGTTCATTTGTTTAAACATTAATATATCTTTGCCGGTATGGTCTATAAGGAATTTGATAGATCTTTCGAGATCTTTCGAAAACTTAATAAAATAAATACCCCGAAATTGGAACTTGAATATTAAATTTTGTGAATCGATTTCACAAATTCCATGAATAAAAGTAAAAATCTGAAGAAACATAACAACTTGTACTACAATTAAAATGTATATAATGTATATAATTATAATTCTTTTTCACAGATTAATTTAAGGAAATCTATGGGTTACTTTTATACTTCCAATACAAATCTTCTTGGATACAGGATATTTAATAACACAATAAATTTAGTTATTAATACTTCGATTTTTAACAGATTGTACACATCCTGTATGGAACAGAACACTAAAAACTGAATTATTGGAGAAAAATTTTAAGTAATGCTCATGTGGCAGCCGAGAAATATATAGTTTACCGGTGAAATATTAACGGGGGAGAAATACTTTTCCAGGAGATTTTTGACGTAAATTGGTGAAAAGAGCAATAACCTTTTCCTTTACTTCCACATTTCTTCCGCAATTCTTTCTCTTTCTCTTTCACTTCTATTTTTTCATTTTTTTTTTTTTTTGCAACGCAAGCAGCTGTCTGTGGTCCCCGCCTCTCCCCGCCGCCCATACTTTCAACTTTCCAGCCAAGTGCGGCTTTCCACTTACGTGTCCCGTTTTGTTCGTCGCTTCCAGCTGTCCTTCGCGACTCTTCTTCCACTCGCCAATCGACTTTTATTCAGCAGAGCAAATAATTGTTAATTATTCAATTCACAACGTGAAATTCGAGTGCGGTTTATAATAAAACGAGTCGAGTCGCCGCGTTGACGTGTTGATTCGGCCGCGAGTGTGCCCGTCGCACGCCGACACCGAACGCTTAGTTTGGGCGAGCACGGTCACTCTACGAAACAGTGTTGTAAATGGCGCGACATTTTGAATTTTACAGTTTTAGAGCCTTTATGGTTAAAAATCAGGTTTAAAAATTAATTTTTAAATAATAAATAAAAACAAACTGATATACTTCGTTGTCGAGTTTTTTAGTTTTAAATGGAATGTAAAATGGTTGCTTGTTATTTAGACCAAGAACAATAAATAAAAAAGAATTAATTTAAATTTGTTGTTGAAGGAATTTTAAAATGTATCTGCTGATGCTTGAAAAGAGCAAGCAACACTAAAGTTAGGTTTTTGAAAAACATTTACAAATTTGTATATGTTTTATATTTTATCAAAATAATAAAAAGTGCTTTAAAAAATCATAATAATTTGGTATCAGAATAGTTTGTTAGTTTAAAAACGATAAATTCGCTTGTGTTCAAAAGTGAAAACTCGTTACTTATATTATTGCCTAACTTATTACATATGTAGCTTACAATTATTTTTTCTTTTTTGTAATTCAAGCAGCAATTCAACCCACATATTGACAGCTCAGCATTCCATCGATGACCGAGTTTTTTTAACGAAAGTGCTGACGCATAATTAAACTAATTACTTTGCATACACTTTTCTCTTAGAGTTATTGACGAGCTTAAAAGTTGCGGCTTCAAATAATAATGAAGCAATGTTATACTTTAAAGCTAAACATGCAAAAACAATTTGTACACCAATTCTTAAGGCTTTATAATCTTTATGTATATCAAAACCTAAAAAGAAGATGCCCTATCTTTTAGAAAAAATGCATTACAAAATTGTACATAACAATGACTTTAAGCTGGCATGACTTTAAAGCTAGGTAAATAAATGAAAAGGGTATTAAAATGTTCTAACAAGGTTTCCGTACAACACGCCGACTCAACTCTTCGCGTTAAAAATAAAAGTGAGTGCAGAGTGCAAAACGATCGATTCCAGCAAATTTAAATGAAACCACTCCAAATGCGGAATAGCACAAAGACAATCCACCGATAATTCAAACCACCAACAGACTGCAATTGAGCAATATTCTGATTTTGCTGATCTGTTTTCCTCTTGGCCATATAAAACCCGTCCCGTTCTACGAAACTCTAGTCAAAATTCAGTGAGCTATGAGTGGACAACGACTGCTGATCTTCGCGGCCATTGGTTGCCTCTGGGCCACAGCGTTTTCGCTTCCGACCACCGGAAATGAGGAGTTCGACGAGGGTTTGCCGGAAACGGAGTTCGACTACGAGGAGCGACACACTCGCGAAATTCCAGCGCAGGCCTATGCCGCTCCGGTCGTTTACAATTCGAAGTCCAGCTATTCGGTGCCGAAGAACCAAGGACACTCCGCTCCTGTAGCACCGGCTTATTCACCATCTGCATCACCGAGCTACTCAGCGCCCGCAGCTCCCTCTTATTCATCACCTGCATCATCCAGCTATTCAGCTCCAGCTCAATCGTATTCAGCACCTGCAGCTCCATCCAGCTATTCAGCGCCTGCAGCTCCATCCAGCTATTCAGCCCCTGCAGCTCCAGCTCAATCGTATTCCGCACCTGCTGCACCATCCAGCTATTCAGCACCTGCAGCTCCACCTCAATCGTATTCCGCACCTGCTGCACCTTCCAGCTATTCAGCACCTGCAGCTCCATCTTACTCACCACCTGCCTCATCCAGCTATTCAGCTCCAGCTCAATCGTATTCCGCACCTGCTGCACCATCCAGCTATTCAGCACCTGCGGCTCCAGCTCAATCTTATTCCGCACCTGCTGCTCCATCCAGCTATTCAGCACCTGCAGCTTCACCTCAATCGTATTCCGCACCCGCTGCACCTTCCAGCTATTCAGCACCTGCAGCTCCCTCTTACTCACCACCTGCCTCATCCAGCTATTCAGCTCCAGCTCAATCGTATTCCGCACCTGCTGCTCCATCCAGCTACTCAGCGCCTGCGGCTCCAGCTCAATCGTATTCCGCACCTGCTGCTCCATCCAGCTATTCAGCTCCTGCAGCTCCCGCTTATTCACCACCTGCATCATCCAGCTATTCTGCTCCAGCTCAATCCTATTCCGCACCTGCTGCTCCATCCAGCTACTCAGCGCCTGCGGCTCCAGCTCAATCTTATTCCGCACCAGCTGCTCCGTCCAGCTACTCAGCGCCTGCGGCTCAAGCTCAATCGTATTCCGCACCTGCTGCTCCATCCAGCTATTCAGCGCCTGCTGCTCCAGCTCAATCGTATTCCGCACCTGCTGCTCCCTCTTACTCACCACCTGCATCATCCAGCTACTCAGCTCCAGCTCATTCGTATTCCGCACCATCCAGCTATTCAGCGCCTGCAGCTCCAGCTCAATCGTATTCCGCACCTGCAGCTCCCTCTTACTCAGCACCTGCCTCATCCAGCTATTCAGCTCCAGCTCAATCTTATTCCGCACCTGCAGCTCCAGCACAATCGTATTCCGCACCTGCTGCTTCGTCCAGCTATTCAGCGCCTGCAGCGCCGTCTTATTCCCAACCTGCATCATCAAGCTACTCTGCCGGACATTCAGGTCGGGCGTATTCCGCACCTGCAGCACCAAAAGCATCATCTGAATATTCAGCACCTGCAGCACCTGCGACTCCTTCGTATTCGGCATCGAAGACCTCGTCCTCTGCTGCACCTTCAGGTTATTCAGCACCAGCATCTTCCGGTTATTCGGCACCAGCAAAGTCCGGTTATTCAGCACCAGCCTCGAAATCGTCAGGATACGCTCGTTCTGAAATGGATCATCATATTCTTGGTATGGCAAGGACCGCTGCTGCCTACGGATCTGCTGCTCCGGCGCCCGCTTACGGCGGAGCCTCGATTCCATCGCCTCCGTGCCCCAAAAATTATGTTTTCAGCTGCGGCAGCGTTTTTACACCAGCTCCTTGCAGCCAAGGATACGGTTATTAAACGTATTTCGGACTTGAACTATATCTTAATAAAATTTAAAAATGAAATTATAAAAAAATATATATGTTTGTGCTGTTATTTTAAAATTTTATTTCTGGTATTTGACAGATTTTATACAAAAGTACAGAAGCGGACTTGCATTGCCTTTTCTTTACTCAGAGATCGCTCACTTCGCATTACATTGATTTGTTGACTTCTCATTTTAAAATATATATATATGCATGTTGAGCTTAAAAGCCAGGAATTAGGTACACGATTTTTTAGTAACCGTTTTCTCAAAAAAAAACTTCTCTCCGCTATTGCAAAACATCTACATAACCAACTGCCTTTTTCGTTAAACAAGAGCAAATAGCTCTCTACGCTCTCGCTCAACAATAGTGGATAATTCAAGGAGAGAGAAAAATTTATACACAGAAAAGAAAGCCTTTCTTATAAAATTGTAAATAATATTAAAGTTTATAAAACTGAACACTAATCTCTTACAGTCCTCTAGGGCAATCAGTGGTAGGATCATAGAGCATCTTTACCCGCAAAACAACCAGGTTCGTATCCTGCTGCTGAAGATTTTTTTTGTGTCATAACTGCAATGTTATTATATAAATATTATATTTGATATTAAAAACGAGTTAATATTATAAAAATATATTCCTGATTCTATAATATCCAACTGATATTCTCAAAAAAAAAATGTTTTTACATTTTAGAGCACAAAAAAACGATATTGAAATTGATCAAATTATATTTTTCAGTGCAGTCTTAACACCAAAAGAGCACAAGAGAGAGCGAGAGAGAGAGAGGGAGAAAAAGAACGTAGCTGAGCTCAAACGTAGTTATTTCAAAGTGCATTCGAAGGTAGATACATCCGAAGACTCGAGCGGATCGTACAATTTTAAGCTTTTTCGACTTTTATTTAACAGTACGTAGTCGTACATTTTTTAGCTCTTAAAAGAACTTTTCTCTAGTTGCGAAATGAGTGCCCCACCGGCTGGGAACGCGTATCAGGTCGCGTGGGACGAGGAGAGCACAATAAAACTGATACGGGCCTATCAGAATCAGACGTTGTTATGGAACACCGAACATCGGGCACATACCCATCGCCAGGACAGGATCGATGCCTGGATGAGGGTGGCCTCCGCGATGGACATGCGGGTGCAGGACATCAAGCGGAAGATGAACTCCATGATAGCGGTCCACCGATCGCAGTTGCGGCGCGGAACTTCCTGTCGAAGGTGGTGGGCCGCTCACTTCGCCTTTCTAATGCCGTCCAACAAAAATCACTATGCCGCAGCTGAGGAGAGCGAAAAGACTAGAAAGGTATACTCGCTCCAGGGTGAACCTCAACATAACTACTTTTTAAGTTATATTCAGCTGGGAAAAAATGAAAATCCTATTTTGGTCCTTTTCATTTTGAATTTTAGTACATTTCAATAACAACAAATTAGACTCTCACAACATTTAAAGTTTCCTTTGATTGCACTTTAAAAAAGAAACAGGAAACAAAAAATATATAAATCTAAAGATCCCAAAAACCAAACCTTTTAAATTTATGCGCCAGTAGATCAGTAGGTCAATACTCAATAATTTGCGTTTTCCATAGAAAATATTATACAGATTTACACAAGTATTATATTTATAGTGCTTATAGTGGTTTATTTGTAAACTGTATTGGTATACATAACCTAATTGTTTTTTAAACCAAGATCTCACACTGTTAATTCAGGTCCACTCTAAAGCTATCAGTGTTGCAATGCAACCACAATTGAAAACAAGAAAAGAGCGCCAGATAAGATAAAAGAAAAGAGCGCGAGCGAAGAAAAAAACACAGAGCAGAGAGAGAGAAAGAGAGTAATATTGACTTTATTCTTCAGCTCAAATCAAAATTAAATATAAACAGAGAGCCTGAGGTTAATTTCCAATTGAGAACGCACAATAGCCCATGACTTATGTAAAATGACACACGGAAGAGACATTTATCAGTAGCCGTTTCTTGACTTAATTTCTTACATAACGATACCCATTGAAACCCGATTTCACAGTGGCATACCCTCGAAAAGTTTACGTTTTACTTTTTAAAAAAATAGCTACTTCCACATAAAATTCGATACCAATAAACTTTTGAGACTTAATGCAATCTGTACTAAGGTGCCCAAAAATTTCCGAAAAATAGTTTAAATATTTTGTACACTAGGAGCTGAAATATAACTATCAATTTATGTGTATAGCCAAGATAAAACAAGAAGAAAGGAAGTTTTGGTGACCCCGACGCAGCATTGAAAGACTATAAAAGTAATAACTTTTCTTACTTCTCAGTGCAATTTTTCGGAGAACAGTTTTGGATCGTTTTCCGATGCGGAATTGGAGGATTTGAGCAGTGATTGCGAGTTCGTGGAGGAGGATCCCCGTAAAAGACCCTATCGCTCAGCTTTTCGAGAGTTTCGAGCCGAATTCGAGCCACCGAAAAAACAGAGATCAGAGGACCAGGAAATTAATCTGGATTTGATAGATGACTCAACCGAGGATTTGGTTCAAGAGCAAGCCTCCAGTAGTAGTCATCCCGAGGAGCTGGAAAAATTTTATGAAAATGCGGAGGAGAATGCCGAAGAGAAGCTAGAGAAAAAGTCGGAGAATGGGGAGCCAGATACCACGGATAGTGTCAGTAAAAACGATGATTCAGCCCTCTACATGAAGTATGTGGCCTGCAAGCTGGCCAACTATCCGCCTCGCATTCGCAGTTCTGTCCAGTTTCAGTTCAATCGCATTCTCTACGAGGCCGATATGGGCCTCCTTGGTGGGTACTTAAAAGGAGCGTACTTTCCAATTACAATAAACAATTTCCATTTGTTACCTCCACAGATCGAAATGCTCAAATGGCACTTGGAAAACCCACATCAGTATCACACTAAAATCGACGTTTGATGATCACACAGCCCAGATAAATCTTTATCCTAAACATTTGAATTAATGAAACAAATTATAGAAGAAAACATATATACATGCTTTTCTTAGAATTTATTTGCAAATTGTTCACTTATGTCCTTCGATAATGAATTATCACACTAAAAGCAACTCATAATAAATACGTACATCTAGGCTCTGTATATTTAGTTCATATGTCATTTGTCGTTCAATACAATGTTACTTGTCTCACGTTGTGAGTTGTTATTTCTCTGTTGCTGTCTATATATTCCATTAAAAAGCACTTATGTATCCTTAACTCCGCTACATGTATGTATATACTAAATATATATATATATATAATCTCTATGAAGTTAAATCATTTGGAACATTCAAATTAAAAACGAATGTGGAAAGCCGTGTTTTCCAACTTTGTGACTACAATTCATTGATTGGAAATCAAGTTAATATAGTTATGTGTATGTGCTAGAGAGACTGGTCCATAGATTAAGAGGTATTATTCAGTTGGCAAATCATAAATGGCCCACTTTACATTTTTTTATTTTCTGTTCCCCCATTTCTTCTTTTAATATAACGACATCTTCATTGAAATTAATTGATTTGTTTTCTTGTTTTACATGTATAACTAATTTTTTAGAGGTTAACGCTTTCAAAAAACTTAAGTGAACTCTTTAATTGACAAAATAAATTGGCTGGTTTTAAGTGTTGGTTCCATTTAATAATAAGTGCTCAAATCGCATCAGATCCATTATATTTGTTTTTAATATAATATAAGTTAATTTTATTTCTGCTTAAATCAATTGTTCTTGCCATACATCCATAAGATTACACTTGTTTTTGGATTTTAAAGAATAAAGAAATTATATGTTGGTAAAACAATGCAATTATTTTGTTTAATAACATAGGAAGTCGTGGAATTTTGTTTCTACTGCCTGAAGATCTAGCAGTGCACAAAAACTCCCCCATTAAGACCATTATAATGATTCAGATCCATCGGACTGGAAGCCACAAATCTTTTAGCCAAGGCTAATAATCAAGAGTCGTTGAACGAGTGCGGCATTGGCCAAAAAACTAAAAACCCAAAGCCCGAAACAAACAGAAATAAAGCGAAACCGAAAGCTAAGCCAGAGACCCATTTAAAAGCCGGAGAGCGTCGGTCCTAAAATTTGGCACTCAAAGCAAAAATACAAAAATACATCCAGCGGAATGCAGTCAACGGAACAATTTCGAGTGTGTTGATCGTTTTGCTTTCAATAAATTTGACCCCCAAATATGAATAAACAAAACAAAAGCCAGTGGCTTAACCCTGGGCTGGGTCAACAACAGACGAATATTCGGCGCTCAAAGCAGTAACGATGATCTCACAGTTTATGGGCAACCGTTATCGATAATAACCATCGTATGAGACCAAGAGACGCCAAATTAAGAAGTTACAAACCGATAACAAAAACAATATCGATATCAAAAGTAAAACGTCGAAAATGGAGCATAAAAAACGCATATCAAACCAAAATTTCCTTCCCACCTTGCAAAATCAAAACCATTTAATAAATTAACAAAATGAAATAAAAACATACTTTTTTGTAATTTTTTTTTATAATTTATTTTGTTTTTGTTGCATAGCTTTGAATGCTTAATAGTTTGTCTGCGACGCGATCAATACGGGATCGGGCAGAACACTATATATATATATATATATATATGTATATATATATAATGTACATCTGTATGTAGGAATATTAACTAAAATGGAAATACATATGGATAATTCTTCTAGTTAAAAACGCACAATAATTACATAATCATATCAAAAATAATCGTATAAAAAAACTTAAGCATTAAACAAAATGTGTTTTAATGGGGGGGACAACAGTAAAAACATGGTGATCGATGAAGGACCTGCTCTGTAGATTCTTAGAGTCATAAGTCTTTGACTTTCCCGCCCTTAATGTTCCGCTTAAAAAAAAAGGAATATATATCTTTACCGTTGGGGGAACAGATTGGGATGTGGTCTGGTTTCTTTTGGGCCAAAGACGCGAACGAAAACAAAAGCGAGAGACTTGAAACGAAAACGAAAGCTTAGGCGAGGCAAGGCGACTTATAGAAAATGCAAAAAAAAAATAAAATATTTTTATATCTGTATACATATATATAAAATCAATGAAAGCCAAGCGAGCGAAAGTTGAGAGATGCTCTCTTTCGCTTCTCTTTTGCTGAAAGAAAGTACAGCTCGCGATTTTCTTCTACACAATTAGTTTTGTTTTGTTTTGTTTTTACTAATACTAAATGTTCATTTCACACATAGATCATAATATTCATGATTTTATGCTTGGTATTTTTTTTTGTATTACTTTTTGTTTCCTTTTTAATGGTAACTTTTTGTGGTTTCTTATTTTTTTGTTTAGCCAAAAAACTTAAAATTCTATCACAGCCGTAATTTTTTTTCAAAGAAAAAATTGTTTTGTTTTGTTTTTTTTGTGGTTTTTGTTTGTTTGCCTTAAATTGTTTATTAAATTACTACTTATTACTTTCATAATTTGTTAATTTGCCCGATTTGTGTTTAAATCTTTTTGAATGCACTTTTGTTGGTTTTTTTTGTTTTTGAGGCTTGCTTTCAATATTTTAAAAAATTCTAATTGCACTTTTTTTGTATAATATTTTAGTGTTTTGTTTTTTATTTAAATTGCTATTTCAATTTGCTTTCATGTCTCAGTTTTCTTGTTTGTTTGTTTTCTGTTTTATTTTTTTTGTTGTGACTAGGAGAACTTCTAAGTGTTTTCATTTAAAAATATATAGTTGTGTTTCCTAAATGCAATATAACTTTTTGATATCTTGCGCATGTGAGATATATGGTGGAAAAAAAACAAAAATTCAGTAGGAACAAAATTAAGGGATATAATGTTTAGCAATGTGGAATGTGCTTGCCTTACATAGTTTTTTTTTTTGTTTTTTTTTTTGGTTTTTTTTTTTAAAATTGGAAGTTATTTGTTTAATTTTTTTTTCATATAAACGGAGCTCTCTACGAAACCGAAATGGAAACCACAACTGAATTTTTGTTGATGTGTTACAAGTATGGAGTTTGTTTTTCTTTTCATTAAATTTAACTTATAGATTGTTCTGGTTTTTTGTTTTTGTTTGTTTCTGCTGTATTGACTACAAATTCTTTGATTTTTGTTTTGTTTTTCTCTTTAGCCTACAACTATCTTTTTTTTTTTTGTGTATTTGTTTGTACAAATCGCGACTGCCATTAATGAGTAATACTGGCCAATCCGTCCGATCTTCCTTTCTTTTCCTTTCCTTTCTATATGTTATAATAGCTTAGGTTAGTATATGTGTCATAGCCTAAATGTTTCCTTAAAAACTGTATGCAAGTGGTGTCTAATATAAAATCTAAACTCTTTAATCTTTGTCTGCTGCTCGGGATTCTGGATTCACTGGTACTTTCATGTCTCCAGCGAGGTGACCACCAGATTGTGGAAAACGCTGGCCGATTCGCTCATCATCGCCGCCTGTCCGCAGGAATCGCTGCTGGCGCCGCTCGGCGGCGTTGGCGTTCCCAGCCTCAAGGCGTCCATGATCACCTCGAAATCCTTTTGATTTTGATTCATATCGAAATCGACCAGCTCCAGGTGATGGTGATGGTGCAAATGGTGATGGTGATTGAGATGATGATGGTCGTTCAGCTTCATCCGTTTGCCACCGGAAACTTCGACGCCAGCGCCAGCTGCTGTCACCCCAATACCACCGATGCCGCCCACATTCACGTTCACATTCATTCCCATACCCATGCCCAGGCCAACCACATCCAGCGGGCATTCCTCAATGGCGGAGATCAGGCGCTGCGGCGGTATATAGAACTGGGACAGGGCCTCGCGCACCAATCGATCGCTCTCGTCCTCGCTGCTGCTATTGCTCCTCAATCTCTTCCTGCTGGCGGACATGGACGCCTTCTCCAGCTGCTCGGCACCCTGGGTGATCTCCGGATCGATTAGTAACATGGGCGCATTGATGGCGCTCAGTTCCCTATCGAGTATCTCCAGATCGTTGACCAAATTGCTGCTGGACAGGTGACGTTTTCGGTTGTTGTTGCTGTTGTTGCTGTTGTTGCTGTTGTTGCTGTTGTTGCTGTTGTTGTTGTTGGTGTTACTATTGTTCACCCGCTCCGATGCCGAACCGGAAACGGAAAGTGGCGCCGAATTGGCCGCCTCGGGAGCGGATGCCCCAGCGGGCGTGGCCAGCTGCTGACGTTCAGGCGGCTGATTCTCCAAGGAGCACATTCCACCACCGCGACCCAACGAAGACGATCCGTTGGAGGAGCTATAGGCATCGCCGTACGACGAGGACTTGCTATTATTATTATTATTATTGCTAGTGTTATTGCTGGCCGGCTTGGCATCGTCCATGTTCGGCTGGAAGAGATTCTCACGCGCCAGTTCGGTGGTTGAGCCGCTGTCGCTGGTTCTGCAAAAAGAGAGAGAAAGTGGAAGGGAAAGTTAGTCAACGCTCGGTGGTAACAACAGATAAATGTAGGGAATACAATGGGCAGGGCATGCAACTATCTAAAAGACTCAATTGGGCCAACTTGGCTCTTTTTGAGAGGATTTCGATTAAAACGATAACTAGGCCATCCCGATAAATAATCGTTTAAAGTTTATCTTACAAAGATAGATATAATATTTCAGTTATTAATTAGTCGATATAAACTTGATATTGCTTGCTGTTGATAGCATTGTACAATTTAATTTTCAATTATTGAGATATAATTGAGTTGATCTTAAATCGATATTACTTTTTGTCAGTCAATTAATCAAATTTGCTGATTTAAAAAGTTTAGTTAGAAACTAATCAATATTAAATCCATGAAACAGAGACCTCACATCAATCCTTAACCATCGGTAAGGTAAGGTAAGTAACACCTCATAAACCCAAATCCCTTCTTCCTGGCCTTATCCCCACCTATCGACGTCACGAAAGCCGACGCCACGACACATAGCGAGCTGTGTCAAATCAGTAAACGGTGTAATCTTGCCATAAACATTTCAACGCCCATCGATAATATAGCCCTCCCCCCCCACAAAACCATCCCAAAACAGAACTCAACTCAACCCTGACATCAGAGTGTTTGTTTCCAAGGGGTTTTCCACGGGGTGGTGGCTTAACGGGTGGATTTGTATGGAAATGTGGGTAGCCGGGGGGTACGCTTTTAATTAACTGGGCCAACAACTGTGGCAGCACCGGGGCCTTTTGGCTTTTCTCGGTGACCAGCAGCGAAGTAAATTTCAGTTAATTTCTCTTTCAATAAAAGCACAGTGTACGGTGTATGGTATATGGTGTATGGTGGGGGAGGGGGAGGGGGCGCCCCTCCGCCCCTCATTTCTCCACACTTTTCTTGTTGCTTCTCCAGCCAATATGGCAACCATTTAAAGTTGGAAAAAACGTAGCAGTCACAACGGCAGAGAAAAGGCACAAAATAATAACGTTAAAATAAGGTTGAAGAAAATGCCACGGTACAGGTAGAAAAAAAATACCTTAATGGGGATTACAAATTGCTTTCTGGACCACATTTCATTTTGTTTGATTCAACGTTCTTTAAAGATTTCCTAAATATTTATATATATATTTATATTTATATGTATTGCTTCTAAGATTTTGTTTTCAATAGCGTATTATGTAAACAACAGAAAGACAATTCAAAATCTATATAATTCCTATTTAGTCAAGTTTACAATTAATAACCTAATTTGTGGAAGTTCATAGCCGTGTACAGGTGGTATATGTACATATATTGAAAAGGGGGGTGGGTGATAGGTGCTGGGCTGGCATGGCAGGCACAACGCATTAAAATGCGCAGCTGAGCATGTCAATGTTGACTATTAAAGCGACGCAACAAAAGCAATATAACTGACAACAAGAATGCCAAAAAAGCGGCACAGCCAAGGGACCCGCAAAAAAATAAATAAAAATGTAATATGGGGTAGGGTGTTTACGGGGGGAGAAACAAAAAAAAAAGCGAAAGTATGGAGGAATCTGTACAAAAACAAAACGAAACCAAACCCAAACGAAGAAGCAACAAAAAAAATCGCTCAACTTATAGAAACCAAAAAACCAGAAAGCGTACAACAAAGACGCGGGGGAGTGGCGGTTCGGTTCGGTTCGGGGGGCAAAAAGTGTGTTAGTTTCGTTGTTGCTGCTGTTGCTGTTGTTGCTGTTGTTGCTTTTAATGCACGCGCAACCGTTAACTTGAAATGATGGACGGCCAAAACAAAATGGGAGCAGCAAGCAGCAAAAGCAGCCAAGAGAGTGGTAGTAGTAGTAGTTGCTGGCCAAATGAGGTGCCAAAAGGCAACGGAGGAGAAGATGGCCAACAAAAAGAGAGGAGCGGTGGATTGCACAAGTGTTGGCCCACAAAACGGAGACAAAACAGAGTTAGAAAGGGCCAACAAGGGCTACAAATCAGAGGAGCTCTTAACTGGATTGATCAGAAAGAAAAAAAATAAAGTATGTACACACTGCATACATTTTCCAAGCTAAATAATAATTAAAAAAAAAACCTTTAACCTTAAAGCGGCATTTGTCATAGTTACCAATATATCTGAGTTTTCATTGTTACCAAACAACAGAAGGTGAAGTTCTCGAGTAGAAGGTGATTTTTTTCACCACGTCAGTTCCGGTTTAATAACAAAATCTGATAACACTTTAAAGGTATTTTCAGTCGCAAGAAAATGCAGTTACTAGGAAAAGTACTTTATACATTTTTCTAATGGTTTTGTTGGCCTAGAAATTTTCGAACAGTAAAAAGGAATCCAAAAATGACACAAAACTTCTGAGATTTATAAAATTAACAACTTACTAAATACAAAAGAAATACTCATATATCTGTACTAAAAATTCCCACAAACCGAGATGAGTATGGTATCCTGTATTAATCAGAGGCACGAGGATGAAGCTCAAAGCTATTTATAAGCCTGATTAATCATAAGCCAAGCGAGAATAATGCGCGTACATATAACTGATGATCAGTTTGTGACGTCATTAAAGTGCTGTGGTGGGTAAAACGTTTTATTCACCGAACAATGAGAAGAAATCATTGCTTTTTGACATTGAGCCAGCCATGTGTTTGAGTGTATATGTAGCAACAACACATTTATATTATTGTGGCATGCGGCTGATAACTGGTCAAAAAACAAAAAAATGAATAAATACAAAAAACTTGGGGTTTGTCACTTGTAGTGTTCTTTCTTTGTCCTTCGCCTCGCTGTCTTATCTTGCCTTTTCGTTTTGCGCACGTTTTCGATGTTTTTTTTTGGTCGTTTTTGTGTTAACCACCCCTCTCCGAATTCCTCCCTACCATTCTTCACATTAAATATGTGGCGACTTCCTCGCTGAATTCAAGCAGAAATTGGGGCACACTTATTACGCGTTAATCCCTTGCCTCTTTTTGTCTTCCCCCGTCCGGAAAAGTAAACTTGGTCAACCAACCTTTGGTTTTGTTTGTTTGCCGCCCACTCCATTTATTTTGGGGGTTTCCAGTTCAAGGCTCTTTAACCAATGTTTTTATTTGTGTTATTACAGTCCGTCGTATAGGCCCATACGTCGAATTTTGTTTAACTGGCAAACAATTAAGTGGGTCTAAGTAAGGGGGGTTTAGGTTCATATTATTTAATACAGTCAGTTCCTGATAATATAACTAGTTCCCAGTGCATAACTACTACAAAATGAGTATAGATTATGATCATCTTTTAAATATAAAAGATTAACTTTTTAAAGTTAAAAACCTAACTCAGTAGTTTTACTAATTTTCTAATCCTTCCTGCAATTTACACAAGGTTGACCTGAATTGTATTTTTGATTAATCGAATTGAAATTTGGTCTCAAAAAAGAGGCAAGGCGAGGGGAAACGGGATTTTCGCTGCTGCACTTGACAAGAGGGAGGAAAATGAACAAGGGAAAGCGGGGAAAAAACAGCGATGAAAAAGAGCGAAAGCGGCAAAGAAAGACGAAAACGTTGTCAAACGACAAGTGCACACAAAAGCGAAGAAAGAAAGAAAAAAAATGGAAAAAGGGGAGCAACAGCAGGGGGGTGTGGGTGGAAAAGTTAAGGGGAGGGGTGGGCTCCAAAAGGGGATGGAAAAGAGGCGCCAAGTCGCGAATGTAGGACGCTGTTGGGGGTCATTGAGCGCGCTTTTGACTTGCTCCGTGTATGCGGAAGAAGGAGGGCGGAAAACGAGGTGGAAAATGGGCAGAGGGAGGGAAGGGGGGTAAAAAAACGAGGCGGAAAAGAGGGGCAAAAATTCAGAGGCGAGGGCCTCTGAAGAGGGGGCGTGGCAAAGCCATATGGAGCGACGGCAGCAGTTTCGTGTCAAAGACAACTTCATTTCACAGTCTCCCTCCTTTCAGATACACAAGCAAAATAAAATAAAATGGAAAACCTACTTGTGAAATTAAGTAAACACATGTGGTTTAAAAATCCCAATAAATTATCAAAATGATTGGTGAGTTAATACACATACAAAATCCCACCAATAAATCGAATGACTAATAAAAAATGTATAAAGAAATACCATTTATGCACAAAAGAAAAGAGGGGAAAAAACGGAACAGCTCAGTTAACTTGAGTTCGGTTCGGTTCGTTACACTTCGTTTACGTTTGTAAATTCAATTACAAAAAAATAAAGAAAACCATGAAATAAAGTCGAAACCCTGGCAGCAGCACCTGAATTGAATATATCCCCAGCAACACCTCAGCTTTATCACCATCCATCCGCACACGTCGTGTATCTCTATCTGCTTATCAGCTCGAGAATTTCTCTGATAACTCGATTGGCGCAAAATTGGGGGTGGGGGGTAATACGTGAAAACGTGGGGGGTAAAGAGGGGGAAAAGCGCGCGCGTGTCGCAAGGTTGGTGGGCGGGAACTGAAAAACAATTAAAAATAATATAAGCGGGTAAACAATAACAACGGCGAGAAGGTGGGTAAACTAGTTGCTATTCACCCAATCTTTATCCCACCAGCCAGCCCTCTCTCTCTCTCTTTCTGTCTCGCTCTCTCTCTCAACATTTTATAATCGAATTGTTCTAAATATTTCGCAAAAAAAACAATGGCCTTACGAATAACAACAAGAAAAAAATGCAATAACAAGATGCAACTATGCTACACAGAAACTAAATGTTGGTAATAGAAAGACATTGTTATTGAGAATAGCGGTATCTTATCGATCTGAATCTTATCTAAAAAAAAATATTCCAAAAAAAGAAAAGAAATATATTATTCATTTATTGATGTAATTTTAAGGAGTCCTAGAAAGCAAGATCATAATCACATATAATTACAACTAAAATAGTTTGTATAGGATGGTTTACAAAAGGGAATGCCGAATAGTTGGTGGTGCAATTCACGTTACCAAATAGATGAGATGAAAACTAAAAAAAAAAAAAATAAAAACGGCATTACACGAATCCGAATCCGAATCGAAATAAAAAAACAAAAAAAAACACGAAACCCCAGGGGGAAAAGAGACAAGATAGCACCAGCTCCCCACCAAACAAAAAGAAGCAAAAGCAGAAAACTATAAAAACGTCGTCGCAGTCGCGAAATTATTACGACGACGCCACAAAATGGGGCGGCCTGAGTGGGTTACACAAAATGCTATGCACTATTATACTATATACTATGCGATGATGTCTGCCGCTCTGCGGGTGTATGGGTGTATTGGTGCATGGGTGTATTTGTGATATGGTGAGTGGAAGAGGAAGCACGAGCGGGACGGAATACCCAAGAGGGGGGTCTTGGAAAACGGGGGTCTGAAAGACAGATTGGAGCGGAGATTTGGATTCGGTAAGCGATTGAATAAGAGCGCTTCTTTGGAGCTGCAGCTTCGGCTAGCTAGGCTCATTGCCGGAGTTTTTTTTTTGTTAATTTTATATTTATTGGAGTATTTTTTGGTTGGTGTAATATTTATTGCAATTTTAGTTTTGCTAATATATTTATTGAAGTTATTGATAAGAGTATATGTTATGACGTCATTTTATTTTTATAATTTTATTGCCATTTGGTATATTTTTGTTAAAGTTTACTAAGATTGTTAAAAAATATAGTTTTTATTTTATAGGTTTAATTTTTTTTCTATGTTTGCCACCAGTTTTTCATATTTTCTCGACGTTGTTGTTATTCTTTTTCCTGTTGCTGTGCGGTGGCTTGGTTTAAGCTGTATTTGTTGTTGCTGCCTGTCGTAGTTAATGCTCTTGTAGTTTCTCTGGTTATTGTTGTAGTTAATGCCCTTGTTGCTGTTGTTGCTGTTGTAGTGAACGGCAGAGCCGACGACTGTTGCATTGCTTGGCGTTATGTCGAGAGTGTTTAAAATGCATAAAAAGAAGGCAGGCATGGAGGTTGGCAGGCAGCACAAGCAACAGCAGCAGCAGCAGCAGCAATTTGTATGGATTTCATTTCAGCGAGCGGATGCATAAGCAATGAGCAGCGTGGATATTGTGTAGATAAACATCCTAAACTGTCTTCGTCTAACGCAACAACAATAACCAAAAAAAATTCAACTTGTTTAGATTCAGTTTGACATAAGCTAAGCTAGTTGAAATTTAAACCAAAATTTTGCGTGTATTTGTATTTTCATTAATTTTATAGTGCTTTAATTTACTATATTATTTTATTTTCTTCTTGGTAGATAAACGTCCTTACATCATACTTTATCTTGCCCCATATTACGACAAGATATATTTTCTTTCTTTTTATAAGATCTTATAATTAGCAAATTCCTACATATAACTTTTCTTGTTATAAAAATCTTTTCATTTAAAGCCTACATATAGTCGTCTAAATAAGATGCAAAAACAGCATGCAAGTCAATCGATCAACAAAATTGATTGCCACATTGCAAGAGCAATGGCTAACAACGAGCGATAACTTATCGCTCATCGCTATCTCCTGCATATCCTCATTCCCCCGTTGCAATCGCTTTTCCACCATATTTAACCCATGACCGTATAACACCACTTATAAACCCCTGTGCTTATTTCAATTTCACCGTTTAACATATTTTTGTTCGTAATTAAATTATCGATTACAACTACAGGAAAGCTACAGGCTACAGGGTAATAATAAGCACATGAGCATAAAATACACCATACACACTTTATTTCACATATTCCGTGTGCGTACGTGTGTGTTTTGTGTAAAAGGGGGGAAGAGAAAACATGTCAAACAAAGCACAAGGCACAAAGCAAAAGCAGAATGGCAAATGCAAAAGCAAAAGCAAAAAAATAAAAAAAAACGGAAACGCGAGGCACTGACCAAAAGGAAAATCGGCGATGAATTAACTTTGCAAAGCGTGTAACGGTATGTTGAATTGTTTGTTTGTTTGTTTTCTCCTTTGGCTCTTTGATGAAAGAAAGCACACGAGCGGGCCACAAAGAAGAAGAAATAAAGAAAGCATGCTCGCTGATGATAGAGAGATAAATAGATTAAATATGGCCAAGAGCAGGTGGGCCAAAAAGTAAAAAAAAAAAAAAAAAAAAAAGGGGGGGCGTGGTGCCACAGTTAACGGTTAAGGAATTGCTTATATAGCGAAATGAAAAGATAAAATGCCCAATATATAAATCTCCTTTCATTTGATTAATCAAGCAAATGGTATTACACTGCTCTTGATTTGAATAATCCCACTTACGTATATTTACGTATGATTATATTTTCATCATCTTATTATTTCACATTTGAATACATTTAAAAAAGCATACACTTTGGATACATTTTTTATTTCGTGTTAAACTCAAAACCTACTTTTGTTAGCTGACAAAAAAATACGCAAGTAGCTCTTTTTTTTTCTTTTGAATTAATATTGCAAACCATATAATTGTCCTAAAATGTACAACATGTGTTTCTTTAAACTAAAAAAAAATATATATGCAGATATATTTAAGAAATTATACAAAAAATAGCGTTCAAGACGCAGCGAACGTGTGGAAAAGGCAAGACGAAAATAATGACACACAGATACAAACACTTATGTGTTGGCAAAGTCTGAAGGTTTAGTGCACTGGATGTTGTTGTTATTCTCGCTGCTGCTGGCCGTTGTTTTTGTTGTTTTTGTTGCTTCTTTAGTTGTTGCTATTTTTGTTGTTGTTGATGGCATGTGCCCACAAAAAAACAACAACAATTGCTTTGGCTATCATCGCCTCTTTGTTGTTGTTGTGGCTGCTGCTCTTTTTTTTTTTTGTTGCAAGTGGAACGTGATTATTTCAACGAGCGCACCGTTTTCTTGTTTTGTTTTTGTTTTTAGCGCACACCAACCAACAGCAGATACAAAAATTAAAAAAACATAAAAAAAAATTCAGAGACAGACGCGCATTTGTCTGTTTATATGTATAATATGTATGTAAAGATTCCTATTTGCTGGATTTGATTTCTTTCTGTATTTCTTTTATTTTTTTCGCCTGTTGTTTTTCTTGTTTTTGGACGATGCGTGTGTGCATTTTTGTTCCTGTATTTTATTTTTTTTGATTGATTAAGTGGAATGTTTGCTGTTATCTTTGGGGTTTCAATTGGTTATTGGTTGAATATTTAACGTATCAATTGGGGTTGATTTTTTGTTTTTACCCATACTGTAGATATTTGCTTGATTATAAAAGTTTTTCTCTGTAAATATTACTTTTTCCGTTTATTATACAATAATTTTAAGTCCCGTTTTTTATCAAGGTAAAAAGATCTTTAGTTTTTAGACCTATCCGTTATTTTTCGCTCTCAATAAATCTTGATTAATTATTGAATAGGGTTTTTGAATTTGTATCTGTCTATTTGAAAAAAAAAAGTATCTTTTGATTAATTGATAATTGATTTGTGACTCATCCGGATAATCTATCATTATTTAATAGCAATTAAACGGAAATTTTCCAATTGTTTTATGGCTATTTGGATTTTCGCATATTATGTTGGCCCTTTCCCCAATTGCTGGCCGAAAAATGTTGGAAAAATCCCAACGACTTTTTCCATTGTTTCCGTTGGGCTTCTCCTCCGTTTTTAGTTTCGTTTTCGTGTCGCGTTTTTATGTCTCTGAGTATCTGCGTTTAGCTATGCTTCGCTTTTGCTTTGCTTTGCTTTGCTTTGGTTTGCTTCGCTTTTGCTTTGCTTTGGTTCGCTGCTCGTTTTGCACTGCTTTTTTGCTTTTTGCTTTGGGTTTTCTTTGGTTTTTGGCCTGAGCTTGGCCTGAATGTTGTGGGCTATGAAATATGCCGCTTTCCTTGTGTTTGTATCCGCATCTGTATGTATGTATGTATGTATCTATGTATCTATGTATGTATGCATGTATATTCCCTTGTATCTTCACAAGTATATTCGTATCTGTCGGATTGTTGCTGCAACATTGCAGTATCGTCGGCATTGAGTCAGTGTGGAAAGGGGCAGACGACGACGGACAGATAGTCCTTATGGAAGCCATAGAAAATGCTGTTTAGTATTTGTATTTGGGCCTGAATAATTGCATCATCGTTGGCTTGGCACTACAAATATGACACTTTGTACTAGTCGAAGGCACAGATACAAATTGTGGGAAATGAAATTAATGCTCATAAAATAATAATTACCATGAAATCAAAGTCCTAACTGCATATTGTGCAATGTATCGTTAAAAGAACACTGCTTATTGCGTTAACAGCTATAAATCACATTTGAAAATTGAAGGCTTTAATAATTGCATAATTTACAAAATGAAACTGAAACCAGTTGTAACCAAAAATAGACACATACATGAATACATATATCTTATTTTGACTAAAATGTCTAATTCGACACTGGTAATCAGTAGATTATTTAAAGGGTTCAAAACCCCTTGCACAGTCACTATCTGTCAACAATCGGTTGGCGCATCGCACACATTATGGTGCATATATACGTATATGTATGTATATATATTAACTCGACACCTTGCATTATCGCGCTTGCTTACTTTTCAGTTTTCAGCTTTCAGTTTTAACTGCCGCAAATGCCACGCAACTGGGAAAAGAGCAAAGTCGCCCACTCTCAACTCTTAACCTTTAAAACCCAGGCAACCGCACGAATATATATATGCATATATATGGATATATAGATGTGTGTATATATATAGGCACAATACGCACCACGCACTTTAAAAGGGCAAAAACAAATCAAGCATCCGCCGCGTGGGCGTCGCCCCCAAGTTCACAGTTCACATGACATACACATCATCATTGTTAAGCTCATCGTGATGATGATGATGAGTGTAACCTGCACTGGAGGTTGAAATAATATTGCGAGATACACTCCACCCACTCGAATAATGAGTTAATTTATTTGGCAAAATTTACATACTGTATCAGGTATCAAAGGGTTTTCGGCCAAATGTGTCGGGTTAAGGCGGCTTTTGGCTTTGGTTTATTGCCTGTATAGTTCAGGCAATGGGAATAAGAAACAAACGCAACACAAATAAACCAGAAATTTTGTCTCTTAATTGAACCGACTTGAAGGGATAATTGCTGAATTGCAAATCCATTTTGTTTGGGCTAACTACTCAACAATGGCTATTCTATTCTATTCTTTTACAAATAATTATTGAAATTGTGTGTGGGAAATGTAAATATAATTGGTTTAAATGGGTTTTGAGTTCAAAGAGTTCATCTATTTAATTTAAAGTGTCCATTTAGGCAACTATTTGCTTCAAATTGTTACTTATGCCGAGAAAATCTATTTTAACGGATGGTTTTATTAACGGCGTTTATAAAAAAAAACTGCCTCTAAAGATTTATATTTTAAATGTCGTACGTTGTAACTTACTAAAATGTTTTTTTCGTAGCTTCTCATTCGAGTGGCTGAATTTAAAAATATAATCAGGTATCGCTGCTGATTAAGACGGTTTAATCTCACACTAAAAAAAGCTAACAATATATATTCATCGGAAAAATAACTCAGCTTCAAAGAAAAAATAAATGTCACAATAATTTCCAATAATATTACTATCTTTACAAGCTATATCACAGGTTATATTAATTATAACTCTGATAATACTATTTATTTCCTCACAAACTACCTAATAACTCTCTAATTAATTTTGCTCTCCATCACTGTTTATAGACACTGTTTCTCTGTAACACCATTAACTTCCCGACTGAGGAGGGTTAGGTAAAAATTTATATAAAGACGATGTTAAGCAACTAGTTAGTTTTACTAATCTTGGTAGTTTTTTAATTAAGGTCACTGGTTTATGCTTTCCATTTTTCTATAAATACTATGGGTACAGGTCGTAATTAAGAGAATGTATCTTCTGTTTTCTGAGTAAACTAAATGACTTTGGTGGAATTGTTGTACAGGAAAATATCAAGATTTCTAGCGAAATGTATTGGAATATATTTTATCTTATTAAGCAATATCACCGAGTTTGGCAGCAGTTTTTAATATCACTATTTTATGACTTGTAGGTTTTGGGAAGGCAGTACTCTAAATTAAGTTATTGGATTCTCACCTGGGCAGATTCTGGAGGTAACGCATCTGTTTCTCGCGACGCAGTTCGTCGGTCAGTCGGCAGTATGTGTTGTTGATGCAGACGCTGCGTCGCAGATTCGCCTCTGAGTCCTTGATCCTCTCCAGCTTGTGGGCGCACAGCTGAAGGATTCGCTTGCGCTCCTCACGTTGTCGCAATTTCGGTGAGATCATGGGCACTCGGGATCGATGATGATGATAGCCGATGGGCGGGGAGCAGCGGGGTGGTCCAAACATGTCTGAATCTTCGTCACTGTTGTTGTTACCGCTGCCGTTGTTGTTGTGGTTGCCGCTGCCGGCGTCGTTTGCAGATGCGTGTGTGTTTGTAGGCAAGGTCATTGTGCGTTATTTTTTTGTTCAACGAGTGAGCAAGCGTGGCTTACTTTGTTTCCTTGGCTTGTCTTTGATTTTTCTTACTTTGATTTTCAATTTGATATTTTATTTTATTTAAAATAAATTTTTACAAATAAGGAAGTAACACACACGCACACACACACGCTCTTTTGGCTGCTCTCTTTTTACAGCTCTTTTGCTTTTGCTCTCTTGCACTTGCTGCTGCTGCTGGTGCTGCTTCTTCTTCTTCTGTCTGCCTTTGCTTTTTCTTTTCTTTTCTTTATTTCATTTGATTTTTTGCCTGAGATTTCACTTGGCTGTTTACCGTTAGTGGAAGCTGCCGTATTTATTGCTGTCTTGTTTTTTTTTTTGCCAAAAATTCAAAATAATCCAGGACTTTTGAATTTGTAGGGTTTGATCAAAATTTGCACTTGTTTTTCGCTTTCGTTTGTAACACAAAAAAAATTCAACAAAAATAGATAAGTTATGTTTTGTTTGTTTGTTGGTTGTTTTTGTTTAGGCACACAATTGAGTCAAAACAGCAAAGGCGGAGAGGCGTCGCAGACTTAATTGTTTATATTTTTTAAAGTTTTTTTTTGGCCGCCTGTTGAGGGTTAGAGGTGAGGGGAATCTACGGCGGCGAGAGCGTAAGAGAAGTCAGTAATGGGCTTTCCACCGTTGCTTTTCCAGCCGCACACGTCCGCACGGTCCTCGCGTTCGAAACGAATTGAAATTTTCGTCATGAAATTTTCGTTGTGAAAAACGCAAACGCTGAATGAAAGACGTTCGCTGTTCGCAGTCGCTGCTCGCGTCGGCAGAGCAGAGCGCACAGATGTTCGCCGTCGAAACGGAAGTGGCGGCGCTCTCGCGTTAAGAGAGCGTCCTAAGAGAGCACTTAAGAGCAAGAGCGCCACTGGCCTACGTGCGTACTGCGTATACACAGATGCGGCAGAAATAATAGCATATCTGTCATTGCAAAACATTCAAACATCTCGATTTTAAAGACTCAAACTAAATATCATCTTTAGCTTAAAGTTTCTTCCTGGTAAAACCTTGTTTTTTTGTAAAATACAAAGTAAATAAAGTAAAAAAACACATTGAGCACTAAATTGACACAAAAACAAACTCTTTTTTTATTACTATTTTTACTGCCTCCACTGTAGAACTATATATGTGTATGTGTCGAAAAGATTTTTGCTTATTTGTAACGGAAGCAAAACGCTGGTCAGTGGGTGGTGTATTTGTGTTATTGTGGGTGGTTGTGGGTGATGAGCATAATCCGCATAGTTGTTGCTGGATCTTTATTATGTAAAAAAAAAAGTGACTTTGGCTGGATTCGAAAATGCAAAATACTTCCTAGGGCAATCATTCTCACTTGAGGTAATTACTAAGTTACAGATGATAGACACGAATGGAATGGAATAATTCAAGTCCAAACCATGAGGAGGTTAAATAGTTTCCTCCTAAATCATTTAGTTTTTCTAGTGTAACAATTAAGAGAGCCACATCAGAAATGCTTGTCTTATTAATTAAAAAAATTATGTTATCTAGATTTTGAATCAATTTAACTGTTAAAATAGTTTGATATCCCCTTACCTTATTTATTAGATTAAATAAATATTAGTTGTCACTAACACATCTTCCTGTGGCACTTTTATATTGTATTTTTATGGTATAAATTTCATTAAAAAAATGTATTACTCTTCAGTTAACTGTAATTGTTTTAGGTACACAAAACACTCTAGATTTATAGGAGATTATCCCAAAAGATCAAAACCTAAATCTGAATCCCCCCAACAAGTTCAACTCATTTTACAGTTTTAAAATGCTCCAGAACAACAACAACCCAGGCACAAATAATCATAAAACAACAATTGTGAGGTCAGTTTTGGCACTCATCAGTGTGCGTGATTATGTGTGCACATACATATGCTTCCATACATTCATGTTTGCATGTGTGCGGGCACAAAGAGACAATGCAAATTTGCACTGAACAAAGAGAATGCGAGTGCGAGAGAGAAGGAAGGGTTCATGAGCGTGCGTTGTAGGTGGAAAAGGGAAGTGGGAGGGAGAGGAATGGGATTGCGAGTGGGGAGATATTTGTTTATCATTTTTGTGTACTATTATTAAGGCGCCGATGACGATGACGTCTGCTCTTCTTCTTGTTGTTTACGATGACGACATATTGTTTGCTTGTGTTTGTGCAAAATTTTTATCAAAAAAAGTATAGTTTTTGTTTTGGTTTATTTATATTTAAAATTCCCCGGAACAAAAGTTCCAATGATGATGATTCACATTTGACAGAGGCTGCGGGGAAAAACATCCAAGAACTTTATCAGCTAATTGTGTCAGAATTGTGGGCAAATAAACTCTAAACATTTTCCCTGCGCGCATTCTTCGCTCTCTCCCTTTGTTTTATTATAAAAATGAAAAGGAACTAAGGGGTTAAAATATTTTTTTTAGAAATGAATAATTTTATTGCCTAATTTGAAATTTTTAATTGAGTTAGTACCGATGCACATATGTATACCATTTTTTTAGGATTATTTTTCTAATGTTCTTACCCTGTTAAGATAAGAGTTTGTTAGTTTTGATGGAATAAACTATAGATGGAAAAAATTACGAAACTCTGTGCGATATTCCCTATATTGTTTCAATTATTTAACATTGAAAGGTTTTCTTTATTTTATTTACACATTATATTCAATGTTTATTTTGAGAGTTAGCTTTTGGGAGGAATTACAGTTTAATGATTTAAATTGATTTGTGTAGTTTAACCAATTATTAATATTTTATTTGGCCATCTTTTTTGTGTTATCCCCGTCTTTTCATTTCGGCCTTTTATGCTTTAATAACAAGCCATTTTGATTTCTTTTGTGCCTTTCCTCTACCTTTTCCCCTCTCTTTCACTGCATTTACACACGCTTGGCGCTCTTTTGCATTTCCTTCAAGTCTCCCAGATAATTCGGAATTACGTAATTAAGCGGCAACAATAACAACAACGACAAGAACAACAAGCTAACAATTAAGTATTTATTGCTTTCAATTTGCTGCCCGATAACAGAAGAACCCGAAAAAAACAGAGAGACTGGAAAAGCAAGCAGAACAAAGTAAATAAAAACCGACGGACACACACACAAATGCATAAACTGCTACCTGCGAGCAGCGCAGTCGACGTCGACGCGGGCAGCGAAATCAGCACCTCACTTTTTTCATTTTGTTTGAATTCTATTTCGAGATGTTTTTCGTGTATTGCCTTTAATTCTTTAGCACGCGCTTTTGACCTGGCTTTTATTTCATTTTATTTCGCAGGTAAACGTAAATCACAAGCTAAGAAAAACCAAAATAGGGGAAGTGAAAACGATAACGATTCTCAGCCAGTCAAATGCAAATTCAAATTGCATTCGGCTTCAATTTTAATTATCAATAACATACATATGTATTTAAAATCCCCATTCTCTTCCTTCTCCGTTGTCCCTTTCTCCGTCCCCGTTCCCTGACAGTCTCTATAATGCGCTCTTTTCGCTCTCTTTGACCAAGCCGCTCTCTTTGCATTGGGCACTTAAAGCGGAGAGGACAGTGGGATAAAAACGTAAACTCGAAGGATATTCAGGACTTAAAGTAGAATAAGTACAATTTTGATGATGATAAAATTAAATATTTTTTAGGATTTATCATTCCTAATAAACTAATGAAACCAAACTACCAAAAAAACCAGACTTTTAAATAAATTTATCATATTCAAAATGTTATGGCTTAGCTTGTTAGTTAAGATAAGTTACGTTGGGTTACCATAAAACCCTTTGAAAAGTAACAACATATGAGCGGATTATTTTTGATGACGGATATTGTTACGGATTATCCAACGTCTTAAAGACGTGCTCACATAAATACTGCACTTACAATATGTACCTGGCAAGAGTGTTAAGTCACAGGTAAGTAGAGTTGAGAACAACCCTAGGTCAGTATCAACCCTATTTTAAAGCCCACGGACTGACACATTGAAATTTTCTTTTTACCAAATACGCATTAAATGTAACCAATTGTCAATTCTAGATTATATTCTTTAATTGTTACTTCGTCGTTACTTAAAAAAATAATTTTCGTACAAGCGCTTCATTTGCATTTGCGCATTTGCCTAACAAAACAAATGGCATTCTTTTTGTTAGCTTTTGCCCCACCGTGCCGCGTGTGAATGAACGTATAAAAAGTGAGAGCGTCGCCTGCTCGACTCATAAACGAAAATCAATGACTCCCAATGCGCGTACCCCTCGGAGTCCCCCGTTTTTTGGAGTGATAAATGCCGCCTTAGCGTCGTCAGCAGATTTTCAGCCTGCGCATGGTTGTCGGCCTGCAAACACTCGCAAACACACACAAGCACATCCCTTTATGTTTGCTGATTTGGCTGCATTTAAGAAATGACTTTGTGTTTGGAGCATTTTTAGATTTTTTAGTACTCTATTTTCAGGGGATTTCATCTGTCTACCAGAAAACAAAATAAAACATATGTACATTAATACATACATATGTATGTACATACATACATACAGACAGTTGCCATTTTTACCAAGGTGGTTGTTGTTTCTTACACTTGAGCACATGTTTGTACGGGTATTTATAATTTGGTCAAGCAAGCAACAAGAAAAAAGGGTAATGTACATACATACATACATACATACATACATATGTATGCATATAACGATCAATTGGATCAGATAAAAATACAATTTGACGTGTTAGAAGTGTCGAAACTATACTTACTAGGATGAAAAATATTAAAATTTATGTGGCAGCGATGGGATTTGAGCACATTGCTTAGTAACTTCTACTCGACTTACTATTAAAGTCTTTTTTTCAGCGTAGGCATTTGCATTTCTCTCCTCTTCTTCAGCTGTGTCTCCTACTTTTTTTTTTTTTTTGCTTTCAAGAGAGACTTTTGTTGGTCTCTTTGTGTTTTTATGCTTTCAACATTGATACGTGCCACTTTTCGCATACAGACACAAAGCGGGAGAGAGGAGAAGGCAAAGGAGGAAGTACAAGAAGAAACAGGGGGCTACGTGTGGGGACAGCTGGGTAAGTTTGTAATTAATTGCGGCCTTGCCTCCCCCTCGCTTCGTACTCCTTCTGGTCCCTCTCGTAGCGTTACCTCCTCTTTTTCTTCTCGTTGAGAAAGCAGCCGCCAACAGTTTGTTTTCTTTTCTCCCCACTCTCTTCGGGATTTCCGTCTTATCAGGGGAAGTGGTGGGGGGTGGTTAAGAGGGTGGGCCATCGGCCTACTCTTTGTCTAGTCGCCAATCCTCTCGCACTCCATTCCATTCATGCCTCACATGTTGTACAGGGGACGCTAGTTAGTAAGAACTTTGATACTACTTAAAAAAAACTTTTTGTTGTACAGCGAACCCAGCAAGTAAAGCTCCAAAGAGTAAGGCAAAGAGGCTGTTCATGGAGCAAAAATATTTAAACTAAGAAGGTTGAACTGACTTTATTATTTTCGGTTTTGTTTTGGTAGTATTTGTTTCGCACTTGCATAGTGACCACTGTACTTACCAGTAGCCCGAAAACGGACAGAGAAAGCGCGCTAGTTACAGTTACAGTTACGTTACAGAGGGCCAAAGACAATGCTTAGCTCGGTTAACGGTAATTACAGTGTGTGGGGGTTACGGAGTGAAGTGAGGAATATAGGGGGGGCTATTACAAGGGCGTAGACCGGTACTCCAAGAGGGTAGGCAATTAATAATTCATTAATTGATAAGTTTGCCGAACATTTTATTAATGTATTTACATTTGTTCATATTTAATATTTTATACCATAACAAGCGGCTATACAATTTCTTTTTTATTTACATACATACATATGTACATATGTACATACATATGTACATATATGATTAGTTTATAAAATTTGTTATGAATTAAATTATAAATACAAATAAATATTATACCCCCCGGTTGCAGTTCTAACTAGGCCATGGAGGATAGACGCTAATTGAGTGGGATGATCCCCATTCAAAGCGCACTACTTCAGCTAATTCCGATGCCACTTTCAATATCCAATTGCTAGTCTTTCAATTGGGGAGGGGAAAAAGAAGAAAGAAAGTAAGGGTAGGAACCAAAATATGGAAATACCACGGACGGGCCATTGGGATATTGAACCCTAAACGTGAAGACCTCGTGTTTTGTCGGAAAAACTTTGACTCATCACTTCACTTGCGTTAACGCGCATTTTTTGGTATTTGTTCGGTGATATTTTATATAAATAAGAACTCAAATAACAGATTTAAATTTAACTTTATACAAATACTAAACTCACTGTTTAGGAATTTGTCCAGACATTATGATTCATGTGTCTTGATGATATTTAAAACCATCTGCAAATGTTTTATAACTTAGCTATTGTAAATTTATAAGGTTTGGCTACATTTTTTAGGATTTTCGCTTGCAGTTTTGAACTAGTTAGAAACTGTTTGTGTAATAATGTTGAATACTCCCGTGTACTGCCTTCTTAGCACTTTATGATATTTTATATTTAAATTGTCTTTTAAAGACCGCAACGTGTTTGGAAACGAACAGCAAACCGCAATGTTTTTTTCTTGTTGGTTGTACATTCGTTTTGCGGTAAGTACATTTTTTTGTTTAAGTACCTACCATATAGTGATCTGAACGGCAAAACAATGCATTGCAGCATAATAACCTCAAAAGCCTTCAAATATTTAGCTACCAAAAAGCGGTTAACAACAACAACTGCGGCCCAAGGGCATTCTTCATCTTTATTTCTTCTTGTTCGTCATCTTTTATTTTTGTTTTTTAGGTTTTGTGGCCTGCGATCGACAAATACGAAATACAATCTAAAAGTCGAAGTCAAACTCGAAGTTTCGTGCGAGTGCAGTTTGTGAGAAAAAGAGGGGTTGAGTGTGTTTCGTTTCGCTTTCTCTCTCGCACTCATCACATAATCAACGTATTGTCAAGACTCAACGATTTCCACGCGTTTTTGTGTGAGTCTTATCACGTTGTTTATGATAGAAAATCCACGAGTTATTGAATTCGTGATATATTACTGCATTCCTGATATATAAAACTGGACAAGTGAAGATGCATTTTAATGAAATATTAAAATTATTTCAGTGAAATTGCTAAAATTTACTGGCTAATTAAATTGAAATAAATTTCTAATGTAATTTAGTTGACTAACAGACAAAGTTTGTCACACAAATAAAATTTCCCTGACTTAATTGACATCTCTATATAAGATGTTAATTATTAAGAAAGATTTTTTTCAATTCATGATATTGCCATCGCATAGACACAAATCATTCATGTACATTATACATACATACATACGTAGACCCGCATTTGTATATGTGCATGTTGTGCAGCAAATGCAGTTTTGTTATTGTTGTTTTTGTTGATTTGGCACGTTTCTATTTGGAGTTTTGATTTGTGCAGCATTTGAGGTGATCTGCGTAACGTAAGGCTAAGATAACGTAATGCGGGCTTACTATGTTGTTTTAGCACATAAATTATACTCGAATTAGAGGTTGAATACGAGATACTGTAATAATATATATGTATATATGTGCCATTACGCGACTTTGTCTTTAAAAAGTACCTAGTGGTAATAATTTTTTTTAAGGTTTTGTTTGACTAAAAATGTTAATAAGCCTATGTGGTATATTTTGCTAGCTCTCAATTTCTTGCAGTTTTATGATGTTAGCTTTCTGCTTTGTTTACTTTCTTGTTTTCTTTTTGTTCTATGCGCGTTTCTAAGCGCGTCACAAGCTGTGACGTCGCATATGGCTTATCAATTTGCGTACTGATTTTTCTATTTCGATATCAAAATTGTAAAAAGTGTGACTTTTATTTTGTATGCCCCTCTCGCCGTTGGGTTTTTTCATATTAGAGCTATTTCTCGCATTTCAAAGTCAAACACAAAAAACCAAAGCAAAAACAGGTTTGATTCGGGGGAAAAACATCAGGCAGACATGTAAAAATGGAAATCATAGCAAAATATCTCAAAGATTCCGAATTATTGGCAAACGTAAACAAACTTGACACTCAAGTGGAGCAGTAAAAAGAATACAAAAAAAAAAGGGGAACTGCTAATACGTTACGTACACCCCTAAAAATCTATAATTAGCCAACGAACCACAATCAGCGCGAATAACAAAGTCCACACGCTTCTTAACAAATATGGCAAAGAAAAGAAAACGAAACCTTGAACCATATTTGGCAAACAATCTTATACAAAATGTAGAAAATAATACGCAAATACGACAGTTTGCAAATTGCTTTATTGAACAATGAAATAATCCAGTTTTTTCTAAATATTTATAACTAGGTTGTAAAATAAGAGGTGTTTTTGGGTCACGGGGTATAAGGGAACATCCCTTTAAGACGTTTTTACCAACAAATTGGTAAATATTGAAATCTATATATGTAGGTGTTGAGTTTATGGAAATCTGAAAAACCTTATCCACTAATTTAATCAGTCGAGGGTGACACAGAAATTTCGTCCATTGAAATTCGGTCTAAGTTTGAATAAACGTCATTTGCCTACCCATGCATATGTATGTACATCCATTTGTACGTACATATGTATGTATGTATGCCCATTCCAACAAATGATGTACACACAAGTTTTAACAGAAGACAGTTCTGGGTCATACCTTTTTTTTTTTTGCTAGTAATTAAATTTTATATTAAGAATTTTATGAATTTTTTTCCATCAACTTAAATTGTAAAACTTTGTTAATACAAACTATATTTAATAATCAAATGTCATGTTGTACCAACAATCTTATTAATATTAATGCAGCTATGATGGTGTTAACTTTATCAATTATTAAATTTCATTCCTATTTAAAGTTTTGGCCAAAAATTATGTTTTTATCAACATTTTATTGGTCAATATAGTTCCGCTATAATCTCTAACCGATCGGCTTATCTCGTTTAAATGTATTTCCCCAACATTTTCCTTTCAACTGCTGAACGAAAATGGAATTTCCGAAAATCATAAGCAATGAACGCTGACGCCGACGTCGGCGACGCTACTTGCGTCGACGTCAGCAGCGCTGCCCAAAGTAAACGAGCGTCGACCTGTATTCGCGCGCGCTTTTTACGTTTGGTTTTTTCTTGTTCCCCCTCTGCTAGCAACAACAACAACTACACATGTGTTTGCACACAGCTGTGGCCAAAATAATATGTATGTAATTAAATTCGACCATTGCTTAAATAAAAATGAATTGGTATCACCAAATATTTGTAGCTTTCACTTAAATTTTTAATTTTAAATTTTTATTTATTTTCAATTTTTTATTAAATGTGATTTGTATTAATATTTGGATGTACATATGTATTGCTGTTAATGTAAACAAAGTAACGACATATGTATGTATTTAAGTAAAGGAGTTTTCGAAATTTAGTGATAGTGAACAAAAAATGTAATTAGGAAGCATTATATGAAGTGTCATCGGCTGCAGGTGTAACTATGCCACCTCTATAATAAATATCAGTGTGTATCGTAGGCTTGCATTCAACCCATCAGCTTGTAAGTGTGTGTGTAAGTCTGGGTCTGGTGCATACATATGTTGCCATTTACCCAATCGCTGTGCTTTTGCCTTTTTTTTGGCCAACAACAGCTGGCGGCCAAAAGCGGCTTTATGGCCATAAAAGCCATAAAAAAGCGTTGAAGATGCCAAGAAGTCACTCAAAGCCAAGCCAAGAAAATTAAACGGCCAAACGGAGCGACAAAGCGTCAAGAGAGCGTAAAAGCAGAGAAAAACACGGCGCATAATCAGTCAAAGAGAGCCAAAAGAGAGCGAGTGAAGAAAAAGAGAGCGCGAGACAGTTTTATTTGATTTGCGAAGGGTTCTGCCCATGGGCGTGACAAGAGGGGAGTGGTGGCTTTAACAGCAGGTTAAGGTTTTGTAACGTAATTAATATTTGGCAAAGAAGATTATATTTGTAATGTTAATGCTGAAATGTCAAAAATAAAACAGAAATTTTAGAGATTTGAAATTTTACAAATAAAAATAGCAAATCAACATCATGACCTGATTATTTTTTTATAGAGGGTTTACTACGTAAAAAGATAAAGAAGTAGCTGCTATGGTATTAAACGTACGGATCCTGGGGGATTTTATGGGAGAGTCCATCACCCACTTCCCTTCCAAAAATGGTAATAAAGATTCGTTAATCTCATAATCCAAAAATTCCCATCCAAATATAAAAGTTTACTCTAGATAGGCGTCCCCGCACAATCAAACTTTTTGAACGACGCCCATGCTTTTGATTTCAGTGGAAGCGAAACAGAGGAGGAGGGGGAATTGGTATTTTGGAGTAGGAGTGGATTTTCGAGTGAAGAGTGGAGCAGCGACGTCGGCAGCGACGCCGTTTAACGGACAAGGTTGTAAGCAGCATGTGGCGCCATCCCCCTATCCCCGTCCCGCCCCTTTCAGCACCCAACGCCCTACACCCGGCCCCCCTTTCATCACTCTCAATTTTTCGTATTTTGTTTTATTGGCACTTGCGTGTGCTACCATTTAGCGCGTTTAATTTAATAATTAAGTTGCTGATGAAGACGCGCGCACTCTTTTGTCTGTCTGCGTGTGTGTGTTTATGCTTGTGTGTATTTGTGTGACAACAAAAATTGAACTGCAATATGTACATACATACATATGTGACATTGAAAATGTATGCTACATAGCCCAATACAAACGTATTTATGATCATAAATACATAAAAACGTGCACAGGGAGCTCCACAAATTGTCATTGTGTTTGTGTTAGGGGAATTTGTTGTTTTTTTTTGGGGACTTACAGCGAAAGCAAACTACAAAAAAAACTACAAAATAATAAAAAAAAATGTAAAGAAGAAGAAGCGGGCACACGAAAGTTTTCACAAGCACCAAAGTTGTATTAGAAATGTATTTCAATGCATACAAACATGCTCAAATTGCTAGTTTTTAAGGGGCAAAGTATTTAAAATATGAACAAGTCTACTGTGTCTTTAACTTATTCAGTTTTCTTTATGAATTCTATTCAACAGTGTCTTTCAAATAATTAAATGACTAAACAACAACTAAAATTTGACTGAAACTATGTACATAGGTAGGCTTACAAACTTTAAAACTGATTAAAGTCAAACGCACAACATTTTTAGACAATATAAAGTGATTTACGATGACTAGTCACCATAACCGCACTTCTATTGCCTTGGCCGCCGCTGTAGGTAAATGGGCATGTGTATCTGTATCTCAAGCATTTACAGTGGCGGCAAAGGCATTGATGAAATTGTCCGCCTGTCTGGGGGAAGAGCCCTAAAAACACCACAGAGAGAAGCAAAAAGAAAAAAAAGACAGGCGGACTGAAAAGACCCAAAACTGAAATTGAAACTCAAACGAAGACGTCTGCCTTCGTTTGGTTTTTAATGTTTTTGTGTTGCATTGGAAGCAATCCGATTCGATCCGCAAAAGCAAAAGGCACTTGATTGATGGTCACGTCACCATCCAAAATTCTCTCTCCCTTTCTCAGTGCCTCTCTATGGCTATAAAAAATTGTATACTATATTTTATTTACTTATCCTTTATTCGAACATTTTCCCAGTAAAACGACAGTAATGAAGCCTTTGATTGATTTTAATTTGTTTTATGGAAATTATTAAGAAATCTCGATGTTAATGTAGGTAAATAGTAGAGGGTATCATAAGATGTTATTAAAAAAAGACAAAATTCTCAAAAACCTTTGAACTTGTAGCCGTTAAAAACATGCTCAAAAACACTACTTAGAAAGTGTCCATCTGTAGAAAGCGTCAATGGTTTCCCAATTTCCATTAGTATCTCCCCTTCGAACGACAAGGCTTCCAAATTTTCTCTTTACTTTCAACGACAGAAAATTATCTGAGCGATAACCGAGAAATATATGTACATACATACATACATATGTGTTTAGAGGGTGGCCGGGGTACTTAAACCATCATGGTCGCGAGCGGACAATGCCCCAAATAATTTGCGGCCGAAATAAACACAACCTTGAATAATGCCAACCTTTAAAGCGCATATCAAACAAATATCTAGAGGCTAATGCCCCACAAATATATTTATTGTTCGAGTGAACGAGTGTGAGGTGAGTTCGAGTTCGTGTTTCTGTTTCTGTCTATCTGACATTGGGTTTAAAGTGCTGAGTCAAAATATTTTGGCCGCCGGTTAATCGCGAGTCCACAGGTGCGACCAGGTATCCAATGACGATGACGCTACCATATTAATATGGTATGTACATATATCCAGCGACAGCAGTCCCGAATTCGAATCGAAATACAGACTTCTCAGTAGCATTACGCATTCCAAATTCTGGAACAATGTTTTTACCGAAAGTAAAAATTTATATGGTTTTTTTACTATTGCACATTATTATCTTTACCCAAGTTGTCCTTAACTTGTTTTACACCACTCTAGGGATTACCAATCCTTCGTTATAAGAACCTTTTTGTACACAGACCATCTAAGCAATTTCCGGTGGTAAGTTTTTACACCGATCTATTACTTAATGTACGCTACTTGTTTTAATTCCAGAAACAATTTCTGGTGAAATCTAATATCTAGGGCTTTCCAATTTCCGACCGAACACTCCAAAAAATATAGAGGTGATGATAAAGGGCCGAAGAGGGGAGGCGAAAAGATGGGAGGGAGAGAGGCAGAGGACAGAGGGCAACAATTATCTTGTCAACCATCTTTTAGTTGGGTGGTTATTTTGCAAAGTAAATACACACGCATTCATACTCACACACACTGACGCACACACGCCTACCACGCCCACCCGCCCCTTACTATTTCACTCTTTTAACGGTTACACGTGCGCCGTGTTGTTGCTATCTCTTTTTGCCCCACTACACAAAAGGCGAGAGCATTTTGCTCTCTCTCGCCAAAGTTTGTCCGCTTCGATTTCGGATTTCCGTGCTGAGATCTAGTCGATTAACAAATACCCTGTGTTAAGCATTTAGAAAAAAAAGGTGATTAGTAGTAATTAGGCATTTCAATTACATTACACATTATCTGATAATGTCTATGTTATTAAAATCGTCTTGTTCTAAAGAATTGCCATTATTATTTCTTTGAAAAACTTGAAATTTAAATTATAAAAACTTTCGTTTGTATATAATATATTTTATGTTATATTATATTTATTTGCGTTTTTTAATTATTGGTTCTTTGTATTAAACAATTGGCATAATTTTATTAGTTTCGTCAAATCGCCCAAATACTTAAATTCGCAGCGTATTCAGATTGTTGCGTAGTTTGTGCCTTTGTCCACGCTTCTCGTTTTTTTTATTGCGGTTTTGCATTTAGAAATTGATGATGAAGCCGCTTGTGTGTGTGTGTTTTTTTTTCGTGCGTGTGGGAAACGTTTTTCCTTTTAAATTGAAACTGTAACACGAAATGCCCTCTTCCTTCTCGCTCGCTCCATTCACTCTCCTCACACCCTCTTTTAGTGCCGTGAAGAAAACATTTTTATGGACTTCTGTTTTAGCTTTTGGAGTGTCTTTAAATGCGTTTTTCGACTGATTTTTATTTGTTTCGCCCTCTCCACGACTTTTCGCTTTTTCAGTAACTTCAACTCCTTCCTCCATTGGGAAAATTCTTGGCATATTTTCGTTTGATGATATCTGGCTCATAGTAATGAACATTGTGCGCCGAAAGAATTCGTATTCCAATTCAAACCATTCCATCTACGGAAAAATGATTAAGTATCTAATTGGTTAAACAAAAAGGATAAAATTGGCCCCAACGCGAGGAACGGGGAAATTAATGTCATTAATTTTTGCAAAGCTCACAAATAATGTTTTTGGGTCACGGTCACCAAATCCTATTTTTGGTAATAGGAAAGGGTTGACATCATTCAAATATAACCTAAAAATCTATTTCTCACCGTGTATGAACCTTGCATGATTCGTATTTGCCTCTAATTATGTTTCTCATTTTCCTTAATTTGTCTCTTTCCTCGTCTTTCGTAAATTCCTAACAGGTTTTGCGCAAAACGCATTTCCAACTTTGTTGCAGTACGTGTCGTGTTAACAAAAACAATAACAAAGGCAAAATAACAACCATTTCAGATGAGCAAGAAAATGCCGGAAGTTCAGTAAAGACAACAAAAGTTGTTTTACTTTATGTATTTTCCCCTGCTTTTGTCAATTTTGATTTCCATTTCGTTAATGCAAAAGTATTTACATATGTATGTATGTACATATGTATGTATGCATGTACATTCATACATACACAAGCAGCAACAAATGGTGAGGCTGCGTTTAATTTCGTATAAATTTCACGCGTAATTGCGTTTAAACATAAACAAATTCAATTTTTCTCGCATTGAGCGTGTGTTTTTGTTTTCGATCTTGCGTCTGGGATTTCTCAAGATCAGCTTGGTTAAGTTTGGAGGTTGAAAAAAAAAAATGTGAAAAAAAAGAAGGGGTACTGACAAAAATATCTTGATAATACCAAAAGCAAACACAATCGCATAACCCGAAATCTTCGTTATGGGAAAGTAATTTCTTTTTTCGGTTTCAGTTTCGGTTTCTCCTTGAGTTGTTTTGCAACATGTGTTTCATTTTTGTGATACTTGTATCCTAATATCATTTCTAGATTTCTCATACTTTTGTACCTTTTGTAATTTTGTTACAATCTTTCGAGTAAAAACTGCAAATTTAATACGATCATTTCATTTCATTTTTATTTTTAATAGCACCCATAGCACCTATTCTTCATTGTTTTTATTTCCATATAGAGCACATGCTTAACTTATCAACCATTTTGACACCTTTATTTTTTTTTGCAATTGGGGTCAAAACCTGTTGACACACACGCTTTCAAAATGGGTTAAATACAATTTCAATAAAAGCCAATAACAAAACTAATAACATTAAGCAGACGAGAAAAAACATAAAACTATGGCAACAACAAAAAGCTAACCGCTAAATTACAGCAACAACAATATTGATGAAAAGAAGGGGGGAAGAAGAGAGGGCGAGAAAAAAGAAGAGCGATTATCTTGAAATGAGACCATGGCACACACACACGTGCCGCTCACAAACACACACACTCAGGCACACAAAGTTAAACGGCCGCGCAACAATAACAACGACATTGCCGTCGACGTCGCTGCCCGCAAGTCAATGCGCTCTCTCTTCAAAAGAGAGCCTAAGAGACTCAAAAGAGCGCATTGGCACCGACGAGGTCAAACACACAAACAAAATAAAACAAAACGAGCGGACACATTTTTTTTGTCGTTTTTGTCTTTAGCTTCCCATTTGATTATTACTTTTTTGTTTGTTAATTTTGCTGGCCAAGAAGCAAAAAAAAATAAATAAGCGAACAAAAAGAGAGCGCAGCGCCCTTCACTCGGAATATAAACATATTCAACTCAAAACATAACCCAACAGCAAAGGTCAAAATATTAGCTCAATAATACGGGAATTCTTTAATTAGTGGCAATTGTTAGTTGTCTGATTTCGATTCTGGATATATTACATATGTATAGCCATAGAAAACTTCTATCTTTACATACTAAATGAACAAAGAAAGCTATAGTTAAATTCCGTACCCACCCCATTCTTGGTCCTGTACCTACATATAAATAAAATACAGTTCTGAAACTTTGTATCCTCATTATTATTCCTACATACTAACGTATATAAATATGTAATTATTTGGGTACTTAAATAAAGTTGGTGGCTACATTCATGCATTTGCACATCTTAATGAAACACACACATTAAGATCCAATGTAATTAAAAAATAGCCTTGTCCTGATTATGTATATACATATGTATGTATCTCAAATCTTTCCAAGGTGCAGTATGTAAAAAAAGGTGCCAAATTGAGCGATCCCTATGCCACTTAATTGCCAGGAATCACCTAATATTTTGACCGCACTTGTGTGCATACGTGTGAGCCCGACAGTTTGCGATTGTGTCGGTGTGTGTGTTTGTGCAATTATACTGGTTTGCTGTGCATGGCCGACAATCAAATGTTGCTTGAGTTTGGCGTCGTTTGGCGTTGTTTCTCTGTCTTTGCTTTTTGTCTTTGCTGACTTTTTGTGTTTGCTGTCTATGCTTTTGTTTGTTTGGCTTTGTATTTTACTTTTCCTCCGGAGAAGTGCAATGAATATGTTCTCTCTCTCTCTCCCTCTCTCCATTTGTCATTCTCTCTTGCTTCCTCTTAACCCCTCAGGTGCCCCACAAAACTAAAGTTGTACCATTTAAATGGATTTGCACACTTTTGTGTTTGGTATTGAGTTACTCCTCGCGTAATCCTTAAGTCTTTGAATTGGTCAGGTGGGAGTTAAAGCAGGCCCTTACCGCCACCTTATTAATTTCTAAAAAATACAAACTTTCTACGGCTTCGCGACATTTACTAGTGTACGTAAAGTTTTAAAATGTTTTCAATAATTTTGCTTACTGAAATGTTGTACATATTAATAGAAAAATCTGTTTACATATGGACAAACCATACATATATGCATATGCATGTATGTATTGTACATATGTATCTACATGAACACTTTACCCTCTTACCCCCTTTATCAATGTGTTGGTGGAAAATCCGTCACCAGAGACCTTTATTAATATATGTACATAGATAAAACAAAAATAGCCAAGCTATGACTGATTAGTAGACTTAATTAGCAAATAAAACAGTAAATGTATGCTTCGATTAATAGACTGACTCCAATGCTACATTTGGCCTTCGACATATTGAGTTAGTGACATTGTGCTATTACCAAATATAATTAAAATTATTTTGTTTCAATGGGAAGCCAAATGAGTGATTGATTCCAAGATTCCACTTTTCTATAAAGGATAATGTGCAAGTGGATAAGTAAGTGGAGTGAGTCTATAAACTTTTGAGACTTATTTGTAACCAGTTTGCAAACATACATTTTCGAGATTTTTGCTAACTGGGCTTGGCCATAAGGCCCAATAAAATGGTGAACTAGCCCACAGTTATCGGCCATAGCGTCTCATAATTAATAATCAACGTTTTCTGTATCTCTACGCGGTGCCTCGTTCTCGCCATCTCTTTCTCCTCAGCTCTGGCCATCTCCCTCCCTCCTTTTTGTCTGTCTCTGACTGTGTGTGTGTTTGTGTGTATCCGTGTTTGGCAACCACGACGAGAGGCAATAAAATAAAGGGCCAAAGGCACTAGGCGCTGCAAACAAAACAGGGGCAGGGGTGTCCCGCTTTACCAGGGGGCTACGGGGATATACCACACATACACACAAAGAAAAAAAATCCATAACCAATATAATTATCTAGATACTCGATCTTTAAGTTTTTTTGGAATCAAATTCAATTCATTGGACATCAAATTAATAGTTGGCAGCTATGTATAAATGCCTTTCTTGAGTAAAAAAAACTATAAAATGAAAACTATTAAAAGAAAACAAGAGAAAACATTTCAAGGAATACAAATTTCACAAAAAAAATGTTATCATATACAAGCTTTTCAACTCAATAACCATCCTTATTGGCCAACTCACTAAACATTTCGTTGTGTGTAGCTGAGAATGCGTTTTTGTGTGTCGGTTTGTTGCTTTTGGCAGGGTTGTCACTGGCTATGTCTCAAAAGCGGGCAGCAATTAAGCAGGGATTATATGTCGAAAGAGGGTTTCCTCTTCTCGGGGGGTTGTTGTTCAGGAAGTGGCAAAATCGTTTAATAGCGATACGGTCGAATTTTAGGTTTGTAAGTCAACGAGAACTCGTTGCTTTTCGGTTCCCTTGCATGCCCTCGGAAGTCAATTTAAATATATGTTAAATCATTAGGTAACACTATCTCCAAGAAGGGAATACAATAGACAGAAGCGACGTAAGACCAAATCACATCCTACCTTAACCTTAGAATCTCATACCCTACGAAACTCAGTACAATTATTCATCATTAAAAATATGAATATAATAAGTCTGATCAATAATTTTAAAAGCATTTAAAACATTATGATATTATCAAGCACACATAAAAGCCTTGAGTAGTTGAATGAACTAAATATGAGTCATAATTTTTATCAAACGACTAACTAACCTACTTTCCTACGATGTGGATGATGGAAATGATACCAATTCTGGGAATCCGTCATGGTAAAAATGTCTGGAAGTGGAAGTTGATAAGAGCAGTTAAACAAAAGCTAAATGTAAAAATACTACTTAATATAACTATAAATATTAAGACGCAGAACGTGAGATAAGGTTCTAAGATTTTTGTTTTAACCAAACAAAAGATTACTGTAATAGACAGGTATGGTTTTCATTCTCGGGGAATATATAGGTATGTATTACTTTTCTGATTCTGAAGAATTCGAGTTTTAATGTCAACTTGGTTTCCTTGGGATTTCAACTAAATTAAGCATAATTAATAAGTACGCTTTATAAGACTTATGTATGCGTATCCATTCTGAAAAAAGGAAAGATCCCCAGGATTCTGTTGGCATTGACCTCTCAGCCTGCTGTTGCTGTTCTTCTTCTCCTTTCCTCTCTCCGCTTTGCTCCTGGCATCTTACATGTGCAGCTGTTTGGTTCATCAATTCAATCACAATCACAGGTAGCCTCACAAAGCTACAGTGACGGCAGAAAAAATAGCACTGATTTTTTTTTTACTTAAGTTTATAGTTAAGGAGAAATGCAATGTAATTATTTTAGAATCGATAAATTGAGTAATTTTAATATTAAAAATACATATAAGGATACAATTTTAGCTTTAAGTAATAAGATATATTTTCCCAAATTTTTAGAAAGTGCCATTATTTTGTCCGCAGCTGTAGACACGAGCACACGCACACCCAATTGTCAGCTGTTATCAGTTCAAGAACAAAAACACAACAAGACGAAGTGAGGGGCAGAAGAACACGAGCAAAGAGATGAACGAGAATAAAAAAAAGGGGAGGCCGACAAGAACAACTGTTACTTGTCAAGATCGTGGCTCCCCCTAATCTCCCTGTCCTGCTCACTCGGAAGTGTGATCCCCCTCGAAGCAAAATCAAAAAGAGAACAGATTAAGAGAATCTACTCGAGAGAGTTTTCTCTTTAGTTCGAAGATTACACTCTTCGTCTGTGAGATTTGTGTGAGTTCGACGTCATCATAAATTTGGTATGCCCATCAGCTGTTCAAAATTCATACAGCTGCTGTTACAAAAAAAAAAACACAAAAATGTCATTGGGGGGTTGCTTCACTCTCCCTCTCTTTCGCTCTCTTCTCGAAAAGCAATTAAAGTGAAAAACGCTTTTTGATTCCAATCGTTTTTGATGAAATCATTTTCTCTGCGTGTGATTGTTAATTGAAAATCAAAAAAAATTTTGAGTTTGGCGGTTTCTAAACTGCCTGGCCTCTTTTTCCGTGAAATCTGGGATTCCCATGGGGATTTCCCGAGACTGTTTTAGTCTAGAATTTTAAAGTCAATACATATATCTTTCTTTAAAAAAACCCCAATTTCAACAAACTATTTATTTTATTTATTATGTAATTCCAAAACACCCACATGAAATATCCACTTTTGAATAAAGAGTCATGATGATTCATGTTACAAATTCAGCATTTTTGTTAAAAAATTTGAACGGATTTCCCATCAAGGATAGTTTTTCGCTAGCAATAAAAAAGTAATTTATATTTTAAAAATTAGCAAGATAAGCCCAACTTATCATTAAACATTTGTTCCTTAAAATTTCTCATCAAAATGGTCACGTTTTTGCAAGAGATTTTCAATTAAGAATTCTTGATGAAAGCATCCACTTACCATCCGGAAATTACGTAATATCTTTTTGGGAGCCCCTGACCAGGAACTAATTGCGTGGCAACTGGCGCCCAGTGGAGAATGTGTTGATTCTTCGCACTCGAACGCATCACCAAGCCAAAATGAAGCATAGCACATCCACCACCCGTGCGGAAAACCCCCCTCCCCCCTTCAGAAAAAGTCCCCAATCCCGCCAGACACTTCATCTCCGTCCCACAAGAGTTCACCACGCGGCGTGGACAAATCCACTTGGTCGGCAAACAAACCCTCTCTTTTTGTACCCGGTACTCAAAAAGTAAAAGGGTGTCTTGTGTTGGGGGAAAGGTATGGAACAAAAACCTGTAAAAGTTAAATTTTTAAATTAAAAATTGTTTTGGACCTAATATTTTTACGAAGACACAAACAATTTTTTTCTTAATTAAAATCGAAAAAAAAAACCAAGATAAATGGTTGCTTTTTCACCTTTTAGGTATGCAACATACTTTATAATAAGACACAGATTAGGGGGTATCTCATAGTCTTAACCACATGACCATATTATTTTTGTTTCGAATGCAACCGACCCCCGCTGAGCAAAACTGAAGATTTGGAGAACGAGAAGAAATACGAGGGGATACAGCGATGCGCCAATACTCCCATTGTCGTTTCGTTGATGGATTTTAATGCAGCAGCCCGCAAAATCGTTTACGGGGCTTTTCTCTACCATTACACCCTGTACTTATTGTCTACTCTTTTTGGTTGCCCGGCAATCAGGGGCTTAATTAGTTGAAGAGCGTTTCATCGTACGTGTACTTTACAATATATATGTACATACATATATGTTTATAAAAAATAAACGATACTATTACGTACTCTCGTTTACCGAATTTTTTGAAAGCATATTAACTGATCTAGTAGAAGGTTGTAAGCAATATGTTTACAGCAATTTTTTGCGACACAATGCTGCCAAATTGAGTTTGGTTCAATAACTGTGACATTTTCACTCCTGAAAGCGTATAGGTATTATTAATCTTATCGGATTAAAAGTGACACGAAGCGCCAGTTATAGTTTGTGTTTAACCGATGGTTTTTTTTTATATAAAATAGATAGATTTTGGTTTTCGTTATGGAGATATGCATACAAAAAAGGTGTTTATTTAAAATGTGCGAAAGGTTAATAATTTTAAATTGGGGGTGATGAAGGTGACAAAAATCGTATATAATTACTTTCCACCCCTTGTCCATCCTCCAGATTATTTGTACTAAAATACTGGTTAGCGGCTTAATCATTACGGCTGAAAGCATATTTGCAGGGGTGGAAATTTGTTAAGTAATAATAATAATGAATAATTAAGTCAACCTGAATAATTGTATTATTTTAGCAGGGCGCCCAGGTGTTCAAATACAAAACGACTCTGTTGAAAAATCTGTACTCACAATGTTTTATGACTTCTTGGCTAATGGTGGGGATTATTATGAACAGGATTTAAGTATAATTGTTCGAATTTGTAGTCAATAATGGTACAAATGGCTGGAAAACATTCTTTGGGAAAGAACTAAGATAAAATGAGGAATGTTTGTGAAGATTTCTATTAACTAGGGGGTGATTCATTGTACAAATTTTGATTAATTTGTGCGGGTGGTTGACATAAGTGTAAAATAAACTTTGGACACGTGCCGAAACTCGGAAGTCACTCGGCAAATTGTATTTGTCTTGGGGTCTTATATATATGGTAATCTCTAGAGATCCAGGTGTTCAAATACCGAGCAGCTTTTTATCGCAATACGTTAACGTAATGCCCAATGTTCTTTCTACGATTTCTTGTATTTTTTTCAGGGCGACGACGACGGCGATGATGATTATGGTTATGATGAGGTTTCGGTGGCTGTTGTTTGTGACTGCATGAGAGGACGAGGACTTCTCTCTCATGTTTTCTCACCCTCCTTTTTCCCGGATTTTCCCATTTTGACTGACAGGCGGTGGCGGTGGACGTTAGCGTTTCTGTTGACGTCTCCCGTCGCGTCGTTTCCATTACCTTCGAGGGGCATTGTCGTCACAAAACTCACATAGACGAGTATGCCACGCATACATACATACGTATGTATACTTACGTGTGTGGAAAAGTAGAAAAGTGGAGGAAAAACAGGAAAACTCCCTTCGGCCAGGCAATAAGATGGGTTGGGTTGAGTTGAGTTGAGTCGAGTCGAGATGAGATGAGTCGAGATGCTAGATGTCTGACGCTCGGAATGCCTGAATATGGGAATATGGGTTAGGCGGCAAATTGATTCGATTAGACATCCATTTGTGTCATCGATAAACGATTCTGAACCGATCTCGGAAATGCGATTAGGATTTGCATAAGTGGGTGCAAATGAATGCAGGGCAGTGTACACGATTGAGTTCAGTTAATTAAACAGATGATTCAGCAAAGAGTTTATTAACTAATGATTCGACATATATTTTTATAAGTCATTAATAGTCTCTATGTTAATGTGTTAACTAGAGAACCCTAAAGTTACCTAAAAATCTCTTGAGACCTTAAATTCTAGTGTCTTTACGGATTAAAATGTTTAACTTCATCCTTTTTTTAATACCCGACATGTAAGACCTTAATTTTTTCATTAAACTGTCCAAATCACCAATTTTAAAGCCCTTTGCTATTGTTTTGAATTCTCTAGAGGTTTTTGGTCCACCCTTCAACATTTGCCACATAAAACAACATGCTTTCAAAGAATCCTTTTGAAAATTGAATACAAACCAGTTCATGTTCAGTTGTTGTTTTTTTGTGGGATGTTTGTATATTGTATTATTGATAGCTACTTACTTTTTTACAACAAATCAATATGCGACTGGTGTTGAAGGAGGTGTTGTATTCTATAAAAAAAGTTTTGGGGGCATGAAAATTTCAAGATCTAATTTCTTAAAACCATCGATCCATTATTCAAAAAATGCCTTGTTTATAGTAAATTCCGCTTGTGAATAGGTCAAAGGCATTGGGGTTTATAAGTTACCCGGAATTTTGGAGACAAGCGTATGCAAATTTCTTGATCTAGATTTTGAGTGCATGTGTCATTGTTTGTAGACCCAAATTGGATCCGACAAATCCATATTAAATGAGTATTTATTCCACGGGACCTTCCTGCAGTTCTCGCCTCATTTCTTTTCTCGTTCCGTTCGCTTCAGTTGGCTTTTATTATTCCTTCGTTTTTCCTATTTTGTTTTTTGCCCTGGGGGGTCGTCATCCATTGTTGTTGCTGCGTTCGAGTGGCTCGATTTGTTTTCAAATTGAAATGGTAAAAAGATTGATGTAATTATTGCCACCCTTAAATGATGATGGGCAGCGACAAATTCGATAAGTTCTCCTCGCATTTCACATTCTGTGGCATTTTGTTGTATTTTTGTATGTTTGTTTTATAAGAATTATGTAGGTTTCCCCAGCGTTCCTTGTTATTCTGCTCTCCACACTTCACATTTGTATCGGTCTGTTCTCCACATCTACACAGAGCAAAATAATGAGCTTTAAATATAATATTTAAAATAAAATGTTGGCAATGAAAAAAATGCCTGCTTAAAGTGAGATCCAAAATCTTTTCTGGCAAACTAAGAGATAATATTCTTTGGCTTTGCTGATTAGGAGTTTATTATTTCGAAAACCTCTCAAAAATTAGAATAATAAATATTTTTTCCTGTGCAACCCCCTGCCCCCTTTTCGCTTTGCGTGTACACAATTCGAGTTTATTTCCATTTGTGTCCCCCACTCGTTTCTCTTCCTTCCCTTTTTACACCGCTGTTGCTCGCCTTTTTATCTTTTGTAAAACGAGTTCTTTAAACCTAAAACAGAATTCAAGACACGTCAAATTGATTTTCATCTATTTTATTTACAAAAAAAAAAAAAAAAAAAAAAGGGAAACAGCCGAGAAGGAAAAAAGTAAAGCGAATTACACGGAAGCAGCGGGAGAAATGTCAAGCAGTCTGTGTTTGTGCTTGTATGTGTCATACCTTCCCGAATTTCCATCCCCCTCTTCATTGTATGTTTTATGTTTTGTGCCTAGTTTGCATAACTCCCAAGTACAAACAAAAAATGCGGTGCGACCCCCTATTTTACAGCCCCCCCTCCCCCACAATTCGTGGAATCAATCAGCGTGATAAAGGAGGCAAGAGACAGGGAAAATAGCGAAAGGTTATATCTTGTTATCTTTGTGAAAACTAAAAGATTATTGGGATTAGCCTTGTCGCATATGTGAGCTCTTCTCCTCCGGGATGTTGCTGTTTCATTTCAACTTTTTTTTTTTTTTTTTTGTGGCTCCTTTCCCTGATGCTCCTTCTACTTTCATTCTGCTGGTGTTCTCGTTAAACGTTATCGCCTTTGAGCTGGTGTACAGTGAATATTGCTTAAGGAGCGCCTTAGAAAATTGCAATTACGTTTTAAGGCTTAAGAAAAAATTGGTTTTTAATGAGAAGATGTCTAGATCTTATGATATTATTCTTATATCAAAAGTTTAAAGAAGTTTGGACACTAAAGATTGATTTTAAAGGGTTTCATTTGTACGGTTACAAATATACTGATATTTATTTGTTAATAATATAAAGAGCTTCAAAATACAGTAAAAAACTCACTTCATTTTGAGTGAAATCGCTTAGGCAGTGTTCACTGTTCTTCATTTGTTCTCGGTACACCCGTTACTGTTGTTGGTTTTATAGCTATTCCTCGGCTTCTTGTTGCGCTTCTTGATGTTTCTGCTTTTTTTTTTTTATTTTTTTACTGGCTTGAGTGCGAACGAAAGATTTTGGTGGCAACTCCCATAGCAACTTGTTGTTGGCCTTTGTCTGCAAACATTACACATACACTACACCTCTGCCTGTGTGTGTGTGTGTGTGTGTGTTTGTATCTGTGTGAGTGTGCGGCATATGTGTGTATCCATTGCGAGGAGTTGGTGTTTTTGTTCTCATCTTTCAGCTGTTCAAAGATTGTTAAATATCAAAGGCGAACCTCGACGGGAAACTCTGTTTTCCTTGTTTTCTATTGAAGATAAAGCTGAATTTGTTTACTTATCCGTCTGGCGGTTGGAGCAACACATCCACATCTCTTGAGGATGAGGACGAGAACGAGGATGTCGATGTGGATTTGGATTTGGGTTTGGTTTTTTTTGGAATTTGGCGTGGGTGCTTTTGTTGGTGTGACAAAAAATTAAAAACAGTTGGGGTTGTAAGGTTACAATGGCAGGAGTCCTTTAATTATTTTCTTTGGGCGTAGCTACTCCCCGTGGGGGTATTTTGGTTATGCTCTGGATTCTTTGGAGCAACTCGAGTCGATCAGTTTTTAATCTTAAATATATTTGTTCATACATATTTCCACGATACAATTTACAATGAAATCGAGTATAGCCAGCAAATTTTGGAGCCAAACAGTAAAGAGCTAGAAATGTGACACTTGCATTTAAAAGATGTGTAAAATGGAGCTTTATTGCTTTCCATTCCCATGCTCGACCAGTTTCACCATATGGTTGACCATACTGTTTTTCTTGGTCCCTGCAGGCTCAGATTCCCTTTGCCATTTTCTTATCGTCATACAGGCATCATCATTCATCCGATGAAACCTCAACTTTTCCCCAAGGGTTCTGCAAAACGACCGCCTTATCAGCGACACGCCCACATGTGGCAAGCACATTTCAATTGCGCTTGGCAATGATCTGGTTGAAATGTAATTAATTCCTGAACGGGATTTCCCACCCTAATCAAAAGGTTCCAGTGAGTACATATTTCTTGCCATTTCTTCATTTAAGAAAGTGTGTGTTTGTGTGTAGAAAAAGAAACAAAACCGGGGTAAAAAAAAATACTGTGTTCAAATGGGAAAAAGGCAGGTGTGTGGCAAGTAAACTCATCTTAGGACTCCCTCTTTTCATCCTCTATCTTACCTATTTAGGTTCTTTTACTTTTCTCTAAACAACAAACACTATTTAGCGCTTCAACTTTTTATTGTGTCGCACTTCCCCTAACTCGAATCTGAGGTAACTTAAACATAATTGAGTGGCATTAGAGTTTGGCGACCAAACTTCACACAATTTCATCCCCATAATACAAACTTTGAACTTTCCTGACTGGAATTTCTTTATAACTTTCGGGGCTTTTCATTTTCTTATTAGAGGACGAAAACTTGCCGTAGGTTAATATTTAATAGAAATTAATTGGTTTCTAGCTAAATATCAAATTAAACTAGCCACCTAAAGATTATAAAAAGGCAAGTTTATATGTATAATGACTCTAGCAGATGGTCCACCGACTTAGAGAAGTTCTTTAATGTATCCTTAATATACATTTTTCATAGGTTCTATAATTATTTAGAGTACGACAAGTGGCCTTGGATGTTACAGATAAAAAATCTATTTTATATTTATTATTTTGTTTTGAGGAATATATTTCCACTACTTGGGTTCATTGAATTGCATAAGTACATTGATATTTTGGTGGTTAATACTTGGTTAATAATTGCATTGGTATTTAAAAACGAAGTAGGGGTTAATTTTGAAATACCAAAGAACTTATGCAATTCCATTAACCATAATAAATGAAATATATTCATTAGAAAGAATTGAAAAATATGAATTGTGGATTTATTTTTAATTTGTAAGCTTGCATGCTTATGTTTTTTTTTTTTTTTTATGCAGATGTAGTGGCAGATGGTTCATCGCATTACAGAAGTTCACTGGCATTTAGTAATGAACCTTTAATAGCACGCCAAAAGGACGCTGAGCGCATAGCCCACACATAAATCGAAGTGCTATAGGGTCGGCTGAAGGGGGCGGGGGGAGGGGGTTGAAGCGCTATTCCATCGAGAGGCGGAGTTGGGGAGGATTACGAGTACACAGGGCGCCCCTATGCGAGCAGACGGATGAAGAAGGGTCGTCGGTGGCACGGTGGAGAGAGGACGAAAAAGAGGACGAAAAAGAGGACGAGAAAGAGGACGAGGAAGAGGGAGAGGAGGGGCGTCCAAACAGACGTTGCAGGTTTTCGTTTCCAAGTTTCAGCAGGAAGAGAGATACAAACAAAGCCGGTCAGCCGGCACACAGATACAGACCGACACAGCAAAGAGTTTATGCTGCTCTTTCCGTCGCTTTAAAGAGCACAAACTCTCGGCGAAAAATGGGGGGAGGGAAAAAAAAGGAATATTTGAACTAGAGTGAAAAGCGAAAATCCCAACTCTACGCACTTTTTACCCTCCAATACACCGATACCGAAGGGACTACCGAAGATGTTGACCCTGTGCGGGTACTGAACTTGCTCCAAAACTTGCCACCGACCTCTTATCCCATAAACAAAAGACGAGGGGCCAACGATCCGAGTTGCCTGAATGTTCTCGATATGTTGGCAAACTCAAAAAGGGTAAGTGACCTGATTTGTGGACATTTTAATGCTTTTTGTTGTGACAGGTAACAAATACATACATACATACATACATATGTATATCCCCACTGGAATTAAGAGTCAAATGCAAAAATGCTTAACTAAACAGAAATCGATAGCAAAAACTAAATAAAATTCAAACTAAATTTAGCTCACGAATTAAATTAAAAACCCCTTTTTGATCAACAATATCAAATATTTAAATGTATTCAATAAGCTATTTATTGTAATTAGGACTTTGTTATAAACGATGAAAAATGTAGTCAAAACGCATGATTTTTGCCCTCTCAAAGTGTTTGATAGCTTATTCCTACATTTATCAACTTCTTGATCTTAAACAAGTAATCTAAAATTAATTCATTTAGAGCATATATCTGACTTAATGATAATTATGATATTTGAATCAGTGGGATGTTACTCTTGAAGCACCAATCAAAACAAATCTTTGCCACCCCTTCAACTTTGCTTGCAACCCCTTTTAATGTGTAGATTTTTTTTTTGTTGGTGTTTGACAACTCGTGGGATAATTTATTTACAGCTTACCGAAATATAACATTACATAACATATAACATACATAGATATTCTGGGGGGCAGGACTTAAAAATACAAATCGGAATCGGCTTCCTTGGGATCTGCATCCTCGAAGCGGCCCATATCCGCTCTATACAGGATGCGATTAATCTGGAACTGGACTGTGTTCTTGGTGCGGGCGGAGTATTTGCTCAGTTTGTTGCCAAGGTATTGAAGGTAGAAGGCATCCTCGCCGGCAAGAGGACAATCCGCTGAGGAAGGTGCCCGAACCAAGGGAGTTGAGGCGGAGGCGGCAGGGGAAGCAGTTGGCGCCCGAGCAGGGACCACAGAAGTTGAACTGGAGGCTACATTGGGGGCGGGATGGGTGGTCGCCGGCTTTAAGGAAATCGATGGCTTAGCCATGGATACTTCAACTGTCTCCAGTTCGATGTCCCTAGAATCAACCGATTGATCATCCTCGTCGTCTGGCAGCTCCGACTTGAAGATGCCATCAAATTGACTGCCAGAAACGTTGTCCTCGTTATCGCCGTCGCCCGCCTCCTCATCATCCATAAGGTCGGTGTTTTCGATGGTGCTGTTGGTGGGCAAATGAGAGGCGTCCTGAAAGAAATAAAAACAGTGAGAATTTGGTTTCTAGTTTTTAGAATACGATTCTTAGAATGGTTGTCCTAGAAATGTCCATTTACAAACTGAGCATCCTGGAAACATCTTATTTGCAATTCTAATGTAGGCTATCGATTTTTTCATTTAATAAAGCATAAGAATGCAATGACAACCAGTTACTTCAAGAGTTTAAAAGATACAAATGATGTTACTACATCTCGAATTGAAGTGGATATCAATTTCTTGTATATACCTTACTGAGGCGAATTTTCTTAAGTTCCGATGGGAAAAAATCACTCAATTCCATAGTGGGGGACTGTTTGTTTGCCTGTTGCTGGCAGAGGAGCTTCCGAATGGCACGTTTCTCGGCGACGACGGTCTCGTAGACATCCTCATGTTTACGTTTGAGGTGCCTCATCAGATTCTCGGAGTGACGACCGGCCATGTCGAAGCGGCACTCCTTGCAGGTGCTCTTACGCGTCTGCTCGCTATAGATAAAGTGCTTGGACACCGGGTTTGGGTGCCTTTTCGACATCGTTCCGATTTGATGTTTATTTACGGCTTAAACTGTTTAAAAACTGTTTTTTTTTTTTAATTTACTTTCGGTTTCTGCGATGCGCTGCGCCGTACTTGAGTAACGTTCGTTTACTAAATCCAATTTGCGTGCTCAGACCGCAAAAATATCAACGGAATAAAAAAACGGCTTTCTGTGAACCAGTGAGAAGGAGAGCGGTTCAGAGAGGAGCGGTTCAGAGAGCGGAACACGAGCGCAAAAACCACCACTCAAAGCGGTTTCACAGGCACACCCACACACCCTCACACACACACAGAAGCGTTTTGAACCAGTTTGAAACGGTTTCGGTCTGTTTTTCGGTTTCGGTTTTTGCCGGCGGCACTATTGCTATTGTTATGTTTGTTACGTTTCGGCTGTGGTTCAACAGCTGAGGGTCATTCGTTGTTATTACGATTATGCGTCGTAATATCATGATCCACGATTGACATCTGAATAATGTTATTTAGTATTTTTTACCTACAAAGTAGTCAAGTTCGAATTGCGTCATCATAGACTAGCCCAAACTATAAGACTACAATTTTAAAAATCTTTTGTTTTCATGAGAGTTTTATTCATGTTATGATTTTTACTATTATAAGTTCCAAAGTACTCCTGGCACTGTCTAAAAATCGTTAAATATTATACTAAATGCTGATTTGTTTAAACTCACATTTGTACTTTATATTGTGAATAGCTTAATATTTATATTTGCGATAAGGTGCGCATAAGCAAATAATGGAATAGCCAGTCTGATGGTTCTGGATATAGAAACAATCCAAAACGATAGTATGTAAATGCAGCTGATTGCGCACAATCCACTGTAATTGGAATAAACGTTGCTCTAAATTAGTTTAATTTAATTATGGTATTCCGTGTGTTGGCTGTACGCTGCTCATCTGGATGGAGTGAAATGTAATATTCAAAGTATGCCTGCCTCATTTCTAGTTTTAGCCCCACCCTCCTCCCCCCACCATTTGGGTTTCGTTATCGTTTTCGTTTCGATTAGTGAGGTTTCGGTTAGTGCTAATAAACCGTGAAATATATACATATGTATGTACATACATATACACTACACTACTTACCGGATTGTTCAGTCGCTGGCGATTGGGAATGAGCTTGTCCTCGGCGATGACCCAACGTTTGGGCGCCAGCTGGACGATGATGTGTGGGTGGTAAATACTATAGTGGCGCCTTACATTTCCCGGCCGATGGGTTAACACCTTTTCGCAGAGCTTGCAGCGGCATCGTTTTCCGTCGCCCAAAATCTCACACAATTTGCCGGTGTCCACCAGCTGGGGACGACCCGTTTTCGTATCTGCAAGTGGGGATTAATCCGGTTAATCGTTGTTTGTTTAGAAAATAAAAATTTTTTTTTTTTTTTAGAACATAAAAGACTTTAAAGTCGGGCAGTAAACTACTACTAACCATTTATTTCTTCTTCGATTTAACGATAGGATTGACTGAATTAATAGACAATTAAACTAGAAACAGAGGTAGATCAAGTCATGGGCCTGAAAGGGTAATTCTGAATAATGAATAGTAAGTGGTACCCCACATTTATGTATTTAAATTAAATATTTTCTGTACTCATCGCCACTCTGGGGTTAATAAGCGGCATGTGTGAAAAGGCAAACGATGAAAACGGGGCTGCAAACAAAACGAACAAATCGAAAAAAAAACACAAACACAAACAGCAAGAAACTGAAAAACACATGCGAAAAGTAATTTTCAACTGCATCGTGATAGGAGAAAGAGAGGGGTGCAGAGTGAAAGAAAGAGAGGGGGCGGGTGCGTGTTCGAGGAGCGCAGCTAAATGTTTCGCAGCTGCCGGAGATGCAATATTTTACCCTTGTTATTTGCGCTTTGAGTGGCATTCTGGTGGTTATTACTACTGTTTTAGCTACAGTCAGGCATCAGTCAAAGCAATTAAAAATTAAATATATCGCTTTGCTCAGAATCGATTGCCGCTTGGGTCACTAAAACTGTAAAGTTTCACAACATAAAAGTTTACAAAACTGTAAATAAGGTTTTTTTTAAGAAACACTATACGTTTTCAAATTTTAAATCTATTATTTTAGGTTTTGTCTTTTTAGATTGAATATTTATATTGATAAACAAACTATCTTAAGACTGTGTTTAATTTAAATGTTAATTTAACTGTTGAAAATATATGATAGGCTGTTAATGCACATATTAAATTTTCGTTTAAAAAGTTCCATGTTCGAAGTCCACAGCTCCAAAGGTTTCTTTTTGTTTTGTATTCTTGTTTAGTTAATAATTTTTTTAAAATAACAGCAGTATCTTCAAAATAAAAATATTTAAAAATGTATTTATATATGTATGTATATACACATGTGTAAAATTGTATAGTAATTAACAATCTAGAATGGCTGAGCCGATTTGGATCAACCATTATTTCAGTATGAAGAAGGTATTTTCTAGGGGCACTTACTTGGGTTGCGGGTGGATTGCCTCGAAGGCTTTGGCTGGCCTTGTGGGCGTGGCGGGCGCTGGAGAACGATGTCCGGATGGAGGCGCTCGTAGTGCCGCTTGATGTTGCTCCTCTGCAATCCGGCCAAGATCTTGTCGCAGACGACACAGCGACAGGTCCTATTTGGGAGCAGGACCACCAGGTTGGACGTGTCCACGAGTCGCGGCCTGCCCATAGGTATTTCAACTGAATAAAACACACACAGTGCACTTTTTGACAGGTTGTTTTTTCGCCGTCGACGCGAATAGAATGAGCACTACGATTCAAGCTGAATCAAATATAACGAACGTGTGAAACTATTTTCTTCTTTTTAATGTTTGTTTTTAAGCTCTCACGTCTGCTCACATGCAATGGACAATGGCCTGCGCCACTCTCTTTGCTCTCTTCAAAGAGTTTCGAACGCGGGTGTGTAAAAAGTTTATTCACTTCAGTGTGCAAACAAGTTATTCTCTTTATGTTGCACATTGATTATTACATTGATACATTAATTATTTAATAAATGCATTGGACTGATTGTAAATATTTTTCTAGATTAAATGAATACTATTCGTGTTATATAATCTTAGATCCATGAGCTAAAAATAATATTACTGAAGTATGTTTAAAATCCTGGTTTTTACCACATATGAACGATATTAAGAACCGCTTTAAAGCCAGACGAGAAAATACACATTTAAAAATAAAAAATATCCAATGTCTTCACAGATGTAACTTTGCTGTTGCTGATTTGCATATTGCTGGGGCTTCAAGTATTATTATTTATATTATTTATCCCCTTCAGCCGCATAGCACCATGCATGACAAAAGAAATGTGTATGGATAAAATTTCTCTCTGTACTTAACAAATACCAGCTTTATAGGGTTAACGTGCGACGGTCTTTTTGTGTGCGTGTTTTGTGTGCTAAAGTTTTATTTGCTTTTCTGGTGTAGTCAACGCTTTGGAATGAAGGAGGGTTATTTTATGTGGCCTCTGGGATTGCCTCAATATTCTTTGCCTCATTTTCGTTCACACATGGGTAACTGTTTCGCTATTTTTTACCACTTAAGGGCTACTACAGTTCATGTTTTATTAAAAAGAAACTGCATTTATTTGATGTATGTGCAGGTTTTTTGCATTGACTTTGTTCACTAGTTATAAAATATAAATTGATTGTTCGCTGTTATTTAACATTTTTTTTTTTCAATTGTTGATATAATTATACGATTTATTTGAAGAAGGTTTTGTTTTGTTACTTTAAATATTTGTCATATTTTGTTGGGTGTCCGGTCAAACCCGTTAGCAAGTTGTAAAATATTAATAAACCGATTGCTGATTTTTAAACTTGTTTAATAGTTTTATTGTTACTTATCAAATGAAATTGAATAGTTTCTTTCAGATATTCATTGCAAAATTTGTCAGCAACAAACTGGAGAACATCACCGTTTTTATAGTTTTCAAAATTCTTACGATCTGGCAGCACTAGCGATGGCCACCACATTGAGCTTCTTGGGTCGCCGAAGGATCATCGACTCTTGCCGACGTCTGCTGAGTACGGATTTGGTTACAGCCCTCCGTCCGTTCTACCAGGCCATCCAGACGGATCGCCTGTCCGGCAATCCGGCGGAGAAGCGGGTCAACGAGGAATCACTGCGTATGCTTAGCTCCCATCTGGAATCCCTGACCGGAACATCTGGAAGTTGTCTTCCCCCCGATGGTCAGCTGCAGTTCTACATGTCCTCGGCTCCGGACTCGGGTTCGGTTACGGATGAGACCGGAGGTCAGGTGGCGGCCAGTCGTCTGGTGAGAGTGCAGGTGGACCGGAGTCTGCTGGATCCCAGAGCCGTAATCCGGAACATTCTGCGGTCCTGCAAGCTACTGCCAAAGGAGCAGGAACGGGATCTGGAACAGGTACAGGTACAGGTACAGTAAACAACCAATAAAGATCGCTGAGTAGGTTGACTGATAATCATGGTTGGGTACTTAAAAAAACAATTGTACATTCAATCTAAACCGAAAACTTCATAATTCTTAAGTTCAAACTATAAAGTACATTAAAAGTTTATAAATGTATGTAAATGTTTTTTCACATGTTTTTAAAGGGAATCTATTAAAATTAACTATTTGTTTAGTTTAGTTTGAAATCTTTCTGGATGAAACACTACCAAAAGTCTTATTTCTATTGCTGATTGCTGGTGTTATATAAGGAAAAGGCTTACCATATAGCTCAGACAATCAGACAAAATTTATAAAATCATAATCATAAAAAAATACAACAGTATTTAAACTTTTACGAATAAACTTGGAGATGTAGTCAGGGCTGTCTATTTTAGAATTACGGTTCAAGTTATATTAAAATCAGACAACAATATCGGATTTATCGTAAAATTGATTGATTAATAAGCATAAATTTCAAAAACAATTAATTTAAAAAATTTGTTTCTTTTTTTTTGTATAAAAAATTGCCCATGCTGATCACAAAAAGCAATAGATTTGTAATAGATAAGGCCAAAGTGAGATTGAAAACTATTATTTCCTATAAATAATATGTATAATATATTAATAATTCAATGCCTTTTCCGTTTTAGGGACAGGAGATGGTAAGAGAGCTAGAGAAAGTGCTGAGGAGAAACAAATTGAAACCGGCCAGGGAAAAGATACGACCGCCGCAGGCGCCACTCCAAAAGCAAAACACTCGTAATGCCCTGAAGGAATGGTTTGTGGATGCCGGAAAGGAGCACCCGCTGGACACTTGGATGCGACAGGCGTTGGCCCGTTCGCAGGCCTCGGAAGTGACCAGCCTGCGCTCCAAGATCGAGGATCTGGAGGGCTCTTTGGTCCAATTGCTGGGCATTCGAGGATCGCGCTACGATTGCGGTTGCAACATGGAGCGCTATCACGATTGCCTCCGGAGTCTTAAGGAGCTGGCCGCTCAGGATGGGCAACAGGGTGTGACCAGCAATCAGCTGCTGGGAGCTCTGCGCAATCGATTCGTGGCCTTTGCCCCGTACACGGGCATTAGTTTGGAGGGCGATGTGATGCTCTTCTCCGGCGATTCACCAGCCGGCTGGCTGGCTTTCCTAGCCGAGATGCGTCTGCACGAGGAGCAATTGAAGCTGGTGCCGCTGTACGAGAAGGCCTTGTCCGCCGTACTTCTTGGCATCCGGATCGAGAGGCGCAAGTTGCCGGAGCCAGGCTGTGAGGCTCGTGCATATGCCGGCAGTCTCAAGCGGGTGATACGAGCGGTCAGTGAGCATTTGAAGCTGGAGGAGAATGTCCAGGAGCTGCCGGCCACGCTGCAGGATCATCAGCTGGCCGTTGTGCCGGACAGTGATGCGCCCAAGGTCAGCCAAACGGGTCTCTTCTTGGCCCCCGCCTCGTGTTCGGGCCCCGATCTGATCGAATTCATTTGCCGCAACCTGGAGTTGGCCAGTGGCCGCTGCAGTCGCTATCGCCGGGACATCCAGGTGGAGCGGCAGTTGTGGCGGCACTGCCAGCAGGAACTGGGCCTGCAGCGACTCAGCAAGGACGACTCGGTGACGCCCGACAAAATGGTCCTGGCCCTGCGCCATTTACTCCAAAGCGGCGTCCAATCCTGCCGAGGTCTCAGTCTGCACATCACCAACTATTGGTCGGTGCCCATCGATGGCATCGTCTGCATTCCCTGGGACTTTATGCTCCGGGAGCAGCAATAGGACATATAGGTGTGCCACCTCTGAATTCTTAAATTAATCGATATGTTTGGGTTTCTTATGAAAATAATTCGTTATCCTGGATTATGGCTTTTTACTTTAGATATTTTTTGTTTTAGGGAAATCTAAGGTTTTGAATTTTGTACCTCGATGAACTGCTAGAGCTAAATTAAATTTATTTAGTATTATTAACTAAACATAATATGTATTTTTAAAAGTATTCTCTTTTAAGTTACATTTTGTATAGTTGCAATGTCGTTTGATTATTCATTAATGGCTAATATTCTTGTTGTGTACAGTTTTTAAACCATTAGTATTATTGGGTACTCGTCTTAAGTTTATTTATTATTTATTTGTTTGTTTTGATACTTTCTACTTGATTGATTCTTAATTTTTGCTTTCTAATCTTTTTGTAAGGTGTTTTCGTCATCGTAGTCATTGTTTCTACCTTTTAGTTTGATATATTGTTACATTCAGCTACCCAGATGAATTTCCGTTTTTGGTTCATTACATCTCTTGGACCTTTTGGGTGAGCTGAATGCAGAAATGGGAGGGCATTCTAATCCAAAAACGGGGCCATCGTTGAGCCCAAGCAAACCAAACCAAACCAAACCAAACCAAAGTTCGCAACTCTTGCCTGGATGACTGGGATTTTCCTGTTCTTTCCGTATGCCATTCCCTTCTGGGGTTGAACGTGTCCTTATACGACTTCTGTTGACACTACCCATCCCCAACCATCGCATCCCTGCAGAGAGAAAAATGCACAGAAAATTATTGTATAAAAATGGCTCTAACTGAAGAATTTTCAATAAAACAAATACCTTGTGAAAAAATTAATATTGTACATTTAAGCAATGCTTCTTGTTTTTATTGAAATACAAAAAAAACCACAAAATATAGGTACCATTTTTAAGATAACGACTGATTACTAGGGTTTTTAAATGACTTGTAAAGACGCTGAAAAGTATGCAATGAAATATAGAATAAATCCATTGTGCTTACGGAATAAATAATGATAAAAAAAATATATAATAAAAAAGTAAAAAAAATCACTAAAATATATATATATGCAATGAAATATAGAATAAATTCATTGGACTTTCGGAATAAATTATAATATTAAAATAAATAAAAAAAAACATAATAAAATAAAATAATAATAAAAATCACTTAAATATATCAGAATCGCCTTGAATACCAGTCTCTTATCATAGTTATCATAGTCATACCAATTTGTTCCTCTGCATGGCGACCCTTTGAGCTATGTTTTCCTTTGCAACCCCGTGAAGGTGCGGATGGTGTGGGTTTTTTGGGGAGGTGGAAGCCCCTGGACCCATCACCCTGCACCCTCCACCCTCCGACATCCTCATGTAGTGCGAAATTCTCCATAAGATTTAGCTAATGTTCCATGGCTTCGCTCCATCAATGTCGAGTGATGCATGGGCATGGGCAGGGGGATGGTTTGTTTGGCTCGTGTTGGTTCGGCTTGGTTTGGAATTGGTATTGGTATATGGTGTATAGTGTATAGTGTATAGTGGATGGTGTATGGTGAACCCGGAACTCCAAACCAAAAGCCGACGAAGTTTGTCTGGTGTCGTTTATCCTCCTCGTGTGTCTCCCTCCATTTCCTGCTTTTACGTTTTCCAGACGTTGTCAACCACCTCCCACCACCCACCTCGCAACACCCACATATTCCACCCACATCTTCCACCCATATCTTCCACCCATATCTTCCACCCACATCTTCCACCACCACCACCACACGTGTCCGTTGAGTGGCCACTGGGTGAGGAATTTTACTCCGTTTCAATTTGCTACCAAGTATCAGCAATAACTTTCAAAATATCAAAATACTTTGATGAAAGCACATTCTTTGAATATTAAGCATTTTGAAGTCCCAAAGTAGTGACCAAAATATGACAAATATATCTTGTCGTTGATTTAAATTCCATCCTTTAAACTAAATCGAAGCAATCTGAAATATTTGGATTATATATTTTTGAATTTCCATTACAAAGTAGGCCATGGACCGAACGAATCAAGCTGTCAAAGTCCAGTTGACTGGCTCCAGCCCATTTCAGCTCAGTTCCATTTCGTTCGCATCTAGAACAGACATACTGGGAGCAAATAAATACTTTTTTTTTTCAGTAAAAAATCATATAAATCAAAATCAAATCACTTCAAAAAGTTAGTTTTTTTTTCTTTAATATTTATTCGGTTTTATCCAATTGTCGTTTCAGTCAGCATGGCCATAGCTAAAGTAAATCTGTGGATTTCTCAAATTCGTGATATGGGACGCAGCCTGCTCTCAACAGATAAAGCCAAAAAGTTCCTTTCCGGTATTCAGGTAAGTTATATTGATAACTTTGCAATAACTCACGGGAAGAAAAGAAGCCTTAGGATTCGCGGCTGAAGTCACATTTAAATATATACCAATCGTTTTAATAGCAAATACTTAAATATATTGTTCTATTCTGTACTCCAAACAGACTGCCATCAAACCTTTACCGTCGTCGTCGTCGTCGTCGTTGTCTAAAAAGTGCCCATTTGAAACCAATGATGTCCCAATAACCAAGAGTGATATGGGCAATCCAGCTATTCCGAAAATCGACGGGGAAATGAGTACCGGACCCAAAAACGGATTTATAAGTCGAGTCCTCTACTACCGCAGATTTTACATGAAACGTTAATGGATATATGAATATTGCCGAATTCCAACTCAAAATTCTTAACGTAATATGAATTTTATAACCAAATACTTAGCTAAGATTTGTGTTAGGTACTTTCATATTATCAACAATATTTCTAAATTATTACCGATATCTTGAAAAGAGTTGATATTGTTAATAATCTTATATATTTTTTACTAATCGTTATTGGCGTTTTTATTTGAGGTGCAGTTCCTAATGCGGTTTAATTGGTTCGTTTAATTGCACGCACTTTGCATATTAAAGGGTTGAATAAACTGGTTTCAAATCGAAACAGGGGGTGTCTCTGTTCAAAATTGTTCACTTCATGTGAATTCAACCGAACTGCAAGTGCTAAATTTTCGATTTATCTTCTTTATCCAGAACAAGAGCATGAAAGAAGCACATTTGAGGGCACTTCTTGCTGTCCATAGAGATTTAAGGCATGTAAACCGGGGTAAGTTGGTTGAAATGGGGTTAAGGGATAGTCATACTCCCATGTGTGGCTGATTTGCACCATCATTAAAATCATCATCGTCAGCGTTTGTAATCTAATTTGCAGTCATCTCATCATCATCATCGTCATCGTCATCGTCATCATCAGTTGACCCCCATATTCGGTGCTGTCCAGCTTGTGAGTGTCCTTTTCAAAAGTTTTACGCCCGGCATTCAATTTCGAAGGGTGTGCATATTATATGACCCAAACTCAAACTCGAACCCGAACCCAAAATAAAAAAAACCCTAACTCAAGGCCATGACAATCTTGTCGAGTGTCACTCTGAATAGATTTCGCTTTGTGGGTTTATAACGCCAACAATAGAGGAGTCTAATGAAACGGGGTGTGTCCAAATTCGAGAGGGTGTTTGCATGAAAGTTTCCCAAAATTGGTCCTGGTTCGGTGGCGGAAATTGAAATAATAAAATAAAAAAAAAATATAGTTACTACAAGGCGTCATTTGAGCATTTCAGAGTTGTAAATACAATTGGCAAGTGAATTGTGGGCTTAATTTTACAATGCCTTTTTGATAGATATTAATATTAGCCTTAATTAACCTAAAACCCCTAAGAAAATCCTAACTATATATAAGTGTTAGTTATATTGCATACTTTTAGACATATTTTTAAGAGTTTTGTAAGACCAAGCAAAAATGTTTTGAAGCAAAGCCCCATAATCCTGTTTAATTTGCAACGTAACTCAAGTCCATCATTTGAATTCTCTCGTTCATTTGAATTTTTTTATTGTACAAAATTGAGTTAGTGTATAGTTTAAATTAGTAAAATATACTTAGTGTACTCTAAGGGAGGCTGCTGTTTGCTCGTTTTATCTTAAGGCTTAAGAACGATGGAGTGTGTGGGATGGTGTGGGGTGTGTTTGGTGTGTTGGGTGTGTAAGGTGCAAGGCATAGAGTGCGGAGTGAAGTTCAGTGTAGTGGAGTGTTGTGGAGTGGCGGTTGATCAACTCAACCCCAATTCGGGAATATATCATTCTTTGCAGTACTTTAATAGCTCCGTGTAGGTGCATCCCCCCGGCTTGCAGCACTGATCGGCGACATACTGCACATCTCGCTTCCTGCGTTTCCCAAAACTGTTGGCTATGGATTATACATAGAACACATATTGATAAGCAATCGCAGTTCTACAAAATCGAACCAAGTCGTTTTACTTACGAAAGCGATCGCCGTAAGACACCGTTCCAGATTCGCATATGCCCTGTATGAATTCACTGAGATTGGTGGAGCACATCACTCGTCTTTGTTCGTAGTCCACCGGTGCAAGTGGACTACTTGCCACCTGGGGCACCCAACTGCTGATCAGCACCAGCACGGCGATTAAGTTTGCCAGGACTAGCAGGATTCTGGACGTTGGCACTTCGGGAATCATCTGAAATAAACGCATATGGGGATGGTTAATACATTTGAAAAGTTTTGTAACTGCCAGAAAGCTAGATGTCCTGATGATCAAGGCTGGACTACCCTTTTTAACTTTAAGCGCTCTTTAAGACCATATGTAGAACCTAATCGAATCAAGACTTTGCCCCAAAACTTGTCTTATTTTTTGTCGATCCTGATCGAGTCTAGTTATCTGATTCCTACCTTTGCTAAACCACAAATGAATATCCTGCGACAATAGCTCTTCAAATGCAATACTCCCGTCGAAACTATTTTGGTGACTTGTAATAAGGACACATTTCTTCGAAATCGGACTGATAACTCCCCCATCTCTTCCGCCTTGCACACGCGTCTGGGGTCTTTTGCTTGTCTCAGCTCAACTCCCTTATCAGCTCTCAAATATTATTGTATTTTCCATTCGATTCTGTTATTGTTTGTGTCTGGGCTGCGGCGCTGAGCTGAGCTGAGCTGTGCTGGCCAGGAAATATATTTACATAAACTTCAGTGTTTAAAAATAACCCATCGGCTCCTCACTTATCATTTGGAACATGAGTTCTTTTTATACACAATCAGAAAGTCTGAGTGACTTGGGGAGTATAGTATAGTATAGTAGAGTAGAGAGGAGTGAAGTGGAGTGGAGTGGGGCATATGCCCCATGTGGCTTTTGTTTTTGTTGTTGTTGTTGTTGTTTACATTTAATGAGTAGACGCTCCTTTGGAAACTCGGCTTTCAACCACACTCTATATCTATATATAGTATGTGGTTCAATGTTTTTCCACTTCTGTCGCTTTCGTTTTCACAGTGATATGCCATAGCGCATCTATATATAGATCTTGAACACCACTTGGCTGATTTCGGTTGGTGTTGTTAGTTTGTTTGTTTTCCTTGGGAAGAACCGATCATGGCTCGAGTTTTATTTCGATCTTGATAAGAATCGAGAAGAGGTTAAGGTTGTCTTTATGCGTGTAGAAGTGATGCGGAGGGGGTTCAAGGGGTTTGAGATATTACAATTTTTCACATCCTTGAAATGCCGTGAACTTTCTCAGCACAGATAGTAATCTTGTGGAGTTTTGTTTTGTTCAAAAGATCACGAAAATAAATGACTTTGTTGTTTTTCTTTATAAGTATTTTTAAAAATAATTTGAAAAACAAGCCTGATAAGAAATTGAGAGTTTATATTTCTTCGAATCGAATATTTTTGTATTATATTATTGTTTTTCTTTTCCAATATTGCTAACAACATAACTAAAATATGGCAAAGGATGCCAATTTTCCTCATTTATACTTACATTTGCATGCTGTTCTTTCCGAGTTTAATGGTATATATATATTGGTTTCCTTTGCTTTCCTTAATATATAACAATCAAGGCTTTGGATATTTATATGTTGTTTGATATACGCGGATTATAGAACGTTTATATTGTGGATGTGTGTGTTTTAGGCATATAGTGTTTATATATTTCCGGGCGCTCCCTTTTCACTTTCCGTGTATAGAGTTTCTAACGGGTTTATCACTTGCTTAAGGAACTTTCTTTTTTGCTAATTTGCAGATTTTCTTTTGCGATCACACAGTTTCAAAATCACAATTGATTGACGAAAAACAAAACAAAACGACTAAAAATAAGGGGTAAGTTTCCTTCTTTTTTTTGTGGGTTTAGATAGGGTTTTTGTACGTGCAAAAAAAAAAAAAAAATTGAAAAAAAAAGCGGAGCCGATAAATATTTGTATCCTTTGCGATTGAAGATCGATTAAAGTCCTTTTGCTATCGATAGGCGATTGGTGGAGTGCGGGCAATCGAACAAGTGGCTAACTTCTGCTGCTGCTGCTGCGTTTTCGACTGCTGTTGCGGCTGCTGCTGCTGCGTTTTCTGCTGCTGCTGCGCCCACAAGTTGTTGTTGCATCGCGTGACGTATTGTGGCACGAGCAGAAGAGTGCGGGTATATCTATCGGACCGCAGGCGTCTGAGCAACTGATCGACTAATCGACTGGCAATGCGAATTGTAGCGGTATTCCGCTGACGTTGCGACTGGCTTGGAATTGGAAACGCTTTTGGAAGCTGGACGCTTGGATGCTGGAACGTAAAGCTGCCGTTTCTTGGGAGTATCAGTATCTCGTATTCCCATCTCCCGCGATCTCCCCCTCTCTATCGCTCTCACTCTGCTCTCATATATATTGAACTGCGCTTGCTCTCTGTTCGTCCTTATCTCTATCTCTTTCTTTGGGAGAGCGCTTAACTCGTTCCCTCTCTCTCTAATTGTTTGCTGCTGTTTGTGGTTGTTTATTTTTAGACCCTCTATAATTAGAAGGCTTCTTATCTCTATCTCGCTCGCCCGTCACTTTCTTCCGCTTTCCACACACTTTTAAATTGAATTCTTCTCGCACTTTCGGAGAAAGGTTCTTGGCTTCTTACACTTTTAATTGCACTCTTCGGAAGAACGCACTTCGCACTTCCTTTCTTCCGCTTTCCACGCTTTAAATTGCACTCTTATCGAATTCTTCTCGCTCGCTCGTTTGGAAGAACGTTCTTCGTTGTTTCACAGCCAAATTGGAAAAGAACCGTTGCCGCGACGCCAGCGCAAAACGAAGCCTCACTTTACGCGCGTGCGAGTGAGAGGGAGCAATGCAGCCAATGCGAAGCACGTGGACTGCAGGTGGAAGTGCGAGCGAAACGACAGCAATTGGAAGGCAAAGTCCAGTGTCTTGGGAAAGGCAAAAAAAAAAAAATAAGAAAAAAAAGACAGTAAGCGCAAACAAATGCTTAAAATTAAACAATTTGCCGGCCATGACACATTCAATCAACTTTGGGTCACCGTGGAGCCGAGTGTTTGCGGGTGTGTGTGGGTCTTTAAGAGCATTAATACAGGCCAAAGTCTATAAGCCGAACTAAATTACATGGGACTCTTAGAAAATTATCTCCAAACTTGGAATTTTAAACAGGTAATATTACTTGACCTAATGTTTTTAAGTTTATTGTCATCGAAGTTTAATCTATACAACTTTAAGTTACGTTTTATAGTATTAATGGTCAGCTAAGTTTTTAATCTTAGCTTAAGAACTTATGTAATCTAATTGAGAGCACAAGAAAAAGAAAATATCAACTATTTAGTTAAACATCGGTTTTCTGATTCCCCCTTTAATTGTTTACATGGTGCAGCGTCAGCAAATTTAGACTTTATCGCTCATTTCAGTCATCGAACAATTAGTCATGTTGGAAATATTATGAGTATAATGTCTGGTGTTTCTCAACAGTCGATAATGCCTGGTTTGAGTTCCATAAAAACATAGTTTAAAAAGTCGCATTTTTGAAACATTTTTCAAGACTTGCACTTGAAACAAACCCTTAACATAAATTAAGTATTTATTTAATTAAGAATTTAAAAATTTCTATACAAAAATGTTCTATTTTTAACCCTTAACCAAAACTTGTTATAGAAGATGATAATTCGAGTTAGGAAAGTCGGACTGTATAACCATACAATAGAATAATCACATTAATAAGATCGTCTTTGAACAAAGTACACACAAACATTGCATGTGTGTGGGTGTGCGTGTGTGAGTGACAAATGCACACAGCAACAAAAAGCACAACAACAATAAATAGAGTGAATCCATCAGTGGAAAAGCAGCATCCAATCCACGCTATATATGTATGTACATATATATACATATGTATGCACTTGTTGATTTTCATTTTCCTTATTAACGGTAACGCTTCGTCAAAGCGACAAAGTTCAGTCGTTTGTAGATGACTCCAAACCATTCTATTATGGGTTTATATATGCCATAGAATTTCCGTAACCCCTTGCCCCCAATTTCTGTACAGCTATAATTGATTATTGTTAACTGAAGTGTAAGTCTTCAATTGATTTTAATAATATATATGTACATATGTATGTTCAATTGTTTGGTATTTGTAAAATGATTTTTACTTTTACAAACAATATGTGTTACCAATAGATTGTACATAATTCGAAAAATTACATTAATGAAATTTAAATAAAAATGGGCAATAAAATAGCTATAGATGCGATTAATCAGAGCTTGATCCATTAATTGGAAAGACTGATCCATGGAAAGAATAGATAAGTCCAGAAATAAGACTAGATAAACTGTTTAAAATTTATGTCAATCGCAGATTGATTGATGATAACCAAATGGTTTAATTTTGATTTCTTTGATATACGCATTATATCGAAGTAATCAAAATTAAACCATTTGTTTATCTTTTTTGGTACCTGATACCCTGTACACGACCAGATGGTATGGGGTATATGGGTGGGGTATGGGTGTATGGGGTCTTGGGCTTGGCTTGGCTTATAGATAATGATTCGGCGATAAGCTTGTTGATGTTTTTGTTGCTGGAACAGCTAAGGCGACTGCGACATCGATTGCAGCCGATGAAGATGAAGAACGGAAGCCGATGGGGCAGCCCAAAAGGGGGGCGGTGGGCGTGGTGGGGTGCTACGCTGTCCGTCCGTCAGTGAAAAAGCCGTAAACAACGGCAACGTGAATTCGTCGTGATCTAGTTTCGATTCAAAATAAAAGATCCCTATTTTTAGCATTAATCTCGGCTCTCCGTCGAGGAAAACAACATCTCTCTAGAGAGAGAGAGAGAGAGAGAGAGAATGCGAGAAAGAGAGAGATAGAGAAGGAGGGTGGGAAGTGTGGGCGGAGATGGGGTGGCAGTAGGAGGGTGAGGGTGAGGCCCTGTGTGCTAAGTCATCGTGCGAGATAAGCCAAGGCTTGTACATGCCGAGAAAAATTGTAAACAAGTATCAGTCATTTCTCAAATATATCAGTCGTGTTAAGAAAAAAATTCCTCCTTCTATCGATACTTAAACTCAGTTGAAATCGATTACCAATTGTTTATTGTTCGTTTTTGTTTTTAAGACCATAGGTAATTTACACTAATAAAAAAGTGTTCAAAATTCGCCGAATATAATATAACTTATTTGTATCTTATCGATTCTAAGCCCCAGATGTTATCGATTATCAATTGCTTATCGTTCGTTTTTGTTTTTTAAACCATAAATAATTTTGACTAAGAACGAACTGTTCAAAACCCCGAATTTCTGGATGTTCTTTAAAAACATCTTTACCTCATTGATTCTTTCCAATTGTTTATCGTTCGCTCTTTCATTAAGGTGTAAATATAACATTTTGCTAAAAAATATACTGGGTATATTGATTTCAAATATTTGTTTTAGGGATAAGGCTATAATATAATTGTAAATATGTTCTCTGTAAATATAACATTTTGCTCCTTAAAAAATATCCTTTCAAATATTTGTTTTAGGAAGAAGGCTATAATACATTTGTTAACATGTTCTCTCTGTGTAGGTTGTCCATCTGTTGTTTTTGGAGAGACTAAATGGGCGGGCTGTTGTTGGTTGGATGAATTGGATTGGATGGATCGATCTCAGCGGTATGAGCAATACGCAACGCGGTGCAGAGTCCAAGGTGGGAAGACCCACACGGGGAGCACGCCACGTCAGGGTCAACGATTCAAATCGGATCGGATCGATAGCCGATGGGTGAATGGATCGACAGGTATTATAATACGTTACTACGATCCTGCCAACTAGGATTCAGGATTATTAACAAGTTGAAATAAAACCTGCTGGTAAGGATTTACTTTTGAATTATATTATCTGAAGAATCTTAGCATTTTTGAATATTAAAAAATAGGTAAATACATATTTTTTAATCAATGTTTAGCTAAATATTTAAAAGTCATTTTCTTTTATTTAAATGTATAAGAGATAACTTATAAGCTATAAAAGACAGGTGATCGATGGTTTCGATAGATTGTTGGCCTATTGATTTCGATAAATCACCAACTGCCAGCGGGGAAATCAAGAGTGGGCTCTTGGTTTTTTCCTCTAGCCAGAGGTTGAGATAAGCAACTAGTGGGAGGCACCACAGATGCTGATCCCGATCCCGATCCCGATCCCTCACCCACTACACTTGAGGCAAAAGAGGCAAAAGAGGCAAAAAAAAAGGTGATGGGGGGAGGGGGTTGCCAGGAGGCGATCGAGCGAATATTGTTTACTTGTGCTAAAATTGGATCTTCATTGATTGACATGTACGGCAATCGGGCGCCAACAACAAGACATCGCGAATCTATAGCTCTGAGCCCGAGATGCTATAGCTCAGACGCAGATTATTGACCCAGAAGCGTGGAGGAGGTTTGTTGTTGATACCAAAAGCCTAGACATCGGCGACAACAGTCTGCAATCGTAGTATACATATGTACATATGTATATGTGGGCAAAAAATACCACAACAAAAACAATAACAAATCAAATTCACATTCCCATTCTAGCGAATTGAACTTTGCAATTAAGTTGCAAGTTCCATCGAACTAACGCTTAGTTGATCGAGTTTCTCTTTCAATTTCGGTGTTAGCCATTGATGTTAAAATATTTATAGGAAAATATTAATATTAAAATATTTATAAATTATAATTCAACTTTGCAATTTATTTACAAGTTTCCTAGAATTAACGCTTTATTGGGAATTCCTAGATGGATGTTGGATAGCAATTAAAAATTGAAGAATTCAAATGAAAAAAAACTACCAATAAATTTTGAACACTTCCTAGATATTCTATTACATTTTAATATATTCCACTAAAACCATTCGTGATTTGCCAGATTCCTTGAATTGATAAAAGGTCTTGGTGGTCGCAAACTGTAAACAATAAACCGATTTAAGTGCTGTTTTTAATACAATGAGTTATGGTATAATCAAAATTGTTTACTTGCCATATTTTCCTTTAAAATCATTTAAAAGCAGCAATTTATGGGGTAATTCTTGAGCAAAAAAACAAAAATGCTTTAGCTTTAAAAATAAATCACTATTGTGATTCATTTGCTAAATTTACATTAAGTCAATAAAAAGTTTATCTTTTTCCCAATAATTGCAATTAAGATTAATTGTTTTCACTCGAATTTTAAATTCTTAAACACTTAACAATATTCAGATAGTAACAATATATTTATTGGTCATTTCGATTAAAAAGAATAAACAAGTTTTATATTTTTTTCCATTTAAAAGGTCAAAATGAGATTAAATTGGGCTTGTGATATTGGATACTCTGTTTATGAATACTTCCCCTTTTTAATTTGGTAACACACCTTGCATATTTTTTGTTTCCAGTTCCATTCGCATTTTATTATTAAGATTCTTGTGATTTTTCTATTTTTTCTTATATATTGTAGCGTTGTGAAAAAACAACTCACGAAATTATCGCCCGATGTCAATAAACTGTCGCCAACGACCCCAAAAAAAAACAAAAGCAACAATGGAAGGTGGGTGCTAAAGTGGGTGGGGAAGTGGGTGGTGTTTGGGTGGTCGAGATGAAGAGCAAAGAGCAACAATCGAGAGAAACAGCCACCAGCGGGCATAGACACACATTTTTGGGTCTATTTCATTTTTTTTCTGGTCTTCACATTGGGGGCGGTGGGTGGTAAGTGGTAAGTGGCTGGGCGGCCTCTGTCAGCTGCCAATGAACTGCAATCGGCTAGGAGGCCTCAAGGTCAACGTCTGGCACACAAAACGCCGCCACCACGCAGTGGTTCAAAGAGTGCTGACCTGGAATTGAACGCCCCGAAAAGTAAGACCTTGAACTCAGTGAACATAAAAAATTGGCCAATCAACTAAGGTCTTCAAATCAACTGAGTTCTTTCATTTAATTCATAAGACCAATTTCTAAATTTATAAATTTTTAAGTGAGTCCACCGGGACTCTTAAAGAAATTATCCCATTAATTTAGTACAATGAACTACATTTTCCCTGAGAGGCTGCAGCTTCAAGCTTTCAATTTAAAAATATTTATTAAAATATTTGAAAAATGTACCTTTAATGTTTAATAAGGAAACTTAATATTAATATCGTAGAGGAGTTATATTACTATGGTGAAATATTTTTTTTAAACAATGTATATAAGCAATCAAAATATTTAGGTCTACTTTTTTTTAATAAGAAAATATAGCAAGTATGAATAAATTGTAAATTTAAAAATTTGTATGTGAGATAGAGTAAATAACGCATAAATTAAGTACAATTGAAATAAATTCCTGAAGAGGCTACAACATTAAGTTATTAATTTAAAAATATTTGTAAATTTATTTCAAAACTGTACCTTCAAAGTTTAATAAGGGAAATCAGCTTATTATGGTGAGATATTATTTTTAAATAAATATGTTATTTAATTCCATAAAGAAGTATAAATAAATTAATTTAAGAACTGTAACCATAATTGTATTGACAATTCGAATGTATTAAATTACATGGAGTAACTAAGTGTAAGCAGAAACTGTTTGTTTACTCGCCATTTCAAGGTTGGTTTGATTTTAGTTCACCCGTCAATGAAATGAAATAGGAACCACTGACCCACAAAACCCATCTCTAATCTATTTTCCCGGACACTCCGACTCCGTAACCTCCATGACGTCTTCGTATGCGTAATCTGGAGGTCGGCAATTGGGTATTTTGAATCGGGATTCGTAAATGGGGAGTTGGGGCAACTGTCTGCCATCCGTCTGGCCGGCTGGCCGGCTGGTGACCTTGAGTCCCGCCCCGGACCGAAAGACCCGAACACCGAAAACCCAAACCCCAAAACAAAACCAAAACCAAAAATCCGGGGAGCATTGCACCCACAATAATTGCGTGTGTCCCGATGAACTTTCACCACGGGCATTTCCATTTTCCCTTTTCCATTTTCCATTTCCCATGAAACAGAAGCCAGCGAATCACTTAAACGGCGCGTGGTCTCACAACTTGTAAACAGAATCGAGTTTACTATGTACGGCAGACTTACTACACATATTATATATATTATAGGTATATATTATGTTTACACGCAATTCATGCGATTAGAGCAGTACGATTTCAAAATAAATCATTAACCGCATTTCAATCATTTTCATCAATTAATCATTGACCAAAAAACAAAACGTGAAACCCATCTATATTATATGTACTATGTACATGCATATACATATACATATGTGAAATAAAACACAATCTTCGACCATATGAATGTATAATATTGACATCAATTCTGGTGACAGTACGATTCATAGTTAATAAGTAAAAAAAACAATTCTTGCGTGCCTGCTATCAACACTCACGATCTTGTCATTTCGAAACGCACTGTTTGCCATGCATATTTTATATAATTACGCGAATTCAGATTGTAAACAATTTTACAAATAGTCGCAATAACAATTATAGCCGATTTGCTAGCGATAAGAGTTGCGAGACTATTGAAAACCAGCCGGAGAAGTCCGGGGTTTCTCGGGTTGCGGGAAAGAAGGAGCACAAGGGTATCGGATTGACCCGGTTCCAATCTCTCAATCTTATAATCTTTCCGATTTCCCACGTGGCCGCTACTCAACAATCGTTATGGGAAATCATTAGTGGCTGACTTTTGCAGCCCACTGCAATCTAAATTAGTTTTTTATTTTTTTCCTCTTAAATCCTTATCAATGATCAGTGATAACTGGCAATTTTAAAGCTTATTAGACTATTGTCCTTAACTGATTTGTCCAATACGTATACAGACACACTTTTTTCTCCATAAAAATGTTAAAAAAACGAAATCTAACTAAATATGCAGATAAATTGGTGAACTAAATAATTTTTAGAATGTTTTTGAGCCCTTGTTTCACCACTCTTTGCCATTCATTAAAAATTTCGAAAAAAACAACATAAAAATAGGTCAAATAAGCCAAATATATTTTCGTAAACCCTTTTTTTTTTAATTTTTGAAACGTAAACAAATGGAAAAAAACCAAAATTTTAAATTAGCTTGGTACAGTGTTGAACTATCAGATTAAGTAATACAATAGTTCCATAAACATATATTAGTTTTATTGCATATCTAATTTTCCTAGTTCCCAGATGATGTCATATTTTCGTAAGCCAGTTTTTCTAATTATAGTTCATAGTTTTGAAATTGATTGCAAGAAAAGTTTTAAAAAACGAAGTCATTACACAGATGTTCGAAATCCAGAAAACCCAAAATTTGTATTCACCTTAATACAGTGTTGCACTATCAGATTAATGGATACACAGTGAATACAACAAATTTTAATAAAAGATATTCGGGTATACATGATTTAGTTATTCGATTTAAAATTGGTTGCAGGAAATGCGGAAATTGCGGTCATGAGATCATGGGATCATGGGGTCATTGGGATCTTCGGCGAAAGCATCGGGGAAGTGTGGTGCAGGACCGTAGCGCGGTCCGTTCCCGGCGTGAAAGAGCCCGATGGTCATGTTCTTCGCCAAATACTCGGCCACGAACTGCGAGGTACTGGCTATGGCATCCCACTGACCGTGCAGCTGGCGCAGTTCCTGTAGTTCGTCCAGGGCCAAATAGAACATTGGCTGGGTGATACGGTCGGGCTCTCCCAAGCGTGACAGAGTGTGGACGCTGCGCCGTCGGGGCAACATCCGTGGGACATTCACCTCCGGAAGCAGATTCCACATGTTGGGCTCCACCACCTGGTATACGCGGCTGTTGGCGCTGCGCATTCGGTACTCCTCGATGGTCATAACTAGTGGCAAAGGGAACGATTTAGTAGTCTTGGATATTTAACAAATGTCTTATTTGTTATTTTCGATTTGGCCACTGGATATGGGAATGGGAAAAAATAACTAACTGGAGCTGTTTTTAATTCAAAAAACCAAAAAGTCACTAAATAAATGCTAACTCCTGGGTCGTTGCACCTCAATCAGCTGTTCGCCAGCTGGGAACCAGTGTTGTCTATCCTTTTTTATATCAAAAAAAAACATGGTATCACTGCAATATACTCGTATTGCAACACACTTTTTTTCACTATTAAATCAATAATTTTAATTTTTTAACTTGCAGACAAAGTCCCTAAAGATTTTTACACCCGAAAAAAATGTTTTTATTTTTGCACAAATTCCATAATTATTGGAACATTGTCCTAACGACGAGCCTTCCATATATACATATATATATAGAAAAAAATTACCGAACAAAAAGTACTCAAGACGATATAGCCGGCCAAATAGCGCTGGATAATGTTTAAGATATTTGTTTCTTAAATATGTATATTACGCAGGTGGGCGTATAGCTTGGGGCATTAAGAATTTGTTTCTATTATTAAGTTTTTTTTTTTTGCTAAGGGTACGGTTTTACTAGTGAATTTCTTGGGAAGAGCGCAAGACTTGAACACTCACCGGGTCTTTGTACTCCTGAGCGGTGCCCCCAGGAAGTACTGAGGCGGTGGTCGAACCACCACGGCACCAAGGCCTGGCTGTAGATCATGTCCTGCTGCTGGTGGTGCTGCTGCTGATGGTGGTGCTCCTGCTGATGGTCTAAGAGACGCTGGGTGCATCTCCTCTGGCGGCGAGTTGGATATTGGATTAACGATCCTTGAGTTATCATCGTGAATTCGTCCAGGAACGTGAACTTTTGAAGAGGGGATTCGGATTCTATGAGTGACTGGGACTGAAAGCCAGCGTGTAGAAGTTGTGTGTGGATTTTGTGTGAAGATCTGTTGTGTGTGGACTGCTGTGTGCTGATTTCTGAAATATTTTCAGAATAATTGAGTAAAGGAAAAATCTAAGGCAGTCGATGAGAACCGAGTGCGAAAAAATGTCTGGTGAGAAAGAATTTTTGGAAGATATAGACAACTTTTTGAACGGGGAAATCAATTCGATACGCGTAAGTATATACCAACGTTGTATTTAACCGGTTTCCAATTATCCAATTACTTTATTTACCCTCATAGCTTATACGTTTTTTTCTGTTGGTTTTTTAGGTCAATTAAATATATTTACCAGATATATCAGCTTTTCGTACGTTTTAAGTATCTTTAATATATTTTTATACAAAAATTACGAAATTTATTTGTTATATTCCACAAAACATTTTGTGAGACTATAGAAATTCTATAAAAATTAGGAAATGAATAAATTGTCATTAACTTTATTCTCAGAGGTTGCTTCGTATTAAAAATTTTTTTTGGCGAAATGTTGCTTGTAATTGAACATTTGTAATTTCTTTCATTCTATGCGTGGTTCAGAAAAGTTGTTTATATTATGCTAAGAAGCTCCCAAATATAATTTAAATCTAGCGCCCTTTTCCTTCGATAACGATAAATGTAACGGAAACGTTAGGACACGTAAACGTAAGTGATGGTCATTGTAACGTCATGGCATTTATTTTCCCGTTTCAAATTACCGATTGGGCTATCGGTAATCGATTTTCATAAAGAGTGACCACTCTTACACAAAGGTGGATAAATCGATGTTTGTGGCGGAAAATATCAGCGTTTCATGGATGTTTGAATTGCAATTAAAAACTGCTATATCTCTTGAGCCGATTCAAATTTTAGCTTCAAGACATAACGAAGTAAAAGGCAAAAACATAATGATTTTCTCAAAACAGAGAAAAAATGTAAGTACTAGGAGTAATGATATTTTGTCAATGACTTTGGTTATACCACTGCCTGCAAGATTAGTTGGGGCCAAAATTATGTTGGTGCTTTATTCAAATATAATGCTTAATTGCAGAGTGATCACATTTTAAACTCTCATAATTAAACAAGTTTTACGTTTTTTTTCCATTTATGGTGTTGAATATCGAGTGCACTTTACCACAAATTAATTAACTAATTTAAGCAAAGGGTGTGCACGAAATATACCAGAGTCATTAAAAGTGAGCAAAAACTGGAGTTTAATTGTTCAGTGTTACCATTTTTTAAATTTAGAATGACAGTAATCGTTGGGGATGGACAATGACCTCAATGTTTCTCACCTCTAGCAAGTAAACTAACATTGCTGTAGGGAAAACGTTGATTTTAACATTTTTGGAAGGAAATCGTTTGTAATTCTGTTAGAACGTCCGAGTTGTTAACCATCCAAGTTCTCCACCATCCAAGTTATCAATCATCCAAGTGCTCAACCACTCACGTTCTCCACCAATCGATGTTGGCATCGATAATTCTCCGTCTCTACGGTTTTTTGTGTTTGTTTAGTTTAGTTGGTTGTTTAGTAAAATCAGTCAAGATAACGCGACGCGGCCTGTCATAAAACTCGATATTCAAGACGTCTAGACGGTCATAAACATCGAGAACTGCGAAAGCCGACCAAAACAAAAGAAAACAAATGTTTTAATAACAACAGGTAGCCATGACAAATACCCCGTCCTATCGATAATATTTATACCCAATAGAACGGGCCAATTCACGCCTCCAAACAACGATTAAGGGCGTCAAAAGTATACAAAACATCTCGGAAAACAAATAATTTATTAAAACTAAATTGAAATATAAGCTTGAGCAGGTTGTGCCGATACCGATATCGATACAATTATTTATTTCCGTAGCCGGCACTATCCAATGTTATCGGATAATTGACAGCGCTAAATCCTTTGGAAAATCCTCAAGTTCAGCTGCTTTTACACACATTGACCTTCACTTTACATACATACGGTATATACAAGGTGTTCTTCGTGCGTGACCGTGTGTGTGTGAGTGCGCCTGCTGCGAGTGTGTGGGTGCACTGGAAAAAAGACTGGAAGTGGAAGAGCAAAAACACAGGCGATAAAATCAGCGAAAAATCAGGATATTTTGTTGGCCCCCGGAAAAGTAGCAGCACCCGGAATATAGCCCGTTCAAAAGTCAAGGACGGACGCAATGCTGCCCCCCGCCCACATGAGTGGCTGTGGGTGGCTCACCCATTAAAACTCCACTAAAACGCAAGCGCAGGAGTTTTTTTCCTTCAAGGAGTCAAGGCTTCTTCGTTTTCGGGGTCATGGTCACAAGACATTGGATATATATAGGGGACAGGATATAGCCGCACCAGCGGAGCGCCAACATCATGTCCAGCGAATCGTCCACCGAGGGCGATAGCGATCTGTACGATCCCGTGGCCGAGGAGCTGCACAATGTCCAGTTGGTGAAGCATGTGACCAGGGAGAACATCGATGCCCTCAACGCCAAGTTCGCCAATCTGCAGGAGCCACCAGCCATGTACTTAACGGGTAAGTCCTTGGCATCCCATCTGAAATCCCCGGGGAGCACTCTATTTGCTACCGAATATCGGCAATACAAATGTACTTCTTGGGATATCACATCTACCATCGATCTGAATAGCAAATCATTTTTGAAATGGGTATTTTCATAGCTCAACCTGTAAGCACATATGGATATAGCCATATAAATCCATTCTAATTAGTTAACAAATGCTAAATGTTGCACTGTTATTATAATATTTCTATATATATATATATATTAATATATAGCATATCATGATTAGGTGTGTATTTCCATAGCTCAACCTGTAGCACATATGGATATCACTGTATATACCAATTCTAAATATTATACAATTGCTAATTATTGTACTTTATTGAGTGTATTCAATGTGATTAATGTACTTCTTAGGATATCATATGTATAGTATACGATTACTAATTATAAATATTTTACATTCTGAATGTACTGAAATTTAAGTACTACTTAGGAAACAGTCTCTTAAAACGATACATCAGTACATTTGTATGCCTTGATTTAGATGGTTATTTGCAAAGCTCTTAAACCGTATATCAATATACTCTATATAGACCCATTCTAACCATTATCATTTCCCGCACACAGAATACCAGGAGTTGACCTGCAAGCTCCACGAACTGGAGGCCAAGGAGCAGGAGCTAATGGAGCGGCTGAATTCGCAGGATCAGCAGGAGGACTCCAACTCGTTGGTTGAGCGATTCAAGGAGCAGCCCCACTATCAAAATCAAACCCAAATCCTGCAGCAACAGCGGCAATTGGCCCGAGTGCATCATGGCAATGATCTGACGGACAGTCTGACAGGCTCCCAGCCGGGCAGCCAATGTGGCACCCTGACCCGCCAGCCCAAGATCCTGCTGAGAGCCCACCTGCCCAACCAGCAACGCACTTCGGTGGAGGTTATTTCGGGCGTTCGACTGTGTGATGCCTTGATGAAGGCCCTGAAACTCCGGCAACTGACACCGGACATGTGCGAGGTGAGCACAACACATTCCGGAAGACATATCATACCGTGGCACACGGACATCGGAGCGCTGCACGTGGAGGAAATCTTTGTGCGGCTGCTGGACAAGTTCCCCATCAGGACGCACATCAAGCACCAGATCATCAGGAAGACCTTCTTCTCGCTGGTCTTCTGCGAAGGCTGTCGCAGGCTGCTATTCACCGGGTTCTATTGCAGCCAGTGCAACTTTCGATTCCATCAGCGCTGCGCCAACAGGGTGCCCATGCTGTGCCAGCCCTTTCCCATGGACAGCTATTACCAGGGGCTCCTCGCCGAGAACTCGGTCCGCTTCAAGTGCAACCGCAGTCGGCGGTGCAGCAGCAGCGGCAGTAGCAGCAGCTCCAAGCCACCATCCTCGTCCTCCGGCAACCATCGACAGGGTCGTCCGCCCAGGATCAGCCAGGACGATCGATCCAATTCGGCGCCGAATGTCTGCATCAACAACATTCGATCCGTCACGAGCGAAGGGCAGCGCAGTTTGATCATGCAGGCCAGGCCTCCATTGCCGGTACGTTTTTGGGGATTATGCTCTAGTAGTAGATTAAGTTTACTTGGTCAATATGTTGCACTTGGCTGCACAGTGTGCAGTGCAAATCCACTTTGATTTGGCAATCACTGAACTGTCGAAACTAAGAACACATCTGAGTACTGTGAACTTTGGCGGCAGTTGTCCGCCCATTCACATTTTAGAAGGACATACTTTGCACTTTTCTTGTATGCAGGTTTATTTAAATTCTTTGATTTAAGAACCGTGCTCGTGGTCCTGAGGTCTGTCTATATTTGTGCGCTTCACAAAGGTTTAGTAGTAATCCTGGCCAGTTCCTACATTTCTAGTATAAACGATGTCGAGGTGCAAAGATTTATGCAATATGCTTAGAAATTTGCTGTACTGTTTTCCTAGAGAAAGTAGGAAGCTTTCTAAGCTAAAACTTTGGCTTATTGGGAAGCAAACTCTCTCTTCCGCTCCATAAATATTTGCTTTATCCTGTACCTCAATCCATTGCAGTATCCCTGTACGGATCACTCGAACTCCACGCAGGCATCGCCCACCAGCACGTTGAAGCATAATCGTCCCAGGGCAAGATCCGCCGACGAGAGCAACAAGAATCTACTTTCGCGGGACGCCAAGAGCTCTGAGGAGAACTGGGTAAGGAGCAGTTAACCTAAGTTAACCTGAATCTGAACTACAACCCTTACTTACCCTGCAGAACATCCTGGCTGAGGAGATTTTAATTGGGCCACGGATCGGATCGGGATCGTTTGGGACCGTTTACCGTGCCCACTGGCACGGACCCGTGGCCGTTAAGACGCTCAACGTGAAGACACCGAGTCTCGCCCAGCTGCAGGCCTTCAAGAACGAGGTGGCCATGCTGAAGAAGACGCGCCACTGCAACATACTGCTCTTCATGGGCTGTGTGTCGAAGCCATCGCTGGCGATTGTTACCCAATGGTGCGAGGGCAGTAGCCTCTACAAGCACGTCCATGTCAGTGAAACGAAGTTTAAGTTGAACACGCTCATCGATATTGGTCGTCAGGTGGCCCAGGGAATGGATTACCTGCATGCCAAGAACATCATACACAGGTGGGCAAACATCAATTTCCGTCATGCAAAAGAGTTCCTTGTTAAACAATATACCATTTTCAGAGACCTGAAGTCGAACAACATCTTTTTGCACGAGGATCTGTCCGTGAAGATTGGCGATTTCGGACTGGCCACGGCGAAAACTCGTTGGTCTGGCGAAAAGCAGGCCAATCAGCCCACGGGCAGTATTTTGTGGATGGCTCCGGAGGTGATTCGCATGCAGGAACTGAATCCCTACTCCTTCCAATCGGATGTTTATGCCTTCGGCATTGTGATGTACGAACTGCTGGCGGAGTGCTTGCCGTACGGTCATATTAGCAACAAGGATCAGATCCTGTTTATGGTGGGTAGAGGATTGCTGCGACCGGATATGAGCCAAGTGCGTTCGGATGCGCCGCAGGCATTGAAACGTTTGGCCGAGGACTGCATCAAGTATACGCCCAAGGATCGACCGCTCTTTCGGCCGCTGCTCAACATGCTGGAGAATATGCTGCGCACTCTGCCCAAAATCCATCGCAGTGCCAGCGAACCGAACCTGACGCAATCGCAGCTCCAGAACGATGAGTTTCTGTATCTGCCCAGCCCAAAAACGCCGGTGAACTTCAACAACTTTCAGTTCTTCGGCAGTGCTGGAAATATTTAGACAGCAAGCTGTACCTGTACTTACATATATCCTGCATCCTGCATCCTGTGTGATCAAAGTGATCCTATTTCTAGGTGTTTTTTTCCCCTCCCTTCCCCGTTTTTGTCCCTCTGTACATATAAGCGATTCGCGAAACGGGACGGCTTTGGTCTGACCACCAAAGTGAAAGAGATGGAGATGCAGATGGATATGCAGATGGATGTGGAGATGAAGATGACGATGGGTGTCGTCTGCCTGCCGACCCAAAAGCGAAAACTGATGCTTTTCTTGGAACTGACAAAGTGCATTTCTGTTACCACAAAAACGACTACAAAACTGTAAACTAAACTGCAACGCCCATGTGTAAATAACTGCATCATTACTTATATACGTTAGGCAAGACTACTAAAACTAAACTAAACTAAACTAAACTAGCTGATCGCAATTACATTATACACATTATACTTATACTACAAAAAAAAAAGAAGCACAAGCTGTTTGTCTCTGGAGTTGAAAAGTGGAGTGAAGTGACAAATGGTAACGAAATTCTTGGTAACACAGTTTGGACCACAAAATAAATACAGGTATTATTATCTATTAGGTTTCTACTTTATCATTTTAAATCGTTTATGTCTGTTTGCTTTGATTTGGTATTTACTATTTAAGATATGAATCTTTAAGGTATAATTTCATTATTTAGTTCTAGTTAAATTCATTTATATTTCAATTTTTAAAAAAATATTTTCAGCTTATTAAGTGATTAAAACAAAAAGAAAATTGTGTGGAAGGTATTTCAAAAAGTTTATGAAATAAGGATAAGGTTTTCTTATTATTATAATTATTATAGAGATTTAAAAAAAGGTCCTTAATCTTTTTTAGCTGTAGAAGCCATTCAAAGAGAAAGAAAAGGATGTGGAATGTATTCCGACAAATTTAGACAGCTTTAAGGTTTAGGTTTCCAGAAAAATTTAAAAAAAAGGTTTATTTTAGAGATGTTGTGTTTTATAGATTTTGGGATACTAACTTCATTCAGCAGTGCTTCTAGTTTGATTAAAATTGTAGGATTTTTAAAAACAGGTAACCTTTTTGGATAAAGGTTTAAAAAAAAATCTTGAAAACAAGTTTACTCTAACTACATTCAAACATTGCTTTTTAGTAAGACAGTATTATTTTGAAAATCAAACAAAAATGGGATTATTTGATGTATTTGGGAAAACTCAAACTAAGATTAGGCCAACTCTCATAAACAAGTCTTACTGATTCGGTTGGATAAACTTTATTCATTTAGCAACAGGTAAAGGAAAAGGGAGGATCTCCAGGTAACTTAAACATATCTACTGGCGATGGCCAGGACCTTGGTGTAATCCGCGCCTTTGGCCAGTGTCTTCTCCTTGAGGATGGTGCGCAGGATGGTGGGAATGGGCACATGGATGCGGGTGCCCAGCGGACTGCCGTTGTCGTCGATGAGCACCAGATTATTGCTGTCGAACTTGGGCTGTTTGGGCTTCTGGTTCTGCTTGAGTCCCACGAGGATGCCCTTCTTCATCTGGCCCTTGATGGCCACCAGCACCTTGTCGCCGATCAGGCCCACGCCCCGCTTGTTGTACACATGGATGCACCTGGGCGGACGGCCCTCGGCCATCGCCCTTTTGCCCAAATCGCTGTTGTCCACCACCCGCAAACGGGCCAATTTCCGGATTTCGCAGCACGCCGGCGTCGTGTGAATCAACTCCTGCCTCGATCCACCGCCCAAGGTCGTCGTCGTTGCCAGTGGGTGGGCCATCGGCCTCAAGGTCTTCAGGATGCGCAGCGCCATAGTTCGCAGGTATGTCCCCAAAGTTTACTTAGTATTTAATTCATAAAAATCAAAAGGAAAATCACAACAAATTAAATTATACAATTCTCTGTTCGGCTGACAGGGTTGCCAGATGACCGGTGAAATCATATGGTGCGCTAACAGCACAGTTATCGATGTTAAGCTTTAACAGAACATGCTGCCGCTAAAGGCGGGAAAATCAAACGTCACTGTTAAAAGGCAAGTGGTTAAATTAATATAAAAAAAGTGAAATAAGTGTTTTTGAATTATCAGTTCCAAAACAAACATGGATTTTATTGCACTGTTTTAATAATATAAATATTGACTAACAAATTCGAAAAACTAATTTACATTGTTCAAATACTGCGTTATCCATCATGATTTTCGCCGCCATGAAATAATTATGTTTTAATAGAGAAAAATCTTTGCTCTGAATTGTTTTACTCAAAATATATAAGAAATTTCGAAGAATGCAGTGGTTGACTGACAAGGGTAACACACAAGGTGTTTGTTCTTTTATTTATTGTGTTATCTTATCAGGCCATTGATGAATTCGAAACTGCAAACAATTTGAGTTGTTGTATAGCATTTAATCGAAGAAAGTTGTATATTTTTTAAGTGGTTCTTAACCTTTTACCTTTTTTAGACACCTTATTCAAAAGTATAAAAACAGCTTTAATAAATTGTGTATTATATTTTATTCAGTTTAATACAATGCCATATATATATACATGAGCGCTAAAAGCTTAAACTGCTGTTGCTTTAAAATAATTTATTAGCATTATTACCTCTCGGTTTTGGGTTTGTTTGCTTTCGCTACAATTTGTTTTTTGTTTGTTTGACACGACTAAGTAGACCAGTCCCATTGGTTAGAAAATTGGTTACTATAATTCACTATGACATACGAAATATTATATAGGCATAATACAATATATATATAGATTAATTTTTCGCTTTTCGTTTTTCATTATGTTGTTTTTGTTTTTTTTTTGGGTTCCTCTTGTGACCTAATGACTAAAACAAAGTATTAAAAAACTACATAGTTCATAACAAAACACTAAGATTAGTTAAAAAAAAATGGGGATATTAGAGGCTTTTAAAGCGCGGGTTTTAGGTTGAAAAAAAAGTTCTACTAAATCTTGGCTTTTTCGAAATTATTTACAAATTCAACACAAAATTTATTGTTAACGTTTTAAAAAATATATAACTTTGTGCGCTGGTTTTTGTGCCTGGATTGTTGCCAGTATATTATGTTCGATAACTCAGGATCGGTTGAGCTCCTCGCGTTTGAAATTCCGTATCGCGTCCAACAGTTGGGAACGTGGATCCGGCGTTGTGGGACCAATGCGTGCGCCGTTCGTTTTCACGGGTTTCAGAGCCGGAACCATTTGTGGCGCAGGCGGTGGAGGCGGCGAAGGCGTGGCAGCCGCCGTCTGGGATGTGGGCTTCAGTTTGACCTGTAGACTAACCGGCCTGGTTTCCGGCTCCTGGAGCTTCAACTCCACTTTGGTGGACTTCAAAACCACGTTCACATTCTTCGCTGGCGGTGCTGGTTTCTTTTGTGGCGGGGATGTGGGCGTGGCCGCTGGAGTTGAAGGAGGAGGAGGAGAAGGAGTGGCGGTGTTGGTTCCATTTACGGACACTCTTGTTCTCAAGGCCTGCTCCTGCTCCTGCTGCTCCTTAGCCAACATTCGCTCCTTGAATCCCGTGCGGCGCAAAGTATTCTGTCCAAACGGAGCAGGAGCAGGATTGGCCTCCACTGGTCGATTTCTCTCCAAACTCGAAACAGGGCGTGGCAAGGAGTTAGTGGAGGCCAAGCTGGATGTCACCTGGTAGTTGCTTTGGCCAGCGGGCAGAGTGAGTCTATTACTTTTGGCTGGACGCGGCAACGTAGAAGATTGTGTGTTTTGGATTGGATTTTGGACCTGCACCTGCGGCTTCTCCTGAGGCTTCACCATCGTCCTAAGCTTCACTTGAACCGAAAAGGTTTCCTCTTGGATCTGCTGCTGCTCTTTTTCCACCGCCACCGGTGCCGGAACTTCCGGCTTAACCTGCTGCTGCTGCTGCTGCTCCTGGTTCTCCTGACTCACATCCTTCAGTGGCTTAACCGTAATGGGAACGTGGTACTCCTTCCGCTGGGGAATGCCCATCCGCAAAATGGGTGAAGCCACTTCGATGGTGAGCTTGGCAGGCTGTGGCGTTGGGGTCACCTTTTTGGATTTGCCTGCCCCGCCAAAGATATAGTCGCCTTCGTTCTTGATGGCCACCGTGGACTTGGGTCGTTCGCTCCATGTGGCAAAGTTGATGCTGGGTGGCCCCGAATAGCGATATGTAGTTGGCAGAGGCTTGGAGCCTGGAGCGGATTCAATCTGCTGACTTGGCTGCACTTCGGGGTTCCTCAGGCTAACAGGACTGGTGACTGGTGACGCTGGGGAATTCGGAGGTGTTATGGTTTCTTCCCCTTTGATCGCCTGAACTGTTGGCGAAACCAACAGTTTTTGAACTGGAGGAGGCGATGGTTCCGGTGCCTTGATAAAAGCCGGAGGAGATGGCTTCGGAGCTGGCAAAGGTGACATCTTCTTGGCCACAGGCGGCGACTGTTTCTGAACCACGGGAATCACTTGCTCCTGTGCAGTTCCCACAACTGGAGGCAATGATGAAGGCTTCTCAACTGGAGCCGACTGCTGTTTCTGCATTGGAGTAGGTGATTGCTTTGGGACAGGAGAAGGAGGTGACTGTTTCTGATCCTGGATAAGAGCAGGTTGCTGCACAACTTTGAGAACGGGAGATGATGGTTTCTCAACTTCTGGAGTCGACTGTTTCTGGACAGGAATGCCATTGGGAGAAGGACTGATGGCCCCAGCGCCATTATCAACTGATGACTGCTTCTCTTTGGTCAGGTTTTCCAGCTCCTTAACGATCTTTGGTTGCTCTGTAACAGGCGATGGCGATGGCGATGATGCACTGCCTCCTCCGCTTTCGGCCAGGCTGTTCTTTCTCGAGTTCAAGATGGTCTTGATCACTTCTAGACTTTGCAGCGAAGGTGATTCGCCAATGCTCAGCTCACTGGAGGAGCGTCTCTGACCCAAGCCAATGCCATTTGCTTGCTCCAGTTTGTTCAGCGAGAGATGGGAAGTGCTGCGAAGGCTCAGGAATGAGTCTCCTCCACCGCCGGCTGAGGTTACCTCCACCACTTCTCCACCAGATCCTACTGCCTGAAAGGAGTCGGCCCGACCAATCCTTGTCGTACTCTTGGCCGTGGCTATGCTGAAATTGGCCAATCGATTCGGTTTCACTGCCTCAATCTCAGCCAGCCGTGGATCGGGCTGCTTCTTAATCAACGTGTCCAGACGCTGTTGATTGATTATGGTGGCCAGTTCATCCACGATCTCGTCCAGCGGCGAGCCAGGACTGAGCGCAGCCGCATTGCGTTTTTGCATTTGCTGGTCGGAGAAGTCTGGCGGTGGCGATATGGGCACCGAGTAATTCCACGAGGAGAGCGAACCCTCGCTACTGGGTGTGGCCATGTGTCCATTGGTCCTGGTCACCTGCTGCTGCTCCACCTGGTGCTCATCCTCCTCCTCCTCGTCATCGACTTCGTGGGCTGTCAACACTGCCAGTTCCGCCAAACTGGTGGCAATGGGCTGCTCACCCTTCTTGGAGGTCTGGCACAGCTTGAAGTTGTACACCTTTATGGCCTCGTCGTCCTCGGAACTCGACTCCTGTTGCGATGTGTCAGCCACCGGTTCAGGCGAGGCCGATGGCGATGGTGCTGGCTCTCCAATGCCGGAATCCGCTTGCTTTGAAGCCGCATCATTGTCATCATCCTCGGTGGCACTGCCCAAAGATCGGGGTTCCGGTGTGGGAGTTCGATTTAATATTACTTTGGACACATTTCCATTGCTTGTTGGTGGTGGTGATCCATTTCCAGTTCCGTTTCCATTTCCATTTCCGTTTCCATTTCCATTACCGTTCATATTCCCATTGATTTGCGGTAGTGGAGGATTGGCAGTGGGTACAATTGGCAGAGGTGTTGTAATCCTGGGAGCAGGTTGCGGCATACTATTCGGGGTTGGTGTCACCGGTTCCGGAAGTGAGGCCAGTGATATGTTATCACCACCGTTTTGGAAATCTGGCGGTGGTGCCGGAGCTGTTTTCTTCTTGATCTGCAGCAATCGTTTTCGGGGCGTGGGTTCCGGACCCCCAACAACCGGAGGTTTCAGATCCAATGTGGCATAATGACCATCGGCGGAGTCCTCTTCCGGCGACTTTGAGCTATTGCCGTTGCAGTCCAACTCCGGAGGAGGACCGGAGAGATTTGGCGTGGACATGCAGAGCTGCGGTCGCTTGATAATCACCGCATAGGCAGGCTCGCTTTTTAAGCTAGCGGCCGGAATATCCGGCACAGACTGCTCGGGGATACAAATCTGGCTTGGTGGCCTCGGAGCCGCTCGCTTTTTGCGCGGCGGCGGGGCCAATACCTTTGCCGGTGGCACCACCACCGGGGTACGGGTGTAGTTCATTCCCGTGGAGTCCATCGAGTTCAGTGAGTTGCTCGAACTGTAGGGACTCGGCGTTTTGGCCGTCACCTTTGAGTGCCGGCTGCTACTGAAGTCCGAACTGCTGCTCAACGAATCTCGAGCGACTCCGGTGCGCTGGAATTTGTGCATCACATCCGGATTGAAGTTGTCGTACGACTCCGACTTGTGGCACAATCGGATCTCCGAGAGACCCACTGCTCCGATCGTCGATTCGCAACTGTACACCTGACTAGCATCCACTGAAAGGAAGAGGAATATTCATTAGTACTGGGTAATAGTAGTATGCTTTGTAAGGAATTTACAATTCTCTGCAGTTCACATTTCGGGATTTTGTATGGTAAACAAAACTCTTTAAAGCAGACAAAGCTCAAATATAACATTTGTGTTTTAACGGAACCAGGAATTCTATTAAGAAAATTAAGTAATTATACTGATAAGCAATGTCTTCCAATCCCAAATCGAAAGTGAAAATTTGTTCTGGCTTCTCTGTAAATAGAGGGTAATAGGACTTGGCGTAGTAAAAATATAATGAATAGATAACTTTAAATGTAGCTTTCCTAAAGATCTAAAAGCCAAAAAATTACATAAAACTCTCTTAAGCGGACAGCTCTCTTAACCGGACAAATTTTTGTTGGTACACATTTCTCCAAATCTCTAACATACATACTTCAGGAGTTATATGAGAAAGATTTAGAGTTTAAACTTTAGTTGGTTTTTAAATTCCCAATAAGATGGCGTTATTATACGGACAAACATACTATTCCAATCACAAGTCGAAAGTGAAAACCTTTTCTGGCTTTTCTGTTTACCCCCTTACCTGGACTCCGGAACTCGTACTTCTCCGCATCCAGTTGCTTGTTTTCGCTGACGAGCGAAAGGAGCTTACTCAGAGGAACCCTGGCTCCCAATCGGGTCACAAAGAGCTGATCCTTTGGCAGCAGGACGGTGATGCGGAAGGTCTGCTCGAAGGGCGCATTGCTGGTGGCCGCGGGCACTGGGGTTATCCGGTTGTACTCCAGCTGACTAGTCTCGTTGATGTCCGTGTCCGTGGACAAATGGTGCAACTGTGTCGACGACTTGGACAGCTTGCCCATCGAGGAGCTGCCAGTGCCGGATTTGTCTGATGGATAAAAAGTGAGAATTCTTTACTTAATGAATAAAATAAAGGGGTTTTCACAAGTAACTCAAGCTACTTAAGAGGTTTAAAAAGAAATCCATTACAATTTTTTATACGCAAAATATATTGAATATTTTAATTTTAGGACAGATGAATGCTGAATAGCAGAACGTCTTCAAAAACAATTGGTATTAGAAACTAATTGTATTATTTATTAACTATTTGAACCGCAAACGTTCGTTCAGTAAATAATGAATACAGTTGCTATTAAACAATGAAATAGATAATAGAAAAGTATACCTAAGTAGCTATTGGAAGGGTTGGGTACTTTTAGTAGGGTTCATTAAAAGTTATTGCAGAAGACGTTGTAAAAGTTTTTATCTGACGTATTGATTACTTACCCTTTTTGCGGCCAAACCAGCGATTTAGTGTGGAGAAGCCGCCCTTCATGCTGCTCATGCTGTTGTGGGCGTGGCTTCCGAAATGTTTCCCTCTCTCTCTCTCTCACTCGTTCTCCGCTTCTTCTACCTGCACCAACTTCCGTTTCCGGTTTCGTTTTTAAACGTGTCTGAACTTGTGCAGTTCTGGTTTCGCCTTAAATTTTCGGTTGGGTTTCGTAATATTCCTAGAGCATGCTAGAAACTGGCATGCGATTTGTGCGCTGCGAAATCTGCAAGTGGAAAAAAAGGCAAGAAAACGAGTTAAAAGCGCCCCGATTACAAAAGACGCTCCGCTCCGTCTTATCAGCTTTCAGTTTTCAGGTTGATAAGGATGATGGTGAGCGGGGGGAGGGGGTACTGGCTGGGCATTCCTTTTGGTTCTTTATCATACACACCACCATATACACAAACATACGTGGTTTTTTTTGTCTCTAGTTACGTTCACATCCATAATACCCTCTCCCAAAGAAAAGAGCTTTCTTGGTCGCCCCCGAAAATATACGGCAATTTCGATTACTAAAGTATGTTTCAAAGTCGACTTGATGGATTTAGCTACGTATGTTACGTATGTATTTGCTTTATCAATTAATTTTGTATTTTCCGTTGCCTGCTATTTGCCTTTTGCGCCTGGCTTAGTGCTTAATTGTCGGCCAGGTTGTTTAATGGCTCACACCTACTACTACTACACACAAATACCCAAATACTCGTGAAGCAGCAAAGCGATAAGCCCAAGAAAATCGAAATCGTCGGCGGCAATGAGAAGCGCGCGACTTGCGGGCGTTTTATGTCGCGTGCGATTCATTTGCACACAATGCGGATCGCGAAGGCGACTTCATCACACATACATATTTACGTATGTATGTGCATTATAGGCAAGATAGGAAAAAGAAGGGGGCGGTGGATGGCAGGGGGCGTGGCTCTGTTTACTCAGTAGTAAATTCTAATGACATAGTTAGGTGGTGCAGCGGTGTGAGTGTACGACCATGCAAATTACGGGCAATTGTTGCAGCACCAACTTGTTCTATTGTTTGTACACAGAAAAAAAATTTAAAGAAATATCCTCAAGTGCACGTGAATATATACTAACATACATACTAACTATCGATAATCAAAATCAAAAGTAAATATTTTTTTAAATTATTCTCTCGCCTTATTTTAATGCATTATACATTTTCTGTTGAATACATGATACAATTACAAGTTTTGAGCAAACGTTTACTTATTGTAATACTTAAATAAAAAAATTAACAAAAAGCTTGACAAAAATACTAAATTATTAAATGTATTGTTACTAATCATAATTTTTTTTCTGTGCTACCGACGCACGAACATATATACAATTTAATTAAGCGTACAGCGCATTACAAATCAGTAAGGTTAATCGCAAGTAATTCCCACAGGAAGTGCATGGTTTCCCTTAATTTAGAAATCAATTCAGTAAATAACCTTTTGAACGACAAATAAGACAGATTTAATGACACTAAATGACAATAATTTAATTCAGAATGAACTCGAACAACTTGATGGTGATGATTGATTAAAAAAAGTAAGCTTTTCAGATTTTCGTATACTGGCAATGTTTTACCAGCTTTAAAGTAAGATTGTAATTAAGTCTTTATTTGAGCCAACATATCCGCTAAACCGCAATGGAATTACGCTTATTAAGCGTGCTGTATGTTTTTTCGTGATTGCCTGTGGCCAATCGATTTGTGTTTACTTTTTAATGAGCAGCCCCGACTAATTAGACGAACTATTAGGCAGCCTAATTAGATATAAAACTCGACATGAAGTCGTCACGTCCATCCCCATGGATTCGCCAAAAAGAGTCAATACCCCATAGGGTTTTGAGATCAACATGGTACTCTTCATAAAAACCTTTTAATTCGATTGAGTGCCTCCCATTTCTCGCTCATCCAATATGCAATAAACATACCTATATTAAAGGTAATCATTCATTTAAGCGGTCGTTATGTTTTCATTGATCCCATTTGTCTATCCAATGGGTATTTCCCAGTCGGTTTACCAAACTCTTCTAACCTGTTTCGGGTTATCAATACCGCATTGTTTTTGTTTTCGTTTTGGCCCAAAGGCTTTTATAGTCAGTCACTAAAGTTCCCCTTGAAATAAACATGAGTAAGTCGAAATTCCTCAGCTATCATGAGGCGACGATGAAAAATGTTTTTTATTTTGGTTTTCGCCTTAAATCATCACGTTCCGTAAACATGGCTAGTGTGGTTGTGCTGTGTGTGGTGTTGCCAAAAAATAATGAGCTTGGCTAATAGCGTTAAGTGTTTGGGGGCCTTTGTGAACCGGCTAATTGAAATAAAAATTAAATTGCCCTCGGATGGTCTGTGAACTTTATACTTTGCCTATCGCCATTATACGGTTGGGATATACGCATTTCGCATTTCGCATTTCTTACCGCAAATAACTTTATAAGTGCGCTCAAATTTATGACCATATATAAGCTCTCGATTATCTATATATATGGCCTACTATATGGCGCATAGCTTTCAAATGTCGATGAATCAGAGCCAACTGTGAAATGCAGCTGAACAATCAGACGTAATTAAACTATTTGCTTTGGCACATTGAAACTGGAGATGGTTAAGTAATCCTCTATCGATTTTCCCTTCTCACACGAGTGATACAACGTGCAGTACAACGTGGAATACGAATGATTCGGAGCGATACCCACTTCCCAGAGCTTATCAATTCGATCGCCCCGAAACAAGGTCTTTAAAACTTGGCGAAATCAGATCGCCACTTATCGTTGTGTGAACTTGATTGATCAGCAACATTGAGGACTCACGAGTTAGCTATATCTTTGACTTTGAAAATGTGAATCTCAAGGGAAGGGCTCTTACATTAGTATAGTATAACTTTTCAAAATAAATGAATATAAGAATTAGACCCACTCGGTTTCAAGGGATTTCTGCTTATGACAGTTATTATCTGTCACCAAAGGTTTTCCCAAATAAACGGCACACTAATTCTAATACCTAAAGACACATCATCACTTATGTCAATTAGCTAGAAATAGTTACGATTTTATTATACCTGTTATTATTTATGGTTCGGAATATATCAATAACTTTAGTTAAGATTCTGAATAGAACCCATTAAAGCCCTCCTCATTTGGATCTTTATGGTTCTGCAACAGGGTGTTTGGGTTAGATAACCCTGACAGAGACTAAGACTCCCATAATCGAATGCTAATTTCAGGGCTATAATGTCTTCAGCCATTTGGAGAAGTATCACCGTTATGTGTACACTTAAAATTGGCAACTTTCTACCGTTACACATGTGCCTAAATAAATGTAGGCATTATTATTTTTGGGGGGGCTGAAGTACCGCTCCATGTTTAAATAAGGCGAATCAGAAGTGCAAATAGAAGATGATTAATGGCCTGTGGCTCTGTGGCTTCGGATGTGATTATTGAAAAATGCCGGAATGTCGGGGGATCGCTCCATCATGGACTTAAATATATACATATGTAGATGTTTCGTTTTTTGCAGCTCAATTGGATGACACTGACATTGAAGTTCGGCATTGCATTCAGTGATTCGACTTGATGTTGCTCCAAAGTTAGACGATGATATCATGGTGGATAACCGACGTGAGGGAATTTTTTATTGGTGCCTGTGCTCATCATTGTTTCTCGATAATCATCACCCATTCAACTAGACGGCTATGCAAATTTTCTTTGGACTGGTAGATTGGTAGACTGGTAAGTCGATATAGCCAGAAACACCTGTGGAATGACTTTCTCGAGTCACCGTGTTGCCTGTTTTGCAACAACTTTATCTGTTCTTTTTTTCTGTTTCTGTTTCAGCTTAAATTTGTATTTGTATTTGGTTTGTTATGAGTTATCAGCCGAGTGATACGCATGACTAATACCGAATATGCTAAGTCGTAGTCTTCGTCGTTATGTCGCCGCTGTCACTTGCGGGCCATTATCTATTTCAATTTGTGCGGCAATTTGAGCCACTTGATTAGGCCGCTTCGCTCTGCAATGTCCGATCCTCGGGTTCACCAGTATATACTACATGCCATATAATATATATATATATACATATATATAGGTGCTTGTGCCCCATATGAGTGCCAGTTATCACGTACCGCTGCTAAATTCTAATGGCTCAGAAGATGGCACCTGTACGTTTGACATTCGATTGGGAGATCCAATGGTACTTTGCACCCTTCAATGTCTCGGGTTGTGACGTGTGTAGTTTTTTTTTAGAAACCATATAAGCCCATTCAAACGATTAATATGCATACATACATGGGTAATATGGAGGTTGGTTGTACTCGTTGTACTCAAAGAGTTCAAAAAATTCACCAAGGATAGAAAGCAATGAAAGATTAAGTTTAATATATCTACAGAACCAGTCCCTTTACTTACAAAAATAAGATTACCTATTTCTCTGTAATCGAACTAAGTAAAATATTAATTTATTAATTATCTTTATGTTATTATTCCAAACAAAAGAAACAATTTTAGTTTTTAAGCCTTTCTTCTCTTTTTCAAAGTCCAAAAGTAAAGAAATTAGGGAGCAAAGCTAAATAATCAATTAAATAATAACCATAAAGAACAATACAATAAAAAGAATTGATGGCATAATATATTCGAAAGAAGATACCAAAAAAGAAATGGTAAGGTAAAGAATTGAGAGTCCATAGTAGGCAACGGTACCGGGTTGAAATATGTTTAAATATGACGAAACCGCAAAGAAGTGAGGTAGTAAAAATCGATATGCGGACAATTTTACACAATATTAGCCACGTTCTTGCGCTTATTACCCGCAGGCTAAAAGCACAACTTCCTTGGCTAATTGAAAACAAATCGCCCGACGCTTGGCTAATAGCAAGTTTTCCGTTAATTTCACACAGATAACAATATAACAACTGCATCTGTGACTACTGTTTCGTTTGTGGCAAACAATTACAGCTGTGGTCAAAATTCTAGTGGTGGAACAATCTCAAGTTATTAAAAAACGTGATTTTGAAGCTTACATGAAAATATGCAAACAAATTATTTTTTTTGGAAAAATGTTTAAACTTTTTTATAGAAGAATTTGTATAAATTTCTTATTTAAAGTTTATTTACGAAAGTTCATGCTTGAAATTTTCCAAATGTAACTGTATTTTTTTTACTATGATTTTGCACACAGCTGTCTATATGGCATATGTATATATAGTTATTTCCACGGATGGGTTAGGATCCCGATCTATGTACGTGACGAACCACTCCTTGCACTTCACAATTTGCATTTGTTTGTAGCTTTCTTTTGCTCGTCACTTGCTGCCATTAAATGCAGTGTTGTTGTTCGACAAATTGCACGTTGTCATAAACAGAAATAAATTAATGCACTCACACTAGAACTCAGCTATTAAGGTAAACTTGAAAAACAACAAAAAATTGCGTACTAACTGCGGTGCTAGCGGTTTTGTTTTTTTGTATTTTTTTTTGATTTGGCTTTCTCTCTCTTTCCTTGCGAGGCGGCGTCGACGACGACGTTAACAAAACTGAAAACAAAAAACGCGCAAATTATGCATAGAACACAAAAGCACACGCACACACACGGAAAACCGAACCCCGAACACCAACACACATACACCAATAACCACAATAATAGTGGCAATAATAAAGCAACGGTAACTCTTTAATAGTAGAGCAAAAAAAGAGCGTTGTTCTGCGCTCTCCCTCTCAGCAATCCCAATTGGAGCTGCTGCTTTATCTTATCAGACCATGCCAAATGATAGCAGGAGCAACAAAAAAAAAGTAAGGTGAAAGGAATAACAATGAAGTGCATGCCAAATATTTTTAAATTTTCTGATTGGAAAATTATTGTTAAATGTTTTAAACATTTTCCTACTGGAAGTTTATTTTTAAAATTTTGAACTCATTTATAAAAAATTTCAACAAGTTTACTTTAATATTTTTTTTTAGATTCTGTAGTGTCACGGAATTTGAATCCTTCACTGAAGACTGGAATTTTAAAAGGCTTGTTTTAAAAACACTTCGAAAAATGCCCAAAAGATCATTTTAGAAAAATGAAGTTTTCGAGGGTTCTTGGAATAGCAGTTTTACTGTACTCGTGTTTCACTCCGATATCTGGTATCTGTTGCTCGGTGTATCTGTATCTTCACTTGTCGCCGCACTTGGGCCAACTGAACTAAAACTTCCAGCTAAGTGCGTTGCATAAGACAGATGATGATGAGCTGCGTCGACTGCAGCGTCGGCAGAATTGCGCAAGTCTCGCGTTCTGATTGACGACCTTCGATCGCAGTTAACTATTCGGCGTGGGAGCACCACCACCTCCTTTTAGTTTTTAAGTGGTTTAATGTTATGATGGCGCTCCTTGCGCTAATAATAAAATAAGCAGAAGAAAACCGCCAACGCTTTTCACTCGCAGGAGTGGCGACGTCTAAATGCGTGACCATTTTCGACCCATCGACAAGAAATCAAAGACAAAAACACATAAATAAAAAAAATAGGAAGGAAGCCTCACCTAAACGCACACGCACACTAGCACTCTTATGACATCATGGGTGAACCACCATAAATGGACATTCCAAGAGACTTACGCTATAGGGTGTGTGCCACCTTCTTCTATTTGACTTCTAATTATGTGCAACACATTTTATCAAAGTCGAACATCTCAGAAAACCGAAATTAGTTGATTGTTAGGTCGGTCAAACGATGGAGGGTGGCAAAAACTTTAATTAAATGCTGAAGTAAATGTTGGTGTTGTACATTTAACTTTCTTTAAGTTTAATTTTTCGTTACTATGGCTTAATCTTACCTAAAATAGTATTAATACAAATGATTGTTTTTTCATTTTAAGATTTAAAACCCAGTAGCTTTTTGAAGTTTTTAAAAAACCTATGTAAGATTTACTTAAAAATACTTAAAAATGTCCTACCGAATATGTACTTTATTAATATATAATATTTTGATCAATTTTTGGTGTATATCTGATATATAAAGTTTCCCAAATACCCAGTTGTTCAATGGCAAACAATCGATTTGTTTGGGTAGTAAATACCCTCTCAAGGGGTTATTTGGGACTTTGGCGATTATAGGGCTCCGATTATTATTATAGGGTCCCACCTGATATCGCAGGCAACTAGCATGACTTCCTTGCTCGGTCGGGCAATATCTTGATCACTTAAGGCCTGTTTGACTCGCATATTAGTGGTTCTGTATTATCAAAACACCCTCGATAGTGTACGCAAAGAATTCCAATAAATTTTTGCCTGGCTTACAGAACTTTTTCGGCTGATATGAGCGATGTTTATTCGAGGGCGCCACCGCATCGTTGGAACAGCCAAACTAACTAACCGACAAACTATACCATCTGGCACTCGTTGTGTGCTTGTACTTGTACTTGTACATGTACTTGTAGCTATATCTCTTTATTTATTTGTTGTTATTTGGGCACGTTTTGGGGTCTGTGATAACCTCAACCTTAACACAGTCGTGTCTTCGGTCGTCGCGAAGGTTTCTTCGCAGACGGGGGCGTTGCTATCACTCGTGTACCATATAGATCTCGATATGTGTAGCAATAGCGAGCACATATCATTGAGGCATTTCTCCAGCCAGCAGACAAAGACCTCCTCTCTGGTACTTGGTGACCCCGATTTGGGGGAATTCTTGTGCTGTTTTTTTTTCTTTTTTTTTTGTGTTTTTTTTTCTTTTCGCTCTTCTCTCTTTGTTTTGCCTCATTTTTTCGTAGTTGTTGCGAAAAGTGGCACAAACTCATTCCGAAAAGCGGCAAGAAGAACACAGAGAACAAGCCGTAAACAAGTTTCGCGATGGCAAATTCGACAATGGAACCATATGATCAGCGTAATAATAGTTATGATCATTGGGCTGCCGGAGGTTCGGTTCAGTTCGGTTCGAAAGATTTCTTCGAGGCAAATCTTTCATAAATATTTTGCGGCACGCCTAGGAAAAAGTAGTCCTCCTTTTCACTGTTTTTGTTTTTGTTTATGTTTTCCCGTGGGGAGGGGGGGAGGAATTGAAGAAAAATGCATGGCATAGGTAAGAAAAGAGTTGATCTACATACCGGGGCCACAACAAGCCCCGTTAGCCGTGGCCCTTTTATTCATTTTTTTTTTTGCATGTCTCGCTTTAATTAGACTTCAATCAATGCCACAGGCAACTGTCAGCGCCCTAGTGGCTTTATGGCTATACTGCACTGAAAAAAAAGCTCAGCCTTATATATTTTGTTGTGTTAAAAATAATGCTAATTAGCTCATGGCAATCAGAATTAAAAATATTTATCAGTTTTATAGTCAAAAAGAAAAAAAATCAATATCTAACTAAAATATTGAAATAAGTAAAAACAAAGTTTTCAATTTTCAAAGGCGTACCTTTGGAAAAAAGTGTTATTAGTAAAAATTGTATGCTGAGCTCAACAGCGTCAGAAAATAACCCTAAAGAAAATACATTATTCTTTCAAACAAAATGATATTTGCCCTTTTCTTACAAATTTAGCCCATAAAAACTTTTTATAAAATAAAATTGAATGAAATAGTAAATAGATAATTTAGAAAATATTAATTTGTGCTATTAAATCGATTCATAGTTGCAAGAACACTCATTAAATCGATCATAATGTCATCTGAACTCATATCATATTATCAGATACACATTTTTTCCCTGTGTATCGGCCTGCACTCCAACTCTGACGTCAGTCATTAGTTTGCAGAATGGGGTCAATTGCAGTATGGAGTATGCAGTATGCAGACTGGAGCTGTAACCCCTTGGCACTCGATCTTTTTAGAGCTTTAACCCAACTGACAGTTGCATGCGTTTGCGATGATTTCGATTCAAGATCCGAGCAGCTGATTCAATTACGGTCGCAATTGCGTTTGCAAGTGCAGTCAGCCGTCCGCTCAATTCAATGTGGCTCAATCTGCGACAGACATTTGCGTACACACATGCTAGCGAATGTGGAGTGCGACAGGAGATATCCACTTACACATGTTGAACCATCTTGTATAACATACTCTATACGTATAGCGACTATTATAGCGGCTATAATACTACTACTTTATCTATGAAATATTTATAGCTTTGAACTTTTGCCAGCACAGCTGTGTGCCAAGATTCTCCTCGACTTTGATTTAAGTGGACTTTAGCTAGGGTCTGTAATTATAAGAGAGTTATAACTAGAATTAAGTTATCTTAAAATCCGTTTAACTTAAATAACAGCAGTTATACTTCGGGAATATAATTCTAATCGGTACTTAGGATCTTATAATTGCAAATAGTTATAGTATTTCTTTTTGTGTAAATTTCCAACAAATATATAATTCACAGCTAAAGTGTTGGTATTTTATTAGAGCAACTTCTATATTATTAGGAACTTATAATTTCTAAAAGTTATAGTATTTCTCTTGTAAATTTCTAGAATAAAAGCTTTTCTTATACTGTTTTCCTTTAAACAAATAGCACATAGCAACTGCCACTTTTTGCCTATGAAAATCCCTCATTGAATGGCTACCTTTTTGTGGATCTGACCACCTGCAAGTGTTTCTATAGTTTTTTATCGGAACTGCAGAGCACTGAAAATGCCGCCCAATAAACGGCAACGGTGCATAGCCAGCCAACCAACCTGTCAAGATCGGGTTTTTTTTATGATTATTTTTTGGGTGTTTGAGTGTTGCAACCACAGCAGCAGCAGCAGCAACAACAGCGGCAACGTACACAACAGCAACACACACAACCAAAACCAATTGCAAGCCAAGTGCTGCTCATAATAATTTGTTAGAGTGCATTTTCCACATTGCAAACGGAGATGCCGGTTTTTTAAAATCCCCAACCCCGCCCACCAGCCAAACGAGCTGGAAAACTGCTGCCTGGAAGAAAGTGAAGCGAAATGAAATGCAGCTGCAATAGCAACAGCAGCAACAGCAACAGCAACTGCTTGCAACTAGCAACTTTTGCTTCTCTCTCTCTGGTTAAAGCGGCTTTCTTACTTCGGTAATAACTGGCTTGCATTTCATTTGAAAGACGTTTAACGCACTGCCTTAATTGCATTGTGGCAGCCAGATACAATTGCAGCCATCGAATGCAGCATGTTGCTGCCACATCGCTACATTGCAATGTTGCTACATATATGTATGTTATATGTATGTTGCTGCTGGGCTTGCCTTGCCTTGCCTTGCATTGCATTGCATTGCCTTGCCTTGCCGAACAACCTTGACATGCAGCCAAACTAATGACAGGAAATCGTCGACAAGTGCGCGGCCCAATCCCATCTGCAATCTGAAATCTGCCGTCTCCATTCTACGGTCGCCAATCCAATCCACAATCTAAGCTAACCATTCCATTTCAATCCAATCCAGTCCCACACAGAGATGAGCTCGCCTCACCTTATTAAAGTTAGTTTTACAGTGCAACCTCTAAGAATTGACAAGACCTAAGAAAAATATATATTTTGTAGATACTTTTTTTTTTTTCGTACAATGCTTAATTACGCCGATTTCGTTATACTATTCCTTTACTGTAATATCATAAAAAATCGTTATTTTTAAATGGTTTCTTTTGCTCAAAGATGTTCGCAGAAAAAAATATATATTTCAGTGCTTAAAATACAAAAAATGTCCATATATTGGGATAGAAATACGGGATTTGTATTATTTCAAAGGCTTTTCTAATAACTTGAGACAATTTAAAAGTTTTTTTTCTTCAACATCTAAATTAGTTTCATTTAAAGTTGTTCAACTGTAGTTAGATTGCCTTGGCTGGTCGCGCTTTTTAATTGCGCGTCGCATCCAACCGGTTGCCACTTGAATTGAACAATTGCCGCCCATGCCATCTAGCCATCCAGCCATGCACGTATCTGTATCTTGAATAAGTATTTCGAATCTGTATATCCGTAAGTGCAAGTATCTGCATTTGTTTGGCAGCCGGGGCAAAAATGCGGCTAACTTCGTTTTGGCCATTTGCACCGATTGATCATGGATTGGTGGCTGTGGACATGACCAGGCGCCGAAAGAAGTGGCAAAGTGGAGTGGAGTGTCTGCGTCTGCACCACTGAGTGCACCACTGCACCACTGGGTGGAGTGCATTGAACCAATCGAAACCGAATCGACCAAATGTGGCTCACCTTGGCTCAAGATATTTCTCTATTTCTCTCTTTCAAGGGGTATACAAATATCTCTGTGTGTGTGTGCGTGTGTGTGCTTTTGTTTGTGTGTGTTTGGGAGGGTGGGGCAAATGGGCAAATGTTTATCAATGAAATTGGACAGCTGAATGGGTAACTAGGTGGCCAGGTGCCACCGCCGAACCACCAATTAGTGGGTGAACACGGCCTGGCCAAATATGACAAAAATGCAAAGCTAATGGAATGTGTCGCGAAACGGAACTAGCTTAAGTAGTGCACTAATTTTTCATTAAAGTATATCTCAGGTGCTTTTTTTAAGTGTAGTTAAAATTTTCTAAGCTTCTCCAAATTTAACAAACGAACTTTGAATATATGTACATTTTTATTTTTTGGCCCTTCCTTTTTCCAAAAGTAGACTTGCTTTCTTTTGATGCGAAAGCCGAACTTTTGTAAAAAAACTAATAATTTTTATTAGATTTTAAAGTGGCCTGCTTCCTAAAGTTCGTGCCTAAGTTCTATAATGATTAATAAAATTTGTATTTTAAATTTTGGTTAGATAACGGTTATAACGGATATGGTTGAATAAATTTGTAAATGAAATGCAATCAATGTCAGTACAGTGTTATTAATTATTTTAAGTTACGAGTGATTGTTAAACTATGTTTATATGCTGAAGAAAATCCCTCGAGTGAAAAGAAATCAATCTCATCTTAAAGATTTAAGAGCCATCCCCTTTTTGGGGCAACCATATATAATCTGTTATATCTGCTTTCTTCTGAAATCCATGCCAAGTTCCGAGCCGTGAGCACCTGCTAACCCCCTTCGGATCGATTTCAGAGCAACATTTCCCGGGAGGAGGATCTCCGATTACCCAGGCGATCCGCTCCAGAAGCCGGATGACCAGTCGAGAAGTGGATGAGATCACGCCGACCGGAATGCAGTGGCGATTCGGACTCTGATTCCGCTAAACAAAAAGCCAAAGTACACATAAAGCGATATAAAGTGTATAAAAAAGCGAGGGGGAACAAACCCAGATGAATGTCATTGCCCGGACTTGGAAACGGATTCGATTCGAGACTCGAAAACTGTCAGCCATATATTTGCATCCGTGGATAATGGCCATCATCTGGCTGGCATTAAGATTCATTGCGAATGCAAGTCACAGCTTTTGGATTGGATTGTGGGAAACTACGGGCACGACTGTCGCTGACCTTGAAATGGACCCCATAGAAAACCAGCCAAGAAATCCGCCAAGAAATGCCACCACCAAGAAATCCAGCCAAGAAACCAGCCAAGAAACCATCCACCATCAGGGCAGAGAAAGTAGTTAGCCAACCAGTTGTCGGCTAAGAAAAAGTAAAATTATTTTAGGACAGGCCGCTGAGAAAAGTATGTCACCTGCACCCAAGGCACTCAGACTTTCGGACCTGGCCCAAAAAATAAAAAAAACAAAAAAAAAACACAGATCTGGCCAAAAACAGCTGTGGCAAGTGGCGGGTTTTACTTTCTGCCCCAAAAAACCAACCTACACTGGAAAAAACAAATGTAAAATTGAGAACAAATCTTGAACTTAAGTAGAAACTGCTGAGAAACAAACATAAATGATTTTACAAAATCAAATTTTTGGTTCAGTTATCAATGTTTTTAAATATTTAACTTCCAAAAAGTCTGGTCGTCGTTAAACCTTGCACCACAAGTACCTAAACATAGAAAATAATATAATCAGGAAACATTTTTTTATAAATAAGATATAATTTATATGAACATTTATATGAAAGGAATTTTTTTCCCCAAGTGTAAAGTATCGACAACAAGTCTCTCTCTCCGGATTCGCATACTGGCCAAACAAGTTGGCCAAGGCCCCCCGATCACTGATCACTCCGCTCCCGACTGGATGCGTGTTGCATGCCTCCTCCGAGCAGGAAGCACTTGCAACTGGCAACTGGCAACTGGCAACTGGCAACTTGCAACTTGCAACACTTGCAGCACGCAAGCGCCGCTTGATTTGAGCTCTGGTTCGTTTTTCGTCTTTTCGCTATTTTTCGGAGTTCGGCTAATGGAATTCCAGCCAGCACTTATATAAAAGATTAGACCCGCCGATGCCTCAGTCATGTCACGTAGCTCCCGGCTCAAGATATCGCCAAGTGTCCAGGTCTTGGAGTCCCCTATTCCGTCTCCGTCTCCGAGATTATACAATGATCGAAATGTGTGTTTTGGGAGCGTCTCTCGCTCATGTGAGGCACGTCCTCAGGCATCGAACATTGGACATTAGCTAAACCCAATGGGATTTCAATCGATCGGGCCCTGCTGCTATCTGTATTATGTGCGATTGCCTCGATGGCGAAATGTGCACTCGATTGTGGGAGTGCAGGGATTTCCCAGGGGCATAGCTCATATATGGTGGGGTATATACCTACTACAAAAATAGATTGATAAGTCACATATGGCAGGGAACATAAACAAATTATACCTATAATAAAAACGTTTTCCAGAGAAAAAAGCTAGGAATTCGAGGGCCTTACTGATTGATCAAATAGTTATTTCTATAACTTTCATTGATTACATATTGCAGGGAAATAATAGGCACATTTTGAATTCCAGTATATAGCTCATTGTTTTTGAATTATGAGTAATTAGTATTCCACGTGTAAGTTCTTTAAAACAAGGCAATATCAACAACAGAACTTTTGTTTTTGGGCATTTCCCAAGTGTTTTGAATACCTCCTCCTACAACAATAGTATATACAAATATTCCAGCCAAATCACGTACCGATATTTGCTATGATTATACAATATATGGCTATATATGTTTTGTGCATTTGGGGCGTATTTCACGCACGTCTTCTCCCTAGTCTTCCCTTCAGTCTTCTGCGCAGTCTTCTCCGCAGTCTTCTGCGCTGTCTTCTCGGGTGTCTGCGGCCCTTGCCCAACATTCATGGATTTCATGCTGACCCACTTGCCCCAATGCGATCACATTTCAACTCTTCGGCTTTCTGGGCTTCTCCTCTTTCTTTTCATTTTTTGTTGCCCCTTTTTCTTTTTGACCATTTTCAATGTCAACACGCTTTTTTTCATTTTTTTGGTGACAATGAAGTCAACTGGAGCTGGACGCGTTTTTTGTCTAATTTTTTTTGTGAACAACGCGCGTGTTTTGCATTTTCAGCCAAACCAAACAGAAAACAATCACCGCGAAAACCAGAATTTACACAAAATCATATGTAAATGCCCTCAAAGATTTGCATAAAGACGCGCTATAAATTAGAGTTTTTTTGTTTTATTTTCGTCAGCAGTTTTCAGGTTCAAAGCAATTAAGTAATAACACAAATCAAAGTAAACAAAGGCTAAAAGGTAAAAATATAAAATTATGCAAGTCCCGGCTGGCGAAAGAAATCATGGTTCGGTGATTTGGAGGCCCCCGACCTGTAAGATGGTAATATCGCCGCCCATTTCAAGTTCAAATAAAAACCCAATATAGGGCTAATTTCAACACTGTCTTTTCCAGCACTACGGGTCCAATAGGTCCAATAGGTCCAATAAAAGCCAATACAATCCAGTGGTCAGTGGCCGGTCAACTCCCATTATTACTTGTTGGATCCGTTGAGTTTTTCACGCTTTCGTACTCGGCACAATTGAGTCGAATTGCAAATTGAAAAGGAAAAACAAGAAGCGGCAAGAAATCAACTGCAATTGTTAGACAAGCATATGTGCACACAGCTGGGGGCACACCAATAGCACTAAATTCCTTAGATTTAGTGTTATGGAGTGTTGCACCCTGCAATCAGTTTCATTTATTTGGCCAATTTGTTGCACTGCTCAAGAGCTGCGAAGTATTTAAAGCTATACTTATAGGAAATTTAACTCGTTTTATTGGTCAAAGTGAACGTATTCTAATTTATTGCCTATTTTGTTGCCTTAAATTGTTCTTTATTTGAGCTTAAGTTAAGTTTTGCACTTAATCTTACATTTTTTTTGTATCTCTCTTAATGTTTATTCATTTCAGCCAGCTAACTTTCATAGCCTTAAGGCTCACATAAAGATTTTGTAGTTAACTTATTAAAATGGCCACTAAAATCTAATCCTGACAGTAAAAAAAAACTCGTTTTACTTTTAAAGCAAGAATGAAACATAGTATTTATGCTTCGAAAGCAAGAATATATGACTTGATGTTTAAGCAAGAATGTACATAATTTTATTTAAATTAATTATGGTCTTGCTGTTGATGTAACTGTATTTGTTTATTCATGCATGCCTGTTTATTTGGAAGTTTTTAATTCCATTTCATCTGTTGTGTTTTGCTTGGATGGTCTGATGCATGTTCGAGTTTTCCCACTTGGCACGTGGTAAAAATTCTGTTTCCTTGCTCGTCTATTTTTGTTTTGTGTGACAATTTTTGCGTTGGAAAATCTTTGAAGCGTCACCAAAGTATAAAATATCAGCAGTTCGCTGGGGGCAGTGGAGGGGATGATGGGAGCATACCGGTTTGCTTAGAGAGCAAACACGTTTGCTGAGCGGCTGCCCTTGTCAAGGTCATGCCCAGTCAAATGCTGCTCTTTTTGTACATTTATTTTGTTGATTTTTGTTTTTTTTTTTTTTTTGTGTTGGTCTTACCAAAGGCAAACTGCAGCTTTTGTTTCACAACTTAATGGAGGGGTAAAATGATGGATCAGCAGCTGATCTATTGTATAACTGTGATGTCCCCGGCTCTTAACATGGATAAACCACAAAAAATGAAAACATATAAAGCTCGGACGGAAAAGGGGGGAAAATAAACTCTGGTTGTTCGGGGGCTCTTGAGTTCAACGACTTCACATGACAATTGGCCATTGTTGGTCTTGCTGTTGCTGTTGTTGTTGTTTGTTGAATGTTTTGTCGTGGCAAAAGCAAAAGCACAAGCAAAAGCACAAGCAAAAGCAACAGCACGAGCAATTAAAAAGACGTTAATTTGTCGACTTTTGTGGCCACGAAATTGAATTTTCAACTGACCAACTCCAGTGATTAATAGCAGTAGAACAGCAGAGTTGGCTATCTTCAATCCCGAATCAAATTCTTCGACTCGATTTGCTTTTGGGGAAAATGGGAAGTGGTCCGCTTCTGTCGCTCATAATTACCGGAGCCTAAATTAACGACTGAGGCGCAGACGCCAACGGTTAAAGTCACAGTCAGCGAACTCTGAACACCAGATACATAGATACATAGTTACATAGATACAGAGACAGCCAAAGGTATGCTCGTGCATGATTCTAATTACTATGTATGGGCTCTGTGCCCCATGGATTATATAGACAATGCACAGGGAGCGGTATACGGAGGGGCCCCCAGAACAAAAATAGTGGAAATCCAGCAGCAGCAGCAGCAGCAACAACAAGAACTCCATTGTTCGGTGAGCGTCGCCAGCGGAGCGTCAGTTGGAGAATGGAGAATCAAGAACGGAGAATGGAGAATGGAAGTTCAAGTACCCCCTGACAGAGGCATTACATGATATCCATAGATCATAGAGGAAGTCTTTAGACAAGCGTCGGAGATTCAAAGAAAACAGATGAGGTGGGAATTTGGGTGTTGAAAAACCTAAGAACCCTTGTAATACCTTTATGAGTTTTAAAATATTTTAATATGTTAGTTAGCATAAATTAAATGGATTGCCAAGTTGTGCATTTTCTTATTTTCTTATTTATTTGTTTATTATCTTTTTAATAGTTTTGTTTTTATGTATTTTTATAAGAACCTATTGAGCAGGAAGATTATTACTTCTAATAGAACCTAATGACAGCTTATTTACGTCGTTAGGTTCATTTAAAAATATAAATACAAAAGAGATAACGATTAAACTTTCAGTCCTATTATCTTTCCCGCATCTGTTCCGCAGCTTGAAGCAGTTTTGTGTACATAACGCATTACACAGAATCATCGACGGCGACTGGCCATTAAAGATTTAGAAAGGCCCTTCATATCACCCGGGCAGCCCAAAACCGAACGAAAGTGAGAGGAGCGCGCGGCAGAGTGACAGGTACAAAAAGTGGGATACAGAAATGGTGCCCAACAGGGGGCTTTTCGAGGGAGGGGGTGGTGCCTAAGAGAGTGATCTGAATCGGAAGGGAAATAAGGCGCAGATTCCTTGAGTGAATGGTAACCCTAGACTTTATTTGTTGTGTCTTTTGTTCGCATTCAAAATCTCGCTGGGTACTTAAGCCCCTTTTCAAGGCAGCTGTTTGCTGCTTTGCTGTGCTGACACTTTTTCGCTTTTTCGTTAGGGTTCTGGTTCTGTTCTTCCCGAGCTTATTACTTATTGCTTATTGCGTGGCGGTGAGAATCAGAATCAGAATCAGAATCTGAATGAGAATGAGAACAATTCTACTGCTGATTTTACTGCCGCACTCTGGTGGGTCAAATACCTTGGGCAAACTCAACGAGCGACCATCTTTTTGTTTTCTTATTGAAATTGTTTATTGTTCGGCGGCTGGAGCGATGCAAATGTTGTATAAAATTCAATAAACTGCGAAACCAGTTTACCAGTTGATCGCCGAGCTTGGTTTCTCAGTGAAAAGTCTTGGGCAAAAGTTGCCAAATAATAAACCCCCTTATGTATGTGTACATTAAAATTAAAAAAATACAACAAATATACAAATACAAAAAAAAAAAAAAATCAAAAATTCAGCAGTTTCGAGCTTCATGTCCCAATCATCATCATCACCGTTTGTTGTCTTTGTCGCCGCGTTTTTGTTTGCGTTGCTTTTTATTTAATTTTTTCCCAGTCTTACTTTTTTTTGTTATGTTTTTTTACTTTTTACGTGAGATTCAATTAAAAACTTTTGACCAGCAATTTCATAAATTTGCGAGTTTATGGGCAGAGGAGGGTGCTCCAAACGTATCCATCTCACTATCTCCATCGCCAACCAGTTTGATGTTAATCAATTTTCGCAACAAATTTTTGCACTTGCCATTTGCCTTAGCGGAACCAAAAAAAAAAACAATAATAACACATAAAAACATGCTGCGAATGTTTTCCAAAAGGAAACATGCGCTAAATAGAGCCGTACAAGTATCTATTTACGTTTTATCTCGTTTTTTTCGTGTTTCTCACTTGCTGGAAATTACTTAATATGCATTTAGCCGCCGTGCTTCGACCTTACATAGCTAACTGCCTGCCTTTTTGATCGATAGTTGAAAGCCGCGATAATGCCGTTTCCGCTGTGGTTTTCATCGCCGATCGCACCAGCATCATTATGGCCATAAACCATTGATTGCCGCTCAGTTATGTGGCCGCCTGCCCATTTGGATAATTATATTATCAGAGGCGAGCCTCTGATGGAATGGCGTTCTGGTTCTCACCCCGCAGATCTTCAGATGATCTCCAAGGTTCGGCGACGAGGAAGTGGGCTCGACACCGAAAGAGCTTTCGATCCAATCCCATCCAATCCAATCCAATCCAATCCAATCCAAGCCAATCCAATCCGATACGCTGCTTTCACTGCTGACTCAGTCGCTTTTTCTTCTGACGAAGTCCGACTATCTGTCATTTTGATTTTCCGCTTTTGCAGGGCACCTTGGGGCCACAACACTTAAAGATGGGGCAATTTCCCAGCCACCAAAGAAAAGTATGCCTATACAGGTGAAATCACATGCTTTGAGTTCGAGATCTTAATAAAAGGTTTTAGATTTAAATGTTTTATAGATTAGAAAACTATTTGTAGTTTTTGTATATTCCTTGCGAACAAAACCATTGTGCTCCACTAGTGAAATTTTTCCTAATACGGGGTATTATGAACGCAAAATAAAACAAAACATTTGTTGCCTTGTCGAAACAGAACAAACCTAGAATAGCAAACCGTCGGAGAAACTAACGGATACGGCTGATCAAATACACATCTATACATATATCGAGTGTTAAACTTTGAAAAGCACGTATGCAGATGCAGGAAATTTAACAGTGGAACGTGTGAAATTTTCAAATAAAATAATAGAAAGTAAAAATAAAGAAACTCCGCCTGAGGTGGAAAAGTGTCGATGCTTCAATGGTTGTTTCTGTGCTGTGAAATTCAGGATTCCAAAACAATTCAATATCCTTAACTGCACACAGTTAAAACAGTCAAGAGCATAAAAACTTTGATCTTTTCGGTCAACGGACAAATCTGTAATTGTCCGTCTAACAGAATTTATTTGCTTTACTCTAAAAGGATATGTTTAGCCTATGTAAAACCCTTTCTTTTATCCCACTGTGCAACGTGTGAATTTTGTGAATTTTGCAGCCCAGAAGAGTTTTTTGCCCCCAGCACACCGGCATAATTTACCGTTTTGGAGTTTTATCTGGCGATCGGAGATCGTAGTTAGTTGGTGGTACTATTTCTGGTTGTGTTGCAGTGGTCGTAAGTGAATTTTTCAGAGCTGCTGCAAAACGGAAACCAGAAGAAACTGACAACTTACCTAGACAACGACCTCAATTAGCAAATCTGTTTGGGCCGCGTCTTTCCATGGTTCTAACCGCCTTCTGATGTGATGTGATGTGCTGTTGGCTTAATGGCGCTCTATTTCCTGTCAGTTCACATGCATCGGTCCATAATGCCTGTACCCAGGTTAACACACTCTCACACACTCTCTTTTTCTATCCATCTATCTTTCTTTTGATTTTATTTTTTTAGTGGTTTTTTTTTTTTGTGTTTTTCGGTAGGCACTTTCGAACGTAAAAAAAAAGTGTAAAAAAATAAAGCAAATTATTTTGCACACACTCTCTAATACGTCGTACACTCGCGCGTAGCCAATTAAAAAGCCATGTAACGTATGTAAATAAACAAAAGTTGGCGAATTCGAATTCTTTTCCCTTAGTTTTCTACCGCGAGAAATTGACGCAGCGAGAGCGTCCGTTCGGCATGAAACTCGTTTCTCGACTGAAGCGCTCAGCTGAAAACTGACTGAGGCTCAGCTGCAGTTGCTCCGCAACAGCGGCGGTCATCAGCTGACGACCGCAAAGAGCGGGAGCGCTGCTGAGCCGCTGAGCGGCTGAACCGCTCCACCACCCAACCACCCCCCTACACAGCTACCCAGCTACCCGACCGCCTACCTCCCGACCCGAAAACAACCTCCATCTCCCCAATTCCCCGATCTTGGGAATGTGCATTAACCGGGCGCACGCACACGGAGGCCCAACCCAACTACACAACTACCCAAATACCCGGCTACCCAGCTCCACGAGAATTACAATTAATTTGACCAACATTTTTTGTTGCAGCACCCTCCCCATAAAGGAAACTCCCCTTGCACCCAGAATTTCGAATCGAGAAATAAAGCATGTTCCATTGAAGGAGCGGTAAAAGTTAATTGGCTATCTAGAGGTATTTGTACAAATTAGCAAGGATCTCAAATATAAATAAAAAATAGTAATGATAATTATGGAAAATCAAATTAAAATCCCATTGAAAAATATTCGTATTTTCATAAATTTAAATTTTAAGAAAAATGTAATATGTAATCTAAATAAATATATATAATTTGAATTCTCTTTGAATAATGTAACCATAAAATAAATTTCAATTTTATGAAATCTAAAATATCAAAATAAAAATGAAATCTAAAAAAACTCCAACAATACAAAACTCCAACAGTTCAGACTTTAACTTTTTGTTGCAAAAGTCAGACGCTATTATAATTTTAAAAGTGCAAGAATAAAATCATAAAATCTAAAATCAGAAAGGGTACACAAACTTCGTCAATAAAAACACAAGGTTCTCAATTGAATTTCAGCTGTTGATCACGTTGAAAGCTTTGCCTTCGCACGCTAGAAATATACGAACGTATACGAATACATAAAGGCTCCCAGGGACTGTAATACGAAGTACAAAAAAACACAATAGTGATGCATTCGATTTTGGTTTATTGTATATTGAATTTATTTAGATGCTTGTCTTTGGAATTTGTTCTTTAAATAATTGAATTTCTTATCGAATTTCAAGAGAAACTCACTTCTGCACTCTACTACTCTGCTAAAATACAAATTTCGACCAAAAAAATCAATGTATGGCGTAGACGTTATGTATACCTCTCGGTAGCCATACACTTATAGTCCATTGTGTGTGTCTGAGGTTACAAAGTAAATTACTGAATATCTCACGTGGTGTAAACGGTGCTGGATCAATGAATGCCTCGTGTGAATGTGAGTGATAAATGCCTAATAACTCGATCGCGTACTCACTATTCAAAAGTAATTCGTATATGTCAATTATATAACTATATCTAGAACTATTTAGATCCATGTATATATATTAGATTTTCTATTAAAGCTGATAAATGTACTTGATCGTTTGTTATTAATTCGTATAATTTGTTAGCATTTTCCCAGCTCAGCGCTGCATTCAACAATTTTCGTGCTATTCGTTTCCTCGATTCAGATTCCGATTCTAATTCCGATTTCAATATCAATTTCAATGTGAAATGAACTACCAAGTTTCCCTATATATTTATGTATATATACGATCTAGCTGATGCAAAAGTTTCGTTTGTAAATAGTTGAGAAAAACGTGGAATTTAAGTACTAAAAATTGTATTACGACCGACAACTAACGACTGACTACTACGAACTGCTGAGGCTGTAAATGTTATGTGTATAAAGACAACTACGTTAAGCTACCCATACAATAGTTCATTGGATACGTAAGGCAATTTCAATGTCTCAATCCCGCAACATAAACCCGAAACTGCTAAGCTATAAGACATAATCATGATCTCTAAAAAATAGTCAGTGTACGAACTCCGCTAGATCCTAATTCATTTGGCTGGACTGCAAGTGTTATGTGTTATGTTTTAAATGTCTAAAATGTCTATGTATATTGCCTATTTTGGAGTGAGTGAGTGTGCCCAGTATTACCAACTGACTGCCATTCGTTGTCTATATCTGATTTGGCTGGGACTCGGTTCCTTGGCTCTGCTGGCAGGAGAATCGATTTTAATCGTTTTTTATCATTTATCATTTATCGTTTATCGCTTATCGTTTTTGGACGCAATTGGACGCCTAGAGCTACCCGAGATCGGTGCGATCCGGGGGATTCGCTAGCTACAAAGTCGTATCAAAAAACTTAATGTACTACTAAGTGTTTGGTTTTGCAATTTGCCAGTTCTTTCAGTGGGGCAGCCCGCTAAGTTCACCGTGATATGGTTACAGTTGATTACTGCCTATCGACGGGCTGTCCCGTGCAAATGGTTATCGATCATCGATCACTGCTCATCGCGAAACGACGTTCTTTAGATGCTTAGCTAAAATCTACCCACAGAACACAGTTAGTAACAGTAACAGAGGGGAAAGTGGTGATAGACGGTTGGTGGTGGTGGTTGTGGTTGTGGTAGTTCCCTCCCTAGCCTGCGACTATTTGGGACACGGAGTTGGTGCGTCGGCGTTTGGTGATCTGCTTCCACAGGCGGCGGTTCAGTGATGGCTTGTCCTGAAACCAGTTGAAATGTTCAAGGATTAGTAGATAGTAGTATGCATGTGTGCATAATATCAAAGATATCAGATTTTTTAAAGACTGTTTTAAGATACTAATAGTTCACTTACGTTATCCTTGCGCGGCGACATCTGGGCCATCTCCACTGAATCCTGAGCCTGCGACTGACCCGGCGGCAGCTTCTGGAGAAGAAGGCTACTCTGGCTATGGCTCGGATGGGGCTGTTCGCCAAAGGCGCCGTCGGAGAAGTTGGGGGTGCTGCTGGTGCTACTGGCGGTTATCTCAGAGTTGCGGCGCTTTATGAAGTTCATTCTGCAATCGGGTTAACGACATTGTTTTTTTTTTACTATTTTTTATTTTAATCGTAATACACGATTAAGCAGTACACACTTTTATGTTCTTTATACTCACAATCGCTTCGATCTGCCCACTTCGGTCTCGAGGAATGCCTCCTCAGTCATTGTTGTTGTGACTGTGGCACTGATGGCTCCCGCTCCGTCCATCGAAGTAGTACTCCTCGTCCTCGTCAGAGAGGCTGCTGCAGCTGCTCGTTTGGGCCAGGAAGAGTCGCGTTTCGCCGAGTCCATCCCCGAACGCATCTCCGTAGCCATGGCCACCAGAGTGGTCGTGGTCGTGCCCGTACTCATGGTCGCCGACATCGGTGCGGACATTGTGGATGTGGATGTCGTCTCCCTGACTCGACAGCCACTCCTCGATTGAGACATGGAGTATATCTTCTCGCGTCTCGCTAAGATTTCCAGATCGCCTAATTTGCTCCCGCCTCTGCTGGAGCTGCAGGCGGTGCTGTTGTCGCCGGCGCCTCCGCTCCCGCCGCCGACTCGACCAGCAGATCCACCACCTGGCTGCACCACCTGCATTGGACCCATTTGCTCGACGGCGGCACGGGTTAAACCACCGGCGAGCGGACTGCTGCCGTGGCTGCTGCTGCTGCGACTGTGATTGCTGCTGTTCAAGGCGCCCGCTGAGAGGGGGCGGGGCCGGCGGTTCACCGTCGGCGTGTCCATCTTTGAGTTGCGTTGTTGAGAGTACGATATGACAGCCTCTTTTGGCTGCACCCGGTTCGTGGCTGAACGACTCAATAAATCGCGACCCGTCAGACGATGAAATGTGGAGAGGTCGTGCCTGCAAAGGGGATTAGCTTTACTTATTAACCAGCTTTAGCAACCCAAGCTGGTTGTAAACGATGCAGCCACTTTTAACCGATCAAAAATAAAATGCCCTATACGCAATTGCTGCACCGTTTACAGCCAGCTCTAAAATATAGTATATCTTCTATATCTAGAACTTCTTTACCAGCTTTAGCAGCAGCTTTTCAATAATCAAAAATTAAATGCCATATACACAACTGCTGCACCGTTTACAGCCAGCATTAAATTATAGTCTATTTTCTATATTTTCAACTTTAATCCTGTTTAATCCTGTTTTTGTATTTATAAACTTTAAGTTATGGATTGTTTAATATTTCTTGAAGATTCAGGGCCTAACAATGACTTCATCAAAAAAGCTCGATCTATTTATAACGGCTCCCCTGTATTTTCATTGCCTTTAAGAGCAGCACACTCACCCCAGAATAGTTGTTAGATCGGGACCAGGCTCGTAGCAGATCAAGTCCTCGTCCCCGAGGATGTCGTGGTTGAGGGCCAGCCGCATTTCCAGCCTTGGGCTTAGACCGCATCCAACGTGGGGCGCTGGGGCAGCGGCTGCGTCTGGTGGTGGTGCTGGCGGTGGTGCCGATGCCACTGCAGCTGGGCTGATCTGCGCCCTCGGCTGCGATGGATGATGGTGGGTGGTGGTTGTGGTGGTGCTGGTGCTGGCGGTGGTGGGACTCTGGCGGATCGGCTTTGCCATCCTCGAGACTGTTGCTGATGAAGTGGCTGAGGCGGGCCTGGGTGCCCCCAGCAGGCAGGTCTCGATTATCGTTGATGACGGTCGTTTTGGACCCACCGCCACCGCCACTCCCACCGCCGCCGCCGCCGCCGAGCTGCTGGTAATCGGCGTTGATGGCATTATCCTTGACCCGGTAGCGATTGGGTCCAAAGCACTGGCGGCGCCGACGACAGCCGCCGAGGAGCCACTGTCAGCAGTAGCGCCAGATTTTCTTCGAGGTGGCTCCTAAAATTAAAAAAAAATAAAAAGTTGTAATGTTCTAGTTTTGTTTGTTGACTAACCTTTTGTCGGCACACAACTAAAGCATGCCTCTTACATTTGTAATTTCATTCTCTAATCATCTTTATTTAAAGTTGAATTTTTAGTTCTGTGTCGGTTTTTGTTTACAACCAATTGAGAATTTCAGAAAAATGGGTTGCTTATAAAGACCCAAAACTGCATTTTCAAATTCCATAACTTGACCAATTTAGATCCGGTTTTAAAGCGGCATACCTCTGAAACCTTAATATGTAATTCTCTATAAATACTCTATTATTTTGTAATTTCTGTAATTTTTAATATATTTTTTTTTAATTTTAATAAAGTTTTCCATGTTTTCAAAAATGACATTGCAGTAAAGTGAACTTAAACTAGCTCTTCCAATGCCATTACTATTATACTATTAAATACTATTTAAAATTCTTTTTAAAAAGAATAAATGTGCGCCTTAGAGCTATTTTTTGTGCTGGACCGATTTAAAAGTAGATGAACTCACCGTTTTGTCCTGGGCAGCGCTTAGATCGGTCTGCGTGAGGAGCAAGCGACGTGGAGGCGGCGGCGGCGGAACAAATCTCGGAGGCCTGCCGCTGGCTCTGCCGCCGGAGCTCGTAGTGCCGCTCGCGCTGCTGGTTGTTGTAGTAATCGATGAGGGAGCTCGACTCGGCGTCGTCGTCATCGTCATCGTCGTCGTCGTGGTTGTCGTGGTCATCGTCGTCGTCGTCATCGTCATCATCATCATCCCGGTCGGCATCGCTGTCGTCACTGCTGGCTTCGCCGGAGAGGGAGGCGTCGGCCGAGAGGATGGCATGCTCCCGATCCCGATCCCGATCCCTATTCCGATCCCGCCGGCGGACTCGCGTCCTGATCCGCTCGAGGGGCGCTGATCGAGCAGATACTCGCAGGATGAGGCCAGATACTCCGGGCCCACCGGCGGCTGAGGATCGATGGCCGTGGTGGGCAGCAGGCGGGTGGTGAGCAAGGGACGCGGCCCCATCGCACTCGTAACCAGATTCGGATGCAGTCGCTCCACGCTGGAGTGTGTATCCTCCTGATCCTCCTGGTAGTCCTGGTTGTCCGCCTCCAACGGATCCTCCTCCCGATCCGGCACCACTGGCCGAGGAACTGGTGGCGGGACTGGTAGCGCCGCCTCCTCGCTGTCGCTTGAACTTCCAGCCAAATCCTCTAGGTAGTGGCCATTGGTCGTTGCTTCCCCCTACCAATTGTTGGGAATAGAATTCAACTAATCAATTCTGGTTGGGATAGAGATTCCTGCTAGCGGTTGGCGCCGCCCTTCGATGTTCATGTGGATGTGGATGTGGATGAGGAGGTGGTGGTGTCGGTGATGGTGATGGTTCGTTTGGTTCGTTAGAGTACGGAATTTTGAGGGCCAGATCGGAAATCGATATCGATTGGGTTAGTTCGGAGGTGGCGGTTGGTCGTCAGTCCTGTCCGGACGTGTGATGTTGATGAGCTCGCAGTATTGCAGGATGGGCTAAAGCTTCACTAATTTCACTACGACCTTCTATGCAAGTACAAGTATTTGTATTTAGCAACAACGATTTACAAAACACAATGAGCAGACAGGCAAAAAGATTACAATTTACACATACAAAGTTAAAACATGTTAGCGTGATTGATTGATTGGTTGATTGATTGATGGTGGTGATGGTTGTTCGATGAAGATGGAGATGATCGAGTTGCAGTCGATGGTTTATGAAAGTACAAATAAAATAGAAAGACAAGCCAAGGTCAATTCAAAGGTTAGTTCATTGAGTGACTAGAGCTACATGCAAGTAGATTATATCAAAAGTTTTATAGCAGATGGGAGAAAATCCCTGCCGGTGCTTGGGTACAGTTGCCCGCCGTTCGCAGTAGTTTGCCATGCAGCGGAATGCGGAATTGGAACGGAACGCGAGCACTGAACACGGTTGCATTTCGATTGGAACGAAATACTCGTACAGTGGCATTTCGATTTTTGGGGCGTGAGTCTGGGATTTGCTGTAATAACGACCCACCTTTTTGATGTCATCGCTGTCCTGCTGCGTCTTCTCTTCGTCGCTCTCCGTCTCCTCCTCAAAAAGGGGCTCAAGGCGACGTCTACGTCGATATACGATATACGGATACGATATACGATATACGATTTCGATAATACGTGTGTATGGCGTATGCAAACGAATTTCAATTGGAATTTAGCAATAGTCGATCGATGTGTTGATTGTGTGTCGATGGCATAAATGATATATCAATTTTGAATTGAGCAAAACTTAGTTGAAGTTATAAGTACATACGTCGGTAGATACAATATATGTAAATATAGAGCGATAGGCTACAGAGATATGACCCCCCTCCCCTTAATATCGACCTGACTATGACTATGACTAGGTCTAAGACAAGCCCGCAAATAGGTGAGCAATACTAGTTAATAGTATACATAAAGGTTACAGATAGGAATACAATGTATGACATTGGTTCGAATCGATTTTAGGATTGGGTGACATACGTGTGTGTGTGTGTGAGTGTGTGAAACGAATGGAAACGAAAGAATAAACACCTGTAAAAGCTACGAAAAGAAAGTTTCCAAAGGAGTATACGAAAAAAAGAAAATTCGTATTCTTATTAACAATAGGATCAATGGAGGCACTAGACTAAGCTATACTAAATATGGTAGATATATATCGAGATACTCGGTTTTATGGTTGTTCAACAGTTAGAGAGTCCGACTGCCTAGGGTTTCTCTACCAGCTGTGTGTGACTATTGGTGGGTCGTGTCTTTGGCTCTCGGAGTGCCGAATTAACCCGGAATTTCTGCTCCTCAACCTACATACCGTGGCAGCAATCCCCGTATTGTGCTGGCCGTCATTGGAGGTGCCATCAACAGCTCGTCCATCATCAGTTCCGTGTCATCGTCGTCATTCAAAGAGGTACTTGACTTGGTGGGCGACTACAAATACGTTCGTACTTATTAATTTAATAGCGGGCGATAGAAGATAGAAATACACAACTCACCGAATGCGTGTTCTCCGAATTGATCAGCTGCATGTCCTGATCATCGTTATCCCCGCCACTGGTGGGTGTGCCCCAAACCTCTTCGCCGCTGGTGGCTCCCGAGGTGCACTCGTCCATCTGCTCGTCCGTCTCCGAAGCGGTTCCCTGTTGCTGTTGTTGCTGCGCGTCGCCGGCGTTCCAGCGTCCCAAGTACTTATCTATAAAGGCCCGCGACTCCTCAAAGAATGACATCTTGTCGGAGACATAGGCTCCGGCCCGATTTGTCCACGCTCCACTGGCCAGAACCTCGCCATTGACCCTCACGCCCGATGAACTCGAGGCGCCCCCCAAATCGTTGACGCTTTGTACTAGAACTCGATCTGACCGCGCATCTTCGTCGTCATCTTCACCTGCGTTTTGAGGACTATCGGCATCGTCGTGGCCATTTGGTGTATACGAATCTAGATCATCGTCCAGTTCATCGGCCTCGTCCATTCGATCGTCGGAGGGTAGCTTCTCTAAGCTGGACATGGTGCCAAATCGCCGGAGAGCACTGCTCATGGGTCGATAGGGTGGATCCTCGTCCAAAGGACTCTCATCACACGAATCTTCCGGTATGTTCTCAATGATGGCCTGCCGTGGCTGTTTCGTTGTGGTGGTGGCGGTGCTGGTGGTTGAGGTTCCACCGCCATTTGAGGAGCAGCCGCTGTTGTCCCAAACATGAGTGCTGGTCTTGGTGAGCACCGAGTCGGGGGTGGGTGGGACCACAGCTATCGTGGGTGTACTACCAATCTCCTCCTTGACGACGATCCTCTCCTGGCCACAAAGTTTGGCGGCCGGTGCAAATTGAGCCAGACCGATGAGCATCATGGACAACTGCTCATCGTCCTGTTTTTGCTGCTGCAGCTTGGTGGCCGTTTGTTTGGGTGATTCCAGTAGCTTGCAGGTCTGGTGCTCCATCTTATCCGGCGAGAGTTGGGCATGCGTAAAGTCCTCCGGAGTGCAGCGGCAATGGCAGGCGGCATATTTGGCAGGGGAACCACCACTACCACCACCACTCACTGAACCCGAAACCGAACCCGTCACTGATCCCCTCGTTGGACTGCTCCGCATTATTCTGGCCGTCTCCGTAATTGTCACAATGGCCTTGACCTGCTGGTTGGCCTTTGGCCGAAGTGGTTCCTGGCACATTTGGGCCACGATACGGGTGCGACGTGGTGGTGGCAATGGCTTGGGTGAACCTCCGCCCGCGGAGCAGTGACCATTGGGCATGGGCGATGTGGTTGTGACTGTGACTGGTGGATCTAGATGACGTAGTTTGGGGATGCCGCTGCCGCCGCTGCTGCTGGCTGGTGGTGGTGGTGGTGGGAATCCTTCGCCAGCACTGCTGCTACTGTTGGGCATCGCACCGACGCTGTCATCCGTTGCCTCTGATTGGGATTGGGATATTTCGTCGGTTATCAGTTGGGCCACATCGCTTTCGGTGTCACCGGTTTCCCGGCGACTGCTGCTGGCCACCACTTTGGAGGACAGCTCCCCCGTAATGGTGCTACTGGACATGCTGGTCACGCTACCAGTTCCGGTTCGATTGCCCGCTCTTGGGCTAACCATTTCCGCAGGCCCCGGAATGCCATTGTTGAGCTTGCAACAGCGATTCGGTGAGGATTGGCTGTGCTGCACCTTCAGAGAGGTGCAGAGCAGGACGGGCGCGGAACTGGAGTTGTTCACCCCACCTGGGCCGCCGCCAGGACGCACTCCACCCGGTCCGCTCTGTTGGCAATTCTTGTGGCAGTGGCGGCAGACGGCCAGCTTGTCCAGTACAATGGGGCTCGAGCGTACGGTGATCTGGCAGTGGAGAATAACAGGCGAACAGGAAGAAGTTGGTAGGGAGAAAAAGCAGGGTTAGCGTGGTCTACTACAAGTAAGCAGGCAGGTCTTTAAGCAAATGGGTGAATTTTCTCAACTAAATTGTAGCATTAGGTTTTAGCATATTGATGTAGGTCGGCTTATTTCAATTGACAACGAAACTTAAATGATGTTAAAGCATCAAATATCAGTTTTTTTAAATGTGGGTAGTCTTTTGATTCCCAGAAAGGTTACATGGTTGACATGGATCAAAAGATCATATAAGTGAAATGTGTGATAAGTTTTTCTACTGAATGTTTAAAGTAGTATCCATCTCAAAGGACCATTCTGCTTTTCCTAGCATACATATGTAAAATGTGTCTGAATCTGTCTACCAGAAGCTCTAAATCGGTAACTTTCCGTCTCGAAGGACCATCCAGTTTTTCCTAGCATACATAAGTTAAATGTGTCTGAATCTACCAGAAACCTTAAAATGCTAGCTATCCGTCTCGAAGGACCATCCTGTTTTTCATAGCATACTTTTTTGGGGCAAACAATTAGCGTACAAGCCCCCCGTTTCACCTGGCTGTCCGATGTGGTGCTGTGCGACTGACTGATCACGCTGGTCACGCCCTCCGCCTCTGACGTGGAGTATATATCGGAGGTGGCGCTCATGCTCAGCTCCTCCACGCCGCTCAATCGCTTTCCCCCGAAATTGGGCTTCGCCGACAGGGCGCCGTTCTCCTTGGCCAGATTCAGCTCCTTGGTGCGCTTCTCCAGCTGCTGACGCGTCCAGTAGGTGATTCGTTCGTCCTGCTCACTGTCGCTGTTGAAGATCAGCTGCTCGTCCTCGGCACTCACGTTCTCCTGCGATCGCGCAATGGCCGCCAGGCGGGCCTGCTGCTGTTGCTTGTCCAGCTGGCCCTTCATCCAGTTGGCCAGGTGCAGAGCACTCGACTTGGGGGTGCCCGTTTTGTTCAGAATGCGGCACTTCTCGTCGATCAGCAGCTCGATCTGCTCCACGTGACCACCATGGACGCCATGGCTGTGGCCGTGGGATCGATCTGCAGATCTTTCGGTGGCTACTCCTCCGGCGGAGTGGGCGTTAGCATGGGCATGGTTGTTGCGCTGCTGAAAAAATGTCGGATAAAATAAATAATACGTTACCTGGACCCGGGGACCTTGAGCTTGACCTTGAACTTGAGCTCTAACCACCGCACCACCAGCACCACCCACTGCCACCCGGCTATCATTTGGCAAATTAAAATTTGTGATGGGCTCATTTGCTTTTTGCTTTTGCTTTGCTCGGGCCTTGCTTTGTGTTCGTCTTTACTTTGCTTTTTGGCTTGCAGTTGGCTTTGATTTTAGCTGAGACAACTCTTTTTTTTTGCGAAGCGGAGAAACGGAACGGAAACAATAATCTCAGTCCATCTTTGATTAAAAACGCTTGCTCTTGGCTTACTATGAAATTCGGTTTAAATGGGACTAAAGGACTTTGCAAACGATAAAAGTTATATAAAAGACACAAGACAACGGTAAAGAGGTACGGGTACAGTCACACAATAAACAACTAATAAGCAATGGAAGTTGAAATCAGTTTTGAGAATAGGAAGAAGCAATTCGAACTTAAAACTAAAATTGAGTCCATCACAATTTTTAATTTTTCAATTTTGGCTCTCGATTGTTTTCATCTTTTTTTTCTTTGTTTGAAAAAGATTTTTGTTTTTTCCTTGTATCGCAGGATTGACCAGGATCTATATGGTAATTCAGTGAGTGCTCGGTGGGTTACTAGTTGGTTTAATTTTTTTTTGGTTTTCTTTTCCTTAGTGTTTTTTAAGTGAAATAAAAATAACATCACAAGCGTTTTTAGTCAAAGAATCATTTGGTTTTTATTATTATTTGAATTCATCGTTTCTCTTCGCAATCTCAATTTCAAACGGCTCGATAAATCGATAGTCGATTGTCGATCCTCTCGTGTTATGTAAAATGTCGAAAAACAATAAATCGAAAACTTCTAGACGTACATAAAGTTTACAGAATATGAATATGAATCTAAATAGTATATATATTTATATATATATATATATATATAATATACACATTATTTTTTGTTTACTGCTCAAGGCACACACAAAAACCGGACCGCAAAAGACAACGCGGGGTATGCTTGATAATCAACAATCAGTTAAAATTTGCAATAGATGTCTGTGTGCAGGTGTGTGTGTGGGTGTATCTGTGTGGGTGTTGCTTTGTTGGTGTGTCTGTCTGTGTGTATGGTATATTTAAACTTCTGGCTGGATAGCTATTGCACAAAACCGAATCCGCACTGTGGGACCAAATAGCAGAGCATTAAGAAATGTGATTCAACTTTAAAACTTTGTAAATGGATGATAAATTGTGGGTTTTGTAAGAATAGTACTAAACTTTGTAACACTTAAATATTATAATCTAATCAAAAAAGGGTAAAAAGATAGAGTTTAAGTTAAAAAGTTCTCTAGGTAATGCTAGTTAATGTCTATAAATAATATTCCTACAAACTACTTCCACTTCAGCTTACTTCGTCCCACTGTGCAAAGACAATCAAGTGCAGATTTATATACTAATACGTAAATGTATGTTTGTGGTTAGCTTGAAGATAGGTTTTCAAAGGCAACAAAGTGCTTGTCATAGATAATTGACATCGATAGATCGATCAGATACATAAAAGTAGCAAATATGGTGTGCCATCCAGCCAAAAGTCCTCCGACTGAGCAAAATTTCGTTCGAGTTCAAGATACACATACTGATACTATGTAAATATATATACGGATGTCTGTTTATAGGGAAGTAGTATATATACAACTTGGATTTGGATTTTGATTAAGATTTTGATTCAATTTGTTCTGGCCAATGGAGTTAACTTAACTAGGTAAATCGAGTAATCGAGCGAGTCTACAAGAAATTTGGCTAATGGTTCAACTTAGCATACGAGGAGGATCCGATCCGTGTCGAGAATTTTGGGAAAGTCGGGATAAACTAGGACTAGGCTAATATAGGATAACAACAGCAATAACAGTAATCAATAGGTTTTCAATTTGGCTACAAAATGGAAGCATTATTAACATTAGTATAATTTCATTTGGGTTTTTTCTCGTTTAGTTTTTTGTTCTTTTGTTTAGTTTTCTTCGGTTTTTCTCGATGGATTGGCAAAAAAGTTTCAATCGCATATATATATATTACTAAAAAGAGCTAAGTACTAGCGTTACACACATACAATCGTCATCGAATCTTCGTCTCTGCTGTCCTCCAACGGTTTACTGCTATTTACACTCGATTCAAAATCGACTTGGATGGAACGAATACCATTTACTGGGGAGGGTTATATGGTATGGATGTCAATACACGAGTATATACAATACACAACAGAGATACAAACACGTAGAGAGCGATGGCTATATGTCTATGTACAATTTTCCTTGGATAATTGTCACTTCTCACTCGCAATAAGAGTCAATTAAAAGCATATGCTTATCGCCTGGATCTAAAAAGCTTTCACATTTAAAGTAATGTCAGGAATTGGATAACTTTCTCTACCTTGGAAAACCTCTAAACATCAGCAAAAAGAAATCCCTAGAGGTACGAAATCACTTCAAACGGTTTATAATAGGCAAACCAATATAGTAATTTCAATTCTCCGAATTGTTGAAAATATTTTTATATCCAGGTGGCATATTCTTTAATATCTTTCGCTATTTGGGTGTCACTTGTATATATCTCACTATACTGTTGATTCTGATATCCTGGCAAAGTCAATCCCCAATCTTCCAAAGAGAGAATGCTGTCACTATACTGAAAGAGTTTCGATTGTGAGAATGGGAAACTTGGCCCAAAAGCTGAGGCAAAAGCAGAGCAAAACGGCGATTGAGCGGGATATAAGATTAAGATATCAAGAGGGGGGTTGGGTTAGGTTCTTGGTTAGATCAGTGGTAACATAGTTGAGTAGTAAGCTCGTCGAGATTCAAAGATTGTGCGGCAAAGGGCTGTTAACGGGGGGGTCTGACTGCAGCCAGAAGTCAAATCACAGGTCCAGCGAGTCCGGCGGCGTTGGTCTGGTGGGCAGCATGCCAAAGGGATCGTCCACCACCACGCTGTCCTCGTCCTCCTCCTCCTCTTCCTCCTCTTCCTCCTCGTCACTGTCCTCGACGTGTCCGTGACCCTCGACCACCTCGTCGTCGCCCAGGAAGATGCACTCCTCCACATCCGTGTCGTAGCAGGGATCTAAATTGACCTCGTGCAACTGGAGGTCGAGCTCTAGAAGATCCCAGGATCCCCCGAATTCAGCCAGGGGAATATTTGGTGCTTTTGCCACCACGAAATCATTGGAGAAGGCATCCGAATTGCAGGGCTGCGATGTGGTCGGTGAAATATTCGGTGTGGGCGTCTCTGGAGTCGTCAACGATACCTGACCCCCAGCACCGACCACTGCGCCACCAATGGACTCATCGATGAACGAACGACCCACCGAACTCAGGCTGAATTCGAGGAGTTTCTGTGAGGGATGTGCTGGCGGTGGTGGTTCACTAGTGACCTCAGGAATGGCCGTTAGGCACTTGCAACTGGACAGGGACAGCACGGAGGTTTGGGTCTGGGTGTGGACCTGCGACTGCGTTTGGATCAAGCTGGCGCTGCTGCTCAAAAATGAGCCACCCAAACCAACACCACCACCACCACCACCACCACTACCATCACCACCACCACCACCACCACCCACTCCATTGGGCACCGAACCCGAGCCCACATGACCACCCACTTGGTGACCCGAATGGTGGTGGTTTTTTCGGGCCGGCGAGGTGGTGCGCGAGGGCAGCGAGGTGGTGCACAGGGGCGGCTGGGCATGCGACTGCGTCTGGGTGGCGCTGCTCGTGGTGGTGCTGGCACAGTGGTGCCTCACCGCACTGGCCAGCCGCTGAAGATTCTCGTACGAATCGCCGCTGTCCAGACGCTTGCTGCGAAAGAGACGCACCTGCTGTTTCTGCTGCTGCTTCAGGTGGATGCTGTCCAGCGAGGGCAGCTTCATCGATCCCATCGAGGCGGTGGTCAGTCCAATATCGCTCAGTGGCACCAATGTGTTGAGGACATCCGGCGAGTCCAAGGGACTGGACAAAGGCGTGGAGCCCAGAGCGGCATTAACTAGAAATCTGGGGGAATATTTGAAGCATAAGTGACTACATTCTGTTTGTAATTTCTTTAGAGAGTAATAATACCCTATGCTCCAAAATTCTAATATAATTAAAACCTCTTATATTTACTTATATTGCAAATAAATTAAAAAAAAGATCAATATCAAAAAAATCTTTTGAAAAATCTTTGGAAAATGTGATAAAAAACGGCATATAAATCAATAACTTGGCAAAAACGTAGTCTAGAATAAATGTTTCATAATTCCGATTAAAATATATTGTTGCATACTTTTAGACACCTCTTTAGCTATGATTTCTGTGGCAAACCCCTTAAAATATTCGTTATGAATTATTTTAAGAATAGACTAGCATGGGTATTTTATGGCTGGTGTAACCCTTGCAGAGATGACTTACATCTGACGCTGGAGCAGATTCTGCCAGACGGCCTTGAGTTCCAACGAGGGTGCCCTCAAAATGAGGCTCTTGCGGCGGGCTCCTCGCTTTGGAGTGCGGGTGAGATCGGGGGCACAGTAGCCCGTGGGACTCTCCGCCAGACGTCCATTGGGATCCACTGTCAGACGGAACTCGGTGGCTGCAAGGGGAAAGTCGAGGGCAATCAAGTCAGGGTCAGGACAAATCACAGCTCTCACTCACTTTTCTTGCGCATGTGAAAACAGGAGTCCACCACATTGGCAATGGGAATGGGCTCCTCCGTGATGAACAGCACTCGATCCCGACTGACCTTGGCAAACACAATGATATCGCTAAAGAGCAGGGTCCAGTAGGGTTTCACCGAACGCCCTTCGACCCGGGACAAGTCGCCGCCAAAGATCCACTGGCGACCCTGGACGGCCAACGTGAAGGGCTTGCATTTGGTGAAGACCATCCGCGACTCCAGATCCTGGAGGGTTAGCAGCGGACGACCTTCGCCCAGCGGCTCCATCAGACCACTGCTCACAGTGATCTCGCGATAGGCTGCCTGCAGTTCGTTGATAACCGTGCTGAAGTTCTTGTGCTCCTCGGTGTCCACATGGCAATTGCCAGCGAGCAACTGCATCAGCTTGAGGATCTCCCGGAAATGCTGCAGCGGTCGATGGATGAACATGGTGAGATCGGGCCTCTTACGCGGCACCGCCGGTTCCGTGATAAAAGCAATGAACTCGGACCCCGTCTGTCGGGACTTATTCACCAGAACGCAGTCTGCCCGTTTGATTCCATTGCAGTACTTCTTGTACGCAGCACAAATGGCTGTGGTCTTCGAGAGGTAAACACGCGACGCGAAGTTCATTTGCGGCTCCTGATCCTGCTGATCACTGCTGCACAACTGCTCCAGGATGTCCTCCGCAATCCGCAGCAGCTCGTCGATGTTCTGGAACAAGGTGCGATGATCGTTCGGCGAGATCAAGTCCTTCCTCTCCACCAGCGGCTGCACAAATCGTTCCACTCCGAAGTGCAGGGCAGCCGTGAAGTTCTGTTCTCGACTGATCAGCTGTAGCAGGAAGCGTCGACGGTTGTCCGTGATGGGCACAATCGACTGCGGGGCATTAAGAAGGGTCAAAGGGGGTCAGTTAGCGGCTTTGGAAAGGCTTTAATAGAATTCTAGAGTATTATTTTAAACTAAAAGCAGGAAAACAATGTCACAAATTCAACAGCTCAAACAAATTTTCAAACAAATGCTTCGCCATAGGAAATTAAAATTTGATTGGCTATTTTTAGAGGTATAACAAAACCTTAAATGTAAAAATGAAATATACATTTCTTTGGCTTTTTTAGACGATATAAACAATCTTTTTTGCTTAAAGAAAAGACATTAAAAAGGAATACAATTATTTGGTTCTTTTGAATACAATTTTAACCATATCAAAGCTTGGAAATTTATTAGCATATTAAAAACAAAGGTACATAGTCTTTTGTAGTCACAAAATGGTAAGCATTTTTCTAAAAATGTGGTACAACTCTTATGGCATATTTAGCAGTGTCTTTAGCTTTTAAATATAAATAAAAGATCTAAACACTAAATGAAATGGTTTTTAGCTGCTTTATACATTTTTAATATACAAGTATGATTTAAAAAGAAATAAAAAAAAATAAATGTGATAGTTTAAAAATAAAACATTTGATTTCCCTTCTAAATTACATTTACATTTTGAAACATGGTAAATTGAAAGAGATAACTGTATGGTTGTCAAAAAATGCATTGTAGCTTAGGGCTAAAAATAAATGTTTGTTTAAAGCCCATATATTTTGTATAAAACCAATAAAAAATCAAAACTCAAAAGCTTTTGGGATGGAAAAAAAATTTTATTGTCAAGCGTTGTGTGGGGTCGCAGGGCGTTAAGGACTCTCAAACAAATTAGAGGCCTTGGCTAGGCAAAAAAATGGATAAATAATTAGATAATAGTAATGATAACCAGCATGGCACGATAACTTAGACATTAAAACTTAACAGATAAGTATGTACACAAAGACACGAAAAATGCAAAAAAATAATAATATTAAATAGAAATGATCCCTAGACGAAGACACCTTTGCCTACCTCCTTGCTGAAGGTGACCTGTGGCAGGTGGAGCCTCCTCTTGGCCGCCTCGATGGAGGAGGTGGTTCCCGAGCAGGCGGTGGCCGGTCGGCTCAGGCTGTTGCCCACCGGCTGGATGATCCTCGAGCTGGCCGTCCGCTGCAGACTCATCACGGTGGTCGTACCGGTGGTGGTGGTGGCCAGCGTGTGCTCCTCGCTGCCCAGGCCCACCGCCACGCCCACACCCATGCCGAGACCCATGCCCATGCCCATGCCCAATCTGCTGCTGCCGCTCACATTGGCATTGCTCTGGTGGTGGCTCAGGTCCGTGGTGATTGTTGTGGCGCCCGCGCCTGACCTTCTGAATATCTCCAACGTCAAGGACGAGCCCTGCGATCGTATCAAATTCAGAACATCAGCCTCGGGCATCGTGACCACATTGTGTTTGTCCACAAAGATCACATAGTCGCCAGGCAGGATGCCACATCGGTCGGCCGACAGTCCCGCCTCAATCTTCTCCACGCGCGGCGGATGGGTCCAAACAATGGAGAATCCAAAGCCCCGCTCCTCGGTTCGCGTAAGTCTTTTGGTCATCGTGAAGGGCGTTCGACCTGGCTGCTGGCGGCCAGCTCCTCCTCCTCCTCCGCTGGATCCCGCACTGTTTGGCATGGTGGACTGCCTGCGACCGGTGGATCCGTTGAGGTGATTGGCATTGCTCTCGTTGGCCTTCGAGGCCGAGGATTGGCCGCCCGTCGTCGGTGCCGCCTGGGTTGTACTGTTCGCATTGCCATCCGCCGGGGGATCCAGCTCGAGGAATCGCAGAAAGAGATTCTCGTCGGCGTCTCGCTGGTGGAGCGCCTTCTTGCTCAGCCTCATGGGCTGTTGCGGCTGCTGGGGCAGCAGCGGATCCTCCTTGCCCATGCTGTCGATGCTGATGCTGATCACCTCGTCGTTGAGTGGCATAGCAGCCGAAATCGATCCCGATCCGGATCCAGTGGCTGCGGGTTTTTGGGGCGTGACTGTGGCGGCGGCTGCCATTTCTGCGGGAAAGTTCTCCAGATGATCCTCGTCCTCGTCCTGATGCTTATCCTGATCCTGCTTCCGATCCTGGCCTGCGTTGGCTTTGGGTTGACTCTGGCGGTGATTAGGAGGCGGAGGACATGCCTGCGCCTGCAATTTGTAGGATCCGGCCGTAATTCCCGCCTCAGGATGCACTAGCTCATTCAGTGGAAAACTGCTGCAGCCCAGGAACTCGCTGCGTCTGTAAAATGAATGGGAAAACAATAAATCAGCTGAGGTGTTCCAAGGAAAATTACCACTATAAATACGAGTTCTTAAAATAGACTTTAAAAATACACAGTCATTATTTGTTAAATATTAAGAATAAATAATTTATTTTAATAAGTTTCGTTTATCTATAAATATATAAAAAATCACGATATATTAGCCTAAATGCTAATAACCTTATTGATTGAAGTCCATTATTGATTTAAGAAATTTATATTCATGTTGTAAGAGCTAGTTTAATGAGGGGCTGTAAATTTCGACTAAATTTAGCCTCCTTTTTGAGAACTTTTCAAGGTTTTCAGTCCCCTGAATTATTGAATGCAGATGATTGGATCAAATGGTCATGTTGAAGGCAATTGACAAACTGAGACAACTAATACGGCCATTAAATATAAATGAACTGTTGGTCCGCCGAAATCCTTGGCCCCTCGCAATTGCGTTTAGATAATACCAAAAACCAAAACCACCTATTTCGGTCTGTTTGCGTCACGTTGCAACGTCCGATGGACATTGTCTATTTATATAGACGTGAGTGAAGATGGCCCGCCCGCAGCTGATCCAATCCGTGGCACCTAGTTTCCTTGGTCGTACGTGACATAAATCAATTAGCGGCCCTAAGCTGCTGCCGCATTCCACATTTCCACATGCCACAAAGTACGTATAACCGTACTACATGTGGCCCGGAAATGCGCTTGGCCCGGCCAATTTGTTGGCTGGCTCAGTGGGAGGCAGAGTGGGTGACTCGGTGGGTGGCTCGGTGGGTGGCTAAGTGGGGCGTATGACAGTGGCTTGAGGCTCTGTCTGCTGCTTCTTCCACTGGCCACTTTAGCTGAAGTTGGCGCGCGTATTTGGGTCACTTTTATTGATTTTCCTTACGGAGTCCGGGGGTTTTTATATGTTTTTTTGTGTTTTTTTTTGTTTTTATTTTTTGTTTTTGGGGGCGATTGCAATCGCAACTGTCAGTCGTGGAGGTGCATTAAAAATGTTGGCTTTTCGTACTTCCACCACCTCCACGTTGTGCCGAAAAGCTGACCATAAATTATTCAGCCGCCAGTCGTTTTGTAAATTGACTTAAAACGTTCCTCTTTGGCCTAGACTATTTTCACAACTCGGAGGTGGATGGTAAATTATGCATGGCCAGCAACCAAAGGCAGGTGCGTGTGAGGCAGGGAAATGAAATAGGTGATATGGTTCCCGGGTGTACATTTAGTTAGTTGGCCACTTCAATTAGCTGCTGACAGTAAAAAAGGAAACCAAAAAAAAAAAAAAAAACAAGATAGGAAGGAATGAAGGCAGGAAGGGGGGTGTGTGTGTGTGCGTGAGCTGGTGATTATTGCATAATCGCATTAACCGCTCGCATCGATTTGGCATTAAACTTGGGACCTGACCACCTCCTTTATTATTTCCCAAGTACTAAACTCCTTAATGTCCTTGAATTTTAATTAACTTTGAAGCATGTTGCGGAAAGGCCTCACACAGATACTTCAAGGCACGCACACACACACACTCACACACACACACGCAGGACTTCCACTTCCTGTTCGCAATTTGTTTAGCAGCATGCCCGAAATTATGCTACACATTCCATGCTTCACACACACACACACACACAGGCACACACACACCATTATATAAGTTTTCGTTGCATACTTTTTGGGCACTAGAATTAAACACAACACTTCAAAAAAATTTAAACAAAAAGTGTGATATTTGTTAAAAACATTTTTGTTTACCGCAGCGAATATATTTTTGTTTAAGGCTTACTTTGCCTCGATTTCCTGCTTTTTCGAGCGTTGCCAGCCGTTTTGCCGTTCGCCGTTTGTTCGTCGCTTTTCACGCGAGCTTGCCACTCGGACTAAGTAACGGGAACTGAGCTGGGAAAATGCTTCAAACGAGAAGCAGCACGAAGCGGCGCAGGTCAGCCCGGGAAAGTCGCTGGAAAGGCGTCCCCGATCCACTGCGCCCGCGCTGGAAGGCTGGAAAATGCAGGGGGTGAGGGCCGAGCGCTTGTTTATGTGCAGGAAATGCACTAGGCATGCGAAAGGCGAAAGGAGAAATGCGAATGGCGAAAGGCGCTGGAGGTGCCACGAGGCCAGGAAGAGCGCCACAATTAACCAGACTTGGTCTTTTGCCTGTCTGTGGAGTAGGACCCCCTCCCACATCTAATCCATTCCCTTCCAGAACTGCCACCGATAAACGTTTAGGGGTGAATGACTTACAACAGGACGAAGAACGGCGAACGATGATGGCACGCGCAAAAAACGGATATCGAACGGGGGTCAATCTGGTCATATTTTATAGCTATCTAGCACTGCTAACTGGATTTATTGAATGATAATACTATTATGATACGGAAAATTACTTATTGATTTCATTATTTTCATTTTAAATGGGTATTCATTTAAAAGATCTATTTAAGATTGTGTTAAATTGAACATTAGAACTAATCTGATTAGGAAAATTACCCATTAAAATTAATTAGTTACTAATTTAGATTAGGTTGTGGTAAATAACAAATTATTTTTAAGAACTATTAAGATCTGGAAAATTATGGGTAAAAACTTTGGATAGTAACGAAATTGTACTAATTTTAATTATAATTAATTATTAATTGGAATCCAGTTTGTGTGTGGGTTTTTGCAAAACTCTTGCCACTCCTGAATAACATAAGTAGACTGATTTGAATTCTTACATTTTAGTAGTATTTTTCAACGTGCACTCTTTAAATTTAGGGGTTACTTTCTTGTTGTTTTCTTGGCTTTCGACCGTACTCGTACTCACTTTAAATGGCGATCCCTATGCCACACGGCCAACTGTAGATGCTGACCATTGGCCTCCTCGCCACTGGGAATCGGGAAGCTGAAGCGCTGATCGAAGTACGGACGACCCGAGTGCCGATGGACGGCGGTGCGTTGGTATCCGGAGTTCAGGCTGCTCCCGGAGCAGTGTGCGCCGGGTGGTTGGTTTTGCATTCCGCCGGACAACGACACCTTGACGTAGGCATTTATGCTGCCGTTGCCACTGTCATGGGAACGCTGCAAGTCCCGACAGCGAATCACTGCAACGGAGAAAGGCGGAGAAAGCAGGAGCAATTAGTCGGTGAGCTGGGTAATGAATCTCTTGAGCTTGAAATCCCGCCAAGCGACTCCCCTGATAATTCTATTTAGCGAAATTGAGTTGCGTCTGGACGGTTTATACCTTGCCCTTGGCTACTATTTCTACTTTAATGGTTTATTCTGGGAAACAAAATTCAATTCACTGGCTATATTAAATTCTATTGAGATGCTTGAAGGCTTGGAAATGTAACTTGAAGAGGTTATTTATTTTATTTTTATGCTAAAAGTTAGTTATGGTTTTTCATTGAATTTAGAAGTAGTTTCTCAAAGAATGTTCAGTGGTTATATTAAAATAATAAAGTTATAATACTTTTATGCATCTTTTTAACAGAGTTTAAGACCACAGAGAATTAATAACAATTTTAAGCGAATATGAGTTAGGATTCTGGTTTCTGGGCCCTCTGGAACTCACCATGTACATTGAGTTGCTGCTCCTTGGCATCGTACGCAATGCTCACATCGATGCTGCCCCGCTGGCTTGCCTCCAAATCCAAATCAGCCCCACTGTTGCTGTCGCCACTGTGGGAGGGGGGTGTGGCCGAGGAGGAGGCGGAGGCGGAGGAGGAGGCCAGCGAACTCCTCTTGGCCACCTGCTGCTCATCCTCATCCAAATCACTCGAAGCCGAGCTGGATGAGAAGCTCAGACAGCGTTTGGTGCTGGGGATCAGCTGCAGTTGCTCCATCTTTTTGGTCTGGTGGTGGTGGCTCTGCGCCTGGCTGGTGGTGGTTTGGTGGGTCTTGTGTGGATTCTTGCGCCGCACCACCCGCTGCCGCTTCAAGTGGGTGGGTGTGCGCACCTCCATTTCGTGGACACTGGTCTCGCTCCATTCGCCATTATCCACCAGAATGGTGGATGCCGCCGAGGCGGCGGTGCTTGTGGTGTTGCCCAGTGTTGGCTTTGGACATCTCACCTCCTTTCGGGCCGACTCGATTATGGCATCCAGCATGCGATCCAGCGTGGTGTCACCCATTCGCGATGAGGAAAGCTGAGAGTCTTCGAGAGCAACAACTGATGCACCACCCCCTGCACCGCCGGTGGTTCTGGGCAGACAGCGAAGGGCGGCCAGTTGGGGCGTGGCCTGCCGGGGACCACTGCCCTCGCTGAAACTCCTGCGCTGCGGACTCTTCCCGTGCACATTGCTCAGATCCTGCAGGGCAATCAGACTGGCATTGCCGAAGGGACTGCTCACATAGTGCACCCCGAAGTTCTCCTTGTTGGCGTCTCCTGCCCCCGGCACGCCCACTCCGCGGCGCCGCCCACGCGACTCCTCCACCACGGCACTGGAACTGGAGTGGCGATGCATCCGTGTCATGGTTGGCATGTCCCTACTGGAAAGGACAACAGAAAAAGGAAATACCTGGTTAGTCTGCGAGTTCTTAGACTAATCAAGTCTAATTTGGGAAGTATGTATATAAAAAGAGAAAACACACTGGGTATTCCGTTTATTCCTGGGACATTTTAAGCTATTTAAAGATTTTTTTTCAAATTTTATAAATTTTATTTTATAAATATTCAGGAATTAGTGAATATCGGATTGTATCGATATTTTCAGGATAATTATATAAGCAATACAAAAATATATATATAAAGATGTAATACATTTGAAACTAATAGAAATCTATTTGATTGAATTCATAAAACCGTAGAAAACAATATATTGTCAAGTAGAGAAATTAATTTAATTATAGATTTGATATAATAATCCAAGAAAAATTAAATTTTAGTAAATATTACTATTTACGCTTTCTGCCACTTATCGTGCGATTTTTTTCTTAGCTTCTGTTGGTCATAGCTTGTTGCTGATATAGAATAGTATTCTCTCGATGATTTCCCGGATCTGGCTGGCAAATCGGGTCTGCTCGGAAAGGTCCTCGGTCCTCGGTCCTTGGTCCTTGGGCCTTGGTTTTGGCTCTTGGTCCTAAGCAGCTGGCTGCCAAACAAGGGGATCAGAGCGACGGGTTCCGATCTGGTTTCGTTCTTTCCCACTCTTCTGCTGTCCTTCGTTCTTGGTTTTTTGGGAACTCTTCCAGACAATTTCGAGGCAGCAAAACAACGGCAACAAATGAAGGAGGCGAACTGGCAAACAGCAAACAAAGTGCAGGACAAAGCAGGAAGTTTGCAAATTGTTTTTGCGGCAAACGAGTTCCTTTGCCTCGCCGCTGTCCTTGCGAATTTCAGGTTTGCATTTAAATTGAAATTAAACTTATGCTAATTTCCCTAACAGATTTCTGCGCTGCGGTTGCCAACCATAAAATTGAGCGGGTTCTTGTTGCCCAAAGGAGTCCTTCCGAGGATGCTCTATGCCGATCGCCGATCCTCTATCCTCGATCCTTGATCCTCGATCCTCCTTTTTAGCTGTGCGTGTGTGTGCGTGCAACAATTACGCCCCAGCATAATGATGCCATTTTGCAAAAATGCGGCAATCGGCAAAGGCAAAGCCAATGCCCATGGCAATGCCAAAAGGGGCCTCCTCAAAGGATCGTCCCAGAGATTCTGGCCATTGTCTATCGCCGAGAGTGAGATGGAAAATGGATTTTCGTGTAATCCATAAACGTCACCCCAGCCCCAGAATAAGATGAAAAGCCGGGCGAAATTGCACGAGCAAGGGCAGCCGGTAAAGGCGAGCAGAAAAAATATTTTCTTTCCAGCCCAAGATCCTTCGCACGGTGTGTGTGTGTGACTTGTGCCCGGAGGATTAGCTCGGGGTGGTGGTAGTGGTAGAAAAAAAAAAAGAAGTTGAGGGGGAAAAAAAAACAACACAGCAACAAATTAAATGTATTAGAGGACGCACCACCCCTTTTTCTTGTGGGCCCCGAGATCTGGATCTGGATCTCTCTGTCTTTAGGGGTTAGGGACTTACGTCCCTTCTTTCCTTTTTTTTTTTTTTCTTTTTGGCTAAATTAAAATTAGAGCTAGAGCAAAGACAAACACGGCTACCTCATGGGTGCGATCGTAATTGTTTTTCCCTTCCAGGTGTACCGCCGTTTCGGAAACCGAGCTTATCGAGCGATCTATCGATCGATCTAAATGGACGGATCGTATCGGATCGATCACTGCCTTGGCACGGATTGTATGACTTGTGGGGTGTAGACTTACCTGGTAACTTGATCTGCTTGCGACTAGGTCGCCTGGAGAACTGCAGCTCGATGTATACTCTAGTCAAACTTGATTTACAGCACTGATTTGGTTATATTTACAAAACTGTAGCTCACAAAATTTTTTTTTTAGATTTTTAGCACAGAAAAAAAAAATAAGCCAATTAAGTTCTTAAAGCCAAAAGTATTTTGTAGAATTTCTTAGCTCGTAGTTCACGTGTCTGCTTGGCACGAGGTCAGAAACGGAAATGATGATTTGCGCAGACGCACGTTTCGGCAAAGGTTCGGTTGGAAGACCGAAGCGGAACGAAAAAAAACGAGGTCCTCACGATGTCAAACGAAGTGGAAAACCAACCACCAGAGAGCGTTAAAAAGAGAATAGAGTGCGCAGAAGTGGTTCAAAACTCTCTTTGGCCTCGATTCAGTCTAACGGAATCTCAGCTGTGGGAAAATGTTGGGTACAAATAATAATACAGATTAGATAAGAAAAATAGGAAGCTATGGTTGTATCGAAAACTATCTTACATTAATACAAACGTAGATTCTCATGTTTCTTATCATAGATGTGTGGGAATTGTATTCATATGCAAGCAAGTGATAAGGAAAGAAACAAATTGGGGAGCCAATGGGGGATTTTTGGTGGGAAAATTGTCAAGTATCATAAAAGGGATGTCAAAAGACAAAGATTTAGAAGGGGAGATTACAAGCATGGCACCTAACAGTTATTAATAAAACTTCAAATAATCAAGTTGGAAAAAATGATAAGGTGAAATAAATATTACTCCAGAAAAGAAAAGATAATCATTACAGTGAGATATATCAAATTTGGTAATATTTAGAACCACTATTTTTAAGAAGTGTGATAATTTGAAGGAGAGAGAGTAAAAACAAAACGATTTTCTTCCAAGTCTGAGGATATCAGGACCTCAGCTGATCCCAGTTTCAGCCACTGTCCGCCAGAGGGCGCTGGGTGAAAAGTAAGAGCATTCTCCGGAATAACTCTCTCTCTGTCTTCCTTCGCATCCTTACACTCTCCTCTCTCTTCCGGTGAAAGAATAGAGTCAGTCGCTCGGCTAAGCAGGTAAATCCCTGTCGAATAGGTCCTTTTTGTTTGGCCAGACTTTGCTTTTTGCCTCTGCCCATGTCCTGAACAATGATCTCTGGTCTACGGACAGCTGGCGAGGAACTGTAAAAAAAGTGGGAAAAGAAAGGAAACCCACACGGTGACGTCGCAAGGTGTCTTAGCCCAGATTTGTCTCGTGTGTTGTCCAAAATGTGGAACAATTGCCCAGGGAAACGGCAGGAGTAGGGAGTAGAGAGTAGAAGCAATAGCAGGAGCCGGAGCAGAAGCAGAAGCAGAAGCAAAGATTTTCGGGACTACAAAAACAGTAGCCTAATGTCTCTGTCCAGGGATATATCGGTCATTACTTTCACTTTGAGTTGTACTTGGTCCCAAAATGCCATTGTGTGTAGGCGGCAATTTACGAGCCGAAGCTTCGGTAAATATTTGCCCAGATGCCCGGCTCAGATCCTGGCTGGATCCCCGCATCCTTGCTGGACTCGTGCCCTATATTAGCAGCCGGTTGGCCATGTTTATGTGACGTCCGCTGTCGATCTTGGCATTTTACGAGCTGGCCATCAACTTTTCGACCCGAAAGAGAATTCAATATGCTCATCATAATGGCAATGCGATTCTCATTGCGTATTCCTTGAGGATTTTGGATTGAGGATTGCGGGGGAGTTTGGTTGGTTGGGTTTTCGTGGAAAACCTCGTTTCCCCGAAACTTCAGTTGAGAGTACTTGAGAATACGGTTGCCCAATCCCGCTGAGACCCCCGTTCGAGTTCTTCAAGCCGTCCTTCTTAAGTCAAAAGTCGGACAGCTGTGGATCTGTTATGTCATTGTATCGACGGTCGCTTATTCAGCTGACTGTTGACGGAAAGTTCTTGACTCCTTGGAGGTTGGCTAGAAGAATATTTAATGAGCCATCAAACGAGGTCTTTTGTGTTCTTGATGGGTTCAGGGCTCACAGTTATTTAAAAAAAAGGGTTCCAAAGTTGAAGAACCAGCTCATAAGTTATCTTACTCGGTTGTTATTTATTTTAACAAATATTTGCATTTTATAAAATGCACGTTTCTCAGGTCGTATCCTAAATAGTTAAAATTAGTATGATTTAAAGATTTTATGTGTATTAAAACAAATGTGTCTGTTATAATTAATCCAATAGGTAAGCATTGCATTTTTCAAATGCTATTTTGCCATTCGATTCAGCCCACCTTTATTCGATCATAGCATATGAAAGGGCACAAAAGTCCTGCTAAAGGACTTTCCCTAAGCGCCCGAAAAAAACTCAACCATGTTTGCGCTTTTCATGGCCGCTGGCTGAGATTCGAGGGCAGATTTTGAGGCTGATCTTTGTCTCTGTAATTGATACGATTTCCATGTTTTCGTAATTCGCGCTTCATTAGAATCGAAATTAGCAACAACAACAGACAGCGTTTTGGCTGATGGAAGGGTTACGTCTCGATGATTCGGGGTGGATTTGCCATTTGTGTGTTGGCAGCTTTGCAAAAATGATCTAAATCGATTATAAATTCAATTTGAATGCCGAGTCGAGTTGAGTCGAGGGTTTGGCCAACTAATTGCGAATGCATTAGGCATTAGCCTTTTGGGTTGACACAAACCTACCTAAACCCCTTGACATACTCTATATGGGATATATGGGTGGCCCGAAGCACGAAATTTGCCTAATTTGTGCGAAACTTGATTTTCGGCATGTAAGCGATAAATATTGCGGATTTCGGGGATTTGCGAGAAATTTGCATGCCAAAGTTGCACAAGGGAAATGCAAATGTGGGAAAGTCGACAAGCCTACAACGAGATAGAGAGTGAGAGAGAATGATAGAAAGATAGAGAAAGAGAGAGTGAGGGGATCTGGGAAAAATCGAAGAGGACTTTTGATTGACAGGACGACAGGACGCGCCCCGAAAAAGGACTTTGCCGCAAAGAGAGCAAGAAAACGACTCCGATGTCCTTGTTTTGTTTTGATATTCACTTCACACAGATACACACACTGAAACACTGATCTGCTTTTGCTTGAAATTTGATAAATGACCAAAAAATGGCAGCCACTGCTCCGAGGTCCTTTGAGGTCCTTCGACTTCGACTTCATGCTGCTGCTGTTGCTTCTGCTGCTGCTACTGCTGCTGCTGCTACTGTTGCCAGGAGGAAAAAACTCTGGGGGGTGGGCAGCACCCTTCTCAAGACTGCATTTCCTAAAAATCAAATTAGTGCAGCGCTTTTTTCCACTCTTATTCCCTAACAAATTTCCGTCTTTTTTTTTGTTTCTTTTCTCCTTCCAAATTTGCATTTCTCACAGGGTTCCTCGGACTCCGTAAAAAAAAAGGTTTATCCACCCGAAAAAAGAGTTGTCTGCACTGCAGATCCTTCGTCCCTCGTGTCTTGTGTCTGCAGTTGCATCCTTTGCGTCCTCGTACCCACAAATAATTCTCAGACATTGCGGCGCCCTCAAGTAATTTGACAGGCAGCTAACAAAAAAAAAACCAAACGAAGCAGCCGCAAAAAAAAAACTACGGAGTTTCGAAATAATGCAGCTCACTTTTTTAGCCAAAAACCCGAGGAAAACAACGAAGAAACTTGTTATGCAGCATGTCAAGTCGCCGAATGACATTTGGCAGCCTGATTTACGAGGCCCCAGGCTCTGATTTTCTTCACAAGCGCATTTATCGCAAAGCGGATGCAGCCTGCGATCCTTGGGCAGGATCTCAATTTCGGCAGTTTTTGAGGCCAGACGATCGCCGTGGGGCTTAGCCAAAAAATAAAAAAAGCAAAGCCTAAATTTTAATGGAAAAATTCTTTGCTCAGAACAGAACAAATACCTCAAAAAGGGTTTCTATAGAAATTTGTTCAGGCTCTAATTAATACAATATTAACGTATTTAAAATGTGGTATAAAAGTGGAACGAGTAGATTTTAAAGACTGTTATTAATTATTATTATTATTATTATTATTATTGCATGATTTAATAATTAAATATTTTAATTAAAGTGGAAAATATTAATTTAAGAGAGCTCATATTTGATTTGTATTTTATTTTAAATCAAAATTACATTTTTAGATATTAAAACCCATTCTGAGAATAGTTAAATGAAAAATTGTAAAATTATTTTGTATATTTTCATATTTTAAATGCAGAAGAGAAAATAAATAAACTTCAGACAAAAGTATAATTATTAAAGGTTACAGATCAGTTATATTTCCATTTCTATCAAAATTAATATTCAATAGAAAAACGTTTGTAGAGAATTCATTATTCTTGGTCCTGAGGTTAAAGATCTGTCGAAATCGGCAAACAATCCTCGATTGCAGATGAACCCACACCTTTGGCCACTGGGTTGATGAATGCCCATCGCAATCGATCGATCAGCCGTAGGTCCATCGATCGATCTGCCGCCCACGAGTTGGTTTTAATGGCTCACTCAAGCACCACGACTTGAACCCCCTGATCTGGTGATTCGATCTGATCCGAACCCGAATCGCTCAAATCGAGTGTTGTTTCCACTGATCACCGTCCACTTCCGGGGCGAACTGTCAACGAGCACTAATTAGAATGTCAGTCGAGGTCCTGGTCAAGGCAGGACGACCCACACCACACCACACCGCAGTGGAAACCGCACCACAGCACCACAGTAGAGCCCACACTATGTGGCACACCACAATCCCGGCAACGAAACTCCACTCCCTGACGGATTGATTGGAGTGATTAATGACCTGGAGAGTGTGGCATTGCGTGACAAGTTTGTTAGTAAATTGAGCAGAGCACATCGTGGATGCGGTTGTCCTGCTTTCCTCCTGCAGCTTGCCACTAACACCTTTTGCTGACAGTTCCGAGCAGTTGCATCATTAATCTTTTTTTGCGGCGCGGACTGTACGTCCACATAACGATTACTATTGCCGCAACTACTCTGTGCCATCAGACAAACTATTCTGCGATTTCCGGCGCATTTCCCACGGCGATCTTGCGGCGATCTTAAATCGTTTTTAATGAAGTCCTCATAAACTGATGGCCGAAAACTGTCATAAGCCGGGATTGGCTCTAAAGATCCCCAACCACCTCGTCCATCAACAAAAACCAGCGTTGCGTGAATTTTTCGCCGAGCTGACCACAAGAACAAACAGATTTTAATAGGGAATCAAAGGGAAATTTATTAGATGCGATCATTGTTGTGGACTTCTTCGACCCTCACGGCGTTTGCATATCCCATCGTTATATCTCAGAGCCCCCACCCCAAAAAAAACCCAGTCCAATATATAGGTAAATACCTCAGAGATTAATGAGATATCTTATGGGTGATTTTTTCTATATTTCCATTCCCTTTCTGTGTGTTGTTTTTTTTCTTCGGTGTTTTCTTTATTCTTGTGGATTTTTTATGGCTCGTTTAGCGATCGGCAAACAGGGCGCTTGTCTCGTAATTTACATGAAATTACTTCATTTGCAGGGGCATTCTTCTGCGTCCTGCGATCAAACAAATCGTGAGAATGCAAATCAGTCAGGGTTCGACCACTTTTACCGATCGTCTTCCATCAAAGTCAGAATCTGAAGCAGATCGGTGTGGTCCTCCAAGAAGGTTTCTTCGAGGCAGCTGCTGACCAATGGACACGCTGCCAATTTGCCATGAAATTTTCCATCTTGCAAGGACCTTCGGCATCTTTGTCCTTTGGCGTTCGTCGGACAGTGAAAAATCAATGTGCAAAAATATGGTTCATCCGACTATTTCCATAACCAGGCCATGAGTTATGAATGGTCTGCAGATTCGGTTGATTAGGGCATATTAAGGACAAAAGTCTAGAAATATATAAAAAAATATTATCTTAAAGGTAAAATTTTAAAAACTTTAGATCTGCTTAATGAACTAAATTGAATTGATAAATAAAAATAACATTTATATATGTAGATATATATAATTCCATTAATCATACTCATATTGGTTTTCCCTAATAAATTAGAAATCGAATATTTGTCAGAGCAAAGACCTACGAGACCCCATAGGTAGTTTACATAACCCAAGATATCCTATATGGATCTGATCTTGAGACCCATCGAAGATCACGAATAAAACTGCCACTGAACGGACACTAATCACATTCCATTCACCGAAGAAGGACATCCCGCTGGTCGCAGAATAGATTCAGCTGGAGATCAGCCCGAGATCAGTAATCCGTAATCCCATTCCTTAGGAGACACCCCAAAAATATAGTAGTATATCTGGACGACCCCCTGTCGTTGCGCTTGACCAGGGAAATGGGTTTGTTGGTTTTTCCTTCACTTTTTATGACCTCCGATGGAAACCCACCAAAAACGTTGGGCAAACACTCTTGTCTCACTTTTTACGACACTTTTCCCACTTTTTTGTGGACATTTCGCTGCGGTCAATGTTTTTGCATTTAATTCTCAGCGCAATGCGATCACAAATCGGGGATGGGGGGCATTGAAGAGAAATTAATGTGAAATTGAAAAAAGGTAGAGAAGGGAAAATGCATTGCGAAACGGGAAAGGTAACATGCAAAATCTGCTGGGAAATGAGGCGCAGCTCATAAACTAGCCGGCAAACATTGTTTTGATGACACTCAGGGGCAGTCAGCCACCCCAAGTCCCCTGTCACTGATTCACTGTTTCACTATTTCACTATTTCAGCATTTCACCATTTCCGTATTTAAATTTTCGCAATCCATGTCAGTCTGTGACGAATCCCGGGTCCGATTCGATGCACTTAATTGGCCTGGCCAGGAATCGCTGGCATATATTTGACGAGGGCAGAGGGAGAAAGTAGAAAGCGAGGCGAAATTTATGCGCCATAAATGTCGATCAGATGCGATGATGATCTGATCTGAATGTTATGGCCTTAGTTATGTATTCATGACGAAAAAGGGTTTCACACGGTTGTAGGTGCTAACCATCCGCACTGCTGGATATTCTCAATGAACTCGCAGATCGAAGATAACAACCCAAAACGCTTCTGTGAATGAAGACAGGGTTTTACGACCACTCTAATTTGTTGTGGTTTCTTAAAGACGCCAGTCGCATGCCAGTTTCTCTACGATGATCTGTTTGGAAAGATAGAAACCGTTCAAGAGTCCAGTTTAAAGCGATTATACAAAGGTATGTCGGATTGTGGTGCAACTAATTTTTATCTGTGCTATCTGTTATTGAACAGCCCACAAAGTTGTTTTAAGGATTGTATTTTAAAATACCAGAACATCGTATATACCTAAAACCCATCAGGAAATTTCTGCTTTTCAGAATATAAGATCTTCAAATTTGGTAACGTCTTTTATGTAATTTTTTGAGCTTCTTTATGGGTATTAACTTTTAAAACTAGTTTTGAAAGCAAAAATCTTCAAAATATAGAAATTACTTACATACCCTAATAAAATAACTTATTATGAAATATAATGTAAATATAATTATAATTATAAGTGATAAAAGAGGCTCATTTGGTTAATTAACAATAGAAATAGCTCGTAGATCCTTTAAGATCAATACAAAATATCTAGAAACCCCTGTTTTTTGTTGCGAGATCTATAATTCAATATGAACCTCTTATCGAATTACAAAGAAATTTATAAATAACTTACATGTCATTGTAAAATAACGTATTTCCAAATTAAATAAATATAAAATTTAAGAGTGATATGCTGATTTTTATTTTTAACAATAAGAATAAACCGTAGATCGTTTAAATTCTGATATCAAAATGTCTTACAGATCAATCAATATTTTTTAGAAAACAGGAATGCTCGGTGCGAGATCTTTAAATCAAAATATATGATCCTAACTAGCAGATCACTGAAGTTCGAATCGAATAACAAGGATCTTAAGTGAGTACGCTCATTCACACTCAGTTGGTGGCGATCGCTTTTGGCCGTCAAAGTTGCCTTCTTTGGAAGGGCGTGTCAGTTGGTCGCTTGCCCGATCTTTATCTCAAGTGTCGCCCAGTTGGTTACCAAAAGGGTTCACGCTATATTCATCTAGGTATTGGTATATGAACGGGGTGCTATGTTCCATGGGGCTGCAGAATTATTCAGATGTGGGCGCTGACAGGCGACGCTGGTTGAAATTTATGCGCCTCCAGCTCATCCACAATTGCTCGGCGTTCGCGGCCATATGTCGTTCCGCTTGTTGGCCCGAACTTTATCCTTGGGTTTTAATTTAATTTACATAAATTTCATTGCTGGCTGGGCGCCGAGAAATTAAAAGAAAAACGGTTACACATCCTGAACTTTCCAAAGAATGCGCAATTGCCGCGGCTGTAACTTCTTGAGAGTCCAACTTCTATGCTAATTACGCATGCGGCCCACTGTCCAGTACACTGCGAGACATATTTGTATTTTCTTATATGTACATATTTTTTAAAAAATAAATAATATATGTAAGGGAATATTAATAATATTATTATTAAGATTGTAATAATGATCAAGCGAAACATAAAAGCCTAAAATTGAATTCTTTCGTTGAATGGATAACTAATTGCTTAATATTCTTTTTACATTTTATTTCAGTGTACAATTGCAGCACGTGCCGAAGGTGGAAGTACCATAAATGTGGATATGTAAATGCAAATGCGAGGCGAAGGGTGCGACAATAACTGTAATTAAACGCGACCATTGTTGCGGTCACTCTACCAGCATGTCCTTAAGCCACCCCTCCCCCCTCAACCCTCCCTCCGCCACCCCCATTTGTCCAAGGACACGTGGTCAGCGTTTGTTTTGTTGAATGCCCACACACTCGCACCGTCCAAAATACAGGGGAAAACGTTTTAGATTGGCACCGATAGCGGGTAAAACGTAAACCCAAACGCAAAAATTGGGCGTTGACTGTCCACTCAATGCAATTAGGCCTGTACAGCGAATGCTCTATATAATCAACGGCACCGGCAGCTGCTGTCCGGCAAAGATGATCTATGGATCGGGGCTGGATTGGATTGGATTGGAGGCTGTTGACCAAAACAGCAAATAATAGCCAATTAATCGATTGTTAGGCAATCCAGAGTAATTTGTTTGTCGCTCTGATTCTATCTAGAATTAGTGAGGCAATGATAGGAACATAGATTTGAAGACGAGATCATAATGGTATCTCTGTTATAGATTTTAGATGCTAAAAGTACTATAGTTCTAACAAAATAACGTACAGATAGAATTATTATTAGAAATAAGAACAGTACTATAGATTATAATGGAAGTAATATCATGAAAAGATTGCATTCTTAAATGATCAAACATTTTAGAAAAAAAATTTCCGGGGTTTTCACTACTATTCTTAAAGGATTTTTCTTTGTATCTGATCTCCCCGCAAACACTCTCATTAAATTCATATAAATAAATTCGCATTGCACATTTGTTACATGGCTTAAGAACTTTTGACAGCAATTAGCAAATGATCGGAGCCCACAGCTGCTTTCTCCTCATTCTTGGGATCCGATGGCTTATATGAATGATCTATGATCGAATTTCTCCTCAACTCGGGCGCCGTCTTGCCAAAAAAAATAAAAAACTAACGTGACTTGAGCGTTTTATCAACGCTTCATTTGCCACTTTTCGCTTTCTTTGTGCGAATCCACAAAAAATTGCACCCAAAAATGGGAAAAATGCTTTGTTTGTCTAGCGAAGAAAGGAAAAACAAACCCTCCACAAAAGCAAGTTTAGCAAGGGGTTTGTGTGGTCGATTCACACACCCAAAAATATCTCTCGTTTTTTGTGTATTTTTCGACACATTTTGCGCGTTGGCTTTGTTTTGTTTTTTTTTTTTTTTTAATTTCCAATGTAAGAAAAATCGTTTTTGTTGCGCCCTTTTGTGTGCGGCTTTTCAACAGTTTTCATCATCGCTTTTCGCCGTTTTCCCGAGGAAAACCCTTGGCAGCTCATTAGGCGAGCGCAGTTTAATTTGTCATGGTGGCTAAATCAATTCAGGCTCCTCATTAACGGCTAACGAATGGGTTTTGGGAAGATTTGGTAAACTTTTAAATGATATTTTTTTAATGTTCAGTTAGTTATGTATTAGCTTTGAGGCAATTGCCAGGCAAAGTTTTTATTTAAGGTAGCAGCAAGTAAGGAATGATATTTTTAAACGTATGCTATCTTAACAAATTTATTGTTATATAAATACAATATCATTTTTGTTGTATAGATTTTAGCTTGTAGTATTTATTTATCAAAAATTACAGCTGTACGTTAATGATTAAAATCTAGCTTTATAGACTCTCTCCATAACTAAATACATATATAGACTTATACTCTTAACACTTAATATATATTTTTGTTGAATCCTGGACATGACTTCCTTTCACAATCTCTCAATAACCCAGAGGCACACGTCACTAGGCAAGTTAAATGGGAAACTAGTCGTTGACAGCTTTTTCTGGCTTAGTTTCATTCGGGCTACGTTTATTTTTGGTGGTCGATCCTTTATCGTCCGGTTGGGTCACGTGCGTCCAATCATAGGGATATGGCGTATGTGGCATACGGCAGAATTAGGCCCGGGGCAATGACGAGTTAAGTGCCCGCGCCGCTTTTAATAGCACATAAATTAACATAAGCGACGGCGGCCTTTGTTTTGCCAATGACGTTGCTCGGCATTCGCATTCAAATGCCACCAAACCCACTTTTCCCGGGGTGGTGGTGGTGTACTTCGGCACCACTCTGCACCACGCGGCACCCACTGCGGTTTTTGTTTGCCCATCAGATAGAAATCTGCATTACCCACCCCTCGTACTCTCCATTTCGCCTCCCCATTCCACTGTGCAGCTTAGCGCCGAAAGTTGCTTTCGTTACCCCACCCTTGAAATGAGAAAAAGCGAGGGGGGAAATGGGAAAGCAAAGGCAAGAGTGAGATGGCTGCGCGGCGGACTTGAGTGGCCTGCACAGTGGGTCACGCAGACCAGGAAGTGGTTAATAAGGTTATAAAGAACTCAAGCTCCGTATAAAATAAGCATGAAAGCTTCAAAAAATTATATATATTTACTTACAATTTCGTTAATATCTATAAAATTATTTTAGTAAGCAGTTTTTTACCAAAGCTTAAAATAATATTAAATTTAGTTTGAAGGTGTACTGAAAAGTTAGTAAGTTTTTATGTATACAAAAAATGTCTAGAAATAAGATTTTTTATTAGACAGACTGTTCTTTACAGATTTTAAATTGAGATAGAAATTTGTTTTTTTTTTTATAAAACTTCGATACCTACATGCGTAATAGTTTGAATTTCTATTGTTTTGAATAATTTTAATTATGGACTTGAATCAATTGTGAAAAAATAATAATAATAATAAAATTGGCCTGAAAAATAGTTTATCTGCCCACTGTGCAGTCGAGCACGCAATGCGATAGCAAACAAGTAAAGCGAAAAAAATGAATAAATAAATAAAAGTGCTTTGGCATCATTAGGCGATTAGCGCGACTCAGAGGAATGTTGTTCCTGTTGGCGGGACCCGGTTTCGAGATTCCGATCCCGATTCCGGTCGCTCTTTCACCCCCACCTTTTGCTTTCTGCTTTTGCTTTTGCTGTGCTCTGCTTTTTCCCTGCTTTGCTGCTTTTGCTCACTTAATGTGCGCCTGCGCAGCAAGTCAAGTGCGAATCATGTCAATCAGGACGAGTTCCCAGTTCGGGATCGGCAACCAGGACGAATTACGAAGGACGATGAACGACGGACCGTTAAAAAATGTGTCGCCCGGCCACGCCCCCTCCCCTTTATCCTTGATGTACATTTTGTACATATTTTTTTTTTTTTTGACAAACTGACAGGCAAATGTCAGCGATTTACAAAACGTTTAAGCTTCCCGCTTTTTGTCCACTTCACTGCTCATGAAACAACAAACACACGGGCCACGGCTTTCCCGAATTTCCCTCCACTCGACTCGACTTGAAAACTCGCTCATATTTGTTTTTCATAAGCCGAGCAGAGCAACAGCCACTGGAAAAAATGTAAATTTTCACCCAAATAGAAGAGGGACGACGGCACGCGTGTAATCGCCCGGAAGCGTTTCATTCGCATTCGCATTTCCATTCCCATTTTTTACTTTTATTGTTTTGTCGCCCGTACAAGTCACCCCCTTTTTGTGGAGCGTGCAACGTTCCACGAGCAACTTGCAATGTGCCACCAGCAACATGGCAACATTGCAACATCGCAGATGCATTGTAATCATTTTCATTTTTCGTTTTCGTTTTTTTTTTTTATTTTTGTACTATACTTTACATGGGGTGGCTTACTCCAGCCCAAAAAAAGCTTGCAGTTGCATCATTAGTTGCCTGCTAAATTTGCATGACTTGTGTTGCCTTTTGACCTGCGGCAACAGACGGGGCACGTGGCACACAAAAGTATAGTATGTGGCATATGGCACTGTATACTGTATACGGCATACGGCCAACTGTCACTCCGATCCGCCGGAACTGCGCCGTCATCCGCCGATCGCTCATTCTGCATTCTGCATTCTGCCCACTCATCATTACACGTCCAAAAAACATTCGAAAGTTGTAAGCCTGATATAGGGATATACATCGTGTTGAAAATGGCATATCTTCGTTCTGAAACCGATTTTTTAGCGCCTATCTTACGCCTTTAAAAAGTTTTGATTACATTTTCTGCTTAGATACATTATAATTTTATGATGGATACAAAAAAAAATTAATATACATTTTTAGGGCGCATGAGATACATATGGATGGTGTTATATTCCAAGACCTAAATGTAATTAGCTAGTGTGTTTTAGAAGGACCTGATCTTCATCGAAATGCCCCCTTTTTAAAATTACCCAAGCCTTATTAAACTTCGATTTCAAAGTGTATGCTGTACTTTTCCTACAATTCAATTTAAAATTGTAATTTTATACCCTTTCTGAGGGTTTTATAAAGCTGGAATAGAAAAAATCGACATAGCTCCATTGTTTTTATAAATATACGCTTAAATATCGATTTTGTCGTTCTATAGAATATATTATTTAATTTTTATAATTAAAGTTTTCTTCCCTTCTGGTTTCTATTTATTTGCTGTCCGAAAATTTGAATTTCTCTCCGTGCAGCGCATTTTGACTTTCACACTTTGCGAATTGCCCACTTCACCCGATCCGATGCGATTCCGATCGCTAAGCTAATTAACAGACTTGCAAAAATTCATTTCACTGCCGTTGCGATCGGTTTTTTTTTTTTTTTGTTTCCATTTTATTTGCCAGCGGCAACAAAATGTTGCAAGTTGCAACCCTTTCGCTTCAGTTTCTATTTGGCTGTTGTTGTGCTTCACTTTTTTCATTTTCGTCGCCGCTGTACGGGGATTGCAGTGGAAAATTTGTTTATCATTAACAGATTGCAGCAGCTCGCGTTGGAAAATGAATTATAATTATGCGGCAACCACCCTTGCCGGGATTTAAATATTAAATATATGCCACACGCGGCGAGCGGGGATTTCAATTTGGATGCCCATTGTTTGCATAATATTTGGCAATTATTGGAACACACTCACTGACAGTTCGGGGATCGTGGCCCGGTAGTGGAGTATCCTGCCAGGATATGGATGGCACCGTGGTACAGGGGACTTCTAAGCCGGCTTACCAGCTTTTTAGCGGGGGTTCTGGGTTCTGGAAAACCTTCAGTGTGGTTTTGATTTTTTTTTTGTTGTTTGTTTTTGGGGAGAGTCCTTGCAGCTTGCCATCGCAAAAGAAAGTTTCTTGCCCCGGGGGCAGTGCGAAAATTCGGTGGCATAGTGACTTCGAGCCGAGGCAGGGGCGTTAGGGGTTTAAGGGTTCCCTTAAAAATCCTTAAATTTCGCCCGCGGCGCTGGCAGCGTCTTGTTTGTCAATCAACAACAAAACGAGTACGAAAATCCGCGAATGCATTGGCATCTGGCGAAATCGGTTCCTGCCCCCGAGAGCCGAGGTCCCTGAATCCTCAATTTTGAATTCAGAATTCGGAATTCTTAATTCACAACTCTGAATCCTTTTCAGTCAGCCGCAGCACTTCCTTTTTTCTGCGGCCAGCTGTTGATTAACTAACTGCATAATGAAGGAGTGCAAACAAAAAATAAAAAAGGAGCAGAGGCTGGAACCGTCAGAAACCTGGTTTTATTATTGTACTTATATTTACTAAAGTGGGCAGGAGTAGGATGTTGTGAGCGGTACCATCATACCTCAATATTTAACTAATCAAACTATGTTAATAGTCATAATGGATCAAGATGCTATAAGTATTTATCAAATAAGTCAATTGAATACTATTTACTTCTATGGAATGTAATGTCTTGGGCTGACTACTTGTGGACTACTGTGGTAATTTCTTTGACAACTTAGCTGAAGATCTTCCCCGGATATTAACCCTTTTCCTCGGTGTGCCATGTCAGCTGTGACCAGTGTTTCCACGCCCCCATAACTGGTGCCCATTTGATATTCGGTGAGCATTTGTTTTTTATCACTTTTACAAGCAATTAATTAAATTTTTATCGATTAACCAAGTGACACGCAACTGGAAGGAAGTTCAAAACGGAGGCCAAGACGGAAACGGGCCAAGAAATGTAAATTCTTTGGGCCCATAAGCCAAGTTCGGGAATAAGAAAAGGGTTTGCATGGGGCACAAAGGGGTGTGACCGATGTCGACGACATTAGGAAATTGGTCTAACGATGCGGGTGAGCACAGCTGGCCAAGTCGAGCTGAGCAAGTGCACCCAGCAGGGTACCCAGAAACCCAGAAACACAGAAACCCAGCAACAGCCAGCCCCATGTGAACAATAAAAATAATTCAATTATCTATCGCATCGCAGGCTAAATGGTCTACAAATTAGGGACAAGCCCACAGAAATGTGCGATGCGATGACAGGTTGCACAGGATCGGAGGATTAAGCGGGTTCCTTCCGCAACAGTCGGGATCCGAAGGAAAAGGTTTAGGGATAGGTATATAGTCATACCTACAGAACACCGCACTCAAATCGAATTACAGTGCCAAAAGAGTGTGCGAGGGCGTCAAATTGTTAACAAGTGTCATGTGCCAAAGGATCAGAGATGGTCAAATCTGGAACCGGAAAAATAGCTAGATTTTATTTTTTCAAAACTACTACTACAAACTTCATTACCACAAATGAAATAAAATAATAATAATAAAAATACAACTCTATGCTTTTCAACTATCTAGTATCTACTAGCTATTATCTTAAAATTTTATTTGTTTTTTTGGCTTTCACTCAGATGTTTCGTGCTTTAACTTTAAATAGTATATTACACCCATCCACCCTTATGAAAATAAGCTTATTTTAAGCTCATATTTTTTTCCTTGCTAATATCATTTTAATATGTGCAAAATGATTTTTGGTTGGATTACTTTAAGCTTTAAAGTTGACAGACAATGGGCAGCAAACGGGGGATGATTTGGTTGCAGCGACTTTAAAGGAGTTTCTTTGCTTAAAAATATATTTTTCAAATGTGTTTCGATTATGATACTTTTATGAATAAAATAGCCACTTGAGCAGCACAGATGAGGATGTGGATAGGAAACAGGTCCTGGCTCTAGCCCGTCCTCTCTTTTTCCGCCCATATCCAAGGAAACAAGAGAGTTGGCCAGCTGTTGTCTGTATTTGTATCTGTATCCTGACTCCGACTCCTCCTTTTTCTCCTGATCCTGGATCCTGGGGCGTGCCATTGTACCTGTCAGGTATTCAAGCAACCTGTATCGCCGTTGTTTGTTTTGGTCGCCTGAAAAAGCAAAGCAAATCGCTTGGTCAAGCAACTGTGTAAATACATTTATGCGCAGGTCAAAATGCAACCGGCACGAGCTTGGATATTGCGTACTATAGATGACGAAGGTGACCGCAGATGTTTCATATTCATGTCGTTGATCCTAATGAAAACAACAATATCTGGCAGTCTTACGAATAGTGCGGGAATATTTTACTTTTAAAAGTAAATTATTGGCAACAAGATTAGTCTTAAGTTGAGCTTAGCTTTTTTAAAAGATATTCGTAAGTTTCTTCAAATAATAATTTAAGCTACACAATTAAAAATAAATTACTGCATTTACTCGTATTTCTTTGGCATTAAAATAAAAAAGATAATTTAAATATCTAAATTGCATAGATTGAATCAATAAAATAATATAATGTTTTCATACAATGGCAAAAGTTTTTATCTTTCTAATACGAAAGCTGAAATATAAAGCACCACACCCCAATTCCTCCAGTTCGACAAAAATAATAACTTCTCATAATAGCTTTTGATTTTACTGCATTTATTTTGAAAAAAATATTAATATAGTTAACTTAAAATAGTAATAAATATTTGTTTTAAAATTAAATAATGGAAAAAAAAGATGTGTATACAAAAACTACATAACAGCAGTGGCTAAAAAAAAGGTTGATATAAATAATTGGTTTAGTTAGTGATGAACTTAGGCTAGAAATTATGTACAGTTGTTGTTTATGGTTTAGTTTTTGACTTAGGAACTAATTAAGCGTCATAGTTAAGCGTTTTTCCCCCGTTTGTCAGCGTTGCTCGCTCTCTCTCTCTCTCTCCTTCTGTCTCACTTCTTCTTTTTTTTTTGTGGCTTTCTTAGGGATTTCTTATTTTTTTCAGACATATATAGATGAGGGCAGGGCCAATCCCACCTCGAAGTAGTTGCGCTCGTCGACCTTGTAGCGCTTTATGGGCGACTCCTTGGCGATGACCTCCTTGCGGCCCCGCTTCAAAGCCTTCACCGGCGTCTCCAGGCAGAAGGTGTTGTCGCCGATGGCTGCTCCACCAGATGATGCTGGGTGGGTGCCATGGGTCACCATCGGCGTGGCCAGTTGGATGAGCAAGTTGTGTGGTAGTTTGCTCATTGGAGAGGCCGGCTCGGGCGTGGCCATCATGGGCTGCAGTGGGACCAGACCGAAGCTCAGGTCCGAGGCTGGATCGTCTCCTGCTGCGTAGGATGGCGAGAGGACCTCCTGCGGGCAGTTCGACTCCATTTGCTGCTTCACCAGGGTGCGCCTGCGCAGATTGAAGGTGGATTTTCTGGCCTTCTTCTTGCTGCTCGCATCCGCCTTGCAGGCCGAGTCCAGAATGGCATCGATGAGGCGATCCAAAGTCTGATCGCCCATCTGCGTGGAGGCGGGCTGCGGAGTGCTGGGCCGTGCTCCCATTTTGGTGGCTGTCTCCACTTCCATTTCCGGCTCTGGTTCCTCCTCCACTTCCGGTTCCAGGGTGGCCACGAAATCGTCGTCCAACCGTCGCTGCTTCAGCTGGGTGACCCCGTTAATGTAGCGTGGCTGACCCAGGAAGGGATCCAGCGGGGCCAGACCGCGCAGCGCCAAGTGCTGACCACTGGGCAGGGCCAACCCATTGGGGGAGTAGTCCTCGGCGAAGCGTGGCAGGGTGGTGGCATACCGCACACTCTGCACCCGCTGGGGCGCCTGGCTCCGGCTGGCCACCGCCTCCGGGGTGACATTGCGGATGTCGCTGAGCGGCGCCAGGACCAGCGGACTGTTGCGCAGCCGCGACACCATGGGCACTGGCGTGGATGTGTAGTCGGGCACATTCTCCTTGTTGGCAATGGTGGCCCTCCGCTGGCGACGCTGCCGCCGCTGGAGTCGCCTCTGATTCGGATCCTGTTGATCCTGCACCGGAATCTCGTTCAGCCGCTGCGCCGATGCCGTCCACTTGAGCATGTTGCGTAGTCGTTCGTTCGTCGATGGTGGGCACAAAAAAAAAGTGTAGATCTAGATCTCTAGATAGACTCTGCTAGTCCTCTGCTCTCGACCGCTCTCGCTGACAAACTGAAGCGGTACGGGGAGCGGGCTGCGTTTTATACCCGCTCGCCGCCCAGGGGTTAATGGCTAGGGGTTGCGCAAGAGGCACCCCGACGGGCAGAAGGACACTCGCTCTCTCCCAAGCACTCTCTGTATCTCTCTCTCTCTCTCTCACTGGGTTTCTTTCTCTCGGCCAGGAGTTTGCTCTCTTCATCCTCGAGATATCTGTGGCCTCTCAAAGTATCTTGAGATCGCAAGGAATCCCAAGCAACAAGCTATGGAATAGCATAGACTTTACTTTGGCTTAGAACTATTATCAAATTGGCATACTAACTTGGGAGCATATTAATATAAAATTTACAAAATATGCTTACCACATTTTAGATCCTTTCAACTACTTACCATATCTTTAAAAAAATATTTACTTATTTCTTAAGATTTTAAATCAAAATGTAACCTTTTTAAGTATCTTAAACTTATAAAAATTAATACTACTTCTTAACTACTACTACTTAAAGCGAAATTTTAAATCTCATCTAAATGGACGAACAATAAAACTTGAATTTTCCTATCTTATGCTCAGAATTTATTGAAAAATATTGTGGATCTACGCTACTTTATTAACCTACTTGTAAAATAAAATTATACTATCACAGCAGCATTTAATTTTAATGCGTGGCCAAAATACTTGTTAAAACCGTTTAAATATTATATGTATATGTTTCAAACATTTATTTCATTTAAAGAAATATAGAAATAAAGTGATTATTTGTCACGTATTTTAGTGTCTTTAGCTGCTAATCTGTTAATTAATAGTGATACAAATAGTTATAATGTGTCAGTTATTTTATTTTTCATCATCGTCATAAGATTTGTGACTTGTGAAAATCATATCTTATTACTAAATGATTTGATACTATTTATGTGCAATGTCTTCTGTGTGATCCTTTCCCACAGTTCGCAGTCCTCGCCGGGAATCGCCTACACCTTGATCCACGCCACTCATCCAAAGCAGCACCACACGAAAACGACATTTAGATGTCTATCGTCCAGCACTTGGTTATTAAATTTGCTTTCATTCCCCTCAAGGAAGTCCGCTTCCTTTTTCCCTTTTTTCCCTTTTTGGCCCTGTTCTCCCCCTCATTTGAATGGACATTTTGGGACAGCAACAGGCTGGAAAACGGAAAAAGCAGGAGGAACGAAGCCCAGGTTGCTGGCCAGGCTAATTAGCTCATGCCAAGTCCGACTTCCTGGCCGACAGCTCCTCGTCATTTTAGCCACTTGTCGTTGTCTGGTATCAGTATTAATTGCGGCTCTTTAGCGGCCGCAAATGCAATTCATATACACTCGGCGGTTTTTAATTGAAAATGTTCGCCACTTCCGGATGGAAGCATTAGAAAAACGTTACAAACTCTGGGAAAAGTCCTGCGCAAAGCGTCAGTTGTTCACTTACCGGAGGTAAAGTTTGTGTTTATAATGTTCATTATCAAATTATCAAGTTCTTAATGGGTTTCATTCAAGTTGACAATATTAAATTTGTACATATATAATATATATGACTTACTTAAAGATATCTTATAGAGAAAGATGTGGCTACTTTGAAATGAAAAGAAAACGGTTCCCAACCATCCATTTCAGTGATCTAGTTTTCAAAACACAGCCGCAGCCTTTGAATATGAATTGGAAATATGGAACCAATAAGCAGATATACTTTTGATGCCAAGATCAATGATAACTGCCCACATATGTGGTCCTTGACCGGCTGTAGATGAAGTGATCCCCGAGTTGGCTGAGTGATCTTCAAGTGATCATCGACCAGCGGGGCTAAGTGATGTTCAAGTGATCGGAGCTCGTCTTTTTCCCACTTGGCGGCTATCTTGGTGATCTGATCTCGTTTAGGATATGCTACTTTCCCTCAATGGTGCATACCCATGCAATCCCTTCTGCAAGTAATCTCTTCATTTGCGATCTTCCGATTGCTAAAAGATTTCCGCTAACGGGGATCGTATATTTCGCACGTTATCCTTTCGTTTTTGTTTTTTTTTTGCGGTGAAAGTTGTTTGGTTTTGTACGCTTTCTTTGCGACTATCTTTCGATCGGCCTTTGTCCTCGATCGGATTACAAAAAAAAAGGGTGCAGGGGTTAGTTAATTGATTGCCTCGTTCCATCCACCGAAATGGCGAATTTCTCAACTTTTCAACTCTTTTTCCTGCGTTTACCTTACGTTTGCGAAATTCGCTCCGCTTTTGCTTACTTTTTACCTCGTTTTCCTTCGATTTGCCCTCGTTATGTCCCCGAATCTTTCGATTCCTCTTTGTGGCATTGAGTTATCGCTGTTTACATAGCCGTACAAAAGGATTAAATGGGTTTTTGAGAGAGTTTGCAGTGCAAAGAAAGGATATCGGCATGTTGATTAATATGATTTAACGAGCATCCTGCTAAACAAGGCGTATCCCGATTTGTCTTCGCCTGTAATTTCCAGACAAAATTACCATAATCCTCGCATTTTCTGCGGTTTACAAGGGACAGAAAGGACAAACAAAAAAAAAATACACAAATGGATAAATGGATAAAGAACTACACGAAAACCACTCAAATTCAATTTGAGTTTTCAGCATTTCGATTTTACGCTTAATTAACGAGCCCAAGGACCCTGGCTCAAGGACTGCCCGAAGTCACGATCCAGTCCCGATCGCTGTATGCAAATTGCCCATGCATTTTTTACCACTCTCCCGTCCCTTTCTCCCCCTGATGTTGTCCTCTCGCTCGCTCGCACACGTGTTTGAGGGAGAGCGCGTCGCCAAGGGGCACTTGACTTTCACTCTCACTCTTTCAGGATCCTGAAAACCAGAGGTCCCGAGATCCTGAACCGAAGAGCCCATGGGATTTGCATGCTCAATGGCCTGTGGCTAAAGACTCGCCACTTTGGCGCATAAACTTTGCAAATCCCGCTAGAGATGCCCACATACCCTTTTACTAGCTAGTTCTCAAAGGGTTGAAGAATTTTGTTAAGAAAAATCGTACAATGATCACCACACATAAATGTGTTGTTATCTCACTCGTTTTAAAACTACTTTGATGGCTTATTCTTAATAAATAAATAACTTTAAAAGCGCCAAGGGATTTTTTGAAATATGTATTACCGTCCAAAACATTTATGAAATTTATAAAAAAAAAAAGAATTTACATATATCTACATAGATAAATTTAAAGAATACAATAACAATATTATTTCTTATTTAAATAAAATAGAAATCTTCATTGTATACGTTTTAAACGTTTATAAAAACACAATACTACCAATTGCAATTTATTTTACCCATTTGAGTTGTATTCTTTTTATATTAAATATATTTTTTTTAATACTAGTAAGACGAAGAATAGTGTTAGCTATTTTGTATGTATAAAGTAAACCTAGCTACCTTTAACCCTTTGAAGTGCAGAATTTAGCCAACTGATCTTCTCCGATTGCATCGATCCCTGGTTCCCTCCCTTTCCATCGCCTTTGCATATATGCTTACATGCAGATCGGGCACTTTTATAGGATTTTATAGATAGGGCTGCTTTATTGTTGCTGCCTGTGATTAATGCGCCCGTGTTCGCATTGTTTGCGAAATTTATCGATATTTGATTTGCTGCGCGCCGCCGCCTAGAATGTGATTCGAAAATGCTCAAAGTGTATCAAATGCTTGTCGCGCGGCTTTGTTTGCGTTTTGCATAATGAAGGGAAAGTGTTTGCGAAAGGGGGAACAATTCAAATGGTGTTGGAAGTAGGGAAAGTACCAGTTCGCGACTTCATTAACGCATTGCGAAAAAACATGGGGACTTTTACGATTCTAAGCGGAACCCACAAAAAAGTGAAACCATTAAATCATAAATGAGTTGAAATGATTAATTGATTTCATAACTTTTTACGCTGGCATTTTTGGTTAAGAGCAGGGGGAATAAAATGACTGGCAGAATATAAAGGATAAATGGCCAAATGGCAATGGCAATGGCAATAGCAATAACGGGCCCCTGGCAAATATCATGTTTATGCTCATAACTTTCCAACTCAAAAGTCGACCAACTGTCAACTGTCAAATACGAGACAATTTCGCAAACGAATCCTGGCCACTTGGGGTGGGGGATGCTCTCCATAAGGACGACGACTCAGCCTCGAGTTGTGACCCTGAAAAAATAAAGGAGAGGCTGCACAAACTGGAACACACGAAAGGACACCCAAAGGATGCGTCTGAGGCAGACGTCGCAAGACAATGGATGCCGTAATGAAGAGCAGATACAAATACAGATACAGATACAAATGCATGTACAGATACAGATACAGATAGAAGATCCCGATACACAGATACAGATACGCAACGGGAGATGTCTGCAGCATCCAACAAGCAAAAAGTAAATTACAACAAAGGGACGGACGCTCAAGGAAAGGATGCGAAGTGGGCAAAAAAAAAATATATATATCTGCAGAAATCAGAGGGACGGGGCTGAAATTATTGCAAATAATTTAGAGCACATATTGCAGGGATCCGGAATATAAAAAAGGATCCGACGACCGATCCTTTTTCGGTTTGTTCGTTTGTCATTTGCCCGCAGCGAAATTCAGCAAGGACTCGCAGGAGCCAGCCCAAGAAGTAGTTCTCCCAGCCCCTCGAACATAAATTTGCAACAATTAAAAACAAAGTTAATTAAAATTTATGTGCGACAGATTCGGCTGCACACTCAAGGCAAAGAAAGTGCGGATCGGGCCCATCCTTTTGCCTAATTGCTGGGTGTGTCCTGCGAAACGGGGAGGCATTCTACGCTTCAACAGTCCACTTAAAAAAGAGAGAGTGGCTATACCCAAAAAGGCATAAAGAAAATCGCAAATTAAGATGCTGCATGGCCATACATAAAAAATGGGTGGATCAGGAGGCGATGACCATCGATGACCACCGATGACTACCAATGACCATTTGTTGACCCGTAAGACGAACAAAAGATTTCACTAGAGTACTGGTCAAATAGATGGTCAGATTTTTGCACAATTGTTATTTTTATCACCTTGTTTTCTAGGAATTGCAGAACTGAGTCTTACAACTATTTAAAAAGCTTTTGAAAACTATATTCCAATCAAAATACAATGATCAGTTGCAAATTTACTGCAAAAAAAATGAAACAAGAAAAATAATAAATAATAAAATAAAGTATATTTTAAAAACAGCTTATACTAATTTTCTATATTTGTATTTATTCCAAAAAAAAGGCAAATAATGGTTTAACTTGTTGCGATTTTATTAAAATTTTAATAAATTGGAATTCAAAACTAAAAATTCAATTTTTTATAAAGGTTATATTTTTGCTAAAATTTGTCAAAAATTTTATAAAGTTTATAAAACGAAATCCACCAAGGATTGTTTGTTTAAGTTCTCAGCTGTTTAAAACAGTTACTGTTTTGGCTGTTACTTTTTTTATTTAAGTTGTTCCACTAAAAAACATAAAATGCAAAATTAGTACACTATGTTTTGTATTGAAAATAGCTTAAGGAATTTTTAAACTTAGGAAACGCAGTAAAAAATCGATTTTTAGTAAAACGTGAAGTCGGAAAATCAGGCCATGTAATAAAACGACTTATTTATTGGCGTGAAGCAACTTTGTCAAAGTAAAATCCAAGCTGCCGCCCGCTGTTTTCGAATCCTTTGGTGGATTCCGATCGGGCGGCGCCTGCTTTGCATGACAACCGCAATTGGCGCCTCCGGCTTTACGATCCAGAAGGAGGGAGGGGGTGGACTACAGTCCTTGGGCTATAGTTTCATGCTCCGGTTGCGATCGGCCAGTTCGAATTGGCGCATCCTTTGTGCGCCTCACGAGCTCTCGACGAAGACAAAGGGCGGCCTGTCGGTTTCTTGATGCGTTGCCGATGCGTAGCAGATTTATTGGCCCCTGGCTTTGTTTGATCGGACTCAGACTCCGACTCCGTCTCCGACTCGTCCTTGTCACGTTCCACACGCTGCGAGGATGTGAGGCTGAGGCTTAGAAACCTGGACTAAGGAGCGTGAAAGTGCCGAATGTCCGGCAGCCGGACCCAAACAATGGATCAAGGACCGAGATGAGCCAATTTCAATTTCAATTTCAATTCCCGTTCCGATTCCTTGCGCAAAAATTACCCAAAACGTCTCTAAATTAGAGCAACTGTCTTGGGCGGCTCTAGTGTGGTGCGCCGAGTGGCTCGGTGGTTGGAGGGCCCACTGTGGATTGCAGCTGCAGCGTCCATCCGTCGTCCTTCCATCTTCGTGGCTACCGGACTTATCGCCTATTATCCTTTTACCTGGAGCCGACTGCCAGGAGGAGCTCTTGAAAGGCTTTCTCTAAATCCAAATCGATTCAGGGCAGCACCGAAAAGTGCCGATGTGCGGACCTATTTAATTCGAAATTGGCTGTCATTCCTTTAGACTTTCTGGTATATAAATCTTTTCTAGACTGATTTCTGCTACACTGATAAATAAAAAGGGAATAGTAAATATAAATATGTGTTTTATTTATCAATTTACTTTTTAAATTGTATGTTAAATCATATTATTAAATAAAGTGCAAAATAAATTGCATGATTTAAATTGAATATAATGTGAAAAGTTTAAGATTTAAGTTTAATATGATTTAAATTTAAGGTAACTGTTCTGTCACCACAAGATTTTAATTCCCAAAAAAAAAGGCAAATGAGTTTTTAAAATAAAATGAATATTGCCATTTTTAAAACTACTAAAAACTGAAATGGATAAAAAGCAACGCGAAAAACTTTCGTTACTTTTTGCAAGAATACTTCCAATATTTTATTATTTTAAAGGAACTTTCAATTAATCAATATGTATACAGTGTTACTGAGCTTTCCTAAAAGTAGCTTATATAGTTGGAACTATAATATATTAATTCTAATAAATTAATTACACCTTCGTTTGTAAAATAATATCTTTCGAGTAAAAAGTATTCATATTCATATTGAAATCCTTGAATAAAGCCTATTATCTTAAGTATTTTAAGACTTTCCTCAGACTTCTCAAGTTTCCTGTTTCCTTTAATTCCATTTGGCACTGACCATTCAAAGTTTATTAAATACAAATTATGCAATCAGAGGGAACAGGGGAAAGTCAGGACCCTCTCTTCGCGCATCCTTGGCCTTGGCGCATAATTAGCCCTGCAATATTCGTGGATATGGAAATCTCCCTGCCACCTTGATTGACAATCCCCCTGATCCCAATGATCCGATCCCGATCTGCCAGATCCTCGTAAGCGAGGGACGGACAAAGGAGGGAATTCATAAAAAAAGGAAACATTTCCCACGTAACCCAAGATGTCTGGAGAAAAAAAAAAGAAACGTCGCACCCCCAGGAGAAAGCAATGTTGTTGCAACCATAGCTAACAAGACTGTAATTACTCGGCAAAGATTGTTGCCCATGTAACACCTTAATGGACTTTGTGTCAGGAGCTCGAGGCTCACAGTCACAATTCGTCAGTCAGTTTTTTTTTTTTTTTTTTTTACCTTACCCCCCCCAGGAAACCCAGATAAATTTGCATAAAAAATTCCGAATTACCCGAGAAATGAAAAATGAAAAATGAAAATCCGTGACCGTGTCAGGGTGTATCCTTTCGATGATATTTTGACATGACATCGTGGAAATATTTATTTGTCATCGCCTTGACAAAGGGATTAGGCGCAATCATATTTTACGGACATGGAAATCCGTGTTTTGCCGTTTTGCTCACCGAATTAGCATAGGTCCAAGCTGGAGGAAATATTTTGACACCCAGTCCCATCAAGGAACACACAAAGACAGTTCAATTATGAGCTCAAAGGGTTAAAGGGTTGTGGACTTGTGGACTTGTGGTTGGGGTTGGGGTTTTTCGACCAGCGTAAGCAGGCTTACATGGCCCGAGCATACAAGGCATACAAAGCAAATCGGGACTAAGTCGCTTAGGCAATGTCGCCTGCAGGATGTGTCAAGATCCGAGCCAATGCGATCCCCTGACATCTGCTCCTCGCAGCCCTTTCTTATCGCCAGTGCCACATCGCTGGGCCACTGGGCTCCTAAATGCAGCAATTAACTTAAAGACTGCCTCAAGATATCCCGAGGTGCGCAGAAGGAGGAGCGGGTCACTCAAGCGCGGAGTTTAAAGTCAGTCTCTACCACAAGTAGTTGCACTTCCGACAATTACTGTACAGTACTGTAAGGACCCGAAGACTGGACGTTCCCGGGTTGATTCCACTCCTTGGCTCCTGTGCGGGAGTAATCGTAGTCGAAATGATTGCGGTCAACTTGCGTTTTCGTTTCTCAGGGTCATAGCTCGCTAAGCATGCTCAGTGCCTTGCGAACCCTCTTATGGGAGTTTCTTACTTGGCTTTGATCGGTTTAGCATGAGGTGTGTGTTGTCTTTAAACATATAAAATAATATTGAAGATGATCGAGATTTAGAGAAGTTTACACATATATATAACATAACCCGCAATATCATTAGGGATCTTAAAGTTTATTACAAAACTATAGTACTTAATGTGCATTTAATTGTCTTTTAGTTTCTATAATTGGATATCTATTTTTATATTTCCTTTAAAGTGAAGTTTATTTATATCCCTTATTATAAAAAAATACCGATAGCTTGCGTCTGTTAAATTGTTTTAAACTAAAAATTGATTTTTAAATGTAGACATACATACATCCGTAATATTTTTATTAGGAATATTAACAAATATATATATTTATTAATAATAAAGTACACATTCATCGTTAGTTTTAGCTCTTTTTCCCAAACAACTAATACAGTTTTATAGAATCCATAGATGAATTATTATTGATATTTTAATACATATTTTGCATGTTCAAAATATGTATCGTCACAGTGAGCATACTTTAAGTGGTCTAATCACACGGACATGCAAATCATGCATGTTATCCTTATTGAGTGTCCGGCGAACAAAGCCAGGCTTAAAAAGCAAGTAGGGGCGGGGGAAACAGCTCTATAAAACTAAGTAAACATTTCGATGGCAAACCAACCCAAAGTGCCACCCCATGCAATCGAAATTAAGAAATTACAATGCGGTGGGACAAAACGTCGCATGGCCAATTAAAGTATGCATACGTTTTAGGCCTATAAAAATAGTTCAAACAACTTGCATGAAGCGATAAGCAAATACCAATAAAAAGGACATCGGTGCTCCGACAGCAGAGGTGTGGGATGATACGGAGCGTCATCTGGCTGATCGGTTCGTGTTGGACAATTTAATGCAATTAGTGCGATATGCGATGGTCAGTGTTTCGGGTCGGTATCAGTATTCTCTACTTCATATCGGTAATTACAGCGCGTGTCGCTGGGATCGAAGGGATGCATCGACATACATATATCCATCCACCCTCTCTTCGCGAGGAGGTGGCCCATTGGCACATGTCATATGCCGCGGCATTCCGATTCCGATTTCACTCGGCTGATTAATGATATTATGTAATCCCATTAGGGGCATTTCGGCCGCGGGGCAGTTCGGTGAAAAAAAAAACAGAACGAACCGAAAATGCTTGTGAAATGCAATCAACCGCAATAATCGCGAAAAGCGAAAATCGAAAATCGCAGAAATCGAAAGCAAAACATTAGGCGCCTAATGCGACTAAGCCAGAAATGGGAGGTATGTGGAAAATTTGGAAGGCCCCAGAAAACCAGAAATCCAGACCAACGACCTACTTCAATGACGATGTGTTAATTTCGTATGATTGACATCTGTCGGGGCTATACGACCACGATCCTCGTTCCCATTCCGGCAGATTCTTCCTTAAAAAAAGGAAATGTCCCATCTCTTGACTTGTCATGTAAATCTGAAGGATGTTGTTGCGGCTGCCCAGGCATGACGCTACATATTCTCGGCTTTTCGGGGACTGTGTTTTTGGGGAAGGACCATGTCACAGGACATTGTCCCTATTGAGCTGTCAACGGATGACGGGACACAAAATCACAATCAAAAATCCCAAAACAGCAGATAAACAACTTTTTGCAGCCCGAACTTGAAACAGATACTTATATATTACAAACATTCGTGAAACAAGGACATCTTCTAGGACAACTTTCTCCAGCTGACAGATGCAAACTTGGCCAGCAAATAGACAAGAAAAAAACAAAAAAGAGCAAAATGCGCAGGGCGCTAGGATTGTAATTTAAGACATTGCCATTCATGACGTTTAAATTTCGCAAATTGTCAAAATTATTGCATTCGATATGCAGCGAACAAAACGAAAGGGAAAATTGTGCAATGAAGCCGACAACATTTTGCATGTCTTGCTGTTAACCCTTGGGCGAGGATGTCCTCTAATCGCTCGGAAAATGCCACCCATCCCCGCCCCTTTTTGCGAACTTCTTGAGGAGTGTGTGAAAAATTGATAGACTTGTCATTCGGTCTTCGCCGGCGGGGTGGTTTTCCCTTCGCCCATCGCCCGTCGTCCTCCTTCTCATAAAGTTGCATAAATGTCAGCCGACTGTCATGACAACCTCTTGTAAACGCCCCATAATTTTTATTATTAATGGACTCGGCCTGCCATAATCGATGATCGGGTATATCTTATATCTGCCATCTATTTGCCATGCCGAAAAGAGTTGGGCAAGGGTTCTCCAGATTGGCTGCAGTCCATTGATTAATAAAAACGCTGAGTTCTATGGTGTTTCTTACCGAAGCCCTGCAAATCGATTGTCTTATGAGCTAATGCCACATAATAAATATGAACGTTCCTTTTATAAATGGTAGCCTCTTTTTATTGGTATTTTATTTTAATTTATACTTAAAGCCTAAATCCACTTTATTTATTTTCGTTCTATTCAGTCTTTCAAATGAAAATAATTCCTCCTAGATGTTCCATTCATAAATGCATTTTCCATTGTTCTAAATTTGCAAAAATAATAGTATTCCTCTGAATTTTAATTTTAAAACTCTTCTTCTTAAATTATGAAAAATGCGGAGGGTTAACAACGTTGAGTAAATTAAGTAAATACAAAAACCAGTTGCGTACAGTGTAGAGTTAGATTGGAACAGTACCAATACACATGCTTCAAAATAGCCTAGTTTCAAACCAACCACCCGTGTAGATTAAATGTAGAATTTTAGTTAATGTTCATCAACACTAGAGGTCTCTCTCGCTTGACTGGAAAAAATGTATCCAAAACAATCAATATTTAAGGCCGTCAGATGCAGAAGACAGTCTCTCTATTAGCGCACAGTGTCCGTCAATATAGACGTGTAGCCATAAGACTGACTCTTTTGTAAAGCTGGCGACCTATACTACCCATATACATTCGGTTTAGATAAATAAATCAATATGAATTTTAACTGGGAACGCCATTCAATTGGGAATTTAATGACGAATTCACCGAGGTATGACATTCCATCTTGTGGCCATTACTTCTCAGCGTTTTGATATAAAAACTGAATTTTAAAGTTTTTTTTGGGGTTTCGGAGACTTGTCAAAAAAACAAAATCCTAAACAGTCCTTTTGTTGTAACTTGGCCAAAATTAGACGTATAGCCATAAGAGTGACTGTTTTGTAAAGCTGGCGACCTATACTACCCATCCACATTTAGTTTAGATAAATAAATTTTGTTTTGGTGCAAAAACAGATTTTTAAAAATCAATTTTTTGAAGAAATTAATTTTATGACCAATTTTTGCATTTTTGATAAGGGGTCATCATTTTTTTGAAAATATGAAAAAAATTTTAACTGGGAACGCCATTCGATTGGGAATTTAATGACAAATCCACCGAGGTATGACATTCCATCCTTCGAGAAGTAACGCTGAGAGCGTTGTGTTTGCGAATGTGAATGTTTGGCCATCGAAGGCTGCTACGCAATTTGGATATAAGATGCGCGAAATGGCACGCTTTCGCCCAAAAGTAGGCAATTCATTTTCCGCAATTCTGCCGATCTACGTAAGCAAAAATGCCTGAAAGTGAGCAATCTTCTTTTGTCAGACGCTTCTTCAAAGACATAATTTTAAATAAATACAATACATTATTTTGGCTATTTTTATTTTAAAATTGTTGCTTAAACTGCAATTACAGTTCTACAAGCATTGGTTCTGTACACGTATTTGTGCAATACATTGTAGAAATCGAATATAAATTATTTTTTTTTAATTTAATTTATTTTTAATTGTATTTCTTAGGGCTATGAAAAAAATGCACTTACAGAACGAAGATACTAATGGCTAGCTGGGACTTGTACATCTAAAGGTGATTCGATTGATTAGTTAACTGGTGAGATTGCGAGCTGCGCTTACGGCTAATACATTTTACAAATATAACGTATACTCCAAGGACTTAAAGTACTTAAATGCGAGTGTGTGTCGGCAAAAAAAAAATGATTGGAAAGTTGAGCCCCCTAAACTATTCACAGATAAGCTGGCCCAAAAAGCAGGACGTGGTGTTCCGACCCGCAGTCGGAGTCGGATCTTCGCGTTCAACGCATCGAGGAGTGGAGTGGCCACTTAGGCGGTGCTCGCCTTAGCGGAGGTGAAGGCGGCCAGCTGGGCCTTCAGAGCATCGATTTGGCACAACAGTTCGATGTTCTGGCGCTCCAGATAGGCGGCCCTGATGGCGATCTCGTCCTCCTTGATGCGGCGACGGTCGCGGGACTTCTTGGCGGCGGCATTGTTCTTCCGGCGCCGCTCATAGTAGGCGGCATCCTTCACCTGGCTGCCCGCGTTGGCCGCCGCATTGCCAACGCCGCTGGCACTGGCCGCAGAGCCGATGGAGCTGGAGTTGGACTTGCCCTCGAAGTGGCCCGCCTGGGAGTCGCAGTCGCTGGACTCCTCGGCCGCAGCCCGGTCCTCGCTCTCGCTGTTGTTGTTGGAGGAGCTGCCCTCGTTGACAGAGCCACTGCGCGAGTTGGTACGGCGCATCTTGGGATTGGTAACGGTGCGTGATCCCCCGTTGGAGCTGCGGATCTGCTCGAGCACCCGCTTGCGGTACTCCGTGTAGCGCTCCACCCGCGGATTGTCCAGCAGCACATCGGTGGCCGCAAAGTTGGCCGCAATCACCAGGGGATCGCGGGGAAAGGCCTTAAAGGGGCGAGTGCTCTTGCCCGCCTCCCCGTTGGAGGTGGTGGGCGTGGTGGCCGTGGTGGCCTCAACAGCCGGCGATTGGGGATTCTCCAGCACGTCGATCTGCATGGTGCTGGCATTGCTGGCGGGTCTCGGTGAGTTGGAGTTGGTCGTCGAGGCAGCAGGAGCTGAAGCTGATGCAGAGGCAGATGCAGCAGCAGCTGCGGCAGCGGCTGCAGCAGAGGCGGCGGCAAAGGTCTGCAGCAGGCTGGCGGTGGGCGTGACCTTGGGCGGTGCAGCAGTGGGCGTGGCCTGCTCCTGCTTGATGTTGCTGTAGTAGAAAGCGGGATACAGCGAGGCCAACTGTTGCTGCTGCTGCTGCTGTTGCTGCTGATGTTGCTGCTGCTGCTGATGTTGCTGCTGCATCTGGGCGGCATACAGCAGATTGCTGGTGGGCGAGGCTGCGGGGGAACCACTGCCATAGCTGTAGCTGGTCTGGTAGGGCGAAGGCGTCTTCCTGGGTGTCTCCACACTGTCGCAGCGACGCGAGAGATCCAGGACCTCCGCAGAGGCAGCCTGCTGTTGATGTTGCTGCTGCTGCTGCTGATGTTGCTGATGCTGCTGCTGATGTTGCTGCTGCTGCTGCTGGCTGAGGGCAGCGCCCAGTAACTGCTGCTGGTAAGCATAGGCGGCATACAGATCCATTTTGGGCAGGGAGCCCAGTGAGCCCTGAACCGGCAATTGGCTGTGGGGCAAGTGGTGCAGCGATTGCTGCTGGTGGTGCGTCTGGTGGTGCTGGTACTGGTGGTGGTGCATCAAGGGCTTGCGATCTGAGGAGATCAACAGAGAAGGAGAGAGATACAGTTAGTAAGCGGATATATGGGGGATCAGGGGGCGTGGCCAACTTACCAGTCTTGAGATCGAAGAACTGCCCGGCCATGAGTTTCTCGTGCATTAGCATGTTGCTTCAGGTTAATGTATGGTTTCTCGGGGGTTGTAATCCAACTGAGTGATGTGCGGGCTATATAGACCGATGATCTAGCTCTGCTCTTGCTATTTGATATTTGCTATTTGATATTTGCTATTTGCTATATATATCTTCACGCTGACGATGTCGAACGCAAACTGATTTCCTCTCGTCGGAAGCCTCGGCATTTATAGCCGAAGTCCGGAGGCTGCGCCGACGCTCCATTCACCACACAAATGGCGGACACGAGCGGACGGCCGAAGCGGTACGAAGCAGGTAGGCGGTGCAAAGGGCAAAGGGGTGATGTGACTCTATCGCTGTCGCACTCCCACTCGCACCCATCTAGCCTCTCTGTCTCGCCGCCTTCGAAAGGGTTTTACAAGGGTGCGGCGGCTGGCCCTTTCCATTCCGCCTTTGGTTTTCGCATTTTTCGCCAAAACCTTAGCTCTTTGTGTCATTGTTACTTCGCCATTTAGCGTAATTTAACAAAAAATAAAAAGAGTTTTCGAACGTTTTTTTATTTTAACAGTTCTCGCGAAAGGATATGGTTTTTATCGGAGGTTATTATGATGCTCATTGGGAAAAAACAGGAAAATTCGTACGACCACTTAAGTGATTTACATTTCGTTTTCCAAAGAATCTGTTTCTAAATATTTTTATACTGTAATGAGCAACCATTTTTTGGATCGATCTAGACTTTTTAACTGTAGTTATAAGATAATTCTATTGTATTTTTAAAGTTGTTAAAAACATTGGAAATTTATTTGAAAATTCCTAACATAATTTAAAACAATTCAAATTTAAGGAGTCAAGAACTCCCAACATAATTTTAAATTATTCAAATGATTTAAATCAGAACTAAAATAAAACGCTTATGGTTTTTACTTTAAGGTAAAGAAACAAATATTAAACTAGTTTTAACTTCTAGCAGATGTATATGAAATAAATAAAATAAATTTAAAACTTATAAGAATTTTGAAAAGAATGAGCAGCTGAAAATGAATAAAAAGTGTTTTATTCAATGTTTTTAAAGTATCCTTAAAGCAAAGTATGTTGGAGAGACAATGTCTATACTATTTCAGCATGTAAATGAATTATAGCTCACCCTGTCTCGTGGATACATCCAAAATTTCTTAATATTTCCGACTTAGTCTGTATTAATTAGCGCCAAATCATAGTTTTCGGACCAGAAAGAGAGGCATCTGGCTGAAGTGAAAGGGACAGCACTCGGTTTGTTGATGATGGATGCACAATGTTCAAGGGTTGCGAATGCTAAATCCGTTTGTTTTGCGCCTTTGTCCCGAAATCCTTTTGCTGACCAGCCCATCCAGGATCTGTGTATCTGGCTTTGTATATGGCGATGACGATGGCGATGGCAAATTCGCTGGATTGTGCGTGACAAATTATGGAAATTAGGCCGAGTTCTGTTTCGGCTTTCTCAGCCCTTTTCCACTGGCGTAATTCGCATCCTTTCCGCATTTCGCTAATGGAGAACTGCGTTCCCAGAATCCTGGCAAGGACACTCGCCAGTCTGGCCATTTGATTCATGACGCCGCCACCTCGGGGCTCGGGAATTGAGAACCGAGAGTCGAGAGTCGAGAGTCGAGAATTGAGAATCAAGGATCATTGCGACAAGTGTCCGTGATGTTGACTGCTTAGTGTTTGTCCTTCTGCTAAAACATCCTCGATGCATTATCCTTTATCCCTTTGGCTTCCGCTGCGGCGTGGGATCCTCAACGTCTTGTTTAACTTTGCTCAACTGTTTGTCCTAACGGTCGCCGCCTCGATGGTCAACGGAAGTGGTTTAGAGTTGGCTCTATCAGTTATGGGAAAGAAATCGGGCAGGATACTTACTATTTAAGGTTCAAGGAATGTTCAGACAGGGCAAAAAGTAACAAATTTTGTTATAATCTGTTGGCAATGAAGAAAGTTCTTGAGATAAATAAACATATATAGAAAAGATCTAGAATAAGGCTTAAAGCAAATAGACTTACCAAAATATAACCATATAAACCATTACAGAGACAATATATTATATATTTTATTTTCATATATCTGTTTTATATTTCATAACTAAAATAAATCTCATGTTTTGGGAGTACCATAAAGCAAGTATTAAAACATCATTCTCATATTAGTTATGTGCTTTTATTGGTATAAGGTTTACTAAACTTGTTAATCAGAAATCAATCAATCACCACTACCTTATCATTCATTATGCCAATCATCAGATTCCCACTTCCACCTGGACCACATTTCATTCATTCACTTTTTACAGCTCTCCATTCAGCCGGAGATTGCAAATAAAAAGAGGGATCGATTCAGTAATCAGTAAAAAACCGCGAACTTATCCGCTAATCCGTGCGCTAATCCAACCGTAAAAATGGTGGATTAAACTAAAACTCGTCCTCGTCATTGAGTCGATCGCTTACCTGAGGTCCTCTAGGATCGCTGCTCGAAAACAGATCCCGGCCATATAACCCAACTCAACCGAACCGAACCGAACCGAAACGAAACGATCCTGAACAGATGCCATAAAAAGTCGCGGCCAGAGTCGAAGCCAAAGAGTTGGCCAAATTCGCTGTAAAAACCAGATTCAGCGAAAAAAAAACGGCGTAAAAAACGGGGGACCATAAAGCCATATACTCCGACTGCTGTTCCTTCGTTATAATGAGCCCCGAACCAAAGATGCAATATTTGTGCAATCCTTTGAGTGTTGGACTGGCGACCTTGAGCGCGTTTTTTACGGACGCACTCTGCTACCTGATTCCCGAACGGGTTGGACTGCCCACCACCCACTGTAAGGAGTACTGGGCTATTGCCTAAAAAACATCCAGGGTTTTATTGCATAATGGACGATGGTTCGTGCGAAAGGGTCTCATTCCGAACCCGAGTCCGTTTTCGAGTCCGGAATATGTAGCTGCTGTTTTTTAAGGGGCCATAAATCGAAGTTTCGGCTATCCCTAAAAAAAAGGGTTCTCTCCGCCGTCCATTGTGACTGCGATTTTTATATGGCCATTCGCTGCTAGGTGACACAAAGAAAATCAGCGACTAATTGACTAAAAGGGTTTCGCCTTATATGGCCCGCCCAAAAAATAAAAGGGTGAGAGGAGTGGCTTGGACTTGGACTCGGATTTGGATTTGGATTCGGTTTTGAATTCGAGGAACCGCCGTCAACTCCTTTCGCAGCCCATTGTCTTAATGGGTTAAGAGTCGCACACTGGAATCCACACTTTCGGACGGTCCTATGTCGTAAACCAAAGTTGAAGACAAATTATCGAATATTAGCAGTGCCATTTTGTTTCTCCGAAAAAGTGTCCTCTTTTTCAACATTAAAAAACATTACTTCTCGGATGATGATAATACCACACAATTTATAAATAGTTTGTAAAGAAGTTTTTAAATTAAGAATATAAAATATCTTATTTATTCTATAATTAAAGTATGAAATACTGACACTCTGCGATTATATAGAATTTAATTATCATCAATTGTTATATTAAAATGCTACCTTTTTATTTTATGTAATTTTTTTCTAAATACCCTATTTTACATGGACAAGGTAATATTTGTGGCGCAAACTTTTTATTTTGAAAACCTTATTTCGCAGATGACTTTACTACAGTATGCAGCTCAAATCTCATAAAGTATTTACCAAATGACATATCTTCTCTATCAAATAATTAAATAACACAAAAATAAATTGTATATTTTATATAGCAATTAGCTAACATGCTGTCTTAGAGATTCACCGAAAAAAAACAGATCTTATATATCACTTGTATTAATAATAAAATATATAATTTTTCCGATAACATACTCATTTGATATCAGCAATTGTTATTTTGCAATGGTTTCTTTATTTCGCTACTAAAAAAATGTTATCTTTAATATACAAGTTTACCAAAGGATTTATTAAATTCTCTTTCCAATAAAATGTTTTGACATCATTAATAGTTATATTGCAATGCTGCTTTGTTTTTTAGTTTTCTTTCTTTCGCCACTCTCTTTCGTCGCAATTTTCGAAATAAGATTACTTTTAAATGTATGATTAGTTGTTTGGCCGTCATTCAATTGATTTTCAACTACGATGGCCGCCTAAGCCCATCAGGAAAGGCACTTGGGCCGGCTATATCCCTATATATCCCTATATCCTGCGATGCTAATGAGGAAGTAGTCGGCGAGGAAGTGAACGGGGATTACACGTGCTCCTCGGCCAAAGGACAAAGGACCCTCTTCTCTTCGCTTCTCTGTCCGCTGGAGAGTGTTTTGGGCTGGCTAGCGAAAAAGACTAACCAGGATCGAGGATCGAGGATCGAGGATAGAGGATCGAGAACAGAGGACCAAGGATCACTTGTTTGTTTTCCCTGGCATATGCAAAGTGCACACTTGCAGGGGATAATGGGAACAGGTATTGCCCGAAGGATTTACTTGGGCCACTTCCGCAAACGGAAGTGCACAGTCCACCGACTGCCGACTAAAAAAAAGACACAAGTTAAGTACTCGACGAAGGGAAGCCACCACAATGGACGTAGCTTCCGTCGTCAAATCCTTTGGCTAATTGTTATCCTATGGCCCCTAATCCTCGAGGCTGCTCAATTATGGCATCCCTTTAATTGAGAGACGTCGAGCCGCTCCAAATAGAGTCCATCTTCATTCATGGCTGACCATCAAGGCGTAAAGATCTTGGGCAAATCTTAAAGCCGAAAACTGAAAACTGAAAACCAAAAACCGAAAACCGGAACCCGGCGTCCAAAATGCAGACCAGTATTGCATTACTATGCCAATTAGTGCGGTTTTGATTACCCAAATGACATTTGCCCACAGAGACTGGCAAAGGTTCCAAGTCCCCTTATCTGGCGTAACTCATCTTTTGTTTTCAAATGGGGCGACAGCAAGTCTATCGTATTACTATACTATCTAAAGTTTGCACAGGCCAAACATCTCAGCTCAGAGAACTTTAAAGGTTGATAGAGGGCTATATAAATATTGAACACTGTTTGCGGGGGCGTGTTGGGTTCAAGGCGCTGACCCAAGATTAGGCTGATCGATTGATCGATGGGGAGACCACCGACCACCGACCATCGACCACCGATCACCCCTTACAACAATCGTATAATGCTCGTCAAATCGCCGCACAAAGAGTTCAATAGGCCGAGTGCTATTTAAATGGGCAAAACTAACTTGCTACTTCCTTACGCCATCATTGTGGCTCTTGTCTTGATGTCCTCTTGTCCCGTTGTATTGGTGTCCTGATGTCCTGGTGTCAGGACCCCAGGAAGATGGCCAGGATACAGGGGATCGAGGAGGGGTGTGTCCGTGTCAACGCCCATCGCATCGCATCGCATCGCCATCGGAAAATGTGAAAACTGTCGGGTTGGGAAATCACTCGCAAACACACAAGACGGACCAAAGAAAGCAATCCAAAGAAAGCAACATTTCACGGCTGATTTCAGTGTGGGAGATCACTAGCTACACTGTCAGAAAAATATACTTCAATTAAAATCGGTTAATTCTACCTAACATAATGAGTAATAAGATACACAAAAAATATTTGCTTTTATTTTTCTTAAGTTCAGTGGTGTAACAATTTCTGGAAAATTTTAGTTTGTAAATAGTAAAACCATTTATTTTTTTAAAACTGAATAATATAAATTTGATCTAACTGTGATCTAACAATTTATAAAATTTTTTAATTTGTAAATAAATAATGTTCAACAAAGGATAAAAATTGACACTTCAATAGCTTTGTGTTATGAGATACAGAAGTAAACAGTGTCATTGCTTTATTGCTTTAGTATTTTTCTTATCTAAACTGAATATACAAAAAAAAAATTTGAAAAATCTATCTGAAATAGTTAATAAATTTGAAAACAAGATATATTTTTTGTTGGAAATATTTCTCTTATCTAAACTAAATACACCAAAACAATTTCGCTCAGTGCAAAACTATGCTGCTGTGAGCCTCGATTGCAGGGTATTCGCCACTGATGGAATATTCATTTTGCATGCATCATTCGTTTTGATGAACTGTCAACGTTTAGGCCATTGTTCCAAAACTGAGATCCGCATCCACTGTAGCTGTATCTGTAGCTGTATCTATTTTTGTGTGTGAACCGCTTGCGGTACAGTTATGTGCGGAGAGTGTGAAACATTTATAATAGCTCACAGCGCAGAGACCCTTATTCCCAATAATCCCCCTTCATTGCTCACTTAATTTTATGCGTTTTACTGTTGATTAGCTGCCACATCTTCCATTGTCCATTGTTGGCGGACGTGGACCGTTATGGTTTGGGTTAGAGTTTTGGTTGGGGGTTCGTGCTGGAGTTAATCAAAGTGCCGGGGGCGTAGGGCCCTCATAAAAAGAGTTACGATCCAGCCGATCCCACTCAATCTTTCAAGCGGCCCTTGAAATGTTCACACCTTTTTGCGGGATTGTCCTTTTTGTTTGATTTGTCACTGTCATTGTCTGGTTTGTCGGGGCAAAGCCGCCTACGAAACCCCGTTAGAATACCGGCTACTGTTAGCCCCCTTCCTCTCCAGAACCCGATCCCTAGATCATATTGTTGGCCCACAACAATTGCTGTCAAAATGCCATTGCAGCGGTTTGCGGATTTAGCCGTCCTGGTAATTGTGTCAATTGTCAGTTCGCACCATCTCTTGGCTTTCAGTTCTCACTCTTAACTCTTAACTCCTAACTCCCTATATGAGATCTCAGTGCGGAACGGATGCTGCCCCGTCCGTATCTGAGATACAATCGAAATCGGACGAGGAACGGGAAATCCTGGAAGGAAGATCGGAACTGAACTGAACAGAACTGAACTGAACTGAACAGTCCTAAGCCTCATTCTGCATAACTCTTTCATGGAGTGACTCCGGGCCAGCTCGTAATATGAGCATTTAACCCTGTAAAGTCTTTGGCCCGGCCACGCCCATTGTATCCGAGTTCCGTTTTCTCGAGAGCCACATAGCATACTGCATACTGAATACTTTGCCTTTTGCCTCGAGTTTTTTCACATGAAACTAAAAACGACTGAAATCCATGAGATTAAACGGTCTTTGAGCGGTTTAAGCCCTTTGTGCTGGCTGTTTCGAAGGTGGCAAAATGTGCCATTGTCCCCGAGTTCTGGCAAAATTATGGACCAGCATATCATTTCATAATTTCCATTTTCAACTTCAAAATGTCTAAATCTATATCTATCTCTATATCTGCATATGCATATTTTTTTCTTGGCTTCCGAGAAGGAGAAAACGCAAATATTTTTGCAAGCTCAGTGGGCAGGAGGATTGCGATCCGACAGGTGACCGATGGCTGGATGACTGGGTGACTGGGTGATTGGGTGACTGGGTGACTAGGTGACCAGGTACAGCTCTGTGCCGATCTGCCAGACTAAGCCTGACTGTCTGGCTGTCTCAAGTTAATCTCGCATAATATTGCGTGTCCCGGACCGCGTAATCCGCCTGCAAACAAGTGTCCCGATCCGAGAAGATCTCCACTTTTAAGCCAGGAATGGATTCCAAATGACTTGACTAACTGCCGGGTTAAGCTAAGGACGGATTTCACTGAGCCAAGGTCGATGCTGTGCAGTTCCTGGCAAAGTAATGTGGAACAATCAAATGGATAAAACAACTTTGCTAAGAACTACTAAAGTTGAAACTTTTAGTTCAGTTACCACATATTATTTGATTCATCTATGACCGCTTAAAGCTACTTAACTAATATAGATATCTTAATATCTATTCTTTTATCCTCAACAAGTTTTCATATTGTCAAAAATTATAAATAATGTATCATAGAATAACTTATAACATAATTTAAGATTTAAACAAAAATTAGTGTAACTCAACTATAATATTTTGTAAGATAGTGGCTCATGTTATTGAACCATGAAACAATAAAAACTCTAGTAACATCGCCATAACAAGTTGCTTTCTCCGTTGCCAAAGATTGAAGTTCCTTGAGTCCAAATTTTGTGTAACTTAACTATTATATAGTCACTCAAGTCATAAAGCCATAATTCAGTGAAAACTCCAATTGCATTGCCAAGTTAGGTTTTTTTCTCAATTGCCAAAGATTGTTCTAAAGTTTGTGTAACTCAACTAATATATAGTGCCTCAAGTTATAGAACCATAAGTCAGTGAAAACTCCATTGCCATAGATTGAAGTTCCAAGGTTCGAAACTGATTATATTCAACTATAATATATAATATTGCCAAAGATAGAAGTTCCTTGAGTTTAAACTTAATCTAAAGTTTGTGTAACTCAACTATTAAATAGTTAATGAAAACTCCATTGCCAAAGATTAAAGTCCGAGCTAATTCTATAGTTTCGAGTAACTCGCCATATTACGTTGCTTCCTCCATTGCCAAAGATTGCGCCATTTTGGCGTTGATGGTCGTGGTTCTAACAACGATATCACAGCAGACTCTTCCAATCTCCGGGACTGGCAATAAAGTAGAAAGTAGAACAACCAATCAGAGGCAGGAGCCACAGCTGGAGGGGATTTCGAAAAACCACCACCGCTGCGACTTCATTTTGTGCCTGTGTTTGATGGCAAACTGGTTCTCCGGGCAATGAATCTGATTCCCAGTCCCCGGCAACTTCATTACAGCCAGGAGATATGAGACCACATATTAGATGGAGGTGGAGGAGGAGGTGGAGGTTTTGATTTCGGAGTGGGTGACGGATCCACAGATCCAGGGCTTAGGGAAAATGTGACAGCTGTGCCAGCTGACCCAGTCCATGGGCCACAGTCCATTGTCCATTGTCCACTGGAGGCCATTGTGTCCATCCGGAGGCGAGGGCGTCTGAGTCTCTTGCATTTAATAAGTAAATAGCGGGCGACAGACATACACTTTCATTATCGCAAATGAAAGGGTTCGGCAAAGCGGCTGTGGTTCGGCAAAGCCCTTCTGTGACATTGCCTAGTTTTCCCACTTTTCCTCGCTTTCCCGGGCGGTTGCTTAATGATAACAAAAACCGGATGGATGGCGTTGGCTTGATTGCAAGTGGTTGCTCTCTCTGGGATGACCGCTGCTTTGGTCAATTTTTGGCAATTTCCCACAATAGTTGTCTCAACCCTTCTGTTTTTTTTTTGGTTTTCGGGTTTTCTGGCTTTGGTTTTCTGGGACACAGCAGGGTGGCTGAACTGGAGTTTTGGCGACCCCCCCAACCCATCAATTTGGCGCGTTGACACATTTATTGGGGAGTCTGTGGAATTAGTGGCTGGGCCGCAACTAGATTGGGTGCCCCGACTCCACAAATAAATCGATTTGGTGAGCTGTGACCAGGCAACCACCTGCTTATGGTCAAAAACCTTTGTCATTGATACCATTTGTGCCATTGAAAAATGGTTTTAATGGTCCATCAAAAGCGGGGAAACTCGAGAGCGCAGCAATATTATAAGATTATCTGAAACGGACAACCTCGAATCCTTGAATTTGTGGCCAGACAAGTGGAAGCGATGCGAAGAAAGCAGATCAGATCCTATCCGATCAGATCACTTCCTGTCTCTTACCCTTCGCCGATTATCTTTTTGTCATTGTGGTCGGGCCTAGTGTTTGCCAAACAGAAATCAGCGGAGCGAGCAAAAGAGTTCCCCCTTTCTCTGCCTGGGAACGGCTGACCCACGGAATCCCTTTCTCCACCATATATATATATATATGGATCGCCTGTCAGCGGAGGCCATTAGCCTGGGTTTTCCCAACAAATCCGGCCTGGACAAAGGAGAAACACTCACATATGCCACGCCATCTTAGCGTTGAGGCCCACAAAACCCCTAATGATCCTCGGTTCCGGTTCATCTTTGGATACCTCTGAATGCCCTGAATGCCTGGCATACCCTGCAAACAATTTGCCACAAGTTGCCATGATTAATTAACTGCCAGTGGCAATGGCTATGGCATTTGCATTTCCATTAGCACGGCTCATGTTGCGTTCTTGTTCGGCCCGTAATTTGAGGCGCTCAATTTTTCGACGCATAATTAGAAGAGAAATGCGGACTGAGGACCGCTGGCTGAGGAATTGTTTCGGCACACGAGCCACACGACGACTTTCCTTCACTAATTGTTGATGGGATCGGGAACGGGAACGAGAACTGAAAAATTCAAAGGAACTGCTGGAAGAAAGTTCCTCGGCAGCCTCCTGCCTCGAAGCCCGAATTTTGATCCTTTCGCTGGGAGTGTGGCAAACGAATCGATTTTGGGTTATGCCCTAAGTGAGCCCATTTGTTGGAATTTGTAAACTGTAAAATCGTAGGCAATTGTTGGGAGATTATTTGTTCTAATGTGGTATCCTTTTTTGGTTCCAAACTACACTTCTTGAGATAAATAGGTTAGTTAGTGTGGTGATTAAAACTGTATTATGCTGATTCAAAAATATAAACGCTGCATCAGAGTCCTAGATATGTAATTAAGATAATTTGAACTTCGCATACAACATTATAACTCTTGCCCTTAATCGTAATCAAAAGAAAATCTAAGCGACAGCCGTTCAAAAGCAAGTTACTTAAGGTAACTTTGGTACTAGTGTGATGATAGAATTGATCTTCAAACATGTTTTATAATAAAGATTGTAAAAACATAATACAAAATGGTATAACAAAAAGCTGTAGTACAACTCGAGTTACTTGAGGTGACTTTGGTAGTACTGCTAGTGTGATGACATGTAAGTAAGTTGAAAATAATACGTTGTGGTTTAAAAAAAAACAGCAGTAAGACTCAATTTACTCAATTTTAATACTATTGTGGTGATAGAATTGATCTTGAAAGATTTTATAGTATAGTACACCAGGTTCAGTTAGTAAATTCAATCGAACTGGGCTTAACTTCGCAAATAATATCCATCCAGCTTGCCGCTGACCATGTCCCAAAGGAAATCCTGGTAAATGCCACGGAGAGCGAGTGCCTAAAGAGCCACACGAGCCAAGCGACAGATCGCCTCCCATTGTTGGCCAGTTTATCAAAGATGCGAAAACAGCCAACTCACGCTTAAGTGGAAGGCTGCCTAATGAGCGTGTTCAGTGCTCTTTTTTCGGGGTCCACGTTCAATGTTCAATGTTCAATGCTCAATGACCAGTGTGGTCAGCAGCTGGAAAACGAACACATGTGGCTCATGCCCATGTCCAGTGAAAGGATTCGACTTTGCATTCTGGATGCTGGATTTCAGACTCTAGACTTGGAATGCGGCATAGCAAGCACACATCCTCATTAATCTCGAGGGGGCGTAGATCTGACTGACTCGGGATCATCGTAAGGTTCGAAATTGCTCTGGCCCTAATGCACAACATATTGCAACTTAATGCCGGGGAAACGCGATTCGAAATCCATTTCGATGGCTTGACTTGCGTTTTTGTTTTTCCACCATCAATGGCCAGCTAGTTGGGAGTCCAACGAAAATATAATAAGTGGGCACGTGTTTCTGCTCGCTCTACAGGGCAACGGGCAAAGGGCAAAGGGCAAAGGGCATACAAACGATTTGTTTTTCTACGGCCAACAGGCCCTTGGGCCTTCTTCGTTCTTCGTTCCTCGTCTGGCGTTTGTTTTTACACATAAATATTTGTTTTTATTTGCTTAAGCACTGAGAATTTGTTTCGTCTTCTAGGGAACACACTATAGGGAATACTGAGCACGGAACACAGCCGAATCCCTGTCCAGGCGCCAATGGAGAACCTCTTAAGCCTTTCCAGCTGCCCAGCGGAAGTGAAGTCGGAGTTACTTAAAATAGCCTCACATTCGCTGCGGTCATCGGTTGTGTTTACGAAAACCACACTCCCAAAAGCAGTATTCAACGTTTCGGGTTAAAAAAACAAAGCGCTGCAGTCCAAATTGTTGAGTTATCCTGACATGCACATAAATCAGAAAGACTGGAAATAATATCACGACTTTCAGAAACTGAAATTCGTAATATTTCTATGATCTGCATTTAAAAAATTTGAAAATTTGAATACAAATGTTTGAAAAAAGGGTACAACATATTTTATGACAAACTTAGTCACATTTTTAAGTCCATTTTAAAAGCGTCAAGAAAGGAGGTTTCCCATTGAAACTAAATTATTTTCGACATAAAGGGAACATGCGGATTTGAATATAAAATTTTAAAAACTGGATAAACATTTTCGAATAGGGGTACAGCATAAATTTTTAATTTAATCAAAACAAATTGTCTAATTAATTACCAAGAAGTAAAATGCAAAATTCCAAAACAATATATATTTTATTCTGTTCACAAAATATGTTTAAAATCCGACCTGAATAAAAATATCTTTTGTAATTTTGTAGGCTTTGAAATTTAGTCGGTACAAATTGCATAGTATGTTTAAAAAAACTTATATTTATTTTATTTCTGTTCTAAAAAAAATGTTCTTATAAAAATACATTGTTTAAAATATGTTGAATTTATTTTGCCATTTTGGTGTATTTAAGTTGTTATTTAAAAAGATTTTCTTTCATGAATTGCATAAGCTTATTGATTGGGAAATGGACTGAAGAGGTGCAATCGGTTGCCCAGCCACCGAGCACTGCGTCTCCGCTCTGGATTAGACTAATTTTTAAATGGAATTGCAGTCCGCTCGGTTCACACATAGCTGGTCTGCTCTGAATCGCAGGATGGCAGGATGGAAGGATGGCCGGATGGCAGGACGTAAGAGAGTTCTGAGCTGTGGGCGTGTGCGGACCATGGATTTCACACACCGATCGCAGGAGGAACGGTCCTGCAACGATCCGTTCGCAGCATGACGAAAGGTAAATTTGTAAACAATTGTGCTAATTAAGCCAGCCCAATAAAAATCGGCTCACGGAGGCCTGAGATCTCAATCTCCTGGGGAGATCCAGGCGAGCACTTGAACTAAATCCGGTAGCTTAAACGAGTTAAAGGAACTTGAACGGAACTTAATCCCATAAATTTGGGAAAAATACAATTTTAATCAGGTTAATTCGTGTGTAGCGCGACTGTTGCATGGTTTTGGGATTCGGGATGTGGGATCTGTGATCTGTGCTCGGGAATCTGGGCCATAGGATCAGACGGGCGTTCAGGTAGGCGGTAGGTCGGTCAGTGAGTGGGTCGAGCGAAAGGATTAGGCCCTGGATCTCGGGGATTTAGCGCAAACAGAGGTGCGTCCCGCACTCCTGCGACATTTTAATTTAATCTCCGATTACGGCGAGCGAAGCAGGAGATCGCGAATAACGGATAGCGGATCACGGATCGGGATCGGGATCAGTCCGACAGATTAGGCCACTCGCCTGCTCGTATATTGCCAAATAGTGCTCGAACTCGCCCAAGGGGCCAGTTCGATTGCAAAAGTTTCACGTAAATCCGTAAGATTAGATGGCTAGATCCCCAGATTTCCACATTCCCTGCCGCGCTCAGCCCAATTGTTAGGTCAATTGCCAAATCACTTGAGCGGCGAATGGAAAACTGGGCCATCCGAAAAGGTTAAGATAAAAGCAGCCTAGGTAGAGCCGGAAAGCCACTGTTCATGCCCACTAAAGCTAGCAGTGCCTCCGATGATCCCATTCCCCTGATCCCCAGCGTAGTCTGCTGGACTAGCTGCGTTGACTTTCGAACCCATGCGAAGACTAAGTAAACCACTCAGACTTATGCATCTCCATCACCGATTTATAGCGAGCCCTAACCGCTGATATAACTTGGGCAATATATTTTTAAATTTAATTATAAGATGGATATAATGGGTCCATGGGTTTGAAAATTAACTGATTTCATTTAAATCATCAATTATTTGTTTTTTTTTTTCTACTAAACGGCTTTTACCATACTATAAATAATTTATTTAGAATATAGGGTACTAGCTTCTATGGCCATCGACTTAAATATTTTTAAACTATTTTAAATTTAATTAAATTAATAATTTCATATCAGAAGCACTGATTAAACTAACGCAAGCAAACCAAAATATGCGCCATATTTATGATAAACGCACATACTCTTTTCATCTTTGATATTTCAAAGTTAAAATTAAATTAATGTTACAATTACAACTGCGGACAAAATTAAAGTATTTTTTAGCTTATGGAAATATCAATTAAAAATAGTTTGGAAGAACAATTGTTTTAATTTGTTCACCAAGCTAATACTATACAATAATGGTGCAAATATAAAAAGTCACACCTAATTTAGGTATTAAAACTGTTTTATTTCAATACAAAGTGCAGATGAAGTACGATTCATGGTCATTTTCTTAAATTTAATTATTTTGACCGCAGCTGTGCCTTAGATTACGACCTTAAAGTCTACTCTAAGACTCTATTAAATTAACCGATTATAAAAAATAGCTTAGCAATAAACTAGCTATTCAGCAGATGCTTTTTTTTAAACTATAAAAATATTTACTATAGTTACATTTTCAGAACTTGAAGTATGAAAAATACAATATAAAATACATTGCAAAATCAAAAGTTTGTATCGATCTGCAACAAAATTAAACACGGTAATTTTGGACCCGTTTTTAACCATATTAACTAAAACCAAATAAATACGATAAAGAGGAGTTACAATATATACATATATAACTAACTTGATTTTTGGTCTTGAGGAGGTAACATTTGCAGGACAATTTCTTCCAGCCAAAATTCAGCCGAAAACCTGCGACTAATAATTTCTGAATATTAATTGTCAGAGCCCACGATCCAAGCGGCCACGTGCTGATCATGCGCTGGCTGAAAAGGATTGCCAATCGATCGTGACGCCCCAAAAGGGAAGGGATTAGAGCCGTGCCGTGAGTAAACAGATTTTGATCGTCAGGATCTCCGGCGAAATGTCAACACAGATCAGAAGAGTTATTTCGAGGGCTGCGATCCTGGCGAATCAGATGCGATTTGCGATTTGCTATTTGCGATCGCCTTGGGGTTGAAACACGAAAAGGAGGATCGTCACGAGGGGATCGCGGATGCTGATTGAAATTTTGGCCTTCTCACCTGGCGGCGAAAGTGAGTGTCCCTTTTCTCGCCTGCGATTGGAGTGTGCTCTGCACGTGGCCGCAGGACACACATTCCGAGGTCGTCCATTGTGTGGTTTGGCCCGCCCGTCGTTTGTTGTGCTGCCTCTCCTTCGTTTTTCCCAATTTTTTTTTTTTGGCATTTTTTTGTGAGTTTGATCTTCTTCAGGGAGATACAGTCTGGTTCTCGCCCATTTTCCGCCATCGATTACAGGAAAATGATGATGTTCCTGAAGGATAATCTCGGTTGCAACATCTCGAAGTGGTCTGGCCCAGGGTTATGCATCATTATTTGGCTCACACTTGACATCTCGATTGTTGGCGAAGAAAGGGAATAAAGGCCGGCACAACAAGATGCCAATTAGGCACTTCTTCTTGTTGTGCGATCCGTAGATCAGTTCGGGATCTACAGATCACGCGTCCCCGAGGAATGGAGCTTAGCTGGAACCATTTTTATTGTGAATTTCGATTCGAAATTGGACATTTGGCAGCGCCATTTTGCTGCGGCGTTACGAGATTCCCATCACGCAAGGGTTGCACAAGGGTTGAATGCTCTGGAGTCATCTCCAAAGGGGTGGTCACCATCAACCCCCTGACGCCCAACCCCCGAGAAGTCGAGGAACACGTGTCCATGATTAAATAAAATGTTTGGCAATTCGTCTAGTCCAACTCTAGCCACCCTTTTAAGACTCTTTTCCCATTTAGTTCTTGCCGAAAAAGGAGTAAAAATAAACGGGGGAAGTGACAGCATCGATTGGATATGGGTTATGGGTCTGCAAGTTCCGGTGCCATCTCCCTGATGAAGCTAAAGATAGAAAGGGGTGCATGAACGATTAAAGCCTAAGGCCACAAAACTGACCAGAAACTCAGAGATAATAGCAATCCTCATTCAATACTCATGAGGGAAGAATATAAATTGTAGAGTGAAGTGTATACTGAAAATCCTCAGAAAATGTAAGAAGTATTAATATCGATTGACTAGAAGGAGAGTTTTCACTAGTAATTGTGTTTCTAAATTGAAATTGGTTAAAATAAGTTTAAGGCTTGGTTAGCCTTCTTGTCCTAATGGAAAGCTAAAAACCTTATTTTAGCTACCGTAAGGACAAGGCCTAATTTTTATGCTGAAATATAAAAAAAATATAATATCGGTAAGCCGACGTTTTTATACTAATAAAATATTACAAAAATAAAATATCCTATAGTACAATATAATTCAATTTATGAAATATGAAGCATTGTCGATTATCCGATGCATTTTCCTTCGTTTCAAATGCAGAGTTTTATAATATCGTTTTCCGATTTTAATATAAATAAAAACTGTAAATCTAAAATAGGAAGTTATTTTTTATCTCAAAGTATATTGTTCTATAATTTGTAATTTATTTATTTACAGTGAGGTTATAATATGTATAAATTTATTTTTTTGATTGTTGCTTTTGGAGCTATATGACCTACAATAGAAGGTTTGGAAAGTTGCATCTATATAGCCTTAGAACGGGCATTTGGAAATGGCTTCGTCGACCAGTGATGCTGAACTAGATTATATATACTTTTCAGAAATATCTTCTTCAATGCGGTCCCATTCCTTGAAATTACAGTCCCTCTGACAGGGTATACAAATTTAATACGATTTAAAATGTATCTTAAAATGTTTTCATTAAATTAACCATCTTAGAACTGATTCTAAAATTAAAAATACATTAAACTATTTTCAATACAACTCAATTATCACTAACAAAAAAAAACGGATTCGCTTCGGACTATTCGTTTGAGATAAAAACTTTTGAACATCGTTTTTTTCCCAGATGTTTTGCCAATTCATTTTGGCCAAGCCACAGACGTGTGAACACCTCGATGATTGGCCACTAATGTTCAGGGGTTCATTTTTCATTTGCCAAATTTTACAGTTAATGCGGTGGACAAAAAGAGCTGAGGAAAAAGCGGCTAATATCCTTCGTCGATCCAACGGAAGCAGGACTCGTATGTGTGTGTTTTTTTCTCTTTCTGGACACACTGGACAATGGCGTTTTTATTGATAAAAATTATGCACGCTGTCAAACAAAGGCGAGTCCCGAAAATGTTGGACAACTTGACTCAGCAGAAAAAAAAGAAAGGCGAAGACGAAGACGAACGGTGCGGGGACAAAGAACCTGCTGTCATAATGGCTCAATCAGGCAGCAGGACTACGGACTAACGGTACACCCATGTACCATGTACCATGGCATCCTGGCATCCTGGCATCCTGGCCCTCTGTTGACACAATGTCTGGCGGACGGGGGAAACGACATTGCTGTGGTCACCCAAATGTCATCCATCCAAGGAAGCGGAAAAAAGGACATCGACATGGCGACAACTTCGACTTCGTCGGCGGCTTACATAAAAAGGATCTTCTCTCGTCTATTTGCCTAACTGTTTCTGCGAGTGTGTTTGTGTGCGGATGTGTTAACGGTGCCCAGCGAGTCCTGCGCAGGACACTCTCGAATTGACTTTGACTTGGACCGACAATGTGGGCAAAAACAATGTCACAAAGGTCCGAAACTACATTGAAAATGGTAGCGTTAAATTTGCTTAATCATACAAGAATTATGTATTATTTATGCCTTAATCAACGAATGCTAAGCCATAAAAATAAACTTGATGAATTTAAAAGCCTATGAACAAGGGAAATTCAAGATATATTATGTCAAAATATAATTATTAAATTCTGAAACTGTAAATTTGTAAGCCAATTTCATGATGTGTAAACCAAATTTTTTTTAATTTTACTATTTAAGGCAAAAACGACAAATACTTTATCCTTAGATTTTATAAAAATATGCCAAGTTATTGGTTTTAAAATATTAAATAAAATGATAGTCAAAAACAACATTTTTATGAAACGATTATGAAAAATAAATATTGAAAAACATATAACCAAAAAAGGTTTTAAAACTGTAATTGGGTGGCTTTACCCTTCGCTTGAATTGTCAGACAATAGAATTTAATCACGTTTTACTGTTTCTTAAGCCCGATTTTTCTCTGCCAACGTATTTTAAAAGACTCAATTTTCTTAGCTAATTTTCGGCAGTCACTCAGCAGGATGCCCAGAAAAGAGCCAACTACTACTTGGATTTTCTATTGAAATTCTCAACTGTGAAGAGTGGGCGGATCGGGAAGACGCCCATTTCAGCTAACGATTATGTGGCAGAAAATTTGGCAATTCCGTTAAAAAGCAAACAGGATTCGGCCAAAGGATTTGCCAGCCAAAGCGTAAAATGCCGTTTTCAACCTTTTCTCCCCTGAGGACCTCAACTATTCATTCTATTCTTAGGTAAAGATGACGCGACGCCTTGTTGACTTAAGATTACGAGGATGCAGCCAGCCGGAGGATTGCAGGATGACAGGATGGCAGGATGGCAGGAGATCCTGTCCCTGTTCACTTGTCGCTACTTACACACTTACCATTTAATCCGGCTGAGCTGCATAATTTTCCGTAAAAAACAAACAATATTAGTGGCAAGGCATCCGTTTTCGGTTGTGTGGGGTTATGCATTTGAACAGTTGTGACATAGGAAGCGATTTAAAACTACTGGCTCTTCTTGATGACGTGCGCCAAGTCGTAGACTCCGCGCACAGCCTTCAGCTTCACGCCGGGCACATCCTGCAGCCGGCCCACGCGGCACAGGACGATGTTGTGCTCCTGCAGGTTGTGCCCGATGCCGGGGATGTAGGCCACCATCTCCTTGCCGGTGGAGAGACGCACCAGCACGCACTTGCGGTTGGCCGAGTTCGGCTTCTTGGGTTTCTTGATCAGCGTCTTCAGGACGACGCCCTTGGCGAAGGGCTTGCCGTCGAGCGGCTGGCGCGGCGGTCGCGTCTTCACGTGCGGCCCACTGCGATGCATCTGCTGCAGGGAGGCCATTCCCCGCATGGCCGTCTCAAAACTGCTCTGGATGGCTGCGGAAACACGGAAATGCAGATGGGTTTAAGTCAGTATTTAATCGAGGAAACTCTTCAATTCTTCTATAAAAGCTCTCGTTTAAGTTAAGTCTCGGCGCCTTTAACTTTTAAGCAAAATATGTTAAACCATGACATGATCTAATCAATTGTTTCCAAGGGATCAGTACAAAGTAAAAACTATTTCATATTATATCGAATTCAAAGTCAAACCTCAGTGTCCTAGAAAACTTTTCCAAACGAGAAAACGATTTTCTAATTCTTAGATTTGATCAATTGTTTCCAAAGACTGAGCAATACAGCGAAAACTATGGAAATGCCGTCTCAAAATACTTCTGAGACACTCAGAAAGTATAATCTTAAATTTAATTGCAATATTACTTTAAGAAAAAGTTAGGAAATAATTGTTGTAGTAGGAACTTTTTATTTAGGATCATACAAATAATGGTTTAACTTCATATAGTAAGAAAATTAATTATTTCCCTAAAAATCTCGAATCATAGAGTGAACATATATACTCAGTCAGTTGACTTTCTAATCGTAAAAGATATGCCAAGCTATGGTCTCAAATTAATAACCGAATTGGTTAGGGCTAAGATCAGTTATGATCATTAAAAGTGTGGTTCATGAAGCATATGGACTCAAAACAATGGAAATTGGAAGACCATGGTCGAGGGTGATCGGTTGGAATCACAGATCGATCCAACGAACGACTGTACCCAATCCCGAAATGCGGACAAAAGGGTCATTTCCATGGACAGTTGGTCAGTGTGATTGACAATGCCCGCTGGTTCTGGTTCTCCCGATCACTGTGCCATTGTCACAGGGCTAATCTCTGTGAAAATCGAGAATTGTGCGGAATGCAATCTGCGAATGTCGACTGGCGAATGGCGAATAGCGACAATAATTGCAGCCAAATGACGCGCAAGCCGGCGATCCGGTGATCCTGTCAAGCCTTTTTGGCCAAAAACAAAGCGTCGAAGGGGGACGATCCATCGTTTTCAATTATAAATGCCACACACACAAACAGTGCGGCAGGTAATAATTTTCATATGCCGGATTGCCGGACAAACAAATCCGGCACTTCTTTTGTCCTGCAACCTGCGACCTTTTTTGTGCGGTTTAAAAATGTGCCATTGTTCGGGCACTTTTCTAACTTTTGGGGTGACAGGTTTTCAATTATTTTTGCAATTTAAATTGTGGGGGAGTCGTTGTGGAATGCGCATGTGAAACGGGCTATGAAAATATTCACAGGGAAAAGTGAGTCCGCCACGCGCTCTACAAAAAGAGTTGGGGAAAAGCAATGAAAATATGTGAAAATTGAGGGAAAATCGAGGGAAAAACAAAAACACTTTTGTGCGCCCGGTTTGTTTGATTTTCCACATCGGGAAGGTGAAGGGTTGAAAAACCCGCCAAGTCATGGACATCCAAAGGGACAGGACCCTTCATAGGAGAACTCTACCTCACTAAAACAGTTCAAACAAAACTCCAAATTAGTTGTTAACTTATTTAAGTTTAACTCACCCTGCGAAGTCAGTTGTTTCGTAATGCCAAAAGTTTGCCGCAGGAAATTCATGTTGGGTGTGTTCCGTTTAACTTATAAATATGTTTGCAGCCTTTCCCAGAAGCAGTGGAGCTGGTTTGTAAACTATTTGGTAAGCTTTTTGTGTTATAAAATCAAAATAATAAAATTCCAATTCACTTCGAATGTGACAATCAGCTGTTTCTTGGATGTGGGCAAGTATCGATATTTTTCCATCTCTAACGCTTGATGCGCGCTTAACAGCATACTGTAGAGACAGTTAACAGCACTCTAAAGTTATCGTAAACTGTTAGCTGACAGAGTTGCCAGATTGCATTCCCAGAGCGGGAGATTCAAACATATATTTTAAATGGCTCTCACTTAAGCCCAATTACTTAAGAAAATACATTTTCCCAATTAAACAATAGAGTAGATACACAAAAGCGTAAAATTTTTTGAATATATCTTTTTTAATACAAAATTCGCATATGTACGTTTAAAACTCTGCTGTATATGAACTTAAAATAGATTAGGATGCTTTTTGGGTTTTGCGTGGACTTTGCGCATACGATACAATGTCGGGTGAAATTAGTCACACTACCTTAATGCTAGATAGTTGGTTTGCCTTACAAGTTAGTTAGGTTGCTAGTTAGAGTGCCTATCCTAATTGAACTAATCAATTCGAGTCGTTGACGCTTACACTGTAATAAATAAATAACACTATGCTACAGGGCTTAGTCGAGATGCAATTTGACCCCCAGGGGGTTGCACACACAATAATATGCTATTGAATTAAACCAAAGTGTAAAAAAAATAATAAAAATAATAATTCTACTGACTATCTGGCCGGCAGCAACAAGAAAAGAGTATAACATTAATATGTATCAGCCCTGTTTCCGCCTCTTATTCCAAACAAATTTAATAGTATGTTTCTCTTGTTAAATACTATTTTTAAGCCAAAACATCAGCATTAGCGTTGCACGACTTAGCTTTAAATAATTTTGTTCCAAAACATTAGTCTTTCCGTTAATTGATAATTTTCCTATAAATTAAATCCAAACTGGAAACTTCATGTGCTTAAATTTCTCTACAAATTCAATACAATTTTTGGTTCTAGCGCAAAACTACTTCAGTATATGAAAAATAATCAATTTTTAGAACAAATCACTTATCTAATTTAAGGCTTTACGTTTAATGTTGTAAATGTGCTGCATATCGATTGAAGTTAGAGGCTTTTGGCTTAGTTAATTGCCAAATTAAATTGGTTTATGGAAAACTTAGTAAAATCTAATATTCAAGTGTTTTTAACTGCTCTGCCGACCTGTTCTATGAATAACCGATAATAATACACGTCAATTCTGGGCTCCCTAAGCCTAGTTGTCTGTTTTCGGGGAACTTGTGCTCCTTCTGATCCTCGTGATCCTGGTGATCCTTGTGATCCTGCTCCTCCAGCCATCACACCTCAATACTGTTCAGACTGCCGGAGGAAATGTTGTCCGTGTGGCTGCCCAGTCGCGTCCTCTTGATCATCGCCCTGCTGGGCATCGGCGATCGCTGGACTCGCGGACTTCCTGGCACAATGGGTATGCCCACCAGTCCATTGGGATGCCCACCAGGATGACCTGGATGAACAGGATGATTGGGATGCCCTGGATGGTGGTGCAGATGTTGGTGGTGCGGCGGCAGGTTGTTGTTGTTATTGTTGTTGTGGTGGTGGCTCAAATTCAAGTTCAGATTGAGATTGCTGTGGCTATTGTGCACCTGGCCGCCCGAAGTGCGTCGCTGGCGCCTCAGCGATGGAATCCTGGTGGGCGTAGGCGTTCCCGCCCCATCCTCCCGCGGACTCATCATGGGCGACGCCTGGTGGTGGTTATGGGTGGGTGCCTGCTGGTAGTAGGCGGAATGTGGCGGCACTGGCGGTGGCTGCTGCTGCTGCTGCTGTTGGTGGTAATCCAGGCGCTTGTGCATCAAGGTGGGCGTGCCAGGAGGATGATACGGCTGCGCATGATGCAGGCCATTCTGATGCAGACCGGAGTTATTCTGTGGAATTTACAAGGCACTCGTTAGTACAGTCAACTGGACGCATGTTGGCGATCATGATTCATGAGTGAATATGAATGACAATGGGGACAAAACAATATCGGCTGGGGGTTGGCTTTTTCTAGTTGCAGTTGAGGGAAAATAACAGCACAGGGGATATATGCCTACCAAAATATTAATGTTTAGCCTATTCAAATCAAGTTGCTCCCTGAATTTGGACTAATAAATCAACTAATAATACCTTACGTAATCCAACATATAAATACATCCCAAATTGTAACTTCGAATTAGGTTTTGCATATAATCCCATGGGTATATATCAAAAAATCATAAATATACATTTTTTGAAGTGCTGATGGCATATACTCCATCATTAATATACATTATTTTATTTTAAGACCTATTAACATTCTTTGAAATGCATATTAAATACAAAAGCTAGTTATTCTTTATAAATCGAAAAACATACCTATGTTAAAAATATATTTTAATCGCGTAGAGCAATATTAGGAGTTGATAATTTTAACTATGCTCTACTTTATATGTATAAATCGGATGACTTGATAAATAATGTAGTTTATAGATTTTAATTTAATTTTAATTTAAACTGCCATTATGTTGTCTTCCATATATCCCCAAAATATATATATATATTTGTAAGATCCCCAGAGTGCCCATCCCCTGTGCTGTTACTTTAATCCACCTCAACCGCAGGCTTACTTGGCCAGCCGTGGATGCTGGTTTCTTGGGCAGCGGTGGCAGCGGTTTGCTGGGCGCCTCCAGGACAGGATTGTGCGGATCCTGCGGCTCGTGGTCGAGTTTCGGGTGGAGGTTCAGGTTCAGCTTGACGGCCTCGTCGCAGGCCTCTAGAGTTTCGCAGGAGGACGAGGCGACCGCCGGCAGGCTCTGGTCCTGGTCATCCTCACCCTCGTCCTCCGCATCGGCCTGCTGCTCCACCGCTTCCGGCTGCTGCTCCGTGGCCAGATCCCTGGCAATGCAGTTGCCATTTCCGTTTCCGTTTCCATTCGCCAGCGGCGGCAGGAAACGCAGCTCCATCACGTTGCGATTCTGGAACATTGGACGCTCAATGTGGGCGGGCGAATCTCGGCGAGATTTGTGGCAGAATAACCAAGCGAAAGAGACAGAGACAGCAAGACAAAGAGCGAGAGGGCAAGCGGGCAAGCGAGACAGAGCTACCACATTCGAAAGTGAGGGGTGAATACTAATAATTTGAATTTGTATTTGAATTTTGACCAACCAACCAGCGAAAAGTTTTGGATGAAGCTGTGTGAAAAGTGGGCTCGGATTAAGTCCCGAAAGTTTATAATTTACCTTATCGGATGCCGTTTCCTGGGCCAGCGGATTGGGCGTGATATTCATCCGGGGAATCACTCCGTTGAGACGCCTCACATCGCCACTTTTGTGGTGTCCACCCACTCCCAAAACGGCGGAGGTCACAAAGTCCGCTTGGATGTGCTCCAATTGCGGTTTGTTCTCGTCTGTGGATAAAGAGAAAGCACTTTTAATGGGGGCCCTTGAAATCTGTGATCCATATGGGTTACCTAATCAATAAAATACGTGCTTAATATACTGAAATTTATACCCTTTATAAATTACCATTCGAAATTTATCTATATAATTGGAGATATGATTGGGATATTAACATTTATATGTTTTCAACTTGATTACAATTAAATAAAAGTAGGCTTTAAACTAAGAATTTGACCATACATACGAAAAAATTAGTCTTGAAGTCATACACATAGATTAAAAGTTTGATTTTTAATAATAAATTTAGCAATAAAGTCAAGAAAAGTACAATATCTATTTTTGATTATATTATTTAATTTTAGTAATAAGAAAATTTTGATATACATAATAGCAAAAAACAAAAAAAATACAAACATCTTAAAAATTTCTAACATTAACTAAAACTTACTGCCAAATTAATTGGAAAACTTCTAAAACCACTTAAAATAAATGGGACTAAATAAAATCAAACAATAATAAATCTTGGTGATTTAAAAAATATGTGTTTAAGTATTGGACTTAATTCTGATGGTTTTTGCATCGAAAGTACTGTAGTTTATTTTTTTGTCGCTACCCCAACTTTTTAAAACTTCCTTCAATTGAATTGTTAAACTTACCCTCTGGTTGGCTGTTTTCCCGCCTTTTCAGACACATGCAAGCCACCAAGGAGGCGATGAGGAGCAGTATACCTCCACCGGCAGCTCCTGCGATCACCGGATATATGGAGTTCTGCCGCTGATCCGCTGTTTTATTGGCGGGCTCTGGTGTCGATGAAGATGAAGCGGCCTGATCAGTGGTTTCTATGGAAATAAGGGTATATGTATGTTAGGAAATCTCTTGCAAACGAATGACAGTACTCAGTACTTACTTTTCGTCCTTGCCTGTCGAATGGCACTGAACTCAGAGGCTGCATCGGAGTTAAAGGACTGCAATTTGAATTCGTAATGCGTGCCCGGACGAAGGAGGTCTATTTTGAAGCTCCTACTCCTCGCACCATCCACCGTGGCCTTAAGGTATTCCGCCGCCGAATCCACTGGCCTGTAGTAGGCGTAATAGCCATCTATGACCTCGTCGTGGCGATCCGAGGCAACCAAGGACCAGTGCAGTATGACCGCGGATTCGGAGATGGCCTCCACTTCGCGAAGTTCGGGAACGGGCAAATTCGACTTGGCCGTGCCATTTTGCAGAAAGAACTTGAGGGAAGTGTTGCCCTCCTTGTTGTCGTTATTCGAGTAAACCGCCACGATCCGGAAGCGGTAGTATTTCCCGGCAGTCAGTCCCGTAACGGACGACGTAAAGTTCTTGGGCGGATTGCCCATCTCGTACTCCCGATCCCTGTTCCGCTGTCGCCAGTGGTTATTTCCCGATCCGGCGGATCCGGATCCGGATCCGTAGCTATTGCCGAACGGAATATTATCGCTGGTCGTTTGCCAGTTTTCCCGCCGATTTTTCCCGTCGCCCAAACGACGATATTGCACCTTGAAGAAGGTGATCTGCAGACCCGAGTTTTGGGGCACACTCCAGCGGAGCATTACGGATTCGTCCGACAATCGGGTGACATTGGGTCGCGATGGGGGCACCATGCTGGCTGAAATTTAGAATTATAAAATTATCTTTTAACTCAAAATAGTACATTGTAAAATTCAGCTGTTTTAATCTGCTTTGGAATTTATAACGTATTAATAACTGTACTTAAAAATTTGATTTTATTGCGTTGCCAGATCAACAATCATCGATATAACTACAGTTGCATCCCGCCAAAAATATCGATAGGCCTGGTAATATGATGTTATCGTTATCGGAGCGCACCACACTCAACGCCTTTTGAGTCAAAAATGTATGTTTTCGATTTGGGCGGAAAACGAACAACATTTCATCGACATTTGAAATAAAATTAGCATTTTTTCAACCGTTAATGGAGTTTTAGTGGTGGGTTTAATGGATTGAAAATAAAATAAGAATTAAGGCGGTTTTTAATTCACAAATATGCTTCAAGATTTAGATTGTATTTAACACCATTTAATTAATAAATATAAATGCATTTGTACTCATTAAAATCTCTTAGTTTTTTTTTTATTTTATATATTTTGGCATGCTCCAAGCCAATATTTATTTCAGTGTTGTGTTAAAAATGCATTTTGTATGGCGTTGACACTGGGCAAGAACTGGAGTTAAAAGGAGCAGAAATGGAGTGGAAATAACAGAGTGCCCAAGAAATGGAGTGGTATTTTTGATGTGAAGTTCAAATAACTCAATACTTAGAGATGGAAAAACATCAATACGTTTTTAAGCTGACCAAACAACTATATTACCGATGTTTGGAACATCGATGACATCGATGCCAACATCGATGTTTCCCCACCTCTAGTTGTTGTAGTCGAGTGAAAATGTGTGCGTTCTGCTGATTTTTAATTTACTTATCTTACGGCTAATCGGATGAACTAGATCGGCTAACTATATGCAATAATAATAGTGAATCAAGTGCAATATCGGATTTGTTGGACGTATGTGGACTGCAAGTGAGAGAGCGGGACGGCGACAAAAAAGACTCACACTGACGCACACTAACACACGGGCGCGCGCGCTGGTGCGTCTGTGTGTGTGCGCGAGTGTACTGGCTGTGGCTGTGTGTGTATAAGTGTATAGAGCGCGAAGGAAGAAGCAGCAACAAGAACTCAAGTGAAAAACTCAAAACAAACTCAAATGTCGGCGCAGGGCGATGGGGGCGGGGCAGGAGTTGGCGGCGGTGGGGGCGGGGCTGGATCCGATGGAGGCGGCAATGGTGGAAGTGGCGGCCAAAGCGGCACGGCAAACGCCAACGGGGGTGTGGTGGTCACCAACGGCGGAGGCAGTTCGTCCGCCAAAAACCAACTGCCCCTCACCCCGCGCTTCACCGCCGAGGAAAAGGAGGTGCTGTACACCCTGTTCCACTTGCACGAGGAGGTCATCGACATCAAGCACCGCAAGAAGCAGCGCAACAAGTACTCCGTCCGGGAAACGTGGGACAAGATCGTCAAGGACTTCAACTCGCATCCGCATGTGAGCGCCATGCGCAACATCAAGCAGATCCAGAAGTTCTGGCTCAACTCCAGGTGGGCAATCACAAAAATCCCCTTTGGCGGGGTCTTAGGTTCCAGTTTTTGGGCCCCAAAACCCCATATGATACCATGTTAATGGCAATGTTGGCCAGTTCCCAATTCAAGCCTTTTAACTATGTATTTAACTAGGGATACTGTGAAACTTTTCCTACAGAGGTATATACCATTAATGGAAACGCCTAAAACAAAACTATTTCTATCCAAAAACCTATCTATCTTGTTTTAATAACTGTTAGCCTACTAAAATCTGTAGTCTAAGCTTAAAAACTATTCAAGGGGGGTTTTGCATTAGATATAGTTAGTTTCAGTTTAGTTCCAATGGAATCTTGGTTGCCAGTTCTAACCAGAGGGGTTTTATATAACAAGGCAGGGATGTACTTGGATACCATCAATGGAATCACTTAAAATGTGTAAAGCAAAAGCCTATCTTGGTTTAAAAATGATTTATAGGAAATTAGACTTCAAAATGGGTTCTTAGTTTCATGTTTAATGCACTGACTATGAATTTACTATAAAAAGGCAATTTTCTTTGCTTTCTGACAACAATCTTAGATCTCCTGCTTTAACTTCATATACATTCAGCAATTTCCCCCAATATTATCTTATCTGAAGAGGGAATTCCCGCCCAAGAAATCAAACCACCGACTAATTACATTTCCCTGATTTCCTTTTCGCAGACTCCGCAAGCAGTATCCATATAGAGACGGCAGCTCCTCCAATCTCAGCTCTGGCAGTGCCAAGATCAGCTCCATATCCGTGACCGTCGCCTCGGCGGTGTCGCAGCAGCAGCAGCAGCAGCTCCACCAGCAGCACGACGGCGTCAAGGTGGAGCCCGAGTACCAGATCAGTCCCGACGCCTCCGAGCACAATCCCCAGGCGGACACCTTCGACGAGATCGAGATGGATGCCAACGATGTGAGCGAGATCGACGAGGATCCCATGGAGCAGCAGCAGCAGCAGGAGGCCCAGGCCCAGGCTCAAGCTCAAGCCCAAGCTCAGGCTCAAGCTCAAGCTCAAGCTCAAGCTCAGGCACAAGCTCAGGCACAAGCTCAAGCTCAAGCTCAAGCACAGGCCCAAGTGCAGTCCGCCGCCGCCGAGATGCAGAAGATGCAGCAGGTGAACGCGGCAGCGGTGGCGGTGGCTGGGGCGGCCAATGCCACCATGATCAACGTGGACCAGATCAGTGCGGATAAGCTGACCCTCAACGATCTGCTGCACTTCAAGTCAACGCGGCCGCGCGATGAGTTCATACTGCAGATCAAGCATCCAACAGAGGCCACCGGTAGGATGGGAGATGGGATATGGGAGATGGGCGAACCATATCACAGGGGCCCCCCTTTTGCGAAGCTTAGCTAACCCCACATTCTCTTTGCAGCCACCCAGATCCATGCCATCCCCTCGCAGGCGCAGCAACATCCGATGGCCACCATCACCGCCGGCGGCTACAACCAGCAGATCATCAGCGAGATCAAGCCGCAGCAGATCACGCTGGCCCAGTACCAGGCGCAGCAGCAGCAGCAGGCTCAGGCCCAGGCCCAAGCTCAGGCGCAGGCCCAGGCGCAGGCACAGGCGCAGGCACAGGCCCAGGCCCAGCAGCTAGCCCAGCAGCAGCTGGCCCAGCACCAGCAGCTGGCCGCCGCCGTCCAAGTGCATCACCAGCAGCAGCAACAGCAGCAGCAACAGGCGGTCGTGGCCGTTCAGCAGCAACAGCAGGCCGCAGCAGCGGCGGCTGCGGCGGCGGTCAAGATGCAACTGACCGCCGCCACGCCCACCTTCACGTTCAGCGCCCTGCCAACGGTGACGGCGGCCACAACGGTGCCCGCGGCGGTGCCAGTGGCCGGGGTGGCCACTCCGTCGTCGGCTTCCGGCAACTCGGCGGCGGTCAACACGTCGACGGCCTCCTCCGTGAGCATTAACAACACCAGCCTGGGCGGAGGCGGAGGCAATGGGGCCAACAACAACAGCACGTCATCGGTGGCGGCGGACAGTTTCGAGGAGCGGATGAACTACTTTAAGGTGCGCGAGGCCGAACTGCGCTGCAAGGAGCAGCAGCTAGCCACGGAGGCCAAGCGCATCGAGCTCAATAAGGCGCAGGATGAGCTCAAGTACATGCGCGAGGTGCATCGACTGCGAGTCGAGGAGCTCAAGATGAAGATCCGCATCCTGCAGAAGGAAGAGGAACAGCTGCGCAAGTGCTCCAACTCATGAGATCTGGAGGACATCAGCGATGCCGATGAGGAGCCGCAGCGCACGGATGCCTACATGGATCGCTTCACCCCAGGGGGCTTTTAGTTCTATAGTCTTAGGTCTAAACAACTACCATCTACTACTCCTATCCTGAATCCCTTATCCCTTATCCATTATCCTCAATTCCCAATCCCCAATTCCACATCCCAACTTCCACACACACAAACACACACACACACACACATTTTTTTTTGTTTTAGGTTCTTTTTTCTAGTTGTCGCGGGGCGGGGGACATCGGTGCGACTTTAGTCCACCGCTGGCCAGGATTACCGACTAAGCCATCACTTATTGTAAAACGCAATCAATCAATTAAACTGACACACGAAAAACACAGCAAAATACAGTGGGCGTGGCCAACAAATCCACGATGAAAACTTACACGAGAATGGGCTTTTTTTTTGGTAAAATCAAGGGATTTTAAATTAATATTTAAGGGCATACAATAAAACATCTATAATACTTCATATAGCTTGATTCCTAATTTTTTCTTACTTAATTCGTTATGTTCTTTGTTGGCAGAATATACTTTTTTAAATTTCTCTTTTGAATCTATTGTTGTTTTATATGCTCCACAAATGAAATCATTATATCATAATCAGATGTCAGATAGATATTGATGCAATGACAGTAACATTCTCTTGTAGGATTTTGTTTAAACAATTTTAATTTTGATTGCATTAAGTACTTTTGACAACCTTACTGAGAGTAATTTTTAGAACTGATCTCGCCTAATGTTGTTAATTTTACTAATGGTGTAATTTCCCTAAGTCTCTTGCAATTAGTAACAAATTAAAACAGATGCAAACTCACCTTTGTACTTCCTGCGGCCGCCTTTGTTTTTAGAGCCACCAGATGGAGTCGACGAGGAGCCCATTCCACCGTTCGGCTCATGCACTGGCCACATGGGAACTCCGCCGAGGGGTTCCTCATCCTCGCCAGTGATCTGCAGCGGATTCACGCGCAACATGTTGCCCTCGCTGGTCTGTAGGGGATTGGGATTACTGGGTGTTGGGATCGCCTGCCTGCCAAAGTTACTTACCTCGCCCAAAATGTTCTTCGCGAAGCACTGGACCACGCCGGCATGGCGCTTTTGAACGTGCCACAGCCGCAGACTCCGGTTGTCCACCTGGGCCTCCGGATCCTTGGTGGCATCCTCCCCGTTTATCAGCCAGTAAATGTCCGGCAGCGGATTCCCCGTGGCGGAGCAGACCAGCAGCAGGGAGTTGCTCTCGTTGGTCAGCGTGGCAGCAGGACCCTTGAGGATCGTTGGCCGTTGCAGGACACTCAACTTGACGGTGTGATCGATGGGTGGTGCGATCCCATTGTCCAGCATGCAGATGTAGGATCCCTGGTCCTCGGGCCTCAGGTCGGTGATTTGCAAGCCGTAGGGCAGGATTTTGCTCCTGTTGTTGTAGATCCCCGCCACATTGGGACTGCTCCAGATGACCCCGGGCCTGGGGGAGCCAACGCCAGGACACTCGAGCACCACGGTCTCACCCGGACGAGCGGAGTACTCCGTGGGCGGACGCTGCAGGAAGTACGGCGGTGTTCTATCGGTGTAGTCCACCCTCAGCTCGATGGTCTGGGGTAGCCTCAGCTCATCGCCCGTTATGGCATTGGTGGCCACACACGAGTAGTTGCCCGCATCCTTGGCGGTCACCGTGTCCAAGACCAGAGCGCCAGCTGCCCCCGGAAGCAGTTCCGATTGGGGCAGCTTCTTGCCGTTCCTGTAGAAGCTCCAAATGGCCGGCGGATTGGAGATGACGCTGCCACAGCGGATGAGCAGACAGTTCTTGGGCGCCACACTCCAGCGAATGGAACCCCTGGGTGCCATGGCTCCCGTCGCCCCCTGACCTCCGTCCAATTCTATCGAGACCAAGGCCAAGCGGGCGGGGGTGGAGGCCAGTGCACCCGGACCGTACCAAGCCACGCATTGGTAGTCGCCCGCCGTTTGGGCACTCACATAGATCCGCAGGCGCCAGGCACGGTCATCACTGCCACTGGTCACATTGTAGCCGGCCGAGGACCTCAGGTATCTGTACGGCTCGGGGGAGCCACTGCGCCGGAATCGCCACTCCAGGCGATCTGGCTTGAGGTTCAGTTCGCACTCGAAGACCACCTCGTCGCCCTTGGGCGCCACCGCGGATTCGGGCGCTCGCTCGAAGAAAATGCCCAAGGTGGCAGGTGCGGATGCCGAAGAAGCACCGCCATCGTTGGCATGGATATGGCAGACACTGCTGGCCAGAAGGAGAACCAAAATCAGTCTGGTTCCAGCCATCACTGTAGGAGAAAAGTCTGAAAAGAAAATTATTAGTTATAGGAAACTAGTACGAAATACTTTTTCAAAGGTTTTCGAGGAAATAAAATCTATCTTGAAATTTATAGGTTAAAAAAAATGTTTTTATCCATTTAAAACTATGAACAGTGATGGATTATTATAACCCTTTTAGGATTTTCTTGATTTTACAATCTTGGTATAATTCCTGATAAGGATAGGTTTTTTTTTTTAATACTTTAATGTTTTTAATAACATAACCCCAAGATCTCTGATCTTAAGAGTTCCAGCGGTTGAATTCCCGACTCAGTCAAGATGACTCTATTACCCCATCCACCATTTGGGTTCTTGAGCGATCTCCGACCATTTGACATGCGCGGAATGCGACAATGGCTTGGGCCCTACTGTACCTTTCAACCTGCTCCCTTTCCATTTGCTGCGGCTACTGCGCCCCAACTGCCACAAAAGGGGGCGTGGCAACGGAAGCAGTCGGGCCAGGCAATGTGCCATTTAAACTGGAGCTCCAGCTCCGCGAACCGAAGGACTCGTCGTTCCAGGCCCAGATTGTTAATGGCGTGTCATTATTATGAGCTGCCCTGCCCTGTTTTTCAAAAAAAAAAAAAGGGGAGGAAGCTATGGAGGATGGAGATGGGGATGAGGATGAGGATCCAGAACGAGTTGGACGAGCGTCTGGCCTGCGACAGTTTGGGGGCTCTCGATTTGAAATTTAAACGATGCCACAACACAAAAGCGCGCGCGGAATTCCAGGAAAACGGCCGCCCAGTCGTTAGGCATCCACCTCGGTCCTGCCCCCGGTCACTCCCCCTCCTGCCCCCCGAATCCTCAATATCACACAGATAAAAAATACAGCTGAAGATCTGTTATATTTTAACATGTACCATGTATATATAAATATATAAATTAAAATTTCTCTATTAAAAAAAAGAATAGAGCAAGAACATTTCACACTGCAGGTGCAAGTGAGAGCGAAATACTTCGAAAATTACTCCAGGTACAAAGAACCATGTTCGAATCCCATAAAAGTTTTTGTTTGGTACTGCTACGCACTTTGATTATATGCCTTATTATTTAAAGAGTGAATTCATTAAGATAATCTACATTTTTTATATAAAAAAAGCTATTTTCAACGTCAAAATCATATTTTCGTATAGAATTTTCTTTCTGTGCAAAAGTCCCTGCAGCGAAACTCCTGACGCACATAAATCGCAAAGCGGCTCCCATTTGATAGTCATTATTGGTCCGAAAGGCGCGTGCAGCTGCCCATGTTGCCGTTGTGCTCCTGCTGTTGCTGTTGCTGTTGCTGTTGCAGATGTGGCTGCTGGTGGTGGCCACTTGTTAACCCAAGGAGCAAACCGGACTGCCTACACACGAGCAACACACAACAGCAACAGCAACACAACAGCAACAACAACAGCAACAGCAACTGCAACGCGGAGTCAAAAACCAGCTCGACGCTGATTTAAAACATCTGACAACAAAAGTAAAGCGCGAAATTGACGCAGGTTTCTGTGCCCTGCCCCTTCAGCAATCCGCATTCACTTGTTGCTGTTGCTGCTGCTGCTGCTGCCGTCGATGTTGCTAGTTGCTGGTTGCGTGTGTTGAAAATTAATGCGCATTCCTGGGCCAACAGCAACACAGGCTAAAAAAACCCAGAAAGACTGAAAGCTGAAGAGAGGAAATGAATGGGAAGCGCTGCAAGAATCCATATCAAAAAGTGGAAAAAGAGTCAACAAACCAGCAGAAAGAATAAGTCTGGGACAGATGCGCTGCATTAGTCCACACAGAAAGAAAAATGTATAAAACAGAATTATCTAAAATAAAATGATTGCCATAACAAATTTGCTGCTATGAAAAAAATATTAACATAATATCATAACGTCAACAAAGAAATATCAAATGAATATTGAGCTCTTTTTTTTTGTTGTGCACAATTTAGAGATCTTCAGTCAGAAGATTGCCAATCAAAACTGGACGAATTAAATGCAATTTTTGAGACATTGAAGGGATTTTAATAATAATGCAACGTCAATTTAAATCCTTTTTCCAGCTTAAGACACCATTACCACTTGAAATTGCTGCTAATATGAAGAGTATTAAGCTGCTGTTGCTGTTGCACCTGTTTAATCGCACTCGTTTTAAAGATAAGCTGATACATATAAAATAGTCTCTATATTGCGTAAGTCACAATTAAATATTTAAACAACTATTGACTTGTTTACCAAACCACCTTATCTACACAAAAAATAGCCGACACTGTAAACTGTCAACCATTGTGGGGAAAATTGCTCTAGGTATTTTATTTAAATTGCTAGGCCTTAACAAGACAACTATTGTTGTTCGTCTGGCAACATGTTGCTGCTGTGTGTAAACTATTTTTAGCTATGTATAATCAAACTTTGATTGCCATTCATTGACAACATGCAATTTGTGTTGGCCACGGACTTGCAACTAGCAATAAACACCTATTAGTTGGCTGTTAATGGGCAACATGTTGCTGCTGGGCACTTGCTGTTGCTGCTGTGAAAATAGCAAGTCGAAACATATGTGCTTGCACAATTAAGCGATTGTTTGTGGTCACAAAAAGAACACTGTGTTTGAACAGCCATAAGGAGTGAGATTATGAAACGGCAGCAACATGTTGCTAGTTCTTAGTTGCTAGTTGCTACTTGCCGGTTGCCACAAGCAACAGTTGGAAGCAGATGTTGCTGCCGTGCATTATTCACCGTCCAACCAAATATGGCCAATGATCTTGGATCGCTGTTTATGGTTGCTGCTGTTGTTGCTGCTGTTGTTGCTTCTGATGTTGCTGTTGTTGCAGCTGTTGGCAGCACAATTAATTGGTTGTTTGTTTTCGGGCCAGAAGTTAATTTGATTAGCCACGGACAACAACAGTCTCCTTTTGTTGACTCATTTGGCGATCTATTCACGGACATCACAAGGCGCGACTAAGAGGGGTTATTAATCAAAGCGGGGTGCCAAATTAAAAAGCATTAATAAATGGCAAATAAATATGTTGAGCGACGTCATTTTCATCATAAAAAACTATCACCAGATAGATACACTGAGAAAAGGGGGTTCTGTTTACCTTTGCTGAAATGATTTATGGATTTCTTACCATTGGAAGGCCAAGTTTTTTCCTTTAACTAATGACCTAAAAGCATTTTGCTGTACTTATATTAATGACAAGCGGTTTAAAAATAGATTTTGAGTTACAAGATGTCTGCTCTCCCAAAAAATCAACGATCTTGATTAAGTCTTTTGCTGCTTTGTTAAGCTTTGTAATATGAGACACTTATGAATACCAACGGGGTTTATTTTTTTTTCGTTGTGTACCATCTAGTGGCTGTCGGTTGGCCTGTCAGAAATTAGCATAAAACTGTTAGAAAAGTCATTCAGCGATGGGATAGGCGTGGCGCCCAGTGTTTGAGACAATTGAATTGAATAGCGGAAGAGAGGAGGGCCACCATATCTTAAAGAAGGTCTCTGGTCTCAGGTCTCGAGATCTCAGGCCTCTAGAGTCCGGACCGTGTGTAAGTTCATTAAATGAGTGCGAGGCGTAACGAAGCAACATCCACAATGGTGGTTGAATTTATCCATATGAATTGCTGTTGTCATAAGAGATCCCCCTTTGCCTAACCCCTTTCTCGAACCCCCTGATCCCGTACTGCTTTTGGCCATTAGCAGCGGCAGTTAACAGCTTGTAAAACACTAACACCTGCTACAAGTTGTCGTTGTTTTGCGGTTGCCGCTACGCTGGGTTCAATAAAACCTGAGAGCCAGTTCATCATCATCATCATTGCGATCATCAGCAACAGTTGCTGGCAGAAAAGGAGCAATAGAAAAATCACGAACTACAAAACCCCCAATCACAGTGGCAGATGATTAAGGCAGATCCATCTCGGGTTATTAAATTCCGCGAGAGAAAATTATGGTCTACTTTTTTGGAACATTGATTTTTGCAGTGTCACCCTTGAAAGTCATCTTCACGATGGTAACCTTAACGAGTAATTAACGTTGAATTATCGTTGTTGAATTTTAAACTATATTTCGCTATGGAAAAGAGGGCCATATTATTATTGAAGCTTATTAAATTCACATGTCATGACATTAATACAATTTAAGCCTGCTTATTATTACATTTTTGTAATAGTCATCTCCTTCAGAAGACTATTCACTGTGGAGGGTCTTTACTGTAAGCACACACATTCACACACACACACACAGGCGGAAGATATCGGCGAAAATTCTTTAGCAATGGAACCTGTTTTGCCAGCCGGAGAAGAAGAAGCAACCGCTGAAATCTTCTTTTGAGCGCGACCGGAACCGGAGCCCAAAAACAAGATGCCAAGCCACACACACACACACACACACAAACCAATACCCACCCAGAGCCCATGCAACAGGAGCGCTGTGGCGCCCAACGTGGGGCCTTTAAGCCCCCTGTTACATAAACAAGTGGCGCCCAACGTGGAGCTTATAAGTCTGAAGCATAAAACTCACATTTCGAAATGAAATTAAAGAAATTATGATATTTAGAATTTATATTAATAGTTAAGAACAATTAAGAAAATATTTTCGCTCAGTGCATGACATTTTTGGAGGGCAGGTTTAGCGCCAGGGCGGTGGCGCAGAAAGTGAAGAGACTCGCATGTAAACGAGTTCGAAATCTGCATTCCACCGACAGCCAACAGGATTTTCTACTGCGACTGTAAGGAAGATGATCATCGTAAAGACGATTATCCAGTATACCGTGATTATCTTCTTCTTGATGATGAAGAAGCTGGATGGGTTTGCCCCACCTGTTTCTGTTGCAATTCTGGAATGAAATGAAATGGTATGGAATGGTATGGAATGGGTTGAGGAGACAAGCCCTCACACAACCTCCTTATGGGGCCAAACCAATATATTTTTCAGAGAGTGCGTGGGCCCAAATAACGATTTGTATGGGCTAGGAGCCAGAACCAAAAGTCAGTTTTTAGTTCGGAACTGGAGTCAGGGCTATGGTTATATGGGTGCGGAATCGAAGCTGCACGCCCACCAACTGAAGTTTGGGGATCAGGGGAAAAACTGGGGATGCGATCATATTTTGTATTCTTCTCTTATGTTGCGTGGGCGCCGCGCGGTCAGGATTAAGATTAGCAGTTTAGTTACCTTTTGTACTCGTTGTCACTCGGTGATCCTTCCGTCTCTTCTGTTTTATTCCTGTCTCTTTCCAGTCAGATATTTTCCTTAGAGTTGCATTCTGCCGCTGTCAACTGTAAAAAAGGCAGAAAACGAATCCAAAGTTAGGGGTATACATAAATATTGAAAATAGACGACACTTTTAATGAATTTCAAAATAATTGAGGCCTAAAGTGGCACAAAAAAGCTCGGCGACAGGCAAATAAATGCGAAGCCTATAAATAACCCATAAAACTGGGAGAGTGGATGGGTAAAAAAAGAGCTGACACGTGTGCGTGAATGACACCAGAAGAGGTTGGGGCTACTCAGTAACTTTGGGAACAATATTTTTAGGGAAATTGAAATAATCAATGTTCTGATAGGCAGATTAGGTAGATACAACTTGTTTCCTACTTTACTTAAAAAACTTTATATCTTAAAGTAAACAAGGCCTATTAAAGTTCTGAACCAAAAAACTGCTAGTTGTCAATATTTAATATTTACAAACAGTTTTAAAAATTCTTTAACTAAACCTATTTTCTACTACCTACAAAAAAAAATCGGACCAATTTAATCGCACGCCATTAAACTAATTCCCTCTACCGAATACCCCTTGTACCTGGGGCTAAATCGAAAACTCCCCTTTAGTGTTTGCCAGTCCATTTAAAAAGACATAAAACGAAGACTGCGACTGTGAACACAGAAATTCCCTAACGAACAAATGTCATAAATATCCCGAAAATACAAATTTCCAAGCGAGTGGCTAAAAATTATGCCAAAAACCACATAAATAATAACGAGAGGAGCATGAGAGGGGGAGAGGTCTTTCGATTTCCATCCAATACTTTTAATTAATTTATGCGATTCTCTTTCTATTCTCTGGAACTTCGCCCACCCACCCACACACACAGTTGTTGGGCCGTAATTTTTCTAGAATTTTTGAAAAGTCGCCAAGTCGAACAGAGCCTCAAAAAACAAAAAAAGTTAAAAACACAAAAATTGTGAAAGAGAACAACAATAAAAATAAAACGAGCGCCACCCCAAAAAGCGTCTTTTGTGTGTGTATTGGTGAGTGACAGTTGTCATTTTTCATAAATATTTTCCAATTTTCTAAAAGCCAAGTGAGAAATTAACGACGAAAACAGACACAAAACAGAGAAATAAACTTGGAATGCCATTGCAGATCTATTGGGGAATATTACGGCAGGTCTTTAGGTGGTGATCCCTCGATTTCTTTATAAATAATTTCATAACTTTAATGGCGCTTGTCAGTCATCATGAGGCGATAATGGCAGCAAATAGAATCAAGTTTTAGTCGTGATAAATAAATTTCGAATTTTATGTGCGCCGACTTGAGTCAATTCAACGAAATGATTGCCTTTAAATTAATAACTTTATCGCTCAAAATTCATAATGATGACTTAATAAAGGCTAGTAAATTTAAATATTTGAATAAGCACTTTCAAGCTTCGATACATTTAAAAGAATTCGACAAATGGCAAATACAGAGAACGAAATCCAGATTGCCATTAAAATCATATTTTAATTCGATATGTGACGTTTCTAAGTTAAGTAAAAATCTGGACAAACACAAAACTTTAAGAGTTTTACTAAATTATGGAATTTAAAAGTAGTAGTTTTTGGATCAGATGGTTTAAGTTATGGAGTTTTCTTTCCATTTTTCCAAAAAATTTCCTACAATTTAGAAACTATCTTCACTTATGTAGATTTTGCATTCTTTTTGTCCTTTGTTAGTGCGACAGAGTATCATATTTCTAAACGGCTTTTTGCAGAATTGGCAGCATTTTGAGCACGACAGCAACATGTTGTTGCGGGGTAGTCGCATGTTGCCGTTGTCGTGGCTGCTGATGACTCACTTTTGGGTCTGTTTGTCGGTCAGCGAATTAGAAATAGGTGGCACTGCAACAAAATAAGTGACAGCGAAGCTTTTTTACTTGACACCGGCATTTCGAGTATCTCGCAGATGTGCAACTGCTGCCTGCCGCCTGCCGCCTTTTACTTTTGCCACAATTAATGTGCATTTTCTCCGGCTGCCTTTTCTTTCCCTTTTCCACATTTCTTGTTATTATTATCAGCCGCCCTCCAGCTAACGACATTTGAGCCAATTTTCCCGCTGCTCGCATTCCACGGGTGAAAGCCATCGACATCCACCATCCACATTCCCATTTAAATTTACGTCCACATTCACATTTCACAGCAATACGCGCCATTCTGCCAAATGCAGAAGGCAGAAAGGAGACTCATATAAAAATAAGAAACGACAGTCAGAAAGGAGGAGGAGTGCATTTGAGTGGCGAGTTGTCAAATACCCTAAATAAAATGTTTACTTAAATTTTATCTGAATCCTTTTTTTTGTGTAAAATAGATCTAATCGGTATTCAACCATTCTATAGACAGTGCCCAAAAATGTAATGTAACTACCCGAATTAACAATTACATTTCATAGATAGATAAAGAATACCTAGTACTTAATTGGTAATTTGGGAATTCATATATCTTGATCCATAAAAACAATTAAAATTAACGGCTGTATTTTTTTTATCTGGCGAATTGGTCAGCCATACGCGAACTATTATTAATTTTAACTTGTTTATAGTTTGAAAAAAATATTTCTTAAAAGAAAATATATTTAAATTTCTATAGTCTAGATCGCACATTTCTTTCGTTCCCTTACTTAAACAGGGTATCATGCTTCAAAGCATGCTTGCAGAGCATGCTTCAAAATTTATGCGTTGCCCGATTTGAGGGGGAAGTCTGTGCTTTCGGATCACGGAGGGGGGGAACAGGGGTTTTCAAGGGGTTTGGATGGGTGGCTCGAGTCCAGTTTTGAATATCGTTCAATTTGCAATCTCTCTCTTTCTCTCTCTCTCTTTCGTACTTTCTGTAATCTGCATTCCTTGTATTCCTTTCCTGCTTTTTTGGCTCATGGCAAGTCTTATCCATTTTCGATTGCCCCCCGAAAGTCCCGCGATCTCCCTCATTTGCATGCCTATTATAAATTTTTCAAATACTTGTCTTGGGCTGCCCTCGTTGTTTTTTTTTTTATGGCCCACCATGTTTAGTGATTGCTATCTTTGTCATTGTTGTTTTTGGTGTTGCTTTTGTTGTTGGGGCCTGGCTTTTTCATTGCAATTTATTTGATTTTCATTGCATTAAATTTTTTGCGCCGTCTCACTCTTTGCTTTTGTTTTCCTGGTGGTGCGTTGCCATAATTTGTTGTCTCTTTTCTGGCTCCTCTCGATTCTGATCTTGGAATTTCAATTTGCTTTTCGTTTCTTGGCTTTTGCGCAATTCTCCTGTCTGCATTTCGATGTATGGGGTTGGGGAATTCTCCCAGTCTTCTGGTCTTTTGGTCTTCTGGTTTTCCACCTAACAAGCTTGTCGAGCCATTTATCATAAACATTCGTCAGCTGTCCCACGCCCCTTTGGGAAATTCCTGCCCCGTCATTAAGATATTTTTGTTTTGGGGCTTTTCCACCTCTATTTCCATGTCGCCCTGCAGCCAGGCTAAAATGCCGGCATCCGAGGTAACCAAACGATTTGGCCCTCTCTTTTCGTAGCACTCTACTCCATACAGTATACAATGGCAGAAATATATCAACCAAATACAAATATAGCATTCGAATTTTCACAATAGTATGGCAAGTTAATCTGCATTTAAAATTATAAGTAGAACAAGATACATTTTATGTGAACACAAAGTCGGATTTTGGTAATTATTTTAGAATAATTCATGGCATTTAAAGATGTATATTAAGTAATATCAATAATTAATATTAAGTTTTTCCAAACTCAGTTTTCTGACGTGTATTTATAATTTTCAACCTTTTGAGTCTGTTTTTCGAACCGCTTTTCAACGAGTTTGAGGTACATGTGGGCGCCCTAATGGTCAAAGATAAGATTTCCCCGCATTTCCACCGCTTTCCCAGCCTCCCCACAAAAATGTTCCTTAAACTAATGAGTCTCTTAAGCTTCTCTGCCCACACAAACTCTGGCAAATTGCGCAAATTAATATGAAATTCATCAACGGGAAAATATCAACTAATTTGGCAGCAAACAGGAAATGCAAGACTCTCGCATGTGGGGCAAACGTATAAAAAATTATTATCTCTTTTTTTCGCACGACAACAACGCCCAGGCAGACAAAAACAAAAATATAAAAACCAATATTAAAAACCAAAAAAAATAAAAAAAAAAAAAGGCGGCAGCACACCTTGGGCTTCCCTCTCTTTTACTCATGGTAATTTTTGCTCGTACTCTGACGTTGTTTTTGTTTTTGCTGCTGGGTTGGCAGGCGGCCACAAAAGTCGCCGCTTTTCCTATTCGTTTTCCATTTTCATTTTGCCACTAGCCGGGTGGCATCCAAATTGGCCCACATTTGGCTGCCTTTTCAATTTTCCTCTCGGTTTTCCGAGCACAGTGATCGTCAGCAAATTGGATTTGGGTTTTTGTAGTGGGGGAATTGGAATTGGGATTGCTGAGGGGTTTTTAATTGAAAGTATTAAAAATGTTGATGACAAAAAGGCAAAACAACAATGTTATTTGAAGATAAATTTAACAATGACGATTCGATATCTTTGATGATTTACACAAAAAAATTATACAAATATTGCAAATGATATGCAAAGAATTTTGCTAAGAGTCGAGGAAAGACAGTAAAGAGTTCGAGTTTAAAAAAATAATTTAAACATTGGGTTGGGTCGACTTAAGTGTGCTTCCTCATATTCTGTCTTGGACGTTTTAATTTGCGTCACAATTTTCACCTCACTTTTTTTGTAGCTTTGTTCTTCTTTTCTGTCTGAGGTAATTTAAAACGCGCGCCAACTTCTTCGATTACCTGCGGGTTAAACAATGGTCACCACTTCCCATTGTTGGCCTTCCCTTCTTTGCCCCACCTCCCTCTTCACAAAAAGACCCCTTAATATGTTCATTAATTTTAATTATGCATAAATAGTCGGTGTCAAAAGAACAAGGGAACAACAGCGAAAATCGAGAATAAAATTACCAAAAATTTAAAGAAATAAACATCACGCATAAAATTTGATACGAGCAATATTGAAATATATTGGGAGTGGCATTTGGTGGGGTTCTCTGTGAGGCACGCGATTCATTACAAAGGGCGAAATTGCCAGAGGGAAGAAGCCAGTCAAGTTTCGTTGGAATTCAGCATTGAGTAAATGCCCTGTTCTTTAGTTTGATTAAAGAAACAATTAATATATCCACTAAACCTCTCTACTTTAAAGTATACTTAAGTATACTTTTACTATTTTTCTGGATACGAATATACATTTTTTAACATGATTTCAATGAATTTTCGGATAAACAGAGTAATATTGTAGATTTAAATTTTATAACGCCATATAATTTACAAAATAGCGAAAATAAAATTATAAATCATCATAAAGTTTTCGCATACAATATTAAAAGTGTATAATCATTTTAATAGTAGCAAATTCTGAATCTGCCCACTCACTCAATTGGAAAAGAGGAACGTGCAGCGGTGTCGGCTTACAATTCCATACCATAAATTTCGCGAGGATCGAGTTTTTGCACACTTTATTCTTTGGGAGACGTAGCGAAATATATTGGCGACTGAAATCCAAGCTTTTCAGGCGGCGATATCGTCAGGCGTTCGATGATGGCCAGTCGAAAATTGATGTTGGCAAAGTAAACTGAGAGATCAAAATAAGTCAGTTGGTGTGGGCCAAAAATAAACAAAACGTGCAATCAACAACAAAGCCAGAAAGAAGAGATGCAAATTAATTATGCAATTAAGCACGCGTCGTTGTCGTTATTTGTTTGCTTTTGCTGTGTTTTGTCACATAAATAACCATAAAGCAAAAGTCATTACATTAAATTACACGGGTTAATGGATAATTATGATTTTGGGAGGGCAACAAAGTAATGCAGTTTGAATTAAAATACACTTTTTGGGTGATTACGTAAATGAAGTAGTTAAGGAACAAAGGTTAGAGGCTAGCTGTACTCAAGCTAACTTAAAAAGATTTGCTTCCCTTCAGCGATATTTACTGTCCATCTGACACTTAGGCAGTCGACTTTAAGTGACTAAGATTTTCAGAATTTTCCTGCCTTCAAGATAGTACAAGCATAAGATGGAACGGTTCATAAAAGACGAAATGCAATGGCATAAAGAAGTGAAGATTTCCTTTACGTCTCAAGTTGGTTTCCCATGAAAAATGCAATTGATGCAGAAATTCAGACACGTAGGCGCAATGGGGCGTGGCAGACAGAAATAAGCATGGGCAGAAAGTGGGGGAGAAGAAAGAGGGAGCAAAGAGGAACGGAAGAAGAGGAGAGCTACGAAATTGGTGGGAAGAGAGCAAATAAAATGTGAATTCTACAATGTAGAACTGTGATACATTTGAGTTTGGTTTTTTTTTAGTTCTATTCGCACCCCTTACCTTTTTTGTAAATCCCCCTTTTTTACCGCCCCCCCCTTCTCACCTGAGGCGGCTCCGCCTTTGTGTCGCTCTTCTTTTTATTGTCGTGCGACTGCTCTTTCAGTTTTATTAGATCATATTATCTATTTTGGGGTACGACAAATTTGTAATTTAGATCAACCAGCAGTGGCGTCGGTTGTGTGGGGACTTGGCAGTCTTTTCAGTGGGTCTCCTACCGTTATGGGCTTTTAATTAATTGGCATTTTGGCGTTTAATTGAAACAAAACGAAAAACACGGAGCGCGAACGCAGCTTAGTGGTGCGTAAACGGGGTATTATAAAAGGGGTTTTGCCCCAAATTTGTGGCCTAGCTGCTTGATTAAATGATTGAACATTGTTGAACGCATTTGATTTGACGAATGATTCCGAAAAAGAGGAACTACTTGGGGGGACAAGGGAACATACATACACTATGGATCGTTTTCGGTTTCATTTTCATTTTCAGCTTCTTCTTTTCGGTTTGCTTTTCACATGAAATGCAATAAACCCAATTTAATTTTTGTTTTTATTTGTTTCGCTTATTTACTCGCCCGGACGTACGTGTGTGTGTCTGTTTTTAGGCCCCCTTCCCGGTTTTCCACTCCCCAAATAAACCTTAGGGTCCTAGGAATTTCTTATCAGAGCCCCGGAATCAATGGACAACAAAGTTTTTATCACGTAACAACAAAAGCCCAAACAAAAAAAATAACCAAACATACGAAAAGAAATAGAAATTTGAAGTACAAACAAAAATTCTCAGTTTTCGGGGTTCATTGAATGCTCCGAATTTTTGGGGTAGTAACTTTTCTTTAACTCTTTCATTCCCCCAGGGATATAATGCCCGGAAATCCTATATGGGGTTTATACAATGGAATCCTTGTATCAATTTCGCTACCTTTTTATTTATATTTCATTATTTGTTTGGATATATCATATTTATTAATGGCTATCGCTGTGATATCTTCAAACACTGCTTGTTTTATTTGTTTCGATTTATAAGGAGAATCATTGATAAACATTTTTGTTTACGTACACAGTTACTTTCTATCGCTTCAAAATTTGGTTTTTAATTACTTCTCCGGCTTCAAAGATCTGAAAAAATCTACAGGATTTTGAAACTTTTTTTTATTGCTATCATTTTCGTCAAGCAACCATTTGTGTAACCTTTAATTTTCAATAATGAATACTTTCAGAAATAAAAATTGTCGTATTTGTATATTTAATTATATTTAGGGAAGCATTTTAAGGATTAACCATAATTAATGATTCTTTGAATCTGCCTTTAATTAATCGAATTCTTCTTCGGGTTCTTTAGTCCGGAAATGGATCTTTATTTTGCCAGAAGGAATCTGTCCGCAAATCCCCTTTCAACAAAAAATGATTCTCCTGCCCTTGAAAGAAGAGGGGTCGTCTAGCCAAAAGTCGGAAACAATTAGCGGGGGAAGGGGGCGTGGGGGAAGAGTACGGGTTTGGGTTTGGTTTTGGAGACTTCTGATGCTCAATGATCATCGCGGTAAGCGATGCTTTGGAATGCAGTTCGGATTTCCAGTGAAATAAAACGGGAAGAGAGAAAAAAGCAGTGGAGGAGGCAGGGGATTGAAACAGAGACACAATCGATGAAAAGGTTGCCCTGGGTCTCTGGACCCGCTTCCTCTGCTTCTTCTTTGGTATGCGCTTCAAGGTGAACCGAAGACCAGGGACAAACTACAAAAATTCGAAACAGACACAAACAAAAACAAAAAAAAAACAGAAAAAACAGAAAAAAAAGAAAAAATGACAAACGTGACTGTGACTCGTCTCCCTATCTCTATCTACATCTTTCTCTCTCCCTCTGTCTGGCCCTTATGCAAATGCGGATGCAGCAGCCACTGTTTGGAGCCCCTTTTCATCTCCGTCCGAACGCCTACCTTTCTTCTCTTTAACTACAGTAGAGCTTGGATACAGCGAACACTTTGGTGCACACTATATAGTAAAAAATAAATAAATATAATACCCTGATATAATATCAAAACCGTATTTCTTAAAATTTAAATAAAACTTAAAAGCCCGAAATACTTTCAAGTTATCTGTGGTGAAAATCTAGTTTAGGGAAATTCTTCACTGCTGCATATTACAAATTTTGTTGGATATAACGTGTCTCTCATCGAAAGGTTTTCGTAGTCAATTTTCACTGTATAACATAGTTTGTAATAAAGCAGTTAAGAATGCAGCTTCTCGGTCTCTGTCTCTTTTTTAGCTCTTGTTACCAGGTAGCTATTTTAAAACCACACAACCCCCCTCTTGGTTTTTCCTACGTGGGCGACGCTACCCATTTACCCGTCTCTTTTTCCCCAGATTTTGAACTTTGTGCGGCGTCTGTTTATGAATGAAATCCGTTTTAACCTCTTCTAAAACACGGCTACCATTTTCCGATCTCCATGAATGAACGTGCGAGCGTAGAGGAAAACTTGTGGTGGTAACACCAGATGGCTGGGGATCGAGGTTTAGGGTTCGCGCTTCATTGCACATTGCAGATGCCAAATTAGCCCACACCCCACACCCCACACTCCATACCGACCACCCACTCCACCCATTACGTTTCGATTGAGTGAGCAAATTGATCCTCCAATTAAGGAAAGTGGGGAGAAAAAAAGACATGGGACGAACGACATTATTAGCTCGGGGGCTTCATTTTGATCGATGTTTGAACTACGGCTTTCGAAACGGGTGCAAAAGGTTAAGCTTCGAGTTCAATGTGAGTCGTTACCGTTACATAGTTACTGTTACACATTTTGCCAACATATTCGCTCTTTTGCTAATCACTTCTCTAAACCGGTGCAATACTTTCAAAAAATCAAATGAAAGAAAACCACCGAGAGAAAGACAAGAAAATACCAAGCTGAGAGCTGGGAGCTGGGAGCGATCTCCCTCTTTCTTCTCCATCCCCAAAAAGCTTGCTTTCTACTCACGCAGCAGCAAATTTGATACCCTGTTCAATTGGCAGGTGAAGTGTATGCCATAGAAGCACTTTCAACTCAATAAAATTAATGCAAGGTCTTGAAGGTCTCAAACGTTCATACAAGTACTTAGTTTTATTATTTAAAAACCCCATTTAAGTCTTCACCTTTTTTTTTTAATGTAACTTGGTAAGTAAGACTTGACTTTTTGAGCAGGGTCAACTGGACCATTTTCAAAGGTATGTTTTAAGTATTAATTGCAGATCACATATTACTAATGGTGTTTTGGGGCCTTGGTTAAGAATGGAATTATGATAAATGGTTGATCCTAATTAAGTTTTACTAATGTCCCTATCTATAGAGAGGCCCTATTCCCTAGCTACCTAAAAGCTTTATGCATTGCCCAAGAGTGCTTTAAAGGTCCAGGAAATCTGACCATAATCTTAAAGAGAGCTTGTGTGGACTAGCTTCCCCATCGTAGGTATCCCATAGTCCGCATATGGCGTCTCGAGTGCCTTAACTTATTTCCAGATCTGGCTTATCATGAACGCTGATCTATGACTCGAGAGTTGGCCTGCGAATGGAGCTCGGAGCTCGGATCTTGTATCTTGGATCTCGGAATGGAACGTTCGCGTTCGCGTTCGCTGACTTGGCTTCGAACTCATTTTCTAATTGCCCCACGGTGGCCGAGGAATGTCTGTCTATTCATTCGCGGTCTCCTACTCTTAATGTTACTGCTGCTCGCTCTGGTATGTGTTTATTTCGTTTCGTTTCGTTTTTTCCTGTTTCCACGCAGGTTTAATTACCACTAGGAGGGGAGGCTCTGAGACGTGCAAAGTTCGAATCGGCATTGGAATCTTGGATTTCAGCATTTGCATGGATCCTATAGTCCAAGAAAAAAAAAAAAGAGGAGGGGATGGCCGTAGACATGCCGATCGCCGTCTGCTATTTTAATTGAGTTCACAAATGTTCTGAACCAAACCCCATACACAGCTGGCGATCGCCCCCTTTTTTCCCCCATCTAATGCTGACAGCTACGTGCTGAGCCAAAGCCCCCCTTGCCCCCGCCCCTGAACTGATGGTTAGTTAGTCGGAAATCGAAGCAGTTCGATTATTCAATATTTTCACAGTGCTTGTGGGAAATTAATACATCATCGTGGCCCCAGGCCCCAGTCCCCAGTACCCAGTCCCCAGGCCTCCCATACCAAAACCCCAAAACCCCCCTCGGAGTTGCTTCCCCTTTTTGGGGGAAGGCTCTAATTAAAAACTGCTTGAAACAGGTGTGCGCGGGAAAAAATGGGAAAGCGGAGCTCTAATCCATCAAACAGTTTTGGCCTTATGTCGGTTCATTGATTAACCAAAAGTTTTCCATTGGGTTCGATGAGGATCGTGTGATGGTAAGCCGGGCTTTAGATTTCGATCATAAGGTTTGGTTATATCTAAGACATAGGCATTTTCTATTCATTCCATAGGATTTGTGGCATATCTCTTAACTCTATTTTCGTGGTCCCTGGTCAGCTTGTAAAGTAACCACTTTATATTCCGAAATCGTTTCATTAGTTTCAGGCAATATTCCACAATTCATTCACGTTATTTCTTGATCCGATATTCCTAGATTTTCTTTGTCCGCCTAGAAGTGAACCGTTTAAAATTGGTTTTATAGACCAGGAGACCCATTCCAGTCGATCTCCGCTGAAGATATCAACATCCGCACATCCCTTTGAGTTCTTTCCCTTGTCAGTGAACACTTGCCGGAGTTCCTGAATCACTAAGCGCGACAGAGGTAGTAGGGAAAAATGAAACAGAAGATGAGGCGGAGATGGAGGAGGAGGAGGCTACCTGGGTATTGTTACTGCGATTCCCTACCTGTGTCAATGTCAGACTTCAGCGCTAAATTGTCGCTTATTAAATGTCTCTCGTCCCGCCGACGAGCCACTTTATCAAAACTCCAGAGGGCGGAGATGTACGAGATAAAGGAGGCACAGACGGCGGAGGTAGCCGAATTCCACGTAACCGTAGTGTCGTCTGCGGCCCATTGTCGAAAATTATGACTTGTTTTGGGATTGGAGTGCAAATAGCCCACTTCCTGTCTGTCTCTGTCTACCGTCTCTTTCTGCCTCTCTCTGTCTCCGTCTCTTTTTGTCCGCGGGCGATGGTGATTGCCGCCGTCGCCGCTCCAAAGTTGCCGTTGTCATCGTCACGGACCGCCGATGTCCCCACTGATAAGGAGCAGTTCGGTTGGAGAGGTACATTTATTTATGCACTACTGTCATCGTCTCTGTTTCAACTACTGCGGTTAGCTCTAGATTGATGATGACATTGCTCTCTATAAAGACAGTCAAATAGGTCCCATTCGTAGTCACTATTTGACTAACTTTTGGGTCATCACTGCACAGTCGATTTTCTATTTTTATGTTAATAAATAGTCTAAAACACATTCCTTAAACTTTCTTCAAACATATTCAACTATGTTTTAAGTTTAGGGATCCGAATTCTCCGTTTCGGCTTACCAATATCCACAGCAATTGATGTGTTCCATCCCAGAGATATTTTTTACAGTCTCCGCTACCGATGTCTTTAGTGCGATAAGCTGGAGAATTACGTGCCAGAGATTCGCCTCCTTCTCTTGACTGAAGCCAGAATTCGGGGATCCGTGGGCGTGGCAGCACTCAGAAGAACATATGTGATCAGATTACGTTGGCGGCTTGTAATGCGCTTCCGTTTTCTATCTCCGATTCTTCATGTTCAGCTGTTTCAGTACTACCTATTCTTCATCGCCGTCATTTGTCTTTTTTCGAGGCTAATTTACCCTGTGATGCAAGGCGCCGCTCCAAAAAACGGGCCCGAGATGACTCCCAATCCCGAACTGAAACCAAAACCAAAACCCAATCGGAATCCGGGCCAATTCAGCCTGCAATTACACTTCCGCTGGGGGAGAGCGAAGATCACAAAAAAGGCGAGGAGAAACATAACCCCTCCTCCTCTGACAAAAACCTCCCATTCATGCCTTCTCCGCGTCTCAGGCTCATTCACAAGATTCAAAGTCGAGACGAGAGTTCAACCATTCATTCATTCACGTTGATTGCCACCTTTTCCCGATCTTTTTTTCCTCCTGCCCCACGGCAGCCTCTTGTGCTCCAATGATTAGTCTGTGCTAATGAACAGGCGGCGGCTACCTAGCAAAAAAAAAAAAAAAAATACAAAAAATACAAAAAATACAAAAAATACAAAATATAAAAAAGAAAAAACACATCCATGACGACCAAGACCAAGACCAAGACCAAGAAAAAGCCCAAAAAAAAAGACACAAAACACCAAAAAAAGAGCGAGAAAAAAGCGAGACAAAGCTGCACGAAAGCGGCAAACAAACAGAAATCAAATCCAATTTATGTTTTCAACATTAATCATAATTTCTTGGGGCCCATTTCGGCGTGGCGTGAAATAATTTTTATGCGCCGTTTTTACGGAACCAAAATCCGTTTCGGAATCGAAATCAAAAACAAATTCGAAATCCCAAGGGGAAAAGGTGTCAATGTCTAATTTTGATGGCGAATGCACTCGGAGCATTCTGTTTTCCTCATTATGACTGTGAGATATGGTCGAATGTGGTCTGGATGGAAACTAGCTCAGTGGATCAGTATTAATGATGTGCGAGAATCGATCGCGATCGTTTTGACCATGAAATTTGAGCGCAAAGAATACGAAAATTATGGTTTAGATATTTGGTACTGCTTAAACGTATTATAACAAAAATAGGCATTTTTATGTTATACATAAAGTATAGTAAATAATATGACTTTCTAGCAACTAATTATCAAGACAAAATTAAAATTGGTAACAAACGATGGGTGGCCTATTCAATTGTTATCGCAATCATGTTCTCAAGGAATTTGAATGGCTATAGCATCTTAACCTTTTACTTTCCAACCCAATTATCTCGTTTTATGCTAAACCAATTCCAATGGATGCATCACAGACCAAGACCGATTCCCCAGTAAAAAGGACCTGTTCTGGCCAAGTTTCAGGCCAGTAGCTCGTCAAACAGTCAGTTTAGCATGGAACCTGGGAGGCCACCATCGAATAGATCTCTGATTTAGGGGGCGGGGATCCTGACGCTGGGCCACTTGAAAAGCATTTTTTTGAAATTTATTTTCCATTTATCGCTTTATTTATTTTCTACCTTCTTTCAGTGTGTGGCCCAGTCTTCTTGCTCCCCTCATCCTCAATTCACCTGGTCTATCTGCTTATGCGATTAGAGTTGCAGCAAAGGAGCCCGGGAAGATGACGATGTGGATGTGGATGGTAAAAGATTGGGACTGGGAATGGGAACGATGACGGTGACGGTGACGGTGAGGATGATGATGATGCTGCACGGCGTGTTTATTTTTGTTTGGACCCAAAGACCTTTTTGTTTGCCTGCATTTTCGATGAAGAACAAGACGGAGCGAAGGAACTGTGTCTCAATGGGCCACAATCGAAAGTAATAATGAAATCCCATCAACAACGAAACAAAGGCTCTCTGACCATTCTCATTCTCATTCTCATAGCCATTCCCATTCCCAATTCCCATCCCACTTCCAATCCCCTTCCCTTCCCCTCCCCTCCCTTCCCTTTCCTTCGCTTCCCTTTCTGGACTGCAGAATGAGACGACGACACTTGCCTTGATTTTTATTGCTGGGCTTTTCCCCCTGCCCTTTGATTTATTGTCAGCGGAAAGGAGGCAGGAAAATGGGAATGCTCTCCGGTTTTGGTTTTCGCTTTGGGCATGGGTCCGGTTCTCTGGATATACCTCTGTATCTCTTTCTCTCCCAGATGATCTTGTTCTGCGACCAGCTGCCTGTTGCATTCCGCTCTCTCACCTTTTGCCAATGGCAACAAAAATGTGCGTGCTCGAGCTACAGTTGAACTTGGCTAAGACGGACTGTGGAGCAAGTGTACTGAGTCACATATATTTACATCCAACAGTCATAACAAAGTTATATTTTGAACTATCCCATACATAATCAAATCAAATCAAATGTTTGGTATAGAGTAATATCCAAAGCTAAAGTGCAGGAATAGATAATGTTAAATCTCTAAAAATCCAATATATTTCAAATATATATATTTCAAAGTAAATAAGTTTTATAAGAAGGCTAAGTTCCACAGTTTTATTTTTTAATTTTTAAATTCCCAAGTTACCAATTTCAAGAAACATTTTTTTGTTCCACATTTGAGGATTATTTTTTCGTGTTTTAAGAGGTCCCACTGTAGTTGTGCATCCTTTCCCTATCTTAAGTTTCTATTCTGGTGCTCAGCACATAGACAGTTCATTAATGTTATCAACGAGCAAAAAAAAGGGGGAACGAAGAATGGTCTTTAAACCCCCCGCCAACCAACAAATTACTGGTTTGGTTCTCCACTTTTCTGGTTTATGTACGCGCTGATTTTGATGTGCAACACTTGTTGTTATTTTGGTTGGGGGCCCGCTGACACATAAAAGTAACGGCAATTGGCAATTGGCCATTGGCCATTGGCCATCGCCTGTTGGCCAAAAAAGGACATAGCCACATGGTCATCGCGAAAAACTTGTCAACTGGAATCGATCGATATGGCAGTGGTTATTCGGCGATGGGGTGGAGAGGGGTGTTTTGTCTGATCTACGGACATTTACGGACTGAACTGACCAGATGAACTACTTTCGAGCCACTGGCAATTTACCGTTTTAAAACTCACCTGTTGGCTGCAATTTCGAAGGGCAGGTAAATCGAATCCTCTTTACTCCTATCCTCTTCGCTTTATGCCGATCGCTAACCTCCTCCTTGTCGCACGCTAAACGAACGGTAAATACTTTGATTAGATTTTGATCACTTTGTTAGACGCGGCATTCTTGCGATTTTTCCCATCAAACAAAAATCAAGTAGGTAAAGAACAATGCCGAACTGTGCCGAGAGGAAAGGCAACCCAAATAAAATAAACCTATTAAAATTTTATGGCATTTTCAAATAGGCTTTTAAACACACCACACGAGAACACGGCGATTGGCATCGGGTTAAATTGAATTTCGTGGCTCTTAGTCACATCCGCCGAATGTCCAAATGTCCGAAATACGATATATGATATCTGGGGATCACTGCTGCTGCACCAATGCCATTTCCCCTTCGCTTTTTGACAAATATTCGAAAATTATTGATGTTCCGCCGAAACTATAATTTACAGTTATTAGGTGTTTTTTTTTAAACGCGATGCCGCTGTCTTTTTAGCCGGTTGCCGTTTTAGCCGTTTTAAAAATAAAAACAAACTTGGCACACGCACTTTTCTCGCTCTCGAGACTCGAGAGGTTCTCCTCTCTCGAGACTCCTATCACTTTTTAATTTTCAATACAGCTAGGCACTCACAGGGTATTTTGAAACAGCCAAAAAAAAAAGAGTAAGCAAATAACGGTAATTAGCGCGACGCGGGCGCCAAGGGTTAATATAAATCTCTGGTGCGCTGGTATCTTTCCCCAAGGCGCAGCACTGTTGCTCCGCAAACACGACTTTCTCGGTAGGCGGCGGGCAGCGAAATGAATTTTCAGCTGACGGCCGAGAGCCCAGACCACCGCGCCAGCGGAGAGAGATAAATAGAGAGAGAGAGGAGCGCGAGCGTCGAGCGTCGAGAGAGAGAATTTCACGTGCCAAAATAAGAATATTCTGTTAAGAACTGAAATATTATGAAAGCCATCAGTACAATATTTTTTTAAATATTATGTTTTATAAGTACAAGTTACAAACTAAACTATTAGTTACTGAGACTAATTTTAATTTGTTCTACCAGGTACTCGTTTTCAAATTCATTCCACCCACTATGTGGATGCCAAAAATGGCATTATTTAAAGATCCTAGCAACTAACTGTGAACACTTTAAGCCTTCAACCTGATCAGCATTTGGGTAAACTATATAAAGTACTGGAACCTTTTAAAAGTCCTTCCATCCACCAATAAAACCACGTCTCAAGTATTGATGTCTTAAGTACTGAACTGTTGAAATTTATTTATAACAGACTTAAAAAACTAAAATCAATAAATTTGAAGGAGATATTTCCGACCCTATAGAGTATATATATTCTTGATAAGCATGACTAGGACAGTCGATATTCCCATGTCCGTCTGCCCGTCTTTTTGTATACCGTTAGTGAGCTCATCTTAAAAGCTAGAGATTTTAAACTTTCGCAATCGTTACTAAACTTTCAAATCGTATATTCTTATTAATAAATTGATAATGCTAAAAAACCGATTGGACGACTATATCCTTTAGCTGCCATAGTAACGACCGGGTAAAACTTAATAAATTTGGTCGTTTTCCAAAAAATATGCGCATATCTCGTTTTTCTCTTGCCTTATATAATGGTTTTATATAGTTTCGGGTCTATCCCTAGACTGCAAGGGTATTAAAACTTCGGCTTGACGAAGTAAGCTGTCGAAGTCCTTTCAGCTGGGAAGTCCTTGAAATGGTATTATATATATATATATAATATATTTATATATATATATATATATATATATATATATATATATATATATATATATATATATATATATATATATATATATATATATATATATATATATATATATATATATATATATTTAAGATGTTATATTTATGGAATTTTGACTTTATGCTTTTATCACCCGCTCCTCCCGCAATTAAACACCTTGCGAATTGTTGTTGATTTCATTTTAATATATCTTCTGCTTTTGCTTTTTATCCACTCAACGGTTTTCGTTCGTTCACAATAGTTGCATTCATAGTATTTCTTTTATCAATATATGGTATCAATTGGTATTTAATTAATAACGTGTGTGTGTGTGTGTGTGTGTGTAGGGCCAATTTCCGATTTCCAACATTTTACACTGGGTTCACAAAAAAAGAGTCGTAGTCATAGATATAAGCTAGAAACTAAAATTATAATTAAAATGCCTTCACTATTGTGGTTGTTGTGGTTGCAGTTGGCTAGTATGCGTTGTTGTTGCTCGAGTTAGTTAGTTAGTTCTTAGGGTTCTAGGCTTTATCTGTATTATTTGCATTAATTGCATTATTGTATCTGTTTCGTTTCACTTCTCGCATGGCGTTTTAGTTAAATAAATGTTTGTGATATTCGCTTTTTTCTTGCTACAATCTTTAACCTAGACTTAAGGATCGAAGAAGCAGTTGTAGTAGAAGTGATCGTTTATCTCTTTTTTTTGTGTTTTTGTTATCATATTATCTGTTTGCCATATAACACTCAAAATTTGTATGGTTTTGCTTGGGGCTTATTCATATGATGTATATATAAAAATTGTTTTTCCTTTTGTTTCTTTTGTTAATGTTTAATTAAAAAGCTAATTTCGGTTGCTGGTTGTGTCCTCAGACGACTGGCGGTTCGGTTCCTCCCAGGGGCTCGTCGTGACTGGTGAAAACCGAAAAGAAATCAAGGAAATCATAAATAAATTAAGAAAAATAAAGAAGAAATATGTAAGCAATATAAATAATGAGTAAAATAGTAGAAGTTGAACAAAATAAAATCATAATAGAATGGAAACCAAAATGATATTTCCTTAATAGGACTTGTTTCTAAGCTTACGAATGCTAGTAACAACAATATTTGTATATTCTGAAATGTGTAAAAGTTGGTTAAAAGCCTCGCTAAACTGCATTTTCAGACTTTGCCTCAACGCGAAGAACTTTGATTTCTCCATACATACGATATCCGATTTTTACAGACCGTAATATATTTATGTAAATATATATGAATATTAATATTTATGTAAGTAAGTGTAGTGAGCAACTGTGCGTTTCAGAAATATGGATATTTTACGAAAAACGTTATTAATGATTTTGGATAATATTTAATGCATCTTTTTGAGAGTTATTGAGATCAGGTAAAAATAAACAGATTTTAATAAAAGTTACTTATCATAATGAGGGATTCTTTACCCTATAAAACTGAAACGCACTGCCCTTCAATGTAACATAATATTATTAATTTGTAGTATTTATAGCTATGGTCACAAAGCAGGATAAGTTTTGACTACATTGAGCTAGAGCTTCAGTATCGCAGGATAGATTGCACCGATATCTGTATCAAGGGTGTTATTTCTATAGAACACCACCTATCTATACCAGACTTTTCTACCTACTGACAATTGGTGTCCGAGTGCATTAATATATATAGCTTAAGAGCTGGGTGCCCTGAGCTTGGCTTCGAAACGAGAATAATCCAACTATAAGTTGATAGACAAGATATGTAACAATAACATATATGTATAAATATTCCGCTTATGTTCGGTTCAGTGCTAACTATTTGACTAGAAAAAAAAAACACGCTTAGAGTCTTAGTATCCTTAAGGATGGCTTAATACTAGTCGATTATCTATGTTCGTTTATCTGGCTGCGGTACTAACTATACTTTGTATAATATAACATGATATTCTGCAATGATATGGCACGATAATTCCAATTTTAACACTCCCAAATATATATGACTATATTGTAGACGGTTGGGGTTATGCGGCTATGACACTTGCTAGATTTTCTCCTTTTAAATGGAAAAGAAAGGAATTTTATTATTGAATGAAATGTATTAACGTTGTATATATACGAACAGACCTATTTTCCACATACATTAAACTAGAAATTGCAACCATGCCGTCACATCTATTTAAATATTTCAAGGTATCAAACAGAAAGAGGAGTTTTTATATTTAGATATATATCTTTCTATTTCAGCAACTAGATAGTAAAAGCAATTTTTGCTGGAAATAATCTAGCCAACAGTTAACATAACCCTCATTAGACTACTGTTTGTTTTGTTTTCGACTTAAACCAGTGTCACATGGGCTTAAAAAGTGTCATAGCCGCCTCTCTTCTGGGCTAACGAAAATGGAAAAAGATTCCTTTCACGTTTAAGTAAGGGGTACGGTTCAGTTTCTCTTAGCTAACTGTTGGCGTTTAACGATTAGTCCATCTGTTTCGATATCATTCCCTTTGCGACCCTGATGAATCGAGCTTAGCTGGGGGCGGGCAACAGACACAAGGACATCACCGATAGGCGACTGCCCAAGAGGACGATCGATAGCCCAAGCGATAACGATAGAGCCACTCGATGGGCTCTGCTGGTGTTGAGGTCATTGATCTTGGGACGTGGATAGAAAATATGCACGGGTGGCGGTTGATCTAGCTCGTCGAAGAAACTGAAATCCCTGTCATCCACATGGTAATCCATAACCAGATCATCACCGATCTCCTGGTGAACGAGGCTAGAAGGATTCCACAGACTGATCGCAGGTAGGCGGAGGATCGATAAGTCACAAAAGCTGGGGAAGAGTTCTTAAGAAAGATGATGGGGTTTACTTACGCGGGACAGACATTGACATTCACTCCGTTGATGGCAGCTGAACTAAGGTTAATTTGGCCCACGGTTTCGCCCTCGACGACCACGATGCAGCCGTTGAAGCTGTGCTTGTAGCGGTTGCCCGTGAACTGTGCGATATCCGGAGCGCCACCTGGAAAAGTGAATTGGAAATTGATTCGATTAGACATTCGTTGATGTCGAAAAGGGTTTAGGAACAGTGAAACATCTTGTAGACATAAATTTGTGTATCATTGTGGCTTATACAGCATTTCAGAAAGCTCTGTATGCTATAGAATTCGCGCTTATTTTGTAAGGACACTTACCGACAAACACATTGCCCGGCAGCTTCATCGCCTTCTTGCTGGTGGGTCGGGTTTCACCCGAGTGCAGCACGCGTTCCACTTCCAGAACGGCGGTATTGTCCGCCCGCTTGGCGATCACAATGTGCCGCTCTCCGTTGTCCACGCGGGTCTCGCTATTCCGGATCACCGCCTCCTCGCCATCGAGTCGCATGGAGAACTCCACATAGCCATCGACAACGGCGGCGGCGATGAAGTCCTGTCCGGTGTACTCCTCTCCGGCCTCTTGGCCCCACCAGTAGAGCAGACCATTGGGCTGGCTGGTGGTGAACACGATGACCATGGAGGTGTATGATTGCTCCAGGGCGGCATTGAAGTAGGTGCGATTGAGCTCCACGAAGCCATCGCCGCGGAACGATGCGTTGAAGCCCAGCTGGATGTCTGCAGGTAAATCGGTATGGGGATTAGATGGCCTCTTTGCCATTTTAATTGATCAAAGGCTTCAACTTACGCTCCTGGCAGTGTTTGCCGCTGAAACCGAGGGGGCAGGAACAGACGGCCATGGCCTCCTGCTCGCTGCAGCTACCGCCGTTCTCGCAGGGATCGCTGGCACACGGAGCCATCGCATATGGCTGCAGTTCGTCCTCGTTGTGGACCTCTGGGACTGGGGGCGGCACCAATGGCTCATTGTCGCCATCCTCGTCGCCGCCACTGATCTCGTTTGTCTCGCCGCAGTTCTGAATATTCGCCGCATCCTTGATGTCGGCCAAAAGTTGAACGGCCTTCTGCGAATTGTAGAGCCTGGAGATGCAGCCATCGAAGCCCTTGGTAATGTTCACATCCCGGTTGATCTTGACCGTCGACCGATCGTAGCCGCCCACATAGAGCGGTGTCTTGAGCGACAGTATGCGATCCGATCCCGGGGCCTTGGCCTTGCGCTCTGGGCCATCGCCTACCCGCAGGATGCCCTCGCCCAGGCGACGCCTGATCTCGATTCTCGTCCAGCGGTTCAGGGGCAGTGGCTTCGCGGATCGCACCACCACGGGATCCAAGCGGGCGGCCGTATTGATCAGCAGCTCCACGTGACCGCCACGGAGGACCAGGGCCAAGTAATCGCCGCTGGGCAAACTGGATTCCGCCGTGTACAAGATCACGGAGTCGGCCAAACTCGACGGACGCACGGAAAGTGTTATGTTGACTTTGGTCAGTTTAGGGGTTCTGCAAGGGAATCGGTAGTCAGTTAGTTAGTTTCAGGGAATCACAAACGCACAGCACAATCACAAACAGAACTTACCCGTAGGCCGCAAAGCTGTTGTCCTTGAAATTGAGGCTGTGCTCGCTCAAATGCTCAATGTACTGGCATCGATCTCCGGTCCGGTTCAGCGGGCACAGGCACTCCATGTCGTTCTCCGTGTTCTCGCAGCGTCCGGCGCCGCAGACTCCGGCCGTGCACTGGGTGCCCTGGATGGCACAGTTCCTTCCCGTCCATCCCGGCTGGCAAATGCAGGTGTATGCCTGCTCCGTCTGGCTCTCCAGGCAGACTCCCTCGTTTTGGCAAGGTCCAGCGGCACAGGGCCGGCAGTCGGAGATGCCCTCCTTGAACTTGGCCTCCCGGATCAGTTCCACGGTGCGTCCTTGCAGGGTCAAACGGCTGATGCAGCCCACGAATCCCAGCTGCTGGCCAACCGCCTCCTCCGGCAGGAGTTCCCAGTTGGGCACTCCGCCAATGTACAGATCCTCAATCAGGTCCAGTTGGGGCAACTAATGTTTGGGTAAAAGAAGGTTATTATAATTATTTGTATCTATTAATCATTCTACTAGAAGTTATTAACTTGACGCCTATTATTTTAATAGTTTTTATAATGGCGAAAATATATTTCACTATGATTGCAATTTTTGCCAATACTATTTGCTTGTGGAATCCAACTCTACAAAGTTTTAAGATTATTAAAGGACAAATTAACTAATTAAAATATTTAAGGTCTTAGATAAGGTCTTATCTACTTTAAAAATACGTAAGATTGTTTTTATTAAAACTTGTTAATTGTTAAAAAGTTAACAGATTATTTAAGGCCAATTTTTAAGCTTAACTCAATATAAAAATATTTGCCATTTTTATATCCGAACATATGACTTAATACGGTTTTTTGAGTATTGAGTATACCATTGTATTCATATATAATATGATCTATAACGTTTTGGGTTCTAGGTCTTTACCTGCTGGAGTGTGGGGAATGCCACCGGATGCTGTTCGTCCACCTGGATGTAGCCATCCCTCCTGGAGCGGCTCACTCGAACCGTGTGCCACTCGTTGAGAGCCAGTGGCTCCTCCGCTCGTACCAGCAACGGTTTGCCGCCAAAATCGAAGCGGAACTCCGCATAGCGATCCTTCAGCGACAATGCGATATAGTCGCCGCTTCCGCGGGTTTGTCCATTGAAGAGGAGCAATCCGTCGCCATTTTCCGGCCGGAAGGTGAGCTCAAAGTTGAACTTGAACGAGGAGTTCGGCAGCGTGGGGAAACTCATGTAGCTGCGTGGTTCCTGGCGGAACTGGGGAATCGCCCCCGTCACCACCAAAATGTTGGGGAAGTCCGCCGTCTCGCCGTCGCCATACACGGCCGTGCAAATGTACGTTCCGGCGTCATTGGCCTGCACGCTGTCCAGGGAAAGCTTCTCCTGGAATTACAAAATTAAAGGTTTATTTATGTCTATATAGATAACCAATAGATTGCGTTATATAAACATGTCGTTTTTACAAATTTTAAGAGATGTAATCTCTATAAAATAGTTAAACTTAAATATTTAAAAGCAAGTTTTCAGTTCTCAGAAAAAATTAAAACGTTCGATAACTTTGTTTTAAAATATTTTTATATTTTGATGATTTTTTTTATTGTGATTGTAAATCAGTTTAGATTCTAAAAACCGGTTTATTAAATAAATTAAATATACTTTTTTTGCAAATAAATTTTTTTTTAATTTTTTAATGCTTTTAAAATTGCTATAAAAGGGTATTTGTACGTTTTCGGGACTTACGCTGAGCAGACTGCGTCCCGCTTGGAGTTGTCCATATTGACGGGACCAGCGGTAGGTGGGCTGCCTAGCTTCATCGGCTCCGCACTGCAACTGGGCATTTCCGCCCACCTTTGCGTAGACTATTTTGGAGCTCTTCAGTTCGTGGGGCTGATCCTCGACCTCGAGTACGTAGCTGGTCGTGTACAGATCTCCTTCGTCTGTCTTGCACTTGCACACATAGTTGCCGGCATCGGTTGGGGCCACATCACTGATCACCAGGCGGTTGCCCACTTGCTGCAGGTAAATAATGATAATATATTATATATATTATATTTAAATGAAAGCTTTTAAGATTATATAGAACGGTATAAAGGAATCGTAGTTAGGGAAAAGAACATTAATCGTTAATATTTTATAAAAATTGTTGCAAAGCCGAAAACGTAGTTAACGGTGTCAAAGCCCTGTTCAAAGTTTATAGATCGGAGATACAATAGTATCTAGGATCGTATATTGTTACCGTACTAGATTAATTTTTAAGGAATAATAATAAATCGAAACCATAGTCAATGGAATCTTAGCTATAGGGTTGTGTATTAAGGTCCTGGTCAATGATCACAGATCGTAGATATAGTATTATAGAGGATGGTAATTTGGAGCCGTACTCACCCGGACGTTGTTGCTGAGTGGAGCTTTATCGGACCGCTCCCAGACGACATCCGTGTAGGTGTCGTCGGAGGAGTAGCACTCGACTTCGGTGTCCTCACCGACTCGAAGGTTGGAGGACTGTTGGTCCAGTTTCAGGCTGTAGTCGCGCGTCCTTTCCGGTAAGTGTGGGGGCGCCGTGGGCACCGGCGGCAGGTAGGCGGGGCTGTAGGGGGGCGGGGTCGCCGCTGATACCGCCCAACAGTCGACAGGACACCAGATACACACACACATTGACAGGGGCGACAGGTCGACAAGGACGACAAGGATGTTCGGCGGAACATTCACAATTCAGCGACAATTCACAGGTGCATGGGTGCATGTGTGTATATATGTGTGTGTAGATATGTGAGTGTGTGTGTGTGTGTGGGTGGTGTAATTGTGTTTGTGTGTGTGTAGTGTAGTGAACAACGGAATGGGAATAAGATAGTAAAAAATACACAGAGAGAGAAAACAGTTAGCAAAATTACAGGTCAAAATTGGCTTTTCAAACAGAAAGAAAGCGATACTTATCGAACGATAAAATTTAACTAGTTATCGGCGAAATTAAGTTTATATATATATATATATAATTTAATTTTATAAAATATAACGGTATTCACTAGGTAAACTTTATTATTTTTAGGTGGATCGGCTTATCGTTCGATTCATATCGCATTTGGTTTCGTTTTAGTTGTTTCGATTTGGAATTTGGTTTCCTAGTTAGACAATACATACATATACGATATACATATATAGAAACAGAGAGCGACAGAGAGGGGACTATGTGGATTTGTGAGGTGGACTACTTTTTATGGAGCTACTTTTTACTCAATACTGCTACGAATCGAATCACACAGAATGCGAATACATGTGGGGTTACAAATGGGGTCGTTTAGGGTTTATTCTGGTTTTCGTTTTTATCTCAAGAGTCGAATTCTACAGATCTAATTGGGGCTTGGGTTACCACTAAAATCAATTCGGCTTTTTGAGTCACAAAAAATACATAAACGGGTATATAGATACAATTATAGATACATTATACAAAATTTTGATTACTTAATTATCGCTTATAGTGTGACAAAAAGTGTGCGCATATATGTGTTTGTGTGGGTCTGAGTGTTTTGTATTATTTACAGAAATTTCGTAACTCTAAATATGATAATATAGTTAGTAACTTTCATCCGGCTGCATGCAAATTTCATCACAAGTTAGACTCTGTTAAAATGCCAACCCGCTGAACGCTGTAAAAATATCGAACGTTTGTTTATCGTTCATCGTTATTTGTTACATTTAAGCTACTTTTATACCCCTCAAGGTGCGAGTGCGCCATGTCTTCTTTATTACTTCTCGATTGACTTTGAAGTTTGGTGCGGTTGTTCGTTATCGGTTATCGCTGGTCGCTTATCGATAATCGGGTTTCTTCAATTGAGTGCCAATTTCAATCGTTTCAACTCTACGATTTTGTGCACCCACGAGCATTGCGGAATTAAACAGCCAAAGGAGTAAGGAGAATGTGGAGGAAAATATATATAGAGTTCGGAAAAGATAGAATTGGAAATGGGAAATTGGAGGAGGAAGGAAGAAAGGAAGTACAGTTGAGAATTAGATAGCGATACCAGGGCAAAGAAAGAGTGAAAGAAAGCTTTTGCATTGGGGGAAAGGAGAAAACTTTGGGACCAACCGAAGCTACGCTTCCTCAGCTTTCGATCCTTGATGGCCTTCGTCATCGGATGCTTCTTCCAGCGCTTAAAGTTTCCCGATCCTGAGCTGGATCCTGGTTTTCCGCTTCCCTTGCCGGCGATGCAGTTAAATTCGTCCGAGTGATCCGTACAGTCGTAAATGCCATCACACACCATGTTGGCCCTGACGCAAGTGTGCGGATGGGAAACGCACTTGAAGTCGCTGGGCTGGCAGGTGTACGAAATAGTTGCTGGCCGAATCGTGGCGGGTCCAGAATTTAGGGGCTTCGAAGGCGAGAGTTTGCTGCTTTTGAAGTCTGCGGCGTTTTTTTTTGCATTTTTATGTTTCGGTATTTTCGGTATATTCAGTATTATCAGTGTTTTGGTTTTTTTTTTTTTTTTTTTTTTTTTTGTGAAAAGGCACAAAATAAAAATTAGCATAAATGTACAGCCTCCGCAGCACCGAAGCCCTTGGTTAGTAGTAATCCCTAAACCCTACATGTACAACTTAAAACCCGGGGCACTAAACTAAGGTAAGACTTTTGATTATTGTGGTTTCACGCATGCTGGAAAGATGTTACGATGGTGCTCAACCTATCGGGTCGGTAATCGTGGGTCCATCGTGGGACCTTGTGCATTAGTGGGCGTGGCGGGTTGTGGGAGTTTCATTAAAGCAACTTTTTACAGGTTTTTTGGAATTATTTTTGATTTTTTTTTTATAAAACTTCTATTGCTCTAGGGTTAGGCAGTACATAATACAGATGTAAAGATCATAAGATTAATAATACAAAACAAATGCCAAATAAACGAAAATAAAAAAAAATATCAAACAAAATAAAAGAATGTAAATAAAATACAAATAATATAGGTGTATCATAATGGAGGATCGCTGCGATTAGATTTGGTTAGGCGGCGGTGGCTGTAACACACCTGCACAAATATACAGAACCATGCAGGGCGTGTCTTTCAGGGTGACACCGCCCTTATACCGAGAAGGATACTGGGTAGTTCCTGGGTGGTTGTAGTTGCGACGTTTGATTGAGCGATTGATTGATCGATTGCAGTTGCAGTTGCATGCCATACCATTAAATTTGTTTGTGTTTTGTGGGTGTTTTTTTTTTTTTTTTTTTTTTTTTTTTTTTTTTTTTTTGACATAGGTTCAGCAAAAGCGCACACAGTGTACCATTTCATTTATAGCATATAGCATGTACCAATTAAACAGTTTAAGTCAAGTCAAATCAAAGGGTAATTTAAAAATATTTCAACAAGCGCACATGTAAGAAAGTGGGAGAGAGAGAGAAATAAGCGTGAGAGAGAAAGAAATAAATATGAAATTAATTAATGTGTTCCATTTGCATTCAAAAAGTAGGTGGAACTGTAAAACCTACGGCTTCAACGGATATTCTTCAAACTTATACTTCTATATCTGACTATTTGACTGATTTTATCTGATTCAAGACAAAAGTAAAGTTTTTATTATTTACAGATTAATTTGTGCTGGTTTTCTTTGCATATTTGGTTTTCAGTGTGCTTTGGGTGCAAATTCAGTAATGATGTAGAAAGTCAAGAATAAAGTGGTGAAAATGGAAGTAGAGTTTGTGCGGTGCTTATATCGTAACATAGATAATTAACTTGTAATTGGTTTACACTTGTTAATTCACAAAAACACAAACAAACATTTGACAATAACCAAAAACCATTTGAAAGAAATATCATTAAAATTAACACACACTCAACTGTATTGAAATAAACAAACACCAAGGGAAAATAGCGAAAGGGGGAAAGGAGCCGAAACCAGATAGAATGTAAATGTTAACAAAAAACGCAACAAAAGAGGTCCAGAATCGGTCAACCGAAGCTCTGAGAACCCTTGCAGATCCATAAGTTTTAATGCCAATTCGATTCCCATTAGGGAAAACTATGTTTTGTTCTAATTTGTAAAAGACATTTAATGGACATTAAAAATCGAAAATTTAAAAGCTTATTTATGAACTCATAATTTCAGGGAATTATTTTCTTAGCTCGGAAAAAAACAATTTTAATTGTATATGTCCCTGACATCTGGCCTCTGCAAGGGCTTGGGAAATAAATAAAAAGAATATGTTACAATTTGGTTCACACATTTCAATGTGCAAGTTTTTAATGTTAATATTATGTTTTATTTCTCACTTTTAGTGGGGTTTACTTAAATGTAACGTATTAGAAATGTTTTGGCAGCCATTTTGGTAAGCTTAAGATTTATCAAGTTTTCTGAATGTTTGTATATATAAAAGTGTGCGTGTGGTGTATAATTTGTTTTTTTTTTCAGAGCTTAGATTGCTATAGTTTCAATTGGTAAAAAAAATAAATGAAAAAAGGAATTTGGAAATTCTTGGGCTCGGACTTTGTTTGCATGCAATGGACATGTATTCTATATTACTACATGATTGGCAGTTGTCTTATTGTTTTTTTTTGTTTGTGACTCCATCACCAAAGTATTTGCAATGATTTCGATGTTTCTTTTTGATCATTTGTTATATACAGAGTGTGTTTTCGTATTACCCTGGAACCGCTCCCTATGGTGCTAGACATATATAAATACATAGAGATATTGTCTGTTTTCAGATGTTGGCGAGCGACAATTTCTGTTTTTTTGTATTTACAGGGTGTTTCTCTGTTTTCGATTTCGTGCTTTTGCTGTTTGTCGAATTTTTAAGTTTAGTTTAACAGATACGATTACATTGATGTGTATATATATAGAAGTATTCATATTTATATATTTATATATATAAAGTGGAATTAGTAAAATCAGCGAAAGATCGAACCTGCTTAAACAAAGCCTAATCCTTGAAAACTCTTCCTTTTCTTATAGATTTATAGATTTATATTTTTCCTTTTTTTTTTTTGGGATCTTTTACTTATTTTGTTTTACTTGCGAAATGGCCTAGCAAAGATTTTGTTCAAATTTCTTCTTTTAATGTAGTGTAAACCCATTGGGTAGTGGGTATTTCGTTTTGGTGGGGGTTTTTTTTCGGGGGGAGAGATGGGAGATAGGTTGCTGTCGGACAGGACATCTTCTTTCTGACTGCGGACCGGCGGATCCGACTCCAACTCTGAGCCGGAGGCGGAGTCCCGGGCCCCGAAAACCTAACGCGTTGCGATTACTCACTTAGTACTTGCAAGTCGATGGAGACGAGGGGCAGTTGCTGCCTCCTGGCCACATCGTACGAATTGCAGATGTAGCGGCCCTCGTCCTCGGGTCGCAAATCGGTCAGCACCAGCACCTGGCTGTCCGGACGAGCGTTGTGCGGCAACCGACTGCCATCCTCACGGTACCAGTGGAACTGTAACGAGTAACACCCAATTCGGTCGATCATTAATCCCTTAATATAATGGTTCTTGTTACTATATTTTTAAGTTGGTTGCGGAACGAAATATTTCCGAAAATCGTTCTGTTTGCAGATATTTGCAAATGACTTTAGCAACCAAATCTCCTATATAATTATGTAATGTTGTTAGCTTTAATCAAGTCGAAAAATGAGATTGTTTACTATTAAATTGTTTCTTAAAAAATGTATCAAAAACTGTAAGCAGCGAATTTCTAGTAGATTTTTAAGCACCAGTAAGAAGCATTTACATTTTTCACAGTATTATTGACACGTTTTATAGATGGTTAGGGTTTCTGAATATTTTTTGAAGATAACTGTTTAGTGGTATATTCACCTGGACATTGCCGCGAACCTCGCCGCCGTACTGGGTGGTCAGACTGCATCTTAGCTGGATGGTGCTGCCCTCGCGGTGCTGCTGCAACTGGGACTGCGGAACTGGCTGGAAGCCACCGGGTTTCTTCACCATCACCTTGGCGGTCTCTGACCTGTTTCCATACTGGTTGAAGGCGGAGCAGCGGTAATCTCCGGCAGCGGCCTGAGTGATGGACTCAAATCGCAGGGCATTGTGTTCGAAGCGAACGTTACTGGAGTTTGGAAAAGTCAAACAAAAAAAAAAAAGAGAAGTTAGGTTAGGGACACAGTAAACCAATTGTCCTTTTTATATTCGCACCTGGGCAGTGGTCGATTATTGTCGGTGCTCCAATACACATCCTCCGGACGCACATTCTCCACCAGGCAGTACACATCCAAATTCTGTCCCATCTCCACGTTGAGCGGAATGCTGGGATAGAAGGTGATCCTGGGCAGGGGCAGCGGGACCAGCTCCTTCACCACAGAGGCCTCCACACGGCCATCGCTTCCGACTCCGTTGCAGCGGTACTGGCCCAGATTCTGCAGCTGCACGAACACAATCACCAGACTGTTGTGCTCCGCGTGGGCATTTGGAGGCAGGGGTGCGCCATCAACGCGTTCCCAATACGAGCTCAACCCCTTGATAGCGTCGCAACTCAGAGTCACATTGGTGCCAATTTCGGTGGACAGCTGTTCGTTGCGACCAGGCGGTTGGGTGTAGGGGCGCGTGTTGTAAGTTGGTCGGCGGGGAACGGAGTCGTCCACATCGGTATCGTCTGTAAATAAACCAATAAAGAGCAGCATTAACATTCGGCTAGCCTTGCATAAATAACCCTTACTATCGCGGGTGCCATAGAAATCAACGTGGTTTTGAAATGGCCTAAGGAATTACAACCTGTTCGAGCTGTCACATAGGTAGCAGTAAACTTGTTTATTGTTGAAATATATACATTTTTAATAGGATAAAAAAAAGACTATAAATGTTTTTCAAAGTATGCAATGAAAAAAGAACGTCGTCTTTGGGAATGAATAACACGAACTCACAGACTTAAAATATATTGTTGCAGTTTTTTAAGCAATGTGAAAACCCTAAACATAAGCAAATTGTTGTTGTAGCAACCTCTGCATTGTATACACTCAGAGAACACACAAAAAAAAAATGACCTAAAAATGATCAAAATGGGATTTAAGGTCATTTTTGGTAGTTTTTCTCACGTCATGTTTCCAAAAAATGTAAATCATTTTGATTCTATTTAGTTCATATGGTTTTTTAGTTTTCTTTGTGTGTAGTATGTTCTGTACAACTTTATTTATAATTAACTAACATACTGTTTATTTGATATTGGAACATTTAAAGATTTATAGTAACGAAAAGTAGAAAAAGACTTAACTTTCTGTTGAAATTTGATTAGAAAAAAAGACAATAAAAAAAATTTTATATAAAAATAAATAATAATAATAATGAATTTTTTATATTGATATTTCTATGACTGAGTATTTGTCGATTGTTATTTTAAAACATATCCTGGCTGAAAGGACTCACCTCCTCCGATGTCGCCCCGTTTGGGCTGAACTTCCACGCGCACGGATTTATCATCTTCGCCCACCGCATTGGATCCGTGGCAAGTGTAGTCGCCGGCGTCCTCCAGTGTGACTCGGTAGATCTGGACGTTGGCAGTGTTCGTGGATGGCGGTCCCAGGAATCCAGTGGAACCTCTCCTTTCGGGGTGGGTCCAGAAAACAGTCGGAGTGGGCACACCGCTACCCACGCAGCTCAGCGACAGTTCGTCGCCTTCGGTGAGTCGAAGGGTCTGCTGTTCGGTGCTTAGCTGCACGAGAGGTCGCTCATGGACGACAATGGAGGCCACTCCGGTGGCCTCGCCAGCAATATTTCTCGCCCGACACTCGTACTGGCCGTCATCAGCGACCTGAATGTCTTCGATTCTGCAAGGAAAAATATAATATGAATATTTTAATTATATGTATAAAAACAAATTCGAATTACAAAAATCCGACCCTATAAAGTATATATATTCTTTATCAGCATCACTAGTAGAGTCGATCTAGCCATGTCCGTCTGTCCGTCCGTCTGTCCGTCCGTTTATATGCAAACTAGTCTCTCAGTTTTAAAGCTATCTGCATGAAACTTTCCCAAAAGTTGTCTTTCTATTGCAGATAGTATATAAGTCGGAACGAGCCGGATCGGACGACTATAGCATATAGCTCCCATAGGAACAATCGGAAAAATAAATGAAAAAAATTATAACTTTGCTGCTTTTCAATTTTTTGTTTACTTCTTCGACATATAGCAATGGTTAAATATTTCAGAATGGTTTAAATTTTATCAAAATCGGACGTCTATATCATATAGCTCCCATAGAAATAATAAAAATAAATAAAATAACTATCAAATAATTGAGCTGCAAATCATCATAGCTTCAATGTTTTTAAACATATACGCAAGTAAATCATAATTTTAATGTTTTCAAAAATGTTTAATTCTTGCAATAGCTGCAAGGGTATATGAACTTCGGCTTGCCGAAGTTTGCTTTCTTTCTTGTTTTTTGTTTTAATTAAAATATATAATTTATTAATATATAATTCAGAAAAAATGTTGTAAAATTCTTTTGTTCAGAATTATTTTTTTTTTTTTTTGTTCAAATTTCAAATTTTTAATCGTTTATTCTGGGTAACAAAAATGAAGATGGAAGTAGATTGGAGTACTTACATCATATAGCCGGGCTCTTCTCTGGTCGTGTGACGCGGCGTCAGCGGTTGGCCGTCCACTCGAACCCACTCGACGGTCGGCTCGGGAATACCGTGAGCGGTGCAGTAGATGGCAGCCTGCCCGCCGACCAGAACTGTTTGCTGGGTCTCCGGCTGAATCCTAATGTTAGGCCGCTCCCGGGCTACAAACAAGTAAACGACAGTGGTGGCACCAATTAGTATTAGGATCAGAGTGTGCGGACCTGTCTTATTACCAACTCCACTCTTGTGCACTTGCATGGCAAAGTTTTAAGTTTTAATTTAGATCAAACAGAGTGGGGTCAGGGGTTTAAAGGGTTTAAATAATAATATTCGGGGCAAGATAATCAGTGTTTGTGAGGGAAGAGAGACAACAAGACGAAATAGAGCAAAGGCATCGTTAGCATGGGAACTTTTTCTTGGGGTGAAGGAATATTTTTTAGAAGGAGTTGCGGTCAAAGATGTTTACGAATTATTAATGTTCTTTAACCGCACCAGCCAAGGTAGCTTAGTTTGAGATACAAGCGTACTAAGGTCGTGGATCCCTGAAAACTTACGTTCAATATCGATGTTTGTGCTAGACTGTTCAGTTCCGTGGGAGTTAACGGCAAAGCAAGAGTAGGGACCTCGATTCTCGGGCCGGGCTCCATAGATGGTCAGCGTATTGCTGTTGATGTGGACATTGACGGCCAACTGGTCGTGCACCTTGGCCCATTTGATCGAGGGATGGGGCGTTCCACTGGCCTCGCAGGTGATGCTATAATCCTGGCCCTGAATGATGTTCACATTCTCCGGCAATGGCACAATCCTTGGCTTGGCGCTGTGGGATGTAAGCAAAGTCAAAGGTATGTCAGACTCTTAAGTGCTCAAAATAAATACAAAACAAGAACTTTGATGTGGTTTTAGTTGTACAAAGAAATATTAGAAGTGTTAAAAGTTCCTTTAAAATGGAACAACTTTTAAAAATTTTAACATCACAAGAAATAAAATAGATTTTTTTAAAATTTGTTTATATGTTATTATTTTGACCGCAGCTGTAGATTGGCGTTCTTTTCGTTAATGTGCGTCTGATGAGGAAACTGACAACTCACCCATCATCGATTGGTGGTTCCTCGCGTGGCTCGATGTTTACACGAGCGTCCGCGGTTAGGTTGCGGCGGGTGCGTTGATCAAAGGCCGCACAGGTGTAGATTCCAGAGTCGCGGTAACTGGCATCGCGTACCTCCAGGACATTGCCATTGATCTGGACATTTCGCGGGGCCGAAGAGGACAGGGGGCTGCCGTTGAGTAACCAATCGTAGTGCAGAGAGGCACCGCTTGTAAATTGGCAGGATAGTCGGAAAGATTCGCCCTCATAGCCATTAACCTCCTCCGGCTGGATATACAAACGATCCTGCGGCGGCGGCGGCTGGGGAGTGTTGCTCTGCACATAAACGATGACATACTGCTCAACGCGGTGCAGTTCATTGTACGCCTGGCAGCGATAGCGACCCTCATCCGATTTCCTTGGCGACTCGAAGATCAAGCGGTTATTGTACGTTCTTGTGCTCTGGGCATCCGCCTGTCCATCCACTCGTGTCCAGGTGACAGTGGGTGCCGGGTTACCTGTCACCTCGCAGACGATCTCATTGGGCTGGTATTCTTCAAAGGTCACATCGTGGGGCAAGTTCACAATCTGAGCCGGCGAGCGCTGGTCCACCGCTAAGGAGTGAGTTTAAAATTAAAGAGACAGAGATAGGACAGGTCAGCATAGTCTTAAGTTGAAAAGAAAGAAACGAAAGTGCCACAGAAATCTCTCTGGAAGACCAAATCTAATAGAGATTCCTGTAACACCCTTATATATATATATATATATATATATATACTAATCATTGTAGTCTTAAAGCATAATATAACTTTTTCTCTTTATTTAGTTTGAAAGCTTTAAATACCATAGCGAGCCAGCATTTCCTGGGCATATCCTTTGAATAATGCAGCATTTTTTGTTTTTTAGATTAGGGGAACGATAAAGTATGGATACAATTAGGTACAGAACAAATACTCACGGGTTATGGTGATGGAGACGGAATCCTTGAAGACGCGGTTGGTTTCCTTGCTAACGGCCTGGCAAATGTAGACTCCAGAATCGCTGATGTCCAGGTTGAAAAGATGCAGATTACCACCATTGACTTCGTGATCCTCTGGCATGCGACTGTTCTCCTTGTACCAGTTCACATACACTGGATCCTATAATCAAAACAGAATGTTAATATCAGAATCGCTAGATGGTATACATCTCAATAAAGATTATGCGTAAACTTAGAACTCACATTGCTCCAGCGCATCCGACCGCTACAGCTGAGGACCAGCGATCCGCCCACGGGCACGATAGTAATCTCCGGTTTCTCAATCGACACAATGATCTGGGTCCGTACGGGATCTTCGGTATTGGGATCCGTTACCGTAGGATCGTTAGTTTCTAGGGTAGCGGGAAAAATCGATTAGGCATATGCTTTAGCACCCCAGTAATTTCCCACAATCTGAGTTCCTTACGGTGTGTGAGTAGGGACCTCTTTACACGACAGCCCAGCTTTTCTGAGCTTTTGGTATTTATGTTTTTTGATTTTTGATTTTGATTGTTTTCACACTCTCTGAAAATACCAAAAGCCTCAAATGAAAAACTCAGGTCGTGAAAAGAGCTCTTCAGAGTGTGTTAGTGACAGGTGGTTGCGGTTTAATAACTCCTATTCGGGAGCACAATGTCAGGATATTGAATTAAAGGTTTAGTTTTGGTTTTCGGAGTCTCCATTCCGATTTGGAGATAACTCTGATTGACCTACAGTTTCGAGGGTTAGGCGACAGATTGATTTACAAACATGGAGATAGTGCGTTCAAAACTTTCAAAGTTAATTAAAGGGTTAGTGTTATTTTTCATTATAATTTAAAGGGTTCTGTTTTGATTAATGTGGTAGTAAAAAAAAGTAATTTATCAACAATGAAGAGGTAGTCTTGTATTATAAGAAAAACCCAATTAAATATTTCAAAGTATGTAAAACTTAATCAGTAAATTTATTTATTTACGTATAAGAAGTAATCGATCGGTAGTCTATGATTGTAAACAACAAAGTTACTTGTTAGTCAAGTTTAAATTAACCTCTGTCCCTTTACGATCAAAAGTTATGAATCGCACTATGGTTTCTAGACCTGGATTAGTGGCTATGAATTTATATGGTAATTTCATGGTCTACTTGAGCGTGTTTCTGGGCCAATATTGGTTTGGCTTTGCGATCGCTGACGTTATAGACTGGCAGCTAAGATATAATACACATATAGACAGAGAGACAAGATAGTTATCGATGGACTGCACGAAGTGGGGTTCGGAGGATCAGAGGTAATAGCTCGGCATCTGTCACAGATAACAAAAACTACTGTTGGGGTAAGACAAGTACTAAGACACATAGACTAGCTAAGTGGTTTTTAGATCACCAGAAGATCAGACACAGAGTCAAAGAAGGAGAGGCAGAGGCAGAGATAATACAGGAGCGCTAACCCAATTACAAGATTCTGGGAAATAATATCCCACTTGGTCTACTTGGGGTTTAGGTCACAGATATACGAGATACAAGATACGAGATACGAGTTAGGTTCGCTCTACACACACACAGTTTCTTTACACATATCTAAGCTGGGAAGATACTTAAAAGTAGAGAGTGTAGAATGGAGTTTTAGGTGTGCTGGTGTGCGAGATACGAGATAGAGGTACGAGTAGAGTATTAGGAAAGCAACAGTTGTGGTGTGTTTTGTAGACGGCAGTGTGCTTTTCAGTGGTTCAGTTCGGTGGATCGAAGAGTCTGGAGCGAACCTCGCGATGGACAGCCGTAGCGCAGCTTGGTCATATTTCCTATGATTCTGTTGCCCTTATATATCTGCAGGGTGTCATTATACGATATTGTCTCGTTCGGTGCGATATCGAACTGAAAGCCGCTGCAACAGAATCCCCTGCTTAAATCACATATCTGGGGCGGTTCTTCGATAATGGGCGATGTGTCTAGAATGTGGATGGATGGGATGTTTGTTGGTTTTGGTGATTGCAATTTTAAATTTTGGTTTTTTTTTTTTTTCAAATTGTTGTTTACAAACGGTTTGAGAGTTGATGACGGAGGAAGAGGAATGACAAAAACAAAGTCCGAGAGAGAGGAGAAAGTAAATAAAACAGGTAAGAACTTAATAATCGGTTAATCCGATCTTGTAATACTCACTACTCAGATTTAGCAATTGGCCAGGGACAACATCACTTGTGTTGGCTTAAAGAAAGACTAAATGTCTTGAAAAGCCTTTTGTATGCACTTGTCAGTACAACAGTACCTTGCATACCAAAGGGTTCTCCTCAAGTTCTTGAAGTTTCAGAGATCTGATTCTTACAACGGACAGGCCTATTTTCGACCAGGCGATTCTTTGGCCAAATCTGAGTAGGTATTTAAGGCTCATAAAGACTAGGGAATAGGAAAGGTTTCATTCTGGCAGTACATCTTCATGAATACAGTATACCCTGACACTCGAACTTGCACTTAAGATATCGCATAGAGTACGAGCACCGTATCTGGAAAGTATTCAATGTAGTTTCGTATGCCGAAGTTGGGCCAGGAAGTCAGTGATTGAGCAAAGGGAGAGCGATGGAAAGACGAATTGCACGTTGGGGTTCTGACTCTTATCACCATTCCATCCACTCACCAATTTCGCGACAGCGATCGCCCTTCCAGCGTGGCTTGCACCGGCATTCGACATAGCCGCCGCTAACCAAATCGCAGGACTCGGTGTTGGAGGCCTCGCAAGGACACAGGCTGCAGGAGCCGCTGGAGTCGCGGTAGTAGAGTGGTGCGCAGCTCTCACAGGACGAGCCCGAATATCCGGTTGGGCACTGGCACAACTCAAGATCGACGGCATGCGTAGCTCCCGGCGTTCTGGTGGTGACAGCACTCTCTAGAATGACATTGCCGATCGAGGTCCTTGTCGAGGGCACTTTGGGCGTGGCTCGGACCAGTATGTGCTGCAGATCTGTTAGCACAGTCATGAAGTCCGAGCGGGATGCCGGTCGTGCCGATCCACGATCCTTGCGCTGCCATTGTTCGTCCTCGTGCAGTCGCACACTGTACTCCTCCCGATCGCCACGTCCGTCGGGACTGGACCAGACCAGCTTGACTCCGTTGCCAATCAGGATCACATCCTGGCCAGGCGCATAGTTGCCAAAGGATTCCACCACTAGGGTGTAACTCAGGAGGCCGCCGTACGACAGAAGCTGGTTGCCCAGCACGCTGCCCCTGAGGCTCCAGAATTTTTCCGTGTAGCTGGTGTGCGAATAGGTGTACATGTTACTGGCTAAGTCGGGTTCTAGGTTCTGGGTGTCCAAAATATCTCCGTTATCATCTGTGATAAGGGGTGCGTTGAGAATGAAGTCCACGGGTATCTGCTGGCGGTACAGAGACGCCGAACGGCACTGGTTGGACACTCCGGAGCAGTAGCACTCCTTGCAGCCGTCCGGATTTTCGGGGGACAGTCCGTAGGTTCCGGGACGGCACTCATTGCACTGATCCCCAATCACGTTCGTCTTACATTGGCAGTAGTTGTCGCGGCAAGCGTATGTTCCGTGAGAATCGCAGTATACGTCACAGTCAAATGTGTGATTGCCCGGTGGCAGCGGACGCGGCGGCGGATTGACCTCATCGAGTTGGCAGTCGTACGGAGTTCCGCGAGTGGCATCGCCAACATAGCCGGCGGCGCATACTTCACAGTTGGGTCCATCGGTGTTGTCAGAACAGTTCTGCAAATTGAAAAAAAAGGGAGAATTAGTGCGGTTACTAAGGGTATGGAAATTGGTCCTTCGAGCCGAATACTCACTTCGCAGTCCCCGGTTTCGGCGTTGCAATACTTCGAATGTCCATTGCACTCGCAGGGTAGGCAGGATCCCAGATAGATTCCACCCTCCGGATCGCGGGCGTAACCAGGAGCACACCGCTCGCAGGACGTACCCACATAGCCCTCTTGACAGCGACACTGCTCGACTTCGACGGCACGCGCTGTGCCCAGATTCGTAGCCGTGGCAGTGTCCAAAGTCACCTGACGCAACGAGGCCTCCTTGGTGCTCGTGGTATACGTGGCCTTAATGTAGATGGCCGTAATGTTGCTGAGGGCCATCAGGACATGCTCACGGTTGGCCGGTACTGCGTCGCTGCGCTGCCAGGCGCTCTCCTTGATCTCGACGGCATAGGTGTTGGCCACACTGGGGCTAACCTGTGATTTTCTGTAGTGGATGAGCCTCAGATCCTCGCCACTCTTTATCACCACATCCGGGGCACTGTTGCGGGACATTATGCCACTGGGTAGGGGACTGTAGCTCAAAGTGTAGCTCAGCTTGCCGCCGTAGGAAGTCAGCTTGTTGCCCAGAAACGCGGCCGGCAGACTCCAGTAGAGTGTGTCCCCGGCATGATCCGCCGATCCCACAAAGCTCAGCGCATTGGGCACCACGGCCATGGACACGGCTATGGTCTCCGGGGTGGCACGCATATAGTCGGTAACCAAAGCGAAGCCATGATTGACGCTCGAACGTCCAAAGGTGCTGGTCACCTGGTCGCGATACAACGTACTACTATCGCAATCATCTCCCACTCCGCTGCAGAAGCACTCGATGCATCCAGTGTAGGTGAACGAATTGAGGTGGAAGCTCTTCGCCGCACACGTGTCGCACTGTTCGCCAATCACCTTATCCTTGCACTGGCAAGCTCCGTTGCTCTGGATGTTGTAGGTGCCATCAACGTTGCACGAAGTATCGGGTATCGGGCGACAAACTCCTCCCGGAGCCAGCGGATTACCCTGGTAGCCAGATGCGCAGTATTCGCACCTCCTGCCCGCGTAGCCCTCATTGCATCGGCATACGACATCGCCGTCGGGATTCTGTTGGCAGCCACTGGCAAAGTTATTGCCACCGGTCAGGGGGCAAGGACACTCCTTGCAGGGCACACCACGTCGTGGATCGCCAAACGTTCCGGATGGACAGGGTTCCGGAATGAAGGGCACACACTGACCAAGCCAGGGTCCTCCCGGCTGTCTGACGTGGCCAGGGGCACAGGTCTCACAGGAATCACCCACATAACCGGGTGGACACGAGCATTTCTCCACGAGGGAGGCACTACCCAATCCCTGGTCCGAACTTCCAGCCGAATCCAAGGCAATATTTATTAGATCCACCTCGCGAGCGGTGCTATCCAGGTAGCCCAGTCGTATCAGAATATTATCCACATTGGCCAGTATCATCATGATCTCTTCGCGCGTGGCCTTGTAGCCATCGGGTTTCAGCCATCCTCCCGGCAATATCGGAATTTTAACCTTGTTCTTTTGACCAGGTTGTGTGTAAACACTATAGGTTATAGTGTAACGATTGCCGGTGATGATGACATCTGAACCATTGACTGGTCTTCCACTGCCCATGTAGCTAACTTCGTACCTCAAGTTTCCGCCATAGGACTTCAACTGGTTGCCCATATAGTCCGAAGGCAATGCCAAGTAGGGCGTCTCCCGACCAGCAAAGTGAACATTCGAGGCCCTAAACTGAACGCCATGGTGCAGGGTGATCAGATCCTGACCCGGAGCTGCCTCATTGATCACAATCTGGCGACGCGGACTCAGTTCCACACTAAGAACGCGGTGCGACACGATCGGCGGTTGAATGGCATAGGTAAACAAATTGGCACTATCGCAGGAATTGGCCACTCCGAAACAGAAGCACTTGACGCAATCGTCTGATTTGCGGGCTAGCATATTGAAGAATCCAGCTTTGCACACGTCCGTGCGTTGTGGCGTCACGGTGACAATGGTGTCCGGGTTCACAAAGTGAGTGCCGCGCGTATTGATAATCTCGCACGAGTAAGCTCCACTGTCTTTTGGTCTCATATCCGGACAGCGGAGAGTTCCGGTTCCACCGTAGCTCTTGGACTCGCACTTGTCGGGCACATGGCCCCAGTTCAAACGCCACACGATCGTCGGTGTTGGGGTTCCGGTGGCCACGCAGGTCAGTTCGAGCACCTCGAACTCCAGCAGGGATACCGATGGGGGTGGCGGGCGAATCGGCATGGGTTTCACTGCGAAAGAGTTTCGGGTTAACATGGCGAAAATGCATTAAAACTTGATTCCCAATATCCGCCATGAAGGACCAATATTCCAACAGATCCTTCATTGCGGATATTGGAGATCAAGGGTATTCCATCATAAATGGCTCATACTTAAACGGTACTTATTCTACGGATACTCACTGCAGCCAACTTCATCGGTACCGTCAGTACAATCCGCCAAATTGTCGCACTGGAAGCTCTTGGGGATGCAATGACCACTGCGGCACTGGAACTCGTTAAATCGGCAGGGAGCGCCACTTGGTTCCGGATCGCAGGAGGTCTCATCGGAATTATCCTCGCAGTCGTTCTGTCCATCACAGCGCCAGGTGCGATCCACGCACTTCGAATTGGCGCACATGAACTGGTTGGGCTGGCACTTGCGGCCCAAACTGCAGCTCTGCTCATCGGAAGCATCCGAGCAGTCTGGAGTTCCATCGCAGATGGCCGTCCTATCAATACACTCGCCGTTCATGCACGTGGACTGGTGTTCAGAGCAGGCTGAGCTCGGGCGGGATGACAAGTCGTTATCTGAGCAGAGGAAAGTAGAGGAACGGAAAAAATAATTATAATGAGGGTCTGCGAAAGGTTAAAGCGCCTTTCAGCTTACCAATAACAGAGCCAAGTGGCAAAATGGGAAGAGAAAAGTTATATAAAAATGTGTAAGTCAAGTTTCGTTGGAGGGCTGTAGCCCTAAAGCAACTTTAAATGAAACCCTACCTAGTCCAAAAAACTCAAGATCAATGTGTGGCACAGTACCATATCTTATGCGATTTGAGCGTAGCTCCTCATACTTGTGTTCACCCCAGGCTGCTTGTTTGGATTATACAGATTTCCTTTTTTCCTTAGAAAACCCAGCCTTAGGACTCACTTAAATCTAGACTTGTACTTACAGCGTTCGACATTGAGGTTCACGGTGACCTGCTGGCCGGCTATATAGTTGGCAAAACCCACAGCCTCGCAAACATATGTGCCAGCATCCTCAACCTATTTGATAAATAAATTTTAACTGATTCAATCATGACCTAATAGTATGGTTAAAAATTGGTGACTTACCCGAATGTTGGGAATTTCAAGGCGACCGTTGCGATCTTTGGATCCGGGGGGCAGAGGTCGTCCACCGGGACGAGACCACTTGACCTTGGCGCGAGTGGGACCTTCATCACGGCAACGGAAGACGACCTCGCGACCTGTGAGGGGAGCACAAAATCTAATTAACTTGGTGCCAAACGCAATCGGTAAACAGCTGACGAGCAAAAGAAATAGGGTTTTGATATAGGTGGGATTTACTTTTATGATATTCATGTTGGAATTTATCAATGTACATAAGTAGCAAATTAAAATACAAATAATACCAAATATGAATACAACAAATGTTTAAATTTATAGAAATCGAGGATAAATCTTTTTCATTTAATATTCCAACAATTTTTGTATATAAAAATCCACACATACATATAATACTCTTTAACAAATAATACAACTATATTCAAAGCTATAAAGGGGTTCGTTCTCTAAGGATTTTGTGATTTCAAAATTTCGACTCAATGTACAACTCCACTTCTGGCCAGATTTTTCGTGCAGTTTCGTGGTGCGGGTGGTGCTGGGTTCCAAGTGCTAGTCGAAATATTGTCTACACGTATGCATATAGTGATTGTAGTTAGGCCAACTTACCCTCCCTAATATATCCTGCGGTTTATATATTTTATTTTGGTTTATAGAATTGAATTGGGTTAAGCATTAACGAGAACAAAGAACGGCAATTAGGGTTGTCCAAAAATATTTTAAAATATCAATACAACGAAAATTGAGTTTAAATAATTGCTCCCAGAACATTTAACAGACACAAGATTGATATATTTTTGTAATACTTTTAGATATATGTACGAGGAACAATGGAGCATGGAGAATTGCCCATTGGGATACTTACTCTCCTTGATGATCTGAGCGGCTGGGTAGGTCTTGAGATTCAATTGGTTCGATCCACGTCCAGGGTTATTAAAGTTGTCTGTTGTTTTCGAGGAATTGAAAGAAATTCAGAGTTAGTCTTTGGGTAAAGTAAGGGCTATCTATAGGATATGGTAAAGTGAATCAGGATATTAGAAGAATAAGATAGATGTGTGGATGTGTGTTAGCCCTAGCCCTCAATCGCTGTTAGTAGGTTCTTTAGGGAAAGTCAGACAGTTATTTAATATCATTGGTTATGGGCATCTCGGTCTCTTGGTAGATCGCCCACTTACTATCAATCTCATTGCTGACATGACTACAATCCACCTCATCGCTTTCATCATATGGACAATCGATCCGTCCATTGCATCGTAGACCCAGCGAAATACAGGGCCCATTGTCGCATTTAAATGAGGTTGGTGGGCAGATGATTCTCAGTGGCGTCATGGCAGTGGTGCTAGTAGAAGTGGTGCCACTTCCAGTGGGTCCTTGGGTGACCTCAACTTGATGATGACCTTTACATATATATGCATAAGCGAGTGAATGATGCAATGTTCGAGCTATGGCGATGATGGCGTCGGATCCTGGCTGATTTGCAGGGGTGTCACTTAATGCCCTTACTTACCGCAAATATGTTCATCGGAGCCATCCTGGCAGTCGGATCGTCCATTGCAACGTGCTCCCAAGCTCACGCACTGGCCACTATTACATCTGAACTGACTGGGCAGACATTCCTGGCCGCCCCCACAGTTGAGTTCATCGGAATTGTCGCTACATTGGGGGATTCCATCGCAGACAGCCGATCCAGCAACGCAGTCTCCGTTTCGGCAACGGTATTGACTCGGGGCACAGCCTGTGGGTTAAGCCAAAAATTTAGGTCAAATACGGGTCTCCAAAATATCAGATTTTAATTCACTAAAACTGCTGAAAGTGTAAGGTCAATTTCGGATTGATAGTTATTAATATAAACAAAAAGTATATAAAACAGTGCACACAATGTTCAACGCATGCAGGCTGACTTAAGGCAAACTTAAAATTTAAAATCACCACCACTGAAAATATAGCAATGATGAATTTCTTAGATAACAAAATATAAATTCTTATTTATTAATTAAATAACTTAATTTCTGGTGGTTCCAATAAATAAGAATAATAAGAATGCTAACTGCAAAAATTGTTTTCCCAAATAATTTATAGTTTTGAATGCATTTTATCAATAATAATGTTCATTACTTTTTAAAAATATTAAAAAGTTTTGATAGTACTAGGGCAACTACAGCTAGGGCAAACTATTTTAAAAACCAATATTAAATCAAATCGATTGCTGTTTTATTAACCAATGCAATTCTGCTCATCGGAAAAATCACGGCAGTCGTAGAAGCCATCACAATGCTGCGTTGAATTTATGCAAAACTGGCGATCGAAGCAGAGGAACTCATTTTCCTTGCACAGGATGGCAGTACCTGTATACGATATTTGGTGGTTTGGGATGGTTTTGGTGGTGCAACCAAATTCAGGTGAAATATAATAACGTAAAATAAGAAAATATCACACGACCAAAAGCAGAGTGGAGAAAGCGTGAGAGAAAGAGAAACGGAGTGAGAGACGGAGAATAGAGATAAATAGATTAGCAAATGAAAAAACACATACGATATTCATATTGGATGCAGTACGATGTTGGTGGAATGCATAAACTGGACCCTTATAGAATATATATATATTAATACATCAATTAAAAAATATATATTTTATTAAGTTTAAGTTTTAGGCGTAACATATTATTCGGTTTTTATTCATTTTCGTTAAATTTATATCTTACATTAAAAAGTATAAGAAAAATTAAAAACACGATATTCAAAAAAGATATTTGATATTTAAGTTCGGAGAAATAACTGTACATTAAATAATTTTCGCAAGTTTCTTTTAAAATGTGTATTTACGGTATTTGCTTTAAGCTTTCTTTGTTCAAAATTTTAATAACATTATATTTATATTTACTCATCAAATTAATAAAATATTTTTGAATTAAACTATACAATTAGTTACGATATTGGAATTTGGTTTTGTAACTGTGTTTAAAAGTGCAAAATGCAAATACGATACTCATGTTTACTGACACTGGTGCTGCTCAAAAAAGCGCTGTGTTTACGGATACGAACAAAAGGATTAGGTGCTTAAATAACAAAAGATTTTATGGGTTTCTGTTGAACCCAAGACATCCCAACCCAAGAGTATTTTTTGAAGACCTCCACAGATAAAACCACAATGCCAATACACGATCAGTGATCCGTGATCCAATAAAACAGTGAAGGGGGGAAAAGGCAGATGGGAAATGGTTCGATGGAGACGGAGGCGGAGACTTACAGTTGGCCTCATCGGAGCCATCCTCGCAGTGCCTGTGGCGATCGCATCGCTCACTTTCCGAATAACACCTCCCACTGGGACACTGGTGCTGTGGACATGGCAGTGACTTCATGGAACATCCAACCTCATCACTACCATCGGAGCAATCCAAATGCCCGTTGCATCGAACCGAACGGTTATAGCACGACTCATCGCAGAAGAACTGATCCGAACTGCAGTCACTGGGTTTTAGTCGATTGGTGGCTATATATATATATGGTTTTATAGCATCGACGGTAACATCATGCAGGGTTCATTGTGTATGGTGGTTTAATGGATGCATGGATGACGCAACAAGAAAGAGAGATAAGAAAGCGGGATGATTATGCGTATGTCCTAGTTTAGATAGCTCTTAAGGTCTATAGCCACATACAAACCTGATTCCAATCGGAGACTTATTAAACTATGGCATGATATATACAATTCCTATAAAAGGTTGTCAACTTGATCTTATTTTTCAAGGAATAATGGATTATGATATGTATATATATTTTTTTTTTTTTGCAAAAGATCAAATTGACCTCCATTGTATAAGCTTGATTGATTATATGCATATGTATCGTAAAGATTAAGTGTAATTGGAAGATTTGACTCGATTACCGGTGCCGAAGCAAACGCTGAGGTCCTCATCGGATCCATCCGAGCAATCCTTAAATGCATTGCACTGCAAACTTATTTCGATGCACTCGAGATTCGCACACTGCCACTCATTGGGGCGACAGCGTTTGGTTTTAGGATTCGGAGGACTCGTTTTTTGGACAATAACATTCACATTATGTGTGGGATAGTGGTTGTTGGTCTCTGTAGTATTGAGTGTTGTATATGTTGCGTGGATGTTGTTGTTTGGCAGTGATGTTGGTGTTGTGATTGGGTTAGCATAAAGATGGAACGACAAGACAAGATAAACGATAAACGAATGTTGGGTTATAGGCTTGATGGAGCATAAAATGTAGGAATGTCAAAGAAAGGGTTAGAATAGGGAGTAGCATTAACGTGTTGAAAATAGCAAAGCATCACAAGAAATTGGTCTCTGAATTGACAAGGAAGGACTCTTTTTTATCAATGTGTTATCAGTGATTGAGTACTCGTTTGAGAAGGCCCAAGGCAGATTTACTCGAGTTAACGCCTATCGATTAAATTAAGACCAAATCAAGCTACCCAAAAGCGAAGCAGCAAACTAAAACTAAATTCTAGGGTGGTGCAGGGAGTTTTGGCCTGGGTTTTTTTGTCGGTGGCTCAGGGGTACCGATGGTTTAGATTCTTGGACTTCTTACCGCAGTGACGCTCGTCGCTGCCGTCGGCGCAATCGTCGATGCCGTTGCATCTCTGATTATCAGCCACACACTCGCCGGTGTTGCAACTGATAGCGATGGACGATGAATATCGGTTAGCGATGGTCGCGTGAGTGATGTTCGAGTTGTATGGTGGATGATGTGGTTTATGTGTTGTGTCGTGTGTTGGAGAGTAAGAGCCATGACATGAAAGAGCAGAGAAATGATTATGATATGAAAGGAGTAGAACGGAATGGATCTAACAGTCCTGCTAATATTTGATTTCTTATTGATTTAAGGATACTGTTCCCTATTTATGTAACTAAAACTTTATTCTTTAAAAAAAAGGACTAAATGCTTTCACTTTATGTTTTACAATATAAATTGATTACTTTAACCGTTGATAAACTGGATATGACACAAACAGCTTTCTTAATAGGTATGTTTGTTAAGAACTACTTAAATGCACGGATATGCGACAAACATAAAATATTGAAAATTTCTTTGGTTAAATTACATTGTATTAATGATACTTTTTGTTTCCAATCTAGAAAAATCGATTGAAAAAATACTGAAGCTACTTGCATTGATAGACGATATCAATCAAATTAATTGTTTTCTTCTACATAAGTTCCTGAGTTTTGGTGTTTAGATGGATAGTTGGTCTTACAGGTAGGCATCTTCCCGGCAGAAAGTACAGTTGCGCTCGTCGCTGCCATCTTGGCAGTTGGTAATGCCGTTGCACAACTGATCGCGGGGCAGGCAGTAGCTATCGCACTCGAACTCGGACTCTAGACAACGGTCTGCGAATGATGAGGCGAATGCGAATGTGAATGTGAGTGTGTGTTTGGTGGTGCATGATAGCGAGTGGTTGGTGGTTGCATTAGGCTTAGTGGTAGTTAGCACCTGGAGCCATTAGGTTAGCCCCGATTTTGGGGGGGGTCTTTACCTGTGTACGACTGACATTCGAACTCGTCGCTCTCGTCTTCACAGTCTACATAACCATCGCATTTCTTCTCAAGCGGCAAGCACTGACTGTAGTCACATTCAAACTCAAGGATATCACATTCATTCAGTGGATTGTTGTCCGGGTCGTTGTCTGTTTTTTTTTTTTTTTTTTTTTTTGTGATTGTGTGTTTTTGTTGTATGAAAAGTTGGAAAGATAAAAGATAAATGATATGTATATTGGCTGGGTCCGGCAGACAGATCGATAGATTTGTAGAGTCAGGCGGATAGATGCAGGTGCGGTTGAAATGGTTGGGCTCTTGAGAAATGTCTAAGAAGAGGTTTAACTTAAAAGCAATTCATTGGTTGTTTCTCAATACCTTCAAGAAGTATTATTTAAAATACATACACGGAATAAACTTTTTAATTAATCTGAATAATTTTTAAGGGTTTCATAAGACTTCACTCTTCAGATACTTAAACCTATTTAAATTGCTCTTAAGATCGTAATCTTTGCTTTGACACAAGGAACCATTTTTTTTTCGACCGCATTGCTGTAAGATATGAATGATGAGTAGATGAATGGGTGGGACTACCGTAACTGGAATCGACGTAGTTGTAGATGCAGTTATACTCGTCGGCGCCATCGGCGCAATCGGTGATGCCGTTGCAGCGTTTGTAGCCGGATATGCAGCTTCCATCGCCACACTGATATTGGCTTCCTAGGCACTCGACCCCCAAACGAGTTTTATTTAATCTTCCATGGAGATCTGGAGTTTTGGGGTTTACAGGGAGGCGGGCGATGTAGTGTGTTGTGTGATAGCAGGGATAGCACAAGATAACGTATCGGAGTATCAAAATACGGGATAGATTTTTTGTACGGGATGTTTTTTTTGTTGTTTTTTTTTTTTTTTGGCGAAAAGAGAGCAAAACAGAAAGTACAGTTAGCAACAAAAGTCGAAACGAGGGGAGGAGATTGTGAAATGGTGGAAATTCGGTAGGTTGGCACAAGCAGTAAGCAGTTAAACCAATTAGCAAGGAGCTACTTAATATTCAAGGTTAGCTTCGAACGAGAACTTAAACTTAAACTAGATTTACGATTAAATGGGTGAATTTAACCAAAAGATTTTAAGAAAGAGCGGGGATGGGATGATCGATATTGGGACAGAGAAGATAGTAGAAAGAAAGGGCTCGTAAATATCCCTTGTTTTATTAATATTTTCCAAACTATTTTCAAACGTTAAAACTTAAGGATGTTTAAAGCACTTAATGGCAATTCCACAAAAGTACACAAAAAGATTTCTTTCTTTAGGGATATTTATCGAACCCCGAGTGATAGAGAATGCTAGAGATGGTACTTACGGCAGGCGCTCTCGTCGCTGCGGTCGCGGCATTGAGGTTTGCCATCGCACACCTGGGATTTTGGAATGCACCCGCCGCCACGTTGGCACTTGTACTGAAGAAAGCATGAGAATGGGTGTGTGTTTTCTACAGGTATTAGAGGTGGCGCAAAAGATAGATATACCCACTTCTAACTGGTGTGTGAGTGTGTGTGGGGATGTAGGACGTTGTGTTTATATCTTCACAGTGCTTATCTGAGGCTTAATACATTCTTTGGGTATATTCCAATAAAATAACTTATTTGCTAGTCAAAAAACGATCAACGTATCAACGATCAATTGTATTCAACTATTAAATTGATATGAAAACGATATCTATTATTATCAAATGTAAAGAAATTCTAATTGGATTGTTTCACCTAACAAGCACTGGGCATATATTTTGGATGGAGGATGTGTGGGTCTATCTGGAGGGTGGGTGGTTCTGGTGGGCGGCCGGTGGGTGGTTGGCTCACCTTGTCGCCGCTGCAGTTGCAAAGAGCGTAGTCCTCGTCTTCCTCGTGTCCACAGTCGGGGGTGCCATCGCAGACGCTCTCAATCGGAATGCAATCGCGATTGTGGCACGCGAATTCGATGTTTTCGAGGCATGACTGTGCTGAGTTGACTATATGTGTGTGGCATTATATTTTTGTTTGAGGAATGGCGATGATGATGGGTGACTCAACAGGGCAGTATGGTATAATCGCAATGATAATAAAACAAGCCATAACGGGAACGGAAAAAAAGAGAGGAAGAGTGAGTGATGTTCATATATGTACAAGTATAAACTATATGAGGTATATCAATTAAAAGAGTTTAAAAATTAAATGCTTAACTAACTAACTAAATTGTATGTGTGTGCGCGTGTGTGTGTGTGTGTATGTGTGTGCTGGTTGGTTATTGCTAAAGTAGGTTTCAATGTTTCAAACATCGCATGCACTTTTACTTAACTTTACGCTTCCTAAACCATCAACGGGAATTGGATTTAAAAGGTAATATTACCAATTACCATATCCATTCATGCTCGGTCTTCAGTGCAACAAAATTGTTGGATAAAACTAAAATTTTCCCGGGGGATGACATACCTTTTTTTAATTTTACTGATATTCCTGTTTAAAGGATATCTTTTCTGCTAGAATAAGTTGATATTAAGTTTTTTTTCGTTTTACCAATAATTTTGTTGCAGCCTGGTTACCCTTAACCCACTTAAGATTGCTAAGCTTTTCTTCAACTCTTAAGGACACCTACTCGCTACGCCAAGTGTTGTTATTGGGTTAGTAGTCGTGGTCTCGGTGGTTGTCGTTTTCGTTGCCCATTGCCATATTGGTGGCGCCTCGGTGGTTGTGGTGGTGCTGCTGGCGGTGGTTCTAGTGGTGTTGTTACGCTCCAGCAAGCCTGGGCCCTGGGTGGTGAAAGGATGTGGGGCCCAGATCAAGGGTCGTCGGGTGGTGGTGGGTCGTTGATACTGCTCGCAGTTCTTTTCATCGCTCATATCATTGCAGTGATAGAAATTATCGCATCTCAAATGCAGCGGTATGCATACATTTGTCGTGGTGCAACGGAATTGATTGCTGGCACAGGGATTCTGGGAATCGGCCTTCCCATAGACATTACTGGGCTGATAAACATGGTACTCGTAGATGTCCTTCTCGTGCAGTCCGTCATCGAACTTGGGCTTCGGTCTCTGGGGGCGGTGGCCAATGGGAATGCCCACACTATCCTCCTCTTCGGATTCACCACCATCTTTTATGGTCCGATTGTTATTTTTGATTGGGGGTTTAACGTTTTACGATAGACAGCCGCATGCAGGCCATGGGGTTTTGGGGTTAAGTGGGGGGTCGGGGTTGTTTTCATTAAATCATGCATTTAAGTTTAATTATTTTCGTTGAGCCAATTCGTAGATCGTCGTTGTTGCAGGTTGTGTTTTTTTCCGAAATATGTTGACGTGCAGTTAATCGATTAATTTCGGGCATTCGATAACCACAACCAGGGGAGTTCAAAACATATTTTTATCGGGTGGGTGGGGGAAAAGAAAAATAAAATGGTTGGAGTTAAAATCAAAATCAAACAAGTATCGACTGACAAAAACATTTCGATAGGTCGCTATCTCACAAATAGCGATAGATATCAGCGAAAAGAGCACACACAAGACAGCAGATAAAAAAGGGCAGAGAATAGAATAGATAAGGACCAACACCAATTATCGATTTTAGTTACCCACGAAGAGAGCGACAAAGCAGAGCAGGAATAAACACAAGATTTAGCTAAACTTATCGATACAAATCGATAACGTTAGGCTCTTACCGCAGTTGGCCTCATCGGTATAATCGTTGCAATCGTAGATGTTATCGCACACCTGACGCATAGGTATGCACTCACCGGTTCCGCAACGGAACTCATCGAACCGACATTCCCCGTCGTCGTAGCCACCTGGCGACGACGATCGATATATATATATATTTATCGATAGCATGCGTTTGTTAGTTTTTTGGGGTGAGGTTTTCGTGTGAGGTGACTTTAATGAATTGATTGGGAAAAGGATGAACTTACCACTACTTCAGGGAGAATTCTTAGAGCCAAGAGCAACAATTCGCAAAATTTACTCACCCTCGCAGTAGCGCTCATCGGAAATGTCCTCGGGACAATCGATGTTGCCATTGCAAAGTAGCTCCTTGGCTATGCAGGTGCCATCGTCACACTGCCACTTGTCGTAAAGACAGGCTGCATTCCCATTTGAGAACGGAAGTAAAAAAGAGTACAGATAGACAGAGTAGGCGGACCATTATCGAGGTTAAGTAATCGTTTATCGAAACACCTACGACAGCCCTCCTCATCTGATCGATCGTGCGGACAATCGGCTCGGCCATCGCAGCGATGGACAATCGAAATGCAGCTCAAGTCCCGGCAGGTAAATTTTCCCTTGGGGCATGTGTATCGCAACTTGGGCACAACTGTACCAAGGCAGCATTAAGTAGAGATTGAGATGATAGATAGCAAGTCATGAGCAAATGGAGAGATGGTGAGAGAAAGCTGTGACTAATGTACGCAGTGTCGCCAACTGTTTTGGTATATGGGATTTAAAACAAGATAACAAATCCAATTATTAAAAGTCCTAATAAAACACAAAAGAAAGGGTTTGTCCGTTTATGATAAAAGGTTTCCTATTCATTTTTCGAATTAATTTCTATAGAGAAATATAGATAAGACTGCTTACATTTTGTTGTGATTTTAAAGCGTTTATTTATTTATTTTATTTTCCTCGAAAATATGCATTAAAAATCAGTTCAGATGGCTAATGCTCTATCACAATTCCGAATGGATATTCAAAGAGTATCTATAATGTATTTTTGTTCGCTCTGTTTGTTGTATTTAATTCCCTCATATACCAAAGGATGACTAATTGGCCACACTGTGTAAATATTGAGATCCGAGGGTTGTTGGATGGATGTGGACTTTGATGGGTGTCTAATGGGTTGCTACTCACTTCCGTCGCAATGCTCTTCGTCGTCGCCGTCGCTGCAATCGGAGTGGCCGTCGCACTGCTGACTCACACTGATGCAGCGCGTGCCGTCGCGACATTGATACTCCATTCCGCTGCAGGCGGCGGCTGTTAGTAGTATGGGTTAGTGGTAGCGGTTAGCATGTGGTGGGGGTTAAACGAGAGAAAAAATATTGGGTAAGTAGTGGTTTTGGCTAATCGATGGATTTCGAAGGACAATTTATACTACAACTTAGATGATTAAAGCTTAGCTGTTATATCAGATAGTTGGTTATCAAAATGACGATTACAAAAGGGTTGAGGCTAACCGATGGATTTCCAAGGACTTTACATCCTTATTATCCATTTATTTAGATACTATTAACTTAGATACTCAAAAAGGCAGTGGTTATCAAAGTGGCGATTAAACAGAGATTAATAGAGCTGTTTGGGCAACCGAAGGTATTCGGAGGACCCGTTTATCCTATATCTTAGACAATAGAAGCAGCTTAATATCCTAGTTTGATCACAGTACACCCTTAGAAATAAATAACTACTGGATAAAGGTGTTTCAGACTTTATATATCACTTACGGCACTCCTCGCCCTCGTCCTCGCCCTCGGCACAATCCTCGATGTTGTTGCAACGCTTTCTGGCATCGATGCACTGTCCATCGTTACATCTAAACTCGTTGGCATGGCATTCTGCAAATAAATAAAAAGTGGGGAATTTTATATTTAGAATGTCAGATGGATTTGGCTGCCTGCAATTAGATGACAACCGGATGCAGTTTAACAAGGACTTCCGCCGGCCCATGTAACCACTTTTTCGACACCACCCTGTCCGTCGTCAACTTGAAAGCAAAAGTTTGTTAGGTGTTTGTTGTGTGACAGAAATCCCCTCCCCTCGTTAGCCACAGTTTCCTGTGCATGTTTGTTGGCCTTTTGAACCCTTTTTTCCGCCGGACTCGACTCTTCGCTTAATATTTCATACAGCAACGGAGCGGCAGCAGCAACGGAGCGGCAGCAGCAACGGAGCGGCAGCAGCAGCAGCAGCAGCAGAAGACTCTTAAGCAATTTTACAAATATTTTTGGATAATATTTTTTTCGTAGCCCTACACAAAGTGACACAACGCGGATTTGATTACAAGCGCAGCCGGAAAACTCGCGCAGAGGGATATAGATAACAAAGAGAGCTGGGGTAAAAAACAGAAGAGCCGCGAGCAGAGGCTAATTAAAAGTAAAGAAAAGTTAAGTGAACATTAGAGGAAATGGGGTGTCGTAATCAGAGCAGCTTAAAGTAAAAGCCAATTCAGGAGCAAACAATTAGCAAAGATTTAACATGATATTTTATACAATGCTTATTCAAAATTATTGTGAAGATTATTAAAGAATTTTCCACACAACTTTTTAAATCGAATGCATATTTATGAAATTATTTTTAGGATTATAGAATAAAAATGTAGCATGAATAATGTTCGATAGAAACTCCTGTGATTTTTAATTTCCTAGGAGAAAATGAACATACAATTAAAATGTTGACTTATTTTATTATTTGCTTTTCTTTTTGAAACTGGGGCCATTGGCCGCCGTTAGTCGACAATTTGTCATTGCGAATGTGTCAGTTAATGTGAAACTGCAGTGGCGAAAACTTAAGCAACTTTCGGGCCCCACACAAATCGCCAAAGTTTTTCATTCGGCAATTTTCAACACGAAGGCGAGGATAATTCCGGGCAACAATTTGACAATTTCATTGCGGACAGGCAGACAGACAGACGGACAGACAGACAGGAGAAAAAGGAGAATGGAAAGGCGCTCCTCAAGTCAATTTGCAAACGGGGGAAAATATGATTTTTGTTGCTTGGTTCTGTCTTTGCCTCTGCCTCTGTTTGTTTTTATTTCCCAACTGCCGCTTATTGACATTAAAGATTCAAATAGTGTGGAAAGACAGACGGGGGGCACATAAGGGATTTCGGCTGCCAAAGGTTGTTGGGCTCCAATTATTTGGCCAGACGTGTGATCCTAATCCTTTTGACTGCGCCCCGCACAAACAACAAATTATAATCCGCAACTCGGAAAACAAATTTTTTCCATCTTGCATTTTCTTGATAAAGGTGAAAATTGAAGGGGCTGGGTTTTTAAGTCCAGCTGGGGATTTTTACCTTTCACTTTCACTTATTTGTTTTTCTTATTATTTGTTATTCTTCCTTAGCGGTTTTCAGCTTTCGGTAGTATGAATTTTTATTTTTATAATTTACATGTTACTAGCTAAAAATTTATTTAAAATTTGTAACTTACTATTCAAATGTATTTTTTTTTCATTAAGTCTAATGAATATAGAGCATAGTCAATAAACATTTCTTAAATTTCACATTTTTTGTAATTAAGAAATTAATAGTAAGTAACCTAAAATACTCAGAACTAAGAAATGCTATAAAAAATGTAGGAACATAATTATAAAGTCTGCTTTTGTAACCCAGATGCTTTATTGCCTTTGCCAATTCACACGGTAGACTTGCAAAATTGACTTGCATAAATATTGGTTATATCAATTACTGCTTTTACTATTCCCAATGCCCATAAATTTACCCCTAATGACAATGCCCCTGGTACTTTCCTCCACATTCCCAGATTGCACTGCTTTGCAGCTCCTTTGGCTTTATCTTCAACTCCATTGTTGCATTTTGTCTTCTTCGCTGAGTGTCAAATGGAAATTCTCCACCCCAGCCAAGCTTTATATTCACTTTTTTTTGTTGTCTTCCTTGAAATGGGATCAGTTTGGATGGCAGACTTTTTCCGCTTTTTCCCCGCTGACTTGCACTTGAACTTAAAGCGCCGCCAGAAAGTATGCAACATACATACAGTGGCGGCTGAAAAAATAGCATTGCAAATTATATTTGATGTGTTACTCCCTTGAATTGTTGGAATCTCAATTTTTTAAAAAACAACATTTAAAATATTAAGAATAATATATCAAAAATTATATCTAAATTAAAAGTCAATGAAAATGTCAACTCCCTAAATAAAACCCGTTTTAATGTACTTTATTTTCCATTGAGATTACAAAGCCATGTTTCCCAAGTACTATTAATTCTGCCTTAGCTGTGAATTTCACCGAACACGAAAAAAAAGGTGGAAAATGCGGTACGGAAAAGCTGGGAAGACGAGTCGTCCAAAAGGAGGGCTAAATTCGAGTCGATAATTGATACGCGCGGGCGCATGGAAAACGCAAAAGAACGCCAACATGGCAAAAGCCGCAAACAAACAAGTTAAGAGGTGTGTGGTTTGGTTTGGTTTTGTGGGGGCCAAGAAAGGACCCCCATGTAATGTGGAGTTAAGCTAAAAATTGTTCACTCTGCTGCCACGCAAATTGTATAAAAATTCAGATGAGACTGCGGCGAGAGGAAAAAAGCTGTTTAACAGCAATTTGTAAAAAGTATTTTTGATTTGATTATTGCTCGTTAGCGCTTAGCGTTCCATCGAATCATTAACTCGCTTTTATCAACAGCCAAAGTGCTTTGGAGGGGGCGGAACTTAAGCTCGATGGATTCGGACGACGAATTTTGCGCATCACGATCGAAACTAAATTTTGTTCTAGCACAAACAACCAAAATTTCAAGAAGAGAGGATAATTTTTTAAATTATTAAAAGAATTTTTGCGGATGTCGATTTAAACATTTGATACATACAAGTTTTAAGAACAAAATAAACTCAAATTTGAGAAACGTTAAAAATAAGTTATAACATATTTAAAGGTGTAAACTGATTTACAAATGTGTGAGGGAAGCATTTGTTTGATACCCAACTTAAAAGGAGTAAATTAGTTTTTAGAATTTTCATGTTTCATAGTAATTTTTTGTCCTTCTCCATTTTAAAACAGGTATTAAAGTGGCAGCCTCTACCACAATTCGTGAATTGTCTGGCATGCAAAAGTGTTATTACCTTAACCTTGCAACTTCCCCCAACCGAAGGACCTCTTAATTACGACCCCAAAAACTATCAGCGATAAACATTCGTTTCGGTTTTATGTCGATGGCTAATCGATTTCCGTTGTGGCTTTTTTTGGAGGTGAAGGACGGGGGTTAACCGAAAGGGGGGGGAAAGGGTTCAACAGGAAGCGAGAGCCATGTCCTGATGCAAATCTGGCATATGTGGCGTATGCGTGATGTCTCATATTATTAATTGGCCAACATTAATGGACGGCAGGGGTAGCAAAATATGGGAAATGGCCCAGACAACCTTGTCGATTCGTTTAATTATGGATTTCATATTTGGATATAAGACTATGTCTACTTCGAAAAATAAACAAACAAACTGGAATAATAATATTGCAACGCTAAAATTATATGTATTTTAAGAATACTGGACAATGAATTAATTGTGAGTATATTTAAGATAAACAATATATATCTATATATCTATATCTATAAATATAGTGTTTTAATTCTAAGAATCTTTTAATTTTTCTTATAGTTATATGATAATTATTTGCAAAATCGCATTTGCAATAATTAATTTGCAATTAAGGGCCTAAGCAGCTCTTGATTTTATCAAACTCCATCACTCAAAATACTCGAATGGCGCCCCGGCCATCAATTATGATCATATTCATTTCAGTTATTTGGGCAGAGTTTCGCAGATCAAGCTCGAATGCATGTCAAGTGGCAGCGGAGCGACGCACTCGAATGACACAGAGACAGGGACACACTCTGATTGATGGCTTGATTCATATTCATACTCATATTCATATTCATACACTCAAACTAGTGTGTGCACTCACTGTTCTTGGCTTGGCTTTTTCGGCTATGTAAACACTGCCAACAGTCGACGTCAAAATGGCAGCTTAACACGAAGCTCATGAATATGCACACACCCCACCTCCTTCGTCTTAACCCCTTGGTGCAGCGCGTTATTTAATGAGTCATTAGCTGGGGGGGGTGTTTGGGCCTTGCACGGGGAGGCTAAGGGTTAAGGGTTAAGGGGTCAGGGGGCAGTGGGCTGTAGGTCGTAAAGGTTGCCCCCGAGTGTTTAGTTTCTGGTTGCAGTTTGCTTAACTCGCGATGCGCCGCAAAGAAAGAGAGAGAAATCGTGTCAAAAACCAGTGACAGTTGTCAGTGCAGCCCTGCACTGAGAGAAATGTGTTCAACATTTAAATATTTTTCTTATTTTTTTATTCAAGTTTTTCAACTATAAGCTATGCGTTTTTTTACAGAGAGACAGTTTGGGGGTTTTATTTAAGCTTATCCCTATTTTCCATTTAAAAAGCTTATTTTCCTTGAAAATATTATTGATGTTATATTATTATTTATGTATTTAACATTTGTGTATATTTTTTTTCAGAGAGGCAGTTTGAGGGTTTCTTATTGAGTATATGTTCTTCATTAGAAAGTAATCTTAAGCCCTTATGGCAAAACCTTAGATGAGAGCGATTTATAATTCTAAATAAGAACCAATTTCTGACCAATTGTTCGTAATTTTCCGTTTTGACCGTGTGGCAAAAGAGGTGGCAAAAGGACTTCAAGGGGCGGGTAAAAGGGGGGCAGCTGCTGCAGGGGGCGACAATTATGTGGCGTCTGCAGTTTTAAGTGCGCCTTTGCATGTGAATCTGTTTGCCCAAGCTCAAGCAGCGGTTCTATGCCATCGCCCACCTCGTAACCCTCATTTTCCACCCCAATTAACCCTCTGCCTCCCCCTTTGGGTCTTCTTCAATCTATTCCACATTTCACTTATTCATTTCGGAACCGTAAACACACAATGAAAATGTCGCATAAATAAGCTCAAAAACAAAAACAAGGGGACCCAAAATAAAAAAAAAGAAGCGGCGACAACAACTTGTTGGCGAAAAACTCTCTCCCCTTTTTTTTTTTTGTGTAACTCCCTGCTAAATCGATGAAATTGTTTGACGTTGGCATGTGTGCCTGCCACGCCTTCTCCTCCTCCTCCAAAAAAAAAACAAAAAACAAAAAAAAAAAAATAAAAGACCTGTCTGCGGGTTAAAGTTTTGCCACTGATTTGTCGCATTCCATGCGCAATGTGACAAACGTTAATTTTTGTGGCTTGTTTTGCATAAACTTTTGCTGTAAGACATACTCCTTAAAAGGGGGAGTGGGGGGTTTCGAGGGTTAAGGGTTCGGAATTCAGAATTCAGAGGGTTGCGTTGTCATTGCGTGCGTCGTCTTAGTTACTCCGCCAATTTATGGCAAATTAAATAAATTTATCATTTGCGGCCACAGTGGCAATCGCAGGTCTACGTAAAGACTTTGGACTTTGGCAAGAAAATAGAATAAAATAATTAAAAAATGGTTTTAATCAAAAAGGAACAGATTTACAGATTTAAAGATAAAATGATTTTGATTTGCTTTGTATGGACATTTAAGTTTCAGATAGCCCAAAAGTATGCAAATATAAATTTTTAAGTTTAAATGATGTTGATCTACTCCATATCAACTAATCATTAATGCAATTCCGGTCATATTTTAAAGAGCGAATTTATAAATAAGTTACAAATGAACATATATTCCCCTTATTAACTCTAAATAAATGGTAATAGAAAGTTTTTAATATTAAAAAACAAGTCCTACAATAATAAAAATTATTTTGAGAAGTTTCCCATTATGATAATAAGAAGGTGTCTTCAGCGATTGAGGGATTATGTCAAACTGAATTCCAGATGACATCGGACCAGAACTTGTGATCAATGTGAACTGAGCTGTTTCCGTTCGCATGTTGTTCAGTGGATTGTCGTTTACCGGTGGCAAGTTGCAGGTTTCTGCCGGCTTGCCTGTCGCATGTTGCTGGTTGCTGGTTGCTGGTTGCAAGTTGCTAGTTGCTGGTTGCCACTGGCTGGTTGCCGCCTTTCGTGGTCGTCCGTGGCCAAAGTAAAAGTGTCAGCGCGTGCCAGGCACCAGTGACAAAGGGAAACGGAAGGCGGCGAACAGCAAACGGAAACCGAAAACCGAAGGAGGAGTTTTCCAAGGAGCAGGAGCAGCAGGAGCAACAGAAGCAGCAGGATGGGATGGCAAAGAAACCCAACCGGAGAGTGGGAGACAAGTCCAAAAACGAATCGCAAGTTCTTTGCGTTTTGTTTGCAAGTTTCTTAAATACTTTTGCCGCGGAAAACGCGGCGGAATGGGGAAAGGTGGAAAGCCAAGCGGGGAAAACCGCAACAGGAGCCACAAAATGTCGGTGGCAACAAAAACCAACAAAAGTCAGCGGCCAGCAATTAATGACGTTCGGTTCGGAAATTGGTCAAAATGCCAAACAATTGCGGTAAAAATAATGGCCTTTAAGATCTTGAACTAACTAAAAAGCAATTCAAAAAATGTAATTTTAAAAATTACTTTTAGTATTTTTGTATTCTTTAACCCAAACTCTTTTACATAATAAGATAAGATAAACAAAAAAATACATTTTTTATAGCTATCCTTTTTTTTTTAATTAGTCAGTTAATTTATAATAATAATAATATAACAAATAAACAATTTTAAAAGTCTCAGCTAAATGCCTAAACTTTTTTATTGCCTTTTTGCCCTAACACTGTATTAAATTTAAACCGAATTATATATTTACACACTTGACAACACTACTTAACTTTTAAGCACCCGGGAACCCCTTCTATTTGCCATAATTTTCACCGCACCGAGCACATGGTCGCCTGCTGTCTATTTGTTTGCACAACATGTCGTATGCGTGATTTGGCTGGTCTTCCACACGGTTTTTTTTCTTTTCGATGGTTTATGAGTTGACTTTGGACTGCATTCGTGGAACTGTGACATAAAATGCAATGCACATATAAATATATATATTGTGTGTATGTATATGTATGCATTTATATATAGCAGCAGCCAGTGGACATGTAAATATTTTATACAATTTATTTATTTAATTTTCAAGTCTTGAGAGGGAATGCGAGTGCCCGCTATCTTATGATATATCGCTGAGCAATTAAATGCTATCGGCCAGAGAGACGTCAAAAACATATATACACGCACGGATACGGATACGAATACGAGTTCAAATATATGTATGCATATATATGGGGAAAGGAGCAGTCATAAGTAGGGAAATTGGAGAGACACGTTCAATCCAGCGATTGTCATTAATCATTGCGGGCGGGCAGTCATAACCATTTTGTGGCCAAATATTTGTTGGCCACGGCCGGCGGAAACAATTTCTATGATTGAGCCAGGACACGCTTCAGTTTCAGGACCTCCCCTTAAAATTCCCCTTAATTCCCCAAAAACGCCACGCTGAATCATGAAGTTCATTGCCAAATGCAGGCCAAACATAGATATGCAAATGCAGCGGCGGGAAAATTCGGAAAATACAGCTGATCGATGACCAAAGAACAACAAATGATGCAAATGGGGGACGTGAGTCACAAAGTTAGAGATTTGTGGCTTCCCCCCAGATGGACAGAGTGTTCTCCCAAAATGATGAGGTTACCCTTAATGTCACATTTTCAAGGGATCACAATCGAAAACACTGTGTCATTTTAAATTGCAAGGCATTCCATGGAATAGAATGCATTTAGTTCTAATAAATAAGGTTATAAATAGTATAAGGTTATAAATACCGAAAGGAATTTATAAATACATGTACTACCTGATTTAGACACTGAAGAAATATTACATTTTGATTATTTAAGCTGACGTAAATATACCCTATTTCTTTTAGCTTATCTAATGCATAAAATATTTACCCAGTAAACCTCTAAAACTCATGTGCATAACTGGACCAAAGTCGCTTGCTGACTTTGAGCTAATTCCTTTAATTGCCTTTGATTAAGTGCATTGCTCACTTGTTAATCTTTATTATTACTATATATATATATAATTTTTTTTTTTGTTTATATATCGCTTGGTCCATTTTCTATTTTTAGCTATTAACCCTTCCCGGCTCTGAATCTGTAATGATTCATTCAGTGAATAAGTAATGAATGAGCTCGTGGCATATTCAAATTCCTGGTCTATCATTCGATTGGAATGCACTTTCAATACCCGACTTCGATTCGGAGAGCTTGCCCATAAAAGATCTGGACTATATCAGATACGATCTATATAATATTCTCCCCTTTCGGATTCCCGGGCGGAATATAAATGGTGCTACATTTTTGTATGCTAGTCATTCAGATTTCTTTCGATGCGGCGGCGCTTTGTGTGTTCCTCTCTCTATCTGCCCTTGTCGTTCTATCTCTTTCTCTTGCTGATTCCCGTGCTCTCTCTAATCATCATCATCATCATCATCGTCATTCTCATAGCATCAGCTGTCGGCCGATGATGTCAAGCTGCCTGTAATAGCAATTACAAATCGTTCAAATGCATTTATGTGTGTTTTCATGCCTGCATTTTACACTCAAAAAAAAAGTGTAATTAAAAAAAAACACTCTTGAATCATATTTTTTATTAGACAATACAAGAAATCTAAATAATAAATGTAAAATGTAAATTTAATTTAGCAATAGGGATCTTATTTAGACACAACCAAAACTATTTTGCAATGCAAATATATTTAAAAAACGTTATAGAGATAGTGTTTTTTTTATTTTTAGTCAAGTTGTAAATTAATTTTGTATTTAACGTGACTGACTCATTTTCTTTTCAGTGCACTTGATATCGTGAGTGTGCGATCTGACTTCCTTCCCTCTTTTTGCCACCACTCAGTATCTGTTTTTTGTTTTTTTTTTTTACTATTTACGCTGACGTTTTGCCGACATCGTTTATCGTTTTGGATGCTCGATTAAAATTCCTTACGTCATTTAGATAACGAAGTGCACTAGGCTATTATTTTTGTTGTTGTCTTCAGATTTTTGCATTGCTGATAAAATATTATAGAACGCAAGCGCTGGCGGTCATGCCCAGTAACCCAGTAAAATCCACCTCAAAGCGCCATTCCCCCTCCGTGAATTCTGCATCTTGGAGTCGAGTGGGTGCAGCCGCAATTTAAGTACATTATCGACAGCCTTAATACCCTGCAATTTGCTTACGATTTCAGCTGAGCTCATTAAGCAGGTGTGATTGTACATTTGTGGCACTATTGGGTGCGCTCATGAATAATGCATGATTTAATGCAAATGAGAAAGACAAGGATTGTGTCAGAGGAATTTAAATGGATTGATTGGATATTATTTTTTTGTAACCTATTTATTTCTATGTCTATTCTATTTTGCATATCTTCTACCTGTTAAAAATATAATTGGAAGTTTGGGCTTATTTGAATATTTCCTAGGGCATTAAATAATATTTTGATTTTATTTTTAAGCTGCTCTTTCATATCCAAATCTTGAACATCTTTTCCTGGCCTCTCCGCGGAATTTTTCGCTTTCTTTTTGCAAATTGATTTCCTTTTTCGCAATTCAAATGCCGCCGCAGTTTCCCTTTTCGATGGATGGAATCTGAAACTGAGGGCCTATCGCTGGGAAATCGCAGAATGTATCTGCTAGATGCATTATGCGGTATCTGACCGCATCTGCAGTGCGCTCGTAAATTCACTTTTGCTGTCCCGTTGTCGTTGGTTCGTTGTTCGCTGTTCGCTGTTGCAGTTGTCATGCAAGTCTGTCAGCATTTCTGCCATTTGCATAGAGCGCTGGACAAATAAACTACATAAGTAAAATACAAAAAAAAAATAAATAAAAACCGTCTAAAACGCTGACAAGCGATGCTGGGAACACAAATTAATAAATAAGCTACATTTGTGCAGTGCACGTGCCAAACACTTCAGCCAAGACAGTTACGAATTTAAATGCAGTGGCAATTAATAGCATGCATTAGGTAGACAACACTGAGAAATAAAACTAACTAACTAACAAAATGAGGGAAAATAATAAAAGTAAGAAAACACTTGACAAAATAGACAAACAAATTCACTAAACAATGAAATAATTAGAGGAATTTATGAAAAACTATAAAAATATTATAAGTAGTCCAACTTTTATGCCACCTATATTTATCTTTTGTTTCTGATTGCTTGGCAATGTGTAATGCATTTTCCACAAGCTTTAAAGCGAAACCTAATATTTGAAATTTAGTTTAATAGACTTGATAATTGGGAAAGCTGAAAAATGTGATGCATTTTGTAAACGGTTTAAGCCGAAACTTAATATTTAAACTCAACTAGTTAACTTGTTGTTTAGCTCTTCATTGTATGTTAGGCTTAATTTGTAAAATAAATACATAAATTTAAATCCATAAACTTGATAGTGGGGGAGGGCTGGAAAATTAAATTTGCATTTTCTCCCCATTCTGCTAATTATTTATGGAAATGTATACTTTGGGTCATGGGTTAGCAAAATTTAATATCGCAATTGCCGTTTGAAGGTATTGTCTTTGCTTAATGGAATATTGAGTTTCCATGAGTGTGGATTAAGTTGCATTTGTGCAGTGCATTTGGAGTGCATAATGCCCCGAATCGACATCTTCGGATATTCGATATCTGAATGGCGAGCGAGGCCAAGTTGACTTGACTTGCAATCGTCACTCGCCCGTCAATCGGGGGCCAATCAAATGCTAATTCTAATTGCACTGCCACTGCATAAATTTGTATAAATCAAAGTGTATCTTTAAGATACTTGGAATTAAGTCACGTATTTAATCAGCTAAACAGATTTTCTCCTTTTCCGCATACGCAACAATGTCTGGCCATTTCCCATTTGCCCCCACAATCCAGATCCCATTTCGATTCAGTCTCGAGTTTTCAGCTCAGTACCCCCTCCCTTCTACGGTCCAGGCGCAAATATCAAATCTCATTGCGAAAAACTTTTCTTTTCGTATAATCTGCAAGGCGACTTTTCTCTAGGTTCTCTTGACATTTCGCACGCGCTCTCAACAAGCAAATTACGTGCCTGGAAAATGCGGGACGGGAAGGGGGATGGGTGGTGGTGGTGGTGGTATGGAAAAACTGTGAAAAGCTGGTGTATATAGTCATATGCCCAATGGCATTTAGACGTTTTGACATTTTTGTTAATGGCATAAGCATCAAATTACATACAAGTCAGCAAAGAATCAGTGAAGGGTTTTCCACCCAGCAAACAGTAAACACAACACACACAACACACTCAACACAAAAGAGGAAAATCTCGGCATGAAAAACTTTAAACCAAAGGCAATGGCAAAGTCAAACAATTCTGGCCAAACGGTAAACAAGCATTAAGTTAACCCTGAAAAAAATAGAATGAAATAAAATAAAATGAAATGAAATAGAATAAACAGTGGAAAATGCGACTGGCAAATGGGAAATGCACTCCGAAGCGTTTTCTAATTGTTCTCGCAAAAGGCGCTTACATCAGCGCATGAGCATTCAGCTCGACGCCTTCCTATTCTTCAGTTATACACATATATATCCCCCTGCCACATGCATTTATTTATTCAAGAGCCTCTGCAGATCTCATTTCATTTTCTCGGGCTTTCAGGAAGCGCTCAAAGCAGGCAACCAGAAAAGAAAACTTGCTACAAATGGCTTGGAAGGTTGGGCAAAAGAGGGTTAAGGCGGCCAGCGAGAGGGGGTTAAACAGCAGCCAGTGTGTGTGCGAGTGTGTGTGGCACATTGTACTAAAAATAAACATCTTTCAATTCATTCTTCTAGCAATTGCAAGCAGCGGAGTAAATAAGAGTCCCGAATTGAAAAGTTGATTTCAGGACACAACAAAAAACCAACAGCGGTTCTTGAGTACTCTACAGTGAACAAAAAATAATATACATTTTTTAGAAACATTTAAATTTAGAATAATGAATAAGAAACCTAAAAGAAAATTGTATTTATATGTTTTTAAGTAAAACAAGTCAAAGTTGTCGCTCTCTTGTACATCTAAATATTTCTTGTTTAAAAAATGTCATCGTTTAATTTATAAGTTAAACATGACATCTGAATATTTAGCAAATGACTTAGAATGCATATTTCTTAATATCTTTATGGGTCAAATGGGGCATTTCTCAAGAGTGTTGTGTATATAGTGTGTATAGTGTATGCCCAAACAAGATCTGAATCTGTATCTGAATCTTAATCTGGATCCGAGTCAGACGCGATGCCCAAGTAGCGATGACTTCAGAGTGCTTTTCAGTAGTGCAAAATAATAGTTTCGCATTATCTTGAGGGCTTGGCTTCGTTTGTTTGTTGGTTTGCTGGTTGCTTGTTTGTCCATTTGTTTGTTTGTTTGTTTGTTTACTTGTTGGTTGTTGCTTGTTTGTTCGCTGCTCCCGCTGAGGTTTTAACTTCAATGCGATCGGGTTACGGTTAATGAAGTCAAGGATGACATTGTTGTAATGGCTGCAGATGCTGCAGTTAACCGTTTTTAATTTCTCTCTGATGACTGTCGGTTCCTGGAGTATCCGATGACCATTCGTTTGTCTCTCAAAGCCTTAAAACTCGAATCTTTCTCCCACTGACCGTGACCAAAGGCCTAGAAAACAGTTAGCGATCCCACAAAAGGCCCCAAGGCACTAAGCCACCAGACAATGGCAATGAAAGGAGGCTACTTTTGTTACCAAGGGTTAAGCGGCCACTGAAAAAGCATCTGGCATCTATTCTACTCTCACTACCAACGACCTCAGTACTCAGTACTTTGTAACACATAAATTATTATTTAGCAAAGAAAACAAGGTACTTTAAAAAACATTCCACTGCAACACATGAATTTAATATACAATTTGTCTAACTTAATTATTAATTCAATTCCAATAGATAAAGGAATGCCTGGAAAATTAAACAAAAAAAATATATAGAGCATTGATAAGCGGGCGTTCCTCTAAATAAATAACTGCATTTTCTTTGTCGCGTGAATAATACGTGAATAATACGTTGAGTTATCTAGACAACTGTGTAAATATTATTTAAATCACCATTGAATCATCGTTTAAAAATGCAGCTTACATCACATTGTTTCCTGTACTTGATTTTCTTAATCAAACTGTTAAGAATCAAATTGAAATTTTTCAGTGAATTAAGAACTACTTTCATGCCTATTATTTTAAAATAATTTCCAACTGATTACTTGCTTAATAAAAACATTTTCCTAGTCGTCCACTTAATTTGCGGATCTACCATTAGTTTTTACTTTCATCCTGGCATTTCTCCATCTCATCTGTAACCCGATTTTCCCCACCAGCACTTTTCACTACTGGTGCATCGCTTTTGCGCCTATCGCCATGGGGAAATTCTTTGTCAGCTCATCGGGGCTTATCAAGATAATTATTCTATTCTTAGACCCGGGCGGCAACTTAACTTATCAAGTGTGGCCCGTTGTCGAGTGCGCTCTCTTCGCGGCTTCCTAAATTAAGATGTTTGTGCAAATTAATTGGTCGCTGGCATCATTATTACAACAGCGACAAACAATTAGCCTAGATTTGCGCAACTCAACTCAAATCAACTCAACTCGGAGCAACTCAACTCATCCGAATGAACTGGCAGCCACTTCCAATCTCTGCATCATCGCCAACTGCAGCTGCATTCCTCAATTTCTCAATTCCTCAATTCCTCAATTCGATATCAAGTCGGCAATTGTTGTCACTTGAGGGGCAATTAAATGGGGATGGGGACCGATTGAAATGAATTGCCATCGAGAGGCAGGGCACATATCCCTCCACATATATCCATATATCCCGGGCCCACCACAGCCAATATCTTTTTTTTTGCATCACAGCCAATTCAAATCAAATTCTCTATTTACAAGAAATTGCTTAAATATTTTGGTTGACATAAAAGAGATTATTTTAAGTTCAGTTTGCACATATATGTATATTTTAATAATTTAAGCAAGAGCAAATTTTTAAATTCTGTTAAAAGATAATTTGCTTATTAAGTTAACCATAAAATAATTTTTTATTTAGAGTTACCAACCACAAAGCATATATGTTTAGATCTACTACAAAAAGTCGTATAAAAGTATAATATTTCCTAAGAACAAAAAAGATTTAAGATACTAAAGGTTTACAATTTGATAAGCTATGTTTTTATCACTTTAAGTCCCCAGAACTTTGGACTTACCACCGTAGGAGATATAGGTGCCACGAGCTTCGCTTTTTTGGGACTTTTCGATGACGATCAGGGCCGCCAGCAGCCAAAAAGCTGCCCTCAGGCGCCGTCCCATCGCGGATGCGAAATTCGATGCAAATGCGCGAGCTGGGATGAAAAACTAAACAAAAAAATGTGTTGGGGGGGTATATTTTCCAGCTTAATCTTGGCTCAAGGCTCAACTTGTTTTCTCTTTTTCTATTCTCAAGCGCATTTGGTATGTGCGAAATTCTTTTTCTGTTCTGTCGCATAAAAATCACAGCAGGGGGGTCAGAGGTCAGCAAAGGGGGTCGAAGAGGGGAAAGAAGAGGGGCGTGACCGCACCCGGCGAGCGGCGACACTTCCGCTGGCAAACTGAACGCATTACCAACAACAAAAAGAAGGATACTTTAACAAACATTTCCGTTACAAATGAAAGCAATGAAGGACCCCAAAACAAACCCACCCACTGAACCCATCCACTTGGTGACCCCACACACTGCCACATTCCCACTCAATGCTGACCCACACACTTCCACCCACTAGTGAAGTCCACTCCGGACTTCCGTCTTTGTCTATGCGGGCAAAAGTCGAGAAGTGGCTGGCTACACTTAAAAAAAATGTATATATATTTAATATGTTTAAAAACAATTAAGTTTTTTTCAGGCAAGCAAATATCTAGCACTCTAAAAATTGGCATCCTAAGATAACTTTTGAAATTTCAATAAATTCATCAATATATACTTTGCTGATTTCTCGCGGTGTAAATAAGAGACACCATCGTCGAAAAGAGCAACTGCGAACCTAGTGCCATTAAGTGTTTGCTTAATTTTAAATAACGCAACGCCAGAGAATCCCTATTCAAGGACGAAGAGCCCCCCGCCAGGAGCAGGCTTCATCAGCATTCAATTGTTTGGCCTTCATATCTGTACAAGACTCTCAAATATATTTCCATATAGAAAGCAGATTCCCATTTCTTTTTGTGAGCGCCCTTGTGCAGGGGTGTCAAATGAAATTTTAAGCAGAAAATGACAATAATAAACCTTTATCATCGCGCTAGAAAATATTTATTGTAATGGTAAGTATGGTTCCTTTTTCCAGCAGTTACAAGTTACAAAACATATATTTAGTCAAATAACTTACTAAACTGATTGATTTTTTTTTAATTTAAAACCTTATTCCAAATAAATGCCTATTTAATATTTGTCTATTTTAAAGTCTACATTTTCCTTACTTAACTGTTTTTAATATTCGTTTATTAAAAAAGACTAAAATTCTGAGGACAAGCATAATTATTACAGTAAACACCCTTGGATTTTATCGTTTGTAAAAATCTTTAATTTAAACCTTTTAGCCACATGTTTCGATCTTGCCACCACGATTCCCCTTGAATTACGTAATCCCATTATGAGAGCAAATATTCCAATGAGCATACTTTCGAAGACCATATCGATTTCGATCTGAACCTGACTCACTGCATTTATCGTGAATTATTACCGAGCAAACATAGCCAAAACGTGACCAATTAATACCCATTTGATTTCCATTTCATATGGCCCCTATATAATCCACTTCCCGAAGAATCAGCGGTTTCTTTACCGTCCCGCTGTGCAAAAAATTTTCGCAAAATGGGCAGGAAAAAAAACGTGAAAATTTCGCGCATAAATTACAACAAATTGGTGGCATTTTTTCCCTAATGAACTTGAACTTGAGATGTTTATGTGTGTGCCATATATAAATCCGAGGGATAATATAGAGCAAACTACCGGACATCTGACATCTGAGTGCAAAGTCGAGTGGCGATTGTCGATTGTGAACGGTTTTCGTTTTCGTTTTAGTTTCAGTTTCTTTTTCTTATTTTTTTATTTTATTTTTTTCTTTTTTTTTTTTGAGGGACCGATAAACGTATCTGTGAGATACGCGCCTAAAAGCTTTGTTGTTTATGCGGCTTTGGCAAGATGCCTGCATTTTTCAATTATTATATCGCAAAAAAGTTGTTTGCCGGCGGCCCGGAGAGTATGTTTCAATTAACCGAGCATTAAAGGAATGCTTTTAGTTTGTCCAAACGGTAAGTGGTCTTCAGCCTCCAGCCGGCAACAGCATTTTGGCCAAGTTTCGAGTTACCCAACATGTTACGCATAATAAATTGGAGAATTGCAGCGCGCCAACACACACAATAAAGGCTGCTTCGGCTTCGTTAATGAGATGCCCCGGCAGAATCCATTCACCCAAGATGCATTCATCCCAAAAACCAGGAGTCCGGACGCCAGGAGCCCTCAGTTGTTAATGACGAGCTTTCGGAGTCATTAGAAACTCAAATTGCGGCCAAGTTTTTTAGCCAAACTCCCACAACGCCTTCATATTAACAGTCATTAAAATTAATGATGCATATGACGCTTTATCTAACGTCCGTTTAAGAGCGCAAGTGGCAAGTGCATTCATTGCAAAAGGCCGGTGTATACGGATAGTATATCTAAAAGCTTATCCGCTAAATAAAATGTCTTTGCCGTGGAAATCATTGAACAAGCGATCAGCGATCTCAAAAACTTTGCGACCTACATTGATCAAGACCTACTAAAACAGATTGATCTGGGCTTATCAACCTATTCTTCTAACAATATAATCCTGGAAATTGTCAAGTTGAGAATCAACTGATCAATACATAAACTTTTGGAAACCTTTAATTTTTGAGTAAAATTTTTTAATTACATATGAAAAATCTTTTCTTAAAACTTAAAAGACTTTGTTTTATAAATAAAAATTATTTATATTTAAATACAGCATTACTTAACATAATGTTTAATCTTTTTTAATGAAAAATATAATATTACGATTCACATTTCTTTAAATCTATTTAAAACCTCACATGACTATAAAGCTTATGATTGAATTCCTTGAAAACTCTGAAAGTAGTATGATAAATTCTTAAAAATCCCCAGCTCTAAATGAGTTTTTAAATCAACAAAAACTTCTTTCCAACAACAAATATTGACCGAATTAGCAAGGGAAAAAGTGCTGACTCTGCCGAAACTTTGTCCACTTTTTTTCCCACAAACTCCGCAAGACGATCCCCGCCGATCCTGACATTATAACATTGGAATTAGCATTATCATTTTGCCGAGTGAAGCAAATTGCATTTGACAGACAGCCAGTGAAGTGAAAAGAAAAGAACTGACGAACCGAAAGACACTGGGGATTCCAGAAAACATTCTATAAATCGGAGTATATTCTGAAAATAGCTACTATATGGTTCTTCCATATTTGGGCGGTTATTTTTGTCAGCCCCCGTCGGGAAATTTGTCATCGCCTTTCCATCGTCCGCTTTCCCGATTTTCTCCGCTATTTCGGGCATGGCTAATCGAAGTCGAGGAGTTTCGAGGGCGGAACGATCAACGATCAAGTGAGCAATCAGTGTCAGAAATATTTAACATTTTTCCCTCGGCTGTTTGTTTTTTGTCTCTACCGAACGAGATTTATATGCCCAATCTCTATCTGTGGCCCCTCGAAACTTCTTTGATTGAGATTTACGACCTGGCAACAGGCGACGGCAATGTGCAATGGCAATCACAAACACAACATTAATGGCATTAATAGCAGCCACCTCAAAATGCAACCGCAAGAGTAACAATAACATGGGCCACCACAAGATGTCAGACAGCTAAATTAATAACCGATGGCAAATATTTGGTTTTATCCATTCACAATGTGTGAGCTGAGCAAACAATGTTTGGGAACATAAATGAATGAGCTAAGCGCTTGATTTCAACTGATCTTGTTTGTTGTTCTCTAGACTCTGCGTTTTACAGACCTCGAAAAAGTTGGAAAGTAGAGAAATGGACCCTAATTTAGGCATAAACGAAACAAAGTAATCTCAAAATGTTTCAGTTTTGTCAGGGGTTTATTTACAGGGTTTGAAAATGAATATTATAGAATTTTTGTCAAATAAGTTGAGTATTCTCATATCCTTTCTACACTGTGCTCTGTTCCAAAATTAAGTTTGTAATTACAATATTTATATTTTAAATTATTTTATAAGGACTAAAAGATAATCTCAAAGAAACACTGTTAATAAAATATGAAAATGTGATTTGTGTCACTAATATTACGCTAATAATTCCATAATCTGATTTCATATTTTAAATATGTTGAATTTTAAATCTATATTTTATTTAAAAAATTTACTAATGCAACCGACAAGGAACAAGTCGTGGAAAAACCGAGAAATCCTTGAGCAATATTTGCATGAGCAAATGAATTCCAAAAGCTGTTAGAACTACATGACGAGATGATGGAGTTTTATCTACGAAGGTCACAAATCGTAAGTCCAAAATCAACGTTGCACTGGGAAGAGATAAGTTTGCACAAAGTTGAGATCACGCACACAGAACAGAAATTGCAGAGGATTTCGCACACCAAAGGCTGATTATAATTAGAATATTATTTAAATAGTTTTCAGCACAGTGGCTTCCAAAAAAAAAGTAACAAAAAAAACTTGATTACACTTTTCTGGTATTATAGCTTAGCGGTTTTTGAGAGAATCGAGAAGTAAGGATGTGTTTTGGTGTTTTTAAGCTGGAGCTAAGACCGCGCCAACGTAACGCACACGCAAACGCTTCACGTTGAACTGAATTGAAAATTCGAAAGCGTTCCAAGCGTTGAGCAGGCGTAGCGGAATGTTGCCGACTTGCACAGAAAATGTTGCCGATGCAAGCATCTTAATAAAGATGATAAGTGTACTTATAAATGCAGTAATATATATAAGATATATACAAATGGTACAAAATTATAGAGTTTATACTATAAAATTAACATATTACAAAATAAATTAAAATTACAAAAAAATTAAATATTTTCTAATACAAAACATATTTTCTTGTGTTATTTTTATTAAATTTAAATATGAACTACTTTCTCTATGAAATATTCAAGATTTTCAATTTTTTTTTTATTTTCATATTTTCCAAATCAGATGGAAAATGTATTTTCTTTTTATGGCTGGCAACAATGATGCGGCATCCAATGTCGACAGTGCAGCATTGCTCGTTATGCACACGAGCGCAAAACCGAAGAACGAAGCAAGAACAAAACACCGAAGATGACGACATCCGACGCCCACACATGCAAAACCCGAAGTATAAACAGCCAACCAGGTGATGGCAGCATGTTGCAGAAGGTTCGGTGTTTGATAACTGCAACATGTTGCTGCTGGCTGGACACATACACTTTTTTGCGCTTGCGCCAAAGCCTCAAATTAAAACAAATTTTTGGCAAACACTCGAATATATTTTTTACAATACATATTTTTTTTATATTTCGTTTAATATTTTACATTTAATATATATATATCGATAAAAGCAAAAAGGAAGCAACATAGACGGAAATGGCGCGCCAAGCTTTTCACTTTTCCTTTGCAACACGCTTATACGCATGTTTTATTTGGGAATAAGTTTGATATGACCGACAAAATGTTGCACTTGTTATTGTATTTGAAATATTTAATTTGCGAAGAAAACGAAGCTTTGCTTTTACTTTTTTTGCAACAAAAGCGATGGCAAATAGTTTTATATTGCAAAAACAGACGTGTAAACGTGTAAGCAGACACACACACACAAACGACGCTCATCAGACATGCACAACTCCCCCGAGGGGCGGGAGGCGTGGCAGGGGTTAGCTTTGTTTGCTGTTATGATTTTTTATGATTTCAACAGATTTTTCGCAGGTCTTTTGGGGCAGAAAGGTATATGCGCATTATAAAATGTTTGTTTCGAAAAAAGTGTATTTTTTGTTTTAATGTTCAAATGTACAAAATATTGAATACTTGAAACACCTTAGAATTATGCAAAGATTTTTTTTTAAAAGAATAATGTTAAGTATGACTGACATATGGCTAACTGGCATTCCAGATGACCATGGCAATTGCATACCCAGATTTAGTTACGTAATGCAAGAATAATTTATGGACCATAGAACATGATTTAGGACACATGTCAACAGAAGCTAACAATACACTTGTCTTTTAAAAAGCTTAAAATGACAAAGGAAAAGGTGGGAACTAGAAGAACATTAATGTGTCAAATAATTTAAATAACAGTTCAATAATAAATATTTTTTGCTGGGTAACTTTGGGGTCTATTTTATAAATTTTACTTAGTTTTATCTTGAGTCTTGAAAAGCGTCTCTAAAATATCTCATCATAAATATCATGGAATTTGAAAATATAAGTTTTCAAATATATTTTATAGGGTATCCATGAGATGTAGTGCCTAATTTCCTATATCTACCATTCTATATTTTGTCTTCCCCTTCTTTTGTTTTGCTTTTTGCTTGTTTGTGTATTTCTTTCTTGGCTTAATTTTCGCCCTTTTTGGCGCTCGGCGAGAAAAGAAAAGCGTTGGCTGGCAAATTCAATTTGCATATGTGTGGCCACCTAGATGTTGCCCACTTTCCTTGTCCATTTGTGCAATGTTTTTTTTTTTTTTCCAACGAGTTCTCTTTTTGTTGTATTTTCTGGTACTCATGCTCGTGTGTGGTTGCTGGGCAAAATGCACATTGAAATCTGCTGCCATTTAACACAGTTCAGGCAAACTGAAGCCGCTAATTGACTCGCGCCAAAAAAGGAGCGGGGAAAAGTGCAAGTTGTATTTGCCAAATTTAATCAACAAAAACCCAATGCAGCCGCAAAAGCGCACAAAAAATATATATATGCCACAAGAAATACATGCACATATGGTTCATAAATCTAACTTTGAATACCAAATTACAAAATGGTCGACGGCGAGGGGAGTAATTACATTTCCCAACTATGTACATTGCATAATGATAAAAGCAGAGCCACACAAAATACAATTCAAGCTTCAAGTGCAAGCTGTGCACAGCAGCTCCCATTGACGCACTTTCGAAACCATCTGAAAAGCCACGGAAGTTTCGAATTTCAGAACGACAACAACGAGGGTAATAACAGCAAAAAAAAAAAAAAAAAGCATAAAAATACGAAGAGTGTAGAAAAAGCACATAGATAGCATTGAAAACCACGAATATTGCCTTCATTAACCCAAATGGCCAAAGGGAATCCGAACTGAAGAATCCGCCTCAAGGTCTGTTGCCTGATGGCCAAGAATTCGAGCTCAATTAAAAAATATGCATTTGTTTATCAATACAACAACAAAAATGGGAGGGCTTATTGTCGTTCATGGCACTCAACTGGTCTTTATAAACTCTGAAAGATATACAAGTATCTAGATAGTCTTTTAAAGTTACAAGTTTGGAACAGATTTTAGGTTGTGGAAGCAAACGATTAAATTCACTCAATTTATACATATCATAGTTAACATAATAAACTGATGATTAATATGTTATTTATAAGAATTCATGAAATTATAATAGTTTTTTTATATTAATTTTTTTTAACTGTATTATAAATTTACAAAATATTTCTTGATTATTATGTTAACTTTAAAGTACCTTATTATTTAAAAGAAATCGTGTAACAAAATACCTAACGAACTATCCCAACTAATTTCATTGTATCCCATTTTCCACCCCATTTTCCCAGCTCCCTTTCATTTTTTGGATGCCCTGTGGAGTGGAGTGTGGAAAATTCATTAAATTTCCAAGGACACAACTTTTTATTCGGGTGGCATTTTTTTTTTGGTGCGTGTGTGCTGTTTGGTGGGTGGCGACCTCTGACATTGCATTTAATCTCGTTGACAGCACTTAACACGCCCCCCAAAGTAGTAAAAGCGAGCTGGGAATCTGTGAGCAAGGATATAAGGAGTAAGGACTCGGGACTCGGGTTTTTGGGGTGGCTCTTCTTGCTCCCGCACTGCAAGTGGATTATTTAAGTTTATAATACGCTTAGGGGTAATTTTAATCTGTTGCAAATTGTTTTTGCTGTTAGCTGTCGACACAGTGCAGCTTCCAAAAAAACAACAAAAATTAAAGCACACACTCTCTATGGGCACACACTGCCTGTCAGACCCCAAATCACCATCTATATAACATATTTTTTTCTCTCGTTGCGCTCCCGACTTTTGTGGCATATTTCATGGATATTGTAATCTGGTTTTTTGGGGTGCTACAATTGCGGTTTCTGGATGCGTGGGTGTGAGCGAAGAAGTTGCCTTGTAATTTCACTTTTTGGTTGAAGCGCTTGTTTCGCCTTTTTGTCTCCTCTGCTATTTACATTTATGTTTTTTGTTTGCGCTTCCTTTCTCGTTGCAATTTGCACAGCATGAGGTTGGTTTGAAGTAAAAAAAAAAAAGACAAACAAAAAACAGATTGGGAGTGGTAAGCTGATGCAAAGTGTTCAGGGTCAATGTGTGAAACTTGAACACATTTCGGGAGAAAAACCGAAAAACCAGCACAGAAATCATTCAGATTAGATTTCTCAAATTTGAATTCGTCCAATCGCCTCAAAAATAATGCAAAATGTTTTTATTTATAGTTCCTCTTGAAGTTACAAAACCTTGTGAAAATGTTCTTAGCCATATTTAACTAGAAATTGCCAACACACATAGTGCATTCACATTATATCAAATGTTCATTAACAATATTCCGAAAATCCATAGAAATTCCGGAAATATTGCTCACTTTCCGTTTGCAATTAGATCTGAAAAGTGCCTTTAGTTAAACCAGAAACAAATAAATTCATTCGATTATGTGCCAAAAGATGCCGCCCGAAGGGGACGAATTGGTCCCGATGCATTGGAAATCCATTAGAATATCAAATATTTAGACCAATTGACTGCCTGCGAATGAAAACTTAATTCAAGTTGAAAGAGCAGAATAACGAGCAAAAGGCCATAAATAAAATACAAAAGATATTACAAAGAACAGAATGAACAGAATGGCATGTGTGGCACTCAGTGGAAATATTCGTTTATCGGGCCAATTAATATGCGGAATTTATTTGGCCATTACAGAGAGCATAGTTCTGAATGCGCAGATCGCAGACATTAGAACAATGAGATCACCGAGCCAAGAGCTCAACAAAAGGAAAACAATCTGAACAGAAACTAAAGACATTGTGTCCCAAACTTACTTCACTTGCTCTATTTGTTCGAAAATGGTTAAGCCGAAAACGTAATTTTTCGATATTTAGAAATCTTTTACCATATAGAATAGAGGGTAGAGTTTGGCAGACTCATTAGGAATATAAAGAAATCTTAAAATATCCATATGAGTTAATCGACGGAGGCACGGAAATTTCCTTCTACCCAATGCAGTTGAAATTCGTTTGTTCCACATGTGTAAATTATGGCGGTTCAAATTTCTAGAAACATTTTTTGGTCCTACTCTTATGGGCTTTGAGTTTATCACACATACGTACTGCTTTCTCTGCTTAAATAATTCATATTTTTCTAGGTAGCGTAGACATTTTCTGTTTTTCTCTATATTATGACTCATATTCGATTGAAATCAAAACCCTGATAAAAATTTTTATAACAATTTAGAGACCACAGAATAGTGCCTAAAACTTAAAACCATATTTTTTTGGTTTTCGAATAGATTAATTGCACAGTTAAAAGTATTTTTTGTTGTACTATAGGTATTTTTAAGTTATAGTGTTCTAATCCGTTTTCAGCCCGAATAAAAATGAAAGCTCCTAAATCCCCAAAATTAAAACACATAAAGAATAATAAAGCGAAATTAAGTGAAAGAATCGAAATAACTTACCCTCTTCTTGAGATTCTGGCTCAGGCTCTGGTTCAGGTTCAGGTTCAGGATCAGGTATAGGTTCGGGTTCGGGTTCAGGATCAGGTGATTGCTCAGGTTCTTCTGGCTCTGGTGCCGGCTGCTGATCACAGGCAGCCTCATCCGTCTGATCATCGCAGTCCGTAACTCTATCGCAGCGCTTTTCCAGCGGCAGACATTTATCGTCGCACTTGAACTGATCTTCAGTGCAAACTGAGGTACGCAACGTTACACAAAAAGAGATACGAAAATATAAATTAAAATTAAAAACAAAGCAATATAAAGCCAAATTAAATGAAAATGAACGAACGATCTGGACAGGTTTGAGTCTACAGTCTACATGATCAATTGAATTTAAGTTGAGGTAGGAGATGGAGCTGCAAAAGCATCAAAGAATTGCATTTTTTGGACACATTTTCGATCAGAATTATCGACAAATTGATTTTTCGTTAGCATGGAGCACGCGAATTCTTAGGCAGATTCTTAGATTCTTAAATAGGCAATGTAACAATATGTATATATCAATATTATGAGACCCCTTTACAAATTGGTTTAGTAGGGAGATGTGGGATTAGACGATTATGTCGAACAATCTATGATGAGTTGGATAACTTTTATTAGAGTCCTAGCGCATTTACCCGGTGCATAGGAACAGAATTCCTCGTCCTCGCCATCGGGACATTGTCGCACTCCATCGCATTGCATATCATCGCAAATGATTTTCCCGCTGTGGCGACAGGTGAAGGTGACATCCCCACGACAGTTGAGGTCATCGCCGGAGCCCTCCACCGGCACTGGTCTTGGCTGGTAATTAAGATCGATCGACATCGGATCGCCTTCATCTGTGAGGTCACAAAGAGGATTAGCGATGGTTCTTGGAATTTTCTGGGTGTCTTAGTTTCCCAAAGACAGACAGAGACAGAATTGTATAGACGGAGATCACAGAAATGAGACAGAGTGTGGTGCGGTGAATGGCATAAAGCGTAGCGTTCGATGATGAGAGACGTTCACAGAGGCAAGGGGTCACATGGTCAAGCACATAGGTCACGTTCTCAAGGACACACACTTAAAGGTCCACTCCGGATTTCATTTGATTTCTCGTTTCACCCAAGTAACTCTATATATTTAAATACCTTTCAAAATTACGTTTTTAAATGGCTTTGCTAGCTAAAACATTAACAGGATGTATTATTATGTCTGATATTACCAATTAATCCCTACAAATAAACAAAACTGCAAACATTCACTTTTAAATTTTGCTTTTCCCTTTCACTTTTCGGTAAAGAGTGCACCTTTTTTTTTTACAAAAGTACTTAGAGCTATTTTTTTTACAGTATGGTAACTCTAACGCAGTGACAATTGCACTTCAACATTTTGAGGCTAGAATAGTTCAAAATTTGTAAATAGTTAAGAAACTAACTAAGAATTAGACTGTACACATAAACGACAGTACCTGATAAAAACACACTATGAGAAAATAAAAACTAGAGCAGACCCACAGATTAGGTTAGCGTTTATATATAGTTATTTTTTTGAGGTTCGAGTGTTGCCGGGTTAATCACATTGGGGCAATCTCGCATTTTTCCGGTTCGTTGTAAATGGACAAACCTTTGGGACCGGTGGCTGATGGAACATCTTTGGGTTCGACTCGTATTACAGGGAACTTGTTTCTAGAGATCGTCAACACGGCCTTATGGGGAATAACAGTGTCTTCTGGGGCTTTTGATAGGTATTTTAGGGTTTTTATTTGGGTTTTTGGGTAAAGAAAGAGTTTTAATATCGTGATTCGAAAACCGCAAGCCGTTTTAAGAATTTTCAATTAATTTTAGATTTGAGATCACTTAAAAAGAAGTTTTGAAGTATATTTTCATCTCTTCGCATCTTTTTTCGAGGTCTTTGACTTTAAAAATATATCGTAGCATACTTTTTAACGCCTTTACCAGTGATTTCAAAGCTCTTAAAATTTTTGTCACAAACTGATATACAGTTGTTGGTTCCCAAAAGTGGGAATAAAATAATAATAATAATTGCACTTTTTTTTCAATAATAAAATCTACAAGTTTTCTTCCCTGAATTGGGAAATTGGAAGGGAGAGTTTTCTTTAAGCGGCATCTCACACCAAAGCAAAGCGGATAGTCGCAGGAAAAAAGAGAAAGGAATGTTGTTGACTTGGATCCTTAAGGACTCACCACTCAATTCTGTGAAGGAAAAGGCGTCATCGACAGAAGCACCCAATTGATCGATGCGCATGAAGTCATTCAGTTTCTGTTGCAACTTATTACCGAAGTCGGTTATAGAACTGGGGATCTCTATCTTGAGATGCACGCGAACCTGAAAGCTGTCTTCGGTCGGTCTGAGAAAATGATAAATACCATCAGAATTAGCCATGATAAAGATCCAAAGTAATATAAATTATCAAACTTACTCAACTCGCTCCAGAATGCTACGGATTTCTTGCTCCTCGTCATCATGAACATCGTAAGCGTTGTGGAAAAATCTGCGCAGATCGTCGTCTATAAATTTTTGCAGGTTCTGAAAGTCATTGCTAGCCCGATCCCTGAACTCGGTCGAATATGGCTCATTAACGACGAAGGAGGTACGATCTAATTAAAGAAAGATTTATTAGCTTAATAAGCTTCAAACTATTTTAAAAATTTGAGATTTATTAGTTAATTTATTCATTTTTTAAATATTTTTACTTAGAGCAAAATTCAGCTATTAGAAAGTTTACCCAAATGTAGCTGTTAAATTAAAATGTACAATTTAAATGCTAGTTGGTTCTAAAGAGCTCGCGGCTTAAGCATAAAAGCTACAAGTTTTAGAATTTTAAACTGGGAACCTTTTTAAAACAATTATAAACATAATTTGGATGAGTGACTTACAGATGGCGGTTTCCTCTATTCCGGAAGCCTCGTTCTCGTCGTAGAGATCGGCAGAAGGTGCCCGCTTGCGAGTGACGTCATTGGCCCGTTTGGCCAGACGCTGTTTCTCCAGCTGGCGTTGATGCTTTTCCTGTTCCCGCTTGCGTTCCCGCTCCTCCCTGTTCTGCCGGCGAAGCTCCTTTTGCCGATCATGGGCATTTTGGCGTTTCCGCCGGGTCCGCTCATGCTCCAGCTTCCGCTCCTGATTCTCGTCAGCGCCAAAGAGACTCTTGATTGAGCGGCCAACGCGATGGACACTCTGGGTAAACCAGTTACCTTTGGGCAAGTCCTCCTTCTTCTCCGTCTCCTCGAAGTCGTCCTTTTCTGATGAACGCATTAGATCCTCGCTCTCGAGGAAATCGTCGTCATCGTCATCGTTAGCCTTAGTGGCCCACTCGGTCTCGTTGTTGCCCTGCAACTGGTCGTCCGCCAATATAAAGTCCAGGTCATCATTGAAGGGCGTAATTTGCTAAAAGGATAGCGAACAAATAAGCCATGTTAACAAATATCGATAAAAATGGACCGCAAGCAACATAAGGTTTTAAAAACAGAAGGTCCATCAAGCCGAATAAAATTTATATTTTTTATATTTATATTTTTTATGATAAGATCGCTAGGAAGCATTCACAAAAACATAAGCTTTTAAATATACAAAAAAAAATGACAGGAAAAAATAATGTAAACAAAAAGCAATCAACAATCAGCGCAAACTAATTATGCGTTGAGAAAAGCTGCCAAGGCTCCCCCATTTCACCACACTTTTCCTTTACAGCAGCTTTCATTAGATGTTTTACTTATAATTTTCTAAGGAAAAAGAGCTTGCCAATTTGGTTGCTGTCCATGCTAAGCAAAGCAATGCATTGCTGCAGTTTTACGAGCACTGTGCCTTGGCTACATTTTCCCCACAATTACGAAAAACATAACATGGCTGTTGACTTTCACATAATTTGGAGCTGGGAAGTGTATTTTATTTTTGGGAGTTCTGTTATCTAAATAACAGATTTTGTGGGCTTACAATGAAATACATTTTGTTTTATAACGTACAATAAAAGTATCAAATAAGCCATTAAGCCCAGCAAATGCATGGAGTATTTCAGACTTTTGGCTAACCAGCATTCCATTCCTTATTATTTAGTTTTCCTCATTTGTGAGCCCCTTTTTATTATCCCACCCCCTTTTCTACTTAACTGTTTACTTCCGATCTATTTAAGTAGACTCTTTGATTGAGCATTGATTTCAAGTGTTAATCTATTTTCTTTCTTTTCTGTAATCGGTTTGGGCACTATTTTCTGCTTTCCCCAAAAAAAAACTTTTTGTATAACTACCCCTGCTCCTTTTTTTTTGTTTTGTTTTGAGTGGAAGTGTCAGAAAAAGACGCGTGCTACGTCATATTTCTTGTTGTCTTTGGCTGATAAAAAGCACTTGCCACGCATGTTCAACATGTGCCACACACAAGCAATAGTGGCCCACCTCCTTTTTGCTTAGCCACCCCCTTTTTTTGGGGACCTCTATCCGCCCCTGATCACCGCACCAAAAATGATCATAAAATTGATGTTCGATGCCCGAGGAATGCTCTTTTCTACTTCGCTCTTCCCACGTCCCCTATGCACCGAAAAAAAACAATCATACATAATTAATAAATGTGATAAAAATTTTAAAACGGTTTTGAATGATTTTCCTCAATCAAAATAAGATTTCTGCTAAAAAAAATTAAAAGGTCTGACACCACTCATTTTATTTAAAAGAATAAACTTTATTATTATTTTGATATCAAATATTTTCCTCCAATCCTAATTTGCTTATCTTGCGTACATTATTAATTAATTTATTAACATGAATTTTTGTGAGTGCAAGAGAGTGTTTGTATTTGTATGGGAACAAATGAAATGTGGGCCAAATGTGCATGGCCCGAGCCCCTTCTATCCTCTTATCGAAATACTTCGATAAACTAAAAAGATAATGGAAAGACAAGGGAATGGCAGATAGCATTTGGAGGTGGGAAAAAAGGTGGAAACATTAGGCATATGTACTATTTAATTTGTTAACACACAAAGACAGGGAAGCGTCTTAAAATTCATACAATTTCAAGTATTGGAATTGGATCATATTGGTAGTGAAAATTAATTAAATGTTCTATGTTTACTCATTGCAAATTTAAACTTTGTCTTATTTCAGTTATAAATTATATTTTATTTCATTAATTTTATTGTCTAGTATATGAGAATTAAATACAATTTTTAAATATTTTTGAGGTAGTTAATGGTCAAACAAAATATTCAATGTTGAAAAATCTTCAGTGACAAATTTTGCCGTTTTGTTATGGCTGCAGTGTGGTTTTGACTTTTAAGCGTTGTCTGCGTTTTGTCTACGCTGTGTCTGATTTTATTTTTTCAGGGGTCTGCGTTGTCGATAGGATAGAGAGGTGGTTAAGGAAATTGTGTGGTTTTGTGTGGTTTTGGGCTGAACGGCTGGCTTATGAAGCTGCATAGTCACGTGCCACGACTTCGAAGTTGGCCCCATGTTTTTCGGCAAGTTTTTGCTTGTTTGGTGTGTGTTACACATAATAATGCTGCCGAAACCAGGTCTTAGCTATCAATATCACATTAAAGAGTGCCTTCAATCGATTTGCAAGTTGGCAATTAGCTTGAATGATTAATTAACATCAAGTATACGCGGTGATTTTAGTTAAAAATTTCGAATTGTTGCCGTAGTTTGTTTTTTCATAAGTTTTAACATACAAAATTACTAAAGCCAAACGTAAAAACGTTAGAAACACTTAAGTAAAACAATATGAAGACCAAACCAAATTTTAAACAAATACCTAAATTGTTGATAAAATTAAAATTTATGAAACGATAAAACAAAATCAAGATTTTTTCTGATGACCGTTTTTAGCCTCGATTCCGACGAGTAGTTTTGCCGTGTATGCCGGACGGACAGTCGGCATGCTTGACACAGATTCCTGGCGTTTATTGTGATTACTCGAGTTGTTCGCTAATGCAAAAAAGCAGCATGGCCTACAGTGGCTCCCAAACTGTGCCACCCCACATCGCATCAAATGTACAACTGCTTCAAAGAAAATAGCACTTTTTATTTATTTTGAAAAGTGCAAATAACTCACATTGCAAATCGATCACGATTTTATGATCGTATTTAAGTTTTTAATATATTTTATATAAAATTAATTCTTATTTATTCTGCAACTTTTTGACTTAACATCAAAAATCAAATCAAATTTTCAGTGCTATTTTTTCTGACCCCACTGTGAATGCCAGATGCAATCGCAAATGAAATGAATTATTACGCATACGCAACGTGCGAACGGCGAAAATAAATAAATAACCTGGTGTGGAAACAATGAGAAATGTTATTTATGTGCCCGCCCAATTAGATGACAACGCAGTGTCCTTGAACCCATTTTTGCGAAATGCATCTGCATCTGCATTCTAGATTTATGCAAGAGAAAAGTGAGCAAAAACAAGAAAACAAACGCGGGAAAAATAAGCAGACAGAATGCCTGGCTACTGTCAATTGTCTCAACTTGTTGCTCGCGAGTGTGTGGGTGTGTGTGTGTGTGTGGGAGGGGGGTTTTCGAGGAAAGGGAGTGGGGAGTGGGAAACACCAAGTGGGTCAGTTTGGGGCGGAAGGTCGCCATTTGCACCACCCACCCCCCAATAAAATCTATGTGCGTGCATTGAACCCACAAATGGACAAGGCGAATTTTTAGATTTTCTACATTTATTTTTTGCCTGCCGGCGAGGCTCATTTCCTGCAAGACAAATTACACATTGAGACTGAGCCACTCCCCCTTTTTGGCCAGTCATAAATTTGGCGCACATATGTGTGCTGGCAATTTATTTTCATCATGTTCAAAAATCGCAGCAGACAGCCAGCCAATTCTCGTTAAATCGATCGCACACACATCTAGAAATATATATATTTTTTTCGAAAGGATAGGGTAGCTTGTAACCGAAACTGACAAACCCGAAAGAAAAAGTTATTGACTAACTGACTGACTGACTGACTGCGCACAATTTGTGGCCAAAAGGCACGCCAGACGGCGGGCGGTTATTCAGGGGGCGTGGCAGGGCCAAAAACTCTCAGCTCGCAAGCCGCAAAAGACCACAAAAAATAAAGCAAAAACACACACAAAAAAAGAGACAACACAAATAACAAGTTGGATATAGGATGCAGGTAAAAGTAAGGGGGAAGTCGGGATGCATTTTAAAAGGGTTTAAAAAAATAAAATGTTTTATATACTTATTATACTGTATACTTAAAAAAATACCATAAGCAAATGCATACAAAAAGAAATAATTAAAGGACATTTAGATTAACAAATTTGTAACCATGAATAAAAAATGTTACAAAAAATTATAGGACATTCAAAAAAACATCTAAGAATTTAAGTAACAGAACAAACTTTACCAATATGGAAACATAAATTTTATTATTCATAAATATATGTATAAATAGGTGAAATCGAAAAATAGGTATTAGTTTAAGATTAAAAGTCTGCAAATCACAAAATACTATTTGTATAGTAAATATAACCCAGCCATAAAGAGTATAAAGAATTAGGCAGAAACAGACACACACTGTCTGCAAAAAACACATGTGTGGCAGGAGGCAACTTTGTGTTTTGGCCACAATTATCACAGAGAAGCGAGACAGAGTGGAAAGCGGGAAAACGTAAAAGGAAAAGCTGGGGGAGGGGAAGTGGAGAAGGAAATTGGGGGTAGAAACATGTGAAAATTTGATTAAAAACTAGCGTCAAGGTAATTGCCTGGCAAATAATGCCAGTCGAATTCCTGTTCCTCGCCTTTGCGAAGGTAAAGCGCAGAAATTGCGCATACGCCGTGTGTATGGTATTTTAGAGAAGATTGGAGGTGGAAATGGACATAGAAATGGAAATGGAGGAAAGTGCATCGAGTGACATCAAGCTGAAGAATCTGGGTCTGTGGAGCAAGTGCAAAGCAATTGTCGCCATAATCCTCCGCCAAGAGAAGATTACGCGATGATGGCCGTCAATCATCATTCCGAGATGCAACCAGAAATTCCGCTGGGACCGATCTGGGAAAACGACCTGGTTGCCCGGGTACTTGGAACTCAGATTTATGTCGAGATTCCGATTCCGGACCCGAGAACCCGCTCAGCAGGAAATATTTAGTGCTGCCCTCTTGTGTCTCATGTTCTTAATTAAACTGTACGTTTTAGCAATTGCTTTGATTTAATTAGTTTTTCCTCATATATACATTTTTTTTTTGTTCTCCGTGGGCGTCAATGGAACTCGGGCGATGATCATCATCATCATCATCGTTTGCATTTCCATCTACATCAAAGTCCGATTTATCCACACACGGAATTTTCATTGAAATATATATGTAGGTTAGGGTTTTTAATTGGAAAACCAACTACCTTAATTGGTTTTTGCATGGCAAATGTTATGAGAGATATAAAAAGTATTTCTTGGAATGTTATAGCTTTGATAGCCGGCTCTTGTATACATTTAATTGTTATAAACTTTTCGATAATCCATTTTGTTTTATTTTTCGCTTAATAAACAAAAATTAGTAAAAGTTAACTAAAAGGAAAGCCTGCAAACATTCCTGCCTTAATTTTCCCATGGAAACCTTTCATTTTGCGGACATGAACAAACAATTTAACTCAGCTGCCGCGTTGATTACCACTGTGAACTGACCTGTTGTATTTGCACCTATTATTTATATTTACTCTGGGCAAAGATCTCAGAACGAACCTCTGAACCACCTGCTCATCCAGGGAATTCATGTGGGATGCACTTACAATGGGGAGGAAATTAAATTCCATACAACAATGGGTTAGGGAACAAATGACATAAAAACAAATAAATTACGTTTTGTTGGATTAGAACAATCGAATACCCTTTTTACAATTTTCAAATATATTTTTATTAAACTATAGGACTTTTAATCCCTGTGTAATGCCTTTAAAACATTATAAAATATATATGAATGAATATATTTTCCATATTTGAGTTTACTTAAGCAATGAGTTCAACATTTACATTACATCAATATATATTCTTGGCAAGTTCAGAGTGCAGAATCCGAAACCACATTCCAGGGTATCAGAAACAGCAGTCAACAAAGTGGTTACACTGACACCTGCTTGAGCTTTGATTTGTGGTTTGAGGTGGCAAAAAGCCAGTCAAAGTTCAGCGCAGCTTGACAATGTTGTTGACGCTAATATTTATGTTTTGTTTTTTGTGTTCGTACTTTTCTTTTTTGTTTTTGTTTTTTTTTTTGTTTTGTTTATGCTTTATGTTGCACAAACTCATTTAAATGTTGAAGCCACTCCAAGGTTGGCACGTCCCGCAGCCAAAAGAAGAAAAAGCTGGAGAAAAATACAGAAAATATAAAAAATATAGAGTGGCACGCTTGGCGACTGTTGATCCTGGGCGCTTTGATGTCTCTGTGTGATTCCTTCCCAGGAAAGAAATTCTGCATGCCGCTCACGTTTTGGCAATTTCTCATAAAACAAACGACCATTAACGCCTTTAAGTTGTCGGCAGCATTTTGCCAGCTTTTCCACCCCCCGCCCCCCTTTGCCACTATCTCTGTGCTTTTTTTTGACATAGGGCTTGAGACTTGAGGCTTCTTGGTTGAGGCTTGGTTGACTTGGTTCGTGCCTCATATTAAGTTGTCAGCCAGCTTGAGCCACTCCCCCTCCGCCCCCCTTGTGGCCCTCTAAAAATATGTATAAATATACGTATATGAACAGCTCCCAGGAAGTGCAGTTACTTTGTTGTTGCTGGTCCTAAGCCCCGTTTAATGGGCGAATTTCGTTCATTCTTCACGGCTGCATACACTCGGAGAAAATAAATACCACCGATCTTCAGTCTGTTGAAATACATTTTCCAAAACATCAAACACTCTTTACACAATTTGTTAATAGAAAAAAATCATCTTTAAGATAATTTTAAGGGACAGTTTAATGCTTATCCAATAATTAAATTTGTTATTTTACTATATTAAATGTTTTTTGTATCCAAAGATAAGTTTAGGAATAGTTTAGTACTAAAACTATAATAATTAATAATATTAATAATCAAAATAATTATAAACTTTACAAAAATGAAAATAATTTTTTGTTTTTTTTTTATTTGATAACTACAAATTTTTATGAAAAAAAAACAAACAAAAAATATAAACTACCGGAATCCCTATACGCAATCCCTTTTGAAAATTATATTAATTATTTAGCAGTATTTCAAGCGTACTCATTATTTCTCCCTGTGGACCGGACCGATTGCAGGGAAACTATCGATGCTGCAGCACCGCCCAAACACCAACCACCCACCACCCACAAGCCACCCACCCAACCGCTGACACAACAAAGCCAATTTGCGTGCGTAATTTGTGGCACTTAGAAGCTACGTGACAAAGATGCGGATGCTCCATGGGATGTCCTCATCCTGCCACATTCAGGTGCCTTTGGCTGTCATTTGTCTGCATTAGTGGGGCGCAAAAGAAAAAACAAATGTTGAGGACGGGATGTGGAGCAGTCCATCAATTTGCATTACTCGCCTACCTGAACTGTGAGTTTTCGGCCCTCCAACAATTGCGCGTAATTAATGTGTCTAATTAACTTACAAATTTGCTCGAAAAAAATTAAAAAAGCAAACCTAGTTCTTGGTAATATTACCAGCATTAATTGTGATCATTAAAAATTATTTATCAAGAAGAACAATTCTTTTAAATCGTTCCGCTTGCTTACATGGATATTTTATTTAAGAGACTTGTGGTTGTATCCATGCTACAAAACTTACAAAAATGGTTGTTTTCTACTATAAATTATGAAAATACGATTTTTATTTCAGTTCTCGCCGACTAAAATATTCTCGTTTCGCTGTATTTTGTACGCATTTTTATTGCTATGATGATTGTTGCTAACTTTTATGAGACATGTTCGGGGTTCTATACATTTTGTTTTTGTTTTTTATTCCAATGTTTTTATGACCCTCTTGCTTTGGCTGTTAGTGCATACATATTGTAATAATCTGAGACTGAGTTATAACCCCTTTGTGGGTTTCGGTATCAAATTTTATGAGACCACGTGTGACTTCGGCACTCTTAACCCCTTGGTGCCGCCGTCCAACCAAAATACTTATTATAAAAACTTCAGATTGAGGCTGACATTGTGTAAGATCCCTATTTTCCATACCATTTAGATCCCCTATGTATAGTTTTTTCATCAGATTTATTTTATTCTGACAGCTCAATTAATTTCTGTTCGTTTCCTTCTTGGAAAAGCTGATAAATTTTGAGATATTTACCACATTTTGTGTTTTCAATTTGTTTACATATGTGGTTAATTTATTTTCAGCTGACTTTTTTGGTTCCAACCAATTTGTTAGATCATTTTGCATGTTTTCGGGGTATTTTTTGTGTCGCCTTTTGATTGTCAGTTATTTGTTTAAATGAAAATTAATTGCTTTATTGGCAGCCGGGCAGATTCATCAGTAAAACTTCTCTTTCTCTACATGTTTCCTCTTTTCTGGCTATCGTTCTGTCTAGAGTCCCAATGGCCTCAATATGCTGGTGTTTTTTTTTTTTTATATTTTTCTTTTTTTTTTTTTGTAGCTGATTATGAAAGCAGCAGGGGAATCGCTCGTTTATATATATATATTTTTATAAAAATGCGTGTGCCTGTTGTGTTGTGTTGCGTTGTGTTGTGTTGTGGATCGGTCGCATTCGGTTTGAGGAAGTGAATTCGAATTTCAATGACTTGAACTTCTATAAAAAGCATTTACGCAATTTGTTCTTCAGCTGTTCATGCTGCTGAATCAATTTGTTGTTGGAGTGCTCGGTGCGTTTTATTACACACATTTTAGTTGGCTTTATTTATAGGCAGCCGTTAGCTGATAACAACACTCGTCGGCTACAGCGATATTCCACAAGTAGTAAAAAGCCAGCCCCTCCAACCTCTGATTATTGATTGCGTTTTATTGAATGAATATTAATTAATGCCAATAAATTGGTCAAAAGGCAGCACTGTGAAAAATTTAATTATTTTAGACCAAGAATAGGTAGAAAATAGTTGTTTTCCATTTTAATCTAGATTTGGACATAGAAAATTAGCGCATTTATAATCTTTAAGAAGATAAAGAAAAAATGCTTTTTTGAATATCGAAATGCGTTTTTAAATTTAAGAAAATCTCACAAAAGAAATAAGAATATGATGAAAAAATAATACAATATTTATTTATAAGTTTTAGTGAAATTGTTTAAAAATCTTATTAAAATCATTATGATTTGGACCCATTTATTCCCTATATTATCTGGTTTTAAGGTTATTTTCCCTGAGTGTCTATTAGAACTTCAGCAGGTTAATGAGGCCTAGGCTAAGAAATGCTGTCCTCCTTAACCCTTTTTGGCCAAAGTTCGAGCTGCTGTGCATTACGACGCTTTTCATTTCTCTTTTCGCCTGAAACCCGAGCTCAATTAGAAAAGGCAAGTTCGGAGAGACTACCAACAGCCCCATTTTCCAGCCCGAATTTTAGCAGGGAACAACATTTTGGCTTCCCGTTGCCGTTTTTGGAGTGCTTCTGCTACAATTTTATTTGACCGACAACAAAAGCATCGGGACAGACACAGAGAGTATCAGTTGAAGTTTTGTGCCGGCAGAAACATTTCTGTGGCCACGTGTGTATTCAGTTTTAATTTATCTAAACTTTTGCAAGTTTTAACTGACTGCTTCCCCCCCCTTTCCCCCCTTCCCCCCTTCCCACCTGCCCAACTCCACAACCGCAATTTGCAATCTGACCTTTTAACCCCTTGGCACACGGACCTCCCCGAAAAAGCGGGAAAAGCGGGAAAGCCAGACAAGGCGACCTTGTAACCACAGCAACAGCAAGGAACACTAAAAACGGGGAATCCCCTGCTCTTCTCGCTGAAAACAAAGATGCCAAATTCGCAATTTCGAGATTGCAGCATTTATCATCATTTGCTGGCATTTAAATATCGCTATTCGCTCGATTACTATAATTATTACGGCAGTAAATAATGAATTTCCATAATTTTGAAGACCTAACATGCGTGGGTTGTGACGAAAACTGATGAATGCAACAGGTGTTAAGGTAGCTGGTGCTTAAATCATCATGTTACAGTTAAAAAAAAAAGTGCAAATAAATGTAAATATGATATTTCGAAAAAAAACATTGGTAAACAAAAAATAGTTGATCTAACAATATACATAGTTTACAGCTTAGATCATGGCAAACAAGACCTAGTTTTATCGTTATCTTTGCTCTTCAGAGGAATTACAAGATAACCACTCTTTGCGTTTGTAAAATATAAGATATGTATATCTTGTAATTTGCATTGTTGCACTATGAACGCCGATAAGTTTGAGCAGATAACTGCAGGACGGTCCAACTAATATTTATTATTCATCACGAAGACAGTTCAAGGAGGTGACAATTATTCTCGGTAGCTTATCGTCTGTCTGCAGACCTCAAATAGCGAAAGGTGAACGCACGACTGACGTCCGTCAGTCCGTCCGCAAAAGTGAGGTCACCCTGTACTTGGGCTGCATTCCGAGCACTACGAATACCCATCAGCGATCAGCGAGATTTATGCAAACTCCAGGCGACCGGGTCGCGAATCTGTGTCATTTGCATCCAACCCAGCAGTCGACCGAACAAAAAGTTTGGTGTATTCGACTAGGTAATACCCTATAGTAAGTATTTTTCCCATCAACATATCAGGCAAACGGCTAGAGTTTTGTGAGATTTGGTGACCCCAAACCCATATTTAATTAGCTTTTTTGGTCGATAGCCAACTCCATTGAAACCCATTTTCGTAGTGGTGTTCCTCTTTTTTGTCTTTATCTAACCATTTCCCAATCCAAATACCCTCCTAACTGAAAAAGTACCCCGTAGAGCTAGTCATAAGTGCAAAAATGCAAAACTGAAAACGAGTAAGTCACTGGGAGTTGGAGTCCCAATCGGATGATGTCATAGGCGCAGGAAGGCAGCCAAATGATATCACCAGCCGCAAAACTATTTGCTGCATAAACCAGATTGCCAGTGGCGCTAAGTACAGTGTTCTGCAATTATTACCATCAGGCTCCGAAATCGGAGGACGCCAGAGGCCATTAATCAAAGTTCGGCCATCAAGATGTTAACATCGAAATTACACAGTCGTAAAATTGAAGAACCGAGGAAACTGCAATCCAGCGGATCGACTTTTGGAGAGCGGCTAAGCCACCCAAGCCAGCTCGCTCCCCATTCTCCTCCTGAAAATCTCTTGGTGGGCGATGCAAATCGCAAATGGCAGAGCCGCCGGCGGGTGACGCTAGATGATGATGCAGTGCACAGATAAAAAAAAACAGCACAATATTAAAGCTATATACTATATACAAATATTATACTTAGGTACATAATGCTACAAGGGAAGCGAATCACATCACAGACTTCCCTGAATTGAAAATAATATTAACATAATAGTGTAATAGTCGCACACAGGTAAGGTAAAAAATCATCATATTGTATACACTTTTTTTTCAGTGTACGTCACCAGTGCGAATGCTGCCCCACCGAGTGGGGCAAGATGCAGTCGGCATGGAGCGTGTTTAATTGCTTGCAATTTGTTTTAGACACTCCGCGGCTACCTAAGCCATACACTTGCCACAGTGGAGATTGGCCTGTGATGGACTAGTATTTGTATAACACAAAAAAAAAGCACAGCGAAAAGAAAAAGGTATAAAAAGATGGCAATAATTTTAGGTACTGCAAGAAATTATTAATTTTGTACCAGAACATTCTTTTTCTTTATTTTGTAGCACACCTATAAGCTTATAGCGTTAGAAGCAGTTCTAACTAATATTTCTCTTGAAGTTACACTGATTCATAAAATACCGACTTATATTTTCCCAAGTCTGCTATTTCTGATTCCCACTGTGGCCGGCGATCTGTGTCTATGTGGGCATGTGGGCCAGGCTATATGTTACAGCCACTCACAATGGGCAGACGGTCGTATGAAAATTTTCGGTTTTGCATTACAGCAACTCATTAGGCACGCACAGACGCCGTGAGACGAGTGACGAGTGACGAACGACAAAGGGGCGGCGATGGTGACGAAGGCGCCTCGTTGTAGGTCAGCTCGTCGGCGACTCAGCTCTAGCTGCAGGGAAAGAAAAATTTGCATTGGACGATCAACAATTTTAAGATTTCACATCGTTTATTATCATTTACACAAAAAATATGCGATATTTTTAATATCAGTTTTATTATTATTATTCTGATAAAAAAATCAGCAGTATAAGTCGAAACTGGTCCTTTCTAAACGGTTCTCGATTAAGTAGAATTTTCAATGTAAAAGAGATATTTTTTTATTGTGAACACCCACCCTAAAAGGTTACAATTAATGAAGAGATCTATTTTACCCTATCAAATTGATTTTGAGCTATTAATTTCTTTCTGTGTGCGACTCAATTGCGACGCCGGGAGTGCTTCACAGTTCAGTCGCTTTTTGCCGGTTTTTCAACTTGATTCTCTCATATTTTTGTTTGGGTTTTCTGCTTTTTAGCTTATGGCTTTTTGTGCCTCAACTTTAAACTTAATTACCTGAGTGAGTGTGTACAAATATATATATGGAGGCGATTGGGCACTACGCCTAGTCCGCAGATTGTTTAATAGCCACATCACTTTTTATTTTATTATATTTCCATTTCGTGTTGCCAACTTCCTTATGGGACAAGTCTGTGGCACGTGTAAGATAAATGCTTAAGTACTACACTGGTTATTCGAAACGAGACTTGGATTTAGTTTACCAGTATCCTTTACACATACTAAGCGATCAACTGATTTAAATTCAAACATAAAAACAATCTGTTTTTGTTAAATTTTGAAAACGGAGATGGAAAAAACTATAAATATCAGATATCACTATATCAGACACCCAGATCTCAGACTTTGCTGACTTTGCTGACTTTGCCGAATAAAATTAGGATCATTAAAAACTTAATCTTTAAGTGTTTAATTCGTTACTACTCAAATCAAATCTATCTTTTTAACTATTTATTAATATTTTTTGGTGGGAATGCAACAAGTCAATGGGATAAATGAAAATAATGAACATTTTCTTTACTGCTGAGAAAAGAGCTGAGGAGAAAAGCCTCAAAAGCGTTTGGCACACGACGTCAGCCGGGCCAATATCTATAAATTAAATATTGACGTAGCCGGCGGTTAACTTATCGTACCGACAGACTTATCGTTTCCCCACTGACGACACCGACCTCGGATCGGGCTTATCGCCTTACCCAGATATTACCTCATCACTGGCTAATCGTAAAACCGTGGCGGGGAATCAATCAAATGGCCCAAAAAACACATTTTTGTGGCCCACCAATTTTCGACAAATTCTCCAGGCTCTGTTTTCTTATTTATTTATTTTTTTTTTGCCTTTTTCTATGCCTATATTTATTTTTTTTCCGACTTTCTGGCGTATGCAAAAGGCGTCGCGGAATGAGCAGAGGAACTGTCTTGGAAGCGGCATAAATTATCCGGCTTAGGCCATGCCAATCTAAGTTTAAAGACTGTCTGCCGGGTTTTTGTTTTTTTTTTTGCAGTTTTTATTTGTAGCTTTTTTTTTGTCTGGGCTCAGCGATTGCGACGTGTTTGGCGCACCAAGTGGGCGCGGCCAATATGCAAAACACGTTTCCCGATCCAATCCGATCCGATCCGATCCCCGCCGATAGGCCCATATGCTCCCGATGCCCAAAAACAAAAAACATGGGGTTCTGGGCAAGCGAACGCTTTACTCTGCATTTGGGGGATCATAATGACACTAATGTGGATCAGATAAGAGGGTGACTTTTATGCATAACTTGCGCGGAAAAAGAGTTGAGACCTTATGGCAAGTATATAATTTATGTCTGAATTTAGGTCTGGTATGGTATCAATAAAATCAGAGAAAATGGAATGGCTAAAATTTAATAGTTTGACCTTTGTTTTTGTAATAATATTTTAAAAATTATACCAATAACTTTTTTTCCCTTGCTAACATAGTTTTTAAAGACTTTCTCCATAATGTCGCAGTGCTTAAGCCCTGGACTGCAGTTGTTAATGTTGTTGTTGTTGATGTTTTGACGGTGCTAACCAAACTAACCTCAAAAAAGCAGAAAGAAAATCGGGCAATGAGAATGGGCTGGCATTATGTGGGTAGACAACTAGATGGAGGTGACCTCAAGTGAGGCACCCAGAACAAAAGCCCGCCCGCTGCAACAAAGGTAACCTCCTGAATTGCATCCTCGTGCCCTCTCCCTCTCCCCCTTGCTCCGTGTTGCCATCTCGCTTGCTCCTGGAGGCTGCAGTTGTTGTCAAGTGCAACGTCATCCTGCTTATTAAAGGTATTACAATGCGAAAAGGAAAAATACAAAATAAAGAGTGCAACAGTAGACAACAAGTAAACGTAATTACAGCCGAGCCTCTGTTACTTTTGCTGCCTCAAAATCTGTTAAGATTTACACTGGAAAGAAAAGTGGGCAGTTAAAATTGGGATATCAAAACGAAAGCTAACATGTGAATTTAAAACAAATTTATGCTATAAATTCCCAACACTATTTAAGTTTTTCCTAAGATCTATAGAAAAGCGCAGCAAATATGTCCCTAAAATTCTCAACTTTGTTTTCAAAAGTAAACTTGAAAAACCTAAGTCTTACTAAAAATTAAGGGAAGTTTAAAATTATATTTCGTTAAGATCAGTATTCCTTTTCAATGACATTGTTATAAGCAATCGTTATTTAAAATTGCCAAATAGAAATATTTCTTCTTAAAATTTTTGTAAACCAAACAAAACCTTTGGAATAATTTTACTTTCTGAAATTCCTGTCACCAACAGATTTTTCCCAGTGCTCTTGTTGTTGGCTGTAGACCTCCTTCTCATTGTCACACAGCAGAACATATAGAAGTGCGGGGGAAATGGGGAATGGGGGATAGGGGTCTTGAGAGGGGACAACCTCTTGACTTGCGGCTTGTTGATTTCTTCTTTTCTTGGAGGGGATATGAAGGGACTCTATTCTGACGGGGGGGTGACTGTGTGTGTGGACTCGACTCGCATTGCTGCACATTTTCCGCGGCTGCAGGCAGAAAAACAGAAAAGTTATTTCTTCTATGATTCCAACACTTGAACTGCATTAGCGTAAGCTGCACCTACATGGGCATAGCCCCCAAAAGACATCTATCCATCATAACTGGGTCTGAAAAACAGCCTCAGTCTTCGTATTCGTCTCTCAATCTCGACCGCTGGCAATACATCAATGGCTGTCAAACTGTCGATGGGGTCCAAAGTGCGAGGCTTTTTCACTCGAGAGCCCTGTCACTTGGAAGGCCACGCCGTATTATAAACCATCCTAGACCATTAACATAAGCCATTTGGCAAGTTCTATGACCCAGTGAAAAACAATTTGCCACTTCTCAAAAGCAACAAGTTATGGAGAAATACATATATGTTTTATGTAAATTTCTGAGAAAATGTTCGCTTGTAATGAGGTAGTTAGCCTAAACATTTGGGATTGAGTTTAACACGGGATTAGATGTCCACAAGTGACGATTACCATATTCACTACGTTTTACTTTTAACCGTGGAATATAAGTCCAATGAGCTTTTAGTTACAGAACTAAAATGTGAAAGAGATTCAATATTTGTGCAAAAATCTATCTAACGTTTAGTTATCGTTCGATTTGGTAACCTATCCATCTAAGCATATATCTCTCTTATCTAACTGCCCATCGTGTTCCCTAAAAACTTGTGACCAATGTCTGTGGGATGTCAGCTTGGAACTCCAAGGTCAAGTTTTTACTGATTCAGGCCAAAAAAAAAAAACAAAACAAAAAAAATAGAAATAGAAATAGAAATCGTGGCCGCCTGAAGTTAATACTTGATTTTTTGTTTTCTTTTGGTCTATTTCTATGTCTTTTTTTCTCTTTTTTTTGGCGGCACGTTTCATTTCAATAAGAGCAACACACACACAGAAACAGGAAATAAATCAAGTTTGGCTTTTGGTCAAGAGTCAACGTTGTTGTTGTCCGATGACAGCGACAAATATTTGTCTTTTGACAGCTAATGGGTCTCATTTAGTGATCGCCAGAAATCGGGGTCTCGGGGGATCGGGGGATTTTGGAAGATATAGGGGCGGCACCCCAGCGTCAAGCAGTCTGTTTGTCGCTTCGCCTTTAAATCTCGAATCGATCCAAATCGAACCGAATCGAATGGAAATAGATTTCGGTTTGCAAATTCACTGAAGTCGTCACATACCTGAAAAATAGACAGAGAAGGAGGTTTGTTAATTGAATTATTAATGCATAAATCAATAATAGCGGATGATAGCCATAATGATGCTGCTGATGATCGGGGAACTTGTTTCCGTTTTGCGTTTTATCGATCGAACAATAGGCTTAATGCACAGAGCACAGATCCACATTTCTCATCCAATGAGTCATTGGGAGATTTATGATATTAGTTTTGAAAAAAAAACACAAATCAAATATAATATGTAAAATTTTAGGTTACTTTCTTTTGCATACTTAAAATTGTGTATTAGTTAATTCATTTAAATTATTTATTTTAAAAGTCTAACTAAGTTTTCGTTTAACAATGCTCTTTTTACCTTAACACAATTAACTTATTTTACCAGTGATATCATTCATTCACAATCAACTCGAGTTCCGTTATCTTTATCAATTCCCTAAATTCCGGAGAATTTTCGCCTATTTTGTGGCTTGGATAATTACTGAAATCCGATTTCTGTAGTCTGGCAAGGGAACATCAGCTGATCACCTCGATATCCAACACGCTCCCTGGAAGCTAATGAACTTGCGGCAATGAAAGCGCTGACTAGGGCAAAAAATAATTTCTGCATTGGACACCGATTTGCCGGCAAACAGAACACTGAGTTATAATCTGAAGGCTCTTGTAGGCAAAATTATATATAGTCTATAGTCAGTGCAGCACATCCGACACCCCGCTTCGAATATTTGTGGGCTTAGTCAACCCTAACTTTTTCGATATTCGGGGCCAAAAAAAAGGTCTTGCTAATGGCGTTGATAAGGCAACTTGTTCTGGCCACAAATAAAATAATCATAAACTGTGGCAGCTTCTGCGGGCAGAGTCAAACAAACAGAAAAAAAAACCGAAAAACCAGTTTGGTTATAGTGACGATCTCACACGATTTTGGTCATGCAAATGTCAGCCGCATATGCATTAAATTAAGATTCATCAGCGCACGAGTGCCGGCAGTCCGTATATAAAAAAAAATATATATATATATATATATATATATATATATGTTTCGTTCCCAATCCGATCCCGTAACCTGGCCTCACTATCAGTCAGTTGACACCTTATCAACTTGGCAACAAAACATGAGCATCTGAAAACTATGCCACCCATGTACGTGGACTCTATATCTTATCTGTCCGGTCTGGGGTTTCTTCCAGAAACTCATAGCTTACATAGGCGACTTTGTTGGGGGAACATTTTTCTTTAATTGACTGCTCCATTCGCCGCTTTTGCCGGCAATTAGCTGAAAACTCTGCGCCTTTGTTCTCCGATGAAATATCAATAAAGTAGCTGACACGCCGAAAAATATATAAATATTTTATGCGGCCCAGTAGTTGCCAATTCGAAGTGTGAACACACTTTTAATGCTTATGGTGTTTTAAGCGTGGAATTCGCTATCGAAACTATCAGAAATATCGTTTGAAATCGATTTGTTTTTGATTTGATTTTGATTTGTTGCTGAAATCTTAGTTTAATTTAATTTATGATGCTTAAGAGGTTCTCTTACGTTAGGACTCACTTCAAATGTTTATGGTATATAAAGAAAGCTATCGATTGCAATGTAGGGCTATCGAAAAAATCGTTGAGATCGATCTTTGATTATCAGAAATGAACAAAACTTGGTCATCTTTTAAAACCATAATCTAAAATTCATGATACTATTCTTTATTTGTCTTCTTAGTTTTGTTTTTCGGCAATCTATAATTTCCTTAATGAAAAGTTCATCGATCTCTTACTATCACTTGATGTTTTAAGCTTTAATTTATTTATGACTTTATTGTGCTTTTTTAATTGCTGTCTTTAAATGATTAATTAAGGCTGATATAAAATTTTATATATTTATGACAAATCCATTATTAGTTTAATAGCTAATCTTTGTTATTGAATTGTTTGGTTTGCAATGCAATAAATATTGTTTTTTTTCTGACCCATGTTCATTAAGTAAGTAGCGAAATACCATTTTTAAAGTGTCCATTGGATCTTTTTACTAATTATAATTTAAAGCAAGCTTAAAATATTTTTTGATAGTCCCCGAAAAAATTGAGTATAGCAGAGGCCATGACAAACGTATCCAAAATGCCAGCGATTCAAATGGATCCCAAATCAAATCGAATCGAATCGAATCGAGTTGAAAATCAAAGTGTTTGCGAGCTTATTAAAGCATAAGCATATGCAAGTCGCGTAAGGCAATGGCAAATTAACGAATTTGCATAATTATGCATCATTTTGTGGCTTGTTTGATTGCTGCTTTTATGCTTTGTTTACTAATTAATTGGCTCGAAATTCGGCGCAGTTTGGCAGTCACTGGAGGCGTTTTGGAATTGATTGTTGAATTTATTTCGCCATTTAGGCTTGAGCAGCAATTAATACAAATTGAAAGGATGTTGGATTTCCATTGAAATGGGTGCCTCCTATTTATTTATCTTAATTTTCCCCGACTACGTCATGCTCCGAGTAATGACGATGATGCTGATGATGATGCAACTCCATTGGCATCGAGATTGGGGAGACGCCACATGGATATATATCTCGAACGCGATCTTCGGCAATACTGTGCAGGCATTTTTTTAATTTCCCCCGAAATAAAAAAGCATTTAAGATTAATGAAGGCGATGACTGAACAGAAGCTGATGTCACCCGCATCGTCAATATTTTAATTTTTTGTACATATTTTTCAGAGCCCATCCCAATTTCCGCTGCTCTGATTATGATTAACGATTAGAGCGCAAAGAAGTTGCCATCACGATCGATCTGTAATTGGCAGTCAATTACGTCAATTGAAAAATCGCCAAAGGCATTTCCGATGATTGAACTCATCCATCGTTTGACTTTAAAATTCAAAAAAGTTTCACTCTTTAATTTGCCCCTGGAGTTTAAACCCGTTTTATATATTTTTTGGAAGTGTTTATCTTTTTTTGTTTATCACTCACAAGCTTGCATATGGCCAAATTTTTTTAGTAGTAGTATTTAGTGGTTTTTATATTAACGCTTTTAATGCATTCAACATCTTGGTAAAGATCAATTATGAAATAAATTTAGCAAATAAACCTTAGCGTTTACAAATTTGAGTGATTTTATTTAAGCTGCAAGTATTGAATTAAGTAATTAGGTAAATATAAGATACAGGAAACTAGGCAAGTTTGTATGCCAATTTTATTGCCCATATATATAATTATATTGAATTTCTACGTGATCTGTATATTGAAATCACTAACATACAATGTTATAAACAGACAATCTGCATCCTTTGCCTTAATTGTATAACTATTTATTTGATGGGTAATCTAAATCAAAGTCGAACAATCTTAGAATCTCTATTGCTTAAATCACCTTTATCGATGGGCCCTGCGATGTCTTGAATTTGGAATGAGACCTACCCAAAAAAGCAGATTGCCTTGCATACTAAGTTTTTGCGATGGGATCATCATCTTTGATTCTTGGCAACCAATTTTCTAAGTTTTATTATAACTTTTTCGCATAAATAGAAAATTTAAATGCAATTTTCAAACACATTTTATGGCTTCATTTGCATGTAAAATGTTCCATTGCTCTTTGTGTGTCTTTTGTTCAGAAAGTTTGGGATGATGACACAATGGATATTTATATATATAGATAGATATGGTCCACCCACACTGCCTCCTGCACTTTGCAATAACTCAGAAGGCAAATTGCGACAGTTTAGGAATTTCCCCATCCCAAAAAATGCTGTTAATGGATGTTGGGTGATATTTTTTTGTATTTTATTGTTGCTTTTTTCTATTTTCAACATTTACGCAATGCAATAGTCAAACAATAATTGTTCATATGCCGGCCGACTCACTCTTTATATATATATATCGCATATATAGTATATATGTGCCCCCGCAGACGCGCCATGCAAATATTAAATTACAATAGTTGGTTGGGGGATACGAAGTGAGAAATATATAGTCAGGCTGAGCAATTGGTTTACCCTACACTTGGGAGTTATTTTTCAATGTTTAGTCTATGAGGCAAATAGTTGTTCATCTGAATTTTCACCTATACTTTTTGCCAACAATGAAATCAAATCATCGAGGGTGGAATGAACTCTGACGAACACGCTGTTCAGGTGTATAAAGCGATAGGGGCTAAAAGGGTTTTTATTTACAAATATTAATAATCAGAACTAGTTTTTTTTTTAGCTACAAATATGTAATACAATTTGCTTAGGGACATTACATATAATAATAAGAGTAATGCTTCGGTAGACAGCATTTAAATAAAAAAAATAAAAAAATAGAATTAAAGAAATAATTTCTAAATCAGTGGTATTTGAAATTTCTTAACTTGTAACATTAGGTTAAAATTGTATATTTACAATATTTAAAAGTAAAAATAATTTTAAAAATGTCTATTTGTAGGAAAGACATCGACCAATAGTTTATTTTAATTGTAGTTTTATTGCTTAACATGCAATTTTTAACGGAATAGTAACAGTTTTGGCTTCACAATGATTCTAAGTTATATTTCGGAACCCATTATAAAATAAAATAGTCTCCATTGCCTTATTAAGCAATTTTAAAGTGTTCACATTTTTGAATGAATCTATTAGTTTGGTTTTAGTATTTTTAGTTATTGCCATCACGCTATTCGCAGCTCCCATCTCCTAACTTTACTGGCCCGCTTCGGAATTAGAAACTTTCGTCTTTGGTATCTTGTGGCCATCTATTTATAAGTGCTTGCCTCATAGCCAAGATCTCCCCAATGATTCCCCGATTCCCCTAGTAAGTTCCTACAAAAATGCATACGTCAGCCAGGGAAAATAGATTCCGGATCCGCAGAACCGGCAAGTCTGGGAATCTGAGAATCCCGACCAGGTCAGATGCGGATGCCCTAATGACTAATGGTCGGAAGCCTTCTGGCACGCCAATTTGACAAAGTTAACAGTCGGCGATATCGCCAATCAGCATTATAGATATGGTCCCACAACTAGGAAGGGAAAAGTGAGCCAGACACTTCACTCGCACCTCGCACATCTCATATATAAACAGTTTTAAGTGTGCCAGTTGTCCCTGCCCCGCGGCCCCTCCCCCACCCCAAGTCCCCGCCCCCTTGGTCAATGTCTGAACTTGAGCTCAAGTGGGTGGAAAGGGGGGAGCTGCGTTAGGCAGCCTCAATGTAATATTTAAACAAATGCTCGCATGACTCTTTCACTGAAAATTGCATGTGATCGCTATGCGAATGTTCGGGTACACAGGGAGAAAAGATTTCGGAAGAAAATAACATTATTTTACTATCATTGGAAGCAATTGAAGTTAGAATAAAATGTGATTAAAAAATATAGTATTCGAAGATTAAGACAGCTTTTTTTTTATAGAAGCTATAAAACCAATAAGCTATTATAACTAATAATAAAGTTACAATAATTATGGGTACTTTAAAAAATGCTATATTTTGCTAATCTTAAATAATATAAAATTATATACAAGCATTATCTACTTTTTGGGGCCATTTTTTCAGTGAGCGCCTACAGCCAAAGTGGCAGATATATAGGCGGCCGATCACATGTGTGATCGAGGGTCCAACATCTTGTGTCCATATGTTGCACAAACAAACAATCGAAACAAAAACCGTGAAGCCACGAAAACAAGAAAACCAGAAAACAGAAAGCAAGGAGAACGAACCGAAGGGAATGTGCCAACGAAGGCATCTTTACACAGAAACCCAAAGAAAAACAAAGAAAACATAATCCCAAAAGCTGAAAAAGAAACCAAAATGATACAGCCAAGTCAAAAAAGCTGCGAAATGAATATTTTTCTCATCTGTTGGCTGCCGTTTTTGTCGGTTTTGGCTTTGGGTGCTTTAATTTTCCTTCTTGTTTGGTTTGCAGTTGCTGTTGATGATGCAAATATTATGACAGTTTGTTTGACAGATATCGGGGGCTATATCTCGGTGGAATGATGAGCGATATAAGCCAAAAGATCGCAGGGGAAAACGGAGGCACTTGTAAAGCCGGAAAAGGGCCATCAAAAAGGGGACCCATCTGTCGATGTAAACAACTCAATTCGGTTGCCAAGCAAAGATCAGTTCAAACAGGAAAGAAACCATCTGGAAAAGTTTCGCATTTCAGCTCTTATATGGATAGTGTAGTTACACGGAGTTCCGTCGCTAGTTGCAAAATTGCATTATTTAAATTGACACGTTTAATCATTTGTTTAGTGATTTTTACTTTTCTTAATTATATTAATTTTTTTTGAGTTCTTGTCCCTTTAACTTTTAAAATCAATTTTTGAATTGGATTAAAAAGTGTCAGCAACTGTGTAAATTTTCTTTTTTATCAGGCATATATTTAAACCAATTGAAGAAGATATATGGATTCAAAAAAACGCTCAAAATGTCAAAAGTTACCGACACACTTTATTAGCTGAATACATAGCTTTAAATAGAAATCAATTCGAAAAATAAAACCAATTGATAAGTAATATCTTCACCTTTTTAGGAAGTACAAATAGCTCATTCAAGTTCAGCTTTCCATTTTGAACGGATAAAACCCAAGATAAACGATATCTGGCACCGTAAAGCGAACGATAACACCGACTATAAGCTGCCGGGCCACCTGATCGTATACGCAATGTCCGATGACCGGCAATACGCATACGCCGGATGGGCAAAGGCGGAGGATGGTGTTATCTAACTGCAGCAGTGACCTCGTTTACAGCCCGATTTGCAGTGGCTCCTCCTTGAAAGTGAGCGTCCCACCGATAAGCCCTGACCAGGCGACATAAATGTGTACACATGTACGTATTATGCGAGTAAATATATGTTCGAATTTGTCCTCATTTACGCAACTTCCGATGTGATAAAAAGAGTCAGCGCTGCAGCAAAACAAATCAAAACAACAGTTGGAGCACAAATTAGATCACCAGAAATTGTCCAGCAGGTACTGTCCACAAAGCCAATTTTCGATTGGTCGGACCTCCATATACATACTCATACTTATATAATTTGAAATGTTAATTTAAGAAATTATTTCATTGCAAGACAACGTCTGTGGGCACCATGTCATTAACACGCTGATAACGCGCTATCATCGCTGCTCATTATGTAGGAAAAAAAAACACACACATATAGATAGAATTTAGAACTGGAACAATCGACTTCTCCACATAATAATTGGCAAAAACGTCCGAACACAATCGCATCATTCAAAAGCCAGCTGAAGTCGGTTGGATTTTGGAAATGTATAAAGGAAAATAATTCAGCGTCTGTTTTTCGAGACAGTGATAACCCCCGATGATGACCTGGGCTCAATGCTCTTGGCGATTTTATTTTTTTGGCCCCTGGTCAACTCAAAATCCGGTCCTTAACATTGCTGTAGCGGAGCGTTGGCATTTTCGAATTCAAATCACTTCCCATTAAATGGGGAGAGGGGGAAAACTATTTTCAAATCCACTTAAAATACACTCAGGGCACCAATATATTTTTATGCTAATCACCAAGCCGTGCTCGTTTTGTTTTTGTTTTTGTCTCTCTATTGGGAAAATAAAATGTGTGTCATAAAAAATAGTTCAAGTTCGTCGCCGAGTTTTGTCATACGGAGTAAGAGATCGTTAGAGATTCCAAAATGGAAGTGGCATAAAAATTGATTTCCAAGTCTTAAGGAAACGATATATACCTTAATGAAGCTGTTTTTTTTTTTTTGACAACTATATTAGAAGAGATTTATTAAGCTCATTTGTAGCCAAACTAAAGTTAAATATATAAATAAAAATAAAATACTTGAAGACAGAGTTTTGCTTAATCTGTGAATTCACGTATCTTATGATATCCCCATCTTGACTTTAACTTTTTGTTTTGGTTTTCCATAAAATCTCTAGGTAACCAAATTCTATAATCAAAGCCTTCAAAGTAGATTGTATAGCTGCACACAACGGTAAATTTCGACCAGCAATAAGTAGTCAGAGTCTGAACTTTTATCGTTGATAGTTTTAGTATTCGCTTTATAGCCCCGATCAAAGTTCCCCGACCACCGGAACCGTCTTAATCAATGCAAAAAAACAAAAAAAAACTGACAACGAGCGCTAAGAGTTCCCCAATTTCGCGGGTATCGTAACGCCGGTAGCATTGGCAGAACTTACCTTGGCATTTGTCAGCGGTACATGGCAGGCGTTGAGGACGAAGATCACGGCGAGGAGGCGCAGAAGCAGCGAGCCTGTGCAACCTATCCGCCCGTTTCTGATTCCGACCGAGGTCGCGATCGCGGGCGCTTGGGATCCCGGCGATCCCATCATCTTTATTCCGGGGGCACGTGGGTTATGTTACGGGATCTCTGGTATTTTTGGTTACTTTTGGCAGCTATTTGGGTTTTTGGTTTAGGTACTTGTGTGAAGGCAGTTTCGTTTCGTATTTGGGTTTGGTCTTAAACGGCTGGCAGGTTGTGGTTACGGCTATGGCACTGCACAGAGAAAAAATATCCCACGAAAAATTCAATTAGTTCTGTATTTCAGTAAAACGCTCATTGGCAAATGTTTAAAAAATTAACATAGCATGATAATGGTGAAATTATTCAAAGGATAATAAATTATTATTTTTTAAAACATTAACGAAGATTTTTTCTTTAAAGTTAATTATTGTATATTTAAAAAATGGATATTTTTGGTTTTGAATTTGGCAATAATTTCTTGGTTATCCTTCAGGTGTTTTTTCTCTGTGCACCTAAAAACAAGGGGGAAACAAATCGGAGAACACAGAAACGGGACGCGTTTCCCGACATCAGCAAAAAGTGCTGGACTTTGGTGAAACAAAAACCTCCGAAAAAAAGCGAAACCCGTAAAACCCTTAAGTTTCAGAAGTTTCCCCGAAAAAGCTGCCAGATCCCGGTTTCTTCGAGATTTTATTTTCACTCTTCCTAACGGATTTGTTCTTTTCCCTCTCTTTAGGGGTGCCACTCTTTTTTTTGGTTTCAATTTTTTTCTTAGTTAATTTTGTTTCACACGCGCGAGACACTGTTTTTCTTCGAGTGTATGGGTTCCTTAAATCGGATCAAAAGGAGCAAAAGATATCCTTGAATCGTTTTCACCAGGATATCGCAAGGATTTTTGGCGGCACTTTGTCGATGTGAGGGCACTCGAAAAAAAACAATCGCTCCAGAAAGAGAGCCAGAGTCACACCAAAAAACTAAAATAAAAACTGGAAACTGGAAACGCACCGTGGAATGTGCGACCGCCTGGAACGATGGCGCGCAACCTAATGAATTTCTGAATGTCCAAGAACCGGGGCTGCCATCGCTGCTGCCTCTGCCGCTGCTGCTTTTCTGCTTCCACGAAGACGGCGACGAAAACGCACGAAGGAAAATACGAGACGAAACGCTAAACGCGAAACACGAAGCGCTTTGCGTGCTCTTGTTATTGTTATAACGGGCGCTTAAGTGCCAAATGCAAGCCTGTTGCGTCGATGCACTTTCTCTCCGCTCTCTCTCTGTCTCTCTCTCTTGCTTCGCTCTCTCTCTCTGTCGCTCTCACTGTCTTTAGCCCCATCTCCCTTTCGCATGCGTGGGCATCCACTTACGCAAAGTTAGTCGCGCTTGCTCTCTCCTCGCGCTCTCCTTATCCTTTCCTTTCCCACACTCTCCTACACCCCTTTCTTTAAACCCCAGCCCCTGCGCTAAGGGCGTAGACAGGATTTAAAATAGAGGGTATTTAAAGGCACCTCAATTTAATTTATTAAAATTTCATTCGAATTAAATTGTTATCCTGTCGAGATGTCCGATGAAAAATATCATTTTATAATATGTTTTAAATCATATATATATATTATATTTATTATGTTTAATTCACTCCTGGATCCGCACCTGTCTTTACTATTGTAAAATGATTAAGCGATTCATGTCAAATAGAATACCATGCCCCCAAAATACCTTAAAAAAAAAGTACTCCAGATCCGCCCCTGTCCCACGCTCTCTGTGGGTCAAACTGATAAACAAGTGAAAACCGTTGCTCCTTGCTCTCTTTTCACCTTTTGTTGTTGCTGGGGCAGCCGGTTTGCAAATTATTTCTTTCCCTCCCACGAAAAGTACCGCATATATCGCACTTTTTTCTTCAGGTTCTATGCATTCGACACTTAAAAAAAATCAAAAAGACCTACGGATTTTCCTTAATAAGAAGCTTATTTTCTGTTATATTTCGCGGATGAAAAGGCATAATTTGACTTGAACACATTAACACAAAGACCAAAACAGAAAAATATTTCGATGCTTTAACATTTTAAAAATTAAAAAAAAAATACGAGGATTGTATTTTAAAACTTGTAGCTGAGCACCAAAAAGCTAAATTTCGCCATTCTTAGCTGTTGTAGCTTTTCACTTTCTGGGCCCCAGAATACTTGTGTTTTATGGGTATTTCACGGAATGCAGCCAACGCATGCTCTAACAATAGGCAAAAAAAGGTTGTGAAGAGTGGCAAGAAAACAGGTGCAACCAGGTATAACATCATCTTGCGGTCATCGGGCTAGAATTATTTCCTCTGCAAGTTCACTTTTCGTTTAAATTTTTCAAAGCAACACTCACTCATCGTTAAATGAGTAAAGAAAACATTGAAATGTGTGCTTGTATTGGGAACGATAATTCATATCGTTTAGTAAACACATTTACGTTCCCTGAAATGTATTTTTACTTAGTTTCATTTTTATTAATTCTTAAAATCAATAGAATTACAAAATAATAACAAAAGTCTACATTGCTTTTAGTTTTAAAGTAACCTTTTGAGTTTTCATTTTAGTTATGCTATAATAGTTTTGGTTTCAATATACAAATAGCAAACATAATAAAGAAAACTTATATACATATGTGTTAATATGAATATCCCTTATTTTTTCAGACAAATAAATTTAAAACAATGGAAGATTTCGCGTAAATCCATTTGAAATGGATACAAAATCTCATCGGTTTTGACGGTTGGAACCAATTGTCAACCGGTAATAGGTCATGAGCTTCACCTGCTGCCACCCGTGACCTTCAGCCCACTCCTCCCCCCACCGCCACCCCCAAAAAGGCGGCTTCCCATTGGCGCCAGACCCAAATGACATTCAAAAACGACGCATGCGTGAGGCTGAATTACCGGACATGGATGCCGACGCCCCACGTGGAGGACCAATGGACACGTTGCGATATTTCAGAGCCCCCATCTCCAGGATCTACTGGGCTATTCCCGAGAGGCCATTTCTTCCGTACTCCGGTGTAAAATTCGAAAATAGTTGCGGCTCGCAAATTGCCCCAGCTTCCGTTCGATGATAAGAAACCGCTCTAAAAATACACAAAAAAAATATGTTAATTACGCCAAACAAAATAATGACAAGGAACTGGCCGCACTGGAAAAATAAATTGATTCAAACAAAAATTAAATTAAATGGAAAATTTCAATTAGTTAAATCTTGTATATTAATGATAATTAATAAGCTTGAATAACTATTACTTTGACGGCATTAGATAAATATATTTGAAAAACTATCAACTAAAATAAATAAACTACAAAAGTTAAAAATAAAAGTTAAAAAGACAAGTGCAAATATTGTTTACAACTAAGCTTAAATATTTTGATCAGCTCTTTCCTCAGAGTATTTTTGTTATTGCTTTAACATATGACATATATTTTACACATTATATCGTATATACTTTTTTACCACATTATTTTTTTTGAGTACTTTCCATTCAATTAATATTTGGAACATGTGTGTACTTTCGAGCGCATGAATATAATTGGGTAAGTCAAAAGGTGGACCATTATCGCGCTCCTCGCCTCGAAATTGGAGCAAATGCTGAAACAATCATAGTTATCAATTAAAACTGAATCGGACCAAAAGACCCTATAAAGGTTATCTGTTATCAACGGTGAGAAAAAAAAACCAACAACAGCAGTTTTCAATATGGCAAACCCACCACATTCGAGTGGTGAGTGCACTGCTCTGTTAGCCACATTTATAAGCTTTTAGTTTGAGAGTCATTGCAAAAGAGCTTTTAGCCAAGTCAACTAGTTTTGTTTGTAAAAGCTTTCTAATGTTGGTTGTAAATACATTCAAATCTTAACAGGCCATGTATATTTATACATGTTTAGTTATTCTTGCAAGGACTCATAAATCCAAATTTCTAAGGTGATTAATTTATTATTAATTTATATTTATTTATTTTATGTGTAGTGTATTTTAAAACATATTTTAACATATTTTTCGGTTATTATATCATACATAGTGTCTAATGAGCTTAAGTCTTACGGAAAACTAACTAGACTAAATTATTCAACATTTATTTATGACTGTTATAATGACAGAAGAACCTTAAACTTTTATACTTATATTAAATATTAACCAGAATCTGCTAATCATTAAGTAGAAATCGCAACATTTTCATACTTAAATTTATTACGATAATCCATTAGAGCACATTCCAAGCAGATTTCTGAAAAGCATAATAATAAATTCAAGGGCCATTTTCAGTTATCCTTTCGGACGAGGCTGTGTATTTCGCTGCCCCATTTACTTCCCAACCACTCGTTTCTGCACTCACTTTTACATTTTCCGTGCACTTTTTTGGTTTCCGTTACCGAGTTTTACGCTAAATATTTGCCTCCCCATTTTCCGTTTTCCTAGCCAAGTCACGTGTTTGACAACCGCAACTTGTTGGTTTTTGCATACGTAAAAAATGTGTGGCAAAAAGTGGGCGTGTATTGCGAAGGACGAACATTTTATAATTGAAAACTAATTGTTGCTGTTAATTATTTATAAACGAAGCTTTTCTATTTATATTGCTTTCATCTAGCAAACGAATAACATTTTTTCATATACATAAATGTAATACTCATTTACAAGAGCAAGCAACGACATAAAATTTATTAACGTGTGATTTATGTGAATCAATTATCGTAAGTTCTACATAAAAAATAAATGTGGCATTTGAATTGAATTTAAATGAGATTTGTATTAGATTTCTAAGCTTTATTTTTTGTTATTATATTGAATACTTAAATTTATATTAAAACATTTGTAAATATGGTTTAGTTGCCTTGAAGTTTAAAATCTCAAAGACTCTAAGAAAAAGTCCAAGCAAATAACTTATTAAGTTTTTTTTTAACTTGGGAATAAATTAGGTTGAAAAACCCAGGTCCCGTATGAGCAATATGTATGACTTGCTTATGAGGAATGTGCTAATATAAATATACATAAAATTAAGCAATTTTGTTTTTTAAACTTTGTTATGGTACTCAATAAAATTATGCAACACTACTTACTAGTAATAAACTCTTAAAAATGTACTTTTTCTTGTTTATGTCTTATATGTGTTATCGAGAATCTATTACCTGCCGCTGACATATATAGATTCCAAGTTCTAGGGCGAATTTTCAAGAATTGACAGATGAAGATGTACTTCAGCCAGTTTCAAGGAAACTTGCTTACGTGAAAAACCAACCCCAGGAGCAGTTAATCCCCCGGAAAACCCAACCAGATGGTGGGTAACCAGTTGAAAACTGCAGTTTGCATAAGAAAAACCTTCGGTGGGAATGTGTGTGGTTGGGGAAGAGCAGTTGACATTTCCCCCCTGGTTTTCCAACTCGATTGTTGTGCAATTGTTGGCTAAAATGTGTGCGCCGTTTGGGAAAAGGACTCGATTTGTTGTGTTGCCAAAGCGTTTGCTAATTGTTCAGCTGGCTTTCTGTATTATGTATTGTATTTTTTGGCAAGACCTTTGGCTAGGGCTTTTAGCTTAATTAAGGCCAGCGCGGCGGCTTTTGTGCCTCCTCCGCCCGCTTATCAATACGCATCTGTAGGTATTCTGTGGCATTGAAATTTAATTTCGTTTTATTTCGCATTTCACATTAATTAAATTGACCTCCTTCTGTGCGAATTTGGGAGGCGTGGAGGGCGTGGAAGGCGAAAAACTGCCAAAAGGTCAACGGCGAAAGTTAAAAGACGAGGGAGGATTTGCACATAATACAAAATTCGAAAGTCTGACTGGAGTACCATCTATTCGGTGATTAAATACTGTAAAGAAGAGATTTTCTAGGTTTCAATAAAACGATTTCTAGCAAAAAAAAACACACTGAACTCTGAATTCTTTAAAACAACTAAAAGGGGGAAAAAAAAGTATAGCGATTTCCAAGAAAATTACAAAAAATACATATATTTATTTTACTTACATATATTTTACTTTTCAATGTGTTGCATTTTTAAACATCATTTACCAAAACTTAAAATTATTTGCAAATACTCTAATTTGTAAGCCAAATTTTGTTTACCTTATTTTCTTTACCAATAATTTTTAATTAATATGGCCTGCAGTGTTAATTTTTGAAATTATTTAACATAATTTCTAAATATAAAAAATATGCATTGAAAACTGTATTAAGAACGCATTTTTAGAAAAAAAAATGACTTTTCCGCGTTTAAAAAACTTTCAGTGAAGTTATTGTTATCTCAACTTGCCACCTGTCATTAGGTGGTTATAATCCCGACCCCTGAGACCCAAATGCAACATAAGTCCCCACGCTAATAATAAACAATCAAGAACGATGGATTAATCATGAAAGGAGAAGTCGACTAGTGCCCTCAATTAATGCGATGAAATTAGACAGCGCTGCAAAATGAATTATGCTTCTCGTGTTTGGTGTTTTGGGGTATTCACACACAAGAAACAATTTCGATTAGGTAATGTTATTAAACTTCTTAACGCATTTCAAGGCTATATGTTATTAACTTAAAAAATTATCTGTTTGTTGTCAGACAGTTGTTGTTTCTGAAATAGGTAAAAAAAGAATACTGATTAATACATTTTAAATGAGTTCAATTCATTTCCTAACTTTGGACAGTATCGAAGGTATTATCAAACGACCTTTAACACCCACCAACACCCCCCTGGAAAAAAGAAGAGATAAAAAGATAGAAAAAGAGATAAACAGGCGGTAAAAAGACAAAGAAGGTCGTTGCTCTTTTTTCTCTGATTGCTGGCTGGGCTTAATCATTAATATTTTTGGGTGCTGTTTTCGTTTGGTTTTATGTGCATGTGCTTCTCGCCTTTTTCACCGGCTAAATACAGATCTCCTATTTTTCACTAAACGCCTTTGTTTATGTTTATTTGCTGCTCAGTAATTAAAAGGCAATCAAAAGGCAAATAGATTCTCGTACTGAGCACCTGGGCCACGCCCCCAGCTTGTATTGATCTATCCCACTGAAAGAATTTTAATTTTTACTACAAAATATATGTTCAACATAATAACATTTTCTGTGTAACTCAATATTATTTTAAAGATTTTTTCAGGACAAGATCAATTTTAAAATACTAAGCAATATAAACATTTTTGTGTTTGTTATTTTTTAAAATCAGTACAATTTTATTTTGTATTTATATAAAAATCGAAAATAGTAAGAAACTTTTTTTTACCGTGTGCAAACATCGGGACTTGTCAACCGCCTGCGCCAAAAGCAGTAATAAAATGCTAAAAAAAAAGGCGTTTTTCTTGCTGCCTGCTAATAAATCTGGATAAAATCTAAACAAAACCAAAACACCAGCAACTAACTGCAGCAACGGGGCAATAAAAAATTGATTTTTCTCCCTACCGGCGCTTCGTTTAAACAAATTTTGTTGCCAAACGCGGCACAACTGACAGTCATAAAAAATATATATGGCATGCATGTCCGAACGTGAAAGTCAGAAAAAACAAATACAGGACGTTCTTCATACCCTCTGCAAAACCTGTGGCAAAATGAATACATGGGAGCTTTAGCTTGAGTTGTACAAAAACTGTAAGCAAATAATTTACTTTTAGTTTTTGGTAACTTTGGTAATTTTAAAATTAATCAGATTTATGTAAAATGATTTTAGAGTTATTTGCTTAACAAAAACTTTAAGTGGTCTTATAAACTAGAAATAGTTAGCTCCAACCTTCAATTTTATAAAGCTAAAAATTCAATATCTAATACCCCAAATATATTTACAGGTATAACACTCTCTTCAATAGCTAAACTTTTGGGTAACTCAAAGAAGTAAACACTCGTGAAGCATAAAAATTGAACTGAGAACAGGGATTTACAAATTCTTGGACAACAAAAATGGGTTTTTGCATTTAAAATTGAAATTTTGACAAGAATGGCCAGATGCCCCTGACAGATGTCAAAACAAACCAATGGCCCACTATTCTGAATAACAAAATTATTTCCGGCAGATGTCAAGCGAAGAACATTATTCCCGATTGTTAAAATACTGAATAATTGCATTTGGCGTTCAAATCAGGTGACCATTGAACAAGTCTGCTTGTTCCGATCAATTAAAGACTTTGAAGGCAACTTCAACACTAAGTTTCCTTTTGCCAATCTAGTTGCACGACGAGTTTTGCCCCCTTCCCTTTCCTTTAGCACTCAGTCAATTTAACGCTTCATTTGCACAAGTTTTACTTCTTATTTTCGTTATTTCTTACTTTTATTTTCCCTTTTCAAATGGACAAAAGCGAAGCATTCCGGGCAAACAAAACGTGGAACAAGAGGGCAGGGAACCGAAATAGGGGCATTTTGCAACCTGCAGCACTCCGCGCCCGGAAAAAAGGAAAAATCCCATTGAAAAATCCACTCGAACAGGTGACGACGAGTGGCACTTAAAAATTAAAATCTGCATAAAGCTCTGCGAAAAGAATCGAAATAAAACGTATCCGCTTAGTAATAAAAAAAACAGCTGCACAAAATATTGCTGTTTTTTAGTTGCAAAAAAGGACAGTAAATATATTGACCGAAATATAAAATTAATATCGGTTCAATGATCGCTACAATCTATAGAAAAATGCCTCTATGATATTAAACTATATTAAACATATTTTAAAGCCAAATTAAGTTGGAAATGTTTAAAGTTAAAAAAAGAAAAACCTTTTTTTAGATAACTTTGTTTTAGATCATTGATCAGCAAATGTTTTTGAAAAGTACAACTAAAATATAAGCTGTTCTCACTAGGTGAACAATTCTCATATTTTCTTAGTTATTTATATTATAACTATTATTTAAAAAAATACTCTATTGTATTTATTTTTGTCAGTGTGCGACGAAGATGATAACTGCGTTGACAGGCCAGAGAAAGACAAGAGATTCTGATTATTATAATGCACACAAGCGTTTTGCTCCACTCAAAATAACAACAAAAAGTTACTTTAGTTTTCCGCCCGAGGGAAAGGTTGGTGGGGGGCTGTGAAAAACGGGCGGATGTCATCAGCTTGCGCTTTTGTCTTTTGTTTCTAAGCACCTCCATTTTCCACCTAGCACCACCCATCAGTCTGCATTTTCTGCGTCTTAGAAGTTTTCCATGAGGCGCACTTCTTCCCGAACGCAAATCCAACACCAAGGTTACAAAACTTCCGCGAATCCAATCTTAAAGTCAAATCATGTCTCATCAATTAGTTAATTAAATTATAATGAATTCTATTTTTAACAAGTCAAGGCCATTGCCTTTTAACAAATACTAAAGGGTACTAATATAAATATAAAATTACATCAAATATAATGAAATAAAGCTTGGTCCCAATAACATTTTGTTTATAAATCAAATATTTTTGTTGTTGTTTTGTTTTGCTAATATTCGTGTCTTAAATTTAATTAATTAAAAAAATAAATACCAGTTAAAACAAAATGATTTTCTAATGCAATAAAAAAATATTAAACATTTTTTTATTTCCCTAGGATATTTCCATGTTGAGTTTTATTACCTAGTTTGCGGCAATTTTCCTTTGACATTTTCTCAGTTCTCCTGATGTTTATTTAATTTTTACTTATTCGCTTTTCTCGTTTGCCGTAATTTATGCCTGTGCATTCGGCGGAATTCTGGGAAAGTCGAGCTGCAACTGCGATTACATAGTCGCAATGTTGCCTAGTTTTTTTTTTTTTTGCCCTTTGATACAAGAGTTACATACATATTTATATTCTTTAATTGTATGTAGTTTTTTTGCGGTGTCTTTGTGTGTATTTTTGCTGCTTATGTTGCTGCTTTAAATTGGTTACTTAAAATGTTGATATTGTCTTTTCACTGGATGTTTGCAATTTGTTTACTATTTGAACCGTGAAAATATAGCTGTTGTGGCTGTATTTTCAACCTGTTGCTAATGTAACTTGTTAAAATGTTTTTTCTGTTTGTAATTTATTTATCATAACAAATTTGTTGAGGTTGACTGCCACTCGTGTTGCCTTTACATATAATTTTTTTTCTATGTCTGGTGTTGCAGCTACAAATTTGAATTTATATTGCACTTACAGGTGTTGCCGCTGTTGTTTTAAATTCTGCCTTTGTTGCATCTTTTGTTCTCATTAGCATTGTTTCCCTTCTCCACTTACTTGTTGCGCTGTCTTGACATTACTTCCCTCGTGTTTTTACATTTCCCTATATTTTCCGCCATTTACTGTTGATATACTGTTGTTGCAGCTCATTATGGCCGCTATATAGCATATAGCATATACTGATACTTGAGCTAAGTTGCAGTTTCGATTTCGAGCCCAGTTGCCGGTCGCCTCTCAACGCCGCTTGATCGTCGGATGTGCTAAATCCCAATCGGAGGAAAAGATTATAGTTTGCCAAACAAACAACAAAGATTATTTGCCTTATCGGAATTATAGGTGCCGAAGTTCAGGGACGATTTTGCAAAATCAAGCTTTGCTTTCTAAAACTATTATTATTTTTCTTTTTTTTGCTTGGGAAGTACATTCATTTTTTTCATCATTATCAATTCAAAGAATGTTCTAAATCATTTATCAAATATTTTGTTTCTCATACTTGAAACAATATTATAAACTTGTGTAACAAATATTTTTTTTAAAAATGTGAAACTAAAAATGTGAAACTAAATAAACAGTTCACAAAAGCTTATTTAACCAAAGTGTTGACCTAAAATGTTTTTTGTTACTAGTTTTGTCACATTTACGATCACTAAATTTCCAAAGAATGTTACGATAAATAAGGCATCAAATATTTGATGTATTTTCTTCATTTATGTACTTTGTCTTGGTAGTTCGCAAAAAATCATAAAAACAAAAAACCTAAGTGCTCAGTTAAATTGAATTTTTTAAGTCCTAAGTCCTCTTGCACATTTTTGCCATGCTCTTGCTTATTTACGATCTCGGAAATAAACTTCGACTGGTCCTGGTAAACATCTGCGAACCCTTCGAGTGATTTTGCCTGATTTATGAATTCTGCAAATTTTCGTTTGGCCAAAACAAACACCAATATCCAAATGCGAGTGTCTGTGTGAGGCGGCATTTAATTTATGAACGTGTGGAGCACAAGCGGCGCATTTGACCGCATTACTTGGAATATAGGTCAGTCAGTCAGTCAGTCAATCAGTCAGTTAGTCATTCATCCCGCTAGTCAGTGACTATAATTAAACACTGCAGACCGATGTTGGCACAGTTTTCTCACAGTTTTTTCTACAGTTTTTTTTTGTTCTTACTTTCGTTTGTCCAGTTCAAATTGAAAAGCAAATATCAGGGCTACAATTTCAAGAGTCGCATTATCCATACCCTGGAAAAAATATAAAATGACTTAGGAAGTCCTTGTTTAGCAAAAAAAATACTATAACATACTTAGATTGTGATTTTCAATGTGTTACTAATTAAGTTACTTGCGTTTAAAAGCTTATTTTCAGTTAACATTAAAGAAACATTGGCACCAACAAGTAAGCTGGAATTTGTAAATTTCCTAATTAAATTTTAGGTTTGTTTTAAATCTCTAGCGATGTAAGTGGCTTAAATTTGAATTTCCTAGTTAAGCTAAACATATTTTCCAAAGCCATAACTAGAGCAGTTTCTAATTTAAGCTATATTTGAGTACACCCCATTTTATTTACTTTGGCGGGCAAATGAACAAAGGCAACTGAAACCAAATGATTTGAACTGAGAGGAGCGGGAATAAACGAATGAGGAATGAATCAAAACGTGACTAGGCCGATGTTGACGTCGTTTGCTGTTGCTGCTGTTGCTGTTTCTGCTGTTTCTGCTGTTGCTGCTGATGTTGCTGCCGTGCTGCCAATGTTGCTGCCGTGTCTGCAACAGTTGCTGCTACCGTGCGTTGACGTGGGCGCCTCGCCCTTTGCTTGTGACAGCAAATCGAGGCGCACATATGCCTAAATATAGCGAATCTTCTGTGGCCCATTCCCATTTGGGTGGTCACGTGCTCCGCCAGCAGCAGCATCAGTTGCATGTTGCAGCCGCAGCAGCAATCATAGTTGCAATCTCCGGCGCAATAGTTCAAGGCGTCATCTGCCAGCCAGCAGGTGTGGATTCACCTTCAGCGAAATAAGAGTACAACGCACTAGGCCTTGCAAATATAAAACTCTTCAAGCTGTAATATAATAAATTTATTATTTTTTTAAGAAATTTGATTTAACTACCTTAAAATTGGGGTAAAAAAACGTAAATTTTGGAGCATTTTTAAAAACATTTCTGTATATAAGTATTTTTAATACTTAATAATTTTAAATCACCAAAAAAACCGTAAGTTTAGTTTTAAAAAGTATCTCTGGAAATTAAACTGCTGACAGTATTAAAGTATATACACTCAATAATAAAATCCATATACTTTTAAGTTTCATCTCTATACCGAAGAGTCTAAAACTGTAGTCAAAATTTAGTCCTCATCTTATTGACACATTTTTTTGCACCGAAATAGTTTTAATTTCATGAAACAATAGTTTAGTTTCTATGGCAATTATTTTGGGGTATAGGAATTTGATTAGCTTGAGAATATATATCATCACAGTCTTACAAAGCAAACATATGATTGTAAAATAATTTTAATAAGTGCATTTCTACTTTATTGAGCGCATCTGTAGTGTAGCCTACATTTTCGAGACCGGCAAGTGTTGCCTGCGTTTGGGCGCCTATCAAATCCTTTTCTCAGCCCGCTGAGATGCATAAGTTTCTTTCAGGGCATCCATCATTTGTTGTCACGCTTTCCTCTCGGCTTGTTTGCCACGTCAATCATCATTACGGTGCAGAAATTGCCTGGCGAACGAAAGTCAAGGGAATTCAAAATTCATTGCCAACGAAAATAGATTAAAACCATGCGAGATATCTTCGACCACTCTGCCTATTTTAAATAATTAACATCAATAGAATACCAAATTAATTTTATTATTGATTAAAATTTGAAGTAATTTCAATTCAAAATATTTGTAGACCCAAAAAGATTTACAATCTTTTGTGATTTTCACTTCATTTTTAAAAGTATATTAATATACTTATATAAATGATGTAATATTTAAATAATTTTAAGCTAAGCCTTGATTAAAGGAAGAGTTTCTTTCATCAAACAAAAATTTTAAGTGTAATCAGTTAGTCAATATTAATAAAGTTTATCTACCATAAAAAACTGATTTCAGTTATTGCATTTTGCCTATAAATAAGGTTCGTAGCTGATTTATGTATTTTATAAATAAGAAAGAATCAGTCCAGTAATCGTTTCTGTTTTTTGGAAATGCAATAGCGGCTCTATGCAATTGTTTACACTATGTTTGAAGAAACGCGTGTTAAAGATCTTAAACTGTCGCAGTCTTTGTTTTGGCTATTTTATTTGTTTTAATTTTTTGCAGTTATTTTCGTAACTATTTTGCGTGTGTTTGTGAGTTTGTAGCCGGTAAAGGAAATAAATTTTCACTTTTATTTTTTGGCTGAGAGTCAGGGGAAAAGCGGGAAAAGCGGCAGAGGCAACAGTAAACAGTAAACAAACAGGCAAACAAACAACAGTGAAACTTGCAAGGCACTAGGAGAGGAATGAGCGAGAGATTTTCCGATTTTCAGTGCAGTTGCACACACTGAGAAAATGGTCGGGTGCCGAGCGGCATTCGGGCCATGGCTTTTCCGCTCGGCTTTTTCCGCTTTTCCGCTAAGGATAAGTTGCTCGGCTGCTCGCCAGATTCTGTCATAACGGCTTCGGCACTCGTGGCGTTCGTTTCGCTTTTCCAGCAAGAATTAGCAGAGGCAAGCTTCCAATTAATTTCAACCCGCTTTCGAAAACGTTTTTCAAGTTCAACCACCCACATTTTTTTGTTGCTGTGCTTTTAACGCGAGTTTTGGAACAGAAAAAAAAACACAGAGAAAAACAAAATAAAACAAATATTAAACACCAAAAAAAAACACTTGAAAAATCTAACACAAATCCAACAAATATTTGAATCCAGACCGAAATTCACACAAAAACAAAAAAAATAATAACCAGCAATAGCAACAGCAAAACCGGCGGGTAAGTGTTAATTGGTTAACAAACAAACTTTCAACGGGTTAAATACGATTTTGGCGATAAAAACCCTTCATTTATGTGTGTGTTTTTTGCCCGCCTTTTTGTATTTATTCATTATTCGGCCCGATTGTTTGCTTTAGTCTTGGCCAAACGGTTTCATTACGAAATCATAAGGCCAAATAAAATACTTGTGGATAATTATCAGCTAGCTGTGGGAGTTTCCATAATTTATTTATTTATCAGCAATATTGCAATCATCTCGCGTTCGAAATCTACATACTACTCGAGGTAATTTATTCATATATTCAGGAATAATTTGTTCTACTCTTAATCGAACGAGAGTGGGAGAGCTCAAAAATAATTTGGCATGTCATAGGGAATTAAGTGTCTTCATTTATTTGATTGTTTAGACAGTTAATAAGATAATTATTTGTATTTCATTTAAAAAACAAATTGATTGCAAAAGCTTTCATTGGCCAACTTTATTCATTTCCAAAATAAAAATGAACTGTAGATTTTATAATTATTGTTATAATTCAACAGCAACGGTATTTGTTGACAAGTTACATCTTCATTAATCTAGTAATTTCATTTGAAAGTTCAAAGTTGAAAGTCCCTTTTTTCATTTGATTAAAACTATGTCAAATTTTAGTCTGCCCAGAGAGAGGAAACACAAATAAACGAGAACTAGATGCAATTCAACTTTGTTGCGTTTAATTGATAAATGTTATGAAGGAATGGCAACTTTTGTCAATTTTAACAAACAAAATAAACACAATCATGTCTTTGAAGTCTGTTTTATTGATAACATTTTAATTTTTGATTTTCCGCAACTATATTTAAACTTGTTGCGCAGCCTGCAAATCAGTTGCGCAAATGGAAAACATGCACTCGCATCTGCCATAATTTCGGATAAATATTTATGAACCCAAGCCGGAGCAGATCCCACACTTGATTCTGACATATCTATATCAAATCGCTTGCGGTCCAAATATTTACACATTTCATATTTGGGTTTAACTTCTCTATTGTATGATAAACAAGCTGTCGGCCACTCCATTTTCCCCCGAAAAAAATTTGGGGATGCATTCTGCATCTTATGTGCGAACGAAGCAAGGAAACGACATTTTGTATTTATATTTCAAGAGTGTGCACTGTCATATAGCACTGCCATACAAATATATACTATATACTCGTATATGAGAGGACGATGTGGGAGCTCGTTAGCATTGTCCAAAGTGCCGCGTGAAGTGTTTTTGTGTGCCGTGGCAAAGACTTTAAATGTCCCTGACTCTCTTCCTAATGAACTGCAAAATTGAGTGGATAGAAGGGAGGGGGTGGGGGGTAAAGGGGGGAATGGGGATTCCCCGTTGGACACCTGTCCACCTCATTATCGGAACCAGAATCCTGCGGCCAACTTAAACGTTGTCGTAATCAAATTGTGCCACTTGCAAAACTGCAATCCCATCTCAACCGCACCTGTCCACTTCAATGTTTCGTTTGCACTTTGAAAAACGCAACGACTGGAACCAAAAGTTGCCAAAAATGTTTGGTCCATTAGGCTCAAGTTTGCGAGGACATCAACTATTTTAAACTTATAAGCCTCAAGAAAAGTTAGTTGGGAACCTTTTGCGCTTGGCCAAGTTTTATCGCTAAAAAAACTTTTTGTTAACTTTTGATTTTAATTATTCTGTAATACTTTAAATTTTATCCCATTGGTTGCAGGACATTTTAAATGCGTATCTTATACTAAAACAAAAACAAAATATTTGAATTACTTTAGATTACTTTTCTGGGGATAATGTTTATGCAAAGTTGACTTTAATTTGTAATTGATAACTTTTAAATAAATTTGATTCTTCTGATTTGAATAAAAATTTATTTTCTATAAGTTATTTACAAAACATATTAAATTATTTGTTATTTCTACAAGAAGTTAAAATTAAATTAATTTTCATTTGAATAAAATAAAAATACTTAACTAAGCTTTATAAAAACGCACACCAAAATCAAACTCATTAAATATTCCCATATTTTAATTTCTACAAAAAGAATCAGAGAAATCAAGCACAATTACAAGTGAAATGGAAACGTGTATTGTTCCCGGGGATTTTCGCAGTGCAACTACATGGCGGAAAACCTTTTCCTTCGCTCGTCAAGTGTTTCGCCCATTTTCCTCGCCTTTCGCATAACAAAAGTTCCCTCGCTCGAATTGTGTCAAATGTTTTTCTTGCGAGGGGGACGAGTGCGGAGTGTGTCGCGGCACAAATAAAATGTTTGTGTGCGGATGCAGAGGCGAATTTGGGATTGGATTTGGATTTGAATTTTAGTTCGGGGCTCGGATGCGCCCGGTGGCGTATGCGTAATGTGCAAATAGTGCCAGCGCGCCGTGAATTTGTTTATCAGCGGCGAGTTTGCTAGCAAGTGTTTAAACAAAAGAGCGAAGCATAAACAAACTGTGTATATTTCGGAGAGCAGGTTTCCAACCACAACAAACGGGGCACAGTGAAGCCCCGCCGGGTGGACAGTGGCCCAGAAAATACCAGAATTGAAACCATGTTAAGGACCCTCCATCTAATTATAAGTCCTTGTCGTTTCGTCTGAGCCATAAGCCACTTATACAGCCGTGTTCAAATATTAGTAGAAGAACGTCAAAAATGAGTGAAAAGCCAATCTTTTTGGTATTTTTATTATGCAGTTTGTTTAGAATATCATTAATATTGTCAGTTTGAGAATATTTAGTTTTAACAACTTTTTTATGTCTTCATGCAGATCACATTAAAATAAACAATTTAAAATCGCTAAAAGAGAATTGTATATCGTTAAGTTAAATGTAATTTTTTGTTGATTTATATAAAGTTATTCATTTTGTTTGTAAATTAAAATTTAATTTGTAGTTCCTCATAAAATTCTTAAATATAGAAAAGAATCGGGAACTTTTAAAAAACACATTTTAGTCCCTTTAAATAAACCAACAACTATTATTTTGCGCACAGCTGTTGATACTTACACCCAAACAAACATAAGAATTATTTCAGCCATGTAAATCATTTCCTTACACAAATTGAGCTCTACTATACAATGTACCTATGACTTTATTCATTTTTTCAAGTAAAAGTTGTTTAGTTTGCATTTATTTTGTTGATGGAAATACAAAAATTCCCTAGTGTCATATATCGTTGGGCTTGAGTTTTCATTGGAATAGTATTTATTAAACCAAGACTTTTGTAAAAGGAGTGTGGAGCTGAAAGACTTCAAACGGAAAATTCGCAGGGCTTGAAATCGATTTTCGAGGATGTGGAATGTTTTAAATAAATGCGAAATGCATGGAGCATTTTTGTAAAATCATTGCAATATTAAAGTGGGTATTCGGATCTATTATTACTTGTATGCTGTGTGGTAAATGTCAAACATTTAGTGCCGGGTCATAATTGTCCCGAGTGCTCAGATTTCAATTGTTACACAAGGCAAGTGAATCCGTTTCCAGCGCAACTAATTAATCACTCTTGGTTCCCCATTTGGCTCAGCTGAGCTTTTGTGATGTTTTGGATTTTATTGGGGCGGTGGGCGGGTGGAATGGATGAACAAAAGGGGGCGTGGCAGGGGAGCAAAAAACTCTACAATTTATTAGCACAAAATGTGATTGGAATGTAACCCTGGGTAGCAGACGCAAAATCAATTATTATCTACCCTTTATTTGAAAACACAAAATGGCTATAAATAAAAGTGAACATTTATTTATTTGGTTTTTTACTAATGTAACGTTTGTGCATGAATCGTTTTGATATACACTCTCTGACCTACAATTAAAAATCGAATTACCAATTGTTTAACACTTTGCAAATCGGAAGTTAGCTTCAGGCGCTTTAATACCTCTTAAAAATCGATTGTAAATAATGTTTCTTTATTAATAATAATTTGTTGAATAAATAATAATGACGGTCGGGATTTGCTTTTAGAAATGATTTGTACTCACTTTAACTTCTTAAAATATTTACCAATTCTAAGACACTCTCTTGAAAAAATATAATTTAATACTTTTTAAAGTATATTTAATTATATTTATTTCAGTGGTCGCTAGCTACTTTTTTAAATTTAACCTAATTTAGTTCTTTTAACTCGCTTGAAGGTAGTCCAGTCAAATATACCAGTGTTCATCATAAGTCCATGAAATTGGTGCTTTGGCCGTTGATCCCTTCAAAAAGAAAACTGTTGGCCTTTTTTTTTGTTATTGCGTGCATTTAACGCCGAACTTGATATATATGAAAAACAATACATTGGCATGAGCGAAGGAAAATCGCATAAAAACAACCGGCGTGAGAATGATGGCAAAACAAAAGGGATGTTGTTGAAACAATAAATCAATTATATAGTTTGTTTTTGGCATTTTTTATGAACAACTTGCGGAGTACGTGAAAGCAGAACCCGTCCCTTGCAAAGTTTATTTTTAATCAAACGATAGGGAAGGGGCACCCATTGATTGACGTCAGTTGGTAAACGATTTAAATGTTTGACGACCATGCAGTCTTATAATCGGAAATCGGCATGAAAAACACCATCAAAAATGTACCAAAAATACTGTCGTGCCGGATGCTTTTCCAGCGGAAGCCGGCAGCCATCAAATATTAACTAGAAACCTTATGTCTTAACTGGGGAATTGTGCTGCGATGGACTATCGCAAATAAATAATATAAAGTGACTTAATCGCCTTGCCAAAAATGAAACTTCAAGTATAGGTGTTCGGGATCTCAATGAGGAAAACAATATTGTTGCTAACTCAAGTGGAACTAAATCCAAATGATATGTTTTCTCTTGCGAATGCTGTAAAAGTTCCAAGAAAATCAAACAAAGATATCTTTTTGTTTACTCGCAATTTATTTATGCTGCAGACACACTAAATCAATATTATGAAGATATACAATAGAAATAAACTTACATAATGAAACTTTTGAGAAGTTGTTTATTTTTCCGAGTTATTAAACGAAAAAAACCAAGTCTTAATCTGAAATATGGGTTGAAACCATGCATATAAGTCAATTTTTGTTATAAATACAAATACAGAAATATTCCAAAATTTATTTATAAAAAAGCCTTCAAATTTGATTTTTGTTTGACCGTCAATTTAGTATACAATAGTAAACAATAATTTAGAAAACTTTGCCTTGTTCTTGTTATTTTAAATATATTTCTAGCTTACGGTTTTTATTTTTGCTTAACATTTAAAGCATGACATTAAACTTAAAAGCTTACTTTGTTTACTTACGAGACTATTTTTGTTCAAGGCACTTTTCCATAGGTTTGTTTATACGGAAACCTCCAAAAATGATTCATGTTTGACCGTCGATTATATGCAGGAAAATAAAAATCTAAATTCTTTTTATTGTGGGCAACAGGATTTCTGGGCTAATCTGCCACTAAAAGCTCTTGATGGAATTATGTCCGCTTTGCTCGCAGGATTAAAGTCCATCAAAATATGCGCGATCGCATAATGAAAAATGCGACTTCGTTCTGCCGAAATTCCGAAATCCTTCTAATGCGAGTTGTAAGAGTTAACAGTAACTGTCAATGGGCTGTAATCCATACACACTCGCATAAAAAGGATGCCGACATGTGTGTGTGTGTGTGTGGGTGTGTGTTTGCCGGGCTCTCAGGATGTGCTTTAGTTGTCATTGTTGTGCCAGAATTCTCAGCTAAATCGGCTTAGTGGGAGCACACACGGCCCACACACACACCAACATAACACATCAACACACTGAAGATGCCATTGGGCTAAAGTGGGCGTGGCAATGGAGCGTCGCCTCTTAAATTTATTTGCGCATTTGAGCGCATTTAAAACGGAATTCAACGCCCTGGGCAATTTTGTGTGTGTGTGTGTGTGTGTGAGATCCTTGCACCTACGACAAGTCTACGTGACTTTCATAATCCTTGCACTTGCAACGCACTGAAAAAAACCGGGCTTCACCGCTACTTGCAAAGCCAAAACAAAACAAGTTGCAACTAAAGACACGTTAAAAATTCTGATTTTTATTACCAAAAGTCGGAAATTTTTAAACAAAGGTCATCTCTTTAAATTGGCCATAAAATTGCAATTCAATTCAATCACATTTGAAACAAACACATTTTAAATCTGCTTGGCTTGTAATTATGGATCGATTTTCTAAAAATTTTAATATAACTTTTCTAACATTTTTGTAATGCTATAAAGCCGCCAATTAGCAAACTGCTTTTGCGAAAATTGAACTATAGCCACCCAATTTAGGTAAACTGCCAGAGCAAAATTAATTATACAAATTTTGTTCTCATCTATCACTTTCTATTTTTGATTGTAGCCACAACTCTTGTGGTTAATTAAAGCATATTCAAATACCCATAAACCGCAACTGCCTTTCATTTGACATATCAATTTCACTTAGTGACGATTCGGGAAAATATACATATTCGGTCTAATCAAAGGACATCAATTAAGTACTGTTTAATTCCTGGTTTTTCGAACAGTGCATGTCAAACAGTAATAGCGTCTGTCGCTTTGTGCGCTTTTTTATACTTTTTTTTCAACGATTTTGTTATTGATTTTTTCCCACGTACACCCACATGACATGTAACACATTATTATGCCATACATTTATTTTTGAGTTTTTTTTTTTTTTGTTTGGCCAAAGAACTGCATTTGCCGTAGGCTAACAATGAGTGGGAAGAAGCAGAGCAAGATTCAATGAAAGCAGAAGAAGAAGAAGAAGAAGAAGAGGAAGAAGCCAAGGGGCTGCTTCTTCTTCGCATCCTTATGTGACATTACATTGCTTGGCTTTGTGTACGCCTGTGGGCATAAAATTGCAGGCAAACACACACCAACACTGAATTGGTGTGGCTGCACTGCGAAAAATGAAGGAGGAAAAAGGCGCAGTGTTACCCTGCTCAAGTCCTACTACCTAAAATTAGGACTTTTTTATCATCTCTTTCGAGGGTACCACACAAATATAATAAAGGAACTTACATAACTAACATGTAACTTTTAACTAACAGCCATTTATTTTGCATAGAATTATTCTATTTAATTATATTTGTGTAAAATGCTCCATCTAAAAATTTAAAATTTTCAAAGGCAAAAAATTGCTTAAAAAATTTTAAATATTGCATTTTTGACAGTGCACTTTAATTTGGCTAAGACCAAGCTTAGGCGGACAGATTTTAAACAGGTCTGAAAAACCGATCGAAAAGAAAATTTAATCAACCAACTAACCAGTGGCCCCACTTCCCCTATTTGTGTCTGAGTTTCCCAACGCTGACTTGTTGTCAATTTCATTTCATTTGGCTGCCATGGCAATTATACCCAGAGACATTCTAATTGAATCGACGCCATTAGAGCAGCTAGAGTCCCCCACTTTCGCCCCACCCCAGCAACCCCATTTGTGATCCTTAATTTATGCACATCTTGGTTGTCCTTGCACATGCCATGCAGAACATAATTGGCAAATTGCTATTGCCAGGACCACAAAGACGGCGTCTGTCCAATGGCAAATGAAAGTTGCTGTCACGAGCAATAGTCATCCTTGCACTCCAGCTCCCAAACGCCTTCTTCACTTATTTTTACCCCATTTTCATCGACATTTTCTCTGATGATATTTTCTTTGCGTAGAATCAGCTAAGAAGGCAATTAGTAACTCATTGCATTCAATGTAACGTTTAAAGAGTTGCTGATTCTTGAAATCAACAATTTGCGAACCCTCAGCATAAGACTCACAGCACTGGCTACACAGAGAAAAATGTTGTAGAAGGAAAAGAAGACACATATCTAAAATTAAATAAATCTTTAAGAAATCTGGGCATCACTGAGAATTAAAGAGTACCATATGCATTCAAGATGTATAACTATTATGGCAATATCAGAAACTCTTGTGCTAAAATTCAAACTTTATGAAACTTAAATATATATTTTTTCTGAGCATATGAACATAAAACTAAGCTCACATAAGTTATTAAGAACACTTTTATTTTTGTGTACGGATGAGGTAACATTGTGAGATGCATGTTTTTGGGGTTGACTTTGGGATATTTTTTGGAAGGAAAATACGAGCTTATGGGCACTCCGAACGGAAGACGAAGGGAGCACTTGTCTCCTGGGCGGCACAAGCCGCTAATTTCACTTAACTTGCTACAAATTTGCATAAGACAGGTGGCACATAAAACACTCACACAACTGTGAGGCACTTTGGCCCACTCATAACCAATTCCCTTTGGGCCTAAACTATAAGCTGACTTTTCAACTTAATTTGGCAACATATTTAAGGGCCAGCGCCAGCAGAGCTGGGGGCAACGGAAAAATTCCAAAAATTTGCCAAATGTTAGGTTTTTCATTCACGTGTGCTTAGTGTCCAATTTTGTAGTCAAGACTCTTGTGAGCCTCTTGACTCTACATCATAACTACATGCCCCACAGCAAAACAAGAATTGCAACAATTGGCCAACAAAAAGAGCCCTCAAATCGTTTTAATTTTTAACAACTTGTATACATTTTATATAAAACGAAAACGTTTTCCTTTGGTGGTGACAAAAAGGGTTCAACGAACCGAAGAATGACTAATGTGGAATAAAGAAAGTATAAAAGCTGTTTTGGAGCTTACATTTTCAATGCCTAAAGTTTTATTGCTGAAACATATTAAATATTATAATAGTCAATATGGAAATAATACAAATAAATTATTAAATCAAATTAAATGCGATATCAGGTTTTATTTATAGATTTATTATAATATATTGTATATTTATTACAAAATATATATACACACAAATTGGAATGCAAGAAGAGCAAATTTAAGGAAATTAAAATAATAATAGTGGATCATTAATTTTCACAATATCATTTATCCATACAAAATGCTAGAAAAGTCAAAGAGCTTGCGAAGAATTATACTTACATTAAAAAGGATGTACTTTTCAAATATTTATAAGCTGGAATAAAAGGAATGGAGGAAAAAAACGAAGGGGAGAATTCCGCGAAAAAGGAGAAAGTTAATTAAATGCCAACAGGCGAATGGCTTTAAGGGCATCACACAGACACAAACCCACGCACACACACATTGGCACCATTGCATGGTGCGGTCAGCTGTCTGTGTGTGTGTGCGTGTGTCCATATCTGTGTGTGCAGAATTCATAGTTTTTTTTTTTGTTTCCACAAAGCAAGGGGCAAGGTCATCCGTGAATTTTGTTGGCAGGCCTAGTTGTCGTCGTCTGTTGCAAAATGAGAGGAAGAAGCCTCAAAAAGGGTGAACTAGAAAAATGGGAGAGCCACAGAAATGGGAAAAATCATGGCAAGGACAAAAGGAAAACTCGACCAACGCCATTGGTCATTTTGGCGGCCATTTGCCGGCACATGAAAAAATACAAACAATAATTAAAAACTTTAGCAGAGGAAAATAGAGGAGAAAAATCTCAAAAATAGCTGCCAAGAGAATGCCTCTTTTCAAGTTCAGTTTGCAAAACTTTCGCCACTTCTGGCCAACTTCTGAATGGGCGATCTCGGCCAGCTGAATTCCCATCGATGGCCAAGTGGTCTTGAAAACGAGGTATATTTGAAAATAAATGGCAAAGTAATAGGATCCAATAAAGGCGATTCAATTTATAGCCAAGCCTTGCGGACAAACCGCGAAAGGGGGAAAAAATGGCAACGGGGAAAAAAGAATGCAAATAACGAAGAGTCTGTGGAATGCAATTATTAGGCAACTCAACTTTGCTTTCGAGCCATTTTTTCGCTTTCATTTATTAAGTTTCTTATTCCTATTTACTTGTGAATGCTAAAAAATGTGAAGCATCATAGCAAATACATAAATCTAATTTAAAACAGAAATTCTTTTCTCATTATCAATAGCATTTTGGCTTTTAAAGCAGAAATTGATTCATTCATTTCATAATTGCATTTCATCTCGTTCCCTTTCCCTTGCTCGCCAGTGAAAAGATACCACATCAAGATCAAGGTCACACTGCTTTCTCCCACACTCAAGCACACACATGGCCACACTCAGACACACATGCAACGTTTTTTTTCCAACAACTCATTTATAAGTAGAACAAGTGATGCATGGCAGTCTCCGCAGCTTTATATGCAAATCTTTGCCTGACCCACTATCCCTTTCTCTTTCTACCCGCCCCCGGCCCACTATCTGTCTCTTTCGTCCCGCAAGTGGAACATTTTAAGCATGTGCAAGCACACACAAACACGTCGTATCATGTTTGAGCCCGTCTTCTCTCCTGCTCCCTTCGCTTTCTGTCCTGCTCTGCTGATTAAATGGCAGGCCAAGCTGCGGGGACAAAGCACAAAAGTAGGGGCAAAAATTTTGACAGTGAATCGAAGTGGATTCGCTTAATCCTCTTAGACAAAAAAAAATACGTTTAATTTAATAATTAAATTTTTACAATTATATAACAACTCCATCTTAACCTTTTTAAAATATTTTCTTTTCCTTTTTTGTTAATTAAACTTTTGGTTAGAAATAAAAGGAAAGGGAATTTTAAAATTGATTGGGTGCATTCTTTAAACATGTTTTATTATCGTCTTATATTTTTTTTCGACCTATATGATTTTACTCAATTACTTTCTTATATGTACATCTAAAACGGCTTCAAAATTGTTCTTTTTTTCTTTCTACGTTAAATTTTTTTATTCTGACAATTTTAACACTGAATAATAATTTAATAATAATTAATATTATTAAAGGGTTTCCATTTAAATTCTATCCACAAATATGAGCCATATGAACTACTGTGTCGCAGCGAGACTTGAGATATTGCGATTACAGTGGACTCTGGGTATAACATTTCCTTACAGCATTGTCTTGCCCAGTCTCCAGTCTCCTGCCCCCTGCCACGCCCACCCGCCCACGCGAACAGTGGGCAGTAAAAAAACGTGGCATGTGCCCCAGCTTTTGTTTTGTATTTAGTGTATGTGTGTTTTTTTCATTTTTTTTTCATTGTGTTTTTCGTGCGGATTGCGTAGCCGGAACAATGCAACAGTTTTTGGCCTGGCCAACCAAGTCTGGCAAACAAAGCCAGCCATAATAATAATAACAACAATAATACACATAATACATAATAAGAAGAAAGCCTCCGTTTCTCCCACCACCCACATAGAACAACCTCTTAGCGTTGTCTGATATTTAGGAATCTTTTGTCTTGTGCGAATAGTAGAATGTGGAAAGTGCAGAGCGCAGCAGAAAAGCGGAAAATTAAAGCATCTCCCCTCGGGGGGCGGAGCCACGCCCACCGGGAACAGAGAAGGTCGTCGATTTCAGTGATTAGCGAGGGGAAAGTTAACTGACAGCTTAATTGGACGGCCACAAAATAAAAGTTTTGGTTTTTTTTTTACAATAATTTTATTCTATTTAACAAACATATTTATATACTTAATTTAACTAACCAATTTAACTAATTTAATTAAAATAAATTTAATTAATAATAATCGTTGCCAATTGAAATCATTCAACCGAAAAAATATGGCGAAAGGGTAGTCAAGGGTTAAACAGATGTAGCTGGAAATTCATTCGTAATTGATAACTTGATTGCGGACATCGATATGGCAATACAATTGGGAACTGTTTTCTGACGAACCAAACAATTAAGCGATAGAATTGGTTGGATTAACTGTTATTTTATTCTACATTATTTAATTTTTATTTCGTTGATTTCATGTATTTCTGTGTGGGCAATCGATTGGTTGCGACGCCCGCATTGTTTTGCGGTCGCCGTTGCGTATGCGTAATGAATTTTACGACCCATATTAATCATACGCCATGTGTGCGGGCGTTTTGCTGTTGTCGTGCACTAACTGCAGTCGATTCAATTAGTATGCGGAATTAATCGAGGCGCGAATTACTGGACTCCAGCCAAGTCCAATTAGCCGACTATTCCCCACAAGACGTCCTCCCAATCGGAAGCCCGATCCCTTTGACATTGTCGCCAGCGCATGCTTATTATCTAATCAGACAGCGAGTCCTATCCTCCCACTTTCCATGGACATCCTTGCCAGCATTTATCTCCCTGGTTACCGCAGCGTCCAAGGTCATCTGGTAATGTCAGGTTGCGATTCTACTTAAATCTCTAGCTGCGTATAGAGCATTAACCCTTAATATGCAAATGAAATCATATCGAGCATGATACCACAGAAATATTAACATTAAGGAATTTTGATTTTTAATTCAATCCCAAAATAAAAAATATATTTGTTCATTATCTAACCAGCCAGCATAAATCTTTAGCTGCAGATAGAGCAATAACTCTTTTCAAGAACATTCGGAATATGCAAATGCAATCATGATTTCACAGATATTTTTAAAAGTTAATAAGTCTTTGACTTTGTTCTACAACTGGTTTTATGGGAATTTTGTTATATTAATTTGTCTTCAATACAAAAAGAAAACATAATTGTAAAGTCAATAATTTCTAATTAACTTGCTTTGATTAAACCAGCTATAAAATATTTTATTAAACAAAAATTAACTTACACCTTCAGTGCTTATTATTTCAGCCGCCTTTGTAAACTACAAATGTGGTTATTCTGTGAAATTTATAGAGGCGTTTTACCATGAACAGTTTGGTTTCAATCAGTGTCAATTACAAATTGTTAAATTGATTTAATTACACACAGTTTGATTTGGCAATATTGCTTTGATATTTCACAACACTAGCTTTAAATTTGTTGCAAGTCCCAAACGATTATCAGCCCTGGTAATACGATAAGCCAAGCAACCAGGACCTTTGCAGTTTAATCCAGAGATATTTTTCTTGCACTGCTGTGCCATATTTTTGTTTAGTGGGCAAAAAAGAGTTTCCATCTTGTCTGTGGCTTGGCAAGAGAAAGCCAGCTTCAAAGTTACGCTAGTCCAAGCTACACTCAGCCAAAACAAGGCAGCCCACAATTGAAATATATTTATTTCTGGCAGAAAATCGCATATGAATAAATTAAAATAAATCAATTCCTCTAATGGTACATTAAGTAAAATTAAAATATTTGAAGACTTTATTTCAGTGCCCTTAAATTCACATAAATCATACATATCATGGACTTGGGTAAGACGAAATTTTCTCTAAGTGTAAAGAACACAAAAAACAAGTGGCGAAAAAGGCAAGCGGCCAAACGGAAACCCAAAAACCCGAAAAACAGAACGCAGAACGCAGAAAACACAACTGCAAAGCGCAGCAAAGTATGCTACATAATTTTTTGCAGCAGGATATGCTGTGCAAGATAAATGTGGCGTAAATGGTGAGTGCGGGGGGCATATAGTGGATACAGTGAGGCAGTAAGCGGCTTGGCCGACTCACAGCTAAAAAGCTTACAGCTCACAAAGGGAATATTCAAGAAGGCGGCGGTTTAAACGGGGGCGTGGCCACTTATATGTGAAAATGCAAAAATGCGAAAATGCAAAATGCGAAATGTGGGCGCGCGGTTTGTTGCAAGGATGTGGAAAGATGCCGGCAAGAAGCATTGGGCAATTAGTTAACCACAGTCAGCTGTTAGCGGATGACCCTTGACCTTGCAGTCTCATCAGCAACCCTCAATTAAGGCCCACCATTTTGGACACTGTACACACTCCACACTCCACTCAATTGGCTTAATCCCCCACCTGACAGCAAAGTCGAGTCTTTGTTGATACGTAATCCGGATTCCATTACAATTTTACATGGCAATCCGGAGCGCTAAAGGGTTAACCTCGCTGTGCACTTTGACAGCGTCTGTCAGTGGGTTAAGTCCACCAAAAAAAAAAAGAAAAAAAAAAGGTTAAACAATATGCAGCTGTCAGCTTTGACTTTCGGCTTTCGGCCTTCTCCCGCTACCTGGCTTTCACTTCTTGCCTTCACCCCATTCCTCCCATTTCCGTTTATCGACGGCAGCTCAGCTCCGACTTGGCCATTAACATTCACTTGCAGCTGCAGTTGCAGTTGCAGCCATAGTTATGTTGTACGCCATCTGCACTGATTGAATTCAAGTCCTTGAACATCACTGCAGAAAAAATGGAGGATATTGCGAAGGATCAGGATTCAGTATTCAGTTTTTTCCTGCCATATGCATTTCTTACAAACAGAAACCTTTGTATTTTTAAATAACAAAGGGAAATCCACCTTTTATCATCAGTATATAATTAAAACTAAACCTTTCCATCATTTTCTTAATGAATATTTAATATCGTGCATAGTGAGATCAAGTCGTTCACCATTTTCATCATCATCATCTTCATATATATTTTTTAAAATAAAAACGTTGTACATTTTATACATATTTTTTTTTTTCAAATTTCTAACTTTTGAGGTTTTTATGTCTTGATTTGATTGATTTGTAATGCTCGCAGTGTTCACACACAAGAACATACCAGTCGTTTCCTATACATCCTGCTGCCCTGACAGCCTGTTTATTAATGGCATTTTGAAGCTGATTGAAATTAAAATGGCGCATTGTTCAAAGTGTATTTCCCTCCAACAAAAATAAAAGATGAGCAAAAAGTATAGAAACCATAAGGTTACAAATTAATTCTAGATATATGTTGTTTATTGTTTTTTTTTCCCCAAAAACACGTCTGGAAATCACTTCACTCACATAAAACCATTACCGCAAAAAGGTTCCGTCTGCCACAATTTGATGAATATTTCCGTTTACCTTTTGTTGCACAAAAAAAAGAAAAAAACAAAATGTGGAAAATACGAATCCAAAGAAAAGTAAATCGAATGTGTGATGATGTAAAGAAAAGAGGGAGCATTTCTTCACATCTGTAAGCATCAGTTGTATGCCAAACCGAACCCTTAAAGTCCCCTTCATTTCTCATATTTGTACAGCAGATGAAAGGGCCGAGAGACTACCAAAACATTAATTTGTGACAGCAATAGAGGGGAGCTTAATACTAACATAATTATGCACAATTGTATTGCGAACAATTAGGAGCGTATCATTATTTTTATGTCATTCGAAACGCAACTCAAAACCGCTGGGGCAGATAAACGAGCCAAGCGAACGGTGAAGATACATCTGCGGACACAGAGCACAGAGCTGCAGATACATTTACTCAGGTTCACGGATAGTCGGCGGTGCAGGAAAACTGAAAAGCGGAGGAGCAGGAAAGCAAGGAATCAGGCGACCACAACAATCAGCCAACGAACCAAAACGAGAGTTACGAGAATTAGTCTGGCAGTCTGCCAAAATTTATAAAAATACAACAAAAAACCGGGGCACTGGGAAAAAAAATATATATATTTGTCTGAATCACATAATGGCATGCGGTCACCCACAGAAATATTTTCCATTCGTAAGGTCACACTGCGCACAACAAAATTAGGTCTTATTAAAACATATTTTTAAAGGTTAGATAACCGTAAAAAATGTAAATTAATGAGACACAGATTTTCAAACATTTCAAATTTTCTTTCTTCCCAAATCGTTCTTCAATATCTAGTCAATAGTGTTACCATGTACATTTATGATTCATTTGAGTCTCTTAGTGTGACCTTGCTATATGCAAGAAACTATCATCTTTTGCAGAAAGGCAAGAAAAAACTGCAGTTTACTGTTTTAAATGAATTGTATTAACCTAAAGTAATAGAAATTTAATGTTTAATTTTTCCGTGAGTGTGCATGCCTATGTTTATATAGGGCTTGGGTCACAAAAAAGCGCCAGAACAGCGCAGATCTTGTTGCCTCGTTGTCAAGGTCTGGCTGCGACTTGTGCCGGGCTAACGAGTAAAGAATTTCCTTCGTGGCCAGTGCTTAGTGGGTTGGGTGGCCTGAAGGCGAGTGGGTGGGCTTGGGCTGTGGGTTGTGGGAGGCCAGGCGACCAGGCGGCCAATTTGGGACCACTGCCGTTCGCCAATCTGCCACCACCCTGGGCCACAAAACATCGAGGTGAACGAGAGCAAACAACCAACGAACCTTGGATGCCGCGGCACTAATAAAAACATTTTTCTCAATTTGAGTACAATTGTTTTACTTCAGGAACTTGCAATGCAATATAGAAATCCCTTTTTTATGAAATATATGAATATACAAATCTAGGAATTTTTAAGAATATTCATTGAAAATCACAATAAAATTTTAAAATGTAGAGTTAGTTTGACGATTTTTTTTTGAGTGTACATTGCGTTCTACAACCGTGCCAATGATTGGATGAATGGTTTCTTAGGGGTAGGGATTCTGGGGCTTGTAGGGCTCACAAGTTCAGGGGTTGCGCAATCAACAGGTGTTCGTTAAAGCTCGCAAATTTGAATAATCATTATGTAACTAGCTTATTATTGCACAACATTGTAACGAATATTTTGAGCTGGTGTTTTATGTAAGCTGTTTGCGTAATTCTTCTCCTGATTGAGATTGGTCAGTGAACTCCCGGCGCCGAACCAATTGTATAACTCGTGTGAGCCATCAAACAAATAAATACTAAGTACATGTTGCGTATTTGCAGTTAAAAAGGAAACGTAAGCTTATCTGTTTATAAGGAAAGCTTGATTGACAATTGGATATTAAAACCTTTGCATAACTAGTTTCCAATATCATTTAAAAGAAATCCCGATATCATAGACCGATTTCGAAATTAATTAAGGGAATGCCCCCATAAAATTTCATGTAAAACCATTTAGAGCAAATAAAACGCCAGCTTTTCGTACCAAGGAAAATTCTTGAATTGTCAGCCACTTAAATGGCAATTGTCATTTGAATGAATTAAGAACAAACACAAATTGAAAAGTAAAATGGAGCAGCGATTAAACAAAGTGGTAAACTCTTTTGTGGCCTCGATATTCGTTACTTCCCTCATGAAAATGCCACCACAAAATTGCATCGAATGGCTGTCCATTTTGAAGACAGTAATCCATTGAGAATGTTTAATTCATGGATGGCCATTCAAGCGTCTTTTGTTGTGTTTTCCACACTCAAAAAAATGTGGACTAGCTTGGTAGTTGTTATATTAAAAGCAGACACATTCAAAGTCATTAACAAAATCTAAATAGTAGCATAAACTTAAATAATGTATAGACTTTAGAAAAAGGATAGGGAACGCAAAATTTGTAAAGAATATTGAAATGATATTATACTCAAACTGTATATGTTTGTTTATTTATGCCATTATTTTCTTTGTGTAGCATTGACTGTGACACTGAAACTGACATTCTGTTGGAGTGGCGGTACAGTGAACACACTGACACAGGTAACGGCACCATAACCAGTACTATTTGCTATTGCGACTGTAACTGGCGGTGCCAACAAATGGCAGTAAGTGCTGCTAGGCCGGCACGTTCTGTCCCAATGATATTGATTTATAGAGTGTCAATCTGGCAAATTGCACAACAGTAGCGTAATCAGTAATGCAACAGTTGCACACACTCACCCGCACTTGTCGCAATTTTCCGGGGGGAAAGAGGACGGGAAAAATCTGAGTGCGGCGGAAAACTCTGTGGCATTCAATATAGACGAGGCACACAAAACAACTTGACGAGCTGTCAAAATCTGTGCGGCCTGTCAAACGAATTTCAATATAAAATATCAACATAGGAATTGACGAGGCGAAAGCGGGATTGCCATTCATTCATTAGAATTTTGCCTCTTTAGAATTTTGCCCCTTTGGCAGTGTTTTATTCAGTTATTCAATTACAAACCCGTGACCAAGACACTTGCATCGATCCAAGATGTGAAGGAAAAACAAAACTGTGGAGAACAAAAACTGCTCCGGCAGATAATTACACTGAGATAAGTTTTTTAGAAATTTCCATATATTTACTTTTTAGTCGTGAACTGCTTAAGTCCTACTTCTCTATGTGTGCATACGTGTCTGGTATCTCTGCAAATATTATTTCATTCATTCAAATGTTTCGTATAAGCAGGGGCTATTTTGATTGCATGTGTTACCTTCATAAAGTAGTACATCCCAGCGTTCAAAATGAAATTAGTCAAATAGTTAAGTCTCCAGATTTTTTCTCTCTGTGTGGCCAGCTGCGAACAGTGGCAGTTTCAATGCCAAATTGTATAAGCAGCTGCAGTGGCTCAGCCAAGCGGCAAATGTCCTGCGGTGACAAAAGCAAAGCACCACCCCACATTCAGTTGCTTTAAGATCCTGTCGAAAAAGGTGATGCAACCGTGACCTCCGACCTCCCGTTTTAGTCGCCAGTCGCCCTGGAAAATACCTCGAATTTAAGATGAACGTATAGCTGCTGTTCAAACACTTGCCAAAATTTCGATTGGAAAATCCTTTGTTGCAATCTAATTGGCCCGGATAGTGTTAATAAATTCTATGCTGCAAGATAGGTAGTTTGGATTGACCGTTCTTCCAATTAGAACAGCCTTTATGGCACCTTAAATGAAATAATACATGTTGGTAATATTAATTTTGTCTACATAAAAATATAATAAATTCATGTGTCAAGTGAATGTATTTAACACTTGTCTTTTTTCAAAAAATAACAATTAAAGTTTTTGAATGGGTTTACAATGAACTTATAACCTTTTAAACTCTCTATTAAATCATGATTTTCTTTGATTACGTAACAGTTAAAGGTGATAAATTGCTTAGCATCATTAACGTACCTAATTAAAACTAATTAAATAAGTTTTACACTCCTTAAACGCACTGTACTTACTATGGCAACTGTGGGCTAAGAAAAACCCGCAGTGAAAAGTCTTCTGGCTTGTCAAATAGCGCGAAATATTTTTCAATTAGCGCCGCCAGCCGCCTAACCAAAACCAGCATTTTCCCACCATTTCCCACACCCCACCAAACCCCACAGTTTTCCGCCCACATTTCACCACTTTTCCTCTGGCCCTTTTGTTAGCGAGCGAGCATTGGCCCAGTCTATGCATTTCGTCTCTATGAATGGGAGCTCTTGAGATTCATTTTCTTTCACTTTTCCCCATAATTATGGCAAAGAAATGTACGAAAAACACACGCCCCAACGCCTGCAGATGGATTTCCGGGGCTCTCAGATTTTGACGGCCTACGAGAGAAAGAAAAACACCAAGTCCGGAAAAACTTCGACTGCACTTTGGGCGATGAAAATGTTAAAACAATCGATCGGCAAACGGGACAGGCCCATTATTTAGGGCTCAATCAACCCAATTTTCAAGTCGAGCGCTGTCAGTTAAAATTACTTTTTAATGTTGTTGATTGCACTTTTAAAGCTCCATCGAAAACGTATAACGAATTTAAATCCACATAAATCCTTGATTGTTGCTGCCTATCCAATGGCATTGACAACTTATTTGGAGCAGTATCGCACTGCGTGTTAAATAATTGAATTGCCGACTGTTCAATAAGAAAGTTGATTAATTATTGAAATGAACCAGCATATCGAGCACGAAGTTGTAAACAAACGAATTCAACTCGATCAATTAACTGGACTGAATTTGGATTGTTTAAGAAATAATAAATATGCCAAGGGCATGAATATGAAAATGAATTTATGCGATGCATCGCGATGAAGGGAAATATTCAATTAAAAACAATTATTTGATTGCTTGCGATTTCAAACTTTAGTATGTTTTAAGCTAATATTTGTTTGCTTTTATCCCAAATCTATTTCTTGGGCTAAGTATTTTTTTAAATACATGTATTACTATTGTCTAAAATGTAAAATTAAATATGCTTCTAATGGTATGTCCTATGTTTAAAAATATTCCTGAATTCACTAAAACATTAAATTTAGCACCCACTATTTGAATAAAATACAATTTATATGACTCTTGATTTAATGTAAGGTCTTTCGAGTGCAGTCCCCTTTTGTGGGGCTAACTTTAAAGTACACAAGTATTTAATCTAGTCCCCAGAGCAGGCAACCAACCTCTTAACCCCTTGGCACCGCACTTTAACCCGCTGCAACTGCTGCCAAGTGACCCAAATCAGGGTCTGCCGTCTGCGGTGCTCGTCTGCTCGGAAATTAGAAACTGAGGGACAGGATCCAGCTTCCAGTTGGCTATCCAATCCCAATCCTTTGCTCCTCGCGCGACTTTCGAGATGGCTTTTGAGTGGCTTTTGCGCTTAGTTGGCTTAATTACGAACGCGCCGAGAATCAGGCCGCTGCAGCGATAAGTATCGATTAGTATCGCTAAAGTGAGTACTCTCCATGGCCGTTCCAAGTCAGCATCGTAATCAAGGTCCCCCTGAGAAATAAGTTCGAATAAATTACTAAATAGTTAAATAGTTAGTATCTAAAAAGTATAATTTCTATTCTTCTTTGCAATGTCGGATGCTGTAAATATCATGAGGGGTTTGCAATCACCTATAAGGTTCCCATGAGAAAGAATTTCGAAATAATTAGTAAATAGTTAAATAGTTTCTAAATTTCAATTATTTTATTTAGTGCTGTAAATATCCAGTAGTATTGGATTTCTTAACGATCTTTCCATGTTGTAAAAAAAACACATAAGTCAATCAACAATATATAAAAGTTATACTTCTGTAGGAATTTAATGGAATATTTTTCCCTACACACTTAATTTAAATTTATTCAAATAAAATAGACTTAGTAATGAGTAGTAACTTAATTTTCAAGTGCTACAAGTATTTGTTTACTTATAAATTAATACACTAATCGCTATGAATTAGAAAATTATGAATTCTGCATTTAAAAACTTAATACTTATGTTTAATTATTTCGGTTGTTCTGATGATTATTATTTATTGCAATATTGAAATATTCATATTTTAGTTACTTTTCTCTCGGTGCAGCATGTCTGGTCCTGGTTCTTATGGTCTTATGCAACCCAAATATGGAGCTGGATATGGCCGGAGAAATGCCCCTCGGGAATAGAGAATGTGCCCCATATTATGTGATGCATGCATATGCGAGCAGCGACTTCTCTGGCCAAATTGAAATTCTCATGGAATTATATAAAATGCACTCAAAGGCATTTTCGGGGCAGCTTAGCAACATCAACAACTTCTGGGCACTTTGGGGCGACCGTCCTTACGACGTACGAAAAACGCCGGATTTTCGGGCATAAACAAAAAAACAAAGCAAAAAGCAAATCAGCACCCCATTCTGTTTAACGTTGGGTTGCTAAAGCTGTCACAATGAAACCCAGACTTGAGGAAATCATAATTTATTATGTCATTAGTAATTTACATTTCGTTCAGCCTTGGCGACAAATGGCACATTAGACATAACGTAATTCCACCATTAAAATTGTTATATTTTTTTATTTTTTGGGAAGAAACCCTGCTCTTCATAAAATGACAGACAAGGATTGCTTTTTAAGAGGATTTTCAGCACTGACTTGCATTAAAAGTCTGTGAATCATGTTGAAAATATTTTAAAAAGTAATAAATATATATATATATATATATATATATATATATATATATATATATATATCGGCAGTTTGCAATGCTTTTCAATGGACCTTCAGTCTTTAAATAACGATTTTCTCATAATAAATCATGCATTTAAGAGTCCAATTTTTATTTAGTTGCTTGGACCGGCATTATTTTTTTCCAAAAGAACTGAGTTGTGTGATGTGCTGCCTTGAATTGAGAAAGGAGGCAAATGCAACTCATTGGAATCCATCACACGACCACACCACACAAAGAAAAATAAATGCCTTAATTACATTTCAATTAAAAACATATAAATATATAATATATTCAAAATAAATATCAAAATAATTGCAATTGTAGTGACTAAGTGACTTAGTTTGAAACAAAAAATAATTAAATATATTATCAAAATAAAATAACTTCAAAATTAAATTTACAAACAAAATTATTATAAAATAAAAAATAACTGCATAGAATTTGAGCCAGGACCTTTCAAGAATTAGATGACATCTTGTTATTCATGTCAATTTTTAAGCAGTTTTCACAGTGATGCACTTATTTTTGATATAATTCATTACTGATTAACAATGTACAAATATTTTGGACTTGCCATTATTTTTTCTGCGTGTAGTTGCTCCTGACCATTTGCCATTTGGCCAGACTTAATCCCGGCAATCGGTGTGATGTGGGTGATACGAATACGAACACGAATACAAAAACGTATACGTATACGTATGCGAATGCGAATGGGAATGGAAATGCCGATGCCAGTGATTTGTGTATATGGTATAGAGTACGGAAAATGCGATATGTGGACCGTGATGTTTGCACTCCGGTGCAGCGATGCAATGCGATGCGATGCGATGCTATAAATAAGCCTGGTATTTATTAGGGGGCAATCATAAACTGCGTTAACAACGGGCACTCTGCCAATCTGGCAATCTGTGAATATGCCAACGAATCGAGAATAAGATCCGGTAAACAAAGGAGCCCATTCCGTTGTCGTTGTCTCGTTGTGCGATAAGCTTTCAATTAATTCTGACCGGGCCAACAGGGCGGATGAAAATTGCAAACGGCAAACGGGAACGGCAACGGAAACAGAATCGAAGGGAAGGGAAGTGAAGGGGCAGCGGCAGCGGCAAGAGATCAATTTCCAATTGCAACACGTACACATACATACGTCCGATATATATGCTAATATCCGAAGATAAAGAACCAGCTGATGAAGGTCGCATTCACATCGCAGATGAACAATGAAAACAATGTGAGGGGTATTTGTAGGTGTACGTGCTGAAAACCATCCAGTTAGTTAATTTGATTTTCTGCTCACCGGGAAATGCCAGTGTGCAAACTCCTGATATCTTAGACAACTCACAAGAGGCAAAAGACATTTCAATATTAATTAAGCTTAGAAAAGTTATATTAAGCAAGTGAAAATACTAATATATATGGGGAAAGGTTTTAGGCAAATTTAAAAATTAAAACATAGGATTTATTATATTAATATAATAATTACCAAAAAAAATATATAAATAAGTATGTGATTATATCTGATAGGACTATGTAATATTTTTTAAAATAATCTTTAAAAACTATTTTTTATGCCGATAAAGCTTAACATATTTATTTTAAAGGCAATTTTAAAATGATAAAAAAGTAGTTGAACAGGCAACCTTTATTTCTTAAAAATGACTTGCTCTTTTGTTCAGAATTGACAGCTTATGACTGATTATTTGACTATAAGTATGATGATAAGCTGATTTCCCTGTCTGTTTTTTTCTTAGCATTTTCACAATGTGGTCGATGGCGAAATGACCCTACTGTCCAACATCCTCGACTGTGGAGGCGGCATTCCCGCCCAGCGCCTCGCCCGCCTGCTGCGCCAGTCCAGCTCATCAGGATCGACCCCATCCGGATCAGCATCCGGGCCATTTGAATCCAAATCCATGCTGGAGCCGACAACCTCGCACATCCTGCCGACCGGACGAGTGCCAATCCTGCACGATTTTGGTTCCTCGTCAACAGAATCGCCGCTAACGGGAACGTACCTCCTCGATGGCGTGGCCAGTGTGGCCGAGATGGCCCTGGAGCCCACAGTCAGGGACATCCTGTCCGATCCGGATCCGGACAAGGTTCTCAGCAATCTCAACGCCAGCGCACCCTGGAATTTAACGCTTGCCTCGTCGGCGGCCACCAATTTCGAGAACTGCTCGGCGCTTTTTGCCAACTACACCCTACCGCAAACTGGTGAGTGGGTATATACACCCAAAAATAACATATAAGTTTAGTTTTAATACTTTTGTCTTGAAAATAAACAACAGATAGTATTGATTCAAATATAAATAATATAATCCCTATACTTTTAAGTTTCATTTCTATACCGGAGAGTCTAAACCTGTAGTCTAAATTATTATTGGTATTAATCTTATTGAGAAATTTTCCACATCGAATAGCTTAAAACAACAGATTAGTTTCTATGAACATTTTTTTAAGTGTAAAGTAATTTAAAGCTTAGGAAATCGCTGCTCAACAGAGGTTTTTAACCATTTAATGATTGTAAAGTTGGAATGCTTCGAGTTTGTTAATCGTAGGTGAAATGAAACTTATATTTTCTTTTTTAAACAAATTTATTTTGTGCAATAGAACAAATAATATTAGGCAAAATTTCTCTGTACACAAATAAAAGCAAAGAGCTTTCTAACTTGATAGCCATTTTGAGAGGTTTAATAAAACAAATAACAAATTAAAATAATACAACTACTAAAGCTTAAATTCTGTTTGTAAAAGTCTAGCTTTTTTAAACAAGTATGATTATATTAAACGATGACTCAATTGTAAAGTCTGATTTCTTTTTGACTTGTTGTTGTATTTGGACAGGTCTCTACTGCAATTGGACATGGGACACATTGCTCTGCTGGCCACCCACTCCGGCCGGAGTCCTGGCCCGGATGAACTGCCCTGGCGGCTTTCACGGCGTGGATACGCGCAGTAAGTTACTAAAGGACTTAAAGGGGTTTTTAGTTACCTAATCGTTCGTTAGTCAGGGCTTAACCAGCTGTAAGCTGACTTTGTTCGGCCGATTAAAAGTCAAAGGACATAACCTGCGGTTATTATCCATATCTGGCGGCCACAATTATGCGGATCATTAGCTGGCAATCCGTTCAAGTGCTGCTTGGCAAACAATTACTTGATTTCGTATTCATCGAAAGGATGTCAATATTTGCATGCCTGACTGGCGCGTCCATTCAACCGAACTCCCAATCGGCCCCGCCCTCTTTTAACCCTCTACTCTATATATACCCTATTTAACCCGACGGGGTCATCGTAAAACTGGGCCAAAAGTGGGCGTGGACAATGCCAGGGGCTGTCCAATATGCCCAGCAATATGACCAGGTGTTCCATGTGCATACCTCTAACTAGGTTTGAAAATCCAGGAAAATCGATTGCTTAATTACGATCCGAAATGTGTCCGACCTCTCCGATTTGATAACCCGCAAAATTGAAAGCTTTCCCAGGGGAAACTGGTATTTCATAAACGCAGGCAATATACACTGAAAAAAAGGGCCCTCTCATAAAAAATTCTTGGTTTTTTGGGGAGACTAATGACAAATTTAAAAACTTTACAAAAACTGAATGCTATATTTTTAGTTATTCAGTGCATAATTTAAACATAAGTACGATAACATGCATTAGAAAATTCGTAAATAATTCCCAAAGCAAAGAAAACATAATTTGTCCAAGTGCATAATTTCCCTGGCCTCATTTTTCCGCTCCTTGTCTTGATTTTTAGCCCCAATCCTTGCAGCTAAACGAGGTCGCCCATTCGATTGGCATAATTGCACTTGTCAGTCAGTGTGTCAAAGTTCGATTACCGTCATTAATCCGTGGAAACCATTTCCCCTTTCTCTCCGACACACAGAATTCGCCATCCGCAAGTGCGAACTGGATGGCCGGTGGGGCAGCAGGCCCAATGCCACGGAGGTGAGTCCGCCGGGATGGACGGACTACGGGCCGTGCTACAAGCCGGAGATTATCCGCCTCATGCAGCAGATGGGCAGCAAGGACTTCGATGTGAGTTAAATGCCTTCGATGGCCATTTAAACGTTTTGTAAAGAAGCCATTTTTATGCGGTTTTTTTTTTAATTTGTATCGTACATAATGGAGTTGCAAATATGAATATCTGACTATTGAAAGCAACACGTAATATTTAATATTTCGATTATTTAATATTAAAATAGTTTAATTAATTTGGATAATATTTATTTTAAAATGAATACCTCTTGTTTAAATGTTTGTTTAAATAAGTTAAATATGGGTTTAATTTAAATTAACTTTTGTAAATATTAATATTTATTCCGGATGACTATTTCTGGAAAAAAATTTGTTTGCCTATGAAAGTTAAAAATATTTTTTTTTACCACAAGTTCTTGTAACACTTACATAATTTACAAAAAAATCTTTTTTTCATTTTGACTCTGGTATTATAGTAACTGCTTTTCGTTTTGTGATATCCCATAGCTCTACATAGACATAGCCAGAAAGACTAGAACGCTGGAGATCGTGGGCCTCTGCCTTTCGCTGTTCGCCCTAATAGTTTCTCTGCTGATCTTCTGCACATTCCGCTCCCTGCGGAACAATCGCACCAAGATCCACAAGAACCTGTTCGTCGCCATGGTGCTGCAGGTGATCATCCGGCTGACTTTGTATCTGGATCAGTACCGGCGGGGAAACAAGGAGGCGGCCACCAACACCAGTCTCTCAGTCATTGAAAACACGGTGGGTCTAATAAGTACCTTTGACATGATAACATGATTAAAAATATATTTTTAATGATTTTCGTGTTTCAGAGATATTTAAATTGAAACAAAAAAGTTTTTAAGCATATAAGTATGCAAATATAAAGTTTACGTTCTGAAATCTCTGGAAAAAGTGTTTTAAGTTTACTATAACATTATATCTAAAATATATTTAAAATATTTCCTCGCAAATAGTTTTTAAGCTATTAAGTATGCAAATATAATGGTAACGTTCTCAAATCTCAGGAATCTGTTTTCTTTTGAAACTAAAATAAATCTCCACATTCTAACATCAAATTCAAGAGGTTTTAACTCATTTAAAAATAATAAAAGTTAACTACAAAAAAATTTGAATACGAAAGTCCAAAAGATTCCTTCAAAAGTCGTAGATCCGCATACTTTTACATAACTTTATAGGTGATTGTAATATTTCAGCGTTTTCTGTTCCAAATATTAGAAATCCCCAATCCGTTTGGGGTTTCCCATAATAAAAGCTGCTGATCTATGAAATTTTTTGTAAAATCACTAGAGATGCATTACTAATTAGCAATTTTCATCGGCAGCCCTATTTGTGCGAGGCCTCGTATGTGCTTTTGGAGTACGCCCGTACCGCCATGTTCATGTGGATGTTCATCGAGGGTCTCTATCTGCACAACATGGTGACGGTGGCCGTTTTCCAGGGCAGTTTTCCCCTCAAGTTTTTCTCGCGTCTCGGCTGGTGTGCCCCCATCCTGATGACCACCGTTTGGGCGAGATGCACGGTGATGTATATGGACACTTCGCTGGGCGAATGCCTGTGGAACTATAATCTCACACCATACTATTGGATCCTCGAAGGACCGCGACTGGCGGTTATACTGGTTGGCTATTTCGTTATCTCGTACTACGTCCTCTTATTTATTTATTGCCCAAACTAAACTTGCAGCTAAATTTTTGTTTCCTGGTGAACATAATACGGGTGCTGGTGATGAAGTTGCGCCAATCGCAGGCCAGCGATATAGAACAGACTCGAAAAGCGGTCAGGGCCGCGATAGTCCTACTACCACTTTTGGGTATTACCAATCTCCTGCACCAGCTGGCCCCTCTGAAAACGGCCACGAACTTTGCCGTCTGGTCGTATGGGACCCACTTCCTCACCTCGTTCCAGGGATTTTTTATAGCTCTTATTTACTGCTTTTTAAACGGCGAGGTAAGCAGTTATATTTCTTTTCTGTAATTTAATTAGCAATTTGAATGTATTAAGAATGAAATTAATTTTTCGTATTGTATTGTTTCTATATTTTTTCGAAGGTGCGGGCAGTGCTGCTGAAGAGTCTGGCCACCCAGCTGTCGGTGCGAGGTCATCCGGAGTGGGCGCCAAAGAGGGCGTCCATGTACTCCGGTGCCTACAACACGGCACCGGACACGGATGCAGTGCAGCCGGCGGGTGATCCATCGGCTACCGGAAAGCGGTGAGTTTCCGCTTTAGTGGTCACCACTTGGTTTTGCTGATTTTCCGTAACATAATCAGAATATCACCGCCGCATAAAAGGTTGAACGGAAGGAAACCGAGTAGCGCCAGCATTGTGATGATCCATGAGCCGCCACAGCGGCAGCGATTGATTCCTCGGCTGCAGAGCAAGGCCCGGGAAAAGGGCAGGGATCGGGCGGAGAGGGCGGATGCGGATGCGGATGCGGAAACGAACACGAAAACGGAACCGGAACCGGATCCGGCCATCACGCGCATCCACAGCAAGGAATCGACGGCGGGAAGCACGGGATCGCGTAGCAATCGCGGCTCCAAATGGATCATGGGCATCTGCTTCCGGGGTCAAAAGGTACTAAGAGTACCGTCAGCGTCATCCGTGCCACCCGAGTCAGTTGTATTTGAGTTGTCAGAACAGTAGCCCAAACAAAACTAGTCGTAGACGTGTAGCCCATAGAGCCGTAGCCCATAGAGCCGTAGCCAAATAGAGCCGTAGATGTAGCCAACGCTATATAGCCACCACCACAGTAGCCAGCACCCAACCACCAATTACGAACCGGAAATTCCCAGCAAAATAAATATCCCACAACCAAACTATCCATCTGCATCTCCATGATAAAATATCAATTCCTAACCCGCAAAAAAAGCAATCTGAAATCAAGAACAGCACCATTATGTCGAAATAAAGTTTTTATTTTTGTAATAACTAGTGTGAAAAACTCTTTAGGTTTTACGTAGAGAAATTCCCAATAATCCCAAACCAGAAAAAACAATCTAATAACCTAAAGTCAGCATTAAAATGTTTAATTCTATATCATTTTGCGTTAAAAAAAAAATTTCTAAAGATTAATTTTTTTGTGTTTCCCAGTATTGTCCAGCTTTTGCTTTTGTGTAACTATGTATATATATTCATTCATGTAGGACAGATCCGACCCTTCCTCAAATACCATAGAACTCCAAGTCCAAATTCGATACATCGCGCGTCCATTCTTACTACCTTTAAGTTTCTATTTAATATATTTGATAACGTCAAGTTTCTATTAGCTCCATATTCTGTTCTGTACACGCAAATACACTCAAAAACACTCGCACACGGTTATGAATATATAACATTTTCCAGCAAAACTTGAGCGGCATGTTCTTCTTATTCTATTAATTCTAAAATACTAGATTGAAATATTCGAGTAACTTAACACAAACTTCACGTTACTATGCAGTGTGACCAAATCGCAAGGGGGAACTATGAACTAATTTATAAAAAAAGAAAAGGTTTTTTTTTATATTTTCAAATAGTTTCAACGTGCTGAAGTTATTGTTTCTTATTTTATGGCTGAACAAGTTAAAACTAGTTTTAATGCCTATCTACCAAAACTTTTTTTATAAACCTACCATTATTTCATTGATTCTTTTTATGTTTTATCATGTATTTTAGTTTAGTAATATTATATTTTTGTATGACTTTGACATTGTATACTATTAATTGTATTGAATGTGTTATATTTTATAAAAAGTTTATTTAATATGGTACTTCCTTATGCTTTGGACAGACTGTGCTTTATGTTTGTTAAGCTGGTCACACTGCCAGTCACGATCGTTTACGTTCACTGTCACTGCCTTGAATATTGCTCGCTGCGCTTTGTTTTGCAACGAAATACTTTTCCACGATCGATATTAAACTAATGGGGTCCGCAATCGGAGACATAAATTGAATAAATATTTTTCCGGCTTATCTCCCGACTCTGTTTCCCACTTAAAATGCGGCGCTCTTTCCGGACTTTCGTCTTCTTTTCCTCTTCTCTTCGTTTATCGATTGCAGGACAAATGTGTGATGCCAGGTTCCCAAAAGACGCAGCAAATATTTATGACGTCACAACTGGCACCGACGTCGACGCTGGCAGCGGTAGCAACAACAATAACCACAACAACAACAACCGCAGCAGCAAAAACCACAATAGCAACAATCGCTACAATCGCAACGATAACAAAATCGAAGGCAAAAGCCAAAGCGATTGCAAAAGGTCATCAAATGCCGAAATCTTAAAGGATATCGATCTCTATTTCTTGCAAGCGCAACTGTACTAAGCGAAACTAAAATGCTGAAAAGTGTGCACGTTTTTTGTATGCAGCGGCTTCGATTATACCGCTAAAAGTTTCGATAAATATCGATTAATATACATTATATCCAATATTTTTTGTATACTTACCAACGAAGTGGTGGATCACAATTTTTTTGCATATACATCCGTATATACATATTTATATATTTAAAGAGAATGTGTAATGAGTGTATTGATGAATGTAATTGTTAATTTTTTTTTTGAATAAGCTCAAATAACATAAATGTAACGGTATTTACATAAAGCATAGAGAAAACATATTTACATACTTGGTATTTACACTGTCGCATGCAAAAGAGAAACCTGATAGAAATATCGGAGCATATATCGTATATTGAATATACACGCATATATATTAAAAATAAACACGTAAAGAGAGTACAAAGCACTTGGAATGGTAAAGAGGAACAAGAAGAAAATAAACGGAATTTGAGCGTATCACTATGTCACACATCATCTGATCTCTGATCAGCGGGAATATTGGATATTCACCCTAACGTTAAGCTTACTATGCATTTTTAAATGTAATATTTTGTGTGTGAAGCCGCGTCGGTTTTGATTTATTTACTCTGTTTCCGTTTCGCTTCACGCAATTTTCAAAACTAAGAATTCAAGCCGAATTTAAGAAATGGAACCTAAAAAAAACCAGAACACCCAGTGTTCGATGGCAAACTATTACGTGTATAAGGCTAAATGGAAAATGAATAAACATGATTTTATATGCATACATACTAAACCAAATTCGGTTGTCTATTTTCTTCATCTTACTTGGGATCAGGTTCGAGGTCCACAAAGCTTGCGCTTTCAGATCGGCACGTGTCATTCGCGAATTCCCAAATTGGCCCAGCTTAATTGGCAATTTTGGTCCATAAGCAGCTTAATCGGACGATTTAATGGGCAGTCAAAAAAGTGCGATAAAAAGATGATGTGGATATTATGCCAGCTAACAATAATCGACGTTTTGGATACCCTATAACTGTATAGTTTAAAAATTAACTTACTAATTAGTTTTATAATTATTTTGTACTTAAATTTAAAGGCTTTTTTTCACTTAATAATGCTGACTTCCGTAGAACTTCCCATCCTAAGCAGTCTCAATGACAATTAAGTCACTAATTGCTGGTGATAGAAAAACTGACAGGCATATAGATGACCTATTTAAATTGCATAAAATGCATCAACTACTAATAAGGCAAATCGACATTGGAGAAATGAATCTCTTTACCTATAAGAGTATACAAAAAAATAACGTTTTACTACGTTTACTTGATATTTAAACTATTTTGAAAAGCTAAACTCAACTGTTTTTGATTTTAACCATTAATTTGAAGATTTGGTAAATCGAGCGTATACTTAATATATCTCTCAATTTTGTATGCGTATACTTGATATTTATCGTGCGTATACTTGTTTTTAGCTGACTCTTTTTCCGCAGTGCACACTTAGACACTTAGATACACAGAAGCCAATTGACAATTGAAACCACAAACATAGCAATCACAAAGGTTACGATTACGGATTGTATTTCCAAGAACGACAAGCGGTACAACATCCGGATCACAATGAACAACGACAACAAAAACAAGAGGTGGTCTTCTAATGGGCGGTAGTGGTGGTGGTGGTGGTGAGGTAGCAGAGTTGAATTGGGTGATGTTTGGTGGTCAGGTAAATGGGGTACTTTGGAAGTGGAATCGGTCTAGAAGAGCAGGTCCTCGTCGCCGTCCTCATCGAGGATGTTTTGCGCCTCCTTGGTCTCGGTCACTTGGCCCAAACGCCGCTGCTCCTCACGTTTTTTATCGGATGCCTTACGAGCCTCGCGTTTCTTATCCTGGATCTTCTTCAGCCGATAGAACTCCTCACGCTCCAGTTCGTCCAGCTCGCTGATGATGTACTCTATGGTTCGGTTGATGCGGGGTATGATCACTGGAAAGGATAACAAATAATTAGGTTATATTATAAATTACATATTTTAAAGAAAAGAGAAAAATCATTAAGTCTTACAGACAACAAAATATAGCAAGCCAAAAATTAAACATTAATTGCAAAATAATACAATATCACACTCATAATTTTAAAATATTATTGAAAAAGACTACAGAAATTAAGTATGCGAAAATTATAAATAAGAAATTAAATTTAAGTTCTTTTATAATGCAGTTTGGATACTTTTAAACTTTTTTTGCATAATTCGAGCACTATTTTTTCTGTCTATTTTGAAATTTTAGTGATATTAAAATGTAAAGCATAATACCTTAAGTTTTAAATAATTTGCCTTGAAAACTAAGTTTTTGGATTTAAGAAATGTTTGTACTTTACATATTTAAGTGCGTAAACAAAATATAAATATATATATATTGTATATAATAAGACCCATGAGAAAAAGCTTAGAAATGGGGTTTCTAGCCCGCCACCCACCGTGCTCAATGGCATTGACTCGCCGGTTGGTGACCTTGATCACATCGTCGAGGGTCACAAAGGAGGTCTGCAACGAGGCCAGTTCGACGAGGAGGCGCACGGCGCACTGGTAGTTCTTCTTGAGCTTGGCCAGCTGCTGACCACCGCGTGCCAGGCCGGCCAACTCGTAGGTGTCCACACCATCCGTATACGGCTCAAACACGGGCAACGTGACCCCGGCCACATTGTCCTTTTTGGTCCTGATCTTGATCTGCGCCTTTGTCACATTCTGCAGCACTATCTGGTTAATGTCGCCAGTGGTGAACTTGACCTCGGCCAACGAGAAGGCAGCCTCCTTCATCACCTGACCCATTAGGGTTTTGGTCTGCAAAATAATCGTAGGTTATAGTGGCACAAGTCCATCATTCAGCGTGTGCTCACCTCTATGATCTTGCCCAGAATCAGGCGAAAACGCATCTGCAGAGCATCTGCTTTCTTTTTCAACAAGCCATGTCCCTTGGTGGCCCCAGCCAAACGCGATTTCATCAACGTTTGGGCACTACAACATTTATACATATAGCATGGATTCAAATCCTACCAGGATCTGTGATACTCACCCACGTGAGGGAAATATAGGCAGGCGATCTTTGGCTGCCATTAAAAATTAAACACTCAAGTAAAAAACTTAAAAAAAAAAATAACAAAAATACAACACGCACCACGCCAACCAAGTCCGAACTATAAATAACAACAACAAAATATTTACTAAATATATGCGAGATACTACGAAAATAAAATAGACGACAAAAAATAAGACGAGGGAACGACAAACAGCACGACAACAAACTGGGCCAGCGAATGAGCGACCTGGCGAGAGAGTGACGATCTCTAGATGGGATACGATGTTATGGGATAGAATGGAATCGAATAGAATCGAATCGAATCGAGTCGGATGGACTCGGATCGGAGGGGCTATTATGGGGGCTCGGAATTGGATTCGGGCCACTCAGCTGTTCCGGAACAGCTGCCACACATTATAACACAGTATATGCGATGATAAAAGGTATGTCCGATATGCAAACACCTGTAACTCGGTGGTTTTTGGGCTTCGGGATATGAAATTTGGTAGACCACCTTTTGAAAACTATTTTATTGTGAGGTATTATAATTATTCTTCTCGGCATTCAATATTTTTATGATAATTTAATTATGAGTTTTTCGTTAACCTATATGAATAACTTGTATATAAATAGTGTTAATGTGGAGGCATGTATTAATAATACCACAAAACACAGAACAGAATATGAATAACTTGTATATAAATTGGTTTACTCTTAAGGCAGTAAAATCAAATCACAAAACAAAGGTAAAACGTTTAGTCGTTAGGGCTAAGCAGACCAGAATAGTTCTCTCAACAAAGATATGTATGAACTTTTAATTAGTTAAACCATAACTTTAACGAATTGATTATTAAAATATATACAAAATGTAAAGTATATAATGCTTTTTAGCGATGACATCAGCTGATCCAAGAGCAAAAATTGTGATGATATAAAATCACTTTGTCAACAGAATTTTAAATATGGGTAAGTTTGACATTCCGGTTGTATTGATCATTTTCCCAAGCTTTTGGATATTCTCACCATATCATGGACTTATAAGTAAGATTCTAAATTTCTTGGCCTCTTAATATTATGGATTTCGGAAAGTTCTCCCAAAGGATTTCCGAGATCGCGATCAACCGCGGATTTCAATGGAGCAACAAAAGGATGTACCATTTGAAGGGCAGTTAGTGATTGCACCCGTTCGATAGTCACTCGATAGGCCGATTGTCATTTTGACAGATTTGTGACGCAGTGATGCCAGTTCCGTTTTATTACCGTTAGCGCAGATTGATTTCAATTGAATATGATTGCCATCAATAACGCACAACAATTTTTGGGGCAAACAAAAACTAGCTGCCACACGCAGATAAACGCACAGCGGCACTGACTTTGAAATACCTTTGTACCCCATCTGTTCGGATGTCTACGTGACTCCGGTTACGGTTACGGTTCCGTCCACGTCCATCCGGAGCAGAGCCACGCAATTTGAATATGCGTCTTGTGCCGTCATGTGACCCGATTTGAATGTACAGAGTGTGTCTATAAAGCACTATTGTCCAGAGAGAAAAAAATTAGTTTTAGTATTGCCAAAACAAATAATTTGTAAAAAATTATTATTAGTAATTATTGTACCTATCTCTGCTATACAAATATTATAGCATGTACTGTTTTATTATTAAATATTTAAAAAAAATACACTGCCTTGTTTTCCCCAGTGCAGTTTACCCATTGTGTGTCAGTGGACACGTGCCATCCCCATTTGGACACAGCCCAGTGGCGATCAAGTAGGGGTATTAATTAAAGTAATGAATATGCATACCAGCGAGTAACGAGGTGAGGAAAGGTCGGAATTCGATGGCACTTTTGGTCAGCAACGGCTTTACGTGGAAACAAGGTCATCTGGGCCATTAGAAAATGTTTCCATACTCAAAAGCTTTAAACATGGCTCAAGATAAATATATATTTTAAATTGCATTTACAGTTTTGACAGCGGCCAACAAATAAAATTTGCTAAATTAAGCATTTTTAAATTCATCCGTAAAAATTAATGATTAAGCGCAGATTAAGCACCTTTTGAAAATTATTATACCTAATTTGGCGTAAAGAAAATGAATTAATTTTAAAACATTTAAAAACACTTCTTATCATGTTAAGTGCATTACCAACTGACACATAAGGACTCCAATATATTTATCCTACCACAAATTTTACGCCTTATTTGCACATACTTTTAAAGGATGTGTGCCCATATATATTAACAGGGATTCTCTCCCTTTTTTTTTAACTTGGCACGTCCTGGCCGTTAAGTAAGTCAAAATCTGTATATAAGTGTGAATACGGGCGTACATTGTACGGCGGGTATAACCTAACAAAGGCGGAATCAACAGTTGGTGCAAATTCGAACAAAAAAGGGGGGTTTTGGGTGGATTTTACGAAGGGAAATCGAGCGGGGAAAACTCTCGATTTTACTGGGCTAACAATTGTATAAGTATTTGTATTTGGGCATAAGTCACGGCCAGGCAATCGTTCACGTTGCGTATACGCATGGCTCACTCGGAGGACACGACAACAACAGGCAAAACAGAGCAACTGTTGGACGGCAAAGCGGGCTCCCCTGCCCCCTTCTTTTACCCCACCCCGAAGGGCAGCATTTTTCTCATGCTTCGGCAATGATGCAAACCCGAGGGCGTACACTGAGCGCAAAAATGGGTACTCCTTGGGCACTACATTACGTACGTACAAATAATCCTTTAATCGTATTCAAAATTATCACTCCGATTCTGGTTAAAAGTTACATTTGCCATCACGATTCGATTTCGTTCAAGTAAGCCTATGCTTAAAATTCCCAACATGTTTTTCGGTAGCAAATATTAATTTATATTTCAACTGATGCTTATTGTCAGATTTTCTTTGTATTACTTTCTGAATCCATTTTGATTGTAAAATTAAACCTATAATAAACTAACAAGCTTTAGTGATCAATGAAGTTAAAGTTTGGTTTTCCTTAGATTGTTTGATTAAAAAATAGTAAAATATTTTTTCGCAAAATATATTGCTAGATATTTTCTCGAGGTGAACATACGGGATGCTGTCGCTGGTGGTTCACTTTTGTCGGCTGCTCCAGCTGCTCCAGTCGCGTTTCGCATCTGAAAGCGCCCGCAAGTAGGTTACACATTTTTTCCCAGCTGAGGAAAACAAACAACAAGTCCTCGAAATACCGTCCATTTTATCCACTTCAATTCGTCGCAAAACTACAGAGTAAGTGGAACTAACGTCTAAATTTCATGTGATCCAACTCGAAATCGGTTTGCCACAGGTGATACGGGGTCGTGTTTGTAATGGTCTTTGGAATTAAACGAAAAGGATGATATGGTACTTTGTGTGGCGGCGCGGGGGGGAGTGTCATTGGGAGCGCCTTTCGATGGGGGTGTGTCATTAGGGCAACCACAAAGGTTGGGGAAAGTGCAATGAGAGTGAGAGACAAAGGTTGAAATTCAAAAGGGCAGAGAGAGTTGCGACTAATTAAGTTATAGAAAAAGTGTCCTTCCCCAAACACTATAAACACCTATGATTATGTATGCGTCAAAAAAATATTTTAAAAAACGATATCAACCTTATTAAATTGTATTTCTAGGTAGAAAAAATCAGTTGTTGATTTTTTTACATTTCGGTTAATCAGGTACAATTTAATTAAACAGAACGAATTGAAAAATTACAATTGAATACCATTTTTTTTAACTACGTTCTATTTCTGCTTGACAAAAGAAAATACTTTATTTTAAGGAAAGAAACAGTTAATTTTTAATGACAAAACAAATAACGAAACAACAACACTTACGAAAATAAAGCTAAAGTTAAAGTTGAACTAAGGTAAAAGGTTGCCTTCTTCGTATAAAAAGAAAAATCATTTTTTTACATAAATACATCGAAGGAATAAACCACAGGTTTACTAACAGAAATCAATCAGATTAAAATTATTATCAAATTATAATATTTTTAGTGCTTAAATTTACAGTCAAAGATATTTAATAAAAAAATAAGATAATTTAAAGGTACTTTTACATATGACTTGACACTGCTCAAATCATTTTAATAATATATGATTCAAAGTATCAATGATAAAAACATATACAAGTTTAAACATATTAATTTAAATATTAATATTAATTACTCACCACCATTTAGGAATTGGTCACCACCCGAAGAAGTAGTGCCTCCGCTAGCTGCGCCACCATGGAGTACAAACAGATCGAATTGGAGGACTGTGACCAGGTGCTGGAGCACCTGCGTCGCTCCTTCTTTGCCGATGAGCCGCTGAACAAGTCCGCCGGATTGTGCCAAAACGGTAGCAGCTGCATCGCTCTGGAGGCTCACTGTGTGGAGGCCATCAAGGATCGGATGAGCCTGATGGCCGTGGACGCGAAAGTGGAGGGCTGCTGCAAAATAGCCGGCGTTGTGCTAAATGGCATTTTGAGGCCGGGAAACGCAGCCAAATCTTTGCAAAAATTGGACAGCACTAGCGACGCCGATTTCCGGAAGATCTTTGAGCTGCTGCACGGGCATAGTCTCAAGTACAATCTCTTCGAACACTTCGAAGTGGGTTCCATTTTCGATGTGCGCATCCTGTCGGTGGATTCCGGTTACCGTGGCCAGGGAATCGCCAACGAGCTGGTCAAGCAATCCGTGGCGGTGGCCAAAGCTAATGGCTTCCGCCTGATGAAGGCCGATGCCACTGGCATATTCTCGCAGAAGATATTCCGCTCCCACGGATTCGAGGTCTTCTCGGAGCAACCCTATGACAAATATACGGACACACATGGCAAGGTTATCCTGCCCGTTGAAGCGCCGCACATCAAGATGCAGCAGCTCTACAAGAGGATCTGTGAGGGAGATAAGGACGACAAGGAGCAGCCCCACTAAGGAGACGACTGGCTGACTCTGATTCGGAACAATAGTCTTTTATATTTTCTACATACAGCCAACGTATTTATTTATAATCGCATTGGAATGTGTTTGTGTGGGTCCACCTAAAGAAATGCAAACATATACGGAAATTACTAGATGGCAGATTACGGATAGTACGTTTGGGGCAGTTCCACTTTTGTTCCCTAAATTGAACATTCTCTGAAATTATATTTCAGTTGTTTTTATAACAAGAATCATATTTTTTAAATAACATTATGTTACATCCCTTTTAAGCGAAGATTTTCTATGCAAGTATCTGTCCTGCTACCAGTTATATTTCCATTGGTAATCCTTCATGTTTTTTAACGATGTAGTTGTTTGCTTTTTTTCCGCTTAGCGAAAATGAATGACAGATGGCATCTTAAACCCAAGGACGCCCAAATAAATCATACTTTTTAATATTTATAATAAACTAAAGGAATAAGAGATCAGGATCACTAAAAAATACTATATTTAAAAATTAACGGCTCCTAATTTATGTCTTAGACTACAAGGTAACATTACAAAATCAAGAAGAATTTACAAAAAAAAAAGAACTATGGAAAGAGATAAAAAGTCCTCTTCAACAATGATTTGCAAATAAATAACATCAAGGTCACCTAAGTGACCAAAAACACGAGGATTTAAAAAAAGGAAGCTCAATTGCACTTCCAACGATAACTTTAAAAAACATTACATGAAGTTCTTATCAACTACATTTTAGGACCTCCTAAGGTTGGCTTAACCATTCCTACTCTTAACGAGTATTTTAAATATTGCATTTGAAAAGAACTCGCTCTTTAATTGAATATGGAATGTCGCAACTTAATAATTATATATGTAAAATATATAAATTATATGGGAACAGAACCAGGAAATACCTTTGGATTACTTTCCGTTTACAGTTTTTTTGGAGCGTAAGTCGATCCACTCTATAACTATAACAGCTGCCTGGCTGGTATTTGCATAAACATTTTGTAAGTGTTGTTTTTTATGGGGACCAACTGCTAGCAATACCTAAATAAAGTACATTGTTGTGCCAAAGTTAACCAAGCAGCTCCTTCTTTAAACCTCCATCTCCCTTTAAAATGTCTCCCTTTAAGGTTCTAATATCACAAGCGCAGATTCCAATCCTCCGTTTCCTATAACCTGGCAACCTGGCAACTGCAGGTACTCCTATTCCTCTTCCGTGCTCCGCATTCGCTTTCTACTCCTTTCACTCACTGGCTGGGGTGGTTTTCTGCTCGTAGATGAAGATGATGTCCTCATCGGTGCCGTAAGCGCGACGTGCCGTGTCCATGGACTCGATGAGGCAACGGCAAATATCTGTGGAACACAGCCAAAAATGAAAATCAATGAATTTATAGCGTAATTGGATGGCACAAGGGTGACTCGATTTGCCCCGAAGTCGATTATGTTTATTAAAAATAATAAAATAAAACAAAATATAAGTTTATACAAGTTCTTTCAAATTGATTTGCTTTTAAGTTCAGGCTCTTAAATATCTTATAGAATAAACGATTTGCCGATTAAAATGTAATAAAAATTCATTAAATTTAAAATTTTCCTCATAAAAAAGTATATTGGAACCTAAAGTGCCTTGGTTTAACTATTTTTAACCACACATATTTAAACCTTATTAACACCAATCTAAGCCTTAAGCAGCCAATTTAAAAAGGGTTTACTTTCTCATCGAGTCACCTTGGTGTTCCTTGAGTACTTACGGCCATCGTGCACCTCGGGATTGTGATAGAAGAGCTTCTTGGCGGCCATGTCGTATCCACAGAGCACCACATAGTGACCGGCATACCTTTTTACACCCAATTGTCGTGTGTTTCGAGCGATGCAAGGTATATAAAGACAGCTTTTCATTTGCGATTTATGAGGTATTTGGGGGGTATTTTCGGGTGGCCTGGAGGCTTATGGGAACTTACCCGAATTTCTCCAGGACATTGCGTTTGCAGACCTCGCAGGTGAGCAACGAGGCATTGGTCAGCAGGATGACGGGTCCGTGGCGGGCCAAATGCCGCAGGATGACCTCCATGTCGACGGTGCGCTGCTCCACGCGCAGTCCATGTGCCCGGGCGTCCTTGAACTTGCGCGTCACCCGACGTTCGTCCTTGTCAATGATCTTGGAATAGTAGGTGTGCTGGGCGTAATTCGGATCGATGCCGAGCGTTTGGGTGAAGTACTCGTGGCGCACCTGATATTAGGAATGGTAAAAATACAGATTCTTTTGATAAATAATGAAATATAATTACAAAGTTTCAATATTATACGCATTTTTAGTACTAACAACAATTTTTTTTAACAAAAGAGGATTCATGATATCCGCGTGTTCTCACCTGGTAGCGCATCAGCAGGTAGCACAGGTCTATGGTCCAGGTGCTGGACCCGAATCCCTCCTCGCCGCAGACAGCCTCAAAGTTCCCAAGGAGCTGCTCCCGCTGCTGCGCCGACAGGATCATGATGATGCAGGATAGTCCGCAGTCCCAATTGTAACGCTGCTGGTAGTGCGTCAAATTGTAGTGCTTGCTGGGCGCCAGTCCGTTCATCCTGGCCAAATCCGTTGGTCCTTGGGTCCTTTTCGTCCTGTGCCCTCGACTGGCTGCGCTGCGCAGGCGAATCTGGCGTCGATTTGGGAATGTTTTGATTTTTCGGGGTTGACTTACGTTTCCTTCTTCCGAGTCTTCCTAACAAGTGTGACCGTTCATTGGGTGAGTGCAAATACACCGTGACTTTTATTTCACACACTTATTAATAAAATTTCGAATGCCAAAACTTAAAAGTTTTATAAAAACTAATTATCTCAAAGTGTTGTAGTCTATTTCATTCCCAATTTTGCGATAACCATTTTTATATGAATGGAGTTCGGGCTATGTTTTTAATCGAAATCAAAAAAATAACCTCTTAAAGCAAGCTTTACTTGAAACTCAACATAAATCGTTAGTTTTGTATCAAATAAAAATTTAAATAAAAATATTAATACTCTGGGTGTTCCCTAAACGACTGAATCTCTGAATTGATGAAATTTGGTCAGCTGTTTGTCAGCTGTTCCATACAAATACAACCCAGAAGCTGCTGAAAATTTCGTTGAATTGTTAAAGATCCAGGATAGACCTACTAATAGTCCCAGCATAAAAATAATCTCCAAATATATGCATGTAAAGGAAGTTTTGACAGTATTGTTAATAAAACCAATAATTCGACTTCCTGCTTATTTTTTTTTAAATCAAATAATTTTGAATAAAATTTTTTTTATTGCTTTGCAAAATTAAAAAAACTTCTAATACGAATACCGTGCGCGAAAAATTTTTGCAAATTGACTCAGCAGTCTGGCAACGCTTAGCTGGGGCACGCGCTATACAGTCTTCCTGAATTTATTCGGTTTTCTCAGGACTTTTCAGCGGGAGAACTCAGTCTGAGTTTTTGGTGTTTGAACTCTGTCAATTCTCAAAATCGTCATTTCCAGAAAAACACCCACAATTACCAACAAACACGCCGCGCAACTTTCAGCCGGATGGCGATGCACAATCTCCCCATTGGTAAACCGGCTGAAACTTGCAACGGCCACACTAGCGCGCTGGCAACATTATTTTAATTATCAGTGTGACCATAATTGTTATTATTTTCACGTGTGGCCCAAACTAGCCAAAAAACCAAGCGCCCGCTAAAACAAACAAATCGTAAACATAGCAGCGAGCAGCCGGTGACCACCGGAAAAAGGAGGTGCTACCGACATCACCAAAATCTCAGCCAGAACGATCGCAAAATCGGCGTCGGCGTTTCCACATAGCCGGAACATCAAGAAGAAGAAGCACGTGTGCGGCGTGCCGAAAAAAAGAACGGGAAACTACATTTAAACCAAGGAGGCGGGAGAGGAAGGATCATCGGAAAACGAAAGCCGCGAGGACATGGTGCCCATCGGAGCCGTGCACGGCGGCCATCCCGGCGTAGTGCATCCGCCACCGCAACCGCTGCCCACGGCGCCCAGTGGCCCGAATTCGCTGCAACCGAATTCGGTGGGCCAACCGGGGGCCACCACCTCATCGAATAGCAGTGCCTCCAACAAGAGCTCGTTGTCGGTGAAGCCCAACTACACGCTCAAGTTCACGCTGGCCGGGCACACCAAGGCGGTGTCGGCGGTCAAGTTCAGTCCCAATGGCGAGTGGCTGGCCAGTTCCTGTGAGTATATCTGAAATCTATTCCTGGGAAGATAATTACTTCCTCCCGAACCCATGGAGGGACTTGGAGCTAGGTGTTGTCCCTTCAAATGCAAACAAAGGATCATACTCACATACATATTCGAGAAGTTTACCAAGTAGTTATCCTTCAGAGTAGTTTCTCCACTTCATCGAGGGGTCACAGAAATCTCTTGCAACCGAATACGTTAGCAAATCTGTATGTAGAAATATGCGTATGATGCGTATATTCCACCCAATGGTTGGAAGAAAGTTTCTTATAAAAACCTTTCATTTACCAAACAATTTTGCCTAACTGCTAGTTTTGATATTAGTCTTTGAATGAAAAAGGGGTTGTCATTTATCGAAGGGTCATGTCAATGTATATGTTCATAAGTTTCATCCGAAGTAGGCTGGTGTGTATTTGATAAGTTCTATCGCACAATGTATAGAATTCATTGTTTATTGGCAGATGGTAGCTTGTTTAGTAGAATTTTTATTGTTTATGAACAGAATGTCAAGTAATCGTTTACCTTACCTAATTATAAGTAAAATTTATAAAATACACATAAGACTTTTAAAATGAAATTTAGCAACTACCTGGGGTATTTGTTTCATTTTATTCCCAACCAAAAAGGTATTACTCTCCTGGAAATACACAAAAAAACGTGAATGACTTATACACTAATAGAGCTTAAAAACATTGTAAGCAATTAAATAAATTGATTTATTCTTATTAAATACTCTCTTTTCCCTTAGCCGCCGATAAACTGATCAAAATCTGGGGAGCCTACGACGGCAAGTTCGAGAAGACCATTTCGGGCCACAAGCTGGGCATTAGTGATGTGGCCTGGAGCTCGGACTCGAGACTCCTCGTGAGCGGCAGCGATGACAAGACCCTCAAGGTCTGGGAGCTGAGCACCGGGAAGAGCTTGAAGACGCTGAAGGGGCACAGCAACTATGTGTTCTGCTGCAACTTCAATCCGCAGTCCAACCTGATTGTCTCCGGCAGCTTCGACGAGAGCGTTCGCATCTGGGACGTGCGCACTGGCAAGTGCCTGAAAACCCTGCCCGCCCACTCCGATCCCGTTTCGGCGGTCCACTTCAATCGGGACGGCTCGCTGATTGTGAGCAGCAGCTACGACGGACTGTGCCGCATCTGGGACACGGCCAGTGGGCAGTGTTTGAAGACCCTGATCGACGACGACAACCCACCCGTCAGCTTTGTCAAATTCTCGCCCAACGGCAAGTACATCCTGGCCGCCACATTGGACAACACGCTCAAGTTATGGGACTACTCGAAGGGCAAGTGCCTAAAAACGTACACGGGCCACAAGAACGAGAAATACTGCATATTTGCCAACTTCTCGGTGACGGGTGGCAAGGTGAGTTTGGAATCTCTACTTCCAGAGGGAGTTATAGTTGTATTATTTCTTTATTATTATTTTTTTTTTGTAAAATTTTAAAGATTTATTGCTCAAAACCTTTTAAAATTAAACTGACTACTGATCAAATACTTCTAATTTGTAATCATGAATTTAATTGCTTATTTAGTATGTAATTTAGAATTGTAAGCATTATTAGGTATTGACAATTCAAGGATTTAAAGAAAAGAAATTTGAAAAGAACCAAAGGTTTATTCACTGTTAACCAAATTAATTTAACTTTCTAGATTAACTTAATTTCTCTATTCATTTTCTTGTACTTCGAATTTAATGTGCATTTTGACGTTTCAGTGGATCGTGAGCGGCAGCGAGGACAATATGGTCTACATCTGGAATCTGCAGAGCAAGGAGGTGGTGCAGAAACTGCAGGGACACACCGACACCGTGCTGTGCACCGCCTGCCATCCCACGGAAAACATCATCGCATCCGCGGCGCTCGAGAACGACAAGACCATCAAGCTGTGGAAGTCGGACACATAGAGCGGGCGACTTGTATCGCTGGTATCCAGCTGGAGGAAGGACGAACGGGCCATCGGCCGGAGCAGCCTATTGGCTGCCTTCACACATACATTTCTTGGATAACACTATGTTAAAGGAAAAATTTAATTAATAATTTTAATATCCCTTTTTTTGATACATAATTTAAAGAAGGAAACCTTAAATTCTACTTTTAAATCACAATTTAAAATTCACATTCTAAGGCAGAAAAGAAAAACCACACAAAAAAAATCGGAAAAACAAAAAAAAACAATTATTAATGTATAAATATTTATTAGCCTACTGTATTGGCCACAAAAAAAGCGATAATATTCCCCAAAAAATGTTTGTAACCTTTGACACAGCCACACACACCCCCACAAAACAATTATGATGATCTTTCGGTGACGAGACAACTAAATTTAAGCAACCACACACATACATATACATAGGTGCTTGGGGCAACACCCGAGCGCCAGAAAGAATATATATAAAATACGAAATGTAAATTTTGAATAAAAGAAAACACGTCCTCAACGTCGCAAAAGATGCCCTTGCATCTTTAGCGTTATTTGTGGCGAGTCACTTATTTGTAATATTTGGATTTTATTTAATTTTTATTGAAGGGTATAAAGGTAAAGTAGGTTCAACGAATATATGTTCAAAGTTTATTTTGTTATGTTGGTTCGGATCGGAGCAAAAACAAAAAAGAAAATGGTCGAAATTTTAAGTATTTGGGAGATTCTATTTGTTAAAAACCCACCAAAAAACCTTGTTTTTTTGTAAAAACATAAAATTGACCTAAGGACGTTGTAATTTGAATATCCCCCGCAAATTGAGTGTGACCCTGGGTCAGCGCAGTTTTATAAGTCAGGGTTACACTGGCCCACCGAAAGTGTGACCGTAAGATGGTTCATTTTGACAGCGGCGCGCAACGGTCACTCAACAAAACGAAAATCGAAAAACCGACGAAACACGGAAACACGGATTCGATTCACTCGTTTCGTTTGGCTGAACTTAACCGAATCCGCGGTCCGAATCGGAATCCTCGTCAATGTGCGCGCCAATCGCCAAAACAATCACCCAGTGAATTTTGGGTCTTGCAAATAATTTCGATCCGCCGCCGTCGCACACTCACATAAACAACCGCACCGCACACACACACACACACACACACATACACATACGTATAGTAGAAAAAATAAAGTTGCTATAAAAAAACAAATGAAAACATCGCGCTCGTGGGAAAATCGATATTCCTTTAACCAAATTGTTAACATTCGCTGTCATTCGGGGTTTTCCAATCGTTAATAAATCATTTTTTTTTTGTCTGTGCAAAGTACGCTGAAAGAGCGAGAAAGAGCGGCGTGAACCGGTGATGAAGGAGAGGTCGAGAGAAAATTAGCAAGTTTATAAATATATATTCCAACATAAAAATTGCAAATATTAATGAACAAGACAAGATCAGCAGCAGCAACAACAAAAACAATTAGGCCCAGCAACAAGAAATTCGAATACGAAAATAAACCAAACAAATCGGCGGGAGCAAAAGAAAGAGAGTGAGGAAGAGCTATTGAGTAAAAGACGGGAGAGGCGCCAAAAGAAAAGTGTATAATTTTCGCGTCACACCCAGAAACACGGAAAACTCCCGCCCACCACCGCCACGCCCCCGACCTTCTGCCACACCAATAACAAAAACAACAGCTAAACGAAATCCGAAGAAAAGAAAAACAGACAGATAAGAATAAGAAACCCAAACATTCGGACACTTACTCTTCTTCTTCCCACTCCGTTTTGGCATGGAAAACATGGTAAGTTAACAAAAAAAAACGTAGTTCTATTTTTAGTTTAAGGTGTTCCATTAGTTAAATCAATAATCAATCACTAAACAGAGGAAAACTAAAGACAAATTTCGTACAATTTAAATTAAAAATAATATAAAATGAACCCCCTGCCTACGCCCTTGGTGGTTAGCCACCCGCTAAGGTAACGTGCCCCTTCTTTTCGACGCCCTTGGGCCGCCTATTAGCACATTTCGGTTAGTCGTTGTTTTTGTTTTTACCGTGTGTGTATGTGCACAGCTGCGGGCAAATAAATATGACTAAATATAGCTTTATTGAAAAATGTTTCTGTAATTATGATACGGACAAAATATTTACATAAACATATGCAAGTGTAGCCATAATAAAATAATAATTTGTTTTTAAATATGCCAGGTTTTTAAGGAGTATGCATGTTAAGTGGGTTTAGTTTAAAATACATAAGGTTACACCTTAATAAGTAAAGATTAAATTTTAATTGGGAAATTATAACTTTCTCTTCGCTCCTATTCATTTTTAAAATCTTGAGACAAAAGCATTTCATAAAAAAGTATATTCAAACTTATAAACATTGTTGTGATAAACGTACAGATTGTACACTTAATCTTTATTATAGGTCTTATTTTATGAGTAGAATATTGTAGGGAAACAATATTAATGCAGTGAAAATGCTATTATTTTGAGCACAACTGTGTGACTGTTTGGACAGAGCTCGCGTGTTGTTGTATTCTTTTGTTCCGTGTAGCATTGTGACCTGTTAACTTGGAAAGTTACTCGGGATCTCGTGACTGTCGTCTGCATTCAATATTCATAGCTAGCGGGAAATGTCCTTGTGCAAGAGTTTCGTCCGCAGTGGTGCCCCTCTTGGCCCCCTATTAACCTCCCGACGGGCACAGCAGTGTGTGTGCTTAACCCTTATGCCAACACTCCCTTGATGTACAGTCACCACAAAAAAAAATAAAGAAAAAACGCCCATTGCAGGATGTTTACGGTCATGCATTTGTTTGTTACTTTCACTCTCTGTAAACATCTTTCGAATGAATGGTTTCATTGTGGAAGAAGGCAACAAAGAAGAATTTAACATTCTGCGATGTAAACACTTGAAAATCAAGAACTGTTTCCGTTTGCCGTAAATGCCGGATTAAACAAATAGATTTATTCCAATATTTTATTTCTAGATTAAGTAGGTTTTAGGACATAACCAATTTTAAAAAATATTTTTTTTTTGCAACCAACTTGGAATGAAGACATTCGTACAAGACCTTGCGATTTGAGATGATGATGATCTCAAAATTAATGGACAGTTTTTATAAAATCAACTAAATAAAGACTAATCAGAATACAGCAAGCATCAAAACAAGAAATATAAATGACTTAACCATTGGTAAGGCGATACTTTTATTACTTTGGAATAAAACTAAGAGCAATGACCATATAAATTGACATTTATTTAAAATGTTACTTTTACAAAAAAGTATAAAACACTTGAAGCCGATGTTCTGAATTGCTGATGCAAATAAGAGGAAATGTAGGCTTTAGATTGTGAACAATGTCCAGTATACACACAATACATATAATAAATCGCTTAGCACACCTTTATCTTGAAGGCATTCTTTTAAGGTAAACCCGTTTGAAGGAATTTTCATTTAATTCTGGTATTAATAAGTCATTTTGGATATATTTTTAAATAACTTAACTTATGAAAGGTTTAACTAACTGAACAGTTTCTTGGTTTCTTACATAATCAAATTAATTCTTGAGGACCATTAATGCACTGTAGATTGCGAAAACAATTTTTATTGACTTAAACCCACGGAGAAGTGCATTTCCAGTGCGACTTGCACTGAACACAGACTTACTTACATTTCATTTGTGGCCACAATTAACGAATGCTGATTGTGTGCTCTGCCGGCGGTTATCTACATTTGTCGGTGTTTGCTCAGCCCACTGCGATAAGCGATTTCTTTTCGCCCTGCCTCTCATTTTCCCAGCCCTCTGTGTGTCTCCAAAACTAGCCGGCACTACCGTCCACTACTCCTCCGCACGAGGCGCGTGACGAACAAAAATAAAAAAGAACCGACATAATGGGACGAACAACAAGAATTGTCACCTAGTATTCAGTACATATCCCTCCTAATGTCCCTATCTACTCGTACCTCTGCTCATCGAGTGGCCACAACCCCTAGCCTAACCTTATGATGTCATGTTGGGGGAGGAACTAAAGCAACCCACTGCCACCTTACAACATCGGAACTCGCACCTCGGTTCCTGCTAATGTCCATATCTTCTTTTTGACATGCTATTGTCCTATCGTTTTATTTATATACTCAAGTGCTTCCGATGCCACTGAATTAGGTGCACAGGAAACTGCTATCTAAAAATAATAACATTGTAACTAATATGTTTCATTGGTATAACCGAAAATTCCAAATGGTACTATCCATATTTACTTGCCAGCTAGAGACACTGAAACAACAACAAAACAAGCAGTAAGTGTCCTTGCCAATATCCCTATCTACTTGTTATAATATGTATTCTGCTTATTTAATGACCATAATGCGCATCTATCTGATCCATGACGACATCTCTGGATAAGTAATAAATAGCAGAACTACTGTCCTACTTAAAGCCGAGTGCAAACGCTCTAAATTAGTCACCCACAGTGGCAGACACTCACTGAACTTACTACGTGAACTCATAGTGTGATTCAAATGATTCAAGAAGTGATTACGACATAATCGTGCGTAATACACAGAAAAAATGATGGTACACAAACGGTTGCTTTAAATTTGTTTATTAATTACGTTATTAACAATTTTTATTTAATCCTGGCACTTAACTGAATTTGTAAAGCTTACATTGTTATAAAATTAAATAGCAAGTCGTTGAATCGTTTCTTACTTATCTAATAATATGTCTATAAAAAATGCAGGAAATGCGAAAAAATATGGGTCAGTTTTTATCAATATTATTTGAAAAGTGTGTAGATCATAAATAAGATATAAGCACTCCCTGAAATCCTATAAAATCACTCAGATCAATTGGCAGCAAAAGAAATCGGTTTAAATCCATCGAGTGAATCGTAAATCACCGAAAAGTCACTTTGATTTGATAAACCACTGAAGTGACGTTCAATGCATCAAATATGGATTAGCTTAGATTTCCGTATTGCCCGATAACTCCTTATGGGCAATACGTAATATTAAGCGTTTGCCGGAGAGTGAGTGTTGGTGATTCTTCTACGTGTACCCCAGGTACATACTACCAACAATGGTTAGCGGCGCTCTGCTCTGCCCTCCGCTGATTGTGTTCTGCGCTTGATAACGTATTTAATTTATTATTATGACGGTGCGCACACACACACACACACAGCAATTTCCATACACCAGTATATACAATATGGGCAGGTGTACCTGACCGATTCCTATGGAGCTTAGTGTACCGGCGACCGTCTTCGTAGCTCGAAGCACGAGAGGAAAAGTCAGAGAACTCGCGTAAAAAATCGAAACGAATCGAATCGAAAACGTGCACCGAATCACAGCGAAAAATATACGAAAAAAAAAACACGAATAATAAATAGAAAAAAAATAAAACGAAAAGGCGCGATTATGGACTGGTGAGCGGGCGGGGTGGTTTTCGCGGGGGAGGGGGGGTGGAGCGAAAAACAAAACAAATCACAACCCATTGGCAATGACTGTAATTCACAACACCTGAAACGATCACCTGTGAACTGCGGATTTCCCATTCATTCAGCCCTGCGATGGACTTTGACATTGACTATGCACAGTGCACAGACAAAAATATTTAATGCGACAACAGCATCGTTTAAGACCTGATATAAATTATATATCATATATCAAACATGGATCATACAATTGTGAAAGTTTTGCTAATTGTCTTTAGTTGAGGAACATTTTTCAAGCAACGATCTATGTGATTTTTTGTATTACGATACTATAGGCACAAATACAATTAAGTTAAAAACCCTTAAAATGCCTAGAAAATTAAATACTAATCTACTAAAAATTGGTTTAAAAAAATTTAAAGTGTTTCCCTTTTTTTTCTGTCACAGATTTCTAGTTAATAAAGCCATGCGCAATATCAATATGATATTATGTCATTTTATTCGGATAATCCCAAGATATGCCCATTTTTTTTCGTGTGTGATTGGTGTAGTTACTTTAATTGACTTCTAGGCCAGTCTAGAGACGTGCTAATTAATGGGCCCTGGCATATAAGAGAAGTGAGAACCGAAAAGAGCTGGCCTGAACTATTAACTTGGCTAATGGAACAGCTTCTCGAGTGGCCAAGTGTCCAAGTGCGTTGACGATGTGACTCAGGGCAGGTGCTTACGATTAGATTTACCTGTACTTAAAGCTTCTCATCGGTGCTTTGGAATTGTCCCCGGGAACAATGTGCCGCGGCAATTAACCAGTCTATCAGCAATGGCATCGCACACTACAGTGGTTATCGCCTGCAAATAGTTTGTAAATCAGAGTTATTTTTTCCCGTTAAACGTTATATATTTAGTGCAATCGTTGATAGATTATCTATTGATTTAACACCACTTGAAACTCTTGTTTTTCCGTATGATATTTTGTCTTTGCTTATAAGTGAACTGTTTGCACTTTCGTTTATTCCCTTAACCCATATATCCACTGTATTCGATTTTGTGCACTGCCCTGCAATCGTTGGAGCGTTGCATTCATTTTCATTTTCTCGCAGTTAGTTGCGAAAAAGTATAAAAATAAAGAAGAAAACAAACAAAACCAGCAAATGAAAAGCGCCATATAATAGTACTATTGTTGAAATTATTGCACCGAGCCCAGTCAGTCAGTCACTCAGACAGTCAGTCCGAATTTGTTGTTTATATAAGAGCGGTAGAGGACCGGACCGGTTATCGCCAGCGATCCAAGTTCATTACGCCCCCAACAACAGAGCTCGTGCTCCCGGGCCGGGCGGGCTATCTGAGGCTTGGTCTCTCCGGAATTGTCGTTGAACCGCCTCCTCCGGCCGTATGATTCATTCACATTGGCAAACTCGATCGCGGATCACTCGGTGATAAGCACACCACGGGTGTCATTGTTGATGTTGTTTTGGGGTTTTCTCTGCGTTTGTCACTGCTGGAGAACTCCAGTTGAGGCTCGGATCGGGCGGGATCTCAAAACCAAGCGATTGAGTAAGTCCAAATAAGACTGGTTTTGCTGACGAACGGCAAATGCGATTATCTAGGATTTCGCAGTTCCCGAAGGCCTTCGCTTATCGTCAACGGATTGTAAATAGTGCTCGTACTCAAGAGTACTCGTACGCTTGTCCCCGTAGCCATTTTCTCCGGGTGAAGAGTGTCTTTATCTGGCTGGCTGAAGTGCCACAATAGTCGGCCCAACTACAGTGGAAATCTGTTAAGGCGGAGCCAAATAAATGTAATATTTATAGGAAAAACATTAAAATTAAATCTCTGTTTAAGCACAAAGTTCCTGTAAAAGATGTAATCTGTTAAATTTAAGGAGTTTTTTTTAATGCAATTTTTTACATATCCATGCATTGTTTGTAGAAATAACCCTTAAAGTTACTAATCTAAATGTTAGGACTTAGTTTTTTGTATTAAGTCGAGATCTTTTTTAATACAAAATCTGTCTGTTTAAAAATGCCAGTTATCTCGCCAAAGCCAAATATATATATATATTAACTTAAGAGGAAGTATTTTTGCGAAAGTTTAAATGTGTAAACAAGATAATTACAGCTTGAAGTTTAAGGACGTACCATACGAATGGAATTTAAACGATAAGCAACGTTTGAGTATATTTTTGAAAACCAGGGTGACTGTTGAGCGGTATGATACTGCGAGACTTTCCAAGAAGCAGAAATTCAGAAATAAATACCTAGAGAATGGCAATTATTCCATTCTTAGAACCTAGCCCTCGATATTCTCTTATCAACGCACTGCCCAACCTCCCAAATTTCCGGGGTTCCTGCCCACAATTTGTGGATAAATCGATATGGGGCGTGAGTAACTTTATGTGGGCCCTTGCATCGGAAAACGCCCCAGACACACTGGTCGACACTCCCGTGGGATATTTGAATCCATGGAAAATTTCGCTGGCATTAGTGTTCCGCTGGTCAGCGGTTTTCTTCATTTTTCCTTGGGTCAGTGTGGGCTGAAGTCCAACCAACCACATGAATCACGCAAGTTCAAATGATAAGTGTCTGAGTTTCCGACTTTACTCTGTCATTCTCCTTTTGTTTAACTTCCTCACCCGGCATTCGTCACTTTCCTAAAGGTTCGTTGTGTGTTCTATAGGGGTTCTATATATATAAATATATGTATATATATTGTATTTATGAATTGATTTGCTTATTCTCTCTCGAGAGTTTTGGTGAATTCAATTTTATTTGATTATTTCTTGACAATCAGCAGTCGCTGGTTTCTATTGCTTGTAGATGGCACACTAAATTTGTTTTAATTGATAATTTTATTTGACAGGCGGGGGGTGGCATTATTCGGCTAAGGGTAAGAAATGCGAGTCAATCATGCATTGCCCAACGGATAATGTATATATATTGGACAATTTATTGATTACTGATCGATGATAATGAAGAACGCGAGTCCTTATCGCTAATTTGATTTTGGGCTATCTTTTGAATGCACTCAAAAGTGTCATTCAAAGACTGAATTATCTAAACATTTTCTGGTATCCCCAGGTTCGACTATTATACTCATTTGCTTGCTCATTTTTCTTTTTTTAAATACTTCTAATCATCTCACGCTTAGTCATTAAGAATAGAACAAGCAAATGGATACATTTGCAAAAACAATATCATTCGGATATCGATGGGCACTTTGCATACACAAATTTATAATGAATGATATAAATAAGTATATGGAAGTTGCTCAAATGATCAGACGTTATCTGCGTGGCCAACCGAAAATACAGCCAGAATTTCGAGGGCATCAGCGCCACCAGTAATGCGAATGAAAATTTAAAAAGTGTAGCAATTGTTATCAAAATCATTGGCATTTGAACTCGCTCAATTGCTTCACAAATTATTATACGGGCTTTATGGTGGAGAATCTGTTTGGAGAATATAAAGAAAGCTGACTGGCTGGTTGGCTGGCTGGTAATATGATCAATGGATATGGGCCGCCAGGCACGCGATTGCTAATGATTAGCATGTTTTAATGGCGGTTACATGGAACGCCCATTCACTCGGTTCTAATTCAATCATATAACGAAAAATGTGACCGATGTGAAAGGTTAAAAAAATTAAGCACCGCATGGTCGGCACTAATTAATTTTAAATGCCAGATTGCGAGTCGCAGAAGAGAGATGCCAATTTTCATTGGCATTTTAGTTTTGTTTGTTTTTTTTCGAAATGGAAAACATTTAAAAACACCGGAAAGTAGAGGTTGTGAAATTTTAAAAAGCTTTTTTATAATCACTAAGAAATACAAAACTCGAAAATTCCGTTGGTGTTGGTTTTCGTTTTTCGAAAAATGAAATTCATTTAAAACGTTTTTTTTAACATACTTAAAATTTGATTTTTATTCTTATTCTATGTAAAGTTTTAGTTAAAAATCTGTATTTTAACCGCCTTTTTATCTTTTATTATAATTATTCAATCCTATTCCCCATAATTTCGACAACACTAGTGCAAGTGACTAAAATTTCGCATTATTTTTGTTCCATTCACAGAAATGTCTGACCAGGAAACAGAGCTGAGAGTCTTAAATGCAAGCAAGCCAGCGGCAGCAACCAAGTCCAAGTTCACCAACAGCTGAAGAGGAAGGGAGGAGCAAACGCCACCGCACGCCCAGGAGCTGATAGAGGATTCGGAGCACAGCTTATCGAGCCGGGTTGCCTGTGCCTGGGTCAACTTCTGTTCCGCTCAGTAGTCCGCTCAATCGCAAAGATTTAAGCACAAACAACGTACAGAAACTATACATTTGCAACTGACTCATTCACAGTTTGAGTTGGAGAACGAACGAACGAACGAACAAACTAACAAAATAAGGCGTATAATTGAAAGGATTACGGATAACCAATTACGACGGATACGCCGCAGCACAAGTCTACTTAAGGCAGGAGGACTATAGCCATTTAAGATACGATACTACACTCTACCACATCATACACCACACACCGCACACAACAAGATGAACTCCACCACAAAGCATCTGCTGCACTGCATACTGCTCATCACTGTGATAGTCACCTTCGAAGTATTCTCCGGCGGTATTAAGATTGACGAGAACTCGTTCACGCTCGTGGATCCATGGATTGCATACGGCCAAGTGGCCACGGTTCTGTTGTACTTACTGCGCTTTCTCACGCTCCTCACGCTGCCCCAAGTGTTGTTCAACTTTTGCGGCCTGGTCTTTTACAATGCCTTTCCCGAGAAGGTCGTCCTCAAGGGCAGCCCGCTGCTGGCGCCCTTCATCTGCATCCGTGTGGTCACGCGCGGCGATTTCCCGGACCTGGTGAAGACGAATGTCCTGCGGAACATGAACACCTGCCTGGACACCGGACTGGAGAACTTTCTCATCGAAGTGGTCACGGACAAGGCGGTGAATTTGGCACAACATCGACGCATCCGTGAGATTGTGGTGCCCAAGGAGTACAAAACGCGAACGGGGGCGCTCTTCAAGTCGCGGGCACTGCAATATTGTTTGGAGGATAATGTCAATCTGTTGAACGACAGCGATTGGGTTGTCCACCTGGACGAGGAGACGCTGGTCACGGAGAACTCAGTGCGAGGCATCATTAACTTTGTGCTGGATGGCAAGCATCCGTTTGGCCAGGGACTGATCACCTATGCCAACGAGAACGTGGTCAACTGGCTGACCACGCTGGCGGACAGCTTTCGGGTCTCCGATGACATGGGCAAACTGCGGCTGCAGTTCAAGCTCTTCCACAAGCCGCTGTTCAGCTGGAAGGGCAGCTATGTGGTCACCCAGGTCGGTTATTATTCCCCATCCACCCCTCATTATTATCCCCTTTGTGGCAAGGAAAATGAGTGGGCTCTTGGGGAATTCTATGAACTTTCCCATGGGTCTTCTATCACGATTGACAGCTCCCTAAGCCCCCAAAACAAAGTGCGATATAATTCTAGCACTTACCAAATGAAGGGGAAATTCTGGGCTTGGAAGGGGTTAATTGACTTGTGTTTTTGTTCTATGCACTTAAACCAGAATGTACATTTTATCTACTGCTTTCTGTAGTTTTATTTTTACTTGCATAACGAGCAGCAAAGTCAAGTCATTTCTGGTCGTCAATTTTCTGTTATCAACACACTTGAAGAACCCTATTATAAAAAGTTGTTTTATGTCGCAATCAATTCCTAGAACTACGGAATGTTTAATCAAACAACTCATTGTTTTTTTTTTTTTTTTTTTTGTTTAAATTCCAACAATAAGTTTTATACTTTTGATTTATGAACTATACTATAATTCAGACACCCTTGGTTTTTAAGATGTGAGTTATTTTGAATTGAAACATTTTCATTTTATTATAAGTCACTTGAAATTGTTTATGGATTATTTAGAGGGTTATTCAAACTTCTTTCTTTTAGTTATTGCTTACAGTTAGAATAACAATATAGAATGTTTTTCTTGGCCACAAATCGACCCAAATCATTGCATTTCCTTGTTTCCTTTCAAATGAAACATACTAATACCCTGTACTTTTTTCTGCAGGTGGGTGCCGAGCGTTCGGTGTCCTTTGACAACGGAATCGATGGCTCGGTGGCCGAGGACTGCTTCTTCGCGATGCGGGCCTTCAGCCAGGGATACACGTTCGACTTCATCGAGGGCGAGATGTACGAGAAGTCGCCGTTCACGCTGCTCGACTTCCTGCAGCAGCGGAAGCGATGGCTGCAGGGCATCCTGCTGGTGGTGCACTCCAAGATGATACCCTTCAAGCACAAGCTGCTGTTGGGAATCAGTGTCTACTCGTGGGTCACCATGCCGTTGTCCACGTCGAACATCATCTTTGCGGCACTGTATCCCATTCCCTGCCCGAATCTGGTGGACTTTGTGTGCGCCTTCATTGCGGCCATTAACATCTATATGTACGTGTTCGGCGTAATCAAGTCCTTTTCGCTGTACCGCTTCGGATTGCTCCGATTCCTGGCCTGCGTGCTGGGTGCGGTGTGCACGATACCCGTGAATGTGGTCATCGAGAATGTGGCCGTCATTTGGGGTCTGGTGGGCAAGAAGCACAAGTTCTACGTGGTGCAGAAGGATGTGCGCGTGCTGGAGACTGTCTAGGATATTGTGGAACTGGAGAGGTGGGGAGGGAGTCATCAAGTAGTCATGGCCATCATATCGCTCTAAAACTAAATCCTTTCAACATCCCTAAAAAACCAAATGAAACAAAGCTAAAAACGAAAGAAATGTCGCACAATTTGGCCAGGTCCAGTGTGTTGTCCTGTCACTATCTGATTGATCTACTTTATTTGTACATTTTCTAAGCATAAGACTACTCACCCCCACATAAACCTGCACAGCACACAACCGCACACACGCATACAATTGTTGTTTCGTTCTAAAAATCATGATCATTCATAATACCTATTGCCAAAAATGAAGGAAATAAATCAGAGAATAGAAGGTTATTAAAACGCAAAGGAACAAATGTTATAGACAATGTCTTGAAACGAAATCGTTGAAAGTGCACCACTCACCGGCAGTAACAAAATACCAACAGCAATTTGGGGAATTATACCGATCCAAGAAGCACACACAACACACAAAAACTCTCCATTAAGTGTAATTTCATTATAAATATATTTTTTTGTATAGTCTGTAGTGAAAAAAATGCGCTATATTTATATAAATATAAATATTGTATGTATATTGTGTAGATTTATTATTATGATTACGATTATTTAAAAACATGTACATTAATGTATTGTAAATTAGTAATCTGTTAATTGTCATTCACACCGAAACCAAGGATAAAAGAAAAGCGAAGCAAACTTCATTGTTTAGACTTATGTACTTACATACATGTGCAATTATCGATGTACTTTGTGTAATTGTTTGACCTATGTAAATATGTCATTCACTCCAAAGCTTATACCCGTAGGCCCAGCGGATAAAGATCGGAATTTGTCCGTTTGCATTGGGAAGTCGTCCGTTCCGTTCACTGCAGGAAAATCGATTGTGGTGTGAATGATATGATCGTGATTAGTGAAAGAGGTCCTGGATCATCTTCATCTCAGGGCCCCCGTCGAATTTCTCTGTTCTTCTTTTAATTCGTAGTACTCTGTTTTTAGTTATCAGTTACCATTTTTCTTTTTGTTTTTCTCTTTTCGTCATTCTGTTTAACTGTTATCGGTGCTTTGAGAATCACACCCAAAAACTCACAATTCCCAAAAATATGGAACACGTGCATTGCAATCACCTCGTAAATCCCAAAAGAGCGCAAAAAAAGGATGTCGCACACACACAAACACCACACTCACACACACACACACACACACACATTAAACTGTTATGAAAAAAGAACCAAATACAAAAACAATAATAAAATGTCAAAAATATAATTACTTGCCATCTTTTTATTGGGGCTTTTGGGGGCTATTACCCAGATAAAATGTGTGTTTTACACAAACGCCCTTAAAAAAAAGAAAACAATATTATTTAATCATTTTTCCAGACTCTTTTTTTTAAGAGCTTTTGATAATGCATCCTTACATATATATATTTTTTTTGAAAACAAAAGTTGCCCATCTATTGATATTCTGTCTTAATTAAAAGAACATTTAGATCACACTTATACACATACTTATACGTTATATTTAATTCGGGCAAAGATTATTAATGCTAAGATCTAATAAAAAAAGTTGTATTCATAAAAAAAATATATATATCCTCAAGAAATTAGTTCCACTGTATACAAAACATATATTTTGGTAGATCTCCGTATACATAATATACCCATCTCTCTCGTAATTGTGCAAACGCTGCAAAATATAGTCCTTTTCCTTTTAAAATAGTACACAAACTAGAAGGTTATATTACTAGACTTGCCTTTTAATGAGAAGTGCAGAATTCCTACGTACTTCTTACAAAACAAAAAATTATATATATATATATAAGTGTGTATGGGGAACAGGACCAACAGCTTGGCTTAAATAAATAGGTAAAAATTATGCGATGATTTCTAACTGAATGGATGGGATTCTGCCAAGTTACCAGCACGTTGCAGTCGAAAATCTATTTAGATCACCCAAAAATGAAGTGGTGCAGATTATTGGATGCTACTATATTGTTAATTACTATAAAACATCGATAAGAAATACAGTCTTGGTTGGAATATGGATTCTGGCAATAACATACACGTATGAAAAAAAGACTATGATATAGCTACTTGGGGAGTCCTTCCTGCGGCCGGTCCACTTGCGTTTCCCAGTTCTGCCCATCCACATCCAGATAAGTGGTGCTTGCATTTCGTTTCCTTGCCATATCAAAAGAACTTCCGCCTGGGCGTGGCAAACGCTAATCCCGACATTCTGTAAATCGAAGACAAATACTTGCATTGCTTGCGTACAATATAAATTATTCTTGCCCACTTTGTTAGCTTGCACCCATCGAAGTCCTCCAATGCGCCGTTCCCACTGGTGACCGGCGTGGATTGGTTCTTCTGATCGAGCTGCGATTGCTGTGGCGAGTCCACCGCCTGGCTGACCATATCGGACGTGGAGAACGCAGCCACGTTCTCCTTGGCCGACTTCTCGTCGGGCTCACCCCCACCAGCATTGTCGGGCTCATCATCTTCAGCATCGTCGGGCTCATCATCCTCAGCATTGTCGGGCTCATCATCCTCAGCATTGTCGGCCATTTCAATGTCCTCCTCGTCGTTCTCCTTAATTTCCATAGACATTATTGAATGGCTATCGTCACCCTTGGCGTTTTCCGGCGGCGGCTGCTGGCCAAGATTGATCGGATTGTGGCAGCGCCCCTTGCAAACGCAGCCCTCGACGCATACAATGCTGCCCACAAAACAACCACATCGCCTGGAGTTGCACTTTTTGCGACACCTGCAGCCCCTGCCGCGTTTGCCGTCTTCCGAGACCTGTGTGGAGTTCAGTGATTGGGTGGATGCATTCCCAGCCGACGTGGCACTGGCATCCTCCTGGTCATCTCTGGGCACCGTCGCCTGGGACTGCTGCTGCTGCGACAGATTGCGATTGGAGGTCGTCTGGCGTGTCTGACGTGAGGCCAAGAAATATATAAATCAAGTGCAAGTTTTAATTAATTTATTGAAGGAGGGGAATGAGCAAACCAAACCCACCTTGTATTTGGACGTTAAGGGCTTCCACTCGGGATCGCTGTCGCTGTCGAGAATGCTTAGTTCGTTGTCCTCTACCATTATCACACTTTCGTCGGCATCCAGGGGTTCAACTTTCGGTACCCTGACCTTCGACTTGGTATTGGCTTTGAGCGCGTCCAGCTCCTGCTGCAGTGCTTCTCGGCTGCTGAGCAGTTCCTCGAGGATCTGCTGGCGTTGCTGCTCCACCTCCGCTGGTGGCTGGCATCCGGCTGATCTCTGGTTGGCCGTCCTAATCAGAACGGCCACCTTCTCCTCGTAGGCGCGCTGTAGGGCCAGCATTTGCTCCTCATGCTCGACTTGGGCCAAACGGAGACGTGTGGTGGCAGCCAACTGCTGCTCCTGGGCCTCCAGCAGCTGCGAACGCTGCTCATCCAGGGCGGTGCGACCGAGCACCTGCTGGCGTCGCTGCTGCACCAAGGTCTTGAGCAGCTGCTTGTTTACAAGGCGCGACTCGCCAATGCTTTGGACACCCTCGGCCACGGAGCGAATGCGGCTATCCAGATCGGTGGGGCAGACCTTCTGCTGCAGATCGGCGATTTGGGCGTTGCGCATCTCGAGCTCCTCCTCGAGATTGGCTAGCAGGCGGGCCTGCGCCTGGGCCTCGGCCGGATCGTTGGGCCTCTCCTGCTGCATCATTTGATAGTGATTGTTGATCACTGCCCGGTCCTCCATCAGTTGCTCCAAACTGTGCTCCGCATCGATCAGTGAAAGTATGATCTCCACCTCCCGATCCACCCAACTGTCGGTCTTCATCGAGTGGACAGCACTGGAGCCAGAGCCTCCGTGATCCTTGGCGTATTTGTATCGCTGGGTCTGCGCCGAGGCCTGCCGTTCGAGGGCCTCCTTGAGGCGCTTGTTGGCCGCCAAGGCCTCATCGCACTTGCGCTTCAATACCTGCCGCTGCTTGGTGTGCAGCGTCTGCTGGCGCAAAATCTCCGACTGCATCTTGCGGTCCTTGCTCTTCAGCTGGGTGAGCTCCTTTTCGCGCAGCATCTTCCATTGGCGGAACTTCTCGGACTCGCCACGCATGGCCCGTATCAGTTTGACCTTGGACTCCTTCATGGCCCGGATCTCGCCGCTCAGATTCTGAATCTTCTCGCGCTCCTTTTCCCGCATCTTGAGCATGTTGGCCTGGGTGAGCAGCTTGCGCCGCAAATCGGAGATCTCTTGCTCCAACTGCTGCAGACGCTTGCGTCGCTCCTCGGCAATTTTGGCCGAGGTCTCCTTGCTCTTCATGTTGCGCAGTTGGTCCATGAGGTTACGCCGCTCTGCCTCCAGGTCATCGATCTTCTGGTTGCACTCACGCAGCTTGGCATCCTCGTTCCCGTCCTCCAGCTGGCTGTAGTTGCGAGTGATGCGCTCGTGCAGCTCCTGTTTGATATTCAGCTGGCGGTTGATGCTGCGCAGTTCGCCAGCGAAGTTCAGCTGCTTGTTGGTGAACTCCTCCGAGTGGGACTGCAGCATTTCGTTGGCTTCATCGCCGCCACTGCTGGGGCCGCCGTTCTCGTCCCTTTCGGAATGCGAGTGGCCACTGTCGGCAGTAGTGAGATGCTGCTGGTGGATTGTTTCCTGGTCCTGGGACTCCAGTTCCGCCTGGGTGCGCTGGAACTCGTTGTCCACTAGCTCTATCAGTTGGCTGATCTCCCGCTGTCGATCCTGGCCATCCGCATCTCCGTCTCCGTCCTGCTGCGGATCCAGTTTGCCCTTCAGCTGCAGCACTTGGCTGCGGATTTTATCGTGAGCCTGCTCGACGATGTGGGCACGCATCTCCTTCTCGGTGAGATCGACCAACGTGTGGTGTAGCTCCTGCTGCAGTTTCTTAATCTGATCCTTCTGGCTGCGCACTTGCTCCCTGAGCCGTTTAATCTCCGCAGCACTGGCCATGGAGCCAGCGAACGACTCATCGGTGGGTAGGGGCCCCAGACCGGCGTCTCCAACTGCACTGGATATGGAGCTGGTCATCTTGCCGCCCCCTAAAAGCTCTATACGCAGCTTCTGAATGATGTCCTTCAGTCTATTGACCTCCGCCGCATGCGGATCGACATTGACCACCGGCTTGTTCTTGATCTGCAGGGCCCGATCCGCGTAGCGCAGGGTGCTCAGCGTCTCGGCCACATTGTAGTCCGCCGGACTGACGCAGGCGATCATCAGGGTGATAGAGTTTCCGCCCAGGGAGTCCTGCAGCAAGCGCGTCAGCTTGGACTGGCGATAGGGTATGTAGCCAGCGGCCTGGTTAGCTGAAATGGGTATCGAGAATTAGTATCCAAAGGCCTGAGCTGTTCGAAATTAAAGGGGGCAATATAGTGATACAAAACCTGATATTTATTGCTCAATGATGATAAACTTAAGGAAAGTCTTTGTTAACAGTTATTTTGTTACAATTTTGTTTAACTCGAAAATTTGAAATTAAATATAAACGATTGTTTACTCCATAGAGAATATTAGATTAACATTTTTTTTATAAATCAATTCACCGAAAATCAAAGGATTAATAATTTTCATACAAATTAAGGACTAAGAATGAAAAATAAAACACAACCAAATGATTTTTATATAACTATATAAACAAAATATTAAATTTTTAATTCCATAAATAGTATCTGATAAAAATGTTGCATTTAATTAGTTCTCCAAAATAAAAAAAAAATAAAACAAAAATGAAAAAAATATATAAAAAAATAAAACGTGTTCTAAAAACAATATCAGCTTACAATGATAATTAAATAAAGAGTACAAATTTTAATAAAATCAATATGCCAAAAATGAAGGGATTCCTCCAACAACAAATAATGGAATGGAAAATAAAACCAAACGATAACTAATACTATAAACAATAACAAATTGGTTTAAATATATCTTAAAAGGTGGCTTCGAGAGCAATTTTAAAACCATCTTTTCAAAAAAAAAATCAAAAAACAATCTTTTCAGCTCGGTATCTGGATAGTGATTACTTACAACCCAAGGCGTTGATCACATTGCCCAAGGCCAACAGGCCTTTGTTGATATTGACGCCCTCCTTGAAGCGATCGCCACTGGCCAGAGTTTTGGAGCAGCGTTCCGAGCCCGCCAGATCCACCAGATTGAACCGGGATGTGGTGACCGATTGTCTACGGCAGAAACGGGGAAACATGAGTGATTAGGGATGCCCACGATTATGGCATTCGCCCCACATACTTGCCATCCAGCTTGGTGGCCTCCAGGGTCAATGTGAAGATGGCGTGCGATCGCGAGGATGTCTCATTCATGGCTGTGGCGGCCACAGCCCGTCCGGCGGAGCCGCGCATCAGGTGTTCGGTCACCTCCTGGGCGGACTTGACCTCCAGTTCTGTGAGGCCCGGCATGACCACCCGGTTCTTGACCTCTCTGATGTCCACCGTGGCCTTTTCGCGCTTTTGCGTCGAAAAGAGATCGTAGAACTGTTCCTGGTAGAGCTCCACAAAGGAGCAGGTGACCACAAAGCGGAATTCCTGACGCATTTCCTCAATGGCAAGGAATATGTTGTGAACGGCGCGTGGTATAACGCCCACATCATCGTCCAGCACTCCATTGAAGGCTGTGCCCATGGTATACGTTTTTCCGGAGCCCGTTTGGCCATAGGCTAGGATCGTCACGTTATAGCCGCTCAGAAACTTCTTCATTTTGGCTTCAACGCAGGACTCGAAGATATCCTTCTGGGAGTCCCCGCTGTCGAAGACATGATTGTATGTGTACGACTCAGTCCGGTTCACCGTAACCTGAGGTGATCCATCCGGCGACCGCTCCACCGCGATCCGGCAGCCGCGATCCAACTCCGATTGCACCAACGGACGCACGCGCAACGCCACGGCGACCGAACTGGGATCCTCGAAGGACATCTGGTGCGGGTGGGGGTGGGTATAAAAAGGATAACTTGTGTTGCTGCCATGAATGCTTGGCGCCATTTTCGTCAGCCACTCACCTTGTCACCAGAACAGCCGCTTTTGTTGTGATTCCGGTGTTTGGGGGGGCAAAAATGAAGGAATAGGACACCACTGGGAAACACTGGACTCGTCTAGATGGTCGCGATGGAACGAAACACGGTACTTTCAACAATTTTGATTTTAAGGGGCCTTATCTTCAAGGAATGCGACGCTAGCGGCTATCCTACAAATGCATTGCTGTCGGTATTTTCAAAAAATGGCGGAGATATCGATTGGTTGCAGTTATCGAATTGGGGCCCAGATGATTTGCTTTAGCGGCTTGTTTATCGCTACTATTCTAATTTCTTTTTTGGTTAATTTTGTTTTGGATAAAATAATAATGAAACTCATAAAATTCAAATGTTTTTTCAAATGGTAGTGTGAAAAAGAAAACCAAGCCAACTGTTTAAAAATTATGTTTTAGAGCCGAGCAACTACTTTGTTTTTTTTTTTCAATATATAAACTTTGCTTCGTTTTAAAATCTTGTTGAACTTATTCTTCTATTGCAAACAATAATTAAACATAATACAATAAATTGGCTTACATTTTTTTGATCACGGTATAGCTGCATGAAATCTTATTTAGGGTTTTGGAGCAAAATTCGTAAGAGTTCTTTTGTTATAACTTAGCCAAAACTAGACGTATGGCCATAACAGTGACTATTTTGTAAAGCTGGCGACCTATACTACCCATCCACATTCGGTTAACATAAATAAATTTTGTTTTGGTGCAAAAAAAGATTTTTAAAAATCAATTTTTTTAAGTAATTCATTTTATGGCCAAATTTTGCACTTTAGATAAGTTATTATTTTTTTTTTGAAAATTTGAAAATATGAAAAAAATTTTAACTGGGAACGCCATTTGACAGAGAATTTAATGACGAATTCACCGAGGTAATAGAAAAACTGATTTTTAAAGTTTTTTTTTTGTGTTTTTGAGACTTGTCAAAATAAGAAAATCCGTAAGAGTCCTTTTGTTGTAACTTGGCCAAAATTGGACGTATAGCCATAAAAGTGGCTGTTTTGTAAGGCTGGCGACCTATACTACCCATCCACAATCGAGGCAAAATCCGATTTGACCAATTTTTTGAAAAAATGTAAAAAACTGAAAAATTGTTCACTGTGAATGTGTTGAATGGAAATTTTATGATGAACTCAACTCAACCTTTGACAAAAATTTCCCAGGTGTTGTGATTCGAAACCCCATCTTTAAAAAGTGTTTGCAGTTTGGTTTCACTTGAGGTTTGTCAAAACAACGTCTTTTAGGCAAAATAGATAAATCAAGCTTTTTACCGCTAGCCTTTTTGAGGGGGCACCGCTATAAAGCTATCGATAAGTAGGTTCACAGCGCTGCGGTTTTATCGCATTTTTGAACAATCGCCACAGCCACAAACAAGTTGCGATTTTAGTTGATTTAAATTTAGAGGCAAAAAGAAAGAAGGAACAGGCTGCAGGACATGGAGAAAGTGGCGCCGCGTATCAAGGTGCTGGAGGAGGCGTTTGACGGCAATGGGAACGGATGCGGCAGCGTGGAAGCCACCCAATCGGCCATTTTGAAAGTGCTGACGCGGGTGAACCGCTTCCAGGTGCGCGCTCGCAAGCACATCGATGATAACTACGTGGAGTTCATGCCCAACCACACCTCGCCGGACACTTACCTGGAGGAGTCGGCCTCCCTGACCCGGGAGATCCACGATCTCCTGGAGACGGTGGGCTCCGAGGGCTTGGGCGCCCTGGAAGAGGCGAATGCCAAGTTGGCGGACAGCGGCAGGCAGCTGAGGGAGATCCTGTTGGGCCTGAGAGTCAGCGAGCATGTGCTCAAGATCGACGAATTGTTCCGGTGCGTGGAGGAGGCCAAGACTAGCAAGGATTTCCTGGTTACCCTGGACCTGGTGGGTCGTTTATGGGAGTTCATCTACGGCGACGACTCGTCGGTGGCCACGCCCGAGGTGCGACGCATCTTCAATACTCTCGATTGCTACGAGACATGCAAGGTGAAATATCATTGTCAGGCCTACCTGCTGGAGCAGAGCCTCCAAGAGCGCTTCGATCGGCTGGTGCAGCTGCAGTGCAAATCCTTTCCCACATCGCGCTGTGTCACGCTACAGGTGAGCCGGGATCAGGCGCAGCTGCAGGACATCGTGCAGGCCCTCTTCCAGGAGCACTACAATCCCGCACGCCTCTGTGAATTCCTGCTGGACAACTGCATCGAGCCGCTGATCCTTCGGCCGGTGATGGCCGAGTACAGCGAAGATGTCGACGGTGGCTCCCACGTCCGGCTATCGCTCTCGTACGCCACCAAGGAGCCCAGCTCTGCCCAGCTGCGTCCGAACTACAAACAGGTCTTGGATCACTTTCGACTGTTGCTGCAAACGCTGGCCGGCATCAACAGCAGTGTGTGCAGGGAGAAGCATGTGTTCAGCATCATTGGCGATCATGTCAAGGACAAGATGCTGCAGCTGCTGGTGGATGAGTGCCTGAAACCAGCCGTACCCGAGACCATGGAGGAGTATCAGTCCTCAACGCTGTGCGAAGATGTCACTCAGTTCGAGCAGCTGCTGGCGGACTCGTTCCTCATCAATCCCGAGCAGGATCGCGCACTGGGGCAATTTGTCGAGCAGTACGAGACCTACTATCGCAACCGACTGTTTAGTCGGGTTCTGGAAACGGCGCGCGAGATCATCCAGCGGGATCTGCAGGACATGGTGCTGGTGGCGCCCAACAACCTATCCACCGAAGTGGCCAGCGATCCCTTCCTCTTTCCACGCTGCATGATCTCCAAGAGTGCACAGGTAGGCCATGTAATGCCCCCAACTTTCAGTTTCCTAATACCCACTATTCATTTTAATATTTAAGGACTTTGTCAAACTGATGGACCGCGTCGTACGCCAACCAACCGAACAACAGGGCGAAGACGGAGCCGATCCTCTGGCCGGCATCTTGTCCGTCATGCTGCACACCTATATCAATGAAGTGCCCAAGGTGCACCGCAAACTGCTCGACAGTATTCCACAGCAGGCGGTGCTGTTCCACAACAATTGCTTGTACATGACCCACTGGGTGGCCCAGCATGCCGACAAGCGCATCGAAAGTATGGCGGCGCTGGCCAAAACGCTGCAGGTCACCGGCCAACAGCATTTCCGCGTGCAGGTCAACTACCAGGCCTCCATTTTGATGGATATCATGCAGGGCTTCGAGTTCGAGAGCCCGCACACGCTGGGCTCCAATCCGCTAAAGCTGGTGCGCCAGTGCCTCCGCCAGCTGGAGCTGCTTAAAAACGTGTGGGCCAATGTGCTCCCGGAGACGGTGTACAATGCAACCTTCTGCGAGCTGATCAACACCTTTGTCGCCGAGCTGATCCGCCGCGTGCTCACGTTGCGCGACATTTCCGCCACGATGGCCTGCGAGCTGAGCGACCTCATCGACGTGGTGCTGCAGCGGGCGCCCACCCTCTTCCGCGAGCCGAACGAAGTGGTCCAGGTCTTCAGCTGGCTGAAGCTGCAGCAGCTGAAGGCCATGATGAACGCCTCGCTCAAGGAGATCACGGAGCTGTGGTGCGACGGCGCTGGTCCGCTGACCGCCAGCTACAAGTCGGACGAGATCCGGCACCTCATCCGGGCGCTCTTCCAGGACACGGATCGTCGGGCCAAGGCCATGACCCAAATCGTTTAAGCTTCATACTAGAATGGATGGGTTTTTGGCCAAGAAGGAGTAGTGATGTGAGGAACCAAAATGAAATCGGAATTGATGAAATATCACTTTTGTAGATTATTATTATTACGATTATTTTTGCGAAGGAGGAGTAGTGATGTCAGGTGTCAACTTATTTTGCTTACAAAATGTGAATGTGAAATTGATTAAATATCGCTTTTGAAGATTATTATTAATACTATACTATAAACACCAAACACATATTGGAAAATATATTTTAAATCGGAAAATGAAATCAAAACTATGTATATATTTTGGACGAAGAGCGATTCATTTTAAGTAGCTACTGGATGGTTTTTTGGGGTTTTCAACTGTTAATAAGAACAAGTATTCAAAGAATACTTCCATCAACCACAAAATTCAAACCATCCGGCCCGCAAGACACTTTCTCAATTTTAAGATTTATTTAATTTAAATATAATAACAAAATCCCCTCCATTAGTTCGCCTCATGTCGTGCTTGGAGGAGCAGTAGGTACAGCTGCTCAGTGAGCAGTCTATGATCGCGACCATGGGTGACGGTGAGGATGCGCTGGGCCTCGTCCAAATGGTGCAGAGCCTCCTTGGCGTGGCCCTCGTACAGCTGGATTTTGCCCAGCTTCATGTGGAGAAGGCCGAGCAGCGGGTTCCAAGGTCCGTGGTATTTCCGGAAGCCCGGCAACAAGCGTTGCCCGTAATCCAGGGCATCCGTCCACTTTCCAACTTCGATGGCAGCTTCAAAGGCCGAGTCCAAGGTCTTTACATACCACACGTTCAAGGGATGGAGCACGCCCGTCTGCTTATCCAGGCACACCTTGCACACGTCCAGATCTGGCAGGGAATAAGGTATAACGAGAGATGCCTTAGTATACTTTCTATAGATATTTATCTATCTATCAAAGTTACTCACAGGCCACGTCCTTCATGTTCTCCAGATTGTGCTGTGTGAGGGCCATCGCTTCGTTGAAGGCGTTCCTGAGCTTGGGACTAATTCCTGCGTCGCAACGCTGACAGTTTGTGCGCTCCACATTGATGCCCACGCCGCAGTTGCGGTTGGGACACAGGGCGGACAGCATTTCCTTCGACTCCTTGGCATCCGTGCACTTGCTGCACACGCAGAGGAAATAGTAGTGCTCCTTGAGGTCCAGACGCCTCTGTTCCGGCGTATTGAGCAGATCGATGTAGCTGATGAAGATCTTGGACCAGTCCAGGCACTCCATGTCCTCGATCGCATGGACGTGCAGCTCGTTGCCCTCGAAGGTGGCCACCGCATTCGGCTGGCAGCTGTGGTCCGTTATCGAGACGCCCAAATATATGGCCGTGGCAATGGAGTTCATCTCGGCGTCCAAGATATTAAAGCCATTGGTGATGAGCTGCAGGAGGAGGGCAAAGAAAGAGCATTAGCATGTGCTTGAGCACCCGCATATCTGTGTGCCGGGGAATGTGAACCGTAGCCCTTCCTAGATGATCAATTGGCTGGCAGAGCGCCAGGCGATGACCATCGATTGCTATCTAATTTGGTCGACCAGGAGCGAAATTGCTTTTTAAGGGGAGCCCAAATCTAAAATAGGTACTTTTGCCATTGGTGCTAATTGTCTAAGTTACTAGTAAGCTTTAAGTTTTAAGCCTTTAGCTAGCTTTATATAAGTAAATATCTAAATGGTTAATTAAATAACGTATGAATACATTTAAATTGTTAACTAGAAATGGGTATATACAAATTGCCCACCACTTATTTCTCTTTAATAAGTTGGATTATATAAAAAAAATGCAATATGGCATATTTAAATTGTAAGATAAAATAGAAGTAGGTTGGACATCACCTATGCCTGTTTTATATGAGGTTTATATAAAAATATAAAAGTTTTAAAAGTGTTATGTACCTCTGGAAAATATGTAATTGCTAATCTTGGCAGGAAGATTAAAACTAGACCATATACACCTACATGTGCGCCCCCAATCCGCTCCTGGTTTCTGGCACAGGTGTCTGTCCACTTACGCGACCGTAGATGCTCATCAGTTCCGTCTTGTTTGGCACCGTGCTGGGACTGTCGGCCATCATGTCCGTGAGGACGGCGTGCAGGGAATCCAGGTGTTCCAGTCTCATCGGATCGTTCTTAATTTCGGCGTAATCTGTTGGGTGTTTATACAGAGATTAGCGAGAATTTGATGAGAGAATCGCACACTGCACACTGCACACTCACGGGACATGAGATCGCGGAATTTGCGGGAGCCGTGCTCGGTGTAATAACCCCGGATTAGATCCCCACCGTGCTCGAGACGCAGGATCAAGCGGCAGAGCATCCGGGCAGCATCGGGCACGATTCTGGGATGCACCTTCTTCAGAAAGGGACACTCGTGCTTGTGCTGGGCCCAAGCTTGCATTTGGCAGGAGCGGTTGCAGTAGGACACGTAGCGGCAGTTGGAGCACTTGAGCACCTTGGTCCTGCATGGGAATAGGAATGGGAAGAAGGATTAGAAATGGGAGCCGGAGGAATCGCCACTTGGTCAAACTCACGCCTCAAGGCAATTATCGCAGCGCTCCAGGCGATACTGCGACTTCAGGACGAAGGCAAAGGGCTTCTCTGTGAGAATCCGCTGACCCCTTTTGATTTGCGGAGCTGCATTCTTTACGCTTTTTGATTTCAATGAGCATATGGATTTGGATGAACTGGCAGTGGATCCATATTTTTCCATTTCGCCGGAGCAAAAAAAGAAACACCTTCTTTGACTTTCGCCTGGGGGCCCGTCTCACTGGCGACTGAAAATGAGCGCACACCTGAAGATCAAAAATATTGTTTCTGCTTTTCGAATGCTTTTTGAATATTTTGCGGCATCTGATTCCTATTTTTAGCCAAAAAAACAAACACAATTTACGCAAATCGCTGGCAAACACACAAAAGCAACAACAGTTTTTTTTTGTTTTTCGTATGCACACGTTGGCGTTGCCAGACCGTCAAGGGGGTCATGCTCCCTACAGTGGACACTGAATATCGTAAACGGAGTATGGGTATTTCAATTCAATTCAGTTTTTTTCAATGTCATTTAAAATGCACCCAAAGTAAATATTTACTAGAAAAATTAATTATATTTGTATTTATTAAATTTATGACAAATTAATATTTGCAATTTATAGAATTTTGTAATATGCTTTATTTAATCTTTGGCTGAGATGTCACTAATCTATACATTACTGTTCTCATTTAGCACAACTGCCCTAATTTTGTAAACAGTTTAATAAATTATCATCTTTTAAAATAGTAAATGACACCACTGTACCATTTAAAATGAGGGAGATAGCTATATTGCCAGCACCTAAACAGATAGGGTTATTATTTATTTATATATTAAAACTCATCCTATTTTTATATTTTTTGATTTTTGGTGTTATGATTCTTAATTATAAGGAATAGGGACGCCCCCCGATACAAAATCCTTCATATACATCAATAGCAAATTCTTTTTTATCGGTGCCCCTGGGGGCAGTTTTTACGATTTATTTGTATAGCAAACTTATATAGCATAGGGACATGTTGTGTGATCGGTCCGTACGAACTCCTATAAGCAGTAAACGCGGGCATTGGGATCGGGAACGAGAGCGACGGGGACTAACTAATTGTTCTGAGGCTTGGACCACTCCACACTGAGGATCAGATGGTCGTAGCCGTGCCCGTTGAGGATCTCGATGGCGGCGGCCGCATCCTTGCGCTGCTTGAAGTGCACGTAGGCGAATCCCTTGCACAGGCCGGTGTTCTTGTCGCGCGCCAAATACATCTTGCTCTGCGGCCCGATCTTCTTGACCAGCTCCTCCAGATCCGCCTCGGTCATCGACTCCGACAGATTGGAGATCCGGATGGCGGCCGTATCGTCGCGCCCGCGCATTCCCAGTCCGCCCTTTTGGCTGTCCTTCAGGAACGGCGGCACATACTTTCCGGACTTGGGGGCATCCACGGCAGCCGCTGCGGCGGCGGTGGCCTTCTTCTCCATCATATTGGTGTCCATCGCCGTGCCCTTGTACGGACAGTTGACCGACCAATGCTCACCATTGCAGATGCGGCACTTGGCAATGTTCTTGGTGGGATCCAGCAGCGGATCGTTGGCCTTCTCGTCCTCCTTGGAGTTGAGGAACTGCATGATGATCTCCTCGGACACCATGGTCGTCTGCGAGTTGGGTCCCGGCTTGTCGTTCTTCGACTCGCCGAACTTTGTCCAGGTGCGGCGCTTGGCCACCGTTTTGGGGACCACCTGCTTGGAGATCTTGTACGTCCGCACCACCTTGGACTTCTTGTCGTCCTTGTTGTACTTGTACTCGGTCACATACTTGTGTCCGTTCTCCACCGTTTCCGTGGTCGGGGGCAGTCCGCCATAGTCGAGCTCCACCTCATCCGCCCAGGAGGATTTGATCGTTTCAACGCCCGGCATCTGAAAAGGTTTGTTTGGTTCGTGGTTAGTGGGGCTGCAATGGGGGTTGCGTTCAGCACACTCACTTTGTTTTGCACTGCGAATTGTCAGCGAATTGTTAGCAAATTTCGCCACGAGTTTCGTTGCGATTGGAAGCAGCAACACGAAAAGAACTATCGATTGCCCTATCGATTGTTTGATCGATGTTTCAGGGATGGAGAGCTTCCGAAGTTAGTGTACCCCAACATTCGATAACGGGGTATCGAAAGAGCAGTGTTGCCTTCGATGACAGCTTCATTGCACCCCCATTGTTATCGTTTTAAGCTTTGGCACTAAATTTAATAAATATATAACAATATGTAATTTTATTTTTTATTCAATATTTTCTCACCCCTATAATAAATATTTGTTTCATTTTCTACGTATACAAAATTTTTAGGGTATTCCCCATCGCTGAATTGTAAAAAATCCAAAGGATAAGTTCGGCATTGTCGGAATTGTCAAACAGTCAATATCAGATTATTATTATTTTTAAATTAGACCAGTTTCTTAAAAACTGAGTATTCTGGCCTAGAATTAAAAAACAAATTTATTTTTCAAAACCGATAATGGGAAATCCTTTTTAATCTTCTTTGGCAACACCTTAATTTTCCTGTTTTTTATTTATTGTTAGCTACGGACTAGCAAGTTACAAGCGAAATATCTTACATTCAAAACTTTAAATATAATAAGGTTAAATTAAAACTACAAAACTTGAGAATTTGAGATTAATTTCAGCGGCGTTTCAAACCCATAAATATGTCTGACCATTTTATTCCCACTATTGTGGTATTTTCGCAGTGCCTCCGATCTGGCCACTCTGTCCATCTCTTCTTCTTGCCATCGCATCCGCTTTCTGTTCTTTTTCCTCGTGGTTTTCGACTGACAAGATGGCTCCAACCGTAAGTGCTCCGCCCAAGAGCTCCCGATTCCCTGGTCAAAGTGGGCTCCCTGCTCGTAGTTGTGTAATGCCAATGGCCAGTGACAAGGAGTGAATAATCACCCGTAATCCTCAGTGGCCAGCTAATTAATGAGTGTACTTTTTTTCTGATTTTTTTTTCGGTGTTGCTTCCATAACCGCCATGTTGTCCCGAACAGGCCAAGACCAACAAGGGTGATACCAAGGCCGCTGCTGCCAAGCCGGCTGAGAAGAAGGCTGCTCCCGCCGCCGCCGCTGCCAAGGGCAAGGTGGAGAAGCCGAAGGCTGAGGCTGCCAAGCCCGCCGCCGCCGCGGCCAAGAATGTGAAGAAGGCACCCGAGGTGGCCAAGGCGGCCGCCGCCGCTGCTGCCAAGCCAGCAGCAGCCAAGCCCGCTGCCGCTGCCAAGCCGGCCGCCGCCAAGGATGCCGGAAAGAAGGCTCCTGCCGCCGCCGCCGCTCCCAAGAAGGAGGCCGCCAAGGCTGCCGCTCCGGCTGCCGGAAAGGCTGCTCCAGCCAAGAAGGCCGCTTCCACCCCGGCTGCCGCTCCTCCGGCCAAGAAGGTTGCTCCCGCCAAGGCTGCTGCTGCCGCTCCGGTCGCTGCTGCTGCTGCCGCTCCGGCTGCAGCTGCTCCAGCCGCCGCTGCCAAGCCTGCTGCCAAGCCCAAGGCCAAGACCGCTGCTCCCGCTCCCAGCAAGGTGGTCAAGAAGAACGTGCTCCGCGGCAAGGGACAGAAGAAGAAGAAGGTTTCGCTGCGCTTCACCATCGACTGCACCAACATTGCTGAGGACAGCATCATGGATGTGGCCGACTTCGTAAGTAGCTGGGCGGGATTCCCCCATGCAAACAAGAAAAAAGCACCTCCCAAAATCAGGGCATATTCGGTTTTTGCTTTCGAGGTGTTCCGAGCAGAGATTCATCTCTAAAGACTCTAAATCTATCACAAAGTTGGCTAAAAGTAAGCTTTTAACAGCTGACTAATTTTTCCTCGTAATCAAAAACGATCTATTGCAAATTATAAATTTTACGCTGTAAGATGTATATAAAACATTGCATACTTTTAGACAGCCAAGTTTCAGATTTCAGATCACTAGAGACTGACTTCTTCATAACCTTAAAAGCCTGCCAAATCCTGAAAGCAATAACCGGCATAGAGCCTCAAAAACCAGTATCAGTTTACCGCACCAAGCTTTCCATTGTCCTCCAAGTTAACCAGGGGCTCTGGATAAAAAGTTGTGGTTACAGTGAAGCCTCTCCATTTGGCGATAAACTGCTGGCGGACTTAACCCGTGCCGCCGGTGGTTAACAACTTCTGGAACAGCACTAACTGTAGATCATGATCGTAGCGTATTAGCATATTAAGATAAAACTAAATATATGTATGTATATGTATGTCTGTTCCAAAACGCATATTTCGCTGCCTTTCATCTGGCACACGTGTTCATCCGCAGCGCCTCCCGAACGCGCTAATTGTCAAGGGGCTCTGGGCACTGCACAACGGGGTAGCCACTGACCGCCAGTGACCTGGCACTGGCCAGTGGTGCAACCGTCTGTGAACAGCGTCAAGCCGTGCTATGTGTACCGCCACGTGGTGGGCCCTGGGTTGAGTGCGTCCACATCCGTGGCGCCTCAGGCCAAAATTCATAGTGCGCCCTGCTCACGGTGTCCGCTCTTTCGTGGCACTGCAGGTTTTCCCAACTCTAGTGTTAGTTGTTTGTTTAGCCTTCGTCTATCTAATAAAATTCGCCTAAAGAAACCATTTACTATAAAAGAAAAACCCACTAGTGGGCAAACCGAGTGCGCTTAACGCGCTGCTTAGCAGGGCGCTAAATTGATTGAAACGTCGCCCCCGCCAGAGGATCAGGTAACTACCATCTTAAGCTTCATTCACAAATGGAGAATGGGAATCACCAGGTTACTGGGTACTTACTTGATGATGCCATCCCATGTATTTAATCATATTAAAGAGGCAATTACAAGCGCTCACCACCTGGTGGTTCCCAATCTCCATCGTTGCCCATTCATCAACTGGATAAATCTATAAATTACAGGCCACGCCGATTTGCCGTCAGAGAGTGAGCTTAATGCGTCGCTCTGATGGCAGTGTACTCAGTGGCATAGCAAAAAATTGGTCACTCTTCTTTATTTGGGCCTTCTGTTCTACACAATCGACTCTTGGCCTTAACAAAGACAGAGACATTCAATCACTCCGACTAACCGATGTGTCTTGATGAAGATTGATCAACGCACCATCCCACCACTTCAAACAGAACTAATCCGAGAATCCCTGTGTTCCTATTCCGCCCGCAGGAGAAGTACGTGAAGGCCCGCCTTAAGGTCAACGGCAAGGTGAACAACCTGGGCAACAACGTCACCTTCGAGCGCTCCAAGCTGAAGCTGCATGTCAGCTCCGACGTGCACTTCTCCAAGGCCTACCTCAAGTACTTGACCAAGAAGTACCTGAAGAAGAACAGCCTGCGCGATTGGATCCGTGTGGTGGCCAACGAGAAGGACTCGTACGAGCTGCGCTACTTCAGGATCAGCTCCAACGACGACGAGGACGACGATGCCGAGTAAAGATGATCCAATACCAATTCCACACAGCAAAAACACAAGGTTTACATTTCGTTTTTAATGTATGTACTCTATATCTCACGTCCTCAAAAGGGGGCGTGTTTTTATAAGCTAGCAGAAAAAGGTGTAAACTCATGGAAAAAATCCCTTTGGGTTCGCCGCAATAAATTATTTGTGTGAGAACCGTAAGATCGATGTGGTTTTTAATTAGTTGTATGTAAATGTGTTGCAATTTCTTAAATTGTTTAATATTTAGTTGTGGATCTCTAGATCGAATGAGGCAGATTAATTATCGTTGAAAAAGCTTTGATTTATAGAGATATTCGCTAGTCGCTATTGTGCTTTTTTTGCTCGCTAAAAGAGCTTAATAATGATATTATATGTCTATCTCTCTTAAACTCGTGCTGGTTTGCTTTCGTTTAGTTGTTGCCTAAGGTGGTGAAAGTATTTTAATGCCCTCCAAGAGGGTAATATATGTACATGGTGGCATAAGCATGCTATCTATTAGTTTATCTGATACCTCACTTTTCAAGGGGTTAAATAATACGTCTTTTTTTTTTGACTAAGGGTTGTTTTTGACTATTTTTTTCGACTATTTCGAATTGTGAACAAATAATTTAAATGCTAAATATTATATATCATTGACTAGAAAAGAAGTATAACCAGCATTGTATAATATATAAAACTGGACTTCATGAGCAGATGGTCTAGTTTTATTGAAGATTGACTGCATAAATGCAGGTATTATAATATTGCTTTGAATTATTCAAGTGAAACAGTATTGGATAGCTCAGCTTTTGTTTCATCAGCTAGACGAACTTTAGGAATCTTCCGGAAGATCGCACTGATATCAGAGTAAACGCTACTGTACGCTGTTGTTTTCTGTTGTGGTTTATATCATGTCTCTTTAAATATTTGCTGCCGTACCATCCGTAGTCCGCTTGCTGACAGCACCATGTCACCCTTTTGTTTACCCACTCGGACTCAGCGGGCTAAACAAAGTACGCCCATTTTGTCGTTACGAAAACGGGCGGACCAAAATAGTCCGGACAATCGCTGTGGCTCATCATTGGGACAAGCAAGCCAAGCACCCGACCCGACCATTAACTACTCAAATCCGTATTCAGTTTGGCCGCTTTTGCATGAGTAATGGCTTGTCCACGGAGCCAGATGAAATGAAACCACTACGTGTCGAGTGCTATGGGTGTAGGCGAAAGCTTTTATTTTATTCAACAATTGAGGAGTGCAACTAATACGCGTTTGCTTACAACAAAACAAACAAAAATACAAAAATAAAACAAGCAACAATTACGATTACGATTACGCTAACAATTCTAGAAAAATATACACTTTTAGTGAGCGAACGAACTTACATTCATTTTGTCTTTCTTCAAGGGCTTTTGAGTAAGATGGTTATATATAGGGTTATATATTATATACTGAGATATTCGAATGTTTTTGCTTTGTTTTCGAGCACACTGGGCTGGTTAGGGGGTGTCCCATTCCCATTCCCATGCCCATGCCCATCGCAATCATCACAATTGAAGGCTGAGTTGGATAAAAGGGGGACTTTTGGAGGGGAATTCTAAACTGGGAACCCGCGACTTGTTTATCCACGAATACTGTAATCGGAGATGGTACGCCATAAATTAACAATTTTCGTCCAATTAGCGCCTGGAATTATCGATCTTGGTCAGCAGCGCAAACAGAGACCGTGCGCGCCAAGGCCACAAAAGCTGGTTAGGAAGGTACAATAGGTACAGTAGGTACAGGTAGTGGTAGGGTTGGATTGGGTTTGGTTCGGTTTGCTTAATTGAGGGGGCAAGTGCACACACAGTGCAGCTTGCAATTGGAACGTTCCAGAAGCGTGCCCCTTTAGAAGCCGGCAATGCGCTTGGCCAGGGCTCCGGACATGAGCATGATGAGCAGGAGGGTCTGGCCGGTCAATCCTGGCAAGGAACGAGCTCCTGCACCACTGGTGTTGGCCTTGACGGACGCCTGGACTGGAGCGGCAACATCCGGGGCCAGCTGCACCTGCTGCGATCCCGGCTGAACGGGGGCCATGGGCGCCAGGGGGGCGGGTCCCTCGCCAGCCGGAGCAGCTGGTGGCGGCGGTGCCGGATAGCAGGCGATCTTCTCCACCTCCACCATCTTGCTGCTGTCAGCGGGATCCGTTTCGTTCACCTTGGTGGGCACACAAATGATGCCGCCGGCTGCTGGTGGAGCACCAGCATCCGGTGCGGTCATGTTGGAGGCCTCTGGGTTGAGGGGGGCCATGGGTGCAGTTGCAGCTGGTTGCTGGGCATCTTGGGTCACGTTGGAAGGTGGCATTGGTGCCGGAGGCACTGCTCCCGGAGCAGCAGCCACGCCGGCCGCATTGATCACAGTGGTGCCATCGCTGGCATTCACCGGCACGCCGTTGTTGATAATGATGATGCGATCCTGGCCACCAGCTGGAGCTGCTGCCGCCACCGGCTGCGACGAGGAGCTGCCCCCAGAGGGCGTGAGGGCATGGCCCAGCAGAGCACCGCCCAATCCACCAGCGAGCAGACCAGTGCCTGTGAAGGAATTAAACTTTTAAGCGGAGAAACAGGTGTGTGGCCTAAAATAGCACCAAACTTGGGCAGTCGTTGTGTTAATATTTAAGGGTAACATGAGTAAGCAACTTGGGATTGGAAGCAAGTAATGCTTACTTAGGTGGCACGAGAAATAAGTACTCTTTTAATCATTTTCCAGATAAAAGAGTATCCCATTTTGATTTGCTTATGCGATTTCAAGTACTCACCGAAGCCCAGGCCAGAGGAGGATTGCTGGGGCGGCGCCGAGTAGTAGGTGGCTCCGGGTGGCAGGGCAGATCCGGCCTGGTAGTAGGTGGCACCCGGAGGCGGAGCAGCAGCAGGGTGATAGCCACCGCCCATGGGCACATGCGCGGCGGATGGATAGTAGGTGGCTCCAGCAGGGATGTTCGAGGGATAGCCGCCGACACCTCCGTGTCCTCCGGCCGGGTAGTAGGTGGCTCCAGCTGGGACTCCAGAGTACTGCGGCTGATGGACATTCGATCCGGTGGCCGCACCATAGCTGGGCGGAGCTGCTCCATAGTTGGGGGCATGGTAGGCTGGCGGCGGTTCATGCATATTGGGTCGAGCCCCGCCGGCGGGATTGGAGGCGGAGTAGGCGGGCGGCGGACCCTGCGGGACATTCCAGCCCGGCTGCGGGGCAGATCCCGGAGCGCCTGGGGAGCCGGCGGCAGCGGTCATCGGACGATTGGGCTGCGAGTTGTAGTTGGGGTAGCTCAGTTTGGCCACATCCGCATGCGAATTGCCGGCGGCATGGCCATTGGTGTTGTAGCTGGGCTGCGTCACATGGCCATAGTTCGAGGAGGAGCTGGATGACGAGGAGGTCTTGCGCTGGTTGTTGCCTTGGTTACGCCTTGCATCCACAACATCGCCGCTGTGCGTCAGCAGCAGTGCCAACACGGCCCAGGCCACGAAGGCGAATTGGCCACCACTGGAGGCCATCATGTGATCCGGATTCGGATTTGGATTCGGATTGGCACTTCTCTCTGCGTCGAGACTCTATAAAAAGTATTAAAAAAAAAAAACAGTAAAAAAAACGGCAAACGTCAAGCGTAAATCGGCGAACTGATGAGAATGCTAATTACAAAAACCCGTTTTAGGAAGCGATGCTACCTACTGACTCTCGTTTTTGTTGCTGTGTTCTTGCGTGGACCGACCGTTCGTTGTCCGCGAAACACGATATGACGGGTTTTAATCGTTATAAAAATTAAATGATTTCACTTTTGCCAGTGTGACCAGGCGAGGTATCTTCAGTAATACAAACAACATAGCAAGGACAACAACCATCAGCGGTTTGGGTGGAAAACATGAATAATCGTGTAAAATACATGTATAATTCGCAGGTTCCTAATGTCAACGCTAGGTGTCGCTTAAAAAGCACTAAATATGTCGGCTGATTAAATTAAATGATTTCACTTTTGCCAGTGTGACCAGGCGGGGTATCTTCAGGAATACAAACAACATAGCAAGGGCAACAACCATCAGCTGTTTGGGTGGAAAACATGAATAATCGTGTAAAATACATGTATAATTCGCAGGTTCCTAATGTCAACGCTAGGTGTCGCTTAAAAAGCACTGAATATGTCGGCTGATTAAACTAAAAGATTTCACTTTTGCCAGTGTGACCAGGCGAGGTATCTTCAGGAATACAAACAACATAGTAAGGGCAACAACCATCAGCTGTTTGGGTAGAAAACATGAATAATCGTGTAAAATACATGTATAATTCGCAGGTTCCTAATGTCAACGCTAGGTGTCGCTTAAAAAGCACTGAATATGTCGGCTGATATGCGACTCACAGCCATCCAATTATTTTTAGGTAAATTTGTTATTTTTGTATTAGAAAATACATTTTTGAGTGGATTAAACAAATTGAGTAAGATAGCAGTCTTAGCAGTCCAAAAAACATTCAGCCTTTCGTCATATTAGCCGAGGTATCCTATAAAAACACTTAAACAAAAATTACTCCGAAAATGGTTTATGCAGAAATCCAAATCAAAAATCGATTTTTAACTAATGAATTTGTATTTATTTTATGATTTACCGCCTAAAAAAAAGGTTCAGGTTCAGGAAACTGTTCTAAATGTTTTGTTTTGATGCAAAAACCGATTTCTAAAAATCCCTCCATCATATTTTTTTGAAAATTTGAAAATATGAAAAAAATGTTTACTAAGAACGCCATTCGATTGGTTATTTAATGGCGAATTCACCGAGGTATGACATTCCATCTTTTGGCCATTTCTTCTCAGCGTTTTGATAGAAAAACTGATTTTTTTGGGTTTTAGAGACTTGTAAAAAAAACAAGATCCTAAACAGTCCTTTTGTTGTAACTTGGCCAAAATTGGACGTATAGCAGAAGTGTCGATAGAGAATGCTGAGGCCATATTATTCTTCCGTTTTGAGCACAATTGTTGGGGTGCCAAAAACATTTAACAAATGTAATTGTATTCCATAAAATTATTAGAATTCAATCATCATTGATCATTAGGGAAAGATTTACAAAACGTATTTTATTTTCACATTTATCAACGAATCACAATCGCAAGTCTAGCGTTAATATGCTACTCCATCTCGACTACCTATGAATATACAAGTACAAAAAAATAGAACAGGCGGGTGCACCTTAATATCTAGATGGGGGGGGGATATCGGGGATTTGGCCAACTAGGAGTAGTTGTGCAGCAGGTAGTCGTAGGAGTACTCGAAGACCAGCAGCAGGATGGCTCCGCCTGGGCCAAGGCGCATAATCTTGGGCACAAGTCCCTTGTACAGAGCCCGGAATCCCTCCTCGCGGTACACAATGCCCATGGAGCTGAGCGTGCCGCGGTATTTGATCTGCCCGGCTACAGGCTGCGGGCCCTGGATGCGCGACTTGGCCACATCGAAGGGGATGTTGACGAAGCAGGCCAGCGTGCCGGCTAGGAAACCGATGGTCACCTTGCGCAGGAACTCCAAATGACTCTCCTTGTACTCGGGCACCACGTTCTTCACGCTGTGGTAGAACCCAAAGTACACCATGTTGAACACACCATTCCGTCCCATGGTGGCCGTGATGCCCTTGTTGAGGCCCCGGAAGCCCAGTCCGTCCTGTTTGATGATGCCCTTGGCCACCGCGAACGTGCTGAGCATCTTCTTCTGCCTGTCCGCCTGCTGGGCCACCTTGACCACCTCGAAGGGATTCACGGCAATGGCCTCCAGAGTGCCGGCCGTCAGTCCCGCCAGCGAAAAGGTCAGCGGCGTGGGCGTGGGCGAGCCAAACTGGAAGAGCGGCTTCGTCTGCTCGAACACCAGGAACTTGATCGCCCGCTTGGGCGTCTCCGCCAGGATCGGCGGCATAATGCCCTTCCAATAGGACGTAATGCCCTCATGGCGGTACATCTTGGCAAAGCAGTCGAACACGCCATTGTAGTGCAACTGCAAAATAGCGATAAGTTTATAAGTATATTGTTTTGGAAGCAAAAAGGGGAAAGTCACTGTGAATTCATTCAAGTTTAAATCAGTGATCCTTCGGGGATTACAAAGATAATACCAAGACCTAGAGATAAAATACCTAAAATAAATTAAAGAACAAGTCCCAAGACTCTAAAACAACCACAATTTAAACATTTTAATTAAAACCATCATATTGAAACATATCTGCGTACAAAAATCAAAATAGTGCAGCTGAAAAATAGCCATAAATTCATAAGTATATAATTTTGGAATGTGTAAATAAAAATGATACTTAAAATCGATGAAGAATTTTCTAGTTCAAAGCAGTGATCTAAAATATATAGAACAAGTCTTAGGCGAACCAGGCATTAAATATTTTTTAAAAAATAGTTCATAATTATATTGATGTATAGATGGTAAACAAATTTAAGACAAACCACAATTTAAATATTTCAATTTATATTTCAATATCTTTAAATCTGAATAAAAAATTTTGTTGCGTTGGAGAATATCTGTTTTTGTTCTATGCACTCTTTCTTCTCGTGACAAAACGCAAAACTGGAACTATATCAACGGGCAACTGCGTGCATTGTTCCACATATATTTATCTGTTGAATTTGTGCTAATTTGTGCTTTTTGTCTGTCAGCCAGGCTCTTGCTTTTTTTGACTGCTTTCATTTGCAGTCGTAAATTTGTTTAATCATCACGCCTCGTCGCCTGAGAGATGCAGAATTGTGTGGCAAAATTCAGACATTTTTATGCTTGGGTCTCTACACACAAAATATTGTTTCTCATAAACCTATATCTTCTTAGAATTAATTTATAAATTATTTTTCTTTTTGGACAACACAATAACCTTAGTTTTTTGTCCCCTATTATTTTTTGTGAAATCTTTCTTAAACCATAATTAAAGAATAATTATGCCAGAACATCTTTTCTGATTGTATGTAGCTCCATTTTAGCCTTATCTAAAGGCCTCCTAAGCATAAAGATTTCAGAATATAGTACCCAGAAAACACCAAGATTAGATAGGCTGTGTGAGTGGACCTCTCATTGCACTTGTTCTAGTTTCTCCATTTGAAATTCGTAGAATTGGAGTTTAAACTACGTTCTGCAACTATCAGTTTCCAGGTGCTTTGCCAAAAAGCTAACCCAAAAATTAAATGTGTCGGAAGGAAATCGAAAGTACCGACTGCTATCAGCGCATAATTCCGATTTCAATTTGGAATGGGGAATGGGAATGTTTGGCCCGTCTGGCATGGGTCCATTTTACATATATATGTTTTTATATACTTGGTTGATAAGCTGGTTCAGGGGGAGGGAAACGCGACACTTAACTTCGACTGCTGATAAATATGGATTGTCTGCCCCTTCGCCAGAGAAATGTAAACACAGAGAGCCAGAGCCAGTTCAACATAGAGAAAAAAGTGGAGAGAGTGTGTCCGTGACCTTGCTTTGCCCTTATCCAAAAACGTAAAGCCTCAGCCCCAAAGCAAAACCAAAACCAAAACAACTCACAGCTGATGAGAGAAGATATATGTATATATATATAATATATCTTCGGAGTGACCTCTTTAGATCTTGATTGGACAGGAGAATCCTCGAAATACAAAATTCTAGTAATCAGAAACTAGTAAGCTCTTTTACTACCTGTTCTAAATGTAAATGACTTATGAATTTAAAATGATTCATTTGTGTCTATAGTATTCGTAATTAAACTTCTAAATTTAATCATTTTTATATTAAAATGGTTTATATATTAAGTAAAATGTTCTGTTTTTGGGGTATATAACTTAGTTTTTATGTTGTCTATAGAATTTGTAAGATATCTTTTAAAAATATAAATGACATATATATGTTATCTTTATATTGGCTATTGTATCTCCGCTCCAGAAGGCATTAATGTACTCACCTCACCCAGAGCCGTGGAACTGGCCACCGGCGTGGCCTGGATCTGGATGCGGGTCTTGACCACGTCGAGGGGCTGCATGATGCAGACCTCCAGGAAACCGGCTGAACCGCCGGCCAAAACCTGGAAGGCGGCGCGCTTAGCATGCGAAATTTCCTGCGGTTGGGCGGCCATCCTTGCGACTTCTCTGTCCGGTTGACTGGGCGAAATTAGCAGGGCTCCAGCAGGAAGCTGGGACTATCGAGTCACTTCACGGAGGGAAGTTTCGACAATCAGCAGCAGCACCACAACGAACAATTGGAGGTAAATAAATTTGGCAGAGCCAGAGAACTACTGGTGAACGAACCGCCACCGCACGCCTCGAGAACGCAATTCGCACTGAGCTCGAGGTTGGGCCAGCTGCCTGTGCCGAAGACAAAAAACCACACCGGAAAAAAATACAACTCAATATGACTATGTCTACTATCCTCACATGATAAAATTAGTGTATAACACACTTCACACACTTAAGAAACATTAATCAGTACACGTTTGTTTCTCTCTATGGACAGTTTTGTTTTTTTCTTGTGCTTAGAAAAAGTGTTGGTTAAGCCTGATTATTTTCGTATACTTTTTAATTTGGCATTACATTATGACTAATAATATAATATAAAAATTATTTTAATATCATATTTTGAAAATTAAAATTCGAAGTTTGTGCTTTACATTATACATTAATTGAGCATTATATTTTCTGTTTTTTTCTTGCTTTTTAATTATATTGATTTAGCCTGCTTATATTTGAGTCATTTTTCTATAGCATCAAATTATTTAAAAAAAATTGATTATATTTAATATAAACATTCATATTAGTTTTCTTGATAAAACATTGAGCGGTTTATCGAGTACTTTTTTCTTTCCGTGCAGAGAGGGAGGCGAACCTCGATGATTCTTTGGGCGGGACAGGGCGGGGCCGGGCAGCACTGGAACGGGGTCGGGGCTAAACTTTCGCCGGATTCGGATTCGTATTCGGATTGAGAATCGGAATCGGTATCGGAATCAAAATACGAGACCCAGAACACAGAGAAGAGAGCCACATGTGCTGGAACGACTTGCTAATTGAATTTGCTCACTCAGATCGTGGGATCATTGGAGAGCTTTTTCTACTACGGGTCTTCGTCATCACCAGATCGGCGATCCCAGCCAGCAGAAAGCTCAAGATATCGGACAAAAGAAAGCTACTACATTTTGCAGTCCATGGAAAAATTCTACAAGGCACATAAAAGGTTAAACGAGGGAAACAACAACCCTTAGGATACACTGTTCATATATTTGTATTCTTGCAACAGGTAGCTGGTAGGTATAGAAAATTCTGGTCGAAGACAACATTTTCTTTAAAAGAGAAAAAAATAGAACCCTCAAGATGGAAGCAGAATTATCTGTGAGATAACACAGCCATTTCACATGGCAATTGAAATCATTCAGGGCTGTAGATAAAATATAGAGGGCTTATAGGCAGATGGACAAATTGTTTAGATAAGATAACTGAATGCGAGAAAAAACATATATTATATATATTTGATAGCTGTATTTAAGTAACTAATCGATCGAAGTAGAACATATTAAACAATCATAGATATCAATACTTTGCAAGAGTAAAGTGTTGTTCAACACATTGTTAGTCAGTTAATCGAATATGTTAAGTATGGAATATTTTAATTATGTAAATTTTAATTTTTACAGGGAAATGCTGTTTGTTTAAAAACTTGATATAACAAGAATGTACTGACGAATGCACTTAAGGTAATAAAACGAATTATAATTGTTTTACTTGTATTTACTTTAATCAAAAAGGTTGAGTAAAAGAAAATAAAATGAAATGCTTGGGTTTTTATAGGAAAAAGCAGTTCGTTTATGAACTTGGCCTTTTAAATTATTAAACAACTTTGTATGATAAGATTGAAATGAAGAATGCAGCTCAAGTATAAGAACAAATACTAGTTTAATGAATTTATGAAATGTTTTTGATTAAGAGGTTCCTTTTCTAAGTCAACCCTAGGCATTCTCGAGGAAACACAAATATGTATGAGCAAATATACTGGCTAGCCCATATAGCTTTACACCTGAAACGAGAATTCACCTTTAGATTGCCCATCTGTGCATCGCATTAATGATGTTCCTCGCCCATGTAAACACACTTCGAAGGAGCCACAGCCACAGTCACACAATGGACAAACAAATCGTTTGACATTTTGTGCCTCTTGATTGGTTTATTGTTCAAAGCTCACGGCACACCGGACATCAATCAGAGACACAGAACAAGATACCACCTCCAGTCCAGATTGAGGACAACTTTCATTTACATAAAATGCATTCTATACCGAAATTGATAGAACAAATTGTCGGTGTCAAAAATGAATCTCCCCACAGTTCGAATCTCCAGAATCTCGGTGATTTAGATGCCTTCCTTTGTCCGCCTGCGTGTGTTTTATGATTGTCCAAATATTTCTGGCTGTTAATTATGGGCACGAGTTGGCGTGACGTACAGCTGGGTCAGCTGGAAAATCTGGGATGGATGGTTGGTTGGACGGATGGATGGTTGGATGGACGGATGGTTGGATGGATGAATGCACCGTGGATGTGTGGAATTTATGACATTCGACGGCGGACAGAGGGGGAATTTAAAACGCATTAGAGGCCATTAAAAGCGAATTAATCCAGGCCATCCTTACCTAATAATGCTGTCAAGTCACGCAATCGGAATTGAAATTGGAATTGAAATTGGAATAAGAAACGTAGGGGAGGATGATCACATCGGATCATCCATGGATCGATGGGAAAATATAAACGATTTTCGATTCATTTCGCCTGGGCAATTTCTCGTCTTTCCACCCGGCTGAAGATCACACAAAGATACCGATTCCGATCCCACATGGAGTCCTCCCTCATCCCCATCACTATCCCACTGGAAAACGCGTTTTCTACGTCCGTAATTAGTACAAGTTTTACGAGTAAACGCAACACGTAGAATGCCACATGCAAGCGCCGATTGATCGATCAAAGCCGCGATCCATAGGGCTAATCAATCATTTTTCCATTTTCCATTTCCCATTTCCCCATTTTCATTCTGGGCCCGCTGCTGCAAAGTGAGAACTCACGACCGCCTGCAGCTGTCCGTCCGTCAGAGGCTATTAACCCCGTTTTTTTTTATTCAGTCAGAATGTTCCACTTGTTGCACACTTTTGGCCCTTGAGAAACAAGAACAAGTTGGCCCAGAACAGGCGGTGGTCAAAACAGAAAGTAAGGCTATGCACAGAAAGAAAATTGATTGTTTAATTTTCCAAATCATTCGATGGGTCGAAGATGTTAGAACTACATTTTCCAAAATATCACTTTATTATTAAATTGTGAGATACAAAATATTGGAATTTGCAGTCATTTTGCTTCCAATTTGTCTGATTTATATACTTCTTGTGTAAAATAATAAAATGATTCAAATAATATTATACATTTTGTGTTCAAAAAGTAAGTAAAAGATTGAATAAATTAAATGCTAATAATAAATTACAATATAGAACTGTTTGTTTTTTACGTGTAAAGTAACGGCGGGAAGGTCTTCTCTGTCTGCCCATCAAAGAATCCCCGAAAATTCACTTCCACTGCGATGCTCCAAGAACCGAGAACCGAGAACCGGAGGCTGGAGGAGCAGGCCACCACAACAAAGGGAATCGGTTAAGAGTGTTTTGATTAATGCCAGTTTTGACAGCTGATGGACCATGGAGATGGATATGAAAATGGAAAATAGCTGGCTCCATTGATGCTGAAGCGAAGCTGGCAGCTGTCCAACTCCTGACAACAAAACACCAGACACTCGAAGAGCTCTGACAGAAGATTTAACTAGGCAATGGGACACTCTGGAGCAGCATTTAGCCGCGATATGCAGATAGTTTAAGTTATTATTAAATCAGGTCGAAAGCCTATGAAAATGTAGTATTATTGCATCTATTTCCTTTTCTGAATATGAGAATAGTTAGTTAGTTATCAATTAATTAAGTTTTAAGATGAGTTACACTTCTAATCAAGTTTTAATTGGTTGAGTTATAATGGTACATTTTAGATGTAGGCAATCCAAAAGCCTCTGAAAATGTAGCAAAGTTTAAGTTTGGGCTAAATTATAATCTATATTTCTTAGGATTACGTTGAGAACATTGTAATTAAAGTATACAGGGTCTAGATCTAAATACTTTCGTTACAATGTTGTGTAAATTAAGAAATAAACACCTAATGGTTTATCGAATTGAGGAACATATCCTGATTAAGTTTTAATTATTCAAGTTTTAATGGTAAATCTTAGCTGTAGGCCACATTTAATCGGTGCGCAAGGCAGCGCCCAATCCAAGTTATTTATTCTTTCTGGTTTTGGACCTACATTACACCGAGTGGTGACCCACTGAACCTTTGGGGCGACGACGACCCACTCAGAACGGGTTGTGCGATTTTCGCCCAAAACGAAAGTTTGTTACGCCATCAGCCAAAAATGCGAAGTGTCCAACATTGGGCATATAAAATGATGGATTTGGAGTGGCTAGTTGACCATTTCACAGACATTCGTCGCACCAAATGGAGGTGCCTTGGATTGTTTTGCTAGTTTCGGTAAGGGTATCCTTGGGCCATCGCCCACTGTGGATACTGGAAGATGGGTTGACCAAAAGGCAAAGACTGGATCGCCCAGAGGCGGATTATGAGACGACAACCAGGATGTCACCCCTGATGATCCGGCGGCAGGGAAGGGGAGGGCGAGGGCCTGAGCCCGGACCCATTACCTTTCTGGTTCGACATGAAGATCGGGATGTACCGGCTCCGCTACCTCCTCCTCCTGCGCCTCCTCTTCCCCGGAGACCCATCTCCTCGTTGCCCCAGCGACGCTTCATGAGGCCCCATCATCGGCTGCAGTTGCCCCATCAGTATGTGCAACCAGCGATACCGAAAAGCAGGAGTCACCGGCGAGCAGGAAGTCGTCATCTGCCCGTTTTCGATAATGGTCCCGGAGAGAATTCGATGCAATTGGGCCGGGATAACTACCCCATATTCGTGTACAACGGCACCAGGGGGGAGCTTATACTAAACACCATGCTGAGCCGGCGCCGATATCCCATGCAGGAACCAGTTCCCGGTCAAGTCCTTTATCCACCATCGACGCCCATGTTCCGGCCCAAGCCGATTGTCCAGCGATTCCGTGTGCCAGGGCAACGGGAGATGATGAACCTAACGCTAATACCCTTTTATGCCCATGAGGCGGTCAACGACCCGGGTTTGACTAGCACCAGCAGCAGCAGCAGCACTCAGCCCACGGTTAGCTCTACCACGCCAACGCCACCTCCTCCGTCGTATGAGACACAGCTGCCCAGGATCGAGGAAATGGTGAGCCGCCTGGGCAAGCGGAAACGGAAGAAGGCCAAGCAGTACGAGGTATTCCATTCGCCCCAAGAAGTGATGCAATGGCAGACTGTGCTGCGTCGATCCACTGGTCACAGCCACAACAATCACCGGCATTTCGCTGGTGAAAGTGGCGAAACTGGGGAACTGGTGGAGCATCAGGAGCTCGTCGAGGAGGAGGAGGAGGAGGAGGAGATGGATGAACCAGACTGGCTGGCACAACAGGAAGCCGAAACGGAAGTGGAACTACCACTCGAGCAAACGGAGACCTCCACCACCAGCAGCAGGAGCAGCAGCAGCAGCAGCACTGAACCCTTCCAGATCGTCTACATCGATGAGAGTCTGGAGCGACCGATGGTAGAGGAGCATCGAACCACCAGCAGCAGTCCACCACCACCACCACCAGTGCCACCACTTGTGCGACAGAGCTCTCGTTATGCACTGAAAAGGGAATACTATGCCTTTCCAGTTTATACGCTGGGTAAACTGCTCCAAAATCCATCCAAGAATCTGCTCGAGAAGAGCGATCGCTCAGCGAGAAGCTCATCGGAACGGGAGTCCAGCACCTGGTTTATCCTGAATTCACGGTGAGTAGGGGATCTCTATCTTTCACTATGTACACTGGTAAAAAAACATAGATTTAAATATTTGATTTGATTGGGAATTTCTTTCATGGCGGTTTTGTTTAACAGTATACGAATCCTTGTATTTCAGCTACAAGGGACCCCACCACCGCTCACTGGGATCATCGGATAACCCGATCAAGTACTATACCTCCAAGTACATGGAAAATAGCTTCAGACCCCGCAGATAGAGCCCCTTATTAGTCATACATTTAAAAGTGAGAAATAACCGAAGATTAAAGATAATGCACAAGTTGGGGTTTCATTTGGGGTATTGGATGGATGGATGGATGGATGTGGCTGAAAAAAAAAGAATCTAGAACTCGAAATTAACCAGTGAAAGATTGTGATTATGACAGTGATCGCGAGATGACCATTAACGCCTCTCCATACATATAGCCATTTAGATGGAACCATGAGACAGTTTAGATTGTAATGGGTCGCCGGGTTGAACAGTTTTAAAAGCCATAAAGGTCAGTCATAAATTCCTGGTCAACAAAAAAGTCGGGCTCTTGTTCTCTGAAAAGGCGATCGTAAATTGGAAAGTGAAGAATGGGAACCACACCACACACTCGATTGAGATACCGGTACTGATACTGATGACCCAAAGTTGCATAACGCATCGTGCAAATCGAAGGCGTCGACTGACCCAAATTCCAGAACTCAAAACATAGAAAATCAGAAAGAAAAACAAAATTTCAATGTGTTAAAAAGCAGTAAGGGGGAGGGTGCCCGTCCACAGAAAAGTCATCAACACAAATTTTTATGGCCAATCGAATGGACGCGGCCCTTTTTAAGGGCCGTGTAGTACCCCGCCTCATTTTGCATCAGTGGGTCCATCATTCATTCAATCACTTTGTCAATGATCCGCCTTTCCATGTTGTTGCTGTTCTCCCCTGTTCATTATTATTATTGATTTCCCAGCTTAGTTTTCGCTCTGCAGACTGCAATTAATTTTCTCGTTGTTCTACAAGGGGTCTTCACTCCAAACTCCAAACTCCAAATTCCCCCCTTCCTTGGATTTTCATTTTCCCCTCTTCTACTGAAGGAAAAACCCGCTTGGTGGCGGCTTTTCTGTTCTGCCCAGCAGCGCCATGGGCCACACAATCGATGCCAAGCGATCCCAAGAGATCCCCATTCCCAGTTTTCGGCTTTCGGCTATAAAAGCTCGGGCCGTGTCTCTTATTGGGCTTAGAACAAAGGCAACCGCGAACGCGAGTGGATCGCTTCCCCTTTTTTTTCAAATTTTTTAGCTGTTCCCCAAGGATAAAGGGACATTCTCGCAGTGAAGTGTGCTGTACAAATAAAATGTGGCTATATTTTGTGGTATGTGAAAAAGAAGGGACAAAGGATTGAATTTAAAATATCATTGGATATTACAAAAATTCAGGACATTTTATTTTTTTAATTAAAACAAGTGATTATAATCGTAAACATTCACAAAAGTGCGACTTAATAAAAAAAATTAATAACTGAAATTAGCTTTTATATTAAAATGTCTTTTGAACGTAAATAGTATTAAAAGGCTATTAAAAATACTTAAAGTTAGCTAATATATTAAAATTTCTTTTGAATGCGAAAATGTGTTTAGAAGACCAATTAAAATTAAACCCTAATATGAAAAAAATATTTTTAAATAAATATCACTATTAATTGAATTAAGAATGATTTAAAAATATTACATGCCAAGGAATTATTAAATTAAATCGTGGTTTTATTAAATATGGAAACTAAGGACATACCCAAATTTATATTTATCCCTCTTTAAACTGATTTGCCTTTTAATGTTTCCTTTTCCCTTCTCTTAGATCACTGTAATCCTGGCTGGTTCCCAACTGTCAAACGCCTTTTGGTGGCCAAAGACAACCACGTGAGTAGATATAAAAAATGTATCGTAAGACTCGTTTATAACTCACCTGTGTCCTGTAGGGAAACCAGGGAGCCAAGTGTTCCGGTGCTGCAGCACATTCCGCTCACCTATTTCCGCACGTACACGTATCAGCCGCTGGGTCCCGGATTCTTTGGCTTCGGAGCTGCCCAGACACCACTGCTTCCCGGTGGCCAGTACGATCCGTATGCGGTGACCAGCTATGCGGCTGCCCGGCGACATGACTCCTTTTCCCGGCCGGAAGTTACTCCTCCGGCGGGATTGCCCAGTAGCAGTAGCAGTAGCAGTAGCACCACTAGCACCACCACCACTCCAGCTCCAACAACTAAGCCGACGACAACGACGACGACTTCTACGACGACGACGACCACCACTCCGGCACCGACGACAACGAGCAGCACTACTACTACGACGACCACACCTCCACCGCCGCCTAGATCGACCAGTAGCAGTTACTCCGAGGGATCATCCACATCCAGTTTGATGCGATTTGGCGAATATCCCACGTACAATCGCCGGTTGAGCAACCTCTACAACGGCCGGCCCCAATATCCGTATCCCGACTACTTTAACTACCAGTCGTCGCATCAGAATCTGTTGTCGGATCAAGGCGCCAGCGGCAGTCGCATACAATTTGTGCCCTGCATGTGTCCCGTGAGTGTGCCCAGTTTGGTCTCAACCTCGCCGGTGGCCACAGTGTCTCCCCATCTGGCCACCACATCCACCAGTGTCTACCAGTCTCAGCCGGTGGCGCGTCAAATCGAGGGCAAGGAAGTGGAAGCGGATGCGGATGCTGATGGGGAGACAGAAAGCGAGGGAGAGGAGGAGGAGGAGGACGACGGGGAGGAGGAGCAGGGACAGGAGGAGGGTGCCACCAAGGACCAGCCGGAAACGCAGGAGACGACCTCATATAGTCCCGCCTAATTCAGTTCAGCCCGTATCGGTAGTTTTAAGCACCACACCTCGACTCCTCGACTGATTTGTCAATATCTCGGGGGTGTCCCAGAAATCTCTTTCAAACAATTTTCAAACGTGTGTCACAGGAACTTTCAATTTTGACTAAACAACCGCGCAGAAAAAAAAATGCCTAAAAGTGGGCTATGAATTTGCAACCCAAAGTAAATTTTTAGTGACCCAAAAACCTCAACTTTTGCTTAAACCAACCACGCAAAGCTAAGCTATAAACTAAAAAATTACCAACATTCAAAACTTTACAAATTCTCGGACACTGATTGACTTTTCGTGTGGGAAAATCGTGCGAAATTTCTGGGATATCCCTGTACATACAAACAAATGCCTGCCGAAAGATCATCATTTTTTTTTCTCTAGTATTTATAGATGTTAAAATAAAGAGCGACAGCCTGGAATAATAAGAAAATTAGTTTAATTTAATTGATTACCATATTTATACATTTTAAAGACATTGGTTTTCACATTGATTTCATGTTCTTTTATTGATTCATATTCGTATGCTCCATCAATTACATTTACACATTTAAATTGTATTTATCAATATTCTAATACTTTGCGCTTGCTGCACGCATTTCAACTAGCCCCGAGCCAAGATCCTTGAGCTCCGCCTTATCCTTATCGTTATCCTTCTTATCGGTCCCTAAAAGCCGCTCTCCTCCACATCAAACGACTTGACCATCAATTAGTGGAGGACGCCGATCCGTCAATCATCAATTCAACAATTACAATTACATTTACTTAACTAGATGAACTTGTGCTTCGAGTCTTTGAAGTTGAAATTAGCTTGCGATTCGCGAAAAACTCCGCCGCTTTTCCACTCCGATTTTCATTTCGGAGAGGGTGGAGAGGGGAGGGGGGCGCCAAAGTGGTCTAAACGTAGCTAATGCATGGGTAGTACGATACAAAAAAGGAGTTAAGTATACAACTAATCGGGGGAAAATATATAATCAGTCGTTTAAGTTTTTAGATATACATGTATACATACATCGATATATAAATATAGTCATAAATATAAACTGCATTCAAATACAATTACGAGTACAATTACACCTAAGCTTGGGGGTCTGAACAATCGAAGAGTTACGAGCTAGAGTACCTGGGCGTAGTCCCCCCGGAGGGACTGGGCCCCAACTAACAAAAAAAAAATGCATCTTACCTACTACTAAGATCGTAGATCGTACGGATCGTACTTAGTGCTAAGTCTGCTGCGCATGCGCTCGTATAGAATCTTTTCCTCATTTGTTTGTGTGTTTTTTTTTGCAGGTCTGCTTAATGTTTGCATGTTTGCTCGTTTGTTTGTTTGCTTGTTTTGCTTTGTGTGCTACAGTTGCTTTCGTTTGTGGGCTTATGTGGTAAAGAAATTGCATTAATATGGCCTATCAATATATCTGATGAATATACGTATCCTAAGCCTTCTTCTTCAGATATTCTGCTCATTCCAAATAGCTATAGCCTTCCTCTGTTTGCCTGTCCACAAAAAAAAAAAATTACATTTATCCTTGCTTATAAGATATGGTTATTTGTTTTTCTTTTGCATTTCGTCTCATGTCGTTTTTTGTTTTTGTTTTGTTTTGTGTTTCTCTTGAACTTTTTCTCTTCGTTTTATCTACTTAGACCACCACCGATTGCATCGGTGTTTCGTCCTCGCCTTCAAACTTCTAGATTAACTAGTTTTTATCGCACACACAATTAAAAAAAAATAATAAACATAAAACATAACCCTTTGTCGTTTTAAATATAATGAGATTGCGCCAGACTAAACGCGTATGTAGATCACTCGCACACTCACAGTCACTCAAAAAAGTTCAAGCTGCCTGCCACACACGCCCTGAACACACTTGGAAATCATTTGTAAAACTTTACCGGACGCCACGTATCGATTTATCACAGGATCCGGATCCAGATCCGTATTCGATTTGATAGCGCCCCTTTCGATTAAATGCCATTGCTTGGAGGCGTGGCAGACAGCACTGCACTCACAATGCACACTCGTAAATAAATACTAAAAAAAAAAGGAGCAGAGTCATGCTGGGAAACACAGTGGTAAAACACAGGCTAAAACTAATGCTCTTCTCACACTCTACTGAGTATTGGTGTTTTAGTTTTCTTGTCTCAATTTAAAATATCCAATTTATGCAAATGTCTTGTGAGCCTAGTGCTAAAAATGATACAGATTAAAGAGGCCCAAGAGACACTATCATATATATATATATATAAAAAAAAACAATTTCAATTAAAACAAGAACATTAAAACACAAACACCCACGATACAGTGTGAGTAGTACATAAATGCTCGCAAATCTCAGATCTCTCATAACTAGAAACTATAACTAAATGCATACAGAATAACCTAAGCTAAGCGAATGTCTGTTATTTAGTAATATGTATATATATATAAATATATCCCTGTAGCAGCGCATCGTCGGAGAGCTGGAGGGGCTGAGGCCCGGAGGTCCTGCTGGATCAGTCTGATATGTGGGTGTGGATGTGGGTGTCCTCCTCCATATGTAGAATCGTAGATTCGATTCGATTCGATTTGATTCGCCCCCAGCCAAGCCCCCAGCTCCGTCTCCCATTTCCGGATCACCTTGTCTTGCCTTCTCAGGTTCCATTCTCATACCAATCCTCATGCCAATCCTCATCTTCATCCTCCTCGTCGTGGACAAAACTAGACAAAGGTCTCGCGGATGACGGTGCCGTTGCTACTGGTGCTTAGATCTTAGAACTCGGTTGATTGTCAGACAAACGACGAGAAGCCGGGCAGTGGTGCCCTCGATCTGGCCATATTATTGACGATAATTTGGCCACCATTGAGGCTCATCACTGCACTGCCCTCCGGCTCTGAGTCGGTGTAGCTGGAGTAGTTCCGCACCGGTTTGGTCTTCTTCCACGACTGCCGCAGCGAGTCGTTTACATTGGCATAGTGATTCACAAACGAGTGCGGATCGCTGCGTACGCTCTCGTTTTCGCTTTCCGAGTGCTGCAAAATCAAAGCAAAATACTCAAATTAATTGTCGTTCCAATCATACATTTCAGTGGTGGAAACTCAAGCCATTATACAAACTGAAAAACATGAGGGAAACACGATCTAGTCCACATGTCTTGAGCATAATAATCATCAAGCAGGCAAACGGTCCTTAGTAAAATATGTTTGTTTATGATTTATTGATTGCTGGTTGCTTCCAAAAACCATAATAAATTTTAATAATTTAGTTGGGTTAGTAGGGTTAATTACAATCTTAACTTAAAATAAACAAGTGGAACAGTTTGGTTCTGCTTAAGCTGGCAATCTTTTAAAGATATTTTCTCTTAAAAGATTTTGTAAGCATGAATTTAAAATTTATGTGGGTTATTATTCAAGTTAACTGAAATAAAAACCAATTGGGAAATTTGGTTTTGTTTTTAATGGCAGTTTTTGAAAGAAATGTTCTCTAAAACAATTTTGTTTGCAAGAATTTGAAAATTATTTAAATTATTAATTAAAATAAGATTATTCAAGTTATCTTAAATGAACCAATTTTGCAATTTGGTTTTGCTTTGGGTTAGCAGTCTTTTAAAGATATTATCTGCACATAGATTCTGTTAGCATGAGTTTGAAATTCAGTTGGGTTAGTAGGGTTTGTTGTTACTATCTTAAAAGCAGACTATTCAAGTTAACTACGGTTCTGTTTTAGTAGGCAGTCTTTTGAAGACATTTTCTCTACATTTCGTAGGCATATTTTACTTGGTCTCTGTTTTTCCCTCAACTCACCTGCGATGCCTCCGAACTGCTCACCTCCGAGGGCTTCTCGGTCACGCTGCTGTCGTCCGGATTCTCGTCGTAGCACTTCAGGCTCTCCTCGTCGCTGTGGTATGCCACAGAGGCGGGCGAGGGGCGTGGCGGACTCTTGCCGAGATGGACGCCCGGTGGCGGCCGATTGGTGGACTTCCTGCCCAAGGTTCCCAATGTGCCGCTGCGCAGAGTGCCCACACTGTTCAGGGTGCCTGTGCCGACGCCGTGACGAGAGCGGTACAACTCCAGAGCCAACTCCTGTCGCTCATCAATGGACATGGCCATCGATTCCTCCAGAGTCTTTTGTGCCTCCTCTGTAAGTTGGTTAATTAGTTAGCGCAATTCTTGCCTAATTGCAATCTTAAGTATTCTTACGTTTGTATTTGTAGCTCTTGCTCTTCACACACAACACTGCAATGACCATCACAATGATCACAATCGAAGTGGCCGCCAGAGAGACCATGAACCATGTTTGCCGATAGAAGGGCTTGTGCTGCAGGTAACCGTATTCCAGGTGCAATTTCGAGGGCGTCAGGATCGAGTCCTTGGAGTACACAGGAAACGAAATGCCGTATCGATTGTAGGCAATCACCCGGAATGTGTACGCCGTTGAGGGCATCAAAATGTGATAGCTGACCGTAAAGTCCTGCATCATGCCCTTTCGTGTCTGCTCGATTTTCGTCCAGCGGGAGTCGTCTGTGATTGGCAGAAGATTAGTGTAAAGTTTCCGATTGCAAAATATTAAAATATTGTGGCAAACTAAATACGGTCAACTAAATTTCAGGGTATTATATTAAAAGGTTTTCAAAAGGTCTTTAAATCAAATAAGTTAAGAGGAATGCAAAAGATAAATGATGAAACTTAGAGAATAATCAATTAATGTATTAATTTTAGTAGGTTATTATATATTGATTAATGTCAATTCAGTCATAATTCAATGAGATAGTTAATGTCAGAATGGAATTATTCATATGATATAATTGATTTTGTTACTACTATGTTACTGTGATTACTTAAATTCTAATTTCTACGGGACTGCAATACTTACAAACAAATGACGGCTCTCCTTTTTCTACGCAAGCAAAGGAGTATTTATGTTATTATAGTTTTTGGAAAGAATTTGTCATTTTAGAACCAAGTCACCAAAGAGTAATCGAATGCAAATTAGGGGGAGATCCAAAGAGAATGCAAAGAGATCATGTGATAAATGCAAGTCCAAAACCAGTTCTACAATTTTCAGTAGGAAAACGCGACAAACTTACCTCGCTTCTTGGCCTCAATTAGATAGCCCAGAATGGGCCCCCTGCCCGACGGCCCATTGATCCAGTGCATCTCGACGCTGGACAGCGTCTTGGTCAGGATGAGATCACGCGGCGCTACCGGTGATCCATCTTGGGGACCAGTCGTCACATTTTCACTCACACCCGGTCCGTAGTCCACGGACGTTTGAGCACGGACCGTAAACGTGTAGGTGACCTCTTCCTCCAGATTCTGCACACGAAGTGTGGTATTCGATACCTTTTGTTTCACCTGCTTGCTAAACTCTGTGGGTTAGAACAATCATTGTTTTATGATTCAATTGAAATAAATCGCTGAGTCCTAAATAAACCAGATGATAGATGACTAGAACTTACTCTCGTTCTCCTCGGTGGTCTCGTAGGTGACCAAATATCCCAGGATCTCGCCGTTGAGGAACTTTGGTGCATCCCAGGTGACCTCCAGGCTCTGCATGGTGATGTCCGAAAATCGAAGATGAAGCGGAGCACTCGGTACTCCTGGCAGTGTTTTCACGGTGATCGGCGCTGATCTCGGTCCATCTCCGGCCGGATTGAAAGCCAGCAACTGGATGCGATACTCGGTGAACTTGTCGAGGAACACCAGACTGTGCGAGGTGGCTGTGGCCGAGACCACCTCGATTTCCTCCTCCCACTTGCGACCGGGCTCCAAGGCTTGCGGTGAGTAGGTGACCAGATAGTAGATCTTGTAGCCCAGTATGTCACCATTCTGCATGCTCTGCTTTGGTGGCTTCCACAGTAAACGCACTTCGGTGCTGGAAATGGGAGCTGCATCCACGGCTCTTGGTTCTCCGGTGGGCACCGCTTCGCCCACATAAACCGCTGCCGGGGGCGTGGCCGGTCCAGGACCTTGTGAGTTAAAAGGCAACACAACAATCTCATAGTTGCGATCCTGTTGCAGATCCGACAACACCACACTGTTCTCATTGATGCCATGCACATCGGTTTTGGGTGTGGACTGCAGGGCGGTGGGGAAGTCGGATAGCTGTTGATACAGTATCCTGTAACCACCAGTTCCGGCATCACCATTCCACATGCCCGTCTCCAGGGCACTCCACTGCACCCTCACCGAAGTTGTTGTGATGGGCACCACCTTCAGGCCCCCAACTCCGGCTGCCGGGGCGGCGGGCAGAGTTCGCACCACCACACTTTCCCGACTAAAGGCGGAGGGGCCCAGATCATTGGTGGCCTGTATACGAAACTGGTAGGTCATGTACGGTCTCAGACCCAAGGCTGTGTAGGAACTGAGTAGTGGATCCACTCTCTCTGGCAGTGGCTGCCATCGGCCCTCGTTTTCGCGCATCTCCACGGTGTAGTAACGAAGTGGGGCAAAGCCGTCCCTTCCCGGTGTCCAACTAAAGGTGATCTGATGGGCCTGAATCTGGCTGCGTGATATCTGCGGCACAGACGGCGCCTGCGGTCGCTCCCTATTGTTTGTGGTGTACACCAGGGCAGTGGCTATCTTACCCCATCCCAGACGCGTTTGGGCCGTACAACTGAAGCTGTAATACTTTTCGGGTAGTAAACCGGTGGCTCGGAATGTCCGATCGGAGGGTGGAAACTCTCGACTGTAGTTCAGCATGGCACTGCCGTTTAGGGTATAGGTTACCTGATAGGCCAAGATCTCTCCGTTGGGATCCATGGGCACATCCCAAATGATGCGGGCCATGGTCAGGGTGACGTCGGGAAAACTCACATTCGACGGAACACCAGGGGTATCCTCAAAGGTCTGTACCCTAATGGGTGGAGTGCTTAGTGCACCATTACCCAATCTCGTGTAGGCCAAGACCTGAACGTGGTACACCACGAACTTCTTGAGTTCGGTGAGGGTAGTGGTGAAGGTGGCATTGTTCGGTATCGTCTTGTGCAGCACCTGTTGGCCCCCTCGATCGGCGGCGGCATAGAACACCTTGTAGCCATCAATCTGACCGTTCCTATGTTGTCGCGGCACTTCGCCCCATCGCACAACCACCGTGGTGGACGATGTGGCATTCGCCTGAACATCCAGGGGTCCATAGCTGGGAACAGCTTCACGGGTTCGCTCTATCGCAGTGCCACTCTCCTTCGAGCAACCCACATCGTTGCAGGCATTCATTATCACCTCGTAGAGGGTCCACTCCTCCAGACCATCCAGCACATGCGAGTTGGCCGTGTGATCTTCGATTACCACCGAACGGGGCAGGTACTTGACGGTTCCCGGGGTCTTGACCAACTGCTTGTAGGATATATTGTAACCCCGGGGATTGCCATACCACTCCGTTTGTTGCAATGGAATCCAGCGAACTCTGAGCTGCTGAGCACTCATTGCCCTTACGGTTACATTGAATGGCGGATGCTTGGGCCTGGCCTGGATGGTTTGGAAGTCCTTGGTGGCCTCCGAGGGTTTCGAACTGCCAACCACATTGCTGGCACTCAATCTCAGACGGTATTGGGTGAATGGCACCAAGCCGGTGACCGTCAAGGTCTCCGCATCGGGATCACTGATCTCACAAATGGTGAACCACGTCATATTCCTCGCTGTCTGACCCTCGACCTTCCACTTGGTAATGCTGGAGTTGCCATCGAAGCCCGGCGTGAATTGTAGCACCACGGAGAAGGCTTCGATATTGGATAGCGCTAGACTGGTGGGTGCATGTGGTAGAACTGGCTCTACACCAGACTGAATGGTGGCTGTTTTCGGAGCTCCACTGCCAACTCGCGTCCACGCGAAGATCTCAAACCAATAGTGCGTGGTGGCCTGCAATTGATTGACCGTCAGCTCTGTATCGTCCGCTGTTAGATTAAAGGATTTCAAAGTGTCCGGACGATCCTTGACTTGGTAGCGAACCGTATAGCCCGTGAGTATACCGTTGGAGAAGCGTGGCGGTGCCCAGAGAACTTTCACCGACCGATCGGACACGTCGTCGAAATGCAGAGCGGTTATCTCATCGGGCACATCATCGAGGGTCATCACTGGCACTTGAACGCTGGCCACACCATCGCCGGGATCCGTAAAGCAGAGCACACTGATGTTGTATTCGGCATACTTCTCCAGACCTCCCAGTATGGCCGTCTGTTCCGCCAGTGGATCGATCAAACTCGGGGGCACAGTCATCATCCGCCTTTCGATGTCCTTCCACTCGCCATCGATCAGTCGACGTTGCCATGCCTGAATCTTGTAGCCCTGATTGATGCCATTGATCTGCTGCGGATTGGGTGGTGTCCATCGACATCTGGCCGCCGTCGAGTTGATGGCCTCCACTTTCACATTCGTGGGCGGTGCTTCCGGTACGCCCTCTTTGGTCTTGATCTTGGAACCCTCGGTGTAGACACCCACGCCCATGTTGTTATATGCCGCTATCTGTACAATGTAATCCTTCCAGGTGATCAGTTCTTGGATCAGAAAGTTGCGTTGCGCTTCGTTTGTGATATTTTGGTAGGACCACGGCACATTGTTGTAGCCAAAAAGGCGATAACGCAGGATATAGCCCAGGATCTGGCCATTGCGATGCTCCTCCAAAGGCGGTTGCCACTGCGAGATGATCTCCGACATGGAGCGCGCGGATCCAACAAATCCCACCGGTGGACCGGAAGGAGCTAAGTTTAAAAAACATTATTAGTGGACATTTATTAAAGACGCAAAGTCCATTTAATGGAGAGTCTGTACTTCTCTCTGGAGGTTTTTTGTTTTTATCCGTGTGTGTGTGTGTGTGTGTGTGAATCGTGTGAGGGGCGTTTTAAGGGGGGCGTGAATCTGGACTATATGTATATACCTCGGTGAAGCGGAAACTCTACGCGCGGGCGAGCGACCAACGGCGATTTTCAAATTTCATTTTCGTGATGACAACGATAGCAGTTAAGAGTACAATACATATACAGGGTATTCAGCATTAGTTCTTTACACTATACAGAGCTATATCTGGGCTATATATCAATATATATATCATTTAATGATTAATTATAATCAGTAGGAACAAAGTAAGAGGCAAATTAAAAAATGAAGAGTCTTTAAACTAGTTAAAAAAATAAAATTTTGAGAAGTCTAAATAAAACTATTTAAAGACATTAATTCGATTTTAAAGCCATCTAATAAGAAAAAAAATGTAGCACTAAATACAAAAGCTTTCAATTGGTTTATGAACAAACAAGATTTCAATAATTAACAAAAATTTGTTTTTTATTAATATATATAAATTATTGTAAATTAACTAAGGGGAAAGCAATACAACACACACACAATATACGTTACGATACAAGTACGAGATGCACAAAATGAGGATGCAAAAATCCTAGAAGCGGGGATCATTTGCGGGAACTGGCGGGATAACTTACCTTCCTGGGGCAGTTCGACGACATTACTAGGCTCCGACGGAGAACCCTCGCCTACGCGATTCACGGCACTAACCCTAAACTGATAGACGGTGGCGGCCTTGAGGTTCTCGAGCAGGATCCATCGTTGATCCGCCGAGACATTGCTCAGTTCGGTGATCCAGTTGAGCAGAGGGTCTGGAACTGGACCTACGAATTTTTCTGTGATGTTAATGTGTTTGGAAAAAAACAGCAGGCGGGGATTATGGTGTAGTGAGTGGTGGTGAATGGGAGATAGATATTGATGTTATGGTGTACGATAGATAGTTGGTGAACCACATGTGTGGTATATATTATAAATTGGTGAAAAGTGTGTAGATTACAGCGTGTTCCGTGTGGTGATGTTGTTGTTGTTGTTGATGTTGAAGTGATCGCGATGAAAACAAAGTGCAAAACAACAAATTACAATCGAAAATAAGACAACAAATGTACAAATAAGTTATCATTAATAAATACAATATATAAAAACAATCAATTTACAATTCGAAATGTTTCGGTTCGTTCCAGTTTTTGGTGGTGTTCAAAGTAAATTTAATGGAAGAAAAGAGAGAACAAAAGAAACGCATCAAAATCTTGGTTTCCTTTGTGTTGTCTGTAATGAGTTCCTAACTAAATGAGGTGGTTCATGGTTCCTCTTGAACTGTAATTTAACCAACAGTTGCCACTTTTTATTGTAGAAAATATAAACATCTAAAGTGTGTTTAAGTTTTCTATTGAACACCACAAACAAATTAACATTCGTTGTGTTCATAATATTATTAATATCTAACCAATAAATACAGGACACTTAAACCTTTTAAGAAAAATATTTAAAATGGTATTTAAGTAGTATTAATGTATTTTCAATTGAATTAAGTATTTAAAATGAGATTGTAGAAAACCAAATCAAATCAATTTATAACTATATATATACTTAACATAAACGAGTTTCCTGTTTTGTATACAATAAAAGTATATGTGACTCAGTATATAATGCGACGTGGCCACATTTTTTGTCCCATCATTTTTGCTTATAAATGGCAACCGTGTACGCTTTCACCCCTTCCCTCCGTTTTCATAAGTCATAAATTCAATGCTAACCAAAACCACCACAACCCACAAACTCTACGCTACCAAAATATATGTATGTAGATAAAAGTGGCCAAAACGAGACTTACCCAATTCGGAGACCTCACGTCGCTGGATAATAAATTTGGATATTGGACTGTTGCCATCGAATCCCGGTGTCCAGGACACGTTGATGCTGCGCTGTTGCGGCTCCGGCAACCGTTCCACCTTCACGTTACTGGGCGGAAATGGTAGCTCGATGACGCTGAGGCGGGCGGCCCGCGTCTCATTTCCCCCGGGAGAGGTCACCACACAGGCATAGCTGCCCACATCGCTGGCCCGAACCGCCTGGATCTCCAGTTGCCCGTCCGCCTGGACGCCAATGCGCTGCGAATTACTGATGGGCGTCGACGACTGACCCTCGCGATACCAGTCAATGTTGTACGGAACACTGGGATCACTGGACACCTTGCATTGCAGGGTGGCCGTCAGGCCAAGCAGCACCGTTGTGTCCACCGGCGGCTGGATGATTTGTGTCCGCACTGCGGGAAAAAGAGGACAAAAAACGGCACAAAAATAAGAGGACTTTCTCTGGACAGGAGACAGGAATATGGAATACGGTAGACCGGAGGGATGGAACACATTAACAACACGGCAATGCAGATTAAACGACCGCAAGTCGTGTGGCAAATGACAAGTCGCGACAGCCCCGCCCACTTTTATTGCTCCTCTACCGGACGACACATCCTCCTCATCCTCCTCTTCCTCCTCGTCTTTCAACTGCCTCCCTTGGCTTATCCCTTAACCCGGAGAGAATTCAAGGCGCCAAGGATCAGGTGGGGGAAATGAAGTTTAAAGGCCCCAAAACTGACACACAAAGCCCGTATGGCAAACACCCTGCATTCGGTGGGTTTTGGGGAGTCCTTTTTTTGGAAGATCGTTAAAAACTTAAAAATCACTTTAAATTATGACTCAAAAATTCAACAATATATTAAATCCGGCGGTCTGGTGGCTAAACTATGAAAGATGACGTTATGTTTTTTCTGCACACATTAAGACTCCTCTTAAGGTAATTTAAAATCTTTGGTACTACTTAACAATTGCTACCAACTATAAATTAATATTTCATATGTTTATTTAATTAAGCAGGACATGAATTTATTATTTTATGTTTATATTGATTGCTATCACAAGTAAACGTTTTTTAGTTTCCTTATCTGTTTCATATCAAACGGTATTTCATAGTCTTTAGGCACACACAGCACACTTGCAGGCATGTGCCCCCTTCGTTTGTTCCCTTTATGTATGGCTTTCTCTTTTGATTTTATTTATTTTATGCTTTTTCTTCCTTTTTTCTTTGCTCTCGCTCGGCATTTCTTTTTTAGCCCATTTCAGTCACTTGGTGGCCCGCATGCATCAAAAGTTCAACGCGCCCCGTGGCCCAGACATTGTTGGTGCTGTATGGTGGTTCTGCCGGTGGTGTTGGGTTCCGCTGGTGTTATAGTTGTTCTTGTTGTTGTCGGTCTGTTTGCCATAAGCCAAGTTGTTCCCCATATGGGAAGAGATGAACTGCACTGCACTGCACTGAATGGCGGTAGCGAAAAGTTCACAAATGAATCTGGTTTACCCCTTTACCCAGTCGTCAATAGTGGTATACTCTGGATAACTGGGTATTTCAAAACTGGACTTCAAAAATTATTTCGTAATAAGCAAAAATTTATAATTTTTCGAATTATTTGAACTATACAGGTCATTTTAGATGACTAATTGATTAGATGCTATAAGTCGGTCCACCAGGGGGCGCCAAATATTATTGCAATATTGTTGGAAACAAAAATGCCTCTAATGACAAACATTTAAAAAAAAAAAGAGTATTTAAAACTTCGTTATGCGCCTACAATGAACTTCTTTGCGGCTCTTATTTTTATTTCTTTGTCGGACTTGGGCACAGTGTTTTATGCAACACACACAAATAAAGCCAGGAGGCGGTTCGTTGGGTTAAAGGGATGATGGAAAACTGCCATCAGCGCCGCCGGTGGCCAAAGTCCGGAGTCCACGGGCAGCATTCCGGCGTTTTGCCAATTAGCCGCACATTGATGCTGCCTTTTAGGACCACACCACAACACACTCGTGTGCTCAGGGCCAAAAATATTGCATGTGCAAATCAACTTTAATTACACAAACAACACAATGGACAGCAGCGGAGCGGTAGGCATGCAGGCAGGCAACAACAACAAAAGCCCTTAAAAAAATCATTTGAAGCTTTTGGATTTTCTAGTTTTCTGGCGCTCACGCAAAAAGTCAAAGCCATATGCCCATTTAACATAGACATGTGCGCAAATGTTTGGCTGAATATTTTTCGAATTATCCCAAAAGCAATTGACGCTGCCCAGGAGGGAGCACTTCAAATGAAACCCATCGTTTTGGTTGTTGGCATTATTATTCTGTCCTGTTGTCGCTGTGGCTGTGCTGCGGCTTTGATGACATGCATTATTATCATTGGACCATGCATTTTAGTTGATTTGATGCGATGTTAGGGTCAACACTAACGCACAGTTAACCTACATACAAATACACGGAAAAAAAAAACCGCGCAAATCGGTGAGCAAATCCATTTAGCAAGAAATGGAACGAAGTTACCTAATCATTTCGATAATTTCCTTTTCTCATTATTTTAATTTTCATACACGATATCCATAGATTTTTTAGGCAGTAGTAGAAAGTAATATTTTTCTGCTTGTGCACCAAAATGTCATTGGAGAGGTAGCTATGCATAAAAAATAGTGAGTGGAGCCAAAACAGGTGCACAAACAATTGTCGAATGGAGAAAGTTTTTGTTAAGTAAAGTCAATTTGAATCTCTTTTGTGGTTGCACAAGAGTTTCGTTGGGCGGATGACAGCATTTCAGTAACAGTCGCAGGATGTGCCAACATCAAAGCTCTGCAATTGAACAATTGATGGAGAGCCGATTGTTAAGGCGAGATGTGGGGAGAACCAAAATATTCTGCTCAAGTTAGGCGCTTAAAAAAAGGAGTAGCTAAAATTTAATCCTATAAAACGAATTGAAGATGATTTCACTATAAGGTTTAATTTGCTCACTTTTGTTTCAGTAAAACCGTATCTCGGATTTATTTAGAATTGTAGTTTGACTTATATTTATCAATCTATGAGTGATAGCATTTTAAGCTATTTTAAGGTTAACTTTTGCTTAATTCTAATCATATCAAATTACGTAAAATGTACAATATGAATTCCAGATGCTATCAAACACTTTGTTTTTTTTTTTTTTTTAATTTATGTTGCTGTTGCAATTAACAATAAGCACACTATTCAGTTAATAAAGCGCTTTAGTAAATCTGCAAAGTACACAAGTGTTAACCTAAAACACAATTGTGAGCCAAATTAAAAATACAGAGAATAAAAGTACATTTTGTAGCGATTATTTTGTAAGGGGTGAAACTAATGGGCAAGCAAAGTTTAAACGTTGCATGCTTTTGGACCAGCTTAAATACTTTAAATAAATGGGGCTAAAAGCTCGGGTCTGAAGTTGCGCCTCTGTTAAGGGGTTTAAAAGGGACTGCGTGCTACATAAAACATAAAACCCTCGAAAGCACCGGTAACTAAAACGCTGACACTCAAAGGCGACCGACTAGACAGACGCACTTGAAACTAACAGACGGTTGGAGCGGCAGGCAATTAAATTGTTCATCAGGAGGGGGGAGGGGCTGCTATCCTCGCACCGGAAACAAGGACTGGAAAACTCACCCAAAACACTCAAATAGGCCTCGCCCTTGACGCTGCCCGCCTCGTTGGCCCGCACGCAGATATATAGACCCGCGTCCACGGATCGGATGTTCGAGATGAGCAGGTCGCCCGATTCGAGTATCTGCACCCGGCTGGATATGTCCACCAGTTGGGTCTCTGGATTTCAGGCATTGTTTCGGCAGGTGGATTGATTGGACGGGTTATTTGGCAGGTTGGTGGCACGATGCGAATACGGTAGCATTTTTGTTAGCATTACAAGTTGTTTGGTTGGTTGGTTGTTTGGTTGGTTGTTTGGTTGGTTGGTTAGCGAGCAAAACAAAAGAGAACGACATGGTATTAGCATCATCATCATCATGATCATCATCACCATCATTAGTGGGACATGCTCTAAGGAATGTAGCCTTGCAACACTCACCATTGTATATCCAGGTTATGTTCGGATTGGGTGATCCAACGGCACGGCAGGAAATAGTCGCATCCTTGCCATCCAAGGCGGTCACATTCTGGGGCGGCAGTTCCATAATGGGAGCCGATGCTGTAGAATATCAAATTCAATTCAATTACAATTAAGCCACAATTAACTTTGAAGGTAAAATCACTGTGGGTTTTTAGGCTAAATTCAACGTAATTAGTGGTTAAGTAAGGTTAGGTGTTAGGTGGTGTGGGGTGTTGTGGATGTTTTTTATTTATTTATTCAGCTTCTAAGAAAAATCTGTGAGGCTGAAACAAAAATTAATTAAATTAAATCTACTGCAAACTTGTTGATGAATAAACAATAAGAGATATTTACATATGGTAAGCCAATGAAGTATACTACTAAATAATTCAAGGCACAAAAACATGATAAATACGTGATAAAAAATCATTTGAATGTAAATATTAAATGTGTAACGAAAGTTTTTTAGTCGGAAGTTTGTGATAGCTTTTTTTCAAAAATCAAATATTTGCTGCATTTTTTTGCAGCTGTACAGCGAATGACATTTTTTACTATCGTTTTATTTTGTTTATTTTGTCTTATTATTACCTATTTATATGCCCTGTACGCAAAGTACAATTTTACAGCGAGTTTTCGAGACAAAATTAGTTTTGTTTGCCCGTGTATACTGAGTACCTTAGTGGTGTAGTTTCAGCACACATATATGGAGTTAATATGGCACAAAAATTCCCATATTCTTTATTTATATTTATCATTTAATCATAAACAAGGATTTACCATATATTTCCCCCCTCATAAAGTGCATTACGAAAGTCCATCAGCTGAACCACCATCAATTGATTGTAATTGATTCTTTTTCTTTGATTGACTGCTTCATTGACTCACTTTCTGCCCTTCATTGGGTGCTGACTTTTGCAATTATGATTACACCAAATTAAAGTCTGGCCAATTAATCATGCTGCTTCCTTCGTCGTCGCATCAGGTGCGTATATATTGTAATATAGTACACAGGTATGGACGTCGATTCCTCCCAGTGCCCAGACCATTTGGCTTTATTTCTCGTCCTTTCACTTGCCGCTGGTTAATGTAAATTATTTATTGGATTTTGAGTGGCACGACGGCGGCTGACTGTTCTGATGTTTCTGCTGTTTCTGCTGTTTTTGCCTGTTTTCATTGTTATGGCCAAATGGCACGCGCTCGAATGCCGAAACTGAGGCTGCTCTCAACTGTGTTTGCTACTCGCACCGGGCGAGAGCGGGCAAATGTAATAATATTCGCAATAATTTCACATGATGGCGCATTCCCGTTAACTACGCTTATGTAAATAAGTGCATAAAATTACAATAAAAGCACCCAGGCTCCTTGCCACATTAAGATATTAAGTGCTCGCTGCAGCAGTCGCAATTGCTGCGTAAAATCATAAAGACATCAACTCTGCTTAACAAATGAAATAAAAGAAAGGGAAAATGCAGGGGTAGGCCAACTTTAAGTCGGTTTAATTATGATTAAGCGGATTCTCAAGGGTCAGAACAAGTAACTTTTATATGAAATGCACTTTAAGGACAATAAAGCTGCACATAATGTAACATCATATCGTGTTTAATTTTGATATGGAAAATTTAAGGGCTATATAAATAGTATACATATATACTCGTGAGCTCGGATAACTCCTTTGCCCGGGCAACGTGTTAAGTGTGCTTAAGCTGCCCCGGTGGTCAGTAACCAACCTTCTCTCACTTTCCATGTCCCTTGGCCCGGTTTTTATAGCTCACGCAAGGCGAATATTAAAAACATGGAAAGGACCTCCCAAGAAAAGGAGAAACAATTTGTGGCAGGATTCGCCAAGGGAGACCAAAAAAAAAAATATAAATAAATAAAACAAAAAACCTGCATCTAGGCTGAGTGCTTAGCATAAATTTAAACTAAATCGAAGTCAAGTTGGCAAGTAATGATTTATGCCCAATAATCAAACGGAGCGTATACGTAATGTTTATTGAGTATACGCCATATGTACACAAAGAGAAATAAAATGAATTAAATAACAAAACAAAAAAAAAAACATTTTGAAGTAAAGTGATCATAGTTTCATATATAATATAAAAACCTAAAATTAATTATGGGATTTTCTTGCATTTGAAGTGTACCAAATGAATGGTAAATTTTGAAATATCTTCTTTAATGCATTTGCCTTTGTTAACGGGGTTGGCTGTAATTAATTTCGAGTTGGCCCACTAAAGAGGCCGCGCCATCAACTTAAAGTCATAATAAAACGCTCACTCAGCCGGGCAAGTGGCAAAAATGGGTGGCGGTGTGGTGGACTGGGTGGAAAACTGGGGGGCAATGGCGTGCGATGGCAATAATTGCCATTACTTGGCCATTGAAGTGGCCACCCGTTCCAGAGTCCAACATTAGCATGCGAATTGTTTTTAGCCCTCGTGCCGTTGCCTTTGTGCCCGGCTCTAAAATTTCCGCCCACCCCATTTGGCACCGCTTAAACGGTTTTTCGTTTCAGTTTTCCTTTTGAGCAAAGCGCCCTTTCTTTATTTTAATAAGCATAAAAAGAATCGCTTTTCAAGGGCAGCCTCGCTTTGAGCTGCACAGTTTTTGATATAAAGTTTCTGACTAATCGAAAATAGCTTTTTAGCTTTGGTTAACAATGGAAGTTATCGAATGGAAGGTTATTAAGTGTATAGATAAAAAACAAGTCCACAACTATTCTAAAATGTTGGATTATTAATAAGACTTTTAACCTTTCGATGTTTAAAATTTAAATTTTAAAATTAAAAATCTGTTTCGTAACTATCGTTCAAGTACAATGTTTTCGTATATTTCTTAATATATCATGAGACTTTTATTTGTTGGAATGTCTTAAAGCCATTTAAATAGCTAAAGTAACTATATGAACATTACTAATTTACTCAAGGAATTTGAAACTCCTTTTTATGGGCATGGCATGTCGTAAACCAATCAACTTGAAACTCTAATGGTTACTGCAATCAATCACTGGGGCGGTGTGGGGTTTAGCAATGCTGACCTCTGACCTCTGACGAAATCGCCACCTGTTGGCGAGGCTGGCCGTGTAGAATGAAAACGAAAACGAAGAACTTTTGACTTTCGGGCAAATAAAAGAAATTTCTACAAATTCGCACAGTGGAAATCGCATTGAGCCATCAGGCGAATGAAAGGAAGTGAAATAGCCACGCCCATTCCGCCCAAAAGTCACCTAATTACTCATACACACAGAAACGCAAACACAAACACAGACACAGACAAACAAACAAATAGAAGGGGATGATGGGCGGTGGGTGTTAAGTGCAGGCACCTTGGAAACGGCAGGAAGCGGCGATTAAAATCACTTTTGCGTTTCGGGAAATTACGAAATTATGTTACTCGAGAGTTGAGGCAGCCGGGAAATGCTCAGGCAGCCGGAAAATGCGATGTGGAAAACTCTGACTGTGGCAGGTGCAAGGACGGGGGTTGGAGGGCGGAGGCGGGGGCGGGGGCGTAGATTTACGCCAACTTAACAAAAATGAAGTGAATAAGGCAAGCGAGCGCGCGCTCCAGAGAAAGGACCAACACAGAGAGATGCAAAACTTTGACAAACAGTGGGCGGCGCGTCAGGAGGAGCAATTAAAATGCAGCCAGGTCGGTCCTAGGAGCCAAGAACGAACTCTCACCCAAGACCAAGCAATCCCCTTGAACGCGAAAGGCTGGAAAATAATTTCCCAACTCAACTTCTTCGCCTATCTAAGTGAAAAGTGCTCCGGCACAAGGATTATCCCTCAAGTGGCCTTCCAAGCGGAAAATAGAGAAGGGACTACGGGTAGGGTGTTAAAGGGGAAGGGGGGGTGGAATCAGCAATACAAATGCCACACACTTGTTGCCATAGCGAGGAGCTGCTGAGGAATGCGTTAGGAAGAACAGCTCTACCAGCAGATAAATGTGTGCAGAGCGCACAAACAATGAACGAAAGAAATTGCAAAATGAAATCAAGCCAGTCCCAAGTGCGCGTCTTGAGAAGCGCGGAGAAGGGCGCATCGGATGGCAACAGGATTAATCCTGAGCACTAGACAAAAATTACAAACTGATTTAAATAGCCAACTCAAGGATTTCTTGTCAAGTTAGCCGACTATTAATAATATGTTGAACACTTGCTGATACCTCTTGGCATAAGTCCAGTTTCTCTAAACAAAGCACTGCCTATTTGACTTTTCTGCCAGTGTAAAACCCTGGTAAATAGCCCAGGGACTGGAGGACCGGACCCGCTGGGTAATCGAATCAGAAAGCCGGAGAGTCAAACTGCAAGCGGCCAAAGGTGTTCATAATCCGATTTTGATCCTGATCTGGATTAAATCGGGATAGACCAATTACGAGACCAGTTCACTGCTGTGGAAAAAGGACTAGGACTAGGATTCATGGGCATAAGCGGACAGGGCACACACGCTCGGCCAGAAACAAAGCCGATTAGGCCAGCAGCTCCAGTTCCAGCTCCAGCTCCTTCTTTCTGTTTTGTTGGCCAGGACCAAATGCAGTCAGACAACAGAAACTTCTGCCGGCAATAAAACTTATCCCCGAGATGGGGAGATTCTGGGCAGTGAATTAGAGACTTGGAGAGACTAAATGATGGCCCGCCACCTAGGATCGTAAAATGCGCTGGGGGAGACAAACAAATTGACTTGAATTAGCCTAGGCAAATAAAATTAAATGAGCCGCAACGATTGGTTACCATTCAGTCATGCCAAGAAGAAATCCGGCGTGGGCTAAGGAGCTAAAAATATCAGAAACTTGCCCAAGCGAACTATAAAAGCTGGAAAGTTTTTCAATAAACCGCTGACGACAAAATCTCTTAACTAGTTTAACTCGAATACAATGCAACAGGGCTACGAAAAAAAAAAGAATAGAAAACCTAGGGAGGAGATATAAAATAGATGGAAATGAAGGAGGGCCATGCTGCAACATAAGAATAACTCGGAAAAATATGCATGGAAATTTGAAATTTACATGAAAATCTCAGCTCTGGCCATAAAAATTTAAGCGATAAGGGGGGCAGACATCGCACAAACTTTGCTTCAAGTCCCATCAAGAAGAACACGGAGATGAAACTTATTTTAGACCCGCAAAACAATATGTCCCCCCACCCCCACATCCTGTCAAAGGAAGTCGAGTCCTCAACTCTGTCTGTCAAATATTTAAAACGTCAGCGGCGAAGTCACTCGTTTTTTGGGTTAGGCTCATGAATGAGGAATTATTCTCCGGCCGGCCATCCAGTCAGCCAGCGAGGAACTTCGAACTTGCAACCCAAAAGAAAGGATCCGAAAAAGGAAACCCTACGATGTCATGTCAGCATGACAGGACCCGCGACCCTCTTGTCCTCAGAAGTGTGACTTGTGTGTCAGTCTTAATTTTCGCATTATGAAATTCATTAAAATGCAAAATTGTCCCACAGCAAGTCATATTCGAGTGGATGTTTTTTTTTTTTTTTTTTTTTTTTTTTTTATGTTGGTTGGCGACCCTAAGGCACCCATTTGACCTAGCACTTAACGGTACTTCGGGGCCTTTGAAGGTGAAGTCTCAACTTATATACTTATATTAGCCGTCACTCAATGACAAATTCATAACAATTCATTTGAAAAAAAGGGGTGGAATATTTCCACTTTGTTTTATAGGGTTGTATTAAAATTGGGTACTTACATCGTATTTTATTAAGAGAAAATTATAGTAAACAATAAACTAGGTGCCAGTGCTAACTTAAAGTTAAGTGATAGATAAATAAGAATAATAATGCTTGAACCATAGTTAATGCCAACGCTTGGTATTCTTGTTGAAGATTTAATGGCACAGAAAAGATGGTATTTAGTATGATTATAAAATGAAAAGGTTATAATTATTTTTTATTTTTTTTTTATCATTAATATATGCATGGAGCAAACCTTATTGATGTTTATCTTCCTTTTCTGTGCTACCAAATGCCTTGCAGCTGGACAAAAGCTATAGATAATTTGGATTAAATGAAAAAAGATTCAGCTTTTTGTGCAAATAAATTCATTGGGTTAACCGTGGCAGGGTGGTCGGGTGGCACTAATCAACTTGAATGAAAAATTCTTCTGCTTTTGACAAATTTGAAAAAGCAACCGAATAGAGAATAGACAGATGAAATTCCTGCTGCTACCGTTGCCTGCCAAAAGCGTTTGGTCAAGACGAAGCAAAACGAAGCAAAACGAAGCTCCGCAGTAGCCATCGGGTGAAAAACAAATTAAGAATGGTCCACGGCACATAAAGGAAGATGAAACGGATGCAAGGCAGCAGCCAAGAGGATACTGGCAGATAATATTTAAGCTTAGACGTAGGACGCCAAAGGCAATAAAATAACAGCAAGCCAAGCCAATAAAACAACAAATTCAATCGCAAGACAATCAAAAGAGCTACTTTCTAGGGGGCATTTACAGGGTTTTTAAGGGGGTTTTCATTTTAGGCGGTGGTGATAGTGCATTGCTAGTGGTGCAAAAGTAAGTGTGGGTGCTCAAGTGAGATTGTGTATTTTTGTGTGTTTTTGTGTGGCATTTAGCTGTATGCCCATACCAAAGCGAAACTCCTTGCGTCTACCGGAGGAACCTGTTCCCGATCCCGATCCCGATCCCTTTTCCGATCCCAAGCCAGCATGCGAAGCTCTTACCCTCAGGATTCGCGGCTGGGCCAAACGCTTCACGCGGATCTTGGCCGTTTTTGCTATGAATTCGTTTGTTAATAATGGGTTAAAAGGTCAAAATGCAAAAATGGTTAGGGATATGTTTCACAGGGCAGAGAGATGTATAGAGAAAGATATATGGCGTATGGGGGCATACCAAAAAGAGCACTTAACTAGTATACCAATGTGACAGGCATTCAGGCATTAGCTTGTATTGGCATTATTTTATTTTACACTGTGTGACATGGGCTTAAGTGAGGCATTTAAGTATCCGTTTTATTGGGCATCTTGGAAATATATATATATCGTTAGAATCAAACTTGAAGCTGCTTACTTTGGCATAATTATTTTATATAATTGTTAAATTTTTGATTAAGAATTGCAAAGATTTGTGTATGCGCTTTTTAAGCAATTTCTATACATTTCTTTAAGCCTTTTGTTCTAAATTCCTTAATTAGCTCAACAAAGCACCCAATTAAATGCATAATACATGAACTCGCAGTTTCCATTTAACCAAAAGACACTTCAGCTCCCACTTGCCATTGTCACACAGGCATAGTAGAAAATCGGCTCTTGACTTACTTTTAACGCGCAACCAAGTGCTTGCCGAGTTCTCGCCCGCTTCGTTGATGGCCAGACACTGAAACATGGCGGCATCATCCAGGATAAGTTTCTTAATTACCAGCGTATTATCCGTGTTCAACGTGTATCTGCAGGGGAATTTAATAAAGTGGGAGAGCGATAGAATCGATAGAAGTGATAGAATCTCAATTCATCACTCACCTTCCGCTCTCAATGTGTGCATCCACGGACTCGGCATTCCTGAACCACTTGACCTGGGGCGTGGGCTCGCCCACAACATCGCAGGTTAGCTGCACCTGTCCGCCGAATTCGCCAAAGGTTTCCGCTCGCATGGGTGTGAAAAAGACCGGCGGTTCGAGGATTTGAAGGCGAGCCGAAGCACTTACGGCCGGATAGCCGCCGCTGCGCAATCGCACCTGGCAGGTATATTCACCGGAGTGTGAGCTGTTGGCCTGCAACAAGGCCAAGGTTCGATTCCATGGATCATTCAGAGTGTGCCTCACGCCGGCCGTTTCCACCGCAAGACCATCTTTTAGCCAAAGGGTTTCCAATTCGTGCAGCGGTCTGGCATTGGCAATGCACTGCAGCTCAACCACACCAGTTCCCATTTTGACTTTCACATCCTGCGGACGCACAATGATTTCGGGCGCCACTTCTATATAGGGATCTCCACTGACATTCAGATGAACGAAAGCACTGCTCTCCTCTTTGCCCAGCTGCGTGTTGATCGCCTTGGCCCGATATCCCTTGCGATCGTTCTCATCCGCACTCAGGATGACCAGCTGATTGGCCTGGGTGAAGGCGTACTTGATGTCATAGTTCAAAGGTCCGTCTTCCGATTGCCACATCACCGAAGGCACCGGCACCGAATCAATGGCTGGCATATCGAATATCGCAGGGTGCCCACTGATCACCGTCAAACGACCCTCGGTGGTGTTCTCAAAGCTGCCCATGTCTGTGGAGAAATTGGTTTTTTAATATTATTAATAAATTTAATTTCATTTAATTTATTTCTTTCTTATATTCTGGTGCTATGCACTAGTCACAAATACAAAATTCAATAAAATAAAATGTATAGATACCTACTTAACTAAACTTGTCAGCCTTATGGCAATTTATAGTTGAAAATTTAATATAATATTTAATACAGGGTTGACATTCTACGTAATTGTTGTTACTTTAAATTTAATTCATTTGATTATTTTATTTTGTACTTTCAGATATTAAAAATGTAAATAAATTGTCCCTAATTAATCAAGAGAATATATGACTTTACTAGCAATAACTTCATTCTATGAGTATACAAACTAATCAGTATCAAATTTGAATATGTGTTGCATTTGTGACAGTTACAAATATTCTATTCCTTGCTATCAATTATTGTAAATGATATTTCTGGATTGCCCGTTCCTTGTAATTTCTGGTTCTGGCCAACACCCAAAATCGAAGTAACCCCAATGCCATGGAAACGCTCGCTGTGCCTTCCTGTGGTGTCATTCGCTAATTGAATTGGTACGGCCTGCGGGCAAGTCAATTTAACCTCTGAACCCGCTCTGAAGCAGAGCCCCACCCGCTAGGAACCACCCGACGGAGCTTTAAAGGTTATTAGTTCAACTTAAGCTCGTTCTCCTCCCTCCTGTCGCTTCTTTGGTCCTACAATTAATTAAGTGCTCAAGACGCTGCTGCTGCTCCAAGTCAACCAGTCAACCGGTCGACGAGTCATTGAGTCAGTCTGTCAGTGAGCCACGCCTACCAGCCGCCCCCGAAAAGAAGGTCACCGCTTAGGTGGGGTAATTGCAAAGGGGGTGGCGCAAATGGTGTTGTACCCATTTACTTTACTTTACCTTACCAACAAAAATTACAGCATTTAACATTATATACTTAGAGTATTGAAGAATTTCACAAAATGTGCAAATAAATTTTACATTTTAAAAACCAACATTTTAAAAATAAATATTAGTTAGCAAGAAATTTAGATTTGGTATAGATTTAACTTAGTTTTGTACTTTTGCACCTTAAAAATACCTCCTTTCTTATGTAGGTACATAAATTTAGTACCTTTACCAACACTGGGCATAAGCGATGGCATAAGGGGTTCTTCTCTTCATGGAGGTCGTTCTCATGTCGAGAGCTCGATTTATTAGGTTCAAGTAGTGGGGTAATAAGCACTCACACGCACGCTCACACTCAGAGCGCAGAGCTCAAGTGTCACTCACACTTACTTGTCTAATTGTTCGTTACATCCACACCTACCCGGGGACCCTCTAACCCTTAACCCTTAACTCTCGGCCGAGATCGCCCCCTTATCCACATTCCGTTCTTGTTGTAATTAAGTTCGCATTAAAGAAAAATTAGCAGCTAACCATTTATCCGGGCTAGCGGGGAAAAGGCATTGGCTGCTGTGACAGTCGTTTGATTAGTACTCCACCTAGAAACCCCCTTTAAAATCCGCCCATGTCAACCACTTGGAACAATTTTGTGCTGGTAGATGATTGACCCATTTTTATCCAAAATGATATAACTTATACTTTCTTATGGTTTAAGAATGTTAAGCGAATAAGTAAGTTATTATGTGCTGAGGTACGTCATTAATTCTTCTAATATGGCGAAACAATAGTGAAGTCAGCTAATGAGGAACATATAGCCACCATAAGCCATTATTGAATTTCTATTATATCTCGTTAAAACGGTAACTCAAGCTGTCCAAATGCTGCTTAACAAAACCCCAAAAAAAAATGGCTTTATCCCCGGGAGTAACTCAAATTTCTGTGCCTTTAACTGTTGCGTTTTTCCAATTTTTCACTTCTGTTGATGATGATGTGGCGTAATCGATATATAAGGACATATAATAAGTAAGGATGTGCCACTCCGGACTCTGACCCCCCCCCTCACGAATCCCCCTTCCCCCTTTTCGAATGTGGAAATATTAACTTACAGGCAACGACAACGTCGCTCTTCTCGCTGAGTATGGATCCGGCATCATTTCTGGCAATGCACTGATAGCTGCCCGCATCCTCGCGCCGAGTGCTGTGGAAGCGGTAGAACTGGCTGGATGAGAAGTCGCCCACGGGGACCCCGTCCTTCAGCCATCGATATGTGGGCTGCGGGTATCCTGGAGATGCGAGAAATATAGAAGGAGAAATGAAAAATTGCTTTAATGAATATCATGTTGGGCGTGTGGGAGTAGTGTGCTGGGTGGTTCTTAAGGGTATCTCTCGTACATATCATTAAACCATGGTCTTATTTGAATTGCGATGACAAAGGCATCAGTTAGCTGGCAGGGACGTGGTGAAAGTATTCAATTTCTAAAGACTTTGCATTAAACCTCCTTCAAATAATGATAATTGGAGTTGAACAACAACTTAAAGTCTCAAGCTTATTTTATTAGCTGAAATTAAACAAATAACTCCAAGTCTCTTCACGTTGAACTGTATTCGACTGTTCTTTTAAATAGATTTTGGTTACTATCAGCGACATGCATTTAATTATTGATATAAAATCACATCTTAAAATGACCTTTTTAGACTTTATTTTTTTTTAATTTTCTATCTTAGTATATATTTGATTTCTTTATAAAACAAAAAACTGCACTTCAAATTATAAAATAAAAAAAAAGTAGTAAATCCCCGGTGAGCCCTCGTCCCTGTTACAATTAAATTGCATGCTGACCAAGACTTTCTGCCATTATGAAAGCGTTAGACAAAGTATGAACACACAAAGGACGCTCTCGTAGCCACAGATGGCTTCATTTGTTTGAACTGCCGCCCAGAAAAGAACGCAAAGACTCCAAAGGTCCAGAGCTATGGAGACATGCATATATATGGGGGCACAGGCACAGAGTGCTCATTCTGTTTTCATTGCTGCAGCCGAACTGAGCATTTAAATTAAAGTTGACTTATATGGCCACCGCCACCCATCCACACTTCATCCACCTGACCTCTCAGAGCCCACAGCCCAAACTCCCTTTGCGAAATGGAATTGCAATTGGAATGGCTAAACAAAAATTACATGTGATCTCAAGCAGGGGAATGGGGCTGGATGCTGAACTAAATGAAAGTCTGAATAAAATATGCGATTCGCCTAACTGGCCAGGATGCAACAGGATTGAGTGCACATCGCATCACAGGATGGAGGCCACCGAACGGTAGCAGACGTATGGGATTGCCGGAGGCCGAAATCCGGTCATCAAGCCGACGGGGAGGGGGGGAAACTCCGAGCTCCGAGCTCAAACCCAACCCCAACCCACAACCCACAACTCTGGCGGTGCCATCAACACTTTGCAAAGAGCTTAAGCCGGGCACTTCGGCTCATGAAGGAATTGGGGTTGATGGCTAGCGGCAACTGAACGTAATCCCAGATACCCCGTTCTCCAACTTATAAACGCATTTTTAAAAATTGAGTACTATGCGTTCAACTAATCATAAAACAAGGAAATTGTTTTTAATTATTAGTTAGTTAATCAACCGCTTAAAACTGGAAGCATGATAAGGTTTCATATATACCATTTAAAAGTTTACCAAATCGTTAATTAAAATATTTTTTTTTTTTCCATTTTTGCCTTATCCACATTCAACATACCCCGCCTCATTTTAAACACTTACAGGGTAACAACATCAGGGTAGCCAAACGTGGCCAATGGCAATGCAATTCACTTCATTCAGTTTGCAGACAAAATCGAATTGAGCCTTGTTAGAAGCGAAACTGGAAACTACCATCCAAGAATAGGAATCAACTTGAGAATAGGAAGAAATAGCGAAGAAAGTGGGAAACAGGCTGGAGAAGAAAGGAGAAGACAGAAGAGGCCCGGCAGCAGCCAAAAGTTTCTCAAGTGTTGGCACAAAGAAAAAGGAGAAAATACCCAGGGATAAGCATTAGAAGAACGAAGAAAAAAAAGCGAAAAAAAACTTACATGAAACGGACCAAAAGGCAAAAGTCTATTTGAACATTTTGGGCAATGACGCTGCTATAAAATTACAATTTGGGGAATTGTAAGGCAAATACACACAGACACACACACATTGACGCATGGACCCACACACATCAGAAAGTGCCGTTAGTCGACAGCAAGAAAAAAAAAAAAAAAAAAAGCTGAGAAGAAACAAACATTCTCCAGCGAAATGTGTCAGCGCTAAATCGAAGCGAAGGTCCAATAAGCAGAGAAAACGGGGAGAATTGAAGGGAAAAAGAGACAGGAAGTACCAGGAAAAGAGAGAGGGATAGCGGGCAGGCCCCCGACGGACCCTTGCCAGCAAATACACTAGGCGAAACTCCATCCAACACCTTTAAAAATCAGAAAAAAAAACTTTAGATAGATGTAAATATTTTAAGTATCCTTTCCAATTTTTTTATATTTATTATTTAAAAAGGTAACTGCTTCAAAATTCTCAAGCTAAACTACTTTTAAGTCTTCACAAACTTTTGTCATGTCTTTGCAACATGTTATATTTAACTAAAACTATTTCTTTTTAAACAAGTTAACATACTCTTTTTAAAATTGTCTTGAAAAAAACTATATAAAATTACTACATTGCTAAACCGTCAGTGGTAGACTAAATTTTACACAGTGCCTGCACATGGTTGTGTCATTGAGTGTGTGTTCACATCTGTGTGTAATGAGTTTTTAATAACTAAACTGACAAAAATCCTTTAAGCCCAAGCCATACAAAGTCACTGTCAATCCAAAAAAAAACGGGGACACAGCAAAAGGGAACTCAGGGCAGCAAAGAAATGAATGAAAGGGAGGACGAGATGGCTGAAGACCAAAGAAAACAGCCCAAGAAATGAAGGGGAGCCAAAAAGAAGCTGAAATTTACATTCTCTTGGGAGGCGGCCAGAGTCAATCGAGATAATAAAAAACGGGAAGAAGACCCTGGTAAACCGAAGGCCAACCGAAATTGACAGAGCGCAAAATTCATTAAAAAAGATACAAATTTCATTTTCTAGCTGCACACAGACACATGACTTTAACCCAAGTTTATCAAAGGAAACGCAAAAGACTATTGAAAAAAAAATTAACTTAAATGAAATGCCAAAACTCAATCACTTATACCGCAATGCAAGGTTGTCTTCCCCCCGCGTTTCATAAAATAGTGATTTCCTTTGCCGCCCATAAAAGCGTGCTACACTTTTTTATATTTGTTAGAAAATAAATGGCAACAAGTCATCGCTATATTTCCGCGGTTTTTTCTTTGCGGCTTGCCGCACAGCAGCCAAGTGCCACTCACTCAATCAGCCAGCCAGGCAGCCAGTCAATCAGTTAGTCAATCAATCAATCAATCAGTCAGTGTCTAAGCAAGCCCAACTGCATATAAATAAATTCAGTAAACAGGCGACGCAATGCAACAAATTGCATTTGTTTGTAAAAGGGGGGATTCCCCGTTCTGCAAAGCGGAAATTGTTTGATTTGTGGCCAGAGCAAACCCATCGAAAGTTCCTCGAAATCAATTGCATTTAAGAACAGTGCTTTGGGATATGGTTGTCGGGCGGACATACGATGTGGGATGTAGGATGCATGGCAAAACGGATGAGGATGGGGAAAACGGCATTCATAACTTCAACTCCGGATCATCAATGTTTGTCCAGCGCACTCGGCAGTCCAGGATGTCCGATAGTCCATTTGCTAATACGTCAAGTCGGACTCTCGATCCCAGAGTTATCGGATCGGCCCGTTCTGGCATAAACACCAAAAATAATGAAGCCCAACCATTGAATGCATCCTTTTGTGATGCCAGTCAGCTTCTCGCTGGAATTCATTCGAAGGACAAACAATTGGAACATTATAGTCTCCTTAAAGGTTCCAAAAAATGTTGTGCAACATGAATGTGAAGCATTCTTACAGTTCTTAAAGTAATTTAAAAATGAAAATCTCATTAAGTTATAATTCAAATATTTGGAAATAAAAAGTGCCCACTTGCATGTTTTTAAAATAAACCCCTCTCCCTTAACCGTTTTAACATTTTGTTGCGCCTAGTAAACGCAATTAAGTGGACACACTGTTGAACACACCTTGTATTTTAAAAATTCTGGGAATTTATGTGATTTATATTAAAGCTTCAGGATAAAGGAGTTATATATTTATTCAATTAATTCCTCTGTGTTCTGTTATTAATTAAGGAAATATTTGCACGTATTTTTATCTGCACTACTTTGGCGAAATTCCAACCAATTTGAAAGTGTATTTAAATACATATAAATCGTTTTACATACTGCATGATTTGCTGCAATTTGTCTGTGCAACATTTTGTGCATGTTTTCCTCTTCATTATTTTACACGTGTTTCCCCAGTTTGTCTTACACAATTTTAATTTGCTTTTAGTTTTCGGTGGTCGCTTTTCAGTCTGTCTGCATCTCTTTTCCTCATCAGCAGCTGTCCTTCTCTCCACTCTTTATTTTTGTTATTCTGTGGCAACACTGGCACATGTTTGCTAAATTATGCACAGTGCAATGCGCTGACGCCTTTGGACCTGCACAACAAACTACTACACATAAAGAAAAAATGTAAAAAAAAAAGTATTTGGTCCTATAAATGTTGGTTAATATTTTACCTATTTATTAGATATTTACATATTGTTTTCTCAAAATAACTTACATATGTATAAATAAACAAAACATCTAATCGATTTTTTTCTGTGTACTGGTCCTCTATTTGGCCAGGTGAGTTTATATGCATGTGGAGTAGTAGTTTCTGGTGTTTTTGTTGTGGCACTTGAAGCGAAGTAAACTTTAAAAGTGCCTAAAAGGCTTTTTTACCTTTTGTCTTGCCTCTTGTTGCTGCACTTTTTAACTGCACATTTCACTTTTATGCATTTGTTGGCTTTGTTTACACATTTTGTTAGCCTCTCGTTCATATTCTTGCATTTTTGTTTGCAACTCACACCGCAGAAGAACAACAATATCCTAGGGCCAAATTGGTCGGTTAAAGAAATTTACTTGAGGCTCATGGTGCACTGGTAAAAATAAGTTTTCCAAGATCATTTGTGTGAGTCGTAGAAAAGATACTTAAAAAGTTAGCATCTTCAAAAGCATAAAATGCATCTGGGCTTTTCCTAATTTTACTTTCTTAAATTAAATAAATAAGAAACATGTCGAATGTAAAATTTTTATTATTTTGTAAGTTATGTTTCTCTACATTTCATTTACTCTTTTGTTTCACAGAGTACAAGATTAACTACTATTTAAGTGTCTTTGGTAAAGAAAAATTTCATTTTGCTCTTCCCCCTTGGAATCTGTAATCCATTTCATTTGCTAAATACTTTTCCAGACATTTTTTCCCTACTCAGGTATTCACGCTATTTTTTCATTAGCTTATGCAGTGTTTGTTTTTTGTTTTTTTTTATTTCTGGCACTGAAGGAGTTCATCTTTAAGTAAACACAATATCCTTGTTGCTTTCTGTCATTTTGCATCCTTAATTTTTTTTCTCGAATTTCTCTTGGTTCTCCATTTCAGGAATATTTTCTGTGCTGTCTGTGCATGCATATATATAGCATTCTTCCTTCACAACACATTAAGCAAAGCCATCCACTTCAGCCTAAATGACGACACGAGTTGCATACATAGGCATATCGCTTATTCTTTCTCTAGGCCCCCCGTCCGTCTCTTTCTTCGGCCCCTTCTCCGTCTCTCTTCTTGCGAGTAAACAAGAGAATTTACGGCAGTAGGAGAAAAAAAGGGGGTAGGGAGGGAGAAAAAAACATTGCGACAAAAAGCTGGCAACAACAAAAACAATAGTTTGCAATTTCTCAGCTTACCTTCTCCTACTTCCTATAGTGTCTTCAACTCGCAATATTTTTCCTGCACAGCAGAAGAAAATGCGAAGAAGTAGGAGCAAAGTACACAGAAAGCAAAATTCATATGATATACATAATTACCAATTTGATACATTTTAAATTTTGTGTGAACTAATATCTGAGCAGATATTGACATATATGAACCTGTTTGACAGAATGCATCAGCCTATCACTGCTTGTTGCTACGACCACAGGAGGGATAAGTGTTAAACACATATTTATTTAATATTATTTGCTCGTTAAATCATCTATTTCAAGTGTCAATCGTCAAATTAATATAGAGCTGATTTTTCAACTCTGTAGTGGGAAAGTAGAAGAAAGGGTTCGGCTTCAACCACGCACGTTTCGGGCGGGCGTGTCTCCAAACTGTAAGACCACCCTCCTCGCATTTCCTTCGTTTTCATCTAGAAATACAGTTGTAGCCGTCTCTTTCATTTTTTGTTGCCCCCTCCTTGTTCGACACATGTTGGGCTTGCAGCGTTGCCACTGAAAACAGCTTTGGCGGCTTTTGTTGTTGCCATAAAAAAAAAGTCTTTGTTGCAAGTGAATGCGCTACATTTGCGAGGCATCCAGAGAAGAAGAAGAAAAAGCTAAAAAAGAAGCCCCATTCTCCCTTCTCACTCTATGCGTATTTTTTTCCAGCACCTCTCTCGCTCTCGCACCCAATATGGGGCCTCATCGCATTTCATTTTGTTGGACAGAAACAATTCCACACACATTTTGCTTAGCCTTTATGCTACTGTTATGCCATCAAAGTTCCAGCAAAGGGGTATATTAGTTAGTTATAAAATATGCGTATGAGCAGCTTTACTTTATGTAATCACATTGCCCGGAAACTAAACTGATTGTGAAAAATTAATCATTTAAACTTCTAGCGGGCCTAGAAAATTTTAAGTTTTTTAAAAACCCATCAGATTTAAAAACTCCTCGGGATTACTGTAAACCCTTTCTTTTCTTGATGTTGAATTGTGAAATTTAACCCGAGTTTTTTTTCTAGTTAGTTTTTCTGGTCATTCCCAAACTTTTAACTCGAAGTTCCTCCATCAAGAAGTTTATTCTAGTGTTGTTTTCACGATTGTCGCGGCACAAAACGCGAACAAACGTTAAGCAGAGCCAAGATGAGATGGCAATAGATGGGAAAAGAGTGAGAGGACGCGGGGGAAAATGAGATGGAGAGAGTGATGGGAAACTTGTTTTACTTGAGATTCCCTTCATGGTCACAAAAAAGGAAAAATTGCAAGCGAAACACTAAAAAGGCAGGAGAAAAGCCTCTCCCCATATATATATATGTATATATATATATATTTTTTTTTTTTTTTTTTTTTTTTTTTTTGTAAGGGAAAGGGAGATGACAGCTAAAACCGCCAAAGTGACTGAAAGCGCGAATGTTGCGGCATGTGTGAGAACGCCAAAGAGCAGCTAAAGAGATTTGCATTTGTTGTTATTTTCCTGCTCTTCTCGCTCGCTGGTTTTTCGTAGTTTTTTTGTTTTTGTTTTTTTTTTTTTTGGGTGCCCACTTGCAGCTTATGCAAAGTGCACGGCTCTCGGGTGTCGTTGCATAGATCCCCATAAATGCGCACATAAACACAGATACTCACACGTGTCTGTGTGTGTGTGTTTGCTGCTCAAATGTGCATCAAAATGCTGACGACAACCAAAGGCATTGGGGGATCCCCTCTGAAAAAGCCAAAAAACCAACTGCGATTATGCCTGAAAACCTCCACAAATTGTTATTTTTGAAGGGCTACTGCGGGGAGTTTGAGGTTTCCCAGTCATTTAGGTTGGTTAACTCCTTTTTTTATGATAAATATATTATTCATTGTTCATTGACCACAAGACATTTAATATATACGTTTCATTAGGTTATTGTTGCGTATTTGAAATAAACATCTCCAGAACCATCTTTTACCGCGACTCAAAGTTAAAAGGTTTACATTACTAGCGTATAATCGGGGACACCGGTGCGCCTAAAAAGTTAGCATCGACCAATCCCACTTTTTAAATGTTTCCCGTCAGACGTAATTCGCCAGTTAAGACATAACAAACAACGCATATATTCCTCCCCAAGAGTCCGGACATTTCACGACTAATTTGGCGAATCCGTTGACCATAAAACACGGACTTCGAGGAAAACGAACGAAGACGAGCGCACGTGGACGTAGTGGGTCGACCCAAAACAAATAAAATGAATCACAAAAGCAAACGTTTATATACCCTTACAATGACCGTTTAAATTTTTCATTTATCAAAATATCAAGTCAGTTTATTTTAACACCTATATAATATAGTTCTCCGATTTTTATGAGCGAGTTTAGTTAAACTCGTAATGGTTTTTATATTGAAAAACAAGAACATGATTCTCCTATCTCCTCATATAGGAAAGCTATATGATTAAAAAGTTCCTTCCGACTTGTATGATACCAATAAAGAGTATTGTTACAGTTTCTTCCAGGTTTCTTAAAAACAGAAAGCCAGCGATTTAATATATATACTATATACGGTCGGATACTGACCAAACTTGTGTGGCCTTCGCAAGGGTGTACGAAAACAAGGCCGAAGGACTCAGGCGGCCGGCCTTAAATAAGTTCATAACAACATTCCATTCTTTTTCGGCTTATTTTCGGGGGGCGAACAATATGAAACCGATACTCGAAACTGTCAAATGCAGGCGGCAGCACGGGAGGCACGGGAAGCATTACGTGTACCTTGGAGCTAGGAACCTGGGACTCTGGACTTTGGGCACGCCCTAAAGCGCTCAAAGGATTACACGACGACGACGACGGCCTGGCCGCCTGGGAATGAAAGTGGGTGTGGAATCGGGAAGGGTCTGTGTGGGATTCGCGGCAAAGGAAAACAGACCCAGCTGGGGGAAACCTCATAAAAGTTATTGTTTTTCTACTTCATTATCTTTCAAAAGCGCGCACAAGAGCAGGAGACAAAAACAAAAAAAAAAAATAAAAAAGTGTTTTCGTTTATGGTTTCGTTTTACACTAAGCCCCCCCTTTTGCTTTCAGCTTAGCTGTCAGGCGTTTTGAGGGACAAGTGGTGTGTGTTTGGGAGCCAAAAGGACAACGAAAGTGGGTGACGAACTCCCACCGGCGGTTGGCTATTTCTACAATAATTCCGCTCACGGCGGACATTATATTTGCCACGCCTAAGCAGGTGACCCCTCAGATTCCACGGACATAATAAAATGTGTTTATAGAGGATTATTACCCACATTTCATTCAGTTTAGCGTGGGGTTGTCAACAAACTTTTAACTGATTTTGTTAGATTAATTGCACAGATCCTTTTACTTAGGGAGAAAAAATAAACACTATCAGGGTTCTATAAAAATAATCTAGTTAAATTTGTATGACAAACAACACGGTTTATTCACGTGGTGTTGTTAACAAACTTTTAATTGGTTAAGTTAGAATATTTGAACAGATCCTTAAAAAAATGTAATTGTTGTGAACAATTTATCGAAATAAAGCACTTAACAAGATTTTGCAAAAATAATATAGACAAATTGCTTGTAATCAAGTTAAGGTTGGTTATCAATGACATTTTTTGAATAATTTTTAATTGATTTGACAAGAAGTTAAAGCGTTATAAGTTCAATCGTAAAGTTTCTTAGAATTTATTAGAATTATTTATTAGGTTTTGCAAAGTCTACACTTAGGTTTGTTAAGGTTGAAGAATGGGTTTTGGAACATAGTAATTGCACATTTGCTAGAAAAAGTTATTTCAAGCTTCGTTTCTAGGACTCGACTTTCTTTTCTCACTCATATCTTGTTCACTTACCCAGCGCATGACACTGTAGTATCTTGGTGCTGCCCTCGCTGACAATAGACCCCGATGACGATGGATGGGTGGTGAATCGTGGAGCCTGGAGCTGCTGCTGCTGGACAAGCTGATTCTGCTGCTGCTGCGACTGCGGATTGGCATCTGCAATAAAGGATAAAGAGCCAAAGATGGGGGACACTTTTAGTTTGTGTTCAAGGCATTCAAGTAATTTAATTATGGATTCAGTAGGTAAGTAAGAGTTCAACTTGGATAAGAGTTAGTTGGCATACCAACTGCATACCTTTATAAATAGCATTAAGAGTTTCAATAAGTACACATGGAAGTGTTTAAAAACGCAGCATTTTTCATACTTTTAACACAAGCTAAATACAAATCCTGCATCCATGCACGATAAAACCTTACCCGAATCGAACATTAACAGGATTTACATAAAAGCTTCGCACTCCAAAACGTTTCAGAGGGCCGATTTGTACAGCTTTAGCATAAAACCAAAAGGCTTAAAGATGAAAACGTTTGATTTATGGCAGTTCAGAGAGCGAAGGCAAAAAAGCGGAGTGAAAAAAAAAAATAGGACCGACCTGAACCCAAACTCATATATAACCAATCCATATCCCTATACCCAACCAAAAAGAAAAGATCGATTGCACTTGCATTTTATTTCCCATTTCAGGGATTTTTTTTTCGATTTTATGTTCAGCCCTCTCAGTTTTGGTTCCGAACAAAAGTCAGGTTGCAGAAACTACAACAATATGGCAGAGGACACAACAATAAATTGCAGCTTTAAGAAATAAAAACATTCGCATATTATTTCATTTCGCTTAAAAAAATATAATTAAAACATATTTTCATCTCTGCTTTTCGATTTTTATTTGCATTTTTATTTAATTTGTCCACGCAAATCGAACCCAAAACTGAAATCGAGAAGCTCAAGGGGTAGTGAGTTCAGGGAAATGAAACTAAAGCAAAAGGATGTGGAATATGCGGGGGTCACTAATCGAATATCTGATGCCCATTGGTCGGAAATTCTAATTTAGACAAAATAAAACCACAGTATTTGATTGATTATATTTTAAGAGGATCTCAGGGAGACATTTGTAGTTACATAAATTTAGCACCTTCGAACTATTCCACTATTCCACAGATTATCAAGGATACCCGATACCCATCCATTACAATGACAGAGTTGTTTTTCCAACCTTTACAACTAACCATTCTGCCCCCGTATTACGTATTTTTTGTTGTTCTGACCGGTTTGTGGGATTATAAATTCGTTTTCAATGCAAACAGGGACTGCAATATTTTACACTTTTTCTGGAAAAACAAAGAGAAGGTATGAATGAAATATATGTAGCTGAGTAAATTATTTTTCATAAATATTGGCCATTTGTATGCATAGATACTATGCTGCATGGTGTAACAATGATATCAAGGGCAATTATCAAAAGGAGGTGAAATTTGCATCCATTCATTCCACTCGACACCGAAAGGAAACTTTTGTGTGCGTGCACTGTACACCTATCCAATTGGTGGTGAGTTAATTATTCAGGATAGAAAATAACATATGCATGAGATACTTGCTGCACACGTTTTCGGCTATCAATAAACACAATTTAATTGGCATACGTTCACATTCCAGTGGCAAACATCAAAGTGGAAGGTCGATTTTATGGACCGTGAACAGTTTGAGTCTTCAAGCACAAAACAATACCAATAAGTGGTGGAGAAAATATATAGTTGAAATATTATATTGCAATAGATTTCACAAAATATAATAATTTTCTTGTTCGTGAACTTAAAACTGGCAAACATTTCTCTACTGTTAGTTGCATCTACTTGAAACGACTAAGTGTTTATGTAGGTAAGAATATTTTGAGACCCGCACATTCCCAATCTCTTCATATTGCTCACCAGCACAACTGTACTTGTAATGCCACTGAAATCGTGTTGAAAGCACTTGAAAAACAATCTTGAAACCGCCAAGGATGCCAATCAATTGGTCAACTGCAGCATTTGCACCCCACAATGCTTGTTGATCACTGCCGTGTTGTGTCCATCCTGACCATCGTGCGAATAATGTCGATTTCTATAGCCCTGATGGCGATAATGATGTGCTGATGATGATGACGATGCCTGAGTAATGATGTTTCCGTTTGTGTCGGTGCTTGTAAGTGGGTGTGTGTTACCACTTGGCTGTTGACTGTTGGCCGCCGTTGCCTAGTTGTTCTAGTTGTTGAGCCCTTGTTTGGTTTCAGCCCGAGTCAATGACGCCTTTGCCACAGGCCACCGCCCATCGCCACCGACGCCCAGAGGCGTTGACATGATGACCAGCCCGTCTAAAGGGCACTGAGCCAATTTGAAGCATATATTATATTTTAGATTTAATAAAGCACAGCTCAGGCCAGTAAAAATACAGCATTAACCTTTTTTATATAAATTCTTACTCAAAGTATTCATTTCGCTGCGAATGCATTTAATAGTCTTTACAAAAATGTATTTGTTTTTTTTTTTATCTATATTAATTAGCCACTTCTGTGACACCAATAAAAGTACTGGAAATGCTTTATGCATTATTTTATTACGGTTTGGCCACTGTTGGTTTTGCTCAAGTGAGAACTTGAAGATTTACCTATCCAAAACAAAGTGAGTATTGTAAATATTTAATATCAATTCTTATATCAAATTATCTTCGTCTGCAGTCCCCCAAGCATTCTCTCTGTGCTTCTCTGGCAGGTGGCCCACTGCCAGTTGTCCTTCCATCAAACAAAACGGGCGATAAATTGCTATCATCGAGGGGGAGGGGCATGGTAACGCCAAAGAGCAAAGGGTTTTCGGGGAAGAGGTGGGCCAGGGGTCAGGTAGTGGGAAACTGAAGCGAGGTGCATTGGCAGCAATGCAATCTCCACGTGGCTGTCTCTGGCACGCTCTTTGCAGAATCGGTTTGCTTCGGTCAGGGTTTGGCTATGGACTTGCCGCCCTGCCCCTGGGCCCCAAACTTCTCCACCCATTGGCTTTTGCGGTTTTCTGCGCATGCGCAGCCCACCGCGAATTCCATTTTGCATGGCTTCTCCACATATCGGACATTTGATATGTTGCAGTGGCAGTCGAACAACCTTATTCTTGCTGCTGTTGCTGCTACTTCTTATGCTCAGTATAACTATGCTATATTCCTCCCCAGAAGCTGGGTCTTACTGTGCACAGAGAAAAATCGAATAACCCTATATATTACATAAGTTTATATATATAGTTTAACCAATAGTCTTAATCAATAACAAAGTTGATATGTATCGTTTTTAATTAAATGTGTGTTTTAAAAAGCAATTACCCTATTAATTGGGTAACACAGCAGCCAATAAAAAAGGATTGTATCTGTATTTTTTCTCATATTTATATTCAAAGTGAATAAAGCGAATCATTTAAATTGCTTCAATATAAAAAAAAAATCAAATATCTGATTTTCTTTGTCTGTGGCAGCTGGCTGTTTTTAGTGATGCGCTCAATTAGCAACACGCACTCAAGTGCTGCAGGCCGACAGGAAACTGTGTCAGCCCCCAACTCCCAACTCGCAGCAACATGCAACATGCAACACATGCTGCATGCAGCCACTAGAGCAAACCCGCAGCATCAGCCCTCTGCTTTTGTTGCTGCATTTGTTTGCCCAATGATGCTAAACCCACACACACACGCACACACACACACACACACAAACACAAACACACACTGATCATACTTGTATACGAAGGACACCGGCAGGAATCCCTTTCAGGACACCCAAGTAACTTCCTCGTGCGGCAACTCAAGTTAATGATAAAACAGACACATGCTGTCAAGTGGGCGTGTTTCTGGGTGGTCATGGGGGTCAGGAAAAGGCCCTAAAACACACACACTCACACACACACGACTCTTGAATCTGATATCTTTTCGCATGGGGTATAAACTAAAGATGAACTGCAGGATGCTGAAAGATATCATGAGGTTTTTGGGGGTTGGAGATTTGAACTGCCTTAAGATCCTGTTTATACAGCCACATATCTTGGAAAATAAAGTTCATTGATATTTAAGTATAGAAATGGGTGGACAAATAAATATTGAAATGTCTTCAATATTTTGGCTTTCATTAATTTATTGACACTTTTTAACTATTTTAAATTTGTAAATCTATTGAAATGAACTTTTTATAAATTTATACCTGCTGTCTTAGTATTTCCTTGTTGTTCTACTCCTATTTCCTCTTGAAAATGTTTCCTTTTAAACATTTTCCCTTTCTTTGAAATTATACTATCCAAATTTGAAGCACTATTGAGTCACAGAGCCCATAGATCAAGTTACATGGCAGTTTGTTTCTGTTTCTTGATTTTCGTTGGCTGTTTTTTAAAGCGTTTCCATCCCGTTTGCCTAACCGTCAATCATTTCATTCCAACTATATAGGGAATATATCCAAACAGCCATTCCATTCCATTCTGCATTCAACTTTCGAGAGTCTCTCAACTAATTTTCATGTTGTCTGCACGCGGGACACGGCACATCAATCAAACTTTAACCCGCACAAACAATTCAACTTGATTTCTTTGGGTTAGCTCTTTCCCCCCACTATTTTCTGACACTTTCTAACCCACATACTTATTTCGCCTACATTTCCCGACTAAGAAGAATAGTTTCCAGAATGGTAAACTTACATGTGTAAATAAATTATGCAAGGTGGTAACTTTTGGCCACATTCTCTTAAAAGTTTGCGTAGTTTTTCGAGATTTTCAACTTTGTGAAGGAAAATGTTTGCATTACAGAGACATTTGTGAGTTCATCTATGATTTCTTGAAATTCTTTAATTAACAGACGGATTTGTATAAGAGATTATTTATAAAATTTAAAATTATAGTTTAATAACAATTCGAAATCTTTAATTATTTTTGGTTTCCCATTTCCGTATTTTTCAAAATTTTGGGTTAGCTTCACCGTACCGTCCCTATAAATGGGCGGCACATGCATGTTAATGATCTCATTCAAGTTGCCTTCAAATAGGAAAAAGAACAAAGGGACAGGGGATTAAGGGAACCAAAGATAAATGGGCAGCAAATTTTCAATAATAACAAAAACGTTCACCCCGAAATACATAGTTGAATGGTAGGGGAGAATTTTCCGTAATTATAGACATCAACTGAAGTGCGACGGTACATTTTTCCCCTGGGGTTGTGGGAGATTTCCCAAGTTAAGAAGCGAATAATTTATACAATAAAGTGCCCGGTAGGGAAAACTCCTCCCCCAAAACTCTCCTTTCACCCGGCTAAAACCACATATGACGCCTTAAATTACTTTAAAGCGTGCTGCTTGCGGGCAAGAGTGAATAGGATATATTAGGAGTGAGTAAAACAGAGAGAGTGGCAATTGTTTTGTTCTTCATATATTCCCAGAATGGAAACTATGAAGACAGGGAGTTACTCTTGACTGCTGGTTTAAAAGATACACTTAAAAAAAAAGAAAAAAATATTATTTGGTTACAAAAAAAAACTATGTAAACCAATATTTTCCAAATTCTGTAAGCGAAATTTTGTAAGCGAAAGTAAAACAGAAAACTACAACGAATCAAGTCAAAGTCAATTCAATAATCTCTATAGATTTGATATATCTGGCTTTATTAAGTATCTAGCTTTAATTTAAGCAGCTTAAAGTTATTCATTGTAAAGTAAACCAAGTGTATTTAGAAATGAAGAAACAACTGTCATCCCGTTTTCATTTTATTTCCTTGTGTTTAATTTTTTTCTGCTTTGTCCAGCTGACATTTATGTCGTTTATCAAAAGAAGTTATCCCAAACACCCCACAAATAGTTCCCTATTTCTCGCGATAGTTTTATCCTTCCCGTTGTATGTTTTTTTTCCCGAGTTTTCCCCTCAGTTTTCCTGGGCAGCAGCCGTCGTTGACACGTCTCATAAATTTCATTGCTGTCGCTGGTCCGTCGCCTAATCCGCGATCTCCCTCTACCCTGACCCCGACCTCTACCTCTCTCTTTCTCACTCTCTCTCTCCCTCTCTCTTCTGCCCACAATTCACCCCTGTCTATCGTCCTTGTCTGTCTGTCTGTCTGTCGTGTCACGTGAGAAATTGCACTTATCACTTATCACTTGTCCTGTTCTATTTTGTTATGTCTTCGCCCCACTCACAACCACGCCCACTCCCGCCGCCTTAAATCCATTCCGTGATTTTCGCTTTAATCTTTTGCGGCTGCGTTTACGCACGTAACACCACAGAAGAGGGGTTAAACTGTGGCCAGTGGGTTAAGGGGTTAAGAGGCAGCAGTCGCAGGGAGTTAAGACATTATTCAAACACTAATTCCCCGGCTCAACTGACTTTGAACTGTTTTCGGTAGAATACAAGAGAAACCCATTCCGGAATCAATGAAGCCTTTAGCCAAAAGACGATCAACTTGAAAATCCCCAGGGTCGTGGGTGGGTGAAAATTATGGGGGGGGCAAAGGGAGCTTATTGAATCTCGGCAAAAGTTTACAATGCGACAAATGGCCAAACTGGGAGACTTAACAAAAACTGAGGCCAAGGGAGTGCGGTAACAAAACTATTAAAATGACATTTCGGAAAATTCTTGGCAGTCTGCGGGAAAAGTGGAGGCGGAAATTGGGGGGAAAAAAAAGGGAGGCTGGGCCGAGTTGTCTGCCAAAAACTGTTCCACTCGACTCGAAGCAGAATTAACTGAACGGAATTCACACAAAGAAAAGCTAGACGACTATGGTTTAACAAAAAGCTTAAATAAAATGCACTTTCTAAATAATTTTACTTTTCTTTGGATTTGAAAAACTTTATTGAAAATAATTTATTTCCCTAACGGAATACAGAATCATTAAATAAACATTAATTTTATATTCAGTTTGATTAATTATAAAATAAAAACTTTAAATTTACTCAGGTTTTTTGCTGTTTACGGTCGAAAATCCGTATAGGTGATGGCAAAAACTGGAAAATTGAATTAAAAACCCTAATATATTCAGCACAACTCGCCCGATCCATCGGCTATGCCCCAAGCAGAATGGAATGACCATATATCTCCATTGCTGAGCATATATGTATGTATGACAATGAATTGCCCGACAACTCGAACAAGAAAGTTCAAAAAACTTAAGTTCAGAGTTTATTGATTTTCACGTTGTTTTTTTTGTCTTTTTTTTGTGTAACTTTTTGTGTGCCCTTTCTTTTTGGATGTTTTTTTTCCCCCTTAGACTCTGATGCTGGAAAGCATTTAGTTTGCCATTGGACTGGGGATTTGAGGGAAACTGGATTTCGGGGGTCACAGGCGCAGTTGTAAAAATATTTTTTTCGCTGACATTGTTGCTGACCAAGAGGCAAATGGCCATTGGCCATCGTTTTTGTCGTTGCTTTTTTTTATTGTCAAGAGGAAAAAAACACTGTAGCTGTAACTGAAACCTGTGATAAAAATAACCCAGAAAAGATGTTTGTTTGCTGTCTCGATTCATAATGGATTTGGACAAGCTCTTTACGCTAGGATTTCTATGCGTCGAATTTTTTGAGTTTAAAATGCAGAAGTTACGAGTTGATTACTTTGTTCATTTGTACGATTGGACATAAAGTGTTGGCCGTGAGTGGGATTACAAAAAAAAACTGTTAACAGTACTTTTATTTGGCATCATACCTTAAACAACGTATTAAAACTGGTATTGAAAGGCAAATTAAGAGATAATTAACCCACAGATCTTCACATATACAACTTTAAGATGCCACTTAGAAATATAAAAGCAAATTAATTATCTTCCATATTTGTTCAAGCCTTTTTTCACCCCTGGCAATTACAGAATATTAAATACATTTTAAATACCAAATTCTTGGACAATCTATTTAACAAACTGGGCGGCTGTGCAAATTGCACATTAGCGATATCAAGTAAAACTAATTGAAAGCTTTTGGACTTCTAAACTGCATAAATTTTCATTAATACCGCATAACTGCATTTAAGCGCTAACGAACTGAAAATATCTATCCACATGATTGGAGGATAGACTTTGAAATTGGGAAACAAATTGTATTTCCTTTTTTTATTGCACTCGAACAGGTAATTATTATTGTTCTTTTTTTTCACCTAACGCGACCAAGGTTTCCATGAACTTCCTTTGGCCACTCTATATACGTATAATCCACTTTGAGATGGTTTTGAGTGATCCAACGGCGACGCCGTCTTCCTCCCACAGATTTGCATACAAGCGATCATCACTTGTTAGATGCAATTAAAATAAAAGTGAACTTTCCCAAGCTGCCGGTAAATTTAGCCACACTATATTATGTGCAACGAACCGGTTGCTACGACACCGCCCCCGCCACAATTTCCCATCACTGGATGAGAATTCACACAGGAAAACACGTTTTCGACCTCCAATTTTCCAATCTATGCACAGAAAGAAAAGTTTATTTGATATGATCATTTATAAATATTCGAAATGTCCAAAACTTAATATTTGATACCTTACAGCACATCGACGAAATAGTATTTGTTAACCTAAGGAATCAAAATGTGAAAAAAATTTTTTTTTGTAATTTAAAAAATAATAATAATAACAATAAGATATAGTTAAATAAAAATGTATTAAAAACGTAAGGGCAATTGGAAGGGCATGAGAAAAATACTCTAGATCCATTAGTTTGTCACTTTTCTTTTTGATAAAAACAAAGATCGATCTTGAAAATAAATGCGATTGGAGAGTTCGGGCAGAACGCATTTGTTTTTGATATTATTCACTCATTAACCAAATACGAAATGGGTAACGAGCTGTTTTTTGTTTTATTTATGTGTTTTTTTTTATTTGTGTAGCGTGTGTGCATCACGAAAAATTGTATGGCATGCAATTTTCTTTTAGTATACTTAACTACACGGCCATTCTCCTCCAGCTTAGCTGCCTCGACTGACAAGCTGCTTTATCAGCTGCTGCTGCTGCTGCTGCAGCTTCCGTAGCTCCGGTGGCTCCTCCTTCCATTCCATTTTTCTTCTTTTTTTTTACCTTTTCTGGCCAAGACTCTCACTCTCGGGCTCATTATGAGAGGCAACAATGCACCTGACTGCTGGCGAGGAATATGAAGGAAAATATGTGGAACAGCACTGAAAATCCGCTAAAGAAAAGCGGCAAAATTTGTGCCAAGCAGCAACGGTGGCAACAACGGAAATCATTTGAGCATGAAGGACACACTCTGTATATGGATCGTATCTTCAAATTGCGCTAGGAAGCCTCATTCAGTTTGTTATTTTTGTTTATTTGTCAGTAAATTTCACTAATTTGAAATTTACCGGGTTTTATATCAAAATAAATTCAACTATAATGAGGCACAACCAAATATTGCGGCGAGAAATTAATTATCAATACCAAATGGCAACAATTTGTAACTTTTAAATACCTTGGCTTATTAAATATCTATTTTGTGAGCGACTTTATCAAATTTCAGATAACCCCTCTTAGCTTTATATCCCCAAATGAATTCTTATTCACTGCGGTCACAATAATGCCTGTCGTTATGCAGACTCATCCAGGGGAAGAATCTCGAGTAATTTATGAGTGTTATGATGCGAGTTAATAACCCAACGGTTGGTCGTCCAGGATTTGGCACGAAAAGGTGGAGGAGTGGGTGGGAAACATCGAAGCGACTGCCCCAAAAAGGGAAGCACCTCCTGTTTTCCTCCTCGACATCTTGCGCTGTGCTCGTGTGTTGTTTATTGCGCTTTTATTTTAATATGATTTTCCAGCAATTGTCATTGTCTGTTCGCTGTTGTTTGCCAGTGTTTTCCTTCCTTGTTCTCCGCACTTGTCCCTTTATTTATGTAGTTCAGTTCCCTTTCTTTCCATTCCCAGACAACCTCTCAAAAAGCTGTCAGTGTTTCTTGGCTGGCAACACATGGAGCAACCAACCTTCGCCAACTTATTGGGAGTTACGGACTTGGACACGACAACCTGGCAACGTGGATAAAGGTGCCGGAGGTTGGGGGGTGGATGGAGGTTCCTCCATTGGACCCTCCACATCTTGCCGTATTTGTACTTTAAGTAGTTCAGTTTGGGTTGGTAGCGCTTCTCGGAATTATATGTTACATATAAATAATTTTTTACTTTATTGCCGCTTGTTGTCTGCTGCTCCTCGCTTTTTTTTTCTTTTAGCTCTGTCTGTATCTTCATCACTAGGGTGTGGGTTTTTTGGCTCTTTTATTTTGCTGGCTTCCATGGTTTTTCCTGCTCCTAACCAGCACACAACAAAAGTCAAATTAGTAGGTTTTTAGGCAAGGGACAAATTGAAAACAAATAAAAACCCAATAAAAGTACAATTTTTCATGAGGTATTCCGTTTGCCGTGCTAGGAATTTTATGATTTTATGTTTGGTTAAGATTTTTCGAACTTTCCAGATTTATTGTCCATTAATCAAGTTGATTTATCGTAAATGTGTACATCAAAGACAGACCTTGATTTTGTTGATTATATGTAGGTAAACATTTTTTGTTGTGACCGTATAAAGTTTCAAGAAATAATTTTTTATATCCCAATGTTCTTTTTAATTTCTATAAATTTTAACTCTTTTTTATTTTATTTTATTAAAAATGGTTGAATATTTAAATCAATACCATACCGCATTTTACTTTTGCTTATTTTGAACTGTGGCACCTTTGTTTTATTTCTGTGGCAATAATAATCAAGGTATTCTTCGTTTCTCATTTTGTTGCACTTGTCTGCTTCCTGTTGACATTTTCATAACCTCAAAACTTTGTTCATTGTTCTGCCTTCTTGTTTTTCTTCCGTCGTTGCAATCAAGGTCGCAAAAAGGGGATACAAAGGGGGTTTAAAGGGTGCGGAAGTGGCGGTGTGGGGGAAGTTCGCCCGAGCTACAAAAGTGGCAAGAACAACATAATTAGCGCATTTCCTTGCACTGACAGCGACAGCTGCAACAGGAGAAGACGAACAGAGGGAGCGGGCGGAGCACCTCATCCGTGACTGATCAGCGTGCGGCCCCCTCTCCTACGCCCCTGGATCTGGTCCATACCCTTTCGGCACTTGAGAGTGTCTGGCACTTCAAACACGCACTCGCCCAAAGTGGGGAAACTTCCGCGGAAAGAAGGGAGATAACCCGACATTGAAACAATGCCAGAGCATCCGAAGCCCTAAGGTTTTGGAGATGATAGCGTGAGAGATAGTTCCAATGTACGATGATACTTCCAAATATCGCATGGTTTATATGGGGTTTACTTAGATAAAATTAAAAACATAGACCTCTCTGCGGAATAGTTGTTGTAACAATAGTTTGAAGTATTGCCTTTTGCAAAACTGTTGTAAGAGCCATCACCTAATAAGAATAGTATACCGTGTGAGCTGTAATGAATACTCACATGAAATATAAGCCCATCTCCTGCCTTTTTATCTTATCGTGCCCGCCCTTCCATATGTAAGTTGTTCTCCCGTTGCCTGATTATTATAATTAGGTTTTGTTGCCACCGCTGAAGCGTAACACTCACTGGGGCATTCGAGAAACATGGGTTGGATGTGAGAAGGCCAGGGGTGGGGCAAAGCCGACAGCTGCTGGCTGGCTGGCTGGCTGACTGACAATTTAGAGCTCGATTAACTCTCACAATTTGAGACGGTCTCGTTCGACTCAGATTTCGCAGGCAAGACGGAAGCCAAAATTAAGGGGGGATGGTCGGGGGCACCTGGCTAATCAAACATATTGAAGTGAGCAAGAGGGAACATATATACTGTATATATCTATACATATATATATATATATATATAGTCCGTTTCCATCAATCTGAAGCAGGGTTGCCCCCCATCCAACCACGGCAAATGGTTGGCCCCAAATTGAAAAGAATTTAGCTTGGAGAGTCTCTCCTCGAGGCAATTGAGAAATGCAATAATGGCCAAGAGGGCAGATAGATGGAAGGGGGATAACCGCTAATTGAGCAAAGCAATTTATTTTTACAAAAACCCCCAAAGCAGATTCCTTGTGCCCCCTCTATTAACATCATCCTCAAATCTTTTTTTTTCCATCAAAACTAAGGACGAAGGCAAGTGCGGGAAAATGTCTAGTTGGGTTATGGGGGTCTGCACAATGTTTGGCAAATATTGATTCAAGCTATTTGCTTTAGGCAATTAACTTTGATTTTAAATTTGGCACATTTCTAAGGCACACAGCTTTAATTATATTTTTTATTTGAAAAAGCACCATATTTGTGCTTAAATCTAATGACCTGATAATTATTTTCATATAGAAAAAGGCTTAATTATTAGTTGAGCTATTTAATTTAAAACAGTTTCATAACCGGTTCGTTTAAAAACCTCATTTATTTTCGCATGTTACTCAGCCATTACCGATTCACAGCCACTGTTCGACCGTTTCACCATTATCTTTCCCATTTTATTTATTTTTTTTTTCAATCACTTAGCTGTGCAAAATTTCCAAAGTTTTCCCAAGCACACCCAATGGATTTCAAATCGTTATGCTCGCGCATTAACCCAATTTACAGAACGCATCGTTTGCTATACCCCTTTTTTCTCCGTTTTCCCCCTTAATCGCCATCAAAGCAAATTGCAATTGCTCTGGATTTATAAACAATTTTGCCATTTTCATTATTGAAAGCGCAAGACAAGCTAAGCTGTCGAGGGTGTTATGTGGGGTTTACGGGGTTTTCGGGGTTTTCGGTTAGCTGTTGCATTCGTTAGTTTTGTTGAAGCTGTGTCGGCATCTTCCTATTTCTTATTCTTCATTTCGTTCAAATTTTGCCTCTTCATATTCTTGCAGCCTGCTGCTGATGCCGATGATGAAATCGTCTAAAAATGTTTTTGTTTATTCCTCTATTTTGGTTCGAAACGGGATCTATACTATCGAAAGGGGAGTTTTGGGGGGAGAGATGATGCCGCAATTGCAGCAACAGACTCCACAAATATAAACTAACCCAAGAAAAACTTACACAAAGAAAAAATATCAAGCTATGATCGACCAATTAACATTGGAATGTAATATGGATTGATACAAGAACTTGACCCCACAATTTTGCATTAAAATAATCTATAGTAAAACAAACACAATATAATAATGATATTCAACTTTTTGCTAGACACCGAAAAAAGCTGCGCTTTTGTAATTATTATATATATCGTATTATTTCAATGTAGACACCCATTTAAAATGCATATATATATATATATATATATTTATGATTATTGTTATTATTTATTTATTTTTTTGCTGTGCACCCGTAGATACAAATAAAATGCAGTTCGGCGTCACTTGATTCCGGAGCCATGTGTTCAACACGTTCTTTGGGAGAAAAAAAAGACAAAAAGGGGGGAAGGGAAAATAGAGTTGGTTAATGTGCAACCTTAAATAACCGCTGGAAAATTCAGGCTGCAGGTCAGTCAACAGCAGTAGAAAAACGCCTCTAAAGAATAAGAAACCAAAGGAAAAGAGAGCCAAACATGGAGAACAAGTAAATCAGGTTTTTCAGCCGTCAAAGTATTAACCTTTTGTTGGAGCTGCCATTGCTGTGCTGCTGGTGAAATATTTCAGGCATTTTACGAGTATTTATGTATGTTTATATGTATATATATAAATATAAGTATGTTCCATAAAGCAGAATGAATCGAATGAAACTCAAAAGGAAAGAGACCAGGACCAGCTGGACTCTTTCAGCAGCAGAAACAGAAACAGAAACTCCAGCAGCTAAGCTCACAGGTGAGCCAAAAAGGAGGCTGCAAATATGCAGGTGAGTGGCGAAAAATGCAGGGGGAACAAGGCAAGTCCCCATATATTTACGTCGAGTTAATATCAGTGCTGAGTAGTACCCATATATAATTGCACGTATTAATGCGCATTGCGCACCTAGATTATAACATTTTTTTTTTTTTGTAAATTAAAATTATGCAATTTTAATTAAGTTTTAACATTTCATATTTTAATCTCTCTTAACTTGTTTTTTTCCAAAGAACTGGACAAATGGTGTACCTTTTACACTACCTAGGTACTTTGTTTTTGCAAATACTTGGCCCAACACTGCGTAAAAGCTGAAGCGGTTTGAGACTTATGTTGGCTAGTGTGGCGGCAGTCGCAAGTGGCGCGCACGATTACTCACATGTTCGAAACCCCTTTTTTGCAGACCCCCCTTGCAGCCGACTCTGCTTTTGAGGTCACTTCAAGTGGCTTATTTCCGCCTTTTTGCATGCTGCTTTTGGCTGGCTGGAAACTTCCCCCCATTGCCTTCTCAGAAACCCCCTGGCCTTTGGGTCAGTTTCGACATATGCTGCAGTTAACAACAGAGACAGAATTGGCTAAGAAAAAGAAAACAGCCAAGTGGCAGCACCAAACTAAAAAAAAAATACAAATAAAATAAAATAAAAGGAAAGGAAACGAGATGGACTGCAAGAGGACCTGGAAACTCTTGCAATACATCAATCAATCAGTCAACGAGTCTTCCTGGGAAACCACCCAAACTTTGTAAATTTTAAAGCCCCCACTTGAGGTGTCGGCACAGATGAGGGGCCACAAATCACTCAAGATCTTTTGGGAGGGCAATAATCTTATCTTCAATGCACAAAATATATTGCCAAACATGTTTTTACAACAAAAATGTATTGTTTTAACTTAATATTTCGCTATTTCTGTAGTTCTGTTAATAGTTATTTCAATTTAATCACCTTTTCTTTATATTTAGATTTTAATCTATTTAGAAGTAAGTTTTTGTTTTCTGGCATTAAGGGGAACGTATTTGAAGCCCCAAACAGGGTTAATCATACCCCAAACACGCGCTGTACAGGGTAATGCTGGCGCTCTGTGCGGAAAAGTAGAACACACTCGCACACAAAGGCAATCAAAAAGCCAAGAGTGGACGCTGCAACAAATCGCCAAGTGTCGATAGCAAGAAAAAAATGAAATGTGGCTGCAACACACACTATATGGCCACACATGTACGAGAAGAGTATGTGGTGAAATGGCGGAGAAAGGTGAAGGGAGTGCATTTTGTTCAATTCGCTTTTTTTGTTTTGCTCTTTTATTTCGCTTCTTTTGTTGCTGCGCCATTGACTCTTTCCTTTTCAGGCCTCTTTTGCTTTGGCTTTTGCTTTGTTAACCCGCTCGCCAATCATTTTAACCCAAATTGCAGCTCTTGTTGTTGGCGGTGCAGCTCTAGAATTGCAACAGCTACAGCTACAACAACATCAGCATGCAACGCCAGAAGAAAAATAAAATAACAGCCACACCCTAAAGAAAGCGAAAAGCTGCAACGGAAGTTAACTCAATTTCGTTTATTTGTTAATTTAAATTTTCATATTTCAGTTGAATGGCTTGTGCAGAGGAAGCAAACAAAAAAAAAAAAAAAAAACAAAAAGAAGATCGGGCGGGTGTACCTGGTACTAGTTAAAAAAAAAAACAGTTGGGGTGGATCAGGGGTTGGTTGTTTGTGGTTCCACTTCAGTGGCATTAAAAGGGAGTGTGTTTAAAACAGAAGGTAAGCGACAGATGTTCCAAGAGCTTCGAGAACTATCGATAGACAACCAAAAAGTATGATTAAAATTCTTTTAATCGAATCAGTCTATAGGCTTTTATTTTATATTAAAAACAAACTGAAATATGTCTTCCGTAATCCGTTCACAAATGATAAGATTACGCACTAATGCATTACTCAAACAATTCCAAAGAACACTTAATTCCCAATACAGTATTCATCAATGACTCCCCGCCAACAGAAAATGAAATTAAAACCAATTGATATATCATCGAAATGTCTAGTCGCAACGTTATCGATCCATTTAAGTCATCTTTCCTATCAAAATCTCCGACCCACAAACTAAAAAAAAACAAAACGACCCACAAACAGATAACAAAAGTAAACCCAAAGTAAAATAGCACTAAAAGTGGGGCACAAGCCTTGTTCGGAAATGTTTGGAGATTAAATTGTAAGGGGAGATTTCAGGCCCCTTCGATAGAGATGGTATATCCATGATTCATTGGGGCTGTAAATGGAGATAAGATATACCGAGTACAGATAAGATAAATTGGCCGTTAGCTGCATGTTTAAATTTAAAATCGTTTTTATTTTTAATACATTTTAGGATCAAATGATCAACAACGAATGTATTTCATTGCCTTAGTCAAATACATATCTTAGTATCATTTTATGGTTTGTATAAAACAATCAGTTTACTGTCCCCACGTTATCAACTCTTGTTGAATTTGTTTCAACTACTCAACCACTTAGTTCACTCGCAAGTTTTGTTGCTGTTTCACCGCCTCCACTACAACTCCCTTTCTCCACCCCTTTCTCCACCCCTTTCTCCACCCCTTTCTCCTTCCTCACCACTTTCTCTGTCTGCTGAATTGATGATGTTGATGACGTCTGGCGGCGGCAATCAGGGCAATCAGGCAATTCAATCAGTTGCAAGGCAGTCAAGGCTCGCTTTCTGTATTAGCCCCCCTTTAGAAAACCCCCTGCTTCCACACATCCATTTTCCTGACAGAGTTTATTGTGTTGGCCCGCAGCAGAAACCAAAGTGAAGCCAGTACTGAAATCTTCCCGACTACTTGAAGAAGGATTTGCTTGTCTATGTCTGACGATGCTACTTTATGTAGAAGAATAGAGGTAATAGGTGGTTAAACACCAAAAATAAATTATACATTAAACATTTGCAATTTGAACAGGAAAATTATATTTATATACCATATTCATTACAATCGCCTTAAATATTAAATGGAAATAAATATAGATCACTTAAATGAATCCAATACAATTTTAAATAAATTCAAATCATTATAGCTTATTTTGAAAAGAAAAAAAAAAACTTTATTAGATCAATAAATAAAAAAAAAACTATGGAAAAGAAATCTTTGGAAAATATATAATCGATTGGCATAACAACAAAATATTGTCTGTGCTAAAGGCGACTGTTTGGTTTGAGACATGGTTCCAAAACTTTTGCCAGGGAACTTTTGCCAGTTGTTGACAACAAGAAACCGAGCCGAAGGAATCTAAGGAGCTGCTCCACTTGAAAAAGAAAGTAAAGAAAAAAGAAGGCGAACAGGACACACACAAACACACAAGGCTAAGTTGCGCATAATTTCTAAATAAGTGAAGTCGAACCCCCTTTTCCCCGCCCCAGTCAAAAACACAGACACTCCAAAAAAATAATAAAAAAAAAAATGCAGTCAACTTGTGTTGTTATCGCCTGTCAGACAGCAGCCAAGAATAAGAAGTTTTATTTCCACTTATCCCCCCTTTTGGCCCCTCTCCAGAATATATTTATATGGCTGAGGGGTCTTCTACAATTTCCCTTTTCGTAGCCCCAACGATAAGGAGCTCCCAGCTGCATTTTCCAGTTTATTCTATTTTTTATTATTTCTTTCTTAATTTTAATTAACGCACAAAATGAAACGTCTGGGGTCACAGAGATTGGGGAGGCCTAAAGCGGAAAGAGGGGATGATTGGGATTTAAGAAGGGAAAGTACATGTTCCGAGACATGTTATCTAATTAAAATGGGAAAGGAGCCACAAGAAAGGAAATTATTTATTCCGCTTGGATGGAATATTGTCTGCAGACGAGATCAGTTGCATTATATTATATGTACATATAAATAGATTGAAGAGGGGAACTCGAATTGTAGAAACTTATAGTGCTAATCATTTACAACAAAGTACAAACAGAACTCAATTTACTAACAAATCTTTTTGGCTTCTTTCAGATTTTTATACTTTTTTTAAATGTTATTACTTTCTACCATTAGGTTAAATCCAATTATCGTTACCCCTCTTCGGCGACGTGACTAACAAAAGCGACTGGATTTTATGAATAATGTGCAAGATGATAAAAAAAAAAAAAGAATCACCAGCGGAGAAAAATAACAACAACTGTCAATTGAATGATTAAAGCCGAGAGACAAAAGTCGAGAAGAGGGACCATAAAAATGGCAAGAGAAATATGTATAAAATAAAGATTGCACAACCAGATATGTATGTACATATACGGTTGCAGTGCTCATTTCTACGCTTTCCATTCATTCAGCTACTCACTTGATTATTCATGAATCATCGTGTTCCATAGAATTGCCTTGTTGATTAGAGAGCCAACAGCAGAAAATATTGTAAACAAGGAGCGGAGGAAATGATTCACACAGGAACATTATGTTCTTCAACAAATTATATGGGCCGATAACGGAAGAGAATTAAATTGGTAATTCAGGCAATTTCTTTATTTGTAAAAGGTACACATTTTACGATTGAGAAGAGTGCACAATTAATTCTGTGAATTTTGGTCCATCAAAGGCGGTTGTGGGACTGTGTTTCGTTTTAATTGCATATTTGACCCAGAGCCGTTGCAAAATGGCCTAGTGCATAAGCTACCAAATTGGTCAGGAGGCGTGACCGGTGGGCGGAATGTAGCAGGTTTCAGGAATTCCTGTTGCTCGACAATTTGACAAAGCTAATCAAATCTATGCCCATCTTTGTTGCTTTGTTCCTTTAGCAAAAAGCCCACAATTATTTCCGATGCGATGCAAAATTCCAAAATCCCCACTCCTCATATGAATAGGGCGTTCGCAGCAACACAGTTGACTATTTTCCATTTTTCATTTTTGATTTTTACCTTCGACAGTAGCTGAAAATGTGGTGCAACACGAAACCCCATTACTGATATCTCTTGCAAAGGGAAGCGAATAGTTTTGCGACAAATTCCCTAGAAGTAGGCAACAATTTATGAGCCACTCCAAAGGGGATTTTAACTTGACTCGCCAGCGAGAAGTCCATTCTAGATTCTCCACTTTTCCGCCACTTGGGAAAGCACTTTATTCGGAAATGATGGGACAATTATTTATGTTGAAATTATGTTTTACTTGCTGCCTAATTATTCATTACCCAAAGTGGAAAGGGCAAACAGAAGAAGGAAGTTTGTTATTCAGCGAATAAAATTGAAAAATAAGACAACACAAAAACGATTTGTAAGACCACGCAGTTTTGTAAAGTACAAACTAAAACAAATTGCTATACAAATAGTTAGAGGCTTTAACGTGGGGGCATAAAAAATCTCGAAAGTTGCCAACAAAATGAATGAATGGCAGTAAAAATTGGCACATTGGCAGCTCGTAGAGATGTGAAAGAAGCCGGAGTATGCAAATAAATAAGCAAACAAAAAAATACAAGTCAAAAAGAACAAAGAAGCTGAAACAATTGACTTTCAGCATTGAGCAACTTTTCCTTCCACAATGAAAATGAAAATCAAAATGAAAATGATTTCAACAAATCAACACGTTTTTGTTATGGCTCCATTCTCCTTACGTTCCTGTGTGTGTATGTGAGTGTGTGTGTGTGTGTGCTTTGAACAAATCTCAGTTCGCATGAGTTGTACTTACAACACTGAGAAAAATCAATCGTTTCTTATATCCTTACAATTTTCAAAAAAAAAAAAAAAAATTTCTCTTATTAGTGGATTAAATTTGTAATTCCAAAAAATAAATTTAGTTTGACAGAAATCATGAGAAACAATTGAGTAAGTTATCATCATATGATCACTGATGAGAATTGTAAACATTTAGGGTACAATGGTTTGTATTTTTAACAACAATACTTCTCAGTCCATTAATTTATTGCAATCTGGAAACTTTTGATATCATATTATGTCATATATTATGTGAGCAAAGTTTTAGCATATGCATGTATATAATTTTCCCCTCTGTAGTTTTTATCCCCCTCGCCTTACCACTTTCCCCTTTCTTTATCTTTTTCCGAGATATGGCCATTGATGTTGTTGTTGATTGAATTGTGCGAACCCAAAAAAGTCGAAAACTTTTCAACGAGCGTCTAATAGCAAATTGTGCATGAATGTGTGTGTAAGCGAGGGCGAGAAGGGAAGGGGAATTCCCTGCCTGAATATATAATGAAAACTTCTCACGCACCCACCACACACCAACACAATGGAGCCAGAAGTTTCCCCAGGACTCCTGGGTAAATGGACCAATAGAGGAAAAGCCGGCCAACAAGGAAAGTCTTGCGTTACGTGGAAAAGAGTTAACCCGAGGTGTGGAAAAGTGGGAAAAGCGGAAAAGTTGGAAGTGGTGCATGGGGCCACGTCGCGACATTGACTTTGAAAATTAGTTTGCGCCAGAAACAACAACACTCCTTCGCCGAAGCAAAACCTAATTAGTGGCGGATAATTAGTGTTGGCAAATAAACTGTGACTGTGCGGATGGGGGCCGTCGAAAAGTGACTTGCTCACCTATCTCTAATTATTTGGCAAGTTTGGGGGACAAATGTGTAACGAATGGTTTAGAAATGTTGGGTATTTTAAACAAAAATATTTTTTAAATTTTTTTAAATTTTTTTGGTATTTCCTTGAATTTTTTAATGCTCAGACTACACCAAACGATGCTTGGCCACACTGAATGTGACCAAAGCCAGCTTGGCCACACTCAATGTGCTTAAAGCCAATATTAGTAGAAAATTGAGTATTGTGCTAATAATGCCCCAAATCAAATCGAATGAAAATCAATGTTTTACTAATGACAAAGCCCAAGTACTCACACGCTTATTAAACGGTGACCAGATTTTAATTATCATCTGAGTTAATCAAATAAAATCGCTTTCATGGCAAACGCACGCTCTCGAATGCGCACAAAAAAACGGGAATAAACAGGCCATATAATCTGTTAATAATTATTCCATGTAGGCCGATTCACTTTTGTAGATTACACGAATTACGAACGTGACTGCCCTGCATTATGTGATTTGTCCTGTGACTTGTTCACTTCGTTTTGCCCCATCCTTTCCAGGGCAAAACGCCAGCGAGCAGACAAGAAAAAAGGCTGACAAACTAGCTATTCCTCCCCTTTTTTTCTCTCCGTGTGCGTGTAGTAAATTGTGTTTGATTATTAAGCGGCAAACAAAGGAGGCGCCCAGGTGCGAGAGACAAACAGAGAAAGGACCTACGATTATTTTGTGCTCGCGGCTGACATTTTGACGTTTCGAATTCTGGGGACTACGATACCACCGAAAATAAAGGGAAAGTAAGGAAAGCAAGCAAAGCAAAGAAGCTCCTTTCGTGACCTCCACTCCATCCAACTCACAAGCAACCCTTTTTCGACTGCATAAAAGTTTATGGACAAGAAAATGGAAAATATTTAATTAAATTCCATCGATTTTGGAACCCCCTTCCATCCCAAGAGTTCCTGTTTCGAATCTATCAATTACTTAATTAAAAATAGCCAAAAAAAAATAAATAAATTATGGTTTATTAAAATGGAATAATTGCCTGGGCAGCAGTGCAAGAAAAACGAAATATTTTCGAGTGAATTATGACCGGCGGCGAGAAAGAGTGAAAGAGAGCAAAATGAGACAAAAACCAGGGCACAAAGTGTCAACCATAAAATTTAAATGCGATTTATATGCATTTTTAACTCCATAAAGAACATTCTCATGTGCATGTGCATGTGCATGTGCATGTGCAAGTGCATCAGCAGCATTCAGAGTGGAGTTAAAATCCAAACATGCAGCCCAGTGGCAGTAAAATATAATCAGTGAAGGGGTAAGCCAGCAGCAACTCCAAATGCTCCTCTTCAAGCCCGAAGCCTTCAACAACAAATGAACTCTCAACTGCGGCCGCAAAAGCAAAAAATAATAAAAACGTATGGAGTTCAGAAACCGATGATAAAATACCTTAACTTTAGTTAGTCCACTGAAAAGTCAACTTTTGTTCCCTTAAAAAACATAAACAAATGTGAAACTGAATAACATAAGAAATAAATAAATATAGGGCTACTATAACATTGTTGTTTAATTTGTATATTATTTTATTTAGGCCCTGTATACCTTTTAGAAGGGAATTAAAACGAAAAGCGCCATGCACAAGAACCAAGCAGAAGAGCAATAAACAACTGGAAAACATAAGCTTAATGGAGGAATTTGACTTTGTGGCTGCTCATCTGGACGAGGGCATAAAACTGAATATACCGCCCCTTGAAAGTTAAAGGTATGAAAGGGAATACGGAAGCGTAAACACCAATAAAGGGATGTGAAAGGTTAATAATATGGGGATTTCGCTTAATCTCACCAGACACAAAAATAGAGAAAGGTAAACAAAAAATTGTAAAATGTTTACCCATTCATAAACGGACTTGGCAAAAGGGAAAAGTTTACAAAATATTTATACAACATGATGAAGTGCAAAAAAAAAGTTAAATAATACAATAATATAAAATATGATTTAATATACATAGCTGTGGATATGAAGAACGAAAAATAGTAAAAATAACCATAAATTGTATTCACTTTTCCAATATACTTTCAATATGATTAAGAATTTATTGGGTTTCAATTACAAAGGCAATTTAAGTGAAATTGAAATGCAATAGACATTAATTATTCCTTCTATTGTTTGAACTTATGTTGTTCGATCAAGAACTGTCTATAATTTTCATTGCTGCTTAAACTAATTGCAAGTAACTTACGAACCACACGTTTACATATCTACCACATTTATATGCAAAGTTGAAATTAATTATCCTCTAGCAAACGCAATTGACTCACCTGAAACGAGAGAAAACAAAAGAAAATCAATTATAATTCGAGAAACTGAAATTGCGGAGATAGGTTCACGCTCGGGTATTGTTTCAGCATTTGGATTAGGGGTGATGTGGCTTTGGGGAATTCCGATTTGGGGTTACTAAAATTCGCCCCCTTGTAGATGAAATCACACAGAAGGGGCAGAAGAAGGCACAGCTGCCATGAGGCGATCAAGACAGATGATTTAGGCAAATGCTGGGGCATTTATTTTGTGTGTGTCCCAGTTATGTGTGACATAAACAATAACAATGTTTTCTCGACGATGAACTCGTCACGCGTTATCTGCCCAATTAAACGCCGACTACAAGCGGCAAAGCAAACATGGCAGCGGGGAGGTGGAAAAAGAAAAATAAAGGGGCATGTACATTTGTACACTTTCTGGGGGAAGCTGTCCAAACATTTGTAGCTCCTAAAAGAAATTGACCATCTGCATACGATATTTAAGACAAGATTCATTCGGGGAATGCTGGATATGTCGGACGAATGCGCGGTGAAAAGGGGCAGACTCCATTTCAATGCTGACGAGGGTATTTCGCCCCAGACATGACATCAAAATGTGGAACCTCCGTCTGGATTGCATAGGAGAAACCGTAGATTTGTATCAAATTTAAATTTATTTATAAACCTTAAACAATTAATTTTTTTTTTTATTTTTTTTTTAGTTAGACAGCTCTTAATTTGATAGTATTATTTGATAAGTTAATATTTTTATGCTAATATATGTTTCAGGGTGCATATATGCATGCTAATTTGAGTCAGGTTATATGACAGTAAGCAAATCTAGAAACATAAATAGTTTATCACTGAATTTGCCTGGATCCCAGTAATCAAACCCTCCCACTTGTTGTTCCTTGGCTGTTCTACCGCTCAATTTAAGTGTGCCAAAAAGTCAAAGATGACAAACAAACAAACAAATAAACAAATGCCACCGAAACCAAACAAAAAGCAAATACGGAATTTCGTTTAGGAGCGGTGGCAAGTCATGAACAACATTCGGTGGCAAGCGTAAATAAATAAATAAAATCAAATAAAAATCGAGGGAAGCGACACAAAGCAACGAAAAGCATCTCACTCTCAAAATGACTGCTAGAAATGCATTTTGGCAACATTTGCGCAACGGGGGTTTCCCCACCCCCAGTTTTCCTTTGCATTGGAGGGAATGTTAAAAGGCAGGCAAAGAAAAACTGTAGAAAACTAGGAGAAACAGGAGACATGAAATAAGTCAAAGGGATTGTTCAATTTCTGGAAATATTTTCCGCAGCATAGCTTGTGTTTTTAACTGTAATTAAAGTCAGACATTAATTAAAACAATTTAAGAAATCTCAACAAATTGAGTGAAACAGACCCCCTTAAATTATGTCGAATGTAAGAACCACTTACGAAACATTTACTTCAGTAATTTAACACCGTAATTCTGAAAGCAAATAATTAATTGAGCCAAATGCTGTGATTTTTCTAGTTTATTGAGGATAAATGTAAACTACAAAAGTAGTGTAATTTGATAATGCCTTGAATATTTATGTTAAATTCCGATCGAATTGTAACACATTTTAGGAAATATATTTGCAAATCAATTTAAGGTAAAATTGCTTTATGCTAAACGACTCCCTAGCTTTTGTGCTTCCTTCTCTAATAACTCGCCCCATTTTTGCCAGCCCTTATGCTCGAGTGGCTTGTATAAATAGGCCCACGCTTGAAGTTATGCAAAAACAAGGGAAATTATTTTTAAACTTTTGAAGCCAAAACAAGGAGGTATGAAAAGAGCCACATAAATCTTGCACAACTCGTTACAGGAATGAATATGTCAACACCGAGAGAAAAACAATGAAAGTTGTATTGTTTGTATTTGTTCCAAATTATCCATTTTTTATTTTTAAAATTGACAATTATCCGTTCTTATATATTTGATAGTTTTGATTTACATGTCTATGTGGGTTTATCTAACATATTAATCATTATCAATAATGTAAATTTTTTCTCTCTGTATAACCTTACATATCGATGAGTTGGACATACATATGTGTGTTTGTGGCTGCGTGAGTTGCACAAATTTGTTTGAACTTCCGAGGCGTCCGAAGGGAGAAAACCAGAAACGTGCCAAGACAATTGAGCCAAATGGCCTGGACTCCGGAACGGGCTCAGAATCTGAAACTGCCTTCTGGCTTCTTCTGGCCTGCAACTGCGGCACGGCACGCTAATGGACATAATTACGCCGACAGGGAGTGGGTGCGATGGGTTGCGGGAAGGGGTGGGTTAGGGAGGGGAGGGGAGGGCCATAAACCAAGGACTAAACTAAACGACAATTAATGACAGTGCATGATAGATAAAGAGCCCCGGGGAAGAGAACTTGGCCAACTGATCAAACCAAAAGAATCACCAAGGGAATATATATCTATGTACATATATGTATGTATGTTTGTATAGGGGCAAAAGCAGAAGAGACCAAGAGAGAAAAAGGGAAGAAGAAAATGCGGAGGGGAAACCCCTTCTCAGATATGGCAGAGAAATGCTGATGTAGGCCTGCGACTAATGACTTTTAAATGCGTTAAAACGACAACACCAAGCACACTCAACGCAAGACGACAAACAACAAAACAAGAACAAACATAAAGAGTAAAAATAAAAATAATAAAGGAGGAAGAAAAAGGAGAGAATAATTAAACAAGTAATCTAATAATGTTTATGTAATGAGGAACCAAAACGTCCACAAAGCTTAATTAATCATGATGATCTATTAAATTTGAATGCATTTAACAAATGTTTCTTAATTGTATTATACCCATTTTTATTATGCCCTTTAAAAAATAAACATGCTTGTAAAAGGAAACAAGAAAAGCGGATTTCTAATTTCCAAATATGTTTGGGTTTATATAATTATCTTATGCTATGATTAATATCGCATTTAGGTAACCCATTTTCCTGATTTTCCAACTGATATCTCTCACCAACAATCTCCAAACCCTGAAGTTTGTTGACCTGCACAGTTTGTTAAATGCCTGTTTGCCCAGAAAACATTCGTTATTGCTTCGTTAACAAGTGAGACTTTAAATCACCGAATTTCAGATTGATATCGCCAATGTAAACGAAATGGAAAAGCAGGAAAATGGGCGTAGGCCTCGAAACTACGGAGAAGTCAAAGGTTTTTATGCTAATTGACTGTCCCTCCATCCACATGTATGTTTTTTTTTTTTTTAATTTTTTTTGGTGTATGTTGTGCGTGACTGTGTCTAGTTTTTCATTTTAAAAACGAACTTCCTGCTGGAACAGACAAAATGTTTATGTGCGTTCTCTTTTCGGTTTTGGTTTTTGAGGGATCTGCGGCGAGTCCGAGTGCAGAGTTCCAATGAATTATGATCTCAATTAAAGATCTGAGTCGCAGCTTCCGTTTCTCTGCTCTTCAGCTACAGCATCAGCTTCCCCATTCCCATTCCCATTTGTTGTGTTTCTGTTTGGTTTTCTGTCTTATATTCTTCTTCTCATTCCCATTTCTAGTTGTTCTATTTATGGACATTTGGCATTTTAATTACTACAGCAAACAGCATAAAAAACAGAGACTAACTTCGGAATGGAGAAAACGGAGAGATGATGCGGGTTGTGTGAGTTGGGAAAACAAATAGTTCTGTTCTGTTGTGTTCTGTTCAGTTCGGTTTGGTTTGGTTTGTCTTTGGCTTTGGCCGCAAATGGCAAGAAAACACGTTCAGAAATGGGCGCGAAACACTTGCAAACGGTTTAGAAACGATGCAACAAGAAGCCCAGTTCACATTCCGCAAAATGGCACAGCACAGCACAGCAAGTGGAAAAGAATATAGAGTGAAAAGGCCCGAGTAAGAAACAACAAATAATTTGACAAGCAAAGTGCGGAAAAAATTGTTGCAAAATAGTTGCAGAAAGCCAGCAGCAGCAACAACAACAACAGCAAAGATGATGGAAAATGGTCGGGGGAATTTAGGGGGAGAAAATGACTGGAAAAATGTCTGCAGCGACCTGAGCAAACAAACATTCTGAGGCGATGAGATGGGATAGGATAGGATAGGATAGGATAGTACGCGATGAGATGGGAACATGTTGAAGCTTCCGCGTTCTGCACAGTTCGAAATTTTTTCTGAGTTGTTTCGCCTTAACTTCAATCGTTGGATTATTTATTGAACTGGGAAATTTGTATGCTAAATAAATCAGAAAAATACACTCTGCAACTTAAAAGGGGTTTAATTTGTTGCCTAAGATATCATTTTTAGTTTGGTTCAATATTAAAAAAAAAAATAATAATAATAAAAAAAAAAGAAAAAAAAAAGAAAAAGAAAACAAAAACAAATTTTTAACTTAAATATATTTTTATAAATTGTTTACGTTTGTTTTGAATTTCATTCGGTGTGCAATTATCTATTTAAACGGTATTTAGCAGTTGTCACCCTGGGAGGTTTCCTTTTTGGTCGGTTTCCTTCATTCTTTTCATTAACAAACAGAAGCAGGCGACACAACACATGAAGGGGGAAGTTGGGTGGAAAAAGGGGGTGGTGGGACAGGAAGGCAACCTGCGCCCAACCAGGAAGTGCACCACATTGCACACACACACAACTACGTTTTTAAGAGGGAGGACGAGGAAGCCTGCGGACATACGATTCCCTGGTCTTTGAGGTTACGATGCGCTTCGGATCCGAGAGATACAATACAGAGAGATGGAAGAAGATGGCTAGATGCAAACATCATATCTGCCGAGACTCGGTTGACCTATGTGCATTTAGCAAAAGGCCACACACCTTTTCCACTTTTGCCCCCCAAAAGCTTGACTTCATTATTTTTGTTTGTCGGCGGCGGCACAGGCCTGTCATTTATATTTCATAGACCTACATATTTATTTGTTTGGCCGCCAACAACCAACATTATGGGCATAATGACACAGCTGACAGTATTTAATTAAAACAAGAAAGAAAGCAAACTTCGGCAAGCCGAAGTTCATATACCCTTGCAGCTATCGCAAGAATTAAATATTTTTGAAAACATTAAAATTATGATTTACTTGCGTATATGTTTAAAAACATTGAAGCTATGACGATTTGCAGCTTAATTATTTGATTGTTCTTTTATATATTTTTATTATTTGTATGGGAGCTATATGATATAGTCGTCCGATTTTGATGAAATTTAAACCGTAAATCGAAAATATTTAACCATTACTAAATGTCGAAGAACTAAACAAAAAATTAAAAAACAGAAAAGTTATAATTTTTTTTCATTTATTTTTCCGATTGTTCCTATGGGAGCTATATGCTATAGTCGTCCGATTTTGATAAAATTTAAACCATAATTCTGAAATAATTAAATATTGCTATATGTCGAAGAACTAAACAAAAAATTAAAAAACAGCAAAGTTATAATTTTTTTTCATTTATTTTTCCGATTGTTCCTATGGGAGCTATATGCTATAGTCGTCCGATCCGGCTCGTTCCGACTTATATACTACCTGCAATAGAAAGACAACTTTTGGGAAAGTTTCATGCAGATAGCTTTAAAACTGAGAGACTAGTTCGCATATAAACGGACGGACAGACGGACAGACGGACGGACAGACGGACAGACGGACATGGCTAGATCGACTCGCCTAGTGATGCTGATCAAGAATATATATACTTTATAGGGTCGGAGATGTCTCCTTCACTGCGTTGCAAACATCTGACTGAAATTATAATACCCTCTGCAAGGGTATAAAAATATAGATACATTTTTACAAATATATTTTAAAAATGTAATATTAAGATTTAGCTTTTAAAAATTAGTTTTTCCCTTTTAGTTCGCACGTAATTACCGCACTATTTCACACCTAACTACACCAGATAAATCTGTGCCACACTGCACTCCATAATTTGCAGTTTTAAATTACACTGCACTACACATTGCTCTCCAGCTGGTAAATTCGTGCCCTTCCGCTGCGAAGCTTTCCATTTTTATCGCATTTTACGAGCTTTTCGCATCTGTGTCAAACATGTGTGCCACACAGAGACCAGAGAGACCCCCGAAAATTCTCCGTCCCCCTCAGTGTCACCACCTCCCTTCACCCCTAAGCCCACCCGATTCCTGCTGCTTTTCGGGATGCTGTGCATCTTTTAATTACGAGCAAAGCCAGAGAAAAGGGGGTGGAGTGGAAAAGATTTGATTTATATGCAAGGACTTGGCATTTATGTTCGCTGAAATTATTTTAATTTGGTCATGGGAAAAGCGGAAATGGAAAGAGACAGAGGCCGAAACTCTTTAATCTAATTATAGGGTCCAAGTGGGCCAAAGGTCACAGGTCACTCGAAAATCTCATCTTGATACGATCGGCACAGAGTGTTTTTTGTCGCTGTCAATCAGACCCCAACTCGAAGACCTCAATCGATAAGCTCAAATTGGTTAGAAAATTCCAATCATGTTGTAAATTGATGATAAACGCTGAACAACAAATGTTGGTTTAACTTTAAATGGGTCATAAACTGATTGCAGCTGTTGGAAAATGGTTAAAAATGTAGTTATATTGATTTTTAGCTCGAAAATTCCACTCGAAGACAATTTCGTTTGTTTGAAACAGACATAATTGTTTGTTATTCTCCACTGCAGCAAATAAATAAAGTTTCCTTAAAAAAAAAAAACTCAGTGTCTCCTGAAATTTATTTAAGCTATAAGACATATTATATATGTCAGTATCCTAACTACATTACCATTTTGACACAATCATTTTTTCTGCGTATTCGTGTGACCTTCGAATCATATGCATCTACTCCCAGTAGAAATTCTCAGGTCTTTTCAGATGTTTCAAGTTGAAACCCCATTCGTCAGTAAATAAACAACTGCATTCATAACCGGAGAATCCCACACACACACGACTTAAATATGCAAATGAGTCATGACCAAATGCACAACTCGCACTTAAGGAGCACCCATTAAAGAATGAATTTACATGACCAGTGCCCGCACTGCAAGCGTAAGCTGATACTTAAATAAAAAGCCATAGAACGGACGAATGAGTGGGGTCGAAAGGAGGTTTTGGGGGTTTTTTGAGGCCTTTGGCGAATAAAGATGATGACGAACTGAAGATCGTCAACGTACTGATAAATGCTTGCACCGCACACTCATCAACAAAAAATGAAGAAAAGCATTGCGAATGTTCCATGTTTCCATTGCTGCTTCTCTGCTTTATCTGTTTTCCTTTGGCTGCTTCTTTGTATCTTCTTTCATTGGTTTTAAACGTATATTTAATGAGGCGAGACATTTTTAATTGATGCTCAATTAAGCATCAGCGACAGAAAGAAACAGCAGGGTCAGTCAAGCGGAGTCGAGGAAAGAGACGACAATAGGGTCAAAAAAAAAAAGAGATGGCACAAAGTCAATAGACAACATATAACCAAAGGTCGCAAAAAAAACTTTAAAATTTAAAATTAAAAAAAAAGAAAATAAAGCTAAACAGAAAATATTGAACAAAAAAAAATATTTTAAATATATTAAAAATAAAAAATAATCATAATATCAAAGAAAACAAATAAGAAAAAAACAAGAGGAAACCAAGCTTTGGCGCCCCCGCACCTGCTTCATTTTCTCGCCCACAAAGCACATGTTTCGTCACAGTTTTTATTTGTTTTAAAGAAAACCAAATTAAATGAAGCGTTAACCGCATCAAAAACAAAAAACGAAGAAACCGAAATGAGCAAAGGCAGCACAGAAATGTGGCCAACTTTTTTAATGCGTTCATATGAGTGGGTGGTTAGGAGGCGGCAGTGGTAAGTAGTGGGTGTGGTATGCGGTCAGACTGCCCGACTAACAGTTAAAAGTTGCCCCCATCAAAAGCGCTTTTCACGCGATATTTTCACATTGCACAACTTCTTTGAATTATGCTTTAGTTTTGTCAAAGGGAAAATGAGGGAGGACGAAATCCAAACCAGTTCCAAAACGCCTTTACAAATTAGAAAGTTTGCTAAGCAGCAGCCGAAATAGCGAATGATCAAAATAGCTAAAACTACTGTAAACAAAGAAAGTACTCTGTCAAAAGAGCATTGTAAACAAATAATTTTGAACTAAGAAAGCAATATTAAATTTTATTTATTAAATTAAACAAATTTAAAAATATTTAAAGTTCTTAATAAACTCTCTAAAACAAATACAATACACTTTTTCCATTGAAATTTTTCACAAATTTTCCAAGGGAAAAGAAAACATAAAGTCGTTCGCTAAGCAAAAATCAGAATTAATTATTTTTGTAATTTATTGCAAGATTCATACACGAGCAATAACAATAACAAAAAAGGAGGTTGTAGTGGGTGGTGGGTGCAACCACTGGAAAAGGCGTAAATATTTGCGTAATTCCGCAAAAAGCAACGAAAAAGCAAGGGTGAAAGATATACACACACACAAGTATAAGAACGTGAAACTCGCAAAGGGGCAAAAAAGTCAAAGCTGAGCGCAGAATTATTAAAAATTATAATGAAACGTAATCAAATTTAACATAAATAAAGCGAAAGTCATTTACCAAGTATGTGCAGAAAATGAATAGCGAATTAAAACCGAATAGAAATGAAATTTTAAAGCAGAAAGCGAGGAACAACAAACGAAAGCAGCGCAGAGCAAATGCAAAAGCAAAAGCAAATAAACAAAACAATTATAATAAAACGGCCGCGGGCGAAAAAACAAGGCGTGGCAGCCAAGAGAAAAATAAGTACTGAATTTTTACGTGTAAGGAACAGCTGGATTTAAGTTCCCGGATTTTTAAAAAAATTTTAAACGTATAATTTCAGAAAGCAGAATTTACATTAAATTCTCCACACCTTTCTACGACAAAGATACAAATGGCCCAGATACAATCAGATGAACTTAAATGATTAACCAAGGGTTAATGCCACCCTCCATTAATGTTATTTCGCTCTTAACCCCCTAAGCACATTTGCTGCCTTTCGGCTTTCCGATTCATTAACTCAATTTTCTTTGCCAACAGCTCTGCAAAAATCACATTGGGGCAGGTCCATAAAGCAATTTTCAATTTCAGCTTTTAATAGGCAAAATATTTACATTTTTTTTTTGTTCGTCCGCTTTATCGAAGACAAACCTTCCCATTTTTGTTTCGCTCTGCTGACGCTGAAATTAACAATTGAAATGGGCTAAAAAAAATGAAAATGAAAGCAAAGCAAAAGAAAAGAAAAAAAAAATGGAAAAACTCAACCAAGTTTGATTTGGTTTCTGGTCTCCGATTACGTTTAATGAGCAAAAGACAGAGATAAACAAAAATTACAGCATTAAAATTAACAAATGTGCAGAAAGGCAGAGAAAAAGGGAGATAGCGAAGGTGCTAAGCTTTTACAATCAAGATGACCCAACCAGCCACTCCCCTAAAAAGCCGCCTCGCTGATTCAACCTTTGAACCTTTCGTTGCTTTATATATAGACTCTGAAGAAAATTTGAAAAGCAGAAAAACAAGACAAATGGTTCCTTTAAATAATTTAGCATTAGGTTTAAGAAATAAATTATATTCACCCTAACAATTCAAGTTGCAAATAAAATTGTGCTTATACCAAAAACTAATTATTTGATACACTAATGCAGTTTAGCACCAAATCGCTTCTGTAAAACTTCTATATCCGCTCGACTTAATATGGTAAAACTTTATCTATATTTTGAGGCTGCTAATGAAGCTAGCTCCGATCAATATTATGCCCAATTAAGTATAGTGTGTAATACAAAGATATACATGTGTAGATGTTTGATGTAAAGTGAATGCAATTAAAAGTTTACTTTGCCCAATCGTCCTTTTCACACACACACACCCACACACACACACACGCGTGCGTGCAAACAAACAAACATGCAAACGTACAATCGCAGGCAGACAAAAGGGCAATGCAAACAAATTTGCCGAGCGCCAACTTTTGCAACTGACTGTGTGCAACTGGTTGGCAAGAAAGCAGAAGAAGAAGCCGACAGGGTGGAAATACCGATGGGGTGGCGGGGGCTGGAAATTCCGGAAGGGGAGAAAGGGGATAGGGCACACACACAATACACATGTCTCTGTCCTTTCTTTGCGTTTTATTTCGCTTGCAATTTATGTCAAATTAATTAAGACGATGCGCACAATCAACAACAAAAAACAGAAACAAGTATAAGAATCGTGGATTAACTTTGAAGCGAAACTAAAATTTGGATACCCTAATAAAATGTATAAATTTTGAAATCACTAAAAGAATTCAAAACTTGTGTTATTCTTAGAAAATAACATTAAATTTAAAGATTGTAATAATATAAATATATATAATGCGTTATATAATTTGTTATATTATAATTCCTAGGACAATAACTTTTTTTGTATATAACCTAACTATTTTTTATATAACATAGCCATAAGAAATAACACCCCAACTATTTTAAAAGTTACAAAGTCTTTTATTAACTTATTAAACCACAAAGTATTTAAGAAAGTTAGAATACCTGAAAAAATGGAAAAACTAAGGCAACATACATGTCCGCAGAGCCCCTTCTCCGTTTTCCGATTTGCGGGAGACCACTTAAACTTCGATTTAAAAGCGCTTGGCTCTTGGCATGTTATTTTCCCCCACCTCGCTCTGTTTGACTCCTCTTACTGGCTTTTGTCAATTGTCATCGTACAATTTGCTGTCGTGCTTGTAACGGCCACAAAGCGAGACACACAAACAACAACTGGGACAAAGAGTTGTACAACATAATTACCACATAATTATATAAGTACCACCAGACCCACCCCCCAACCACCCGGCCATAAATATCGAGTCAACAAAAGAAAAAACATCAAAACGAAAGTTTTGCACTCCCCTTTTGAAACAGGCATTTTACCCCCAGTTTTGTGTTCTGTTTTGGCAGCTCTGAATCGCTTTTGGATCCGCACGGATCCCTAAGACCTAACCTCTGTCTCCGTGGGGCAGGAAAAATCTCAACAATTGCACCGATTTTTAGGGCGGATCCGGCGGAACGGAGATACCATGGAGCACAACATTCCAGGGGGAAAAATGCGAAATGCGCTGCCCGCACGCAAACTACAAATAACTCAAATAGTTGGACAAAGAACAGACAAAATCGAGGGGAAAAATGGGGGGGGGGCTTTATTTGTGGGCGGTGGATGGATGGTGAACGGAATCTATGCCACTTACCCAATTAGGGAATACGGCTCTATCTGTAATCTTTGTCTCCCAGCCCTGGCGAATCCAAAGTGAATGCCTTCTATTATCAGAACCTTTTGTCCAAGACCCATAATATTTCGCATTCATATACCTTTCTCAATTAATTTACTGGGGGGATTTAAATGTGCGAGTGCGCAGCAGTTTCAGCAAAAATTATGATTGCAATTTCACACGAATTACATTTCAATTACCCATTGGGAAGCATTGATCCATTGTGATTGATGCACTCGTAATGACATGGCATTCGCCAGGGGGATTGAAGGTCGCATAGGCGAGCCAACAATTGGGCCGAAATGAATGCCATAATGAAAAACAGGACTAATTTAGCTCTAGTACACATTACAAAATTAGATATGTAGGAATATTTTACATATTTATATTTGCAAAATTACATTAAAAACAATTTATAAAAAAAATCAAATCTGTTCCTACCAAACTAGATTTAAATTAAGTCTGTTTAATTGCCTAACTTGCAAAAGTCTTTGTTATTATAGCTTATATCTCTACATAATTCATTAGACATTTAAATGACAATAAGCAACGATGTTGAAGTTTAAATTCCCAAGAAATCATTTTGCCTAAACAAGAAATTCCCGGAGATCCGCATAAGATTAATGAAATCCATAAAGCGTAACTATTAAAGACAGATTCACTAGAAGTATTCCTCCCTCCCCCTATGCAACTAGTTCGACCAGTGTCCGCCAGGTGCCGCCCCACTTGGCCCCAAAAGAGATGCAAGCGACAGCAAAATGATGATGACAATTCATTTTGAAGAGTTTCGGATACAATTTGCTGCTGCTATTACACAGAAAAAAAAAATAGTGTATAACATGATGACCGATTTTAATAACTTTCAAACTATTTTATACTGCAATATAATAAATTACATTACATTACTATTCATTTAAATATCCATTTATATAATTTAAATATATATGATGCTGCTATTGTTTTATCTGTGTACCACTACTGCTGTTGACCATTTCCGCTTCTTGTTTATGACCCCACTCTCCACTCTCTTGGCCAAAAAGCGGTTGGCAACAGGCAACAAAAGAGGTAGAGGAGGAGGCGATACACAACCAAAGGCTAAAACCGAACTGAGTCACACAACACTAAGACCCATTCAAAAGAGGGAGATCAATATTCATGATTCATGCCATTGGCATGCATCTGGTTACCAATGAGTTTTGGGGTTGGGGTTTTTGTATACAGGTACGACGAGTATATGGGCTGTTCCGCCAGCTTTATGAGTTAAGCACAATTCTCTGCTTGACAAAGCCAAAAAACTCAACTCGGCTCGAATCGTTTGGTCGCATTTTCTGTGTCATTTCCCATTTAGAGCTCCATTTCTCATTTCCGAGGGAAAAACACCTTACTGTTTTTGCTGGCCGGATTATTAACTAATCGCCGGGCCAACATCCATCATCGATACCAAATTGAACATTTCAGGCCACCACCTAGCGCAACTCAAATTGATAACCAATGAGATAGGAAAAAACACAAAAAAGACCTGGGCAAAATAAGCGAAGATTGCAATGCCCTATAAATTCAGATTTATCTGCACAAAAAATATTGGGTTTTTGCTCACACTTTTTCATAAGCTGAAATATAGTCAAACTAGTTTTCCATAAAGCGAATTCTCGTAATAGCACAAAAATGTAAACGCATTTGTTTGTAATGCATAATACTGATGATAACAACCAAAACATTTTTGATACAAAATTTGAAAAACAGAAAACTACCAAACGAACATGATCTAATAAAAACTTAGCGAGCAAACCATAAAATGTATATGGTATATTGTAGGTATATTGCATCATCATGATTTCTTTTCCCTCAACCATTGAACCCTTTCCAAAAAAGATAATAGCGCTGGCCTAGTGATAAACATAGAATTAATGTGTTGGTGTAACAATGAAAGTAAAATAAATGTTGAAACATTTAAGCCAACACATGAGGCTCATTAGACTGGGCGTGGCGAGGGCGACAGTGCTGCAATGACAGTGCAAACAAACGCCATGTAGGTAAACCCACTCTTTTACAAATTCTATTTCTACCTATGTTCACTTTTTTTCCTGTGGAACATTCCACCTTCGTTTGTCAACAATTGTTTGATGATAAGATTTTTTCGGGGGCTTTCTTTTTGTGTCTGCCCGATTGTTTTTGTGGATTTCGTATTGTGTGTGCGACCCATTATCACAAATTATGCATGTGCTCCAGGTTTTGGCTCCATTATCAAGCTCGTGTATACTCGTCATTATGGTTCGTTATGATTATCTGTTGCAATTGTTGAGAGCGGAAAAATGTTTTGCCATCTGCAGCGAAACGGATTTAAACCATTTAACCCGAGATTATCTCAAAGAAAAAAAAAAGAAATATAGTGCGGAAAATGATCAGGGCTAGATATGTGTGATGCATTAAATATGTCACGAATTCCCGGTTTTGTTGTTTTGTTACCTATTTACTCACCACTCTTAAAACAAAAGGTTATCAAGTAAGCAAGTCGAATTAATATGTGGCACTTAACTATTGATGTTTGCCAATGATTAGATAAAAACCGGGACTTATTGAATATTTGAAGGATATATGATGGCCAATATGCAGACTAACGACTAAAAGCCATGACATATATGCCAAAACTGATAAGACAGGTGCCAAAGCTGAAAAGATTGCCACTTAAGCCGTCTGTTTTCAAACGAAACCCCCCACACACTGTTTCCCCGATCATTTATCAGCTCAAATTGGCAAATTATGAGATATTAAAAGCAAACTTAATTGCTATTAACAATGGATGAGGGGCGTAATGAATAACGGATAGCTTGCCCAGGGAATGGAAAAAGGAAGAAACAAGGAGATTCTATCCAGATGCTGGGGGGATAAGCGATAAAGGTATGAAAATGAATATAAATTGCAGCACACGCTGAGGCGTCATAAAACACGAAAGCAATAAAATGTACAAGCAGTTAAGAAACGAGGATATTTTCCCCCCATTAATGCACCCAGGAAAAGAGTTGTCTATTATTTAAAAGCTTTAATATCCTTTCATTTTAATAGAAGCTTACTTTAACATACATTTTCGAAATTATACCAGAAAAATGGAATTTTCAATGTGGTAATACGTATATTAAGCCATTTTATTAGAAGGGCAACAAACCCCGCATATTTTATAGTCGAGAAACACAATTTAGTGAAAAGATTAGCTAACTTAGAATATATATATATATTTTTGACTGTGTAGACACTTAACCCCCCTCAAAAATTGGCCACAATTATGTGAAATGAAGGTGACGACGGTGAAGAAGATGAGTAGCCGGCGATGCGACTGAAGGAGTCAGAAAAAAAGACAGGAGAAAATTTAGGCGGTGGAAAGGGAACTTGTCAACAGTGTCGGTGGAAAAAAAAACAAAAGGTAGCGCAGCAGAGAGGAAACTCCTCCCCACTTAGCAAATCTCCAAAGTTGAAGCTGATCAAAATGCAAACACAAAACAAAAAAAAAAACTGAGCAAACTTCAAAACGCCGACAAATAGGTGACGATGGCGGGGGAGTTTCAAACCCTAGTGGTAAGTGGGGTCTTACAAAAGGGGATGGGGTATTGACAACGTGCCCAAGCACTGAAAAATACATGGTTCACCTTTTCTCCCTCTGTTTTATTTCCCTCTGCTTGTTTTTACCCAGTGTTGTTCTCTACTCCGGTTCTTATTTAATATTTAAAAGCGTCAACAATCGAGGGGCGGCGGGGCACAGTGGGGTTAAAGGTGAATTCCTTATGACCAGATTCGAGTCCATGTAGAAAGTGATAAAGCAGCGCGTCGAAAGTGGAATGTAAAAAATGTGTGTGCATAATAAAATTAGCGATAGCCACGCCCCCGCAATTGCAACGCCTTTTGGTGGGTGCTATAAGTAGGCTACAGCAATAGGAACGTGTAACCGCATAGTTAAAAGTAACGAGGAGTTTCAACAGGCCACAAAGGGGTTAAAGGTTCTGAAAGGTGAGGAAAGTTGATTACCACAAGTAAAGTAGGTAACAATTTTAGAAACAAAATATATCTTGATTATTAGGCAATCAAAGAATTATCTTAATGAATGTTCTTTTCTAGAATCTCAAATCATAAGATTCATTGTTCAAAAGTATTTGGATTCAAGGACTATATCTATACGTTACTTTAAAGGATGAAAACGGGAAAAAAACCCAATTAGAAAACTCGAATAACATCTTAAAACCAATAAAGAAAATACCCAACCAAACTAGTCAGATGAAATGGGGAAACAAAAAAACTTTCCAAAACATCTGATTAAGGACAAACCCAATCGATGGCACATTGATGTTTGTATCTTAGTTAAAACTTTGCTACAATTAATAGCGAACTAAGAAAACCAAGGAACAATGACTTTTCCACAGCGGGGCACACTGCGGAAAACCTCTTGAGATTTCGTGCCATATAATGCGGCGTTTTCCACATGGGGAATACTTTTGTTACTTTCGTCTACCTGCCTTTCTCTCTCTCTCTCTCTTTTTCATTTCTCCGTCTCTTTCCACGCAGTCCAAAACGTGTGCAACATGTGTGGGTGTGTATTGTATCTGTGATTTTGGGTGAAAGAAGCACCCAAAAAGGTAAACCATGAATGTAACTGTGTGAGTGAAGCCAAAGACCGGAAATGTCTAATGATAGCTGTCTTCTTCTTCTGGAATATGTGTCCTCCGCTTCTTCTTCTTCTTTTTGAGCGGCGGCGTCTTCTTTTTTCTTCTGCTTCTTCTTAGCCGTCTGCTATTTGTGTCTTCAATTTGCACCTGGCTTTGGTCTGCTGCTCCTCGTGGCGCTTCTTCATTTCGATACTCTATAAACTATGGGTATAACCATTCTGGACACTACTAAAGTTACCAGAAAAAGTGGGCTTTGTAACTTCGGTATTATATACCATTCATATACTACCATTCGGTCCCAGAACAGAAATATATATAAATAAACATGATTATGAATCCCATTCATTAAACTATAAAACTTTCTGGTATATAAATCTATCAATGATTTGAAAAAGATATTTTACAAATCTTACATTTTTTGAACCCTTTACATCGCAGTTATAATCAACTTTTTCACCATCTTGTAAAGTCTTAAGACATCATCATAATAGGGTATTAAAATCTTCGATTTCCAAATTGGGTACACCCCACAACTCAACCTCTTTTTCAGCATGCAAGTCACAATGAAATTTCTTGTCCGTTGTTGTTGTTGCTGCTGCTTTGCAGCTTATGCAAATGTGCCCAGCGAAGGTAAGCACACATGCAATGACCTACCCTGCACCCAGAACCCCCCTCTGCGCCCCTGGGCCCCCTATTTTTCCAACAACTTCATAACCTGGCCTTGATCGTGGTGTTTTTCGCCAGCAAGAAATTCTTCACTCAATCATTCGCTCGCTTAGTTTGACATGCGTCACCCCTCTCCCGGCGTAAAAAAAAAATAATATAGCCCCCCTTTTTGCTACACCTCTGACATACCGCGATGGTTTTACCTCTTTCGCATATTAATTGAAGGAAGAATCGTTGTAAGCGCAGGGGCGGGGTGCGGGCGCACTGCAATAAAACTCTTCATGAATCAAGGTAACAAAGAAAAAACCTGGTAATAAACATTAAGAGTGGGTGCTTAGATGGGGTGGGTTTATCAATTAGTGAACATTAACTGTATAGTCAGGCGTGCTTCATTAGAAGCCATAAAAATATTCTTTGTAAATTTAATAATAAATCACTATTGAGCGTTCGTACAAAACAAAAAAAGAAAATAAAAAAGGGGGTGAAGGGGGAAGGAAACACATTTTTGATTGCATTGTTTTAATGGTTTTTTTTACTACGTACGCTTCTTCCAAGTTTCTTTTGTTGCAAGTGGATCAATGCTAATTGAAATGCGTGGCAAGCAGAAGGAAAAAATCAGACAGAAAAAGCAATACAAAGCAAAAAAAAAAAAAATCAAGAAATATTTACACAAGCAGTTACAATCTATACATATATATACACTAACGAGTATTTGCTGTATCTTGTAGCTTTAGGTATTTCTATGAATTCAACAATTAAGCGCAATTGAGCACACAATTTGGCAGCAATTTGGAAATTACTGTGGTTTAGTTTGTACTAAACGAGTCAGAAAGAATCAGACAACGAATCTTTATCACTTTGAATGGGAACCCCTATTTCAAATGTTTTAATTCAATTATTACCAGGCGAATATTAAATGTTGGAGGCATAAAACCGCCAGAATATAAGTTTCCTGTTTGATAATTACTTTAGAAAAACCTTAACAAATTATGCTATTAGAAGCAAAGGTTTATTAAGAGATCTGCCAAACTTATATTAACCTTAATTCCAGCTTAACGGCAGTCTTCAAAAGCTAACAAAAATTTGCAAACCTTTGAAATTAACTTACCATTTTATTGGCCATATTTCGCAAAAGCTTTAAAATACGTACCACCCAAAGTGCAGTTCGTAATTAACTAGTATTTAAGCAATCTCCTTCTGCAAGTTTCACTTGCGAATTGCACTTGCTCATTTTGTAGTTTTTGATTTTTAAACACTTTAGAAAGTTTAAGGCAAGCGGAAAACTTGCTAATCTGTTTAATAACCGTATCAAAGTTTTAAGGACACTCAAAACGAACAATCTTCTCCCGTTTAATTTGCTTCATTTTGGAATCATCAAACTTGTTAGCTCATTTGTCACAGTTTGCAGGCGAAAATATCAAACTGTGCGAGACACATTTGACTTTTGGTCAATCTATCGCTCCACGGGGGAAACCCCGGAAAAGGGGGGAAAAATAGAGGAAGGCCGACAAACTGCAATGCGGGAATGGATGGTGTTTTTCATTGGTCGGGACGGGGAGATGGTGGCGTGTCCTATATGCTGGTCAAACATTGTCCCGCTGGTTGTAATTTGGCATTGTAAAAGCCGGTCAGGCTTTTGGTTTGCTGCCTCTATCGTCCTTCCCATACATCAACACTTTGCATTTTCCGATAGATCGCGGATAATTGTTATTGTTCTTATTTATGCTCGGTCATTTTTGCTACCACTGATTTTTGGCTGCCACTGTTATTTAATACTTTTTCCGAACTATTTTAAAGTCGTCTATGCTATTATTTTTGTAGTCATTTTATTTCCTATTTGTGGACTTTACATTTTTTACAAACTATATTTTATTTTTCTACATTTGCAAAGTTTTTAATAAGAATAATGGATTTTATGAATACAAATATATTATTATAAATATTTATCAGATAATTAATAATTTATTAATCTGCAATCAAATATTGCCAATCGAAATTATTTAAAAAACTGTTATCCCCTTTTGCCTACGTCTTTGTGACATTTTTGTTTATTGGCATCACGGGTGTGTAAAGGTCCGTTTAATGCTAAAATCCAAACGCTTTGCCTGATTTACATTGTCAATAGAAGAGCGTTAGGATAATGTTTGAAAGCCACACCAGGATAAACAAAAGCCCTTTTTGGGGAGAGGGGCGAGTGGACGCCACCCATGGCCAATTGTGGGTCAATCAATTTTGGACGCATTCAAACGATTCGCCGGAAAATTTGATTTATCTAATGCAGTCGTTTCATCGATTCCATCGGAAATTCTTTATTAAATTAGGCGAGTGTTTTGTACAAATGCGATATGTGTATAATGGCCCCCAGTAAAAGAGAACAATTAACTTTTGGTCAATATCAGTCAAGGAAATACAAAAACCATTCGATCTATTACATGCAGTGTTGTTTTTCCCCATCGAATATTGAAGTTTCCTTTTTTTTCTCAAATATCCGAGAGAGTTTTGTTAGCCAAAGGCGCTTACTGGCTTATAAAATGGCAATCCAGAAAGCAAGCTTGTTAACGGAGAATGTGCATTGGCAACCGAAAGGAATTTTCAGTTCGTTGCAGAGATTGTGTGGAACAGAAGCAGGAGCAGTTTGACAGGACTTCGAATATGGCCCCAACGGGAGTCGGTCGACGGGCAAAATGGAAACTCTTTTTCCACCCATAGACACTGGAATAACAGTATAATATCATGTCACCATGTTGATGAATACATCCAACCCCTCCTTGCTCTACCAAAAATATGTGCTGGAAAAAACCGCAAATACAGAATGCAGAAACCGGAAAGAGAGATGCAGAGGAAAACTAATCGAATTTTCGTAGGTGCACACATATAAGTCGACAATGTTAAAATAGTTACTGGAAAACGGGGCAAAAGTATTGACATGGACATATAATCAAATGGACATGGAAGAGAAAATTAAAGAAACAACATTATTTTGGCATTAATACGATATTCAACAATACAAATATTTGTAAATTTAAAAAATATACTTTAAAACTCCGCATTCCTGCTATTATTGCTTTTCGATCACAGTTTTCTTATCGAAAACGATATCAGACTTTCGCTTTTGATTGGTACTTGTTTTTCCAAGTTTTTTTTTCAGAGCCGCTCTGATTACCGCACTCGAGTTTAATTGACTTGCTGTTATGAAACGCACTGTGCTTCTTTGTTCACGTTAAAGAGCCGAACAGCTATCATCATCATTCGCTCTATATTGTTTAAATTACATATATCTCTTTCACAGTCAATTCACTTGGACAATCTTTGTAAGTTATTTCGCTTCGCTCTGGGCAGCCGCTCATCTTTATTTTTACTATTTTTTTTCGCGCCTTAACCTTCCCCCTTCGCCAACATAAACAATAAAAATAAGCGAGAAAGAGAGCTTTAAAAGTGATTTCATGTTCGTTTCTCAGTCGTTTTCATAACTTTTGGTGTTTCTTCGTATTTTAATTGGTTGTCTTTTTGGTTTGAAAGGCGATTTCGCAGCACTGTCAAATTGATGTCACTAGTTAATGAATAGAGAGTGAAAAAAATATATAAAAATATATTGGGGATTCGGATGCGGATGGGTCCTGAGGTGCAACAACAACAAGTTGAAGCCAATTATAAAACTGTCGACTGGCGCTTCGTCTTCAACTTCATCTTTAGGTTTTGGAGTGTGTTTGCCGTGTAACCCGAGATGATGGCAGAAAATATCTATGGGAAACACAAACGGGCAAAGAGTAGTGAACAACATAAGACCAAAACCGGGTATGAAATGAGTGCACAGAAAAAAATATTGTTATTATAAAATACTTAATAAAAAGTTAGAGTTTAAAAGCGAAATCTATATGAGGTACATATATTCTCCAAAAGTCAACAAAATTTCGACAGTAAAGAAGCTTTGAAACGTATGTATGCATTGAATTAAAAGATTCATTGCTTAGACAAAATTTTAGTTCATAACATATAATTTTAAAATTGATATCTATTCTTATTTATCGAATAACAAAATAACATATTTTTAAAAAATGAGATCTAAAGATACTTTTTCATATTTTTAAAAAGTTTTCAGATTGTTTTTCTCATAAACATTTTAGGTATTTTGCCAGAAAGAGCTTAAGAAAAGTCGATTCTTAAATAAAAGTGAAACATATTCTTCTGTGTAAGAAACTGAGAAAGGAGAAAAAGAGGCAGGGCAACAAGTGCGGAAAGACAAGGCGAAAGTAAAGCAGCTGGACAAACAATTTGCATTTTTTGTCAGATTTCTTAGTCGTGTTCTTTTCATTTCTTCGTTTCTCAGTCAGCAAACGGTTGGACAGGCACTGGAAAGTGGGCGTAAGGGGAGGGGACGGTGCACCTGCAGTGGCAAAAACAGATGGCTTAAAATACAATAAAAAAAGTGTGTAAAAGAACCCCCAGACAGACAGAAAAACGATGCAGTCGGGAAGACGATACGAGGCTCTCAAACAATTAAGCTAATTTAGCACTTTCCACGCTCAGTTGCAGCAGATCCATCCAACGCTACCCCCTTTAGACCCCCTCCCACGAGAACAGACAAGGTCAGATTGCATTGAACGTAAACCTAAATATTGCAAAAGTATTTATACAACAAGATCAGGGTGGTTTCCCTTTTCCGTCGCTTGATAAACTTGAGAATTCTCATTTCACTGCAAGTTATTTCCGTGGCTTATCATTTTGCACAGTGAGTTGCATAAGTTGCATGCCACATATGTAGTTTATAGGTTTGATTGATTAATTTATTGCTTAAAATAAAAATATAAGACTGTGATTTTCAGCAAACCCCTCTTGATTGCTCAACTTCATAGATAAATTTAAATGGTACCATATGCACACGTTTGTGGGCTTGCAACTCCCTATCTGTAGAGTTCAATTTCCACAATAATTTCAGGCTTCATGGAACGCCCCCGCAAAACCAAAGGCCTACAAACATAAACAGCAACACCAACAGGCCTGAGGGACTCATTGTGGTGACTCCGTCACCCCGAAAGCCCCCAGAACCCTCCAGAAAACCCACAAAACCCCAACATAAACTATTCAGATGCCCTATGTTGAAATCCCCAGCGCAAATGTGAGGTTATGGGTGCAATTTGTTGATTCTGTATTTAATATTGGGTTTGGCGGGCGGCACCTAATACAATGCTCAATATAATGTTTGGATCGCCAACCTCGGGGGCAAAGATTTATTGTGCAAACAATCGGCGCATAAATGAACAAAATGCAAGATTGCACAGTGTACACTGCGTTTTATGACGCTATAATTTTAAATATTTTATTTAACACTAAATGTATATATATTGCAAACTTAAGATATATTTTCAGTACTTTCGTAACGTAGAATAGTGCGATTGTGTTAACCGCATTCTTACGTGCCGTGGAAGATAGAAATAATCTCATATTAATTCAATCTGAAAGATTTTCAAAATATGCAAGTGAATGGGAAAAATGCATTGCAAATGAATAAAAACAATAGCTTTCACAGGCAAATAATTCAAGTAAAAAACGTAATAAATAAAAATAAATCTTCAACTTCCTAGGAAGGTTATTTAATACTCGTTGGGTACTTTAAGATAGAAACTGTTTGTAAAAAGATAGTTTCCTCCACAAAATTCCTTGTCAACATTTTTAATCAGCATATTCTCTGAATTAAGATATGTCACAGTCTTTTTTTATGTTTTCTGTAATAAAAATCCACTAAGAAATCACGCAACTCAAGTTTTAGACTGCCGTGGAAGAAGCTCATTTCACAGTTATGCTTAATGATTCTGGTTCCATTTTCATAATTTTCACACAGAATAAAACATAAAAATTCCAGCGGATCGTGGAAAAGCGTGAAATATTTTCACATTCCAGAAATAGAGACCAGATAAGCAAGTTTTATTTATGCCCAGTTATATTTTATTTTTAGAACTTACAGTGGGCACTCTAGAGTTTCAGTAATTGGTAATTTTATCAATATTGTCATAAAATTAAAAACCAGTATTAAGTATGTATTTTGATATCGTGGGTTCTCTGTAACGAGCGGGTCCTATTTATTTATTTGGTTATATTTGCCTGTCTTATTTATTATACTTTGATAAGCGAAAAAATGGGAGCAGCAAAACAAAAGTCGAAGAAATTGCACCGATCGTTCGAAATTCGTATTCAAATTCGAACGACAGGGTTTTTCCGTGTTGCCTTTTAAGCGGCTCCTTAGTGTTTCGAAATTCCCACGGCTGTTTGTTTTGTACTTGTTTTTCGTAAAAAGAAAAATGAAAGAGAAAGAGGGAATGCAAAAGAACAAGAAGCAGTGGAGGGAAGAAGAAGAACTTACCCGCGTAACAAAAAAAGCAGCTGTCGCAGTAGCAGAGCAAGAACAGCGCTGCAAGCAGCAACGCCGACTGCGGCATCTTAATGGCAGTTGTTGTTTTTGGACGACGTCGACGCAGCGACGACGCCGCAGATTTGAGCATTTGTTGTTGGCTTTTGGTATTTCCTTTTGGGTTTTCTTCAATGTTCTCGATTTTCGGTGTTTGGGTTTTCTACTTTTCAGTCTACAGTCCAGTTTTAATTACACATTTCTCACATCTTTTTTGGCTAAAAACATAAAACATGATATTTTAAACGTCACTTTTTCAGTTTTTGCTCTGTGCCAGCCATTCGCGAACACAAACACACAGAAGCAGACACAACACACAAGCACACCTGCCACAGGTAGAAGCAGAAAGAGAGAGAGAGGGAGTGGAAAAGAGAGCGATCAAAAGCAAAAATCCAAAAAAAACTTCGCGCTCTCTTTCGCTCTTACTGTTTTGGAACCCTTTTTCTTTTGGGTTTTTAAGACTGGTTTTTAAACCCGTTTTTCCCATGCAATTCTCACACAAACACATGCACACACACATATATCGTGGCACATATTGGTGGCCAAGTTACATTTAATAAAATTTGTTAAATAAACAAATGTTAGTTTCATTTATGCCTGGCTTTTTGGCGGCATTTCTTCACAAGCACTCAAAATAACAAAACACAAAAACAGAACAAAAACCAACAAAAAAAACGCGATCGGTGCGAAAGAGATGGCGCGCCTACTGCTTTTTCTTTTCGTCTTCTTCTTCTTTTGGGTTGAACCGATTTACTCTTTTTTTCCAAATAGTAATAATTAAATCGTTTGGCCAAATCTTAAAATAACAACAATCAAGAAAACAAGAACCAAAAGTCGAGAATCGCGGTGGTAATGCAATCACAAATTACAGTATTACGGGACGACTCGGCTACTCAACCGTTCACGACTATTTATAATTAATATTAATAATTATTAAATAATATTACATTTAGTATTTAACAAATCTTCTGGGTTTAACGAAACACCAGCAGCGAACAAAGTTAAGAGCGACGCAGAGTCCGGAGCAAGCGACCAAACGGCGAGACGGCGAAAACGAATTTGACGAGGAAAACAGAATCCGTTTTCATTGCCCCTGCTTTGAGTCGATTTCTTAACAGAAATGTTATTTCCTAACAGAAATGTTACAAATCATGGTTTTCTGTTAAAAATCAACGTATTCCTAACAGAAATGAGAGGCCATGAACTACTCTCGCTGCTGCTCTCTGCTGCTCAGCGCTCAAAACAAAATTCTTTGTTACAGCACACTGGGCCACATCCGGGCAAAAATAAAGCGAAGCGAGTGGCACAATCGAAGTGCGCCAGGTGATGGGCTTAAAATATACCAAAAATACTCGGGAAACATCTCAGAAAGAAACAGCAGAGGTTAACGGTAAATATTTTGAGAAAAACAGGTGTTCAATTTAAAATATCATGCTATCTATGCATACTAAATTTATGATGAAATTCATTTCATTAAATTCCAGCAAATATTATCTACACCACTGTGCGAAATCCACTCAAAACCAGCGCACAGCCACTCGAAGTTAGCAACATCACTCAAACTTGAGCGGAATTGTTGAGTGGCGCCGTCTGGCTTTTCCTTAATGAAACCTATTAAATATTGTCTGAATTAAAAACAATATAATCAAATAGGAACATAAATGTTTAATCCAAAACAAAAGTGATTTTTTAGAGTTCGATTTTGAGCCCAAACCAATAAGAAAATAAATTTAACTCTCGCTAACTTGGACCCCTACCATTAATTAGCTTTAAAATAAATTAATAATAAATATTTAAGAAAATAAATAATGAAATCAAGAAAGCGATTAAATTTCAAATGTATTTTGGGTAAATTTAAATGAAAAACATTTAAATAATTACTTGCAGTTACTCAAAATTCAACTTAAGCTGAGTTTTGCCCTATAACATTGCAAAATGCGAAGAGTTTAATGGAAAATGCATGTAACGAGTATGCAAAATAAATAAATTCTGATTACGTTACCCCTTTTTCGCATTTCACCGAATTTTATTTTGGCGCATACATTTTTTAAGTGTGTTAACAACACATTTTGGCTATTAAGCTTGGCGTTTTCTCCGCATTAAAATTAAAAACACACAAAATGTATGCAAAATGTAATGCAATTGTAAGTTGTGTGCGTGTTTTTCCCATTTTCCACACAAGTTGAAGAAGCAGCAGCGGCAGCGAAACCCGCAGAGAAAGATGCGAAATAAAATGTGCATTTCAAAATGCACTTAAAAATTGTTGTCGCTGGGTGTGTATATTTGTGTGAGTATGTGTGTGTGTCTGCGTGTGTGTCTGCGTGTGTTCTGGGCCGAGTATGCGTGTGTGTGTGTGTGTCCCGCCAGAGGTCACAGGTCAACTTCGTCGCCTGCCAATTAAAACTTTTTATGCGCTGCGGCGGCTCCACACACACGGCATAAGCAGCCTTTTCAGAGATGACAGTTGTCCAAGTGCGATACGATTTGGGTTCCGGAAAATGTTGATTTTACAACGGGAAAAACCTTAAAAATATAGGTGAGCTAAACGTGAAATAATTAAATGCTATCCCTTTTAAAAACACACAACGTTAAAGTAACTTCAGCTGTATAAAAAGCTATCCACAGATAGAAAAGTTACATTTGGAATATGTTTATTATTCACTTAATAGTAATGGCAAAAATTAATCGATATATTTTTAAATATTTTGTTAATTCTAAAAGATCCATACAAATAATCACTTTTATCATGATACTCATTTTTTTGTATTTTACCTTTCTTAAAAATAAAGACCTTAACCATGTCAAAATAGGGATTTGAAAAATGTTTTGAATATTTCCTGACATTATAAAAGTTTAACAATATCATCATCAACGATTTTTTAAACCACGATTCGAAATTTCAAATATTATCATGTAAAGTATTTAATTAATTTTGGTTTTAATGTTATCGTGTCACGCACTCTTCGACAGTAACCACATACATACGAGGGCAAGCGCATTTTCAAGTAACTTTATTAATGCGATTTCAGTTAATTAACAACACAACAATTACGCAGCCAAGGGGTGGCGCGGGTGGAAGGGACTCGCCAAAAAGACGAACTTTTTAATCAACATATATATATATATATATACATATATAAAGAAAGTGGCTGGCAAAAAGTGCACTTGCTGTCGATTTCGAATAATGCGGCCTTTAAATGCACATATATAAATATTAAGTTAATAGTGGGATAATAACAAAATGAAAAGTGTTTTCAAAACAATAGTAACAATATTGTGATAATGTGATTACATACTGTATAATAAATGAAAAATCATCATTTCTGCAAGCCGATTTCCATCATTATATTTATTTGGCAAAAACAACAGAAGTAAATCAAGAGTAACTCAAGTATTTCACTCAATTGCCCACGCCCACGCATGTGTCGTATTGTTTTGAGTTGAAAATTTTGTCGTTTGCGCAACAAGTTGGCAAAATCCCACCGACGACGAGAATCTCGACGACGACGACTGTGTCTGGGTATGTGGGTGTATCCATGTAATAGTGTTTGAGTTGTGCTTTCACCACTTTCACTCCTCTGTTTGCCTGCCACATACACACGCACGTAAGCATACACACACACACACACACACACAGGACATGCAGGACACACGCAAATCGGAAATCCAGGCAAAAGTTTTCTTTGCCTATCAAATGGCAAAAAATGTGTTGCCTACCTTTGGGAGCTGAAATATCAGACGCCCGGAAAATCAGGAGAAGCGAGGGGAAAACCCATGAAAAGTGCAAATGTAGAGTGAGCGGGAAACGGGCTAAATTTTTAATGGCTGCCAAGGAAATTAGAAAAACAAAAAGTTGATTAAATAAAGTCGGGAAATGTCATCATAATGCCAAACGATGAAAGCGTTTTACATCATTTTGTTTAATTTTTCTAAAGGGGCTTACAAGGTAAAAATACTTTTCTATAAAATAATCTGGTATTTGTAAGGAAGTTAAAGGAAAATTAAAAGATTTAATGAAAAAAAAAATGAAAAAACACATTTTTACAAAGTTAAACTATTTACAACTAAAATTTGCATAAATAGAAAAAAAAAACAGAAGAACGATTTTGAAAAAAAAATAATCAAGCTCACTTAATTAAATATATATTAACTTCAAATAAATAAAACTTAAGTTTAATTATGTGTAAAGAAAACTGTCAAAGCCACTAAATAAAAAGTAGTGGAATAAATTAAACTGAAATAGGCAAACTCAATATTTCCACGCGACTGAAATTGCCCCATTCCTAGCAATTACTTGTAATTGAAAAAGCTATTCACATGCTCCAGATACCCATCTACTTATTATTTATTCCGCCATTTTGTGTCATTGCGATTTGACTCTTCATTACAAATTCCCCAAGCCCCCCGATGACAAAAAAAAAGAAATAAAACTTAATTATGCCTAATTGAGTTAAATGATTAACGGAGCATTTCACTCCCCATTTCCATGTGACCTGTGATCCATTCAATTTCCACATGGCCAGTCGATTGGTCAGTCGGACATGGCTTAACACTCAAATTGATTTGAAATGTGCTTAAAAAATTATGCTACACACGGACGGGGCAGCGACAACAGCGGCAATAAAAAAAAAAAAACAAAAACGTAAAGGTGTGTTGGTGAATTGACAAATGTGAAATAGAAATTGGATGCGCACAGTGAAAATATATTCAAATCTAAATTTAAATTTCGCGAGTCTTAAATATAATCACACTTGGGCTTTTTTGATAGGTTTGGCCATCGATATTTAAATATATAATTGATATCGATATCAATCGAAGGGTTTGGCTATCGATCTTGAAATATAATATTGCTGCCACTTCGATATTTAAAAAAAAACAGAACTAAATAAAATAAACATTAAAAACCATTGCGAAGTTATACATCAATTATGTAATTTAAAAACCTGCGATTAGCGTTAAGTCAATAAAATTTGAGCTGCATATAATTTTTTTTGTTGCAATTTTTGCATTTCCCAAACATTTATTTCCGTGTGGTCAATGTGCAAGCGAATTGCATTTGAAAAAAAAAAAAAAAACAAATCAAAACCGTGCAACACACTCCACCTATTTGACCCCATCCGAAACCCCTTTCCGCCCACCCACATTATTTCCAAACCCCCTTTTTAGAACCCCACGGGGTTTTGGTGTTGACAAGCTCGTTGGCAAATCACACAAAGTATGCAACAAAAACAAACGAATGCTCCGCTGAAAACAACAAAAAAATCGTGAAAAACAACAGGGAAATTGGGAATTGCAAATCCTAACGAATTTCGTATGCCCTTTTCTATAAAGCATGTAGGAATGGCAACATACATAAGCTTATTTAAATGGAATTTTAAAATAATTTTATTTACCGCATATATGTAATGACTTAATGAATTTTTGAAATTATTTTGTGAAGAAAAACGCGAGTTCTTCAGCATCATCACCAGAATGTCGCTTTCAATCTGTCTTTTTGTTGTCATAAGTACTGGATTGAGTTGTGCTTTGGAATAAAGAAGTCTACTAAAAATCATTATTTATATATTCTTCAGATGGCAAATCCCCTTATAAAATCGAGCATATCCAAAATGAACCGAAGAGAAAGGGCATTATCCTAATCCGAACTAGCAGCTGTCAAATTTATTTGCGCACGAAAATCCATCTGCTTGGACCACGGACCGCAACTGCAACCACGTGCTCCTTCCGCCTCCTCATTCCCCCCTCAAATCATTGCCAGGGGGCGCCCGTTGAAAATCAGGGGGTTGGAGGACTAGAAGCGCAACAAGTTCCTGCAGTAGTCATTTCAATCCAATTCCTTTTATTGTTGTTGGTCTTTGTTGTTCGGCATTGGCAACTTTGAAACCCCCTCGCTCAGTTTGTGTTGCCAATCAACACCTACCCCCCGGCTCGACGCCCATGCCCATGCTATTTTGACAGGGATATAAGCCAGGAATTTGCGTTATTGGCATTCGCCGTGAATGTGAACGAAGACTTCAGGACTCAGGATGCAGGATGCAGGATGCAGATAGAAATGGAGATGAAGATGGAATGTTGGATGGACACCCGCCTGCAGATGCGGACATGGACTGTCGATACGGACACGAACACTTTTGGCTAATCGAATTTAAATTTCTCTCAAATAAAGCGCATCAGACGAAATGCAATTGCAGATTGAAAGGGAGAGAGGTAGCTCTTAGGCACTTGGAGAAAATATTTGAAAAACTCTTATTTTTTTGTACATGCCTAATAGTATTACATTTTCATAAATGTGACCAAAAAGCTTCTTTTATATTGTTGATTAAAATTTGTCCCTTAGTAATATTAAATTTTTTTAACCACATTTTAGATATTTAAATGCGACGTCAAAAATTCATTCCAATTCATATGGGATTTTCTATGTGTTATCTGCATTATAATTTAGATTTAATTTTAGATTTAGATTTCAGTATTTAGCCAAATTTTGGTAATTTTGATCATGTACATTTAATTTGCTTACAAATTGTTGATTGTACTCATGATCCAGTTAATTAAAAAAAATATTTTTTTGGAAGTTTGATTCGTAGGTTTGATTCTTCTCAGATCTATTTATAAAAATACCAGTTTTTTTCCAGTGAAAAAAAAGGCGTGGCACTAACACGTGTGACATGTGTTTGTATATGGCAGCTTATTTAATCAAACATCCTCTTTGTGTGACTGATGCGACATTGAGTGAGCGAATCAGCGGAATCGGAATCGGAATGTGTTTATATGCTTATCCTGAAGATCCATGAATTGATATACTTTGGTTTGTGCATCGTAAGTGGTGGGCGTGGCCCTGTGGGCGTAATTGCCGAAAACTGAGGTGTCAATGGCATGTATATATGCAATAATAAATTTAAACATATGTATATATCCATTGCAAAGTCGTTGGCTGTCATTACTGGATGTCGAGCATTGTTAATCTGACACTTTATCGATTAACGAAACTACAACGCAACTTACCCGAGGGTCTTTGGGGAGGGGGGGGAGGAGGGCGAAAGGGGAGTGGCAGCCATTACAAGGTAACTAACACATCGTTTAAGTTGTCACAAGCTACTTCACCCGAAGAATTTGCCGATAATCGCTCAATTAGTTGCGGATTACTGTAAGCCTTGTCGAAAAATCCGCTTTTTTCTATATACATCCATACGTACAATTTAATTATTTATCGTAATTTCAATTAATTACATTTATTTTCATTGCCTGTCAGCCGTCACAATTTAATTAAGTTCCTGGCAATAAAACTTACGCAAACGTTTTACTTGCTGATGAAAAATGACGAAGGTGAAAAACAGGTTTATGAACAGAAAATAAAAGGCTACTATGCATTTAGTTTTGGTTAAACGGGCTTAAGCACATTTTGTATAATCAGGAATGATTAAAAAAACCTATTTTTAATGATTATATATTTGAGTGAAAAAGCTTCGTTTCTTTTTAGTCAGTACAACACTTTTTTTCGTGGTGGGGGGTAATTAAAAATTCTGCTTAAATTTTTGTTTTACCTAAGGATAATGTTTTAAATGTCATATATTTCAGTTAAGCTTATTAATATTTTGTTCTATATCAAGTTTATGAAAACCTTACTTACTACATATATTCTTCTTTTTATCACTTACCAGTTTAATTTCAGCTCTTTTGTTCCGATACCTGTAGTGAACTTGTGATTCTTTTCGATTAACTTTACCATCGGTTTTCCTCCCAGCAAGTAATGCTCCTTCAATGCCGAGTGGGTGGAGCGGTTTGTGGCTTTGCGGCTTTACCGAGGCGCCTGCTGCATTGCGACAAGTTGGTGCTTCTATCAACTGGTGTCCAATTTGTTATGGACAGGTAAAAATGGCAATGCGCGACGCCATAAATCAGCAGTGCCAGTGGCTTCCTGGCGGGGTTGAGGGGGTTGAGGCTGGCGATGGGGATGGCACTGGGGATGGCACTGGGGATGGCACTGGGGATGAGGATTCCCAAAGGATACGTCCTGGTCAGGGGCAGGCTCACTTGGCAGACTGCTTGGCCAGAAGCAAATAGCAACAGCGAAAGCAGCAGCATTGTTGCGGATTGTGGCATTGTCTTGCGGCATGCAGCTGGCACATTGGTTCCAAAACCTGTTAATAAATCTCCACATGGATAAAAAAAAAACAGTTCTAAATTAATTTAATATTCGTTATTTTTGGTGAGTAAAAAGTATCAGAAAGGTATGTCATCTTACACGTTTTTTATCCAGGTTCTAATTCTATCTATGCCCTATAGCATTTTTTTTTCTTCAAATTTTTTAGTTTTGAGAATGTAATAACTGAGGTGACTGAGTCAATTGAGGAAATGTATTTCTAAACACTTTCTTGCGGATTAAAAAAATACAAGATGATTTGATGCTTTTTAAAAATACTCTCCAATAAAAATTGCTATCTTGCTGAAGAATTCGCTTTTTTTTGGCTTTACCATGATCCTTATGTTTGGCCAGTTGTCATCTAAAGAGTTCACATCTCGATATTTGATGGCTAAATAGTTGCTATTCTTAAGACATTTGGTTGCAATGTTTGCCCCCTGTTGGCAATTGTAAATGCAACCGTTTGTCAATTATGTTTCGCATGCAGTTGAAAACGTTGCATTTCCGACGCCGCCATTGCCACTGGCCAATGTCGAGTGCCGACGTGGCCGAGAACAAAAGACGGTCAAAACAAAAGACAATGGGGGGTGGGAGGGGAAGTCGGATTGTGCTGTTAGATCTCCCCTTTATTCAAGGGATGGAGGGGGGGGCAGGTGGATATGGCAGGCTTTAGCCGGGTCTGGTCTTCGGTCTGAGCCCTGGCATCCGGAAGTTTGCGCTGACATTCATTACCATAATTCACAACAGCTTAAAACATTTATGTGGCTGCCGCTTCGAGCTCTTACAGACAGCCCCCAAGACCCAACTCCCCTCCCTCCCCCTCCCACAGGCACACACACACATAGGGGCTCCCCTTTGGGTGCGCCCCTGCTGCAGTCTGTTGTTTGCGTTTGGATTATATGCAGGAGCATGCAAAAAGGGATAATAAGGAAAACTTGAAAATTTGTTGCAATTATTTTAACTGCTTGGAAATTGCCCTCAGCCCATCTGCAGTCACCGCCCTGCACTCTACTTTACAACTTATTTCTGTGGCCCTGTCCTAATATGGTCCACGTGCCAGGACCCCAAAAGTCCTTCGCACAAATGTAACTCTACACAAACAAAATACCAACTATCAATTTGATGTCTCAAATGCCAAAATAGTTCGGTTAATTAAGACCATAAACAGCTATACCTATTCCTTTCTTAACTTTCAAAACTTGAAAATAAACCTATAATCTTGATATTTTATTAAAAATTACTTTGATATTTAAATTTTATAATTACGAAATGGCTATTAAATTTAAATTCTTGCAAATATTGTTTCTGCATTTATAAACGCATCAAAATGGTATACATTGTTCTGGTCCAAAATAACATACAAAATCATTAAATTAATAATCATACAACATACGTTTTTTTTTCGGTGTATATATTTTTGGAGCACCATACGTGTGGTTTAGTAGCTAATGTATGGCGTTCACCCGCCTCCAACTCCAAGTCCGAAAGCAAAAGTTGTAGTCTTGCAGTGCTGGCCAAGCGAAAAATGAGGAAATAAACTTGGTTTTGATAAGGGCCAGCATTGCAGGGCCAGCAAAAGTGCAGCAAACGAATGGGAAAAACTTTACCTAATATGATTAAAATTTTCGACAAACAATTTATGGCTGTTAATTAACTTAGGTGGCTGTACTGGTTGCAAGAAAGTGACCTACTGCAATTTAATTGAGTTTATGTTTGGGAATCACTTCTTCATAGAAAAAGCTGCCTTCGCTACCTTTGTTCATTATTTTTAGCCACTTGTGTTAGCTTTTCTATTTGTTCCGTTCCGATGCCCTGCGTCAGGCACATTTTATATACTCTTTTCATTTTTCCTTAAAGCAGACAATACCAGGTAAGTTTTTGACTCTTTGAATCAATCGGTAATGAGTAATGCAAACGGACTTCGCACATAGAATGGACAATTTTCTAAACACAGAGGATCAGGTGAGGATCCGTGAAATTGTCGAAAAATTGATCAAGCAAAATTCCAAACGTTATACCACTGATGATGACTATGTCGATATACCGTGCTCTACACAGGATATATTGGCCAACTGCCCGGAATTGTCGGACATTCAGGCAGTTCCCGAGTTTGATTCAATGGTCCCCCAAGCAGGATCCCCATACATCTACCGCTCCGGTCAACTCATGTCCATCGGACGTCGTGTAGCCCGTCGCATGGTAGATCCGAGTGGCCAGCAGGCGATGCTACGCAATCGCCACCAACTGGACGAACGCCTGCAATCCGTTGGAATATACCACAATCGTTTGGCCAAACCATGCGGAATTGATACCCCGAAACCGGAAGAGGGTGGACGTGGTGACCCCGATCCGGGCAAGCGCAACTCATCCATGGGATAAAAACCACTTAAGAAGCATTACGAGCTCGTGAAAAAATTAAGGTTGAACAAATTGTAAACTTTGCGTTGGAAACCATGTCTTGACTTAAAATTATTAAAGTCTATTTGACTGTTAAAAGTTTCGTTTTTTTCGATTTCTTTACGTTATACAATTATAGAACATAATGGTATTTTCTGGGGTAATAAAACATTACAGGTGTTTTAGTTTTGGCTTTCCTTTACATGCTCTGTTCTGAAACATTTAAATATTTTAAGAAATCTAAACAGTTTCAGATCATTACAAACGTAGGTGCCTCGTTTACGTGACTGGATACTGGTAATTATGGAAATGCCGTGTGGATCTTGGCTAAATGGAAGCTAAGCAAATGACAGATGCTGTCGCTCTGGCTGTCCCAACTGTCTCTCAAATCTCCATCTAAATCTCCATTTCCATTTCCATCTCCATTCCGGAACGCTAGTTCCCCGGCGAGAACTCGTGTCCGTGCTTTTATGGCCACAGATTTATGAGCAGCTAATTTACTAAGCTAATTTGTTGAAATTTAAATACACTTGCAGCTGCCGGGGGCTGTGACAGCTAACTTGTGACACTTCTCCGAGTGAGATGTGGACGTGAGTGGGAGGTGGCCCGTATCCACTTTTGCCACTTTGGCCAGTCTCCCTTTTTTGTTGACGCAACTTCGCACGCACCACACCATTCCATATGCAAATGTCGGGAATGGGGGAACCACCTGCAGAGCTTATCTCCGGTTTGGGTCCACCAGCTACACACAAAAAATACATTGGTCAACGAAACAGAGGTTAAGGTGCCCTTACAAACCATACAAATATGTTAATTTTTACGTAATTAAAAGCTCTTCCATATAATCATAACGATTAAGGCTAAATAATTGTAACATATTATTTTTAATTCTTTGAAATTCAATTAAATAGCTTTAAATTAGCAAATCTCTAATGAGCCTCATACACAAATACGAACGAGAACAAACAGTTGGAGATATATAAAAAATAAAAAAGGCAAATAAGTATTGCAATGCAAATAGTTATATTACTGTAACCACAGTTATTTGTTAAAAACACTTAAAACAAATTAGGTTAAAGGAACCATTTGTTAGAATTCGGGTAACAAAATCAAGGTTTTTTTTTATGTGTGCTTTGCGAACAATAGTGCAACCACATCGCACTCATTTGGGAAAGGTGATTGGTGGGAGGCGCGACGTGACGAGTCACGGCGACCACAAGCCAGGACTCACGTATCGCTGGAGTCCTTGGTCCATTGTCCTGCGAAAAATCGCTTATCACTGAGTGAGCACCTAAAGGAATTCTTATTCATACAGTCACAACTCTTGGAATCGCCATATAAAGGGTTGTTATAGGTAGTTTATATCGTATATAAGTCACGTACAAGTGTTCAAGGATGTTCGGCTTTATGGAATATTACATTAATAGTACTTTGTATTCCTTTCTTTATTTTCAATAAACAAAAGTTTTCCCCTAAAGTTGTAGTGATTTTACGATGCGCTAGTCTAAAAACTACAGTTTTATAAAAACTAGCTAATTAATTCCAGCACTTTATTGGGGCCTTAGCACCTGCAACGATACATTTCTCATTACCGCTCTGATCCCATTTTACGCATGCATATGTTAAACTATATTCCTGATCAATTTGGTAGCACGGTCCCATGTCCATGAGCGTAATGAAAATGTTTGCAAATCGCACAAGAACAGTAGTCGAGGGGTTACGGGTTACGGGGTTGACATGCCCATGGGCGTAGCCAGGGCGTTTTGGGGGCCCAAGGGAAGTGACGGGGCGAACAATTGTAACACGTATTCATTTCAAGCGTTTTATGCGTTGCCCTGGCTTTATTTTTTCACACAACGAAAAAAAAAGTTTGCAGTTTGTACTATTAAAAAAAAAACACTATATGTAATTTTTACACAAGTCAGTTGCTTTTAATTCCCAATTGCTTATGCTAAATATGCCGCGTACATACATAATTTCTAGAGGTTGAAGTAATTTTCCGGTTAATTAAAAAAATTTTTTTTTTTTGTGTTGATCTTTTCTGCTGTCCACCATCGTTGGGCCTGACACAGTTTGTGTTGCCTCAGTGGCTTGGGCTCAGCACCCTCCCAACTCCGCCTTCGCCTTCTTTCCCCCTTTCCCTCTTTCCCTGTCTTTACTGCACTGGCTGCTCAACTGGCTGGCATGGCGTGCCTGTGCGCTGACAGTAAATGCTGAAAATTGAGTGCAACTTGTCGTAACTTTATTTTCAAATATATGCGGAAAGGACTAACCAGACAATGCACAACACACTCACATCTTTGCACTCGTACTCCTCATAGCTGCACTCAATGAGAAATGTGTGGCGGCGCGCATTTAACATGCGAAATTCAGGCGACAAGACCGACACAACCAAACTTTTACGGGAGTCTTAATCTTTAAAATGCCTTCACAAGATTTGAATGTTTTAGTGGCAAACTTTTTGAATTTAGATTCATAAGTTATACAACGTTGATTATAAAAATATTCGGAGATTATGGAGAACTCGGTTTATCAACCACTTAATAATTTGGTTAAAAACTATTTTCTGCTGACATTTAGAGCTTAAATTTAACAGTTTCTAACAAGTTGTTGATATTTTTGAAATGGGAGAAATGGTATAATTTAAAACAGAAAATTTGAAATGGTGTTTAGTTAAACAATGGTTAAATGTTTAAATCACTAACTTTAAGAGGTAATCATCCTATTATTTCAAAATTATATAAACTTAAAAGCAGACTAAAAACTAACTTAAACTTTTAAAGGCACACCAATTTCAAATCGTGTTATGGTTATGCTCATGGCTATAAAAATACTGCAGGTAAGCCTAAATTTAAACATTTATTCTGTGCATCGTTTTTGAAACTATTGTCGCCTGTCGCACATTCATATGTGTGTGCTAAGTGTTTTGCAACAAAGTTTTTGCGTGCTTTTGTCTGCCGACTACCGACTGCCACCTCCTGGTACTTCATGCCGCCATCCTGCACCTCTCCGGGATCCCCTTCCTTTTCGCAGCGAGTCCTGGGCCACGGGCCATCATTTTGGCTCCGGTGAGCGAGTCCGGGTGCACGGCAGTGGCTATGGTTTCTGCTCGGCCTCCATTTCTATCTCCCTCACAACACAGGAAGAAATATTTCAGAATTTTTCAAATGTTAGGACTACATTTTCGAGAACATCACTTTAATATTGTAACTATAAATTAATAGCTCTGACTTTTTTACCAAAGACACATATTTCTTAATATTATTTACTCATCACAACTATATGAAGCAGACTTTTTTTTCGATGCAGTTCCCTTCAAGGTTCTCCGTTCTCGGTCTCTTCTGCATAAGCTATGTGGTTGTCTCCTTTCAGGCTCAGGACCTTCCTCTGTCTCGCTTTCTGTGGTAAGTTTAACGAATATGCAAGTCCTGGACAGCTTCCCTTGTTCATTTCGGGTCATAAGTTGACTATGAAATTATTTAACCCTAAGAAATTCATTTTGTGTATATTATAAGGGCAACGAATTGAAAAGGACAACAAGATATTTACTAAATAAATATTAAATACAAAAGCAACTTATGATTCTGCTAAGGGTTAAAATGTTAAGCGTTATCAAAAATGTTACCTATAATTCCCAAGTAATTTTTCTGAAACCAAACAAAATACAATACTTTGCGGGCAAAAGGGTTAAGCTTGGGCAGGAGGATCAACTTTGACTTTTGTACTTTAGCTTGGCCACATTTTACCAACTGCCACGCCCTCATATATCCACTGGTTCTCCGCCCTGCCACCTGCCATCCCACCCCGGCCACGCCCACATACTCGACAAATCAATTGGCAATCAATGGACGCTGTCCAATGGTTGTGGTAGTCAATAAATTGCAAGAGTTTCTGCATCTTTTCTTTCTGCCGTAACGCGTTAAGTGGCCATAAACGGAACATGGAGGAGAAGACGAAGAAAAATAAGCAGTTGTACCAGGTTTACCGTTACTTTTGACCATTACGCAGCCATAGAATATGGGCGATTTAAGTTTATTTTGTTACAATTTCCTTGATGCTTCGGCTTTGGTTTTGGCTTTGGCTTTTTTCAACTATGGAACTATTCTAGAGCAATTAAAGCGTACATTTTTTTAAACTTTTTTTTTTGCTTTTCCACTTTCCTGTGTGTGTGTGTGTCAAATCGAGCATTAAATGGTTTGCCTTACGCTTTTTTGGGCCGATTTGGTTAAATTGCTTTGCAAAGGCTGCAAGGACTGATGATATTTTGCAGCACTCGCAAACAATGTTGGAAGTGTCGGAAGCAGTGCTCTAAAACCATCCCGAAGGTACGAGAAAAAAATGCGCATCCAGTGAAGGTAGAAAGGACTTCTTTGAGTTTGCATTTCTTTGCCCGGCCAACCAATTTGAATATTATGCCAGCAAAGAACAAAAAAAAAAAACGCCAGCAAATTGCTGAGTGAAAATCATTTCAAACGATATCGGATGCTCTCACAAAGGGTTTCTGAATTTATTCTGTGCAGGACAAAACATTTTCAAAGACAAAGCTATTATTGTATTAAGTTATAATAAAAAATTAATTTCTAGGAAATATAACTATATGTAGTGTTTATCAAAAGAATTTTGCTAAACCTGCGTTGTTAAAATAAATTTGCATTCATATTAATTTAAGTTGTTCGTAATTGTCAAGAAAAGTATAATACAAACAAAAATAATAAAAAATCATAATTATTATTAATTAAATGATATACATTTTTGTGTTTAAATATTCCATCTTGAAAGCTAAATAATACTCGTGAATGTTGATTTTTCAAAGTAACTTTTGGGCCAAGAATGCAGACCGATTATAGGGAATTTAGGGCAACATTTCACCCAAATGTCTTAAACATTTTGATGGCCGAGAATACCCTTTTACAAAATACACACACACACATTGGCCCAGCCACCCACACATTGTGTGTGCGGATAGCCGACAGCTCAATTCTCAGCTGGAAAATGGGGGGAAAAAACAACCTCCACATCCCTTTGGAAACCCAATGCGCCTTTGGCCTTTGATAGTTCAAACCTGAGTGGGAAAAAATTGAGCCAAAAATTGTAATAGAAATTTTTGTACTCGCACACACATTGGCAAATATCGGCAAGTGATGGAAGTTTCCCCTTCGGAAGACCCAAACCCTCCGGTCTATATGAAGTTTCTGCCGATTGGCCATTTTAAATTGCCATTGTCGATAGCACAAGGGTATCACAATTCCAGTAAATTGAAAGGATAATTATTTATGCCTTCTACCTGCAAATAAAGAGCTACCCAATGATGCGCTTTTGCCGTTTGTTTTCTGATTAATACGATGCAAATTAAAATATGGTATATTAGACGTGTTTACACGTCTACTAATCATGCAGTTCACTAAGCGCACAAAATGCACAACATATATTATACAATACATTGCAAAACAGTAGTTAAAGTACACTTGGGAAAATTAAATGACAAATTTCAAAATTAAAGATTTTGTTATTTAATAAGCAAAAAAACGTATTCTAAGAAGAAAAATAAATGTAAGGAGTAGAGCTTTTAAGAGCAAAAACATTTCTTTTAATACTTCTGGTCAGCTTCAATTATTTAAAAAGTTTTTTTTGACAAAGTTTGGTAGTTGGATTTGAACACAGGCCAAACCAACGCCTTCCACTCATGCATTTATGCTCGAATTTGAAACTGACGTTAAGTGCGTATTATAAGTTGAAAGAAAATACGTTACACCCACCCATAGCTCAAATCCCGTGTGCTGTTTTATTTTAATTGGAGGAAACACAATACTTATCGGCAGAAGAAACGCAGCTACAAAGGAACAACAAGGTGTGCGGCGTATGTGTTCATGGATCTAATTAAGAAATTAATTTAATGCAACAAAAACAGCTGCGAAATTGCAACAACTGTTGCCGCAAGTGTTGCCCCATCAATGTTGCTGTAAAATAACAGACACCGACATGGACACACTGCTAATGGCAATACAATTAATTTGCATTAATAATTGAGTCAACGCTTCAAATTAAAATGTATTTCAATTTGAGGCGTATGGCACTCGGCCCTGAGTTATTTTGAATTTGCATGTGCAAATATTTAACTCAATTATTAGCCCAATGAGCACTGATATCTCCGATTTAATTGTTTACGCACTGCACACATATTTACACACTGGTTGTGTGATTGCTGGCCCATAAATACGAAAAAGCAACTCGTTCTCACATCGTCGTCGGCCATGGTCGTAAATACTATATACAAGTATTTTTAAACTAATTACCAGAGCCATAAAATGTTTGTGCATGGCGTCGCCTGCAAGTCTGAAATTTCTGGCTTCCCTTAGCTTTTTTGCTGCAAATTATTATTATTAAAGTTTACATTTGATTTGCTTTTGCATACAGTTGCGGACATATAACTCAAATTAATTTCAATTTGCCGTAAATTATTTGACGCATTCGCAAAGCCATGTAATTTATGCAGCATTTAATTGCAAAGCTTTAACCGCAAACTAAGCGTAAGGTAAACAAATCATCGAATTTATATATTCCATGTCCGTGATCGAGAATGTTTTTTGTTGTGTGTTGGCGATTAGTTTATGGTATTATTTATATGAATAAAATTCTCAGGAATCATTGGATCGCTTGAAATTTGATTTCTTTTTTTTATTCGTTCCCCACAAATATTTTAATTACTCTTAACGAAAATAGTAAATAATATTCAAATTATAAATATTTCTTAGTTCTGTTCTTTAAAACTGTTTATTTTATTTTTTTTTTTTTTTAATACTGAACATTACAAATTGAATTCCTTTAAACTGACAGAGCTTTGCTTTGCTCGGATATTGGCAATATAATTGACTAATGTTTTAGCAAAGCCGATCAAATCCTTTGTTCTCATGGCTAATGAGATAAAATCGATAAAATATCATCTATGATTAAGATATACGTATAAACATGTATTTGGTATAAGAATAATAGTGAATAATTGAAAATGGCTGCGACCCCAGAACCTTTTGAACATTGAAATGTCAAAATGCGAAGAAGACCCAAAGAAGGGCGGTGGGCGTTATGGAAACCACACACTCGTCATAACCGAAATCCGACTCGCAGCAAAAGTGTAAGGATATGTGTTTGGCATTTTGCGAGTAGCTGCGCTCAAGGACTCCCCAGGCACAATGGTACTTACATTTGCCACTTGATTTGCAAACTTGTCTTTGATGTCAAATGCTGGTGAATTGTGAGGCCTGTTTCGACAAATTCTTCTGGCATTTAATCGAATTAATTTCGTATCAGCCATCGGGAATTTAATATGTACGCTTAAAAAAATATTTGTTAAACTTGGGTTTCTGGTAACAAGTAAATCAAAACACTTAGATATTGTGGGAGTGAGTTTACCACAAATATTATGAATCATACTTTATCAATACCATTTCTTTTTTGTAAATGGAAACAAAAAAAAATAAAAATAAAAAAAATAATGGTTCTAAAATCTCTGAATAGTAATGGACATTGTTGGAATTAATTCTATTAATAAGTTTTATATTTCCGTTAGATATTAACATATCATTACTGGGCATCCAAAAATAAATATATATATCTGTCCAGATGGTCCTTAGTTTTTTCTCTGTGTATCCCTGGGAACATTCCTTCGGGTCAGTTCTAAGGACTTAATATTTTAGCAAGCCAATGATGGCAGGTGTCTGCAATTACCTCAAATTCAATTAAGTAATTATGAGGTCAGGTTAGGCTGGCCCATGACAATTTAATGGTCGCCTTATGGTGGCCACTATAAAAGGCTAGAGTCCAGTGGATTCGATGATTAAACCATATCGTCATGCTGTTCCGCAAACGTAAGCCAAAGGGTGACGATGAGACTGTCACCTTTGACGAGCTCACCAGCTTTCCAATGACATTTTACAAGACCATCGGCGAGGATCTGTACTCGGCCCGGGATACCAATCTTGTGCGGCGCTATTTGCTGCGATTTTATCTGGTGCTCGGATTCCTCAACTTCAATGCTTATGTGGTGGGTGAGATCGCCTACTTTATAGTGCACATCATGTCGACAACAACTTTGCTGGAGGCCACTGCGGTGGCACCTTGCATCGGCTTCAGTTTCATGGCTGACTTCAAACAGTTCGGATTGACTGTGAATAAGCAACGTTTGGTGAACCTACTGGATAATCTCAAGGAGATATATCCCATGGACGTCGAGTCGCAGCGAAAATATGAAGTACCCTACTACCAGAAGCATATGGGCAGGGTGATGAACCTTTTCACCATACTCTGCATGACATATACGTCATCGTTCAGCTTCTATCCGGCCATCAAGTCGACCATTAAGTACTACCTAATGGGCTCCGAGATTTTCGAACGGAACTACGGCTTTCACATACTATTTCCCTATGACGCCGAAACGGATCTGACAGTCTATTGGTTTTCCTATTGGGGACTGGCCCATTGTGCCTATGTGGCCGGCGTATCCTACGTTTGCGTCGATCTTCTCCTCATCACGACCATAACCCAGCTGACCATGCACTTTAACTTTATTGCCAATGATTTGGAGGCCTACGATGGCGGTGAGCATACGGACGAGGAAAATATCACGTATCTTCACAATTTGGTCGTCTATCATTCCAGAGCTTTGGAGTAGGTTGAAAGGGTTTTTTTTTAAATTCCAAGAGATTCGAAATCACTTTAAAAAAAACAGCTTTAAAAGTATTCTACAAAAAATGTATCATTTATCTATGGAAATTTCAATCTAAAATATTTTGTAAAATACTTTTAGACCTCTTTAAAAGTGACTTTAAATCCTCAGCGATTTAACTAATATTTGTTTGCAGACTCAGCGAGGAGGTTAACACCATATTTAGCTTTCTGATCCTCTGGAACTTCATTGCCGCTTCCCTGGTGATTTGCTTTGCTGGCTTTCAGATCACAGCCTCCAATGTAGAGGATATTGTGCTGTACTTTATATTTTTTTCGGCCTCGCTGGTTCAAGTCTTTGTGGTTTGCTATTACGGCGATGAAATGATATCTTCGGTGAGCTGTGAGCAATATATAACATTGATTTTTGATTATATATTATGTAAACATTTTAGAGCTCTCGCATTGGACACTCCGCTTTCAATCAGAACTGGTTGCCCTGCAGCACCAAATACAAACGCATCCTGAAATTTATTATTGCGCGCAGTCAGAAACCTGCCTCCATTAGACCGCCCACCTTTCCACCAATATCGTTTAATACCTTTATGAAGGTAATCAGCATGTCGTATCAGTTTTTTGCACTCCTTCGCACCACTTACTATGGTGAATGAGCGGTTATTGTTGTACATTTGAATACAAATTGTTGTTAAAGTCTAAGATAAACGGCTATCAGCCAAATAATAAAGAGTGTTTATGCAGTTGAAAGCAACTTAATTTATTGTTCATCTTATTTTTTGCTTATTTTTATGATTATAAGCTTACTGTGCGCTTCAAGAATAATACTTTTTAATCCGAGACTGTGAAAACCTCCTACCCTTTTCGCCCGCATTTGCATTTTAAAGAGCTGCATCGAAACTTAATTTGAATGTGCATGTGGTCCTGCACCTGACGCAGCTGTCATTTTGCTGTTGTTGGTGTAATTTTTAATTGCATATCAGCAATTTATAAATATTTACATCCCAGCTGCACTCGCACGCACACCACACGGCATATCCTTCTGGCCAAATAAATCAATAAATGTCAAAAGCAATCAAAGCCCATAAAATGTGTGATTGCCTCACCGTTCTGTTCTGGCACTTTAAAGTGGATAGTGTGATAATGGTGACCATTTGATAGCAACCGAAAGCCGCTTATTTATACATATTTGATAGCCTTTGACAGGTCATGCCAATGAGGATATCAGTCGGATCCTTTAGTGGATTCACAATCACCACATATCACGATTAGATTTAAAAGAAATATTAAGAAGGGTATGTCTGCATAAATACATTCACCCAAAAACCACCATTTAACTTCATTATGCCTTCATTTTGCTTTGTTTTTTTTCCACATTGTTTTAATTTCGGTTGGCCATCGTTGTTTGTTTATTGTTTGTAATGAGCTTTGGCGAATGGAGCCGCCCGGGAGCTCTTTATTGATTGAAAGAATCGTATGCCTCCCCTTTCCACAGCGTTTTGTCCGGAACGCAACAGAATCAACAATACAACAATACCGATTTCATGTCCTTGACAGCTCCACGTGCTTATAGAAACAGATATGTACGTGTTCATATGTTTACACGAATGGCACAAAATACGTATAGTACTTCGGTTGAAGTTTTTCGTTGTCATCACCATCTTGTTGGTTTTCAATTAAGCTGCAAATATGCACAAAGAAAAACATTATCGGAAGGCATTTCCGTTGCAGATCGCCTGGGGGCTCCAATCGTCGAATGCGTTGAAATTGATGAATTTATGTAAGCCAACGAAGTAATTTAAATCAGAAATAAATTATTTTTCTTTTTTTTTGTTTTGGGGGGGGGAATACTAGCGAACTTGCGAAGGTGATACGTACTCACGTAAAAACCATCCAACCATGTATGTTTCGGTCATCCTGTTATCCGGCCATTTTACTTTTAGCTTGGCACCTGTATCTCGTATTTCCCAGCCACTTTTAGGATTGTCAGCTAGTTAATGCTGTTTTTGTGGCCCGTTCGGTGGCTGCAACTTTGCTGCATGACAGCCACAAAAGACTCACATCCCCCATCCGAACACATGGCGAACTTTTCCCAAATGTGCCACTAATTTGTGGGCATGTGGAAATGTTTCCTTTGCCTTGGCTTTTTATGGCCATCTTCCTTTTAAAGGAGAGGACTAAAGGGGATTAAAGGGGTAGAGCAGGGAACTGGAGAAAGCTATGTTAGCTGCAGGTAAGCACGTGCCAGTTGCCAGTTATTAACAATCTGGTTGGCCTGGCACAATGTTGTGCCACACAGATGCGGTACAGTTGTGTTTGGCATTTTTTTAGCTTCTTGCTGTCAAGCACCGGCCTGCACATGCTTGTCGAACCGGAATACAACCCTGCACATGCCCACCTGACCTAACCTAATTGACAATTATGTGGAAGTTGTTGTGGCAAATTCGAAAGTACAACTATCTAAAAGCATTTTCAACTTTGGCATGAGTGGACTTTAAAACTTATTAACATTTTCACACTCAACATCAAAATAACGAAACAATTACTATATTCTCATTGAATGAGGGCAATTAAAGTATGAGCTCCAATTACAGTTTATTGAGCCATAATTAAACTGAAGTGATACTTAATATTTTCAACAATTTGTATATCTAAAACAAACTGATTTCCCCCGTTAATTTTCTGTCACCCCATTTTGGCTAACCATTCCCTACGAGGTAGGTACTTTGCCCACCCAATTTGATACAGTGAGACTACCGTTGCCCCACACATTTTACAACCCCAGCCGACATACCCGCACACATATACAAACCAGTATTACATTTTGCGCATTTGAACAGCCGAAAATGCCGTGGAAAGTGGGTGAAAGTAATAAGCATAATGTAAGTAGTTACACAGGTAAGTAGGTAACTATATGTGGGCGGCGGTGGGACTATTGCTACTGGTGGTTCGGTTGTATAAGTACCTTTAATAACTTTACTTACACGATGCTCGTTTATTGAAATTCCCCACCCGAGGGTGGCACGCGCCGTCGTCGTTTTTGACTTGACTTTGCCTCGCCTCATCTTGAATGGATTTTGTTTAGTGCGGTTCGATCCAGAGATGATTGCGTGATTACAGAACGAATGAAGTTGCATACCTAATGTGTGAAGAATATGAATCATACAGCTTAGATTGTGATAAAAGATAGAGTGTACTATATAAAATTGCCCTACGTTGGGCGCCAGTTAAACACTACCTTGTAATTTTTCACTGTTTTTTTTTTTGTCAAAAGCGTGACACGCTGACATCTTTGGACCGGAGAAGTGCTTCGTGACCGTGCTCGGTGAGTGCCTGTTGGGTATTTGCACATTTTAACGGATTTAATATGAAAATTAACAGCAGCACACACATGCAATCGCACCACCATCCACACACACACGCATTACTTAATTGTGCATGGGTATGGGAGTTTGAGTAATTTGCGCTCATAATAATGAATCCTTTCGCCTGTTGACGCAAGTCGCAGGCGAAATAAGGATACAAGACCAGTTGGGGGCTGTTCAGAGAAATGGAACAGGCTGTAACAGCTGCAGCTTAGTTGAAAAAGTTCTTAAAATAGCAATAGCAAGCTAACCTCGTCCCGCACCCTAATACACATGAGCCCCCCCCCACCCCCTTTATCTGCACACACAAGTTAAACAATTATTCAAGACGTGACTTTTTGGCATTTAAATATTTATGCGCACACGTTGTAGCAACATTCGCCAAGCAACACGAGCAACAGAAGTAGCAGTAATGGCAACACAGCACAAGAATGACAAGTATACCGTCAGCTTTTTCTTCACACTCCTTTTGTGGCTTACTCAAACTATAAATTTCGCCTTAGTTATCTAAATTGAAGGTGGAAAGAGCCATAAATGTTAGCTGTGTATGCCACCAAAAGGGTTATTATTCCAATATAAGACAGAAATAAATATAGTTAGTCTTGAGATACAATTAATGATTTCTTCCATACTTTCAGGACAATGCTAAGTCTTCATTGGTTTAGTACTACCTTTCACCTTTTTTCGTTGCCAAGAAAGCTTCTTTAGTGATTAGAATTTGGATCTCATGATGGGCCCTACACTTTCTCACTCCTTCTCCTGTATCTCACTTCCACACTTGCCTTGCTTTTCGCATGTTGAACTATGTAAATTGCTGCACTTCATTTGCCTGTCAACTGCTGCACTTTGGAATACCAACCCCCTCTCGAGTTTCTACTGAAGATTTGCCATTTGCAGTTTTCGGTTCCCATGCAGTCAAGTACAACGAACGTTGCCGTCGTCGCCTCAGCAACATAATTTAAGCATTTCCCGAAACGAAAACAAAGATTTTCATCAAGTCTTCCGGCAGCATGAAGGGTAAAGAAGGGGTAAATAGTGGGTGTGTGGGCGTTTTGTGGGTGGCAAAAAGTCGCACGCAGCCGCAGATTAATGCGTTCAGTTAGCTAAAATCAAGGGAAAACAATAGGAGGAAACAGTGGCGGCAGACAGAGACGAAAAAAGCAAAGGTCTAGGAAAAAAATGCACTCGCTCTGTGCAGGAATTTATGAGCTCAACTTTGACAGATTCATCTAATGTGGTTTTCCGGATTGTTCAATTTACATTCAATGTGTTGTATTGCACATATTTCTCGACAACAAATCGTTTACAAATATTTAAAATAATTTGCTTTAAATAGCTTTTAGTACTTTGAAATAAATATATACCCATTGGTTTTGTATATCATTTAATAATGAAAACAAACTTTGATTTAATGTAACCAAAAACATAGTTGATGTTGATATTTGAAGCCCAGTGTTTTAGCAAATTAGTGTTATTTGAAAAGCTCTTATCTGAAAGAAAGGCTTGTATTTGCATAGTGGTCATCAAGGGGCTAATCATCAGCTGAGATCCGCTGGGAACTTTACGTTGCTCTGCCGTTCCTCGGTCGGTTTTTATTTTTCTGCGTTTTGGGCCAACAACAGCAGTTCATTGCACTGGGGAATGTAGAAGTGGGGCAGAGAGCAGAACTGTTTACCTGGAATTAAAGCCCCTGATGCGGTCACTTTTTGTGGGCGGTGAGTGAGGAAGGCATTCACGCGAAACGCGCGTTAAATGCTTTCTGGTTTTCCCCCTCCCCCACCCCCCACCCCTCATTTCACTTTCCAACCTCCCCGGCTGCCCAATTAATGTGAAAGTAAAAGCGAGACTCGGCTCGTGCATGCAAATCCCGATGGCCGCTAATGGCGTCCAATGTGTTGGGCATCTTGGCCCATATAAGTGCAAAAAACTGACACGACATGTCCTTTTTACTTGTCGAACATGAGCAAAATATGCATAGAGCAAACAACAACAACACTACCTACGAAACCAACAACAACAGGTGGCAAAAATACAAAATGCACAGTGACCTGAACTAAAGGTATATATGGGGATTACTGGTACAAAGTTTTAAAAGTGGTTACACATTTACTGATTTCAGATAAATACTTTTTGTGTTTTGTAACAAATCCGATCTTGCAAATATTTTTAATTCTTGTTGCCGCAGTCAAATATTTTATAGCATTAAATTGAGGTAAAGTTGGAAAATAATTGTTAAGAACAAAATCACCATTTTAATTGCCTTTGTCATGGTCTCAAATAAAAGGTAATAAATATTTTTATTTTCTTTTAAACCAATTTTTCTACAAAAGAAGATCTTGGAAAGTGAAGCGTAAAAGTCGTATTAAAATTAAAACTGCTGCAACATACTTTGTATTTATTGAGCTATATTTTCTATATAAACATAATATTTTAATTATTGCCATCGAGTTGATTTGAGTGTTTGTGTTCCTGGAATTTTAGCTTAAAGAATATGTTTTGTTCAGCAGTGTAATATTTAATATTAGTATTTTTTTTATTTTTTTATTAATTTCCTGACCTCTTTGACCACTGTGTTTGGTTTTACCTCCGGGTCAGGCAATTCCACCATCCACCAAGGCACAACAAAAAATGGGGAAAAAAAAACTATTGGCAACAACAATAGGGCGGCAAAGAACAACTCGAACTGCTCCCAAATGTGCTGCGTGTGCATGCATATTGTGTACTCCACACAACACATACACGCACACACACACATACTATACACACATACGGACACAAAGGGGGAGGTGAGTGCCATAGGATATAGCCGCGGTTCCTGTCCAGACAGAAGGGCTCTTTAGCTTCTCACCCTCCCCCACCTCCCCTTGTTGTGCAGCTCTGCATAATTAAATGGCACTGGGCAAGCGGATAAGCGGTGAAAAAGGGAGGAAAAAGGGAGGAAAAACAGGAGGGCTTAAAATCACAGGATAAAGGGGGCCGTAAGCGATATAGCCACAATATGGGACAGAAAAGAGGAAAAGGGAGCACGGAATATAGGTAATTTGGTTTATTATTAATGAATATGCACGTCGAACGGCGAGAGCGCCTAAAAACATGCAACACAGCACAAAATGTGGCACACAGTGTGTCACAGTGTGTCACCGTGACACGCCCCCTCACCTGACCCCGCCACCGTCACGCCCCCGGCACGCCCCCATTCGACAATTCGTTGTTGAACATTCGCCATATGCAAATCTGAACAATATGCATAAATAATCGCCACGGCAAAGCATCTTTGCCAGCCATCAACATTTTGTTGCCCATTAATGCGCTTACAATGACAAAGAAATTCAGAGGGAAAAACATCATAACAACAGAGTGTTATAACATAATACGGAAAGCAATTAAAATCAAAGTTGTGTGTTGAATTAAGGATAGTAAGCGGATGGGCAGGCAGAGTCTTTCGATCTAAGCTCCTTTAGGAAGTTTTTCAACAAGCACCGACTGCCAACCAAATTATCCGCAATTATTGCCATAAATATGAGCAATGTGCGAGATAATCTGTCAGTTGCCTCAGACGCAATAATGATACGAATTTAATTTAATAGTCAACATATTAAAGTCGTATGAAATCGATCAACAGCTTATTATCAGGCGGTGATGGACAAGTTTTATGTTTACAATATAATATATTAATCAAATCAATGCCTTTTTATATTACATTTATTTAGTATTTAGTAAAGTAATTTACGTAATTTGAAAATAAAATGTTTAACTCTTTCTTGGGCTTCAAAGGTTTAATTTAATGGTCCTTTAATATTGATTGTTTGACTAATATAAAGCATTATGGAAGTCAAATGCTATAATTATTATAATATGCTTGTATGTATTGTAGCGCATTTAAAAAAATATTTTTTTTTAATATTTCATATCAATATAATCCAGATTTTTAACATTATCTTTGTGGGAATGCTCTCTAAATTAATTATATTTTTTTATGTAAAAAAAAATGATCTTTAGTCGATAATTATCGCTTAACTATAACATAAGTACGCTCTCCCATAGGAACACGGACAAAATTTGCCTCGCGTGTTTGCATCGCACTCCGATGGGCAAGTTGACATATCTCTCCTGAACCGAGAGTCCCATCGCACTGCAGTCTGGTAATTTATTTTAATTGATTTTCACATCATTTATCAGCAATGCGAGCCGGCAAAAGCAACAACAACAAACAACAAACATGGGGCAATATAAAAACAACAGGCGTCGAGCACAGCGCACTCATCCAATTTGAACATTTTTAATGCGAATCGTTCTTAATCAATTTGTACAATTTTAAATGCGCACTGATGTGCATAAATGCAACATTTAATTTATGCAAACAACAACAGCAACAACAACAGCAGCAACAACTTTTGGCGGAAATTTATGAAAAAAAAAAATAAAATTTATACAGCTGGCAGAGAAAAAGGTGAGACCGAAAAGTGACAAGAAAATGTTCATAAAATGAAATTACGGTCCCACCTGTCGTATGCGTAATATTAATGTGACGTCGGTGCGCAAAGTATATCTATATATGTACATACATACCTGAGCCTATGACCAACCAAAACCCAACGTAATTACGAGCCAGCATAACCAACATCCAAAACCAACACAAAGCCAAACCCAATTCAAATTCCCAAAACAATATATTTGAAATATTTTAAAAGCAATAGTAATTTAAACCCAATTCAAACCCAAATCCGATCCAACCGAAACTTAACAAATTTGACTCTTATTAGATGCAAGCGGACGGCAAATGTTGCTCTTGTGGGCAAAGAGAAATGAAAATTTCAAATTCGAAATGCAAAAATCGAAAATGTGTTAAGTTCACCTCGAAGGGTGTTTAATTATGGTCATTTGATATTCCTAGTGGACGTTTTGGACTGACTATTTGCACTGGGGACTAAGCGAGTGATGGAGTGGTGGTCATTGATTGTGCCGGGAATTCGTATGATTTTCGATGATGTCAGCGTATTTCTCCGATAATTGATGGCACCGATAAGCATTATCGATAAACAATATCGATAGAACAGTACAATATTAATGAGAGAAATTGATTGAATTACCCTTTTCATAAATTGTTAAGTTGCTTAAAAATGGTCAACTAATTTGCCTGAAAATTTGTTTTCTTTTTTGTTATTTTTTTCTTTTCTTGTAGAACGTTATAAATTAAGTAATTAAGGTTTTCGCCTGTTAGCTAGTATTTATGTCATTAATTAAATGCCTATTTGGTTAATGAAAATATTTTTTTGAAACATTTACAGTAAAAATAGTTTACATAAGTTTTTAGATGACTTATGGTACATAAAAACATAAATAACAGCTACAAATCAGTTAAACTTGTTCCCATTCCCGAAACAGTTTATTAACCTCCTGCTCCCAGCCCTGATTTTCATTAGCTGCGGAAATCCTCATGACAGCGTTTCCACTAATTTGTCCTGAACGCTCCGCGCTTCTCCATTGGTGGCCACTAACCAAGTTCCGTGTTTCCAAACTGAAACCCTTGTCCTTGCTCCATTTTACCCGGCGGTTTGCCGACTTTGGTCAAAAGCCACGCGGCTACCGAAAATGTTGTTTGCAGTTTTGGCTTGCCAGCGTGGAAATGGAAAAGCATTTGACCGCGTCAGAAAACGTAAAAGGAGCTAACACGGATAACCCACGGTAGGGGGTTGGGTTCAAGCGGCTAAGGTCCTGAGGGGCTGAGGGGGTTACCCTGTGACACACGGAAAGTTAGCTGCAGTTGCCCTGCATCCAAATGAAGAGTTTTATTTATGCGGCGGGCATTCTGTTCCTCTGCTTTTTCCTATTGCCCACCACAGCAATATTTCTGTGTGTGTCGGTGGTCGGAGTCATGTCGCGTCATATAATTTAAGTAAAAATTTATGTCCTCACAGACAGGACAGCCAGCACCGCTAGAACCGGTAGAAATGGCAGGACAGGCAGGCTTTAAGGACACACACGGAGTGACTTTATCAGGGTGTCCTCGTTTTTGGATTGTATAATAGTGATGCACTCGGTGCGCCGGCAGCAAAACCCCTTTGAATCCTATTGGCAGAAGGTGCCTGCATATGTCCCAGCTTCCTTTTTGGTTTCCCTTTTGAAGTTCTCGCTTGACGACCTATTTTGCAGCTTCATGAATTGCCAGGCGGCGGCTCACACATACGCACACACACACCCCGTTCAGCTCAACTCAACTCAACTCAGCAGGAGAAGGCCTTTCCAACCCACCTGTCCTGTCCCTCCAACTGTCGCTTCCTTTAAACATTTTCGGTCGCACATTGTAGCTGCCTAATGAACACATGAATAAAATATGCGATTTGCTTAACTTTTGCACGACTCCTGCCCAAAGAGGGGTTCAGCCCAATCCCATCGGCACCCAATACCAATCCCGATCCCGATCCCTATCCCTATCCCTACACAAAACCCAATCCTGAACCCGCATAAGCAGTCGAAAATATACTGTCTTACAAAACGGTTCCCCTAAAAATAAAATTATCAATTTCAAATTTTTTTGTTTTATCTACGTACATGCATCTGGAAAAGGCCTGCTTTCCTCCTGAAATCTCGAAATATATAAATAAACTCTGAAGCGAAAACATTTTTTAATTAAAGCTATTTAACTTTAAACTTATTTTCTTATAATTCCCGATTCTTTTTCCCTTAATTGATTGAAAAGGGCTATGCTTTTTACTAAATTTCCCTATGACAATATTCTTTTATAACCACAAAATCACAAAATAAAATAAAAACCTGTAAATGAAATGATTTTTACCAATCCCCACATTTTTTTGCAGTGCATCAGCAACAGTCTCATCAAGCAAAGTTTTTCGAGATTTCCGAGCTGGCGCAGGTGAGGGCTGAACTCCTGCAGAATTGCAGAAAGGGGAATCTCACACACACACACACACACACATCGCCTCCAGGGGCGTACCGGGGGGGTAGGTTATCGGAGGAGGGGGCTTTCGAAAGGGGACAGACACAGATGGCTTGCTGGTTTATCTTGGGCGAGCAGACGGCAGCTTCCGTCACTGCGATGCATCCAAAAATCGTTGAAAGTCACTCAACAGTTTAACAGGGATAGTGTGAAGAGGGGGTTAGGGGTTAGTTGGGTAAGGGGTTAAAGTGGGGGTGTTTTAAGTGGGTGGTGGCCGGAGAAAGTGTAGCATGCAGATGCCGTTGTTGTAAAGTGGGTGTGTGACGGATAGATGGGAAAATGGATAGACAGACGGATTGTTCGCTGCATAGATATAGATGGCAATTGGAATACGGGATATGGATATGCTAGTACATATATGTGTTGACTAGTCTCCATTTTCTCCGCTCTTTCTTCTGGCTTTTTTCCCACCCAACAGAGTGTTTGACGAATGGCAATCGACTGCTTATCGAATGCCAAACAGAAACTCAATTGACTGTGACACCGAAATGTCAATCGAATGTTTACGGAATCCCCATAGCCGTTTAATCCAACATTCATGGCCAATTGAATCGAGTTAATCGAATGGTCAGGTGTACTTTTTATTTAACTATAACTAATTTAAAACTCATAACAGCATATTACCAATTTCTAGCAAATCGATAGAAAAACATATCGAAATACAATTTTAAAAGGATTAATTTTGAAATATTTTTAAAAATGAGTGTTGCGTAATTCTATTTGCTGCTTTAGTAATTGTTAGGCAACACCTAAATTAATATTTAGTAAGACAAGATTAAAAACTATAGGCTATCAAGATCAGCAAATGAAGACAACATTGTAAACCACATTTGGATCGTAAATAAACTTAATTTGATCATAAGATCTCACAAACAAGTGTACATATACAAACAATTTCGTATTCCAAGCAAACGCCGGCAATTGGAGTCATGATTGGAAATCAAGCCAATTTCGTTTCCTGCTCCCATCGTTTTTACTGCTACTCAATACTAATTCACCGCCCCCAGTGTTGTTAAATGCCCAACTGTTTCTTTGGTAATGGCGGCCAACAAGTCGCGTCCAATTGAATTCGATGCGAGTGCGGGCAATGAAGCAAGTGCCTCACAAACAGTCAAAAAAAAAAAAACAATGAAAACGGAAGGAGCATTGGAGCAATGGAGCAATCGAGGATACGGAAGAGGATGCAGCATGAGAGGAGGAGCCACAGCAGTTGCAAAAAGTCTGGCGCCAAGCATTTGACGGCTGCTAGAAAGCGATTCAATGGGCACGTTTATGCTGAAAATGGATTTCTCATAGAATTAATATCACACCAAAAGAAAAGCGCGCCAAACGAAAAAAAAAACAAAGCGTTGAACGAGCTAAAGATGGAGGCTAGGAAAAAGGGAAAATCGTGGGAAAAGGAGGGCGGAAAAGAGAAGCCCAAGAAGTCTACTTTTTCATGCAATTGAATTGCCAAGTGAAAATCCGAGAACATGCAGAAGCTCCGAAAAGTGCGGAGGAAAATGCACTGTAAAATGTTGTTACTCAAAAAATTAGAAATAACTGAAAATTATATTCGGCATATAAAGTTATTATTCAAGCATTGGTTTTCTTCAAAAGTTAACTATTGCTGTAAAGAACCCAAACCCTTTTCTTTTAATTTCCGAATTTGTAAAGTTTTGAAGATCTTGCCTTGCTAGTGCGCTATAATTCCGAACTAGTTATAGCCAAATGGCGAGTCGCTCTCGCTTGGAAGACTTGTAACACAAGTTTGTTAACACAAACTACAATTCTTTTCCTCAGTGGAGTCAAAAGTTTGGGTGAAAATCTGCGAAATCGGTGGCGTGAGTGGGGGGATTTAAGTAGAAGGAAACGTCGACAGCGCGCGGATGACAAGAGGACAAGGCCGAGACAAGCCAAAAACCAAAGCCAAACCCGAGCCATGGCCTTAGCCAAGCGAAAAAAGGTTAAGTGGAAAGCTGAGCCAAGGCTAAGTCCCTCCCCCGGAAAAACCGGGTGACTTGGTAAGGTGGCGATCACAGTCAGCCAGAGATTGACGCAGAATATATTTTGGAATTTGCCACATGGCGCAAAGGACTCCTTCAATTACAACTATTTGAAATGGGATACTAAGCGGAGAGTCCTGGCGAATAAAAAGTGGAACACCACCACCTCCCCGTTTGGGACGCCATACTTTTTAACTGCCCCCTCCAGTTCGTATGAGTGATTTATTTTATGGGCTCTTTCGCTCGTTCCAATCTTTTTTTATACCCCTAAAGTGGGTATGATAATTTTTGAGGACTCTAAAGGAAATCAATTCTTTTTCTTTGGCCAATTTACATCCTCGATTGCTATTCAAGATGGTAACGCTTACATTTAAATTCGCTCTTATGTGCAGAAGCTTCTTAACGTTGTTATTCGTTTATCATTTTTATTGATCAATCTTGTTTGTCGAATTTTTGACGCTTTTATGATGTATATCTATGTAAGTTTGTCTTTTAATTTTGTTATTAATTATAATTTTTTCGGCTGTGGGCCCTTGTTCTGTTATTTGTTTTTTGTTTCATTTTCTAATTTTCTGTTTTTAGCCCATCCGGGGTATTTGGTCCTTCGAATCCCGATACTTTTCCGCCTTTATGGCCTGCTTTTTGTTTCTGTTTATGGACAGTCATCAAATTGCAGACCGGGCGTGACAACACGCAAACTCGTTGACGAACTCTTCGAAACTCGAGTTGCAGCAGCAGCTGCTGTGGAAATGACGAAATGGGGAAATGGTCTTGTGAAAGTGACCACCTATGCACTTGCTCTAATTGTGGCAACTGCCACGCCCTACCGCCAAAAATGGGCGGCCCGTTGGGAGCTTAATGCCCGCCATTAAGTCCGTAATAAGCATTGTATGCGGGCCAAATCAGGAGCGATTGGACGATGTGCCACGCCCCCAAGTCCTTGCAATCTTTGGCTTCAAATTGCAAAGGGATATAAACAAAAGGAAGGCTTAAAATAGGCAATCGCCTTAATTAAATGCCTCTGGCGTTAATTGGCAATAAAGTTAAAAGGGTAATGCAAAAAGTTTTATTTACTTATGTTATTTCTAGAAGAGTGAAACTCTTTGAATCTGGAATGGAATTGGAGTGCACTTCATATTTATTTTTCTTTCATGATGAAAAGCCTTTTTACATTTATTTTTTTTTCTGTGAAAATTAATTAATAAACTGAAGTGGTTTTTGCGAAAAAAATAAAATATAGATGAATAAAATTAGCATAATCGTCTTTGAGCTCTGATAAACGTATTAAAAAGCCAACGTATTAATTATTTTAATTATTAAATATACAATTATTCTCTCTTATATTGTTAAAATCGTTTAATTTCCACAATAAATTATTTTTAAACATTTTAACTTTACTTTTAATGAATTTTTATAATAAGTATGCAAAATATTTAACCATGCCATATTTATTAGCGCCAAGAAACCGTCAAGAAAATGTTCATTCCTTAGTAACTGGATTTTTGACTCTTAAATGGAGGTTGCCAAAATATATATACATTTTGCTGCACTTTTGTGATTTGATTTATGTTTTATTGTAATTTATTTTTAAATTATCATGAAATTATTACCACAGCAACCTCGAGTTTCCCCTTTTGATTACGTTTCAGGATGTTTTAATTGGGATCAGGACATTTCCGGTCTGATGACCCGATTCGGTCAGAGTTGACAACTTTCACTGCGTTTCGGAAAATGGAAAACTTTCGTTGTGTCATATCTCGAGAGGAAAGTGAAAAAACCTAGAGAACGATGCGGGGAAAAAAGCATTGAAAATTGTTTGCAAATAAAATGCAAGTGAAATCTAGCGCATTCATTTGCGACAAAGGCAAGGCAAACAAATGCTAAACTATCGCACTCCACTGCCATTTTCACTTGAGATGAGAAAAAAAAAAAAAAAAAAAAGAAAAACACCAGTGGATGAAGTGGAGGGGTGAAAGGAGCTTTCCTTGTCGCTGTCCTTTATGGAGCAGTAAGGATATCCTTGCAGCAGTGTCAGAGTGTCGGAAGGGGGACAAGCATCAAAATGGCTAGTGCAAGAAAAAAAAAAATAAAATAAATTGTTCAATTTAACAAACAAGCGAGCACACAGCAAATGGCAGGTGAGTGGCTAAGGTGGGCGGTGGGTTTATGAGGGGAAATGGATCCAGAACCTCTTTTTTTAGTGCCAGGCAAACGAATGACTTTCGATTGCATAACTCAGGCAATCCCCCCTGCATTTCCGCCTGTGAGTCACAGTCAATAATACACAGAACAAAATGCCTGTCATGCCACAATATTTTATATCATCACATATCACATATAAAACGACACAGATGCTCCATACACCAGACTATTAAGTTTTGCAATAGTTTGCTTTATTTAAAACATCAACAAGATGTGAGCAAATCAAAACGATCTTTTGTTTTTGTCGGTGTACTCCACCCCCAATTGACCATTTCCATTCAGTTTGGGTAATTGCTACGATGGGGGAGCCTCAAAGTTATTTCAATTTAGCAAAAGTTGCACTCGATTCAAGGCTCTTGATACCTGATGAATTGTGTTATAGATTGCTATCGAAACAAACTCAATCGCAGGTTTAGTACTGCACTTCTCAGCTTCGGTCTTTACAGAAACATTTGATGTCTAACTTACTAAAACAGATAGATTAAGAATGATTTAATTAAGTCAAGCCTTAAAATGATTTTAAATGAGCGTAATTATACATCGGATAGTTTGAGTTTCATGAACTTTGAGGATGTGCGCCTATCTGAGCTCAATGGATGGGTGGTTTGGGATTTAATGAACACACTAAACGCTAATGGCGCTAAGCAGATAATGGATTGTTGGCCATCCAGGGTGGGTGCCTGGGCAGCACACCACCACCACCACCACCCAGTGGAAGGCCCACCGAAAATGAACCACCCAAAACCGCACAAAATCTCGACATTCGCCAGATGACTTGAGGTTGCCACGCGGCGACAGCCCAGTGGAAACCGAGAGGTCTGGCATTAATATATGCACCAGGAACGTGTCATAAACTGGTCGCCTCCACCTCCAATCTCCTCCTGCTTTCCTGTTTTTTCCAATCCCCCGCTCCCCCCTATTCCCCCTCCCCATTTTCCACATTTTCCTGTTCTGACATCAATTTCACTTTTATGGTTTTTGCGCCCTGGCCAAGTAACTTTGTGTGCGGTTTGCCAGGGCTGCGTGCTAATTTTGAATACTTTGTGGTGAAAGTTGTGGTAGGGTTTTTTTAACGCGGCGGAGTGAGGTTGAAAATCTGAGGGATCCGAGGGATGCGGCATGTGAGCACTGCTGTCAAAAGTTCGGGAAACACGCGTCGACTCTAAACTGGGGAAAGAGGCCCTTAATGCGGTTATTGAGGCTTTGGATATACACTATACCTGAAGGATAACTGGCGTTCAGTTCGTTTGAATAAATATTAAATATCGAAGGGAAGAAATATATAAGCTAAACAATTACTTTTAAAAGGAAAATATATAAACTAGACATTAATAGCTTCAAAAGTCACTGAAGATATGCAATGGCCAACCATTGATATTTAACAATGCTAATTGTAAGCTAAATAGATATTTAACTGAACATTTATAACAAAAAATATACTGAATGTTTAGTTTTAATAAGTGTAGATTTAATAACTGTAGTCTAAGTCCTTATTTTTCAACCGCATATAGTATGTTTTACTTTGGTACTTTTGTGGTATTTATTTATTACTAATTTATTTGAAAAATTTTTAATATCCAATGGTTTAAATTCAAGTAACAATAGTTTAGTTTTTATGAATATTTTTATTGGTTTTACCTCTTTATATATAATTGCAAAGGTAAATTTTTTAAATATTAAAAAAAAAATCGTAGGGAAAATATTTATTTATATCCGAAAGTCAGAATATGATGAAAATTGTTTATCCAAAATATTAAATATATATATATTTTCTCTCAAAAGATATTGGCTAAGTGTAACCTTATAACGAGCCTACCCTCCGTGAGGGTATCTCTAAAAGTGGGAAATAGCACAGCAGGCGGAGATATGAGAAACAATGTTGGAGGTAGTGAATGCAATAGATAACGGCTTTTAGGTTTTAATATGGGCGGGAAGAGGGTGACAACGACTCATTAGCCAAGTCCTAAGCCGCTTATCAGCTTTCACTTTTCACTTTTGTCCATGCAAATCCGGCGGGAACTTAAACGGTCACGAAGTTGCCGCTTTTCCTGCTTTTCCTGCCTTTCCTGCCTATCTATCATCTCGGTACATCCGTCTCTCAGGTTCTTAAACTCATTTCCCTCAATTGCATTACAACCGTATTTTGTTGCACACTTTTGTGCGTCCTTCTGGCTGCCACCCGCATTGTCCTTTGATTTGATGTCCCCACTTTCTCCCCTCCCTCCACCGCTCTGCTCTGCATCCACAAAGACAAAGTCCTGGCCAGCAGATGGCTTGGTATGCATCTAAGGCAAACATTTGCACGACTATATACACACAGTCCAACCAACCGAAATTCCCTTGGCCAGTCAATCCAATCTTTAACTGCAATTGCTTAAATGATTTGAGCGTGGAGCAGAAGATGGCAGTGGAGATACAATTGTCCGAGCAAATCCGACCAGCTGCTGCCCATCTTGGTGAAATTCACTTCGTTTGCTAAGAAAGCATGCTGGTTTAGAGATGGGTTTTGTAATAGTATATGTTCAGTTGGAAAAACATACAGATTTCTAAACACTTAACCCAAGCTTGATATATATTTAAAAAAAAAGAATAAAAGCAATCTTAACTAAACAACCTGTCGATTAAAATAAAGTTCATTGCATTTTAGAATCTTTAAAATATCAACGAAAATTATGGTTATCGAACAAAATCATTACAATTTTCAAATTATCGAAAGGTGATTATCTTTTAGGTGACTTTTTTTCCAAAGAATTCATACCTACAATATATGAAAACCTTTTAGGTTCTTTGTTATGTTGCATTGTAAGTAGATTTACCAAATATATTGCTATTCCCTAAAATTACGATAGGTACTTATCGTTAAAGTTTCCCCACCTTAAGGGAATTCACACTTCACATTAATAAAAACCATCAAAGTTCTTCTCTACTATGTATTTTTTATGTAAATTTCATGCACAACTGTTTATTGCCTCCCCTCGTATTACACCATTCCCTGCCCATGGAAGCCCCAACCCCCCTTTTAGCCACACCCAAGCCCCTGTGAAAATGTGTTTGCGAGTGTATGATTTTGAACAATTTGCATGGACGCTTGACCGGTTCCGTTTCAGTTTATTCCACACACATTGCCTGCATAAATATATATGGAAGGCCCCTCTTTTAAATCCCTCCCTCGAAATACCGATTCGATATTACCATTACTCGATTGGAAATTCCATGCAACAGCTGTCAGCTGAACTTCTGCAGCTAATTGCAGCAAAATATTCAGTAGAACGGAAATTATATATCAGCCCCAAATAAACACAACTCAGCCAACAGAGAAATATGCAGATCAGAGCAAAAGGTTCATATAGAACTAAAACATTATTCAAGTCCCAACACTTACGAAATAAATCGGAAAAAAAAGTGTCGAAAAAGTGATTTGAATATTCTATAAAACTGAATATTTGTACACTTTTTCTTCCGTTAAGTTCTCTTATCTTTTATTGTTTTGTTAAATGTTTACGGCGGAAAGGGCTGCAATGAGAAATGAGAGTTTATGACGACACTAAAGCACCATTCTGCACGCTCTGTTTATGACTGTTCAGGAACATATATGCGCATATAGTAAACATCTGTTAAATTGTACGCTATGGTACGGAATTTTAATTTCGTTTCATTAACTAACTAACTAGTATCTTCCCCTTATAATTAACATAATTGAAATAAAAGCAGTTATTTTACCTTTTGGTCACATAACTCGGTCTATTCAAAGCCGATTTAAAAGTGGTTAACCTCTAAAAGTTGCCATAGCTTTTTTTAGATAACCCTGAAGCACCAATTATAATTTTATAATATTGTTTTGAACATCTTTCAAATTTTTTTACTAGCCTTATATTTATGAAAAGCACTGCTCATCTGACCATTATGAACTAGCAACAGATGCTGTCTTCAATAAAACTAGGAAAATCTTTTCCGAGTCAATGGCCGTTCAAAATAGCTAAACATTTTGAAAGTGCAAACGAAGATGATGGACTTGTAGAACAGAAGCCAGGGGAAGAAAGGGAAAGAACATGGCATTACGTTCAAGTGCCAATGAAGATTTCAAAACTGCAGAGGCACCAACAATAACAATAAAGATGTGCAGACTTCATAGGCACCAAAGGAAAAACACGCATACTATACATTCTCAGTCCTTATGTACTTGGAAGTGAGTGCATATAAATAGAATTTACAATCAATGAGTTTGATTCGGGAAGGGGGTGATACATAAGCTAAACAACACAAGAGATTTAGTATCAATCAGGAAGAACTAATCGTTCCACGATTCATTTAAGTCAAAAAACAATTTATGAATGCTATTAATGCCAGCTTAATATACGTATTTATTTTATAAATAGAAAATTAATTCTTAAGTTTCCTTTGAGGCATATACTTCTTTTTCTATCTACTTTTCAAAAAGAATAACCATAATTTTACTGGTAAAGAATTCGTAGTAAATCCAAATATTTTGTACTCAGTTTAAATATTTTGAATATGAACAAATTAAAACATTTTACCATTTAATATTTTAACATCTGAAAATGTAATTAACACTTCAAAAATATATAATTTAAATAAAATGCCAAAAAAGGAACTATTTTAAATCCAGTATATTAAAGAACAATTAAAATTTTGTAATATTAAATATTTCAATGAAATGCAACATATAAAAGTTTGAATTTAATAGTCATATGTATATTTATTTTTGTTATTCCATATTTTATCAGTGGATAACCATGCAATTCCTATAGACACAATATGTCTCATTTTGCTCAGTGCATTGCATTATTAGACCGTTTTTAGTTAATTATTTACTTTTTGGACATACATATACAACCTTAACATAGGTGTTAATATTGGTAAAGACTTAGTAAACAATAATTTGAGATACAATCGTTGCTCTTAAGCACATGGCACGAGCAGTGCAGCATCATCGATTTTAGTGCTGGTTGAGTTGGTCGACAAAAGTCGATGCCCAACAATAAACAAAACGTTTAAGCAGCCCCTCCTCGAGAAACCCCCGAATGCCCAAGTCTAAACAAGCAGTCCCAGTTTTGAAAACCCCATCCGCCCCATAAGACTTTGATGGATGGGGCGACCGAAAGTTGCATTATTTACATTTGCATTGGTGATGCGAGGGGGTATTCTCAGAGGCCAGATGAAATTTACACTTACACATCGCCTCGTCATATATCGCATAGATATTCCTCACTTATAGCACAGAAGCATGTGTGTGGATTATGCATTTGCCGATGTGTGGACGATAGACCAAGTCCTACGATAACATCCCACGCATTCCCATCGGAGGCCATAAATCTCTGGGTTTGTGTGCGGGCGGTGGGGCAAACCCGACACTCCTCGACACTTCCCAAACACTCCCCCAACTCGGATATTAATAGAGTCGAGTGGTGAGTGGTGGAGTCCAAGTCCAAGTCTCTGGCTGATCCAATGTTTGCGCTAATTTATGGCGGCGGATCATAAAGCAACTTAATGGCAAAGCACAACACTTGCTCCATTCATTCCCCCAAAAACGCAATCGAACAGAACCGATCACCCTCGGGGGAGTGAGAATCTGTCTATCGTAAATTTACTAGGTGACACTTTACGATTAGGTGACCTCCTTATATTTGAGTCTCATTTTTAGCGCTCCCAATTAGCAGCTTAATTTGTGTCACATTTCATTTTCTAAAATCAAAATAATCGCTTTTTATATTAGTGTTTAGAAATTCAAATCGATGGTGGTTAAATATGAAGGGGACTTGTAAACATTAAATGAAATCCAAGAGGCAAATTAAATTGCAACCATTTGTTGTATTATTTGCCTGGGGTTTTTCATTACAGTCTTAATTACTAGACATTTCTCCATTTGGTTATCCCAGCAATTGTATTCTTTGTTGCATCCTTTTAATATTCTTTAGCAAACTTCCAAGTCAAGTGGAAGTAAATAAAAATCACATTTAGACCAGCCAATTTCACCCTCTGTGATCCCCAAGTTGATCCTGAACCTGAAATCCAATTCCTCTCGAGTTAAGGGAGATTCCCATATTCCCATTTTCCCATGAAGAGGATGCAAGAGATGCGCACAGCACAACAATTCCCGAGGAAATTGGGAGTGGGAACAACAACATGCAATTAGAGGCAATTCAAATGGGCCACGCCCACCCATCCGCCCGCGCCATTGATGCAAGGACGAAAAGGAGTAGGGTCTTGCCAAGTTCCCAAGATGGGCAAACTGAATGGCAAGCAAATGCCTGAATGAGTGACAGTCTTAATTACAGAGAGATTAGCATTGGCCAGGAACTGAAAAGTGGAAGAAACCGGGTCTAGGCAGGAGTACTGTGGAGGAGCAACCAGGATGCAGACGTATTCAATGTCACGTTCCACTGGAGGACAACGACTTAGACGATAAAAGGGCCCAGCCCGGTGAGTGCCGAGTGGCAATGGCGAATGGCAGGTGCTCCAGCCAATGCACTGCGAACTCGAAAGCCCACTATCTAAATTGCACATTAAGTTTTCAAGAGGGGATTTTAATGGGTCATTACAAATTAATTTAAAATTTCTAAAACAACAAATTCCATACAAAATGTATTACAATGTTTACAAGATCTCAGCGTACGATCAAAAAACTGTTGTAATGGGTTATTACAATTCAATTTACAAATTTAAAACAAAAAACTGCATAAAAAAATGTTTAATGTTTACAAGATCTCAGCCTACAATCAAAAAAACTGTCTGAATAAGAATGTAAAGTTACAATTCAATATAAAAATATAAAAATAAAAATATAATATAAAATATATTTCAATGTTTGCAAGTATCCAGCCTACGATCAAAAAATAGGTAGAAACCTACGTTTTGGAAAAAATATAAAAAAATATATTTAATATTCGGGTTTGAGTCCGTGCTTTCAAGGCTTAAGAATTCGCGAACATAGTTTTGTGTTTTATTTTTTAGTGCCTACACAAAATATCTTGATTATATTCATATTTTCCCCCAGTGCATTTCTGCTCCTGATCTTCCTTTTTGCTTCCTGTTCCTGGCATTTCCTCCTGCCTCAACCTCTTTTTTTGTGCAACCTTTTTTCCGCTTCTTTGTTACATTTGATTGTCGCAAACGAAGTGGAAAAGCAAATGTTGCACATACACACGCGCAAAAGGGAGGGATTTTGGTGGGGGAGGGGGCCAAGGAAATGCACACTAATTACTCCTTGGCAGAGGGAGTGGAAAACCCTTTTTACTTTTCCACTCCTCTGCCCAGGCCATTTTCCCAGTATTTTCCTTGGCTCTGTCTTGCTTTTATTTGCCTGGCTTTCTTTCTTCGTTCAGTGTTCAGCTCAAGCCCCTTTTTCTGTACCCCCCTCCCCCATGATAATTGAAATGACGAGCGCCCCTGGAGTGTGGGGCGGCAAAAAAAGGGGGCGCCAAGTCAAACACAATAACACCGTTCCCCATGATGAACAAAAAAATAAAAATAATTAATAATAATAAAACAACAATATTAATAGCTTGCCACGCTGCGCAACCATAACACAAAGTGGCAATTGAAATTACGATTTCGATTTAATTTCGCAATTGACACTTGCATACTAAATGGACAATATGCAGACGAAGTTAAAATTTATGGATGTCAAATGTGCATAAGCTTTAAATACTTTAATAATTTAAAAGCAGGTTCAAAAACCTACATTTTCTCAGCTTTGTGGTGTTCCCTAAAAGTTGCAATAAGTTTTCAGATTTTGTACTCTCTAAGTTCAATGTCAGTTGGGCCAAAGACAAATCCCGGTGAAAATGAATAACTTTCACTTTGGATCATCGCTTGCCAACTTTATCCCCTTTGTTTTTTTTCTGTATCAATTTCTGGATTGTGGACATCGATCAATTCCAAAGTCTGACACGGACATTTAAGCCAACTGCACTCTCAAAGCGATTGTTCAATTCATTTCCCGCTCACGAAAATCAGCTCCTGTTTGCTCCTTTCAGTAAATGAAAAAAGTGAAAAGGGAGGTTCGTGGCACCTTTATCAGCTGTGTTAACGAAATGAGCTCGACTACAAAGAAGACGTCAACGCAAAAGACATTCTAGCAATTTTCGTGCCCTCTCCAAGGATAATATGACTTTGGCATTATATAGTTTTAGTTTAGATATATACATATGTATTTTAAACAAATGAATTGTTAAACGGAACATTTACAATTATCATCTATCATATAACCTTTTTTTGGGTATATTTTAAGAAATAAAATTGATTTTTTCTAAAAACAAAATAATACATGTTTTTTTCATATTAATAAGACTCTTTGGTAAATTCATATGAATCAGCAAGGGTATTTCTAGTTTCGTGTTTTCAAAGGAACCTTGAAGGGTTTTTTTTTTTGCCCCACCTGTTGCTAAATGAGTTTGCATTATTTGCTGGAAACTAACCTGCACAATTAATTACTAAAAGTCCATGGCTGTCCAAGCTGTTAAACCAATTAACAAAATACAAATAAATTGGACAAGCCAAGAGTAATTTAAATAAGATGCTAATTAAAACTAATTACTATGACTAGGATATTCTCACCAAATACAAAAAAGTGCATTATTTTTGGGAATAAAAATATGAGTAGCAAAAGTTTGAAAATTAAATATGTTTTGCTAATTTAAGGTACGAATGCATTTTACAATTTTTTATTTTTCGCGCTTCGAAACGGTTTTCTATGGCGAAACGGTTAACTATTTTATACATTGCATGTATAAATATATTTTACATGCAATTTTACACTCTACTTGAGGGAGACACATGCAAACGATTAATTCAAAACTCACTACCGATTGGTACAAAACAAAGGAAAACTGAAAAAGATACGGAAAATGTCATTCACTCCTCAAAAAATAATAATTCTATCAAAATACGTTGGCTTACAATCAAAGGCTATAATATATTAAATGCAACTATTATGTGATTTTAAAAAAGAAAAATGAGGAAGTATTCCACTTTTAATTTCCCTTCACTCTCATTTCAGAGCTTTGTATATTTTAACTTAATTCGTACTTACATACATTGTACATATGAACATACATACATACATATGTACATATATGTCTGGAAATAAGTGCAAAGTTTCTGCTGAAAGTTCCAGATATCCAAATTTCGCTTGAGCTGCTGTCCAATTTATGTTTATGAGATCATCCTTGGCAATGGTGTTTTTGTGGACCATTTTGTCTACACTATTTAAATTATTAATGTGATTATTATAAATTAAAAACTTTTTTGCAGGTGATTTAAATGTGACTACTGGAGAGCACGTCTTTCATCCAAATTATGAAATCGCGAGAGAGGCGACACAAAGCAAGATGCAAACAATTTAAGTTCCGTTATATACGCGGTCTATTGGAATAAACCGAACTTTTAAAGCTCAATACAAAATCCAGACACAAAATCAAATATATGTATATGTACTTTAAGGTTAGAAAAAAGCCGGGGATTGATAAACTATTTATATATTTTTATTAATTAAATCAAGTTTTGGGTTCTCTTAAATGACCTCGCATTGAGTTTCGTTCAAGCGAACATCCCAATTCAAGGAAATGAACAAGAAGTTGCGATTCGGGGAACCAGAGAAGCGCATTTTTCAGTAAACAGAAAACGGGGAAGCCCAGAGAATCGGCTGTTTGGGTAGTTCATATTTATTAAGGTGAAATCAAAGTGTTCTTATGCATATAGGCTACATTGAATTTAGCATTTTCGCATATATGTATATATTATATGAAATATATCAACGTGACATAAGAGTAAACCCGCGAATCACATCAAGCACGAAGGTCGCTTGCAGCAGATCAGATATAAGACTTCAAAATTAGGGTTTACCAAGGATATATAAACAAAAAAAAATATGTTAAATGAGTTGAGAGAGTAGCAACTAAATAAAGCTCCCACGCGGCACGACGGCTGCTTCTCCATTTGCAGCCGCCAGCTTATGTTTTACTTTAAATTCTGGTCCAGACGGCTGCGACTCCTCTACTTCTCCTCGCACCACTCGTTCTCCTTTCGCACCTGCTCCTCCTCGGCGGGCGTGAAGTCCTTCTTGATGTTGAAGGTCTTGCGGATCTCCTCCGGAGTCTTGCCCTTGATCATGTTGGCCACCGTCTTGCAGGTAAGCTCCAGCAGGCCCTTGATGTCCAGATAGTTGGCAGCCAGTATGAGCTCGAACAGAGTGCCCTGGTCGACCTTCAGGAAATCGGCATCCCACGAGATAATGTCATCCGTGCGCTTCTCCTTGCTCTCATCGTCCTCCGTGGGCTGCGGATCGTCCTTGTGGTAATGGGCCCAGGTCAAGACCTTGCGAAGGATGGTGGAATTTACATTGGGCAGCGGCACAATGGCATTCTCATCGTCCTCCATGCCGCAATCCTCCAACATGGTCTTGATGGTGCCGGAGCATTTGGCGATCTGGATGTCCGTATCGAAAATCTCCTCATCAGACGACTGCAACTTGATGCTGGGCATTTTATGGCTTGTTCGCTCGTGTTTCCTGCACAAGAAAAATGGAGGCAAGTATTTAAAAGTATTCTATTAAAAACCAGAGAGAAAGAATTCGTCTGACTTGAAAATGCAAGGATAGGTTTGAACAAGCTTTGTACACTGTGTTGCGTATTTATGTTAATTTAATACATTTTTAATAAAATAACAAACTTTTAATACCAGTAGAGATAAAAAGTGCTTGGATATTTATACCCCTTTTCGGCATTATTTCATAAATTATAGAAATATTTTGAAGCATAGAAAAAAAAACACCGCAACAGAAATATAGCAACGTAAAAAGAAAATATTAAAAAAAAAAAAAAAAAAAAGAAACACTTTCCAGAAATGCGCACACACACAGATTGAAGCACTGGCTCACACGCACACAGACGCAACCGATTGTCCGCTCTTGCATGTGTGTGTGAGTTTTTCCTCGTTTTTCCAAGTGCGCTTTTCTCAGCCTTTCGTTGTTTTTGTCCTGTTTAACTGCCACTCACCTTAAAGTATTCACTGCAACAATAATAGAACTTGAATTTGGGGACAAAATCAAACACCAATTTCGTCAATTTCGACAGATCGTTCGCAGTTAAAAAAAAACTGTGTTCCCTAGAGGTGGAGAAACATCGATGCCAACATCGATGTCATCGATGTTTTTAAAATATCGGTCTTATCGATGTTTAGCAGAGATATCGAGGTTTATTCGTAAATCTCTCTCTTTCTGTTAGTTCGACGTTTCGCTAACATTTCGCTGTTAGTTCGACGCTCCGCAAATATTTCACTACAAAACAGAAACCCATCACAAATTCACCGCTAGAGGTGGAGAAACATCAATGCCCACATCGATGTCATCGATGTTTTCAAAATATCGGTCTTTTCGATGTTTAGCAGAGATTTTCATGTTTATCCGTCTCTACGATTTTGCCGAGAGAACTCAGAAGATCTCTCTCTCTATCTTTCTGTTCCTATCATTTCTCTGTTAGGTAGAGGTAGAGGTCGAGAAACATCGATGCCAACATCGCTGTCATCTATGTTATCAAAATATTGGTCTAAACGATGTTTGGCAGGGCTTTACTTTACATTGAAAAATGGTCACACCGAAAAATATATCTCCTATTCTTTCTCACTTTTAATGTTTGCTTATTAAATGCCGTAATATAAAAATTGAAAATTAAATACATTTTACAAAAATGTTTATATTAGTTAAATGCCTGCAGAAAAGTAAAATATACCGTCTCAGTGTGACAAAAAAATTATTGTTGTACCATTTCCAAAAATACCAAAAGGCTATCCCAGTTTCCAACCGAAAATGTTTAATTTGTGCCAGCGGTGGAAGTCCCCGCTACCGGCGGAGCATGTCCCTGCTAAATACCGTAGTTACCAAACGCTCGGTCACACTGATGATATTTGTCAACGGCCTAGCCGCGGTCACACTGGCGGCAAAAAAAAAACGGAATCATATCGCGGAAAAAAAACGCGACCAGGCCGCATTTTGTAAATTAAGTCCGATTTAGCACCGATTTTACGCCGTTCAGAAAATTAGACAAGTTTGTGCAAAGGAGAACGTGAGAAAGGAATCGATAAGAACAGCAAAGAAAAAGGCATACATACATACGCACGTACACACGTCTCGCTGCTAAGGAATATATGTATCCGTCTGGGAGTGTGTGTGTTTGTGTGCGCTGCAGCAGCTTCTAGGCGAGAAGGAGAGAGCGATAGATTCCCGACTCGCGACTTTTGGAGCGTCCCGAGAGCAAGCGAGAGAGCGAGAGCCATGGACGGCGTTTGGATGTTTTTGGGGAACAAAGGCGTCAAGAGCTAAAATGATTTGCCACAGCCAACGTGATATATTTCGGATACGCAGCCAAAGCCAAGCCATCCAAAACCAATTCCAATTTAAGTCCAGTGTGTCGCCGTGTGTATGTGTATGTCTCGACAAAAAGCCGTGGAAAAAGACGCACGCACACAAGCACACAGCAGCAGACAAAGCATCGTTTTGGGAGTGCGAGCGAGAGGCAAGAGCGCCTTAGTGAATAATTCATTTAAGGTAAATGTTTACAACAATCGAAATAAGTGCAAAAAAAAAGCAATCAAGAAGTGTATAAACACATCAGAGTGTGTGTGAATGTGTTGCCGTGTGTGTGTGTGTAACAGGCGCCGCCATTTTTCGTTCCCATGTAACAAGCGCGTAGGGTTGACAAAGCGTTGGCAACTGAAAATAAAAATAAAAGGAAAATATAACCCTTAAATTCTGAAATCTTTAAAATATCCCGCAAATGCCAAGTAAGCCCTAAAGCTTTTTTGAAATCGCCCCCTACCCACTAATTAATTTAATTTGCAAACCTTTTTTCACTCGGCAACCCTTTTTCTGCCATTCTCACTGCGCATATGCTGCTCTCTCGCTCTGGCCTGCGTGCGTGTGTGTGTGCGTTTGTAAACAGCTGAGAGAGCAATTTGCAATCGAAATTTTATTTCCATTCAGAACAATTCGGCCAGCAACAAATATTAATTTCCAGTCATGTTTCCCAGCACCACCCACCGCCCATTTGTGTTTATGTTAGTTTTATGATTTGAATATTTTCGCCGACTGTTGTTAGTAAAAAAAAAAAAGAGTTATTATGGCCGCGCTGCCATAAAAAATATGCAAAATTGCAAATTAATGTTTGCTGCTCATGAAAATCGATAATCAATTATTGTTGTGTTTGTTTTTTGTTCACCAACATACGCGCACAAAACTATGTTTAATACCGTTCGCTACAAGTGTGAGTGCAAATACCTATACCTTTTCCAGGATTACCGTATTGTCTTTGTTTTTTTGTCGTCGATCGATACGGCTTTTTTTTTGTTTTTTACATGTGCTTGTCAAGTTAATTGATTTTTTTTTTCGCACGTGTGTGTGTGTGTGCTTGAAGGGCCTGGAACGAGTGTGAGCGAGAGGGCTGTCTGTCGACGACCTCACTAACACTACCCCTCTCTATCTCTCTCCCTTGCGAAGCCGTATGAGTAAAAATAAAATTACGGCCATAAATTTTAGCACAACAAGATAAGTTGAATAAATACAGCAAAAATTAGTGATAAAACAGCTGTTTCTGCAGATTAACAATATCTGTATAACTATCCTTTGTCGCGAAAGAGGGACAGAGAGGGAGTGTTTGTGTGTGCAAATACTATTGCACTTGTCCTAGTCCTGGAACACATATTGCCATCTTGCTCTGAACCATGTAACCCAAGAACGGAAGCGTTGCCAGATAGAATCTTAGTTTGCGGTTCTCTACGATTTAAATTCAAAAACAGCTGCTAATTCACCGGGATTTCGATTTTTGTTTAGTTATTTTGATTCTAAGGCAGTAAGAATTGAAAAATTGTGTATTTTAATACAAGATATTAAAAAAAAAAACATTGATGATATATGATTTTTCGTTAGCACTTTTCACTTATTTTCGTGCATTAATGGTCTTTCATCCTTGCAGACTGTCCTGCAGAATGGTCGTCGGCTCGAATCACACGCGGCGCGGTGAAACTGGCAGCAGATTTACAAATAGCAGCAGCTCCAGTGGCTCAAACGGTGGCTCCACCGCTTCGGCCAGCAGCACCACCAGCGCAACGTCTTCACTAGCCACCAATTCCACGACGACGACGACGACGGCGGCGGCGGCAGCTCTGTTGTCGTCCATGTCCCACAAGCACCATGGCCAGCCGCCATCCGCACCGCCGTCTGCGCACCACCAGGCGAATCAGCAGCAGCACCACCACCCACATGCCCACTTTCAGCAGGCGAGTCAGCAGAACATCCAGCACCACCATTCGCATCACTCCTCGAATGGCAGTGGCAATGGAGGAGGCGGAGGAGGAGGAACTGCAGGATCTGCAGGAACTGGATCGGTGGTCAGTGGACTCAATGGCTGCAACGGCAGTGCCGTTAGCCGCCTGTCCCAATCCACGGGCATGTCGCCGCGTGAACTCTCCGAGAACGATGACCTGGCCACATCGCTGATCCTTGATCCTCATCTAGGTTTCCAGACCCACAAGATGAACATACGCTTCCGCCCGCTGAAGGTGGACACGCAGCAGCTGAAGGCCATCGTGGATGACTTTATCCACACGCAGAACTATGATGTGGCCATTCAGCGCATCTATGATGGTCCCTGGATACCGCGTCATCTCAAGAACAAGAACAAGATCGCCACCAAGCGGCTTCACGATCATGTAAGTGATATCGTTGGTGCATAAATCCATGATTTTCTCATCATTTCGTATGTTAGGTTCCATATTTGGTTAGTGTGTTACCAGCATTACGTGTATACTAATATGAGCTTCTTTTCTCCCTTAACCTCTTGCAGATCGTGCGTTATCTGCGCGTTTTCGACAAGGACAGTGGCTTTGCGATCGAGGCCTGCTACAGATATTCACTGGAGGAGCAGCGCGGGGCCAAGATAAGTTCGACGAAACGGTGGTCAAAGAACGACAAGATCGAATGCCTGGTGGGCTGCATTGCTGAGCTGACAGAGGCCGAGGAGGCGGCCCTGTTACACTCGGGCAAAAATGACTTTTCGGTGATGTATAGCTGCCGCAAGAATTGCGCCCAATTGTGGCTGGGTCCGGCTGCCTACATAAATCACGATTGTCGGGCCAATTGCAAGTTTTTGGCCACCGGCAGGGACACCGCGTGTGTGAAGGTCCTGCGCGACATCGAAGTGGGTGAGGAGATAACCTGTTTCTATGGCGAGGACTTCTTTGGGGATTCCAATCGCTATTGCGAGTGCGAGACGTGCGAGCGACGCGGCACCGGCGCCTTTGCCGGCAAGGATGATGGCCTGATGCTGGGTCTCAGCATGGGACTCGGTTTGGCCACCAGCGGACCCGGCAACAATGGTGGCTATCGCCTGCGCGAGACGGACAATCGGATTAATCGCATCAAGAGCCGAGCCAACTCCACGAACAGCACGTCGAACAGTAATAGCAATACAAATGATTCCACTGGCACCAGCGAGAGCAGCAGCACGAATGGCGGATTAATGGTTTCCGGCGGAGCAGCAGCAATTGGAGGAGGAGGAGGAGGTGCAGCAGCAGCAGCAGGAGCAGCTGGAGCCACTGGAGTAGCAGTGCCTGTGGCAATGCAGCCATCAACTGGCGGCAAGGAGGCAACTGCAACTGCCGCTGTCTCCCTGCTCGAAAAGAAACTGCCCAACGTTGTGGTTTCCCCGCTGACCATGAAGGAGCTGCGCCAAAAGGGCATGACCAAGTACGATGCCGAGATGATAATGGCCAATGCCGCCTACCAGCAGCAGCACCATCATCAGCATCATTTCCATCACCATCATCATCATCATCACCATCACCACAATCATGGCCAGCACGCAAGCACTGGAGCCGAGGCCACGGCGGCTGTGCAGCAAATGGCAGCCATGCAGAAGCCAGGTGGCGGAGTCGGAGTCGCAGGCGTTGAAGGAGGAACAGGAACAGGACCTGGAGGAGGAGGAGGTGGTGGTGCTGGAGGCGCAACAGTGGGCGGCGGCGGCGGCGTGGCCGGCGGAGCGGGCTCCGAGGTCAATGGCGGTCGTTCCAGCAGTCTGCGCAAATCGATGCGTGTAAATAGCACCAGCAGTAGCATATCCACCGCCTCCACGGACGAGGTGGTGGCCCCGTCGGTGGTCGTGGCCAGCATTCCACTGTCCACCAAGGCGCCAGTGGTCCTTGTGCCTCGATGCAAGCCCGCCCAGTTGGCCATTGCCGCACTGCACCAGCGACAGCAACGCCAGCTGCGACGTAGCGAGCGCCAGAAGGAGAAGCACACGGACAGCGAGAGCAGCGACACCAGCAGCGAGCAGCAGAAGCGGGAGCAGAAGCACCAGCTGCAGCTACAGCAGCAGCAGCAGCAGCAGCAGGATCACCACCAGTTGCCGCCGAAAATGTTCATTCTAGCGGAGGAAGAACATCCGGAAAAGACGGAGGAGAAGCAACAAGAGCAGCAGCAGCAGCAGCAGGAGAAGCGTGTGACGCGTAATAGTGCGGGAAGAGGAGGATTGGTAGCCGGATTAGCCACTGCCCAAAACAATAACATTGCAACCACAACAAATAGCAGCAGCAGCAGCAACAAAGCAACAACGATTACAAATTGTAATAATCATAATAGTAATAATAACAGTAGAATTAATCATAATTCTAATCTTAGCGGTAGACTTAGTGTTAAATCGAAGAAGCCAGCACCAAGTGAGGCCTCGTCCACACCCTCATCCACATCCACATCCACATCCTCAGAAAATCATCAGCAGCAGCAACAGCAACAGCAGCAGCAGCAGGCAAAGCGTCGCAGTCGCAGCCCGAGTCCCGCCTACAAGAAGAACCTTTTGGCCAGCTTCGATCCCGTTCCTCCCTCCAAGGAGCAGCAGCCAAGGAACGAAGAAGGAGTTACCAATCATCCGCCGGTCAAAAAACGGAGTCGAAGGGCAGCTGCTTTGGCAGCGGCACAGAGTATACATTGCGAAGCACTGGGCGGCTTCTCATCGGGCTCCACTGGTGGCCAGCAGCGGAAGAGAACCCAGCCGCTGGAAGCTGCTGCCACCTCATCAACCTCCTCATCCTCCTCCGCCGCCGCTGCCCCCAGCAACATTGGCAATGTGGAACCCCTGCTAAAGACGCCAGAGCGCAGGCTGAAGCTAACGTTGCGCATGAAGCGTTCACCGATCCTGGACGAAGTTATTGAGCTGGGGACGAGCCTGAGCAACGGCGGAGCTGGCCGAAGTGCAGCGGCATCTTCGCATCGCGGCGGCCGAGGAGACGGATCGGATAGAGCTGCGCTAAATCTAACTGGCAGCAGCAGTTCCAATGGCATTGAGTATGAGATCCTGCGCATGGAGGGCATTTCCGAGCATGGCAACGATGACGACGACGACGACGGCGACGATGAGGAGGAGGAGCACGAGCAGCAGCAGCAGCAGCAAGTGAACGCAAAGGATGAAGACGAGGAGCCAGCGGCCGAGGAAGAGGACGAGCCGCCGCCAAAGGAGGAGCAGCAACTGCCCACCAAGAAGCAGAGGAAGAAACAGCGCAGTCGCAGCAGGAGCAGCCAACGCAGATCGCCAGCGCCGAGCAGTAGCAGTGTGTACGGCACTCCGCAGAAGAAGCGACTGCGTCTGATCTTTGGCAACGAATCGCACACCATAGACATTCCACCAGCAGCAGGAGAGGGAGGAGCGGGCAGCGGCACGGATGAGCTAAACAGCAGTGGCGGCGGCAACGGCGGCGGCGATGACTCCTTCAATGCCTCGTACGCCAGCAGCACTAGTTTGACGGTCAACACCTCATCCAGCAGCACCAGTTCATCGGGCGGAGTGGGCGAGGGAGAGGGAGGAGCCACCTCATCCTCGGCCGAGGCCGTGGACTCCTCCACCGTGGGCTGCCCACCCATTGCTGCCCAATCGCCGTCATCCACCACCAACAACAGCAGCAGCTCCTTTCAATCGGCCTGCACATCGACAACCAGCAGCAATAGCTATTTTCCCAATGGCAAGCAGCGTGCTGCTGGCGAGGATTCCTATGCGATGCACTACTATCAGCTGGGCAAATTCGCTGGCACCTCGAGTCCCGGCCAGGGACAGGCCATTGTCAGCAGCAGCAGTGGATCGGGAGCGGTAGCAGTAGGAGGAGGAGGAGGAGGAACTGGGACAGGGGCTGGATTCCTGAGCATGCCAAAGCACACTTTTGGCACCTGCGCCCTCCTGGCGCCCACCAGTTTTGCCAATCTGCAAAATGCGACGCAGATTGGCCAGCAAAAGTCCAGCGGTGGCGACGGTGGCGGAATGGTGGCCACATCCACATCGGCAGGCCCATCCATTGCCTTGCATCATCATCATAACAGCCATCATGGCCAGAAATAACCAACGACTGATCTCCAAGCAAATTGACTAAGCACAGCTGCCATTGCCAAGAGAAGAAGAGGAACAGGACGATGAAGTAGAAGGAGGAGTAGAAGAAGCCAGGACAAGGATTTGGAGAAGGAGGAGAAGGAGCACCAGGACCACCAGGACCAGGTGAAGGAAATGGAGGAGGAGGAGGGCAGGAAGGGATTGCTGCGCTGCTGGCGTCATTGCCTCTGCTGTTGCTGCTGAGCCTGTGAAACCGAAACTGAAACAGAAACCTCAATCTAAACCTAAACCCTGTAGAAACCTTAGTTTTAGATCTTAGTCCAAGTAGATCAGATCCTTGATATATCCTTGGTTTTTCATTCATATATATGTATATTCAGGAAGCAAAAAACAGGCTGACAAATTTGTTAAATCGAATCCGGATATATATACCTGATTATAACTTATATACATTATAACTTGTTTTTCTTTTTTTTTTTTGCTTTCTTTTCTATTTCTCTCTTTTTTCTCTTTGTGATTACTCCCCATTTCTCTGAATCCTTTGTGTCCAATTTTTTTTTTCTGTGCGTTGCATGTTGCGTGTGCGTGTGTGTGTGTGTGTGTGTGTGTTTGGTGTGCTTTTCTTTTTGCAGATGGAATTTTAAAGCTTAAAAGTAGGAAAAGGTCGGAGGAAAATGCAAATACAACGTGTTGCGAGTCCGTCAGCAACAAGAGGAGCAACTGCAACAGGAACAACAGCAGCAACATCTTCGGCAGTAGCAACAGTAGCAGCAGTAGCAGCAGCAACAGCAGCAACATCTTCGGCAGCAGCAGCAACAGTAGTCACACCAGCAGCAATTTGATAGTTAAAAAGCTAAGAGTAGAGTTAAATCGCATACAAATCATGTACAGTTGAGAAATAACCAAACAGGACGAGCACATCGCAGCCCGGGAGCCGTTTAAACATTGAGGATGGATTAAAAACAACAACAACAAACAAAAAAAAAAAACAATATTCTAAATGCAATGCACACAGACACAACAACGCAATTAGCAGCGGTTTTAGACGCCTTACAACCTAACGTTAACTTTATATAAAAACAAAAAAAATACAAAAACAAATACCTTATATTTACAAGAACGAAACCAACCAATAAATAAATATTTAAAGGATACTTTAGAAAATCCCTCAAAAGCCAACAAACAAAACAATAGTGCAGCAGCAGCAGCAACAAAAACCAGAACAGCAATATATAAACAACTCAATTAAGTAATTAAATATATATATATATATATATATATACAACAAATTTAATTATAATAACAAACTGAAAAAGAAGAAAAGGGAAAAAGGCGAAAAAAGCGAAACTTAGCAACAAAAATAAACTTGTATATATAAAACATAAAACGGAGAATAAAATTACAAATGCCAGCGAAAGCGAAAATGATAAAACCGAACATACAAATATAAGTCTGCTAAAAACAAAATCGATAAAACTGGTGATTCAAGTGATTCCAGCGAGCTGGATTTTAAGTACACTTGGTTTTTAAATATTTTATTTAAATCATATTAGATCAGATCACACACACACACACAGGCATACCACCCATCATTTTATAAACGCTCATGCTACATTTTATCCATATTTTTTGCATTGTTTATGTTGTTGTTCTCTTTAGAGTTTAGTTTTTAAAACCAGGCAGATGAAAAACTAAAATCTAAACCATCACAACCACACACTCACACATGAAATGTTTTTGGCCCACACACACACACCGATTCGATTATGTTTTTATTACCTATAGTAATAAATATGAATATGATTTTTTAACGATACGATTATTTTTTGTTTACCTATAAGTTTAGTTGCTAGCATATGTAATTAAATCTTAATCATATTCGATATATATTATATACTTTATTCATATGTGTAACTACTGTGTATTATTTTGTAAGCCACCAACAACAATTTACAGCAGCCGCGGCCGCAAAACATTCATAATAAACTAAAAAGAACATTTAGTTTTTACAAATGCATGGTTTTTTCTTCCTATCGACTATTGTTTTTTGTTTTTATTTTTTTTTTCATTTCCACGTAATAATTGCCATATGAGCACGTTGAACAAAGGATTTCTGTTTTTGTCTCTTTCACATAAATATATTTTAAACAAAGTCCTGGTGAAAAAACAAATTTTCTTTTGTCTTCTGCCTTATTTAAACTTCCTTTGAAATCATTTCTTTTGGGGAACAATTTGATTACCATTTTTGAATATTGTTAAAGCTGATTCTTTTGGAAATTTCCTAAAAAAGCCAAAGATTTCCCTTTGTTCTAAAAATACTCTTTTTTAGAAATGAAAAAACGGATATTCTCCGCATTTCCTTATTCCTTTTTTTAATGAAATTGGTTAGAAGCCAGTTGTCATTTACTGCAAGTTATGGTCGTTGTGTTGTTCTCCATCTTCTACAGCTTTTATTTTTAGCGTTACAAAAATTGTTGTTTGTCGGGGAAAGCCAGCGGTACTGATAACTCCAATGCTTGGAGGTTGCCAATCCTCACAGACCGCCCAACACATTCGCTTAAGATCTAAGAAGGTTTTACATAGCTTTAAATGTCCGCAGGGAGCAGGGGATGATGCTATTTCTATGATTCTGTGCGATCAGAGGGATTCTTAGTGCTGCTCCAGCTGGTTTTAGTGGCCGTACTTCTGGAAGTCCCACTCGCGGTTGTCCAGCGGACAGACCTGTCGGGTTTTCAGCCACCGCGAGATGCAGTGGAAGTGGAAGGCGTGGTTGCAGACGCCCCAGGCCACGGTGCACTCCTCGCTGGTTGCGGATGCCTGATTCGCCTGGCACTCGATGCACAGGTCCATGATGTGGTTGCGGCAAATGGCGCAATTGTCCACCACGATGTCTGCGGCAATTGGATGCGAATGGGAAAATGGTAAGTCCCCTATCCATAGTTGTCTATTCTATTGTATTACTTACCCCAAGCCCACAAAGCCACGGCATTCCACTGTTGTTTTATTTTTTTTTTTGTTTTTGTTAGTGAGGGGAAAAAATAGTAAATCATTTTACAATGGCAATGAGCAAACCTTTTTTTTGCTGACCACACTTACCTTTTTCACCTCGAAACGCTTCTTTTCGCCCTTGCTGCTGCTCGAAGGCACCTCGAATTCTTCCTCGTCCACCTCCATCGCGTCTGGATTTATGTGATTTGGTCCTGGCGAAAATTAAACTATGCTATCTGCAAGTTATTGCAATTAATTCGCGTTTTTTTTTTGCTGGAAAACCTATCGACTCGGCAATGGTGTCGGTGTGGCCGTAGGCAGTCGGTGCCTCTTATTCTATCGATATATTTATCGATACTTAGTAGTACGTAGTACAACAAAATATAAAAAAACACTTTAATTCATTGTAAAAATGTTATGATTGGAATTCGAAAAAAAATATACTAAATATTATCAGAATTTGAAAGAACTTGAAAGAAATTTCAAAATGTCTTCAATGTTTTACCAAAACTCAACGAATTGATAATATCGATGATGAAATCGATATTTTCGCAGCTCTAGCATTGCTTATTGTCCACCTCTAGAAAAGATTAAAAAGGCGCTAAAATTTGCTTGCCAATTTGCCAAGAAAAACACAAAGTACGTACAATTTGTAATCTAAATAATGGTAAAATAATAAATAGTAGTAACTAAATTACAGATGACAGAGGAAACGGACCATGTGGAACGTCGTTTTTGCGGTATATCGATAAACCACAAACTGCGCAGCCCACACACAAAAATTACCAATCCGTATTTGTTCAAATTCGCCAAAAAAATCAACCCCGGGATTCTGGAAGATGCTCCATTATGCCTCAGTTGCTATAAAAATCTGGTGAACTTGTATAATACGAAGAACAATAATGCCAAAAAGCACCAAGAGCGAAGGATGGCGGAGAGTGTTACGGATGCGAGTGGCAGTCAAAGTTCCCAGGGGACCACGACCTTCTTCTCCAGGGTACTAACTACAAATAATAATAATAAAAGTTCCGCCGATGGATCACTGAATGCAATAAGAAGTGCACCACTGCCCACCGAAAACAGGAACTCCTCTGTTCGAAATGCAGCAGTTCCGCAGTCCACATCACAATACATAAACGACGACGACGATCCCAATTCCAATTTAAGTATGAACGCAATAAACGGCACACGATTGCCCCACATTCAGCCCATTCCGAGAAGACGACCCACGACGATCCTCAATAAGGAATCTATGGACATTTATCTACAAGGCACCACTGGAGGGTAGCTGGATAGTAATAGTAGTTATCATTTAAGTTTCTGACTAATTAAATACCTCATTTTTTTTATTTTTTGAATGCGATTTTGTTTAACTTTAAATTTATATATTAATATTTATTAGATTTTAACTTTAAAAGCCTTCACAAGGATGCCATTTTGACTATCTTTAAATAAATTAAATATACTTAAGGAAAAGGAAACACCGGAGAATAGCTGAATACGTATACTAGTAATATCTCTTAAATTAAAAGTTTTAATCAATTGAATATTTGACATATTTGTATGACAATATTAAAAATGTTGAATCGTTGTAATAAAGGAAAGCATTTGTTCTAACATACTTTTTAAAGCTTTTACTAGGAAAACATTTGGAAAATGTATTTATTTATTTTTGCTTTTGACCACCCCTTATGTAAAGATTCCACTTTTCCAATTATAAATCTGTTTTTGTTTAAAAAAATGCCTTTTATTTTTATGCACATACAGTTTTCAAATTTTATTAATACGTATCTAATAAATGCAAAAGTTTTTCCTTAATCTATAATATCCATAGTAATTGGCCAATTAGAATGTTCACTTTTGGATAGACGACGACAAAATTGCCTATTTAATAGGAGCAAATATGTTACATTACAAATTTTATGGATGTTTTTTTATAGAACTAAGATTCCTTATAGAATGGTCATCAAACCGAGCTGATTTGCGAGTATTAAAATCGTGGAGTGAGTGCCTTAATACGATACAAATATTAAAATGAAACATTTATTTTCTTCAGACACATTTTTATATTTTTTCCACTCAATAAATTAGATTATTCAAGTTCAGGACTCTGGTTTTGGCCTTTTTCTTCTGGTTGCTCTTGGGCTTTGGCCGCCTTTCCTGCTAGGAGGGCCCACCCGTTTTGTGTCCGCTCCCCTTTTCCCGCTTCACCACCGGCAGTCGCGTCCAGATATATCCGCCCGATCTCTGCGCGGTATACTCGTCCACATCCGGCAGGGGAAATGGTGTGCTCCGATCGAAGTAGTAATTGCTGGGCGCGTGCATCACGAACTCCAGATAGGAGAGCTTTCTGGATAGCTCCTCATCGGGTCCTGCGGAATAAGAATACGGATTAATAAGCTTAGGATAACTAAGGTTACAAATGAAGAGTGTATATCAAACTGTGTTTTAAAATAAAGTATAAATATTAGACTTGTAGGGCAAAACCAATTGCTAAAGGCATTTTCCTTTAGTGGAACACTATATACAAACCAATTAGGTAGGTGGCCGGATCGAATCCCTCCTGGGGATCCGGGCTATCCTGCGTTGGAATCAGCCAGGTGAGGAAGGCGGACTTCTCGCAATAGGCGTCCACGAGCAGTCCGCGTATTTGGGCATAGAACAGATTCTGATCCTCATCCACAATGCTGACGATGTCCCCGATTTGCATGTAGCTGCCTTTGTAGAACAAACTCTCCACATATTTGGTGCTGGCCTGCACCTTTGGCGTCTTCTGCGCTGGCCTCTTGAACAGCGAGCGACGATTCCGGGCTCCGGTGATTCCGCCCGGACCAGCTGGCCCGGATTTGCCATGTTTGTTGGTGTTGCTGGGATGGGCGCCGGCACTGGCGAGATGTGTGGAGCTACCGGTGGAACCATTCGGCCCGTTGTTGTGGCCATTCGACTGGCTATTGCTGCCCCCGGGATTTCCCTTGCCCGTTTGCTTGGCCTTGAAGCGTGTGCTCTTCCGCAGACGCTTCATAATGGTTGGCGTTCGGTTGGTGGTGGTCACCTGGCTGCCCCCCTGACTGCCATTCAGGCTGCTGCGAGTAATCTTGCCCGCCGGACGCTGCTGGATGGGATTTGGCGGTGCCTCCGGCGAACTGGGTGCGATTTCCTCTTGGATTTGTGTTGATGGTAGCTTTAATGGCTTGTCCTCCTCTTCGATTTTAATGGTCGCCGACACCGGTGGACTGGGCGGTTGGATGGGCAATGGTTCTACTGGCTTCTGCTCCTGATCCGCCTCCTGTTCCGGCTCCTGCTCATTTTTCACCTCTGGTGGCTTCGGTTTTGGCTGCTTCGGCTGCTCCAGTTCGTCCACCGTGGGCATCCGCTCGTCGGTGGTCAGATCATTGTCTATGTCCATGTCCGTGTCCGTGGACTCCTTTGGCTTTTCGCGGGAGCAGGGGGAAGCGAAAGGATTTGGGGGATGGGCCACAGGATCAACTGGGTGGCCCTCGTCAGCGGAAGACTCCTTGTTCGCGGACTCCTGGGCATCGGAATCGGCGCACTGGCTACTCTCGCCAGCCATTTGGTCGGGATCGGTGGACATGGCAAATCCTTATCCGTCAGCCGATCGGGAAGCCTTTATTCAGATTTTAAGCGTTTTTTAAATAATATGAAATTTTAGCTAGAGATGGCCCGTTCGTTGGCGATGGTACGTTGATTAGAGATGGACCTTTATTTTTGTATACAGTATTAATTGTTTGTACCATTACCCTATTGTAATTTCCTTGTATTATATACAGTATCAATTGTTTGTACTATTACCCTATTGTAATTTCTTTTTTTTTTTTTTGTTTGACTGCAACTCATTTAGTGGAAGGAAAATTGACAAAATTAGTATATTAATGTTTTGAGTCTATATTTATATTGATATCGCAACTATACACTTTTCCGAATTTATTGATACATAAGGAAATATTATAGCCCCACTTCACAGAGATCCATTCACCTTCCAAAAATGTCCCAGTTAGTCCGTCGTTAATATTTGTCGGACTTTGACGGACTAATTTATGCGATAGTTAGCCGATTTTTGAAGAAAGTTAAACTCCTATATCCACCATCCGATTTCAGCTGATCTGAACAGCTGTGGCTCATGAAAACATAAACAAAGGTGGTTGACCTGTTGACTATGTTTACGTTCTGTTTCTTATTTATTTTTTCTATCTATTATTTATTCTATTTATGTTTTTTTGACAGTTTTAAAATTGAAAATCTAAAAATGTTGTAATAAAATAGGCTGAGATAAATTTGACATTGTTCGAGACCAAGTGACATATCGGCCAGCGCGTGTCAATGAAGTCAGTCACGCGCACATCTCTATAATTTATATCATTTTGTATTAGAATCGGGTTCGGATCGTGTAAAATGGATTTCGGGGCGCTGCTGCACTACGCGAAGAAGAAGAACGATGCGGCCACCAAGGACGAGGTGGGTATCCTGGTGAACAGGTGTCCCGCAAGTGGGCGAACGCATGGAACCGCCAGCATATGCGTTTGCATGCGCTTTCGTTCACTGACCCCAAAAAACCAGATTGAATTTCTCCACAAGATCAGCAGAAGATTCCAACTACATCTTGTTTGCCCTTTTAGCGCCCCGGACAGGGCAAATACTACAGCACCAAGTATGCGCCACCCAAAAAGGAGTCCAAGGAGTCCAAGCAGCTGTCCAACAACATCCAAAAGTTCCTACGCAAAAAGGAGGCAGAGGAGGCAGAACGGAAGCGTGAGGAGCGCCAGAAACTCAACGAGCTGATGGCCAAACGTGATGAGAAGTCCAAGAATAAGATCCGCAAAATGCTCAAGGTGACCAAGTCGGCGAACAAGTCCGTGCTGGAAGATGCCAAGCAATGCGAAGGAGCAGCCAATGGCCACGAGGCGGACGAGGGTCAGGGCGATGACTACGGCTATGTGTCCAACGAGGCGAACGCCTTCTACGAGAAGTACATTGAGAAGGTGCGCGATGTGCAGGAGGACAAGGGATTTGCTCCGAGCAGGCCGCAATCCCTGCGCGATCTTTCCGGCACCAAGGAGCGCGTCAAGGCGGCCATTACCCGGGAAAGGGAGGAGGCCAAGAGTCACACCCGCCAGAGGAGCAGCACCACCAGTAGCAGCAGTACGCCCTCCTCCTCGTCCAGCGCCTCCAAGTCGAGGGAAGCCCATGTGGCCCGTTCCTATAGCACGTCCAGAAGCCTCTACGATCCGGAGGCCGAGAAGCGCGAGGAGGAGCGCAAGAAGCGGCAGGAGGAGGAGCAGCGCCGGGCCAAAATGAAGCGACCTGCCCAGCCGCCACCCATGGACTTCCAGGCACTCCTCCGCTTGGCCGAGAAGAAGCAGCACGAACCGGTGGTCTTTGAGCCCGAGAAGAAGAAAGAACCGGAGCGCCTGCTCTCCGCCCGGGAGAAACGCGAAATGGAGGAGCGCCAGCGGCAGAAGGAGCAGCGCGCCCATCGCGACAAGATGCGGGAAAGCGACGGCAAGGAGGCTTCAGCATCCAAAGCATCCACCACCAATCGCATGGAGCCCAATGGACGCATACCCAAGCTCAACCAATCCAGGCCAGCGAATCCATCAAGTGAAAGCTTCAAAAAGCCAGCTACACCGCCAGCAAAGACCATCTCAAGCTCCTCCGGCTCCTCTGGCACCTCTGGCTCCTCCTCCAGTTCCAATGCCCATTCCTCAACTAGCCGTAGTCATGCCTCAAGTATAAAGCCCGCCAGTAAGACAGCTCCCACGGTGGCCAAGCCAGGATCAACTACAGCGGCGGGGAAACCCAGCTCCAGTTCTGGTAGGGATGCCCCCTCCAAGAATCCCTATGCGGCGGCCATCAAAAACGGAGCCGTGCGGGAGTTCCCGCCCCGGGATCGGCCTGCAATCCCCCCGTCCAGGGATCGTTCCGCTCCTGCGGCTAGAGATCGCCCACCTCCTTCGCCGGCCATGGGCAAAACGCGACAGTTTCCGCCAGCGGATGTCCAGAGATCATCATCATCGGGCGGCAGGCAATTCCCGCCGGCCGATGTCAAGAGGCGGAAACCCCAAGAACAGCCAGGCAATAAAAGTAAGTAAAGGGGTAACACTTCGAAATTGTAACTTAGATCTTAAATTGCAAACCCTTGTAGGACGCATTTACGACGACGACGACGAGGATGAGTACGATTCCGAGTTGGATGACTTCATTGACGATGGCGACTGCGAGGAGGACATATCCTCGCACATCCGCGACATCTTTGGCTATGATAAGCGGCGGTATCGAGGCATGGACGACGATGATCGGGGGATGGAGTCCAGTTTTGCGCAGATGCAGCGGGAGGAGTTCATCAGCAAGAAGCTGGGTGAGTTTTGTGACCCTAGAAGTAGAAGCCCGCATCCCGAAAACCAAGCTAATTCCTGGATTCCACGCAGGTCTGCAAGAGGATCTGGAGGACATGCGCATGGAGGCTGCGCACAAGAAACAGAAAATGGCCAAAAAACGAAGCAAACGCATCGACGATGACGACGATGACTAATCTCAAATATCCGTAATGCAAGCTTGAACGGGGGCATTCAATCCCATTGTGTTGTTGTATATGGAGGATGTTTTCCGGAGTTCAAGTTCAAGCGATGCTGAATCCAGGAGCTGTGCCTATTAAGTTAATCAATCGGCCAGTTATTGTTTAACTAATTAGTTTAGTAAATGCATACCCAACAGACACAAAAAAAAAACACACACACATAGTAGGTAGGTGCGCATATATATATATATATATATATATATATACATATATATATATATAGATAATCGTCTATTTTTGAAATCAAAAACACGCAACTTTAAAACTAACTTCGGCTTGCCGATAGCTATTTAACAATAATACCCTCGAAAATGCAATACATATATTTCACTTTCGGTTTTCCGTCTGAAGATTTCAGAATTCAAATCGATTTTAAACCAGAAGTTTTCATTTGAAATAAGAAAAGAAATCGAATTCCTATTCCCAATACCTGAAGTTTTCGCTTTAAATAAGAATGTAAATCGAATTCCATGATTTGTTGAGTGCTTTAATGACCCTTTGGCTTTAAAACCTTCCAAAATTAAAGTGTGTTGTTGCCTTGTAGGGGGTATTTTTCCGCGAAATTTGTATTTCTTAAATTTATAAACCTTTTTGCATACACTGGTCTGGTGTTTTCTTCTATTTTTGGCTTTACACCAATGCAAAGTACTTTAGATAGGCCCAAATAAATATTTATAGTACCAATCCAAGACCTGTCTGATGTTTATAATTTGGAATTACTAAACCGGAAACTGAGTCATCCATGGCGATATCGTTTGATTGGTTGCTTAATTAACCTATTTTAATTGAATTTAAATACATTTTTACACCTGATTTTGTTTATTTTTTTTTAATGATACAGATCTCTTCTCAGGGACTGTATGGATTGATATTGTATTATGTTAATGAAAATTGTGTTAATGTAATTTGTTATATAAACTTAAGTTTATAAACCATAAAACAAATATTATTCTCATTTAATTTTGTTATTTTTCGTTTCTCTGAAATTTCTTAAAACAAAAATCATTTTCTCAAATGAATTAATAAAAGACAAAACAAATTTCAATGTACCATATTGCATTATGTTAATGAGAATTGTGTTAAATAAATTGGTTAATTTAGTTGAATTTTTTTGAATGCATAAACCGTATGTTTCTCTTTGCAATTAATTCGTTCCATCATTTGATTCCTCCGAAATTTCTTTAAATAATACATTTTAATGATTTAAAACACAAACGATTTACTAATGAATTCATATAGTATAGAACGAACTTCAGTGGCTTATAATCGAACAAAAGGCTCCACAAAAAAGTTTCCCAAGTCGTGGGTTTCCAGGGCTTGGATGAGATGAGCACCCCGGCGCCGTATCTAATCCAATCGATCTGGCTCCACGACCACAGCGCTTCCCACTCTTCTCCGATCGCAGACGGGATGCGGTTCGCTGCCCATCATCCCGATGGCCGTCTGGGCGGAGTAGGCCTTGTCGTCCTCCAGGAAATTGATGCTGTGACCGATGGCATGCAGATAGGCAACCGTATGCCGTGGCACATCCGGTTCCATGTCGATTTGCATGGGCGCCAGTTGGTGATGCAACCGGCCGGAATTCACCGCCTTCTCAATGGGCTCGTGGAGCATAAAGTACCGTAGAATGGTCTGCGCCACCGAGGTGGTGATCTTGGAGCCCCCAGCTCCACCCACAATCAGCTTGACATTATCATGGGCATCCAAAACGATGCTGGGACAAGTGGATGACATGGGCCGTTTGCCCGGCTTGATGAAGTTCGCCGGACTGGCGGGAATGCCATAGGTATTTATCTTACCGGGCGTACTGAAGTCATCCATCTCGTCGTTCAGGATGAAACCTGTCTGGCGGGATCGCACCTTGGCCCCCAAATGACTGTTGATTGTGCTCGTCACCGAAATGGCATCCCCGTTCGGCGCCAGAACGGAAATGTGCGCTGTTCCGTGATCCTCTTCGTTGGCAAAGTTGGCCCCATAGTAGGCATAATCCTGGAACGTCCGGTCGTCCAGGATCAGCTCACGGATCTCCGCCGCGAAGGCCGGATCGATGAGGTTCTCGTAGACCTCCTGCACATTCGCCTCGAAGTGAATGTCGCCCAAATTGGTGCGATGGCCGTAGGCGTGCTTGAAGGTTTCGATCAGTCGCTGCCAGTACTTGTCCGTATTGCTCGTGTACAGCGGCTCCATCACGTTCAGGATGAAGGTTAGCACGGCTCCACTGGTGGGCAGTGGCGAGGTGAACAGCTTGTAACCACCATTGAAGCGGGCGACCAGCGGCAGCTCCCAGCGAACACTGCAAATGTAGAGTTTTAAAATGAATGTCGATCGACAGATAGGTTTCATTCTGAAATCTAACAAATAATTGGAAAGGTCTTCCTTATATAATATAATGTAAAAATTTTCAAAAGAACATGAACTTTAAATTATTATTTATTATGCTATATTTTGTATAACAAAAACAATGTGTAATTTAAGATTTCTTAGCGAACACTGCGAATGTATGGTTTAAAAATGAGTCACGCTGATATCTTATAACAATTGTTAGTGTTATGGAAAGGTCTACCCTTTAAGTTTTGGATAAAACATATAATTTCATGTAAACGAAGAGTTTTGAAATAACCATGGACTTTAAAATGTAATCTTTTGAGTGTGGTAATCGAATATTAATTGATTTTAAAGACCTTTAGTGACCTAAGCTTTAATAGGATAAATTGTAATTAAAGGTTTTTGAGCAAACACTGAAGTAGTCCTTCAAAATCGTATCTTTTATGTAAGAAAGTAGTTTACTCATAGTTTGGCAGATCTGGCTTGAAGGACCATATGTACAATTCATAGGGCTTAGGCCCGCTATACTCACTCGTATTTCTGCAGATCCTCCTCGGTAATGATGCCGCCCATTGCCTGGATGTCCTCGACCAGTTTCCTGCCCACCCTGCCGCCGCCATAGATGACCTGAGCACCCTCATCGGCGATGATTTCCAGGGTTTCGGCCAAAGTGTGCCGGTACATGATTTCGCCCTGCTTGTAGACCGCATCCGTTTTCGGATTTATGAAGATCTCGGCCATAGAGGGCTCGCTCCTGATGCGCTGCTCCTCGCGCTGGAGGACTCCCGCCAGATATCTGGAGACCAGGATGCCGTGGCGGCAGAGATCGATGGTAGGCTGGAAGAGGGTCTTCCAGGGCAGCCGGCCGTACTTGTGGTGCAGCTTGGAGTAGCCATAAATTTCGCTGGGCACGGCGACGGACAAGGCGCCCGTGATGTCCTTGTCCACGAACATGTCCTGTGTGGCGGCGGCCGGAGCGGTTTCCCGGGCAATCAGGGTCTCCACAAAGGCCGTCTCCTTGGAGTAAATGGTGGCCACAAAACCACCGCCCACGCCCAAGCTGTGTGGCAGCATGACGCCCTCGCAGAGCATAGTGGCTATTGCGGCATCCGCCGCAGATCCGCCGATGTCTAGCATGGTGCCACCCACCTCGGCACAGCCCACCCCGTTGGAGGCCACGGCGCCCATGCGACGCGGCTCCTCCGCCTTGCCCCGCAGTCCGAAGACCAGGCCCAAGGTCACGCCCACGGCGGCCACCACCAGGATGATCCAGCAGACGGCATACTTCTTGCAGCACCTGGGGGAAAAAAAGAGTTACGGAGGGTATTAGTATCCCGTCTAGACTGACACATCCTTTTTTATCCTTTTTGGTAAGTGCGATCTTAGGGGGCGGGACACTTTCCATCTAATGGGTCACCGTACCCGATAAAAAGGTCACAGAAGGCGTCGAACAGCTCCCCATAAAACATGGTATATCGGTCTCTGCCGAATTCCAGACTCAGCTACCAAAGGGTGCTGCGATCGACTTTGGAATTTGTATGGTAATTGTATATATGTCAGGAACAGGTATTATAAAACATTTAAAAAAAAATACTATTTAATATATGATAAAGTAATGATTATTTTTTCATTTACAATATTTATGATCAAAAAAATACAAATCAAAAATAATGATTGAGTTTTATACTGCTACACATTTTTGTTACTTTAAAATAAAAATCATTCGTATTTGTCACTTTTTTTTTAAAGTGGTTAATAATTTTTTAACCAAGTACTTACGACATTTTGTGTGTGTATCCTTAAGACTACGAACTTAAATTAAATTGGAGCAAGTAAAAAATAATGTAGGCAAATACGCCGTCGGCGGAATTAATTAAATGGCCATTGGACGGCAACGGACGCCTTATATATCCATACAGTTATCTGCGTTTTAACTGACGATAAGACAAGAACCCATTTTGAAATCCATATCCAAATCCGTGCTACGTCAGAAATAGAAAGTTTGGGCTGACTAAGAGGCCGGCAAAAACCAAAGAACCGAAATCAGAACTAGCGCCTTAATTATATATATCGTATTAAGTAATCTGGCAGGTGGCGATAAGCCGATTTAAGGTCAATCTGGAATGTTATTTTTGAGCTAAAAATAGAGGGCCATACAGAAGAATTAATTAATATCAATAAGTAATAACAGGGCCAGATAAGAAAACAAGTCTGCTGGACTTTAACCTTGTACTTGACCAATAAATATGGCTTTAATATAAAAGCATTTTTCAATCAACTTTGTTTGGTTTACTTTTTAAATTGGCATTTAAAACAAAATAAATAACCGCCAACCGCCTTAGCGGAGACATATTTATCGATAATTAATTAGCCAAGGCATACTCCGCAATTAGAGATGGAAGAACAGCGATAATGCCCTGCCAAACATTCATGGCGAAAGCATCGATCTGTCCCCACCTCTAATCGTTTCGTTTTTTTTGTCAAATCGGCTGGGATCGGATCGGATATATGTGTATATATGTTATGTTTAATTTAATAAAAGTGAATCGTGGAAATAGGCATCGCTCAATGGAAATCGGGGCGGAAAATGAAACGTGAGTGGGCAAAGTAACACGTATTAAAAACCGAAAAACCAAAGCCGAGTTTTCACACACACCAGTGCAACGCGCTAACGCTGCACATATGCAAATGTGTTCGTGTGTTTGCCAAAGAGTGTATATATTTGTATGTGAACAAAAATATATGTAGATTTTTTCTAAGCGAAATCTAATTGGAATGGCAAACGGTACAAGATAGCATAAGGATAACTGTGCAAGTGTGTGTTGTTGTTTTAGAAAAAACATTTTTTTTGAGTGGAGTGTCTTTTATATTTAATTTTTTGAAGCTGCAACGCCCACTGATTTTGAGTCTCTAAAAAAAGAGAAGAAAATGAGGACAAACAAGTGGAAGGAGGAGAAGTGGGAGAGAAAAAGCACAAAAACTGACAACAACAATTTTTAAAGGAATCTCTTTCTTTTTCTCTCTCTGTGTGTGTGTCGCCCTTTGTGTGCGTTGGCAATGCTTTTGTTGTTTTGATAAAACCGAAAAACGAGAAAATATCAAAGAAAATTCATTGCGTCTGCGCCTCCAAAAACTAAAAAAAAAAAAAAAAATCGTGCAAAAACGAGAGACCAAAAAAAACAATTTTGGCCTTGACTAAAAGGCAAAAACTAAAAGAAAACAACAAAGTTGCAAGGCATCATCAAAACACACGCACACTCATGCAAACAAAATTTAAAAGGGCAACAGCACAACAACAAGAGCATCTGCAACTGGAAAAACAACAACAAAAAACGACAACAACCACAAATACAAGTGCATGTGCAACCGGTTATTTAACCGCTTGTTTTGAATTCAAAAACCAATTTGGAACAATTCCTATACCGCATCTTTTGAGTTGGAAGCCGAGTTGGAACATTGTATTTTGCTGCTTTCGTCGAATCTAATTGGAAAGGGCAATCTAAAGTTAATTTTTGACTTGCAACTTTGTCAGTTTATTTTAATTTATGTAGTTAATGCCTCTATTGTTCCTTACAAACTTTCTCCAGCTTCCTTGACTTTTCTTATTAACAAAACCAACATTTAATTTAACTTAATGTACTTATGTCCTTCCGAGGGTTAAAAAGTATTGCAATCGCAAAGAGATAAACATTACAAGATTTATTATGTAAACATTTCAACTGATAACGCTTTATAGCTACATATGTACGTAATGAGCAGGGGTTTTACAATAAAAAAAAGGTACTACTTAGGCAATTAAAAAATAATGACATACTGAATCATGCAATCTATTTATAAAATTAAAAAATAGTTTATATCTAACTCTCATCCGAATCTGTCAAATTGGAAATAAAACCAAAAATATTTCGTTGGCAATTTTTTAGCTTTATTAAAATTGTATTAAAAATGTACTTTTCTATCAGATGCTGGGGATATTCTTTTTGTTTTTTAAAAATTTGTTTAGTTGTTTATTAGCTATTGTTTCATGAAAACTGAGAACCAAGCCTTCGTGCTCAACTTTTTTTTATTTATTTTAATTTTTAAGCCTAGACGATATACCTATAATATATAGGTTCTAAACCTCTAGTTAGTGGTTACCAGCATCCCTGGAAGACAAAGGCCACTCGAAACGCACTCCTCAACGAGGTGCTCTTGTTGTTGTTGTTGTTTTTGGCTGTGTGGCTGCCCACACGCAAGGATGTTCAAGATTTCAAGTCTTCAACTGTGACGCACACGAGACAAAAACGAAAAAAAAAGAAGACATATACAGATACAGATACGAAGCTCACACACGTTCTTGCAGGCGGTGAAGGCGACAACGCACAACTGGTGCTCGTTGTTACATAAAAGGCAACCTCGCCCTCTCTTCGTCATCATCCCGAAGAATCATCATTAATATAACATCATCAACTGCATCTTTGCATCGTTGGAGTGAGGAATAAAAGTGTGAAAAGGCAAGAAATTCGATAGAGGAGCGCCTGAAGGAGGTGGACCACCTGAAGGAGGAGGAGGAGGAGGAGCACCCAAAGGAGGAGCTGCTGTCCACCATGAGCGTCTTCGACGATTTCCAGCGCCTGTGGATGCAGCGATTCCCGCAGAGCTCTCTATCCGACGCCTGGGAACAGGATGTGCGGGCCAGTCTCGAGCGGCACAAGCTGCGCATCCTGGAGCTGAGCAAGGAGCTCGAGCAGGAGACCCTGTACGTGGAGTATCTGGAGCGACTGCTGTCCGATGTGGATAAGTATCGCGCTTCTGGCGGGGATCCCACGGCACTTTTTGAGGCGGCCAGCGGAAGCAGTGGCTCCACCAACAACGGAAGCAGCAACACCAATGGAGCTCCACCAGGAGGAAGCACACCAAACGTGGATAAAGAGTTTGTGAGTATTTGTTGTTGTTTGTCTGGTCAAGTTAAGACATACATACCTTAAATTAAGACTACTTAATTGCATCATCAAAGGGAAATTTATATATTTAATCTCGTGTTCTTCTTTTTTAAATTAATAATAAAGAAGTTAACTATGGAACAAAATCTTTAATAAATTTACTATGCTTATCCTTCATAATTGCTCCATTTTATGGGTATTCTATTCAAATTAAAACTTCTTATTTTGATTATCATCTAAGTATTTTTGCATATTGTTTTATAAACATTCAGACATATTTATAAATATTTATATTCATAAGATTTTAATAATTTTGTTTTCTATATATATATATATATGATACAAATTTAAAATTCCTGGATGATGAAATTTCCATTACGTTGTTGGTTTATCTATATAGAAACTCCTTTTCGATCGGGAAGGGCTGGAGCATTACTACCAGGCGCTCAGCTTTATGAAGTGGGTTTCTTTCTTCTGCGTCGATTTCTTTTGCAAATGTCATTGCCTGCTTATCAGTATCAAGTGGAAAGAAGAGAAAATCGGAGGGCAGCGTAGCCAATGTACAAATTTATAGAGGGGAGCATGGAAACTTATCGATAGTGTAAAGTTATGGAACTAGTTCACATTCTTAACGAATTTTTTAGAAAATAAATACATTAAAATAGAGATGTGTTAAAAAAATAATAAAGATAAATATAAAAACATTTAGCTAAACATATGCATAAATTTGCACTTTTTAAAATAATTGCAAATATATTTGTTTTTATTAATACTTTTAAGAACTTAAATGTTAAAACACCTTCCAAGTTTAACGAAGATAATTTTACGTTAAAAATGGTTCAAATAGATTTTGACTTGAATTCAAAAATATTCCTAAGTTTTTAAAGTTTTGAAGCAATTCTAGTTCTACCTTTTAAGCTTGATATCGGAGTTATAAAGTGAAAGCTGGATCATATGCAACAGTTGCTATGCTGCGTCCCTACAGTACAGTCAAACTTCCGCAAGAGCAAACTCTTCCAGCAATAGTAAAAATGTACCTATTTTTTTCTTTTTTTAAATATTGCCTTGGAAGAAACGTTTGCTTATAATATATAAAGGAAGAGCATAAAGAGGATACGAATCCGGCCGTTTTTATTCGAAAAGCATTTTACAACTTATTAATATTCTTCCTGGCTTTTGGAGAAGTTCGGGCTATGGAAGTTGGACTGTTGGTGTGTGCATATGTCCATGGGCTATACCACTTATACCACTCGTTTTGATATCTCGCATCGCGTACCCTTATCTACCCACACCACCGGGTTTTTGTATTTTTTATACTGAACGCGAGTTTGTCAGCATGTGTGGGTATTATTTTCTTTAGGTTTTTCGCGCTGCTGCTGGCGTCGCTGCATATATTGTCATATATTGAGTCGCCAGTATAGTTTTGGGTGAATAACAGTGACGGGACAAACGGACGGAAACGGGTCGCCAATATAAATTTAACTCTAGAATAAAAGTATAAATTTTGATATATTCCCTCCCAATTGTGAGTTGTTTACAACAGAGAGCAGAAACGAGAAAACTGCCAGAACAAAAGCCCAATTAAACACCTGCAATACAAAAAAAAAAAGAAAAATAAAAAAAACCCGTAGGGCAAACAATAACAAAAACTTACGTAAAAATATTATTAATTTTTTTTTTCGCATTCGTAGAGCTCCGTCTTCCGTTTTCGCGCGAGTGTGTGTCTGTTAACGTGTTTTCGGTTGACTCAAGTTTCGTGGTCGCCTAGTCATCGTCACTAAATCGTCGTTTCTCCCTTTATTTTCTACCCCCGAGATTACATATAGGAGGGTACACTCCCTTGGAAATATTCTTTATTTTTTAAGCAAAAACAAAGAGAAAATAAGGAAAATAACACAACAAAGTGGCGCTGGTTAGGGAGCATGGCTTCCTTTAAAGAGAAATTCAAATTATGGTCCAGAGGGGTGCGTAATCGGTTAAGAACCTAAAACTCCAAACTTAAAACTCAACCCCCAAATACCATACATACAAAATATAAATAAATTCGTAATGGGAAAAAAAAACAACGAACATCCGAGAGGCGCAACAATTGTTGCTGTATTATCACAAGTCGAAATCAATAAAAACTTATCGCAAAATGTCATATAACAAAGCGCACACACATAGACACCATGTCTATATCTTGGGCCACCTATATCTATATACATTTATATATTTGTATATATATTCGTGTAGCCAAGAAATTAAGCAATAGCGGCTAAAAAAAATAGCGTTAAGGCAAAGCACTTGGGAAAAATACATACAAGCATACATAAGACAACAGTTAAGGTTAAAATAATAGCAGTGTCACTTTACAGAAAAACAAAAACAATGCCTTATGAATGAAATTATAATCCAGTATGATTAGTAATCCAAAGATAAGTGATAAGTGCTTAGATCTTATACAATAAATTAAAGGTTTATTGAGGTTTTACACAAATACAGTTTGGGAAAAAATAATATCATTAAATCTTGTTAATTAGCTGTTAAAAGATTAAAAGTCCAATGCGCTAAGTTTATTTTTTATCTTTTATCTTTATCATCTACTATATTGATATAAATTGTTCCTCCTTGATATTTGCTATTGTTTTGATCTTTGCTGTAAAAAGGCAGAAGAAAAAGAGCGTGGGGCGGTTAAAAAGGCGTAAGCGACGCACAATGTGTCTACTGATAAGCTGCAATCCATATCAATAAGGCGCACGGGCAGAGAAATGGGGGGCGAGAAAAGAAACGGGTACTTGTACTTACATGCGGGCGACTTTTGGCCAGAAGATTGCGATTAAAAAAAAAACCCGTACGACTTTCCAATTTTGCAGTTGGCTAGCAAACATAAAAAGGGAAAACAGCTGTTCTGAATTTCAAAATTGTATCAATAGTCATCTGATGACCGAGTGGCAAATAAAGTCTTTATCATCACTAAAGTAATAAAAACAAAGGCTCGAAGAATCCAAAGATCACAATAAATAGTCTCACAAATTTTAGATAAAATTACAAATCTAAAAATTAATATATCTAAAGATCATAATTGCTCGCAGCAAATTGTCTCCGAAATTCCACCTAATACTTTGAATCATAAATTTCTACTTGGAAATAACGATTGTGTCATAAATACGAGCGCTGCTTCAATTAACACTCATTTGCATGCACTTACTTTCTATCTGCTAGTAAAACTATTAATTGTTCGAGCCAAATATGGTGACAATGTATTTTTTATTTTATTTTAATATTTATAAAAGCTATAATTTACTAAATAAACGGTTTAAGATGTATATAACTGAAATTTTTTAAATATTTTGATTTACATTTACGTTTATACATATATAAATTTAAACTTAATATAAGTTAAAGTGAGCAGTAAAAAAATATTGATTAATTGATTTGTCCACACATATTTCTTGAGGTTTTTTTAATTTTGCACATGACGTTAAAGCATGTCTGTCCCATTTCGAGGACAAGTGTCTGCAAGGGGTTAACCTGTCATCACTCAACATGAGAAAATGCGGCTCTGATAAGCTGCCTATGACCCCAAGTGCCTGTTAATTGAACAATATGCTAAGTAATTCTATCAATGCAGAAAATATGAGAAAAGACAAAAAACGAGAACACTCAGAAAAAAATTTTATTAAATATTAAATTGGGTTTCTGTAATCTCAGCTATTTTAGTATTGCTTTTGATTATCTTATGCACTTATATAAGCGTTTAAAAGATTTTTTTAGTTTTTGCAGGATTGGTTTTAATATTGGGCATTGATCTGCGTTATTTTTATTTTATTTGTTAATTGTTATTTAAAAAAATAATTATATATGAATGATAAAAACATGATTGGATTTCTAAAACACTCAAGCATATTTAAACCAGGCCAAGATGAATTCTAAATATGATTTTAACTGGTTCTCCCTGTGCAGAAGCTATAGCCAAGTAGCCATCGACCTTCGGGGCTTTAAGTCGCACTTGGGCACGCTTTCTTCATCGCTCCGCTTGGTCACATCCACATCCACATCTACATCAACATCCACATCCACATCCACATCCACATCCACATCCAAAGAGCCTATCCATCCATTTTAGACACCACCCAATTGGATATCCCGCTACCCAGACAATTTTCGGTTGGCAATTTTCCACTTTTTGGTAATAAGCGCGTCGTCTGGCCGCTGCTCACTTTATTTATTTATTTTTTTTTTTATTATTTCATTTTTTTGTTTGTTTCTACTTACCCGGTGTAGTTTTCACTTTTTTCAAAGCCTCAAAAATTGTGTGGAAAGAAAAGAGAGACATGAAAAGAAAAGAAGAAACGCACGCACGCGTTTTGAGTTCGAGCCAAGTTTGTCGGTTTTTGGCCATTTAAAGTAGAGAAACGGCTCGAATCGGAATGAAATTAAACGAAATGAAATGCGCTACGTGCTTGGAATCTCGACGAAAAAAAAAATAAAATCAAATAAAAGCCAAGTGTATATAAAAATAGTTTGCAGAGGCGTTGGCGCCCTTTTGTGGGTATTTACTTTTGGGATTAGAGCTCGGTTAATTAACACTTGTGCGGGGAATTCGGCCAGAGTCTCTCGTTTACTCCCGTTTTGTTCTGCAATCAAAGAATTGTTACCGATTTCTCCGCTCTGTTTTGCATATGTTAATAAAGCTTACTTATAGCGTAGATTTTGCATAATTTAACTCTCTCTCTCTGGGCAAACCCTTGAAATTTTACCACTGAAAGAGATATTATTTATTTATAATAAGTTAGTATTTTACTTACCCAAGCAATCACTTCATTCATTATTAATAACCTTTTGTCTTGTTTATATTTAATCAGTTGCTGACAACATTGGCTGACCCTAGAATATATATTTCTAAATGTGGTGAAGTCATATTTATTTATATATTCCTATAATGAGCAAATTTAGGATTTACAAAATTTCCAATTCCTATATTTTAAGAAAAACTTAATATTTAATAAATTAAACATTAATAAATGAAAAGATGGTCGTTAAAATATATTGATAACTCACTCTATACATTTTTATAAAACTTATATATTTTTCATAGTGAACTATTTTGATTGAATGATTTAACATTTTATAATGAAACAATTAACTTAAATTAATTTATTAAACTAAAAATATGTATTAGGTGTTTTATATATTATGTTTAAGGCGTCTGAGAAACATGCAAAAACTCTATGAAGTTATTGTTGGCAAAAATTGTAAGTTTTTGTTTTCAGTAAGACAGCAAATACGTATTCTTTAGATTTAATTTCATTGAAAAGCACTTGCCTTAATTGAGTTACATTTGAACAGCTCTACAGATTGCTTTGAATTGATTTACTGACCCGACCACACCATTTCTTGTATATTATTCACAGAAATCCAGTTTAAATCTGCGCGAGTCCTCCACTTCGACGTCCGTCGGCAAGGACAAGGATCGCCTGTCGCTCAACACGGACAACAAGTACACAACGACACACACAAATGCCCCAGGCAGTGGGAGTGGCAGCGGTACTGGGGCGGGGGCGGGGACGGGTCCGCTTCACTCTGCCCCAATCACGGGGGCGGGCAAGCGGATAGCGGAGCTGAATTTCGAGCGGGAGGATCGAGACAAGGACAGCGGCAACGAGAAGGATGCCAACGGAGCCCTGCAGCAGTGCATCACGGAGCTGGCGGCCTCCATAAAGGCAAATCCAGACAATGGAGCAGTGGCACAATCAGCAGGTGGCGGAGGCGGCAGCGGCGATGCCGACAAAGAGTCCGCTTCCTCCAAGCAGCCGCTGCGCAAGTCCACGTCGCAGTACGTCACCGTCATCCAGGTCAAGGAGGCCAAAGACAAAGAGGACGACGATGGAGCCACCACCTCGTCATCAGGGGCCAATGACCCACAGCAGCAGCAACAGCAGCCCACGCCGCCCTCCACATTCGCTCGTTATGCGGAACCCACTGCTCCGCCGCTGTCGCCGTCGCTCACCTCGTACGCTGCCCACGTGGAGGCCAAGAAGAAAATGCCACCCAGGTGAGTGAACCATGTGGGTTAATCCTGTAGAGGAAGCTTGGGCCAGGCCTCAAGAGACATTAGGTTTCGATTTAATAGCTGGTAGCTAGTTGGGTGTGGAAATTAAGTTCCGAATTCATAGTTTTACCAATTTTTATATTGTTATTATACAAGAAATTTATAGAAAATTAAATACTTTATTAGCTGCAGCATTTTTGGTAGGAAAACAGTTTTCCTACTCATATTTTACCAATATTCTTTACTAATTTTCTTATGTTTACACACGTTTATTGTGGAAAATGTATTCTTTGTTCACAATGCATCTCAGAAGGTTCTATTCTTTTGTCAATATAAAATTGCTTACATGTTCTTCTCATTTTAGGTACTATCCCTTCTTTATTGTGTAAAAATATCAACCTCAAAATGTTATATTCTTTAATAATATTTCTAATGTTACACACACATTTCTAGTGAGGAAATAATGATTTATTCACTGTACATTTAAAAATGTTTGATTCTCTAATGATTTTTCTAATCGCATACATGTTCTTCCCATTTGCAGACCTCCGCCAAAGAACATTCGGCGCGTGGAGCCGCCCACCATTCCCGGCCAGCAGCAGCTGTCGTCCTCGCCGAAACGAGAGACTCCATTCGTGGGCAGCACAATGCCACTGCCAAGCAGCTCCGGCGGCAGCCTCTCCTCCGACAGTCCGGGCAACTCGCTGGAGCGGAACATCAAGCCCTCGGACATACTGCGCCAGAAGTCCTCCGAGAATCTGGACTCCAAGTATGCGGCGAATCGCAAAACCACACCGGAGCTGGGCAAATTTGTCAATGTGAACAATCCGGAACTGATGGAGGAGCTGGGCCGCAAGATGGTGGGCAAGACGGACAGCCTGGAGCAGGCGAAGAGGAACGACTCCTCGCCCTCCGGCGGTGGCAGCCTGGGACGCACTGCCTCCACTCCCGGACGATCGCTGACGCCGGGACGAACTGGCGTGGGTGCCTCGCCCACTGGTAGCCTGAACAAAACCGTCAAACTGGCAGCAGCGGACAGCAGTTCCACCAGCAGTCTGGAGAAGAAGTCGCGCAACTGCCTGCAGGCCAGCGATGCTGAGACCGGATCGGGATCGGGAGGATCGGGGGCGAACCAGCGAAGTGCGGGCTCCAAGGAGTCGCTGGCATCACAAGGCATATCGGAGGTGGTACGTTGAGTTTCCCCACAAAATCCCTTTTTAAACTAGTCAATGGTCAGTGTCCCAGAAACTTATGACTGAAAGTAAACGATTAGAAAAACCAAATCAAAAAGAAGGCTTTCCCAAGTTTTTTCATAAAACTAAAATTACTACTAAGGAGTAGATTTAGAAACTCCCTTAATCTTAATATTCCAAATAAACAGAAAGCTTACATTATTTAAAAATTACATGTGGACAACAAATTTTACCCCATTACCCTAGTTTTCTTCCTGGCTTAAATTCATTGGTTTTTAATTTATATTAAATATTTAGACACAAACTAAATTGTTTATTAATTTATATCTTTATCATTGATTTTAATGAGTGATCGTGTCCCAAATACTGTTTTAACTTTGAGTATACAATTGAAAATCAAATCAAAGAGAAGGCTTTAAAAAATAATAGCAAAGTTTGATTAAAGAGATTATGACATTCCATTTTAGATCAAAAGCTACGAGAGCGTATCCTCGCTGAGTTCGGATAGCGCCAAGGCGGCGGCGGCATCGTCCCAGCTATCGGCGACAGCCGCTGGAAATTCAGTGGACAACGAGCCGTACTACGACAGCGTGCCGCTGGACAACGGCGACGGGGAGTACGTGTTCATTAAGCCCGGACGCACCGGCTCCTCATCCAGTCGCGACGACTTGTCGACGCCCGGCAGCAGCACTTTGCCCCTGGCCAATGTGGCGGATCCCGAATCTCCAGGCAGGACCTCCAACTACGTCAACATCGACTACTTCCTACAGTGAGTTTGGAGTTTACTAATAACCACATCTATATGATAACTCTATTTAATATGTTCCATTGCATTACAGGCAAAGCAATGAGACGCGCTCCAGTTCGCTGGACAGCGACGGGGAGTACGAGGGTCCGCCCATATTGCGTACCATTTCGCACGACGAACAGACCACCACGTCACAAACCACGCCGGGAGCACTTCGCAAGGTTCGTTGTCAAAGTTTTCAGATGAAATAAACGAGTGCCCATTTTCTGGTTATCTCAGTCAGTCAGCCAACATTGCCCATTCCCAGACTACACAAAGTAGTCCGTTGTGTTTAACCAGTACAATAACAATAACAATAACGACGTTAACAAATACGTAGTTCCGTAGCTAAGCTTAAAGCTAATTGATAGACTGATAGACTGGGGTTGATGCAATCCCAACCCAAACCGTCCCATCCCATTCCTGATGATTAAGATGACTAAGCGCACGCCACAGCACTTAACATATTTTTGTTATCGCTAATTGATTCCAAATTGCATGCGCTTAAGGGAGTAAATGGCGAATCTTAATATTTCAGAGAACAGAAAGATTATATTTTTTAGTCTTACTTATATATGAAAAATATTAAAAGATATCAGAAGTCTTTTCCAATTCTTACCAATTTTCTATTTATAACACATTAATTTATTCATTTATTCTTAATCACTGATTTTAATGAATGATTAAGACATCAAATGACATAAACGTACTGCAAATATGTAGTCACGAAGTGTCGGCCAGCTGAATCATAAGTTCAAAAACTACTGAACTACATATGATTTTATTACAAATCACTAAAATAAAGTTTGCTAAAAAACGTAACCTGCCAAACTTATTAAAATTCACAACCATCTACACTTTAAGATTTCAATTTTATTTACTAATACCGTACTAACCAAGATTTTTTGTTTCTGTTTTCTTTTTCCAACAGAACTTAGTTTCAGCGATACTTGTGAGTACCGGATCAGGATTATATTGCTGCCATAGCTTTTCTTAACGTAGTATTCAACTTTCTCACAGTGGGTGCTTGATAAGATGGGATTGGTTAAAGTGATCTTTCCATTGCGAGCACCCACTGCATTGCTCATTCATTTCTGTATATATATATATATAAATATTTGTGTAACATAATCTGTATAGCTATTGCTTTTGAATGCGCTTGTTTTCATGTTTCCTATTTGAGTTCTGTCTTCGTTTGTGCTTCAGTTTACGCCCACGATTACACCCATTTAATTGTTTTGTACGATTGTATATATGCACACGATCCCAAGATCAATTTCCTCATATGGTTTTGTCCTTTTTACTTCCATTAATCGTGCAGTGACAGCGTATTGCTGTCCCTGTCTCATCTATTTCATGCCAGGTTTGGTTTAGTTTTAGTGTTTACATAGTCTTGCGAAATTCTGTGAAGTCTTAATCGGTTTGCAAGGTTATTAAATGTATTTTGTTTTGGATATGGTTTGAAGCAGTTATAGACACTTGTTACCCCCATCCACCATTCTTTGCGTGTACATTCGTTGTGTATCCCAAAACCCCCATTTCATTCAAGTTGTTCGTTTTCCCGTTTATTAGGTTTCTGGAAATGCGCGCGGTGCCAAAATACGATCCATACTCAGCACCATTATCCAGAGCGAGACGATTTACGTGGAGTGTCTTAATAAAATGATGCAGGTGAGTAATCCGGCGCGAAGGACCAAGTTTGCATTGTAATGGGGTCTGCCCAAATTAAAAATATTTCTTATTGCTTAATTAGTCCAAACAGTTTCACTTAGAATTATAATATAAGTTACGTAGTTTTTGAACACAAAAGTAAAACAAAAAATGAGCCGTGATTTTCAGATATACTATACAAATTTATAAAGTGGCTAATGAATATTCTTACGAAATGCAGTACAAAAAGGCCATCCACGCAACCCTGAACACATCGCAGCCTGTGATTAAGGAGGAGGAGGAGAACACGATCTTCTTCAAAATAGACGAACTGCACGATCTGCACACCGCCTTCCTGTCCGATCTGAAGACGATCGTGTCCCACGAGGGAGGCGATGTGCTGATCGGTGAGCCCTTTCGCCGTCTGGCGGAGATGTTCGACCTGTACAGCGCCTTTTTGCACAACTACAAGAACGCCATCGAGACGGTGAAGAAGTGCAGTGCGAATAATCCGCAATTCAAGAAGATCGTCTCGACAATAGTGGTTAATCTGCAGACGGAGCAATCGCTAACGCTCGAGGATCTACTCCATAAGCCGGTGGCACGGGTGCAGATCAATGCGTTGGTCTTCAACGATCTGCTTCGCGAAACACCAAATGCCCATCCGGATCATCAGCCGTTGCGGCAGGCGCAGAAGATCATCCAGATGTTCCTCAACCAGTTCAATGTGGTCAACCAGCGGCTGCCCAGCGAATCGAATCGGAATCTAAGGCGCATGGTGCGCAATTCGTTCATCGTGGAACTGGTCGATGGCCATCGGAAGCTGCGGCATCTCTTCCTTTTCAACGATGTGATTGCGAGTGCCAAGTACAAGGCACTGGGCCGCGATCGCATCGACTATGAGCTCAAGTGGTTCATTCCGCTGAAGGACATATCCATTTTCGAGGAGACGGATCCGGCGGCGGAGCTCAAGGAATCTAGTCCCGCGAACATTTCGCAAGTGAAGCGCAATCTGCGCTCCGTTCGAGATCAATTGGCAATGGAGGTGGCCAATAGCGGGGGCGGCGGTGTCCGTTCCGGTGACAAGTATCGTCGCAAGCTGGAGGATCTGGAGTCGCAGCTGGTGTTGGCCACGCCCAATCTGGTGCTGCGGCTGGGCAACAAGGCCAACAACAAGACCATGACCTTCTTCCTCAGCTCGGACTTTGAGCGGACGCAGTGGATCGACTCGATCACATCCCTTAAGGTTAGTTTTCCATGATGAAAAGGGTGTTTTCGTACTTAGAAGAGTGATATAGCGCCCAAATGCGTTGCATTCTCCCGCGAAAAATACACGCATATTTATAACATTAACTTCATTTACACTTAGTCTAATAAGTCCTTTTCCCTAAACCATACACATTAGCAAAAGTGCAACCTGCCTGGAGCCAATACCATCAATTCGCTGGAGGTCACCGCCTTCATTGTGGCCATGCAGAAGGGCATGAAGACTGAAATGGGTTCGTATTTGATGCGCAACTTCAACGACGAGAGCCTGCTGGTTGGCGACCTGCACATGGCTGTCCAGGGATTGGGTGGTCTGGAGCAGGCGGCCGATCTGTACATCTGCATCGAGGTGGACTCGTATGGCCACTACTTCCGCAAGGCCACCACCAAGATGGTGTGTCGCAGCCAGACGCCGTTGTGGAACGAGAGCTTTATGCTGGAACTGGAGGGCAGCCAAAATGTCCGGATCCTGTTGTACGAGGCCAAGGAGCGACCGCTCCTCAGGGCCAAGCACATACTCAAGGTGGGTCTTTATACGCTGCCCTCATTTGTTAGCATTTGATATATATATATATATATATACATATATTCATAATTGATCCCACAGTTGAGCCTCAGTTGGCTGACGGAAACCACACAGCCGCGAACAATAAAGCTAAGTGAGACTTTGGAGCTGGGCTGCAGTTTCCGGTTTGTGCCCGGCGAGCTGTGCCGTGCCACCACCAAACCAGGAGCGCTCTTTGGTGCCAAAATGAGTCAAGTATTAAAGTGGGTATATACGTCTTTTTGTTCCCACTTTCCTCTTACTAATTCTTTGGGAGTTTTAACCCCATTTAGACGCGAGAAACGCGACATTCCGTTCATCATCAGTGCCTGCATTCGGGAGGTGGAGCGAAGGGGCATGCTGGAGGTGGGCTGCTATCGCGTCAGCGGTTCCGCCTCGGATTTGGCCAAGCTCAAGAAGGCCTTCGAGTCGGGTGAGTGTAGATCTGCCTTTGCGAAGTAAAACAATCTTAATTATATAACCCATTGATTTTTAATCAGATGCCTATGAGGCGGAGCAGCTACTACGCGAAGTGGACATCCATTCGGTAACTGGCATTTTGAAGACCTTCCTGAGGGAGCTGCCCGAGGCCCTGTTCACGGACCAGCTATATCCCCGATTCTTCGACACATTCAGCGCCTTTAGCAACAACAACGAAGCCACGCGAATCAACGAGCTGCTTAAAGTTTTTGAGGAGCTGCCGCAGGCCAACAAGGCCTCCATCACCTCGATTCTGGATCATCTTATTAGGTGCGTCTTTCGATTGCCATATCAAACTGAACGATTATGTAATCACTTATCTTTATCCCTTATAGAGTCCACGAAAAGGAGGCGGACAACAAGATGTCGCTGCACAATCTGGCCATGGTGTTTGGGCCCACCTTGCTGAGGCCGGGACAGACGCAGGTGAAGCAGAAGGATCCGCTGGCGGCCAGCACTGTTGATGTGATGGCCCAGGCCGGAATCCTCTACTGTTTCCTGCAGGCGCGCATCAAGAAGGATTAGAAAGGATTTTGAGAGCATTGCAGCCTGCACAGATATACATATGGAATATATATATATATATATTTATATATTTTTTTTACATAGCAATAGCGGTAATACGAACGAAATTTCGATGGAAAGCCTAATGCATGCACCACGCCCCCACCTGTCTGCCACGCCCCCTTGCACAAATGACACTTAAATCGCCTGAAAAGAAAATCACCTTAAAAACGCCTAAAATCACCTTTTAAAGCCTACAAAAAGAAAAAGAAACACCCAAAAAAACACTTCAAAACACCTGCGCTGCCAATTGTAAATACCAGAAAACCGAAACTGCAACTAAAAACTGAAGATCAGAATCGATCTGGCGAGGAATTCGAAAGCCCTGGGATTTCAAGAAGGAGCCCCGGGAATGTGAAGAAATCTGCTCAATGGCGGGCTCACACACACGCACAACACACATCAACAACAACAAAAACAACAACCACAACAACACACACCTGGGATGATCAAGTGTCTAACACTAAATAGCTGCGCTCCTCCGCTTACTAAATATTATTCCCATGTATTACAGATATATCCGTAGATCTGTAGACTGTATGCTTTACCTTTAAATGCGAACCTTTAGCTTACTGCAACTATTGCAACAAAAAAAAAACAGAAAAAAGAAAAAAAGGGAAAGCAGAAAATTGCAAATATTTTCAATATTACACGTATATATCTAGAGACATATACATTTACATATATGTATATATATATATATATATATATATATATATACCTACCTATATATAATTAATTACTATTACTAGTACTATATAATTTACTAAAGTGAGGTAGCGAGTTTTTTCCGGCTGATTGATCAATGATTGATATACAATGTACGATGTATGTGTTTTGCTTATAAAATTCTGTTTTTTTTTTCGTCTTGTTTTATATTAATTATTTAGGTTTTATATAAACAGAAGCGTAAAATAAAATATATTCTATTTAGAAATTGCTATAAATGTTTTCTTTCGCGATTTCAGAAAGGCAGTGGGTTTTTGATTTTATAAAATTATAATTTATATTTATTATAACTTGTACTTTATATACATTCAAATCAATCATGAACTGAGTCCGTGGTTTACTGCTCTTCGTCGTCCTCGTCTTGATTGGGCTGCACATTGCCATCCACATCGAAGAAGGATTTCCTGCTGCGTTTGGCCTCCGCTGACGCCTGGCTGTCGCCGAACTTGGCCGCCGTCCGCTTCCGCAGCTCCTCCACATCCTGGTTGTCGTCGTTGGCGCTCCACTCGAGGACCAAACGACGACCGTACAAATGGGTACTGGCACTCAAAGCGTCGAAGGCGCGTTTCGCCTCCGCCTTGGACATGTAGTCAACGAAACCGAAGCCACGATGCGCATCCTCGCCGGTGGTTGCCTTTTTGGGTATCCTCAAGGAGCGCAGCTCGCCAAAAGCCCTGGAAACAACGAAAAAGATTAGGATCATAATTTACGCAACTGGTATGACCAATGACTCACTTGAATATGTCGCGAACTTCGCGATATTGCGCCTGGAAGGGAATATTCCGCACCAGGATCTTGGTGCCCGTTTGTTTCTTCTGCGAGGCCAGTCGACGTTGCGCTCCCTCATTGTCGTGTGTCCTGGAAAAGATCAGAGGGTTAATCGGCTGAAGATTGCGAAGATCAGCTGACTTACTTGAGCACCCGATCGCTGCGCTTGAGCTCCACGGGATTGCCATCGATGTGGGTGAGCTGCAGGTTCTTGAGCGCATGCTCCGCCACCGAGGACTTCTTGAACTGGATAAAGCCGTAGCCCAGGGAATTGAAGTTCCGTGGATTCTCGGGATCCTTCCGTTTCGCTATCTCCACGGTGTGAATGCTGCCCAAGTGGCGGAAGTGCTTCTCCACGGTTTCCTGCACGGTCTTGAAGTTCAGGTTGCGCAGGAAGAGCGTTGTATTTGGTTCGGGTTCATCATCGGCATCCTCGGCCCGGGGATTCTTCTCCACCTCCTCCTTCTTAACCTCCTCTAGCTTCTCCTTTTGCTTGGGTTCCTCCTTGGGTTCCGGTTTCGGTTCCGTTTTGGGAATCACTGGCTCTCCACTGAGGGTCGTGGTGAAGACCTGCTCGGGAGCCCACTCCAAGTAGAGTGGGGCATTCTTGAACTTGCTGTAGGCCAGCTTCTTGAATGCCTGCCGCGCCTCCGAGGGATCACAGTACTCGATGAGCGCCGTAACGCCACTGGGGGGCAGCACAATCCGGCCGATCGGGCCAAACCGACTGAAGATGGGCGTCAGCTCCGACGTTTCGGTGGCCGCCGGCAGATTCTTGGCCAGTATCACAGTGTTGGATCGTTTCTTGGCGGGCTCATCGAAGGCATTCAGTCGGACGCCCTCCTCCTCGAGGAAACGCTTCATCTCGATGACGATCTGGGTTTCGCCCAAGGCCAAACGCACCGCGGCCGAACTTCCACCATCGCTGGTGTCCAAGATGCGCTCCTTGGAGGTCTTGAATTGCTTGGCCAGGATCTCCGCCACAGCGTTTGCGCCCAGGAACAGTGTGTTCCAACCAATCGGTTTCTGTGCATTCTTCTTCAGCTTCAAGGCCTTCTTCTCTTTGAATGAGAGACTGGCATCGTTTTCATCCAGATCGTCTTGTGGATTCTTCTCGATATCCTTGCCGGGCAGCAGGTGCAACAGACGGCCATGGAAATCCGTGCCATCCAAAGCGTTGAAAGCCTTCAAAGCGTGCTCGGGCATCATGTAGGTAACGGTGCCAAAGCCCTTGATCTTACGGGTGAGCTTGTCCACCGGCAGGTTCACCTCTACGACGGGACCGAACTGCTCGAACAGCTTACGCAGATCCTCCTCGGTGGTGGTGTAGGCCAGATTGCGGAAGAATATCCTACCGGACTCCGAAATGTCGTCTTCCTTGGATATGCTGTCTTGCTGGTGCTTCCACTTGGCATTGCCCGCATCCGCGGCGGCGGCGGCGGCGCCGGCAGGAGCCACTGTTTGGCCACTCTTGTTCGCCTTGGTCACCTTGTTCTTCTCGGTGAAGTCGGAGAAGAACACCTGCTTGCCCTTGATGAAGCTCTTGTCCTTGAGCATCCCCTTGGCCATGTCCTTCTCCGTTTTGAAGCCCACGTAGCAAAAGCCGTGCACTTTGCTCGGCAGTCGCACGGAGTAGGGTTTCAGCGGCTTGAAGAACTTGAGCACCTCCTGACGCTTGGTGTTGTAGGGCACATTGTGGATTTTGATGGTGAACAGCTCCAGGTCGGACTTGTCCGCCTTCGGTTTGGTCTTCTTTGGGGCGGTATCAGCAGGTTTCGCCATCAGCGATTTCATATACTCCAGATCGCTAATTGGCTTCTCGGCCAGTTTTCCGGTGTCTTCTTCTTCTTCTGCTTCATCCTCTGCAGCATCTTCATCGCCTGCATCAGCATCCACTCCACTGTCATCCCTGCCAGCTGGTGGATCTTCCCGCTCCTCCTCGTTATCCTCCTCTTCCTGATTGTTGTTGTTGTTTACCCCCAAATCGTTGCCCCACAGAGTGCGTGACTTGTCATGGGCCTGCAGGAACTCCTGGAAGTCGGGATCATCCTTGTGCCTGCCCAGAATCTGATCCACCTTGTTCTTGCTCTTTTTCTTGGACTCCTTGGCCTTGGCCGCCGCCGCCTCCTCCTCTTCCTTGGCCTTCAGTTTGTCCAGGTTCTTCTTGCTGTCCTTGGCGTACTTGCTCCAGGATTGGGGCTTCTCCTCGCTGCCCAAAGCTGCACAGGATTCAACGCGCACCCGGCTGGTTTGGATGCATGTGTTGTTGAAGTGCTTGATGGCCGACTGGGCCTCCTCCTCGGAGCTGTATCCCACGAAGCAGAATTGCCGGAACTTGCCATCGGGCGTGTATTTCAGCTGCAGATCCGTAATCGTTCCCTGGGCACCGAAAATCTGTCGCAGTTTATCCTCGGTGATCTGATAAGCGGATTTTTTTTACTTTACAGCCTTTCAAAGGATTAAACCCAATTTACTTACATGCTTCGGCAGCTGCTTTACTATAATTCGCGACATTTTTTTTTTAATTTAACTGGCTGCGGCTTTAAAATTAATTTAAATGCATTTTTGTTTACAAAAATCGCGCACGTGTATTAAAGGTGGCAGTCAATTAGATATGGTAACGAATATTCATCGATGTTTCCATGACTTATCGATATATTTGAGAATTTATACCTATATTTCAAAATCTGCAAATAGAAAGAATTATTAATAAATATATATATTTACAATTACAAATTACAATTTACATTTACATTACTAGCACAAACCCTCACAAAGCGATAGTTTATTGCTAATCTATTCCAGATCGCTTTTAGTGGCCAAAATTATTCCACTCAGTTTGTCCAGCTCACCACTTCCTGAACAATGTTGGCCATGTTAAATTCTTCCAACTACAAAAGTCAATAACATTTCCTGGTTATTTTGAGTTCATTTTATTTCTGATTTGGAACACGATTATAAGTTAAAAGTTCAGCTAAATGCTTAAGTAGTGCTTAAACATCTGTTTAAGCTAGATTTCAAATATTTATAGCCAAATTGTCCAATTAAGCAGAAACTAGCTTTTTTTAGCTATATTTTATTAGGGCGCTGGCCACACTACTGACAAGTTGCTAACAATCGATTGGCGATAACTTGGCGCGGCGTCCTTGCACCGTTTAGAAAGCTAAAGATAAAGCCCGATTCAGGCTGAACCCGATAATTCTGATATTGGGGAACAGGACAGGGCACCTTGCAGTCTGCTGCATGTGTCATAAATTGGCCTAAGGAAACCGGCAAATCCAAAGCACTGCGGCAAGGAGTTCAGCTTTTTGCCATCGGGCTCCACGTGAAATCCGCCATTTTGTTTTGCCGTCTTTTTTGCGAACAAGTTGAAAGTGTCTTTTTTAACCTGCAGGAAAAGGAGAAAGGTGGCCAACAAATTAAAGCAAATGGACATGGCTTTACTGACTAAGCGGTGATGTTCTTAATATACCAAAAATCATCCGGTTAAACTTTGGATTCTACGGATCGCGGGAATTGCAACTTAGTGGAGAATATATTAATTATGGTTGAAAATCCGTCCAAAATGAGCGCCCACGAATTAAACTCACCAACTGATAAGTATTTTTCCTTTACAACATAAGAAATAGTTAGTTAGTTAAATATTAAAAATAATTATCTCTGTTAGGATTTATTTCCAAATTCATATATGTATGTATGTATGTTCAGTTATCAATGATGAGACGCCCCATTGTAAGAATTGAAATCCACATAATCACTTTATGTTTTAGTTATATTTTATTTCAAACACTCCACTCGCACTGACGAAACCCTCTTAATATATACAAATACATAACATAAGTAGGTCTAGAGATATTTATAAACATTAGCTGACATTTTTATGTGCATTATTTCGTTGCAGACACGCAAAAAAAAAAAAAAAAAACAGTGGGCGAAGAAACAAACTAGACTTCATATGTTCAGATGGGTAAGCGCAACCAACAATTAACGAAATTGGCTACCCAACGGCTAGATAATCAACGGAAATTCCATTACAGATATTCATGACATGATCACTTTTTGAAGCAGATCTTGAGTATTCGGATGACGGGCGCCTCGAAGAATGCGGATATGACAAAGGCCGAGCAGAAGGACACGACGGCATTGCCCAGGAACAGGGTCAGGATGAGGGGATTGCTCAGATGGACGGTGCCGCTCATGTGCGAGGAGCAGATGAACATGATGATGGGATGGATCAAGTAGGCGCAGTAGGTGAGCCGCGAAAGTGGCCACATGACGCGATACGACAGGATCGCGTTGACGGTGGGCGCCAATCCCCAGCAACAGGACAATACGATCCACACCAGTCCACATCCGAAGGCGGTGTGGGCCACGCCCACGTAGAAGGCGGTATTGACGGTGCTCAGCTGTCCCTCCCAAACGCCAAAGACCACGATCAAAAGGACAAACAGGCTGGCCGCCCAAAGCGAAAGGTTTAAGCGCCGGGAAATCAGCGGTGGAGTCTTCACCTTATACAAAACATAACCGGCGCACATGCCTGCAAGTGAATGGATGGTGAAATAGGGTGAGTCAATAATTGTTTTTTCTTAATAGAATACAAATAATACATATTCCGAAATATTCACAAAATTTGTGGGATAAAACGTTATTATCGACCAACAAAATTATTAGCATTTTCTGTATTGTTTTTTATTCAATATTTATATTTATATCGAAATTTTAAATGGAATGTCTATATTTGGTTACAGTTGAGTTTTTAAAAAATCTAAGTTTTTCTAAGTTTTATATGAGCTTACAGTTGATATCTTCCAATAAACCCACCAATCTAAAACTTAATTCATTTATAATATTTTAGTACTATGTCTTGGTAAATTTGAACCATTGTAATATAGGCTTATGTTCCTCTTTTCAACTGGGTAATTTCCGCGTGGTTTGATTACACATACTTGAGAGAGCTTACTTACCCACTATATAAGAGCCCACTCGTTGCCAGGGTTTGTCATACAAGAAGTCGAAAGACTCGAAAGGCAGCGCCACTTTGTGGGTGTACTGATGCTGCAGGGAAATTATACCCGAAATGCTCCACGAGCTGAGCAGAAAGACAATCAGCGTGACGGCCACAGCTTTGAAGTATCTAAGGGAAAAGGATTTTGGAACTTCGTTTCAAAACCGGAGGAGCTTTAACCTACTTTCTGGCCAGGGCTAGGAGCAATGCAGCCATCACATAGAACTGCATTTCATTGGCCATGTACCAACTCCACATCATGCACATCTCAGTCTGCGGAAAATAGTTGTTTATATACAAAATATTGCGCCACCAATAGACGCGGCAAGTGTTGTGCTCGATTTTGGCCGGCTGGAAAACCGAAGAGTCCAGACCTTGTCTGCAAAACATAATCCAGATTATAACCAAAAAATTGATAATGTAAATAGAACCCTCACCGTACGGCAAAGTCATTAAAGATGACCACAAAGAGATATACTGGAGTGAGTCGCAGATAGCGATAGAGCAGCATCATGAATGTTTCCGAACAGCTGCGCTTAATGAAGAGGCACGTCTCTGCAGGATGTTTGCGATCCTGCTTGAGGTAGAGAAGAGTGACCAGCAGGCCGCTGATGAAGAAGAACGAGTCCACCGAGAACGTGGCATTGCCAATCACCTGATACCAAACCGATCGCTCTGTGATGACCCTCTCGAACTGAATTTTATGCACTTGGTTAATACTCATGTTCACACCGCTTAAAGTCTAAGTTTTATATTTACTTTATTCTCGCCAATGGCAAACATCTGCAGATAGGTGTGCACCATCATGGTCCATAGAACGGAGAAGACCCTCAGACCGTGCAGACAGGAGGTGTGGGTCTATTAAGGGAATCCAGCAGTAGCAGATAAATTGGTCTTTATGGATACATTACCTCTAAACTTACCTCCTTGGTCTTGTCGATATTTAGAATGGCCTTGGCATTCGTTTGCAAGGCAAAGCACAACAGTATTTGTTGGTGCAAAGCTGAAAAGGGGCGTTAATCACTTCTTAGCATGTGGTAAACTCTGAAACCTAACTTACCAACAGGTTGCTCTGCCTCATAAGTTCCGGTGGCTCCGGCACAGCTTCCAGTTTCCACCTGGTAATCGGTCATTTCCGATTTGCCCGCCAGTCCCGATGTCGAGGTGTTGGGATCACAAGCTACACCTGGACTGCCACCATCTGCCATATCGGTTGAATCCCCCGGTCTTTGTCGATTCCCATTGACATCCATTTCGACAGCGGGCCCATCGGTTGAGGCAATTGTGCTGCCCAGTGGACGCATCTGGAAAAGCTCGAAGGGTTTGCTATAGAAGCCACCATTTTTGGCCGAAGTTCCATTGCATTTGCCACTGATGGCCGCAATGGGGGCCACCACCAAGCGACGTTCATCGATCTTGAGCTGGTAATAGGATGCCACCAGAATCACCAGAAATAGGGTGAGCATAAAGCTACTGCAAAGGGGGAATTACAGCTTGGATTAAGTGAAAAAGGCTTTGCTAAAGTAGAAAACCTACATGAACACCTGGAACTTCAGCTGCCGCCAGTGACTATAGAGTCCCGGCACAGTGCGAACGTGCAGAACCTGGAGCGGAGGTTGCTGCACCGAGGTATTGTGTGCCCCCAAGACAGTCAGCATTCGAGCATAGGGATCCAGGGACAAAATGGACTGCACATCGTGGGCGGAACAGGATTTGGGCAAGCACTCGCCCAGACTCAACAGCATCTAAAGACAGAAATTAGTGGTTGCTTTACAAACTGAGATCATGGGATTACCCACCGATCGGTTTAGACGGGGCAAGTGTAGGGCCACATCTGCCACATAGAACTCCATATCGAAGTGCTTGCGCTCCTCACTCGAACTCTGGCGATTGAGTTCGTAGCAAAACGATAGTTGACCCAGCCATTTGTCGTTGCCAAAGAGCAGCTGGCCACGATACCGTCCAGATGAGTCATAGGCTGGAATGGTTTTTAAATGAAAATTATTTTAGAGGTTAGCAGCAAAAAAAAGGACAAGCTAATTCCGAAATAAATAATGGTACAAGGTACACCATTTATACTTTAAAAAGGAAAGGAAAAAGGTGAAAAAATGTTATAAAACATACATTTTTTTATAGTTAAATTATACTATTTTTTGAACGCAATGGAAATTATGTCTGATTATGGACACATTTAAAAAGAAACAAATATACAAAATATTTATATTTTTAATTTTTATAATTTAATTTAATTTTTATTTTTTTTTATACTCATATAAACGAAAATAATAATGAGTAATTTAAAAGCTTTTGTTGTTTTGTACGAATATATTTCAGTACCTTAACAGCTTTTGACGAAGGTATTTTAAAATCAATACCTAGATAAGGTTAAAAGTAGTCACATATTTGTTTTCTTAGGTAAACTAAATAGTACCACATTTGTTATTATGTACGTGCCAATGTAAAGACTCACCCTTTTGGGCCCACTCGTAGCTGGAATGCAGGGCTGTCAGATAGGCCTGCATCTCGAGGCCGCAAGCCGTGCGAACACTCGTCCGAATCTCGGATATCTGCCAGTAGAAGTGGTCATAGAGATTGGCCACCAGCTGGAAATAGTTGGCCTGGCCATAAAGACTCTCGGCCATGCTGCCGTTTCCCGTGCCATTCGCATTGGCTCCCAAGTACCGATTAATGCTATTGATGGTGCTGCCCAAGGTCTTCAGCTGCATGTCATCGTCACCGCTTTGCTTGAGCAGATCGCGACCCAGTTTGGGCACCATTTGTGGCTTGCTGCGCAGGATTTTCAGAATGTGCGTGCTGGCGGTGGTGGATGTTGTGGCCGGAGCACTCGTCGTCGTAGTCGTCGTAGTTGTTGTCTTGGACGACGACGTCGTTGTTGTGCCCGGAGAACTAGCCGTTGTGGGCTCTGTGGATAGCTCTGATATGTCCACATCCACAGTATCGTTCTCATCGGGATTGGAGGGACTGTAGCTGGTGTCCGAGGCCAAGACATGCTGCTCCTGACTGCTCAGATCTCCCTTCTTGATCACTTCGTGCTCCAGGTCCTCCAGATCGCCCAAATTGAAGTCAAAGGTGACCGGATGCAGTTCATACTCCTTGAGTGGATGCGGCGGTTTCACATACTCAATGCTCGGCAGGATCTTCTCCAGCGGCAGGTAGGGTTTCTTTTTGAGCGGCTTGTGCGGCAGGACTTCGTGTGTGTTTAAAATCAGTGGTGACGACTCGTCAGAGTCCGCTTCCTGCACTTCATGCAGTATGGTTATGTTGCCCCTCGTAAATCGATGTCCCGTGAGGGCCTCTGCCTCCGCTTTTTGTGTCTCATTCGAGCATTTGGCGGAGCTGCATGAGATGAGCAGTAGAGCAGCCACCAAGGCAATCCCTGGGTATTGCATATTTGCCACTGGGCAGTGGGCTTCCTTTTCCCTCTTTAGTCTGCGATCTAGATTCTGGACTTGTGTCTGTTCTGGATCTCTGGTGCAATGTTCGGCTAATCTCTGCCCTGCATTGTCTTTTAGGTATTCTGCTGGTTTTCCCGCGGGACGCAAATGTGCGCACAGTTCTCGAATCCCTTGTGCTCCTCCGCTGTCATTGTCGCAATCTCAGATTCTGGTGCGGTCAGTCATGGATGTGGTGGTTGCTATTTGCTGCTTTGTGGTCAACTGAAAGGAAGGCGAAGGCGAAGACTTCATCATGATAAGAGCCTTAAGGACTTGGGGTTTTTAGCAGGCAATAGGCTTTGGACTTGGCTGTGTGCTCTTGGATAATCTTGGAATTTGAACGTAATTTTCACTTGTTTATGAATCGATTTCGCGTTTTGATTTGTTTCTAGGCAGGCCAGCGAGCTCTGCGAAAAGCGGCAAGGGGAAAATTGCAAAATTTCCTGAAATCCGAATGGGAAAAACTTGTTAAACGTGTTGTCGACCACCACCAGTAGCCAGTAGTCGTGGTCGTGGCCAAGCTGGAAAAGCGTCGACGCGTCGGGAGGTTATTGGTATCATTCGTTATATAACTTCCGCGTATCAATTCGCCAAGATGGTGTGACGATGATCATCGCCACTGCCCACTTGCATTTGCACCATATTATGCAATTTCGTTTTGATTGATCAAAGAAAATCTATCTCAATATTATACGCACATCAAGGCAAAAACAAAAAAAGACTTTCTTTTGGGAAAATGTGTATATATTTGTTTTAATTTTAAGCAAAAAAACGTAGGAATTGATGGAAGAAACATATCATGAACATTTGCAAGAAACTTCGGAAAACAAATCATCATTGTACAGCTGTGGGTTTCGAACCTGGACCTTTTCAACCGGAGAGTGAAACTTTTCCATTCAAGGAAACTTTTTTTTGACTTGAGAGGGAGCCGCTGATGATGTCGAGCTGCTGGTAATTGGTTTTGGTGTATTTTATCTCGATTAGCTCGCTATTAGAATGTCCAAGTGGGGCAAAAAGTGAAAGGTGAGGGTCGGTTTTGCCCCCTCTAAACATAAACACTTTTTAGTGGGTGGCTTTGCAATACAATTGTTAGTCCACCCCAACCGAACAAACAAAAAAAATAACACAATCCAAGTGGCAATTGGATGGACAAACATATGTGCAAGTCGAGCCAAGCTAAGCCAAGCCAAGCCAAGCCAATCCAAGCAAAACCAACCCAATGTAAAGAAAAGCAAACCAAAATGTGTGTGTTTTTCTGGACAGGTCTTGTCTGATGTTGTTTTTTTTTTTTAAATATTTTTGGGGGGCTAGACCACGACGACAACCGAACCGATGAAAGTAAAAACCGCAACTGATCAAGCGCCGCCAACGTTGGCATCCAAGAGCTGGGAGCTCTGGGAGCTCGGATTCGGATTCGGACTCGGATTCGTGGCTACATGGCAGTTTTGGAGCTGAGCTGAGCTCAAGAGCTGGGAGCCAAGAGCTGGGAGTTGGGAGCCGAAGTGTGTGGAAAAGCGCTATAAAGCAAACAAGCAGAAGGCATATTATATGCACTCGCAAAAACCTGACAACTGCAAATGCAAACTGCAAACTGCAAACGGCAAACGGCAAAAGCAACTGCCTAAATGAAACCAAACGAATGCTTTTTATGATCAATTTTCGCCAGCAATGTCTGGGAGTGTGTGTGTGTGTCTGTTGTGCCCACAAAAGAGAGGTGATCTCGGCTTGGATTCGACTATTGGACGAGTATTAGAGTAGAGTGGAGTTGAGTGGAGTGGAGTGACCTGATCGGATAACTCGCAGAACTCGCTCCCATATGCATGGCCCAAACAATTACCACAAATAATAGCAGCGGCACGACGACAGGCACCTGGCATAAAAAATGTCGCAATGATCCAAAATCCAAAATCCATTTACTCGCAGACAAAACAATGTCCAATGTCCAAGTGGAAAGACTGCGATACACGCCCCTTGGAACACTTTCGATTGCAAAAAGTTGTCGGCTGTGTGCAGCGAGGCTTTAAAATTGGAGAATGGTTATGCAGAATCCGAATTTTGAGTCACATAAATTCTCCTTAAAAATTATATCCAATAATCAAGTTCTCTGAAATACAGAATATCAAAAAGAAGAGGTAAAATGATTTAAATAATATAATAATATTCTAAGTGAGTTAGTGGAAATATGATGGATAAATGTAGCATATATATAAAAATATATTATGAGATCTTCAATTCAACAGTTTATGATGAAAAAAAACAAACGCACTTAGAAAATAAAATAACATTTTATGACCAAAATTTGTATGGACAACAAAAAAATTTGTATTCAGTTTATATGCATATAAAATCACTTTATTTATTTATTTATATTTATTCGCCAAAATAATGTTTACTGGCTACATATATTAATATACTATTATAATAGTGATTAACGCATAAATAACGGATTCCAAATCCCATGGAATCCTCAGAAAACCGCTGCCGATCTCAAGATTTAAGTATCCCAAAAAGAGTGATCAACTGGTCAAGCTATCCACCGAAAGGTTGACAAACTATTTCATGTTTCTTCCTTTGCATTGCGTCTGCGTCTAATGCGTAATTGGACTTGGGACTTGAGACTTGAAACACGAGATGGGACTTGAACATGAAATACTTGATTTCAGCGGAGGTCCAACACCTGTTGGGTAATTGGAAAAGTTTTTTTCTTTTTTTTTTGGCCAAACCAAGCCAGAAGTCAGTCGCAAAGAAAGCGACTCATTAGGAGATAAACAAATCACACGAGCAATCAGCACATGTTGCAATGCCCAATAGATGGAACAAACGACCTCGGATTTGCGAAATGGGTAGAGCGGAGACTCCCAAGAGATGAGTCCCCTTCCCCTCTGCACAGAGAAAAATATACACCTAAACATCGATTTGATATATGCAGATTAAAGTTGTAATGTTTTCTTCTTGTGTAGTATTGCAATTATTTGGCCAGTGCTCTTAATAATCATATTTATTCGATATTTGCATATATTATATATATTTTGATATAATACCGTATTAATGAGTATTATTTTACATTACATTATAATACTAAAATTTTATTTGTGAAAATCGTAAAGCTCGATTTGATATGTAAAGTGCTATAATAAGTACTAATCATGAAGTTTTGATGTGTAAGTCTGATTGCCGTAAGTCTTTGGCAAATCCCCATTAAAAATTCTTTTTATTTTTAAACTATATACAATAAACTATTGGATATTAAATATCTACCTCGAAAATATCATATAGCTATGCTAGTTTATGATCCAAAATAGTATGTAAAATCATCATATAACTTTTTTTGACTGTTTCTTTTGGCAAATCTTCATTATTATTATGATACTTATTATATTGTGACACTATATACGATAGTGGGTTTTCCTTTTTGAATATTCTCGAAAATAGTATTTGATCCCATATTATATGAAAAATCATCAAACAGACCACAACTATATCATGTCATATTTTCTGCCTGTGTGCCAATTGGTAATGGGTAATGGTCGTCCACACCCCTGGATCTGTGGATCTCTGGATCAGCACGAGCCGACGAGGCAACGTTTCCAATGACTGGGCAGCCTGGCTGGCTGCTAGACTGACTGGGTGATAGTCGTCGTCATTAAGTGAGTGTGCCAGCCAACGAGTGTGGATTGGTAAACGCCGGAGCCGTATTTGTGATGCAATTTGCCAGAAACTCCATGGTTACGCTGGCCAGGCGGTGGAACAATAAAAACAGCGAGCCCAAAACAGAGAAGCCAACGAAAAACATGGTCGATGGGAAAACACGCTAACTGATGAAGTTTTCTTTGTCAATACCAATACCGGAACAAATTGATTGGCTTGTGCTCCGTTTGACTATTGAGTTTTGCTAAAATGTCACATTGAATCAAGAATTTTCGCAAGGAATCGAGAAGTTTATAACACCAGGTGCATATAATATATATAATTCAATAGCTTTAACCTATAAGCTATAAACGGAACAGCTCTTGGTCAGAGTAACCAAAAGAAAGGAAATGCCCCGAGTTATTGCAGATTAACAATTGCTTGAGCAACGAGTGAATTATTCCCCTGGATTTTCACGAAAATAAAAACTGGATTTTTAATGGAAACACTGCCGAAATGACTTCCAGGAAAATTTCCCGATTTTTGCGTTGCCTTATTCTCATTAACCCAATGCCTCGGACTTTGCATTTAATATATTATATTTAAGTTTTTAACAGGTTGTTTACCTACAATCATCTTGTCATGTTATGTTGCACACTTTTGGGCAGTGTTGTTTGGAAAAGCTTTGCATATTTTTGGGATTTTGGTGTGCTATGAGGTTTAGATAGCATTGTAATACAAATTGAATAACATGAATATTACCTTTCTTAAGATCTAACAGAGATTGTGGATCTAAGTGAGTACTTTTAAACATATCTCTAATTGTATCTTGAACTCTGCCAAAACTCTTGGTGCGCCTAAACCTTTCAGTTGTTGAGAGTTAATAAAAATTTATTGATTTTTTTGAGTCATTAAAGAGATTTTCTTTATCGTAGAATGAATATGTGTGAATTTTACGCCCTGAATAAAAGAAATAGTTAACCACTCTGAGTAAAATTGGATTGGAGGTCAAAAGTTCATTGAGTTTCTGAGAAAGTCAAGGTCATATATCTTTTAGACTGAATGTGAAGGCATTTCCCAGGTGCTTTTGGCATTACCATAGAAAATGATGAAAGATTCTCAGAGCCACTGCGAAATTCGCTTACTTATTACGATTTTAGCGCCTAACGACTACTAACGGTACGTCAGAAGACATTAGCAAATGTCGCTGAGGAGCAGAAAACCGTCTGGCATCTGGAAATCGGGAATCTGGAGGCGGAGGAGCGAGTGGCAAGTGGAGTAATCATCATCAGGCCAAATGAAGCTTGGCCCATCTATTTGAGTGCGGAGCGGCAATATACAACTGGAATTCCAGTATTCGCGACCGGGGGAATGGAGCACAATATATAATCACCGATCTTAATGGCGAAAATATTTTGATAGCTGATGACCCAGAAGCGGGGGAACTAAGACAATGCCTAATCACTCGGGGGTCACCAGGTCAATGAATCCATCAGTGGAGCCCCGAAAGATCAAGCTACCGTTTTGTGATGGTAAGAGGTTTACTCAAGGATTTCCCTTTCGATAAAAAAGGGACACCCCTTGATGCCTTGATGACTTGATACCTTGTTTAGTATGTGGGGGCAACCCGTTAAGTCGGGCCACATTGTTAACATGTGCGGACGCTGATCATAACCATAATCGGGACTGTAGTTACATGCTGTATGCTAATGTGCCTTGTGTCGCAATCATTTGCATTTTCCCATGGCCCATCGAGAATCCCAGAATCCAGTTAGCCAATTCAGTTGGCCAACTACCTGCACGGCACAAAAAAAGTGTTTTTTTTTTATGTTTGCATATCAAAATGACCTACGTTGTGTAAAACTCCCCTTTTTATTATTAAAAAGTAATATTTTAATATTGTATTCCATTATTAGCTACAGTTTTTTTTGATATTATATTTTGATCTATTATTTTGATATATCATAACGTTGTTTATAGCGCATGTATAAATATTACTTAAATCGCATTTCTAAGCCGAGTTCGAATCCCTCTGCTGTCCGAAATTTTTTTTCTTACTCATGCTACCTTCGTTATAATCATAACCTTTTGATATTGTATCCCATTAATAGATATTATTTTCATATAATAATCGTATCGGTTTATTCATGTAATGTACAAAATCATCGGGCTGATAAGATATCATATATTTTTTTTTTCTGTGTGGCCTTCTCTTCTGTCTGGTTTGATGCTTGGGTCAATTCGTCAATTGGATGGAACTCTATACTCCGAGTTTGGTAAAGGTAACGGACTTGGGAGAAGCTCTCCTTATCCTGCACTAACTGCCCAGTTCGTTAGGGGATTGTCCAGCTGTGCCGTCCATTTGTATCATCTGCATGTGTGCGCGATGCCCGGCGATGATTCCCCTCGATTGTGGGCTTTGCAGGCACTGGAGGATTGCCCAGCGATCATCATCGTTGGGGGTCACAGGTGTTCCAGGGACCAATAACTTTCGAAGCTGTCGACTGGCGTTGCGATTTATGAGAATCCCCATTTGTAATGGGGGGCTGCTGCAATTCCATGGGATTGTGTAATCATTGCACTGGGTTCAAAGATCTCTGGATAACTCATGAGTGCAGTGCAATAAGTTACTATAATTTTTCCTCAATTCATGTGTGACACACTAATCATGTCTGGGCTTTGCAACCTCATCACTGGCTAGCCATTCATCCATTGGCGGCCAGACTTTCAAAATTCTAGTCGGACTTTCTCCTCCGGCACCATCATCGGCTCACACACACACACACACACACAGGTTCTACTGGCAATCGCAAAATCGATTTGAGAGTTTTCGTTTTCAACAGAAGCTTGTAATTTGCAATGATTGCTTTATTGCCGATTTCCCATCATTTCGAACCAATTGCCATAAATGGAACTCGGGGCGCATTGCCTACCTAGTCACCTATCGTAGATGAATATCGCTTGCTCTGTTGGGCACTCACAATTTGTAGGTCATTAGAACTGCTTAATTTTCTAAATGCTCTTTAATTTATATAATTACATTGCCCAAAACTCGAATCGATCGAATGTTGTGTGTGTGCTTCTCTGCTCGAAAGTGGAAAGTGGAAAACCCAGGGCCATAGCGATCTCCGATTGCCCGATTCCCTGATTTCCTGATCTTGGCTTTATGCAATTATGCGGGGCAGGCCCCCTCGAGCTCTCTTTAATTCGGTCTGGTTTGGTTTGGTTTTTGGTTCTAAGTTTTTTGTTTTTTTTTTCGGTCTTTTGATCTTGGTTTTACTTATGGTTATAAAGACATAATTGACTTAAGAGCACAGAGTTAAGTAAACAAGAGAGGAAAATAATAATTTAATTTGAAATAAAACGAGCCGGGCAAAATGGTCTGGGTCTTTGCACTCGTGCCTCCGCATTTATCTTTGACCCTTTTTGGTATTGTGGCTAAATGGGTCATTCGTCAAGGTAACTTTCATTTGTGAGCTGGAAAAACTGAGCGCGGAACATGGAACGTGGACGCACTTAATCATAATCCCATTCCCATTCGCATTCCCATTCCCATTTCTGTTGCTATTCTATTATCTCCCCCCTTCCCTCGATGTAATTCTTGTTTTGTTCTTGTCATTGGCTAGACAATCTGACGATCTTGTTAGGCCGTGTGTCTCAACCCACTAATTGGACTCGGATTGGACATGCCTGATTTTCGGATCGCAGTTACAGAGTCAAGGATGTGGGTAGACAAACGGTACTGCAATTTAATCATTTCACAGAAAACTGAAAGATTATACCCAAAAAAAAATAGCAAAACATTGTTTTTTTATGGGATATCATTAAAATTAAACTATTCAATTAAGTGTTTGCTAAACCTATTCTGCAGCAATCGTTTAAACACACTTTTTAGGACAAAGGGGTGACTCAAACTTGGTCCTTTATAGACTTTACTATTCATAATCTTCATAAGTTTTATATTGTTTAAATCGTATAAAAAAGTCCTTTTTGGTCCATTTCTTACCAAAACGTTAAGAACATTTTGTTAATATTTATTTGGCCAGCGAATTACTTATGGCACATGATTTTTTTCTATGTGCAAGTGGTACTGTTACTGGTGCTGGGCATCTCCATTAGCCTTCAGCCCATCAGCCATTAGCCATTAACCATCAGCCAAGGGGTCAAGGCTAATTTCAACCTTTTGACAACTCAACTCGGTCGCAATCTTGGAGCCTCGTAGCCCCGGGTCCTCGATGAGTGTGCAAATTGCCGCCGGCGGCCATTCTGCTGCCCCGGCGAATCACTTTCCTGCTCTAAAGTTTGTAATTTGCCTTAATTGAATATTCGTGCTGGTCAAAACCACCGCACCGCACCAAAGCCAAAGCCAAAGTTGCCCCAAAGGCCCCGCCGACATTCTTCAAGTTTCGAGTGCACAGCTCTAATGAGCCTTGGCATCCATCAGCGTTGACATATCCGTCCACTTTTGTGTTATCCTCGTTGCCAAACAGATTGGCAAGCTTGCCCATTTCTGGGGAAGAGACCGACCACATTACCCAAATGAAGTGTGACAAATCCATTAGGCTTGGCCCCAAAACCCTGGCGAAACTTAAGGTATATATATAGCTGGTAACCACACGAATGGCTCGCGGTTATGCGAATCAGCCAGATATTATTCCCACAAATCACTGGATTATAAACTGAAACTATGCAGATTGAAAGATAATTCTGAGAATTTTAGCCCTTAGAGCTATTTAAAACTAGAATTATTCAAGGTTAACTAAAATAAAAAAGGTTAAATAAAATAAATTAATTGGGTCTTTAGCATTTACTTTAATATTATTTCATTAACATTATTTTATTAAAACTAGATTTATGCAAATTGATTTTTGTTTGAAAAGGAATACCAAAAATTAAACTCAAAAAATGCTGAAATGAGTTTCAAAGGCTTCATTAAGTTTAAACATCAACTTTTTTAGCTCTTAGGTTTATTGGTAAGTTGGGTTTAAAACTTGGCTTTGCTAATTTTAAACCGCGAATTCTTTAGCAGTTTTGTGCTTGAGTATCCGTCTTGCCAACTTCATTCGATGTTCCACCACTAGAGGCATAAAAGTGTGGGGCGTAATGACCCATCCACCTGCCTCAAACACTTTGTTAGTCATCCACATGAGTGCAAACACATTTGCCAATGGAAATTATCCAAGCCCAAGGACCTGAGCCTCCTGCACCCGGTTGATCCTTCTGTTGATTGACTGCTTTCGTCACGCCAAGTGGCCAACCCACTTGGCTTCCAGCTTCTCCAGCTTCTTCAGCTTCTCCAGCAAGCCATACCATTTATCCTCTCGTGTTCGGCGGCTACCAGGAGTGCAACATGTTAATCATTTCGAGCATCAGGCCATGTCAAATGGAGATCACACAGCCAGAGCAGAGCAGAGCAAAGCAGAGTAGAGCAGAGCCTCTCCTGCTGCATTTTTCTGTTTTCTGTTTATTTTCTGGCCAACACCAACAAGTCAACCCGCAAAGCAGCCAACCAACCAACCAACCAGCCAAGTGATCCCTGATCTTCATCTGCTGTGCAAACGCCCCGCGGGGCTTGTTACAAATTTTGATGGACGGCCAGTGGTTGAAATTGATTAGCTTTAATGGTGGCAAAGTTCTCTGCCTGTCTGCTAACCAGAATGCATTCCTAATGGAAATGTGAAGAGGTGGCTGACTGGCTGACTGCCTGAACTGGGCATAAACAAAATCAAAATCAATCAAATCACATCTAGACAGACATATAATTTTGAAGGCAAGCCTTTTTTTTTTTGATGTGTTGCTTAACACGAACTGTCATAAGCGAATTGGCTGTGGGGTTCAAGGCTGTTTTTAAGAGGGTTTTTATCCATCGGCAGGGGGTCACAAATCGAGGCGAGGTCAGTTCGGAGTTTTCTTTTTGTCTAATTTGCTTAAAATCATGGGAATTCATCACCGAGACTTACCCATCTCCATCTCCATCTCCATCTCCGTCTCCGTCTCCATCTGCGGTTTTCCGACTTTCACAATCGAAAGAATTCGCCGGGCGTCCACTTTTATGCTTCATTAGGCCAGAAATTATATCTCATGGTGGGCCCAGGCCCTGAGATTCATTCTCTGGCCATTTCTGGCTATCTCGCCTCCTTTGGGTTTTTCAATTTCTGAAATTGATGAACTCGCTGATGGAAATCTGTCAGCCGGCGACGAAGTGTGGAAAGCTTAGACCAGGAATGAATGCGCTAGTGCATGCACTCGACGAAATCCGAGTGCTTAACGTTTTGTTTAAGCATTAGTCAACATTATAATCCTCAGGAATTTAAACCTTGCCGCAGAAGTTGTCTTGATAATATATAAATATATATAGATTGACTTCTATGAAGCTTAAGCAAGATATTAAATTCATGTTTTAAAGGTTTGACATTTTGAATAAAGTCTAACTTTATAGTATTCCTATACATATTTTAACTGTTTAAAACTGCGTGTTAAATGTGCTTTTGCATTTGTTTTTGGATTTTTAAAGACTTATCAATCTGTTTTGTGAGTGCACTGGAGTTTCTGCAGATGGAGAACCGATGGAGTGTATGAGGATGAGTTATATAGATTTCCCAACCCGCAGAAGGCGCAACGTTTGGGTTTGTGGGCAGACATGTTGGTTGCTTGCTTTGCACCCGCATCATTTGGCTGGCCAACCAGACCGCCAGAATGCCCACTCAAAAAGCCCGGGGCCAGGACCTGAAATGACTGCACACAAAATGCAGACATTAAATTGATCCCCAGATTTGCGATCCCAAGACCGAAGTGCGAACACCAGGCTAGACCTGAAAAAAAACGCGACTGGAAATCACAGCCATCATCAGCCAAGCGACAAATGAGCAGACACAGGTAATCGGAATCTGAATCGGAATCTCTGTCTGAATCTGAATCTGAGAACTGCTTTCCATCTGCTAACCGCAATCGAAGCCTCAAGTCAGTGTCAGTGTTGCGCAAGGTTTTAATTGTACCCATTTGTATTTTGCAAAAATAATAATCGAAGTAAGGTGATAATATACCACTCTTTTTGTTGTTTAAAAATCCATTGTAAAACCTTGTATTTAAAAGAGGAATTTGCTTTATATTATATTAAGCGCTTTTATGGCCTTTATAATTTGGGGGTCGGTATTGCCCCACTTTTTCCTGTACATTTTCTAATACTTCAATACCTAAATGATCTAGGTAATCAGCTTATTTTAAGGAGAATAATTTGTATACTAGGCTATTTTTGTTAACCTAGCAAAGAGAAAAAAGAACATAAAATGTTTCTGTACCAACGAATCTAGGTACACGTATCTAGGTACCCATCAACACTGTCCCCCGTCGAGTGGGCAAAATGATTTCCTTGACTGACTCTTGGACTCTCACTCGCTTGCCTTTCGCATTTCAATTTATTCCGCAACCGACTAGAAACCAATGCCAATGCAAATTATCCGAAGAGTTCATCAAACCTTTGGAAAAATGCAACCAGATCGCTTCTGCGACGCGACTACTGTGCTAAATGTTTTTTCTCCCATCAGCCTCTGGTCTTCTTTGCCATCTTGGCCAACACCTCATCACCAGCCTCAGTCACATTCACATCCACATCCACATCCACATCCACATCCAAATGGAGTCCGGTTCCGGTTTCGTTATCGTTTCGAAGGTGACTTGGTGACTTTGAGCAGGATGTTCCAGAGATGGCGATACGAAGGTGAGACAATCCACTAGTTGCAGATGTTCTATCGCCTGCGCATAACTGGTTGAATTCACTGAAAAGGAATGGTAATTCGATTAGTTATCGATTACCCTGACAAAATCTTAATTACTCAGTCATTTGATGACTGCGCCACGAGATTAATCGGTCTCCTCAATTTGATCTTGATTAATGATCCTAACATGATTATTGATATTGAAAAGAAAATAAACTCCATGTGATTAGCTAGCAGCTTTTTGATTAGTTCAAATCTGTTTGACTGGAACTAATTTTTAAGTCTACGGGGATCATTAAAAAAACGAGAGGGAAAAACATTTGATTGCAATTCGGCATGAAGGGTGTATTAATCCAAAGTTAATCAGTCAGTAATGCATTCCATTCCAACTCCATTAAGTTCTGTTGAGAGTTTCCGTTGCATAAGATTACAAACGAAAGCCAGCGCTTGTCTTTTTAGATCTTGGCCTGGCTAACTATTCGGAATGATTTCATCAGGGGGCCGAAAATGGGCAACGACGAATGTCAGAGCCTGGTCGGCGTCGTCGTCACGCCCCCAAATGCCCAACATCAGCACTTCTGCTTTTGGGGTCTCCAACCTAAAATTCCAACTTCTCCAACCCCAACTCCACCCCATTTCCACCTTTGTCTCATTTTGTCCCGTGTAGTTTTTTGCTCCATTTCTGTCACGCTTGAAGACTGCAATTGAGCCAATTGAGACCCACAACTGTTTTAGTTGCGGTTTCCAAAGATGCTGCCCTGCCAGCTCCCCCGAATCCAACACAGAGAAAATAAACTATTTTGTTTATGGAAAATAAGAAAAAAAAAACTTAATCTATAGTTAGGGTTAAAAGTTTTTGAACTAAGAACTCGAGTACAATTAAAATGAAAATTAAAAGCTTAAAATGTTACTCTTCATTTAACCATATTTTTTCTTTATTAAATGAAAATTTGTTTTTTTAATTTTTGTTCGTTTGTTTTAAATGTGTTTGTAAACTTACAAATTTTATTGACTAAAAAGCTTTTAATATAAAATCACGATCCCTCTGGGTATTAGGATTTTTCCTTCAGTGTTTATTTCTGGGCGTGTGAAGAACGGGGGGCTTGAACTAAAACAAAGCCAGGCAACGAGATAATAATAATACACATAATATTAAAACGAGAACAACGACACTAAGCCAAGTTAGCAGAGAAGCTTGACAACAATGGTGCGGGAGGTGCTCCAGGAAAATGACTAATTACGTGCTGGCAAATGGCAAACAGCCCGAGGTTCCGAGTGGGTTAGTGGTGGCGGGGGGTAGGGGGAGGTAGGGTAGGGGCTTACCCCGGAACGGAATGGGGTACTACGACGACTACGGACTATCCACGAACGATCCACATTAGCGGCGGGCGCTGCTCGAGCTGCTCGCGTTGGTAGCGGTGAATGGTAATTGCGGACCGTTATAATACGAGCGCGCATAATAAGATCGAGAGATGGCTAAAAGCTACACTCAGAGAAAAACCCTTCGATAGGGGTATCCCTTCAGCAGGTCTAATTATCTTTAATTAGGAAAAATGAATATTTATTTGAGTTTTTTCAAACTAAAGCAAATTACTTTGCTCGCAAATTATAGATAGCAATATGATCTGATCAGCACATTTAAAATCGTAAACATAAAAATATTAATATTAAAATATTATTATATTAAAAACCTACCAATTAATACCTTCCTTAATTTCTCCAAACTACTTTTAAATAAAAAAAATTATGTTTCATACTTTAAAACGATATAATAATGTAAAGTTTTATTTTTGTTTTTGGTAGCTTAAGAATGTTTATGACCACTTTTTTTTCTAAGTAAAAATTTTAGTTTATTTTTATGTGCTTCGACATTGATATTATTCTTTTGAGTTTTCGTGTTTGCACTTTTATAATTTAAAAAATAATAATTCACTAATTTCTCTGTTTATCTCCTATATATATATTCTATTATTTAGTATTATTTTTCTCTAACATTTTATCTCAGTGTTTTGCAAAAGTGGGATGATTATGGGATCAGGGGGTTAGGGGGTAGTCGGGATGCCCTGATGCGCATACTTGCTCCAATTCCGACGCTGGCTAAATGTGACACCCGAAGGCGAATCACATGGGCCATATTCTATGCACAGGCCCAAATGCCCCTTCCTTACGCTCCACTTTAGTCTAATCAACAATGTTGACGACTATGACCCAGTTCTGGTTGCGTTTTGCTTGCAACAGTTAGGCAAATGGAAGTCAAAATGGAGTGCATTGTCATCTGCCACCGCCACCGCCACCGCCATCAGCAGATGCAACATGCCACCAAGTCGATCCACCTCTTGTCGTGGCCCAATCATCGGTAATAACCTTTGGAAAGACGAAAATATGGCTCTGGGGTGATTCGAGGCAGATTGAACCCTCTACAATGTGGATAAGTCGGTCAAACTCAAGCACTGGAACTCTGAAAATAAATACGAAAACACATGAGAACACATTTGGCTATTATATCTTTAAACCAACTGCTGCACTTGACGGCCAAGTTTCGTTTAGGAAAATTGTAGCTCCGTTTGTGCCCATCATTTGCAAAGTCTTTTGATTGAATCTTTCCCAAAAGCCAAACATATAGACTAGTGTTTCTCATTTATCTAAAAACCTTTTACCAGCAGTTAACAATTTTTTTTCTGTTTTGTGAAAGTAAAGTCAGTTTACCAGTAATGGAACAAGATTATTGTTATGAGTAAAATCTTGTATAAGTCATATGGTTTAACGGAATCACTTATGACTTATCCATTGTTTTATAAGGAATTTTTTTTGAAAAAAGCTTACAATATACTTTGATATTGCTTTGTTTATAATTTGCTTTTAAATGTTCATTGACAAAGTGTATTTCTCCACCTGAAATTTAATTTGTAAAAGTATTCTTGTTTTCATTACTGCAATTTAAGTTTTAGTTATATATGTTTTAGTATTTCGAATTAAGCGTTTAAAGCTAGTTAAAATATATTCCCAGTAATTTATGTGGTACTAGTTTCTTTCTGATTCAGGTACCCCTTCCCCTTTGATTTTTTGTTTTTTTTTTTTGTTTGTAAACCCCTTTTGAAGGGCCTGCATCCATTGTGAATCTGTGTCAGTAGGAGCATCTGCATCGGAACAATACCAACAGAAGATGGGGGTTTCCCCCCCTGGGCGGTGTCAATTCCAGCCAGATACAAAAGGCGAAGAATGGTCGAGAGCTGTCGACACCAATTGGTGTTTTTACCATATTTAGTTACCAGCTAAACGAGGGGAATGGGAATGGGAGTGGAATTGGAAGTTTAGAGTGAGAATGGGGAATATCGAGGCTGGGTTGCAACAAATATGGACAAATTGCATTGAACTAAAACCGTGTTTGGATCCTAATGGATCATGGTCGACATGATTGATGACTCCGGGGTGCCTGCAGGAATGGAACTGGAAAAAATGGAGCAACCGTAGAAGGTGATGCCGGAAAAAGGGTTTTTTTTTTTCAACCTTCGTTGAGTCGGCAAATTGATGGAGGTATTTCCATTCGGTACATTTGGTTACCCGCTATCCATCCATACCACTCATCATCATCGTTTTGAAGTGTTATTGCTCCGATTTAGTTAGTTAACTCTAACAGTTCATAAACACTTGTGCGCTCGGAGGACAGGAAATGGAAGGGATGTCTCCATCAACGCCTCCATCTTCATGCTCCACAGTGCTCCAGAGTGCTCCAGAGTGTTTTCCTCCTGCTTCTGCTGTCATTTATCGCAGATCGCTGTCGAGAGTTTCGACTCAAGACCCAAGAAAATTGTCGAGTGAGGCCGACAACAGTTGCGCGCGCTCACAATGCGCACACAATTTCGATGTTTACGTAATGCCAGTGATTCTAAATCCGAGGTGAAGCCAAATGGATTCATCCACCTATCTCTGGGCTCCCAAGTTCCGAGTTCCAAGTTCTGGCTTCTCGGGCTCTCGTTCTAATGATGTCTGTGTGGCATGTAAGCTGAAACCGCAAAGAATTTTCTTGGGTCTGCTTCTCAAATGGAATGCACCTAACTGTCATTGTCAAGAGAGAGCCACTAACCACAAATACAAAATTTGCTCGCTTCGCTGGGGTTCATCCGCCCCCACACAGAAAACAATTTTTTTTTTTTGGCGATCCAATAAAAAAAAAAAATGTATTATTTAAAGCGATTTCAATAAGGGTTCGCAATAACTACATAAATCTAAGGAGCTGTGGCAGTCGAACCTGGTCCTTTTGACCAATCTTTATATTCTTGTTAAGTATTTCTCGATTTAGGAAAGTTTTTGAAGTATACAAATATTTAGCAATCAAGAAAACAAAAAATTTTTAAGAAAATCTATCAAGGGTGTCACGGAAATTTGTTCCAACCATATTTCAAACCAAATAAAAAAATTTTTTTTTCAGTTTTGACTAATCTACCATTGGAAGCGGCTTTTAAAGAAAATCTACAGATTATGTGACTTCAATGGATTTTAATGTTGGATATTAAAACAATCGCCTTGAAAGTTGTTTGAGTTTTTTTTTTTTCTCTGCAACTCTTATACTTCATGCTCCATTCTATTCAATTCACCGCTGCCATTTCTATTAATGAAATGCTTAGAGCCCAGTCAAATTATGGTTTAGCTGCTGCTCATGCGTGTGGAGCTGGAGGGCCGGCTACACTTTCCCAAGTGGAGCAGAGACATCTGAGGTCGCGTCCATAGGGTTAGAACACTGTCGTCGTGTTCGCCCTGCGGTGGCTTTCACTCGCCGATCCTGAGATCTGCAATCTGGGATCTGCTATTTGGGATCTGGGATCTAGCATCCCCAATTACCAGAAATCACTTTCTTTCGCTGAATCCGCTGACCAGAGCAACACATCAACCATCTCGCGGCTCTATCCCCGATTTCAGCTAGCTTGTGCCCATTCCTCGTTCTCCAAGTGGGTGAAATGTGATGTTGGGAAAATCTATTTAACGGAATGCACTCAAATCATGCAAAAGGCAAAAAGACTGAAAGGCAAAACGGCAAAAAGAGCACAAGCAGGCACAACATAAAACGTGAGTCGATGACGTGAGCCCGTCAGCCATCAATCGAGCTTCGGCGACTTCGGTTTCGCGAGAAGAACGGGCACTTGGTTGTCGCTTGGTATAGCTTTTGTATGGGCTGGCAGGATACCCCTTAAAACAAATATAATCTCTGAACACATCTAGATTTATTTGCCGACTCAATTGTTTTTTACCAAATTTTAAAGTTCTGTTTAAGAGAAGTCTCAATTTGATAGCAATTTACTACAAATCAGATTGGCTAGCAAAGTTAAAATTTAAAAAATTCTTTATGATTAAAGAATTAGAAAAAGAAATTAAAGAATTAAAAAATGTAGAGATTTTCATATCAAATGAATTTCTAATATTATTTTAAACATTCTGTCCAATTTATCCTACTCAAAGTAATTCGAATATTTATTGACTGTTTTATCTGTTTAAGTGTTATTATACCAGCAATTATTAATTTTAATTGTGTATTTCCAAGTTTGTTTATTAAATAAATAATTATATAGAGATATAAAATCCCTAGAAGCTATATTTCTAAGTAATTCGACTTTATTTATTATCTGTTCATCTATTATTATAAACCATAAGACAATGTATGCAGAGTGTTTTCAACCTTAACTTACCGTTCATCTGCATAGCCAAGTTTCCTGGCCAAATCTGGTCCAGTCTGATCGATCCTCGCACTTAGGAAGCCCCGGTGGCCACAGAGAAACAGAAACCATAACGAAAATCGAAAACTATTTTTCACAGCCGCCTGGGCAAAAAGTGGAAGACGACGACGACGAGATAGATCGTTTGGCGAAGCTGGGAGATGGTCTCCTCAAGTCCGAGAGATCGAATCCAAAAGCCGATGGCGACAAATGCGGTTCGTGGCGAAGAATCTCCGCGAGGAGATTGGATTGGGGATTGGGGAGAATTGGTAGACCCATGGACCCGTTACGAGAATCGCTTTTCTTGCATTTCCTTTTGGGAAAGAAAGTTTTTCGCCAGCCGAAAAAAAAAGATCGCCCAAAGATTTGACTTTTTGTCTTTGCATTCGTTCCTTTGTTTTTTTTCTCGTTTGTTCTTTTGTATAAATTTTTTGTTGTTGTTTTTTTTTTTTTTTTTAGTTTTTTTTTTGTGGGATTTTGGTTCTGGATCTGAATCAGAGTTGGGGTGTTTGAAGCTATCTAACGGCATCGGTTACACTACATAACTGTTCTCACTTTCTTCACCGACGTTTTGCCGCGCTCTTTGGATTTATAGCTTCGTTTCGTTTTGTTATTTTTTTCGTTGGCCGACGTCGTCTTTTGTCTTTTGTTGTTGTTCGGTCTCGCATTTCCGGTGTTCAGAATCAGAATCAGAATCCAGAACCAGAAACTGGAGTTGTGGCATTACTTAGAAGCCATTACGGGGCACAAAAGTCGAGCTGTCCAAAAAAAGAAAAAGGGGAGAATCTAAACTGGACTTAACTAAGATCGAAAAGCTCTATTAATTTGAGTTTTTCTTTTGGGAAAGGCGGGGGGAGGCAAATACAAAAACCTAACTCATTTGCATTACAGAATAGAATCTTCATTTGTCTGGCACTTTCACCCATTGATTGGTAACTTTTCTTTTAGAGAATTCCAACTGGGCTTCGAATCATAAATCAATGGCCTCTTCTAAAGCTTCTGCTTTTCGGGGGCTTTTGAAAATAGGTAAAGAGATTATCTTAGCCGAAGAAGAAAGACCTTCGCATCGCGGACCAAAAGTCCACACAAAACTCGAGTGAAATCAGCTGGGGGAACCAGGCAGAAGTTATTTTCGGCATTTGGCCGCAATGAAAGTAAAACCCATTAGATTCAAGACTGAATGGTGGCGACGATGACCATAACAAGAAAGCAGGTAAACACGCCAGACATTAAAATAAAATCAAGTTAACACAAACAAAAAATTAAGAAACGAAATAATTGTCAAAAGAGGAGAAGCTCCGAAAAGAAAGGCGTAATAGAAAAATAAGAGAAGTCCGAGTTTGAATCCAAGTCGGAAGAGCGGCGTGTGCCCTTTCTTCAAAGTGAAATTTCCTTCAATGACACTAAGTCTACAAAAGGGGCCCCAGCCCCCAGCCACAAAAAAAGCGAGCAATTTAACTTGCATCAACTGAAAATGACTTATGCCCTCTTAGAACACCGAATTTTGAATGATCTTGAGAGAATTTGTCAAAGAATTAGTTCCTCTTGTTGCCAAATTTAATACAATCTAATGATATGTTATAGAACCTTTTTAAATTTTTTTTTTTAATTTCTAAAACTTGATTTCAATAGTAATAGAAACTTTACAAATATTGTAATTGGAATATTGCCAAAACATTAATGCACTAAGGTGGCAACATAGTGAGTGGTCTTTCATTATATTTACCTTATTATACCTATTTATTTTATAAAATTCGTCTGCTTCTAGTTCACAAACTCCGTAAAGAGTTAGGGTATATAGTGAAGCTAAAAGTGAAGACCAAAAAGCAGGGACATACACGCACTGTCCGCGATGAAAAGTGCGTAGATCATTACAGAGTTTACTCCGCATCGTGCATTCTTTTCAGCTTTCTTTGTAGGATACACTGAGAAAAAAAGGCTAATATAAATTTGACATTCGCAACTAAAGTATATATTTACAATATTAAGTGATACAAAATCAAAAATAATATATTTTACACTTCTCTTAAATGACGCTTTTAATTCCCAGATCGAATTTGTACTCAGTTATATTATTGGGTTCCTAGTATAATAATAGTATACAAAATATATCTGGTTTAAAATCATATGAAGAAAATGATCAAGTTAATCTTGATTTCATATAAGTTTTTGTCTCTGTGTAGGAAGAAAAGGCAAAAAGGTAGTGGGTCGCGAGGTTTTACTGCATCTTAAGACCGCATTTATTTTGCGTTTAATTGCCACAATTGTGAAATTAATTTCGTTTTCGTTTTCATTGGCCAGTGAAATCTTCATGTCTTTTTTTTATACCTTTTTTTTTTTGTAAATGACAGTCGGGTAAGAGCGAGTGCTTCGAACTCTTCTTTCTTTGAGAAAAGATGCAAAGAAAACTCTTTGATTGACGACTGATTGATTGGCTTTTCTTTGTTTTCATTATTCAATCGAGAGCTTCAACGCATTATTACGGAATGCCGGTATGTGCTGCTCAATAGTTGATATGTGCAGAAAACGCAAGTAATAGTATTCGATATTATCTATGAGCCAAATTTTTTAAATTTATAGTAAAATTAAAATCAAAACTAAAAGTATTACTAGATTTCTTTTTATTGGGAATCCAGCCCAGTGTTCCCATTCCAATTGGCTTCGAACTAGATCGGTTAGAAATAAAATCTGCGATTAGTTCGCATTCTCAGAGTGCCACACTTCGAGGGCTTCCCACATGTTTCTCGATTCTTGGCTCTTGGCTGCCAAGTGAACTCAATTGAGTTGTAGAGTCATCGTCAATTGTTGACTATCGTCATCGCTGGTGATCCCAATCCGGATTTGTTTGCACTCAAAATTAGTCGAGAACTGGCAAAAAAAAAAAAAAAAAAAGATGCCGCCGCCCTCATTCAAAATTAGTCGACTAAACATGGCCGAAAAAAAAGAGTTGGCCAAAAAAGCAAGGCGGAAAGAAAGAAATAAATAAACAAAGAATTGCGGGAAATCGGGGGGGAATCGCATCAGAATCGCAGACAAATTTGAGTTTCAAATCAAAAGCTAATGAAAAGGTTATAAATGCCGTTACCCGGCATCAAGACTGTCTGCCATAAAGTCAGAAATTATGCCAAATACAAAGAGAGAAGAGTCAGTTGAAGAATCCCAGCCCAAGTCGCTTCTAATTTTGTTGGCCTGGGACTGCGTTGCACTGGCACAAGAATGCCAAACATGCAAGCATTGAAAGAAATGCACTGTGAAAAATTGCAGGACAATTTAAAACGCTCTCTTTAAGATCTATGGCTATTGTTGGACAATTTTAAATGTATATCATAATTAGCTTTCCCTAAGATTTATGGCTTGTGTTGGACAGTTTCAAATGTAAATTATCATATTCTTTCTCTAAGACTTACTGTTAGTGTTGAAAATTGGTTTATTTTATTTTGATGCAAAATAACAAGTGTTTGAAAATAGTTATATAATTTATAAAATTTATTTATGTAGGAAAGTGGTTTCTTCAATAGAATGTACATTTATTTTATTAATGGGTTTAAGAAAATCAAATCATTTGTATTTATTCGACTTAATTTAGTAGTTATCATATCATTTTCGTTTCAAAAACGACGTAGTCGGAAAATATTCTTGTTTTCTTTATGTTATTTTGAATGTGGAGATTGTTATACTTGTTATTGTTATTGTTTGCCTAAATAAGATGTTGCTCTGCCGCTAAACGTGGAAAAAGATGACCAGCTTTAGTGACATTCTTCAACTGTTTGGAATCTATAACTCCATGGCTCTTTGCGTTTCTTCTGGCGAGGATTTCTCCGAGTGCCGGACAGTTCGCATTCACACGCCAACCGGCGAGGCACAAACGGCGAATTGATGCCGCCGATGATGAGCTGCCAGTCAGTCGGACTAAGACTAAGTCCAAGATTCTGGCTAAGACCCTGACCAAGACCTCGACTTGGATTCTGGCCAAGAGTCCCAAACTGCAGGCATAATGAGAAACCCAGCGGAGAGAGACGGCGATGCTTGAGATTATGCTAATAAGTTGAAGCTGCTGCTGTTGCCGCCGTTTTTTGTTGGCCAAAACGGTATTGGTAACCGACGAGTTGGCCCAAACTGAACCAAAATGCTGCAAGCGACGACAGCGACACAAAAAAACAGAATATAACACAATGACCAAAGAGTGTGATACCCTGGAATATATATTTTCGATTTTTTTTTTTATTATTTTAAGAATACAATTTAACATTCTTTCAAATAAAATATTTTTTTTTTTACTTGTATTGAGATATGGATTACTCAACATCAATAAAGAGTTTAAAAATCGTCCGAAAAATACAAATACTTCTAAGAACTGCTAAACTTAGTATAATTAAGTCTTCAAATGAAGGGGAAATGTAAAATAAGTCAAATTGTTACAATAGAAAGAAACTACTGGAAGGTTAAAAATGAACACAGTTTTCGAGGGTATAAAAACAGGGGCAACAACAACATGAGCAACATGCACAACAGCAACAGCAACAACTTGTAACAGCTTGCAGAACAGCAACAACGGAACGTCAGAGACAAGAAGAAAACAGTAAACGCCAAAGCTAAAGCTGAATCTGAATCTTAGTCTGAGTCTGAGGCTGAGGCTTCGTCTCAAGTTAAAGCCAAGAGTCTGCATTCTAGGTCACTGACTACTAGGAGCAGGCCATGTTACACCGAGAGAAACATATTTAAGAAACAGTACCGAATTGGTTGAATTCAAGAAAATGGCTGACAAAATTCAGTCAAGGTTTTGTCTTAAATAAAGATTTTACTAGAAAAGAATTTTAATAAACTTTCTTTATGATATATGTTTGTTTAAAAACATTTTTTTCTTCATTAAAATGCCATTGATTATTTTCTAACATTACAAGAGATACAGGAATTCAGGGATATTATTTTAAGGTCAATTATATCTAAAATTCGTTTATTTTGAAATCATTAGTTTTGTGTCAAAACTTACAATGCAAGGGCAAATCAGTCTAAAATTTGATATTGATATAGTCTTTTTTTCCTCGGTGTGTTGCATGTTGCATGTTGGTGTTGGCCAACGTCTCATTCAGTTATCAGTAGGCTGGCGAAACAGGCGAAACCCGGCAAAAGCCAGGAGTGGGATGTTTTGAATGTTGAGAACTGCAGTTGGAAAATGGAGATTGGAGATTCGGAGAGGAACATGGTGGATTGGCGGTTGGCGGAGGCCACCGCAAAATGGAAATCGGTCAATTGTTGCCGCCGCCTGGTCAAACTGTCAGCCAAGCGGTCTTGTGCCATATTGTCTTTTTGGCCTAAATGGCATTCCAAATGGATTGGCAAGGGACGACGACGACGGCGACGTCGGCTAACAACCAAATGAACTGGCGGGGCAGTGGGACAAGGTGAAGTCCAAATGGCTAAATGGTAATGAGACTTGACATCGCCAGTGCATTCAACATTTTTGTCAGGGTGGGGTTTCCAGTTTCCAGTTGCCAGTTGCCCGTTGAACTACAGCACAGTAAATGAAGTTATAGGCCAATGCTCATTGGAATAAATTGGCAAATCCATTGAGTTTTATTTTATGAAAACAGCCACCAGCCCCACTTTCTATGGTTATATTTATATAGTAACAGGTTTTGTGGGTCATATGGGGTTAGGTTTTTCATTTGGAAGAAGAGCTAATTGAATATAAATGACGAATACTTTGATTACATTTTGGACACTGAGTAATTTATTTACGTTGTTCACAAACTTTTATCTTTACCCACAAAATAGGAAATCTTTTTTTTTTTTCAACTTATAAAATCGCAGATTTCCTTGGTTGATCAACCTTTTAAACACCAAGTCACAAATAGTTTCCCCGCTTCGCGATCGCTGACTGATCTTTACAGTTCTTCGGCGTGTTCTACTGTTGTCGCTCAGCTAATCAGCATTATGGTAATGAAGGGGTCCCGCGATAATAGTCTAGCGATAATGATCTCGCAGTTAGCTGTCGCGATCGCTGACAGAATGTGTCGCGTTCCAGGCAAATTGACAAAACCAAACGAAATTAACAACCAACACACGTCTGTTGCTGATTATGATTGATATTATACAAAACTATAGGAACCGATATCGATATAGCGACCACCTCGGAGCAGATCGCATACAAATGGAATGGAATATGAAATATCGGATGGAAAGAAGCCAACAACATGTCAATAGAAAACGGCACATGATTGCCCCCACAAATGAACAAATCGCAAACCCGTTTCTCGTCTGGATTGGGAGCAATCATTACTCGTCTAACGTCTAAAGTCTGACAATGACTCACTATCGTCGTCATCGGCGTCACCATCATCATTAATCCGAACTCAACCCAACCCACCAGATTTGCTTCGACGCCTTCTCTGTATGCAAATTGATTAGCATTGTCTTGCCATTTCATTATGGATCGTAAAGTGTGCTGGGAGGTATATGGAATATCTTGTGAAGTTAGTATTTAAATATTTTTAAAAATTATACTCATTTCAAATTTTATTATTCTATGCGACTGGCAAGCTACCTCTTTTTCAATAACTATTTGAATCATTCGATTTGCTTAATTATTCAATCGCATCCTTAGTTTTTCATTCTAAAATATTTAACTTTAAGAGTCTTGAGTGATTTATAAAAAATGATGTGTCATTTTAAAAACAAATAAATAATAAATATAAATTATACACTTTTGACATTGTATTATTCTATGCGAATGGCAAGCTAACTTTTTTCAATAATCATTCGATTTGCTTAGTTTATCTCATTATTAGTTTTTTATTCTAAAGTATGATGTATAATTATAGTAACAAATTATCTGCAACATTCAAAGAGTCTTTAGCTAATAATAAACTTTGCAACCTCTTTGAGTGCAGAAAGTGTATTTGAAATCCGAATAATTTTTCTTTGCAATCCCTTCCCAAAAAGGGAATATATCCTCCTCAGGTTTCTTCACTTTCTTCTGTTAGCCAATTTCAATTTGGGTTGGGTTCTTCGGGGTCAGAAAATCTAGATTCGGTTTGTGTGGGTTGTCGTGTATCACTTTCATATTGATAATCGTCATAAATCGCCAAATATTTATTTGGCCAAATGGAGGTTCTATTTGGAAAAGACAGCGAGCGCGGTTTGTTTGCCCCTCAATTGTTGGCTTTTATTTTAGCGGGGAATGAAAGAAAACAATGCGAAATAAAAAATGGTAAAACGGAAAAGAAAAGGCAAATAACTGAGACAGAAAAAAAAAAACAGCATAGCTGCTGACCCAGTAAAAGAAAAAGTTTATTTTTATTTTTGTGGTTTATTTTATTTTGCCGGCCTCTGTTGTTCGTATTTGGTTTTTTTTTTTTTCTTGTTTCGCATTTTGGCCAAATAGATATTAATTCTTAACGGTTTTTACTTTCACGTTAGAACAATATGGACAGGGTGATAATTATATCCAAAGAGGCGGCGAGTTCGTTGTCTAAGTCTTTTGTTTTCTCGCCTCTTCCGTAGCGAATATTGTGACCTCTCTGCTTCTGCTATAGTCTGTATAGCCATAGCCTGCTCTGTATCCATAAATCGCCGCCTATCTCCATCTGTTTGCATATAGATTTTAGCTGACTAACGGACTTGGAATGATGTGCCAAGTTTGCACTAATTCCCGCTTTGTTGTCCGCTGTTTGTTTTCCAAACCACTCGGGCTGAGCAAATAGAAAATTCTTTACAAGAATGCAAATTGGAAACTGGACTAAGATTGGCAGAGGGAAAGACAACAAAAGGTTGCTGTCGATCAAAAATAGAGTGGAAAAGATCATCTTCGAGTAGATTTTGCAAACGTATATATATCAACAAATTTCTTTTTGGTTGGAAAAATGCATTAAACGGTGATTAAGTGGAACATTCAATCTATCATTGTAATTATCCGCATACTTTGCATGTTTTATTTGAGCGCGCAATCACTTGATTTTAATTAGAACTCATGCAGAATAATAATTTCACATTGCAGAAACCGTGATGAAAACAACACATAGTGCACACTGAAATCAACGTAAGGATCACCACTTGATTCATTACTCCATTTTATTACCAAGAAGACTTTAATTTCAATTTAGACCTGCACGATCAGTGGGTTTTTAACGAGAACTGCCGAATTATAAAGCCGGAGTTGCGATTAACGATCTGTGATGCACCCGGGCAAAATCAACTTAACGATTAGAAAGAAAAAGGTGTTGATCGCTTGGCGAGTCTTTGCAATCAGTTACTTGCTGATTGGACTTCCTTTTTTTTTTTTTTTTTTGTTTAAGAGGGGGCTCACGTGGCGACTTTGGGGTGTACATAAACCCAATTTCGCCGACATCTGCATTAATGTACATATGGCATCCCATCCACTGCTAATGGGGCATGTGGGTTAGCGGATGAGTGATTGTCAGTGTTGGGAAAGGTACGCGTAGGTACTTTTAATGAAAAAAAAAAAACAAAATAGTATATATATATATATATTAAATTTTAAAAATAAATTTTAAAAATAAAAGAAAAAACTATGAATTTCATAACTGTGCCAATAACTTCTTTTGATTTGATCAGTTTAAAATAAAAAGAAATTAAATACAAATATAAGTTTACCAATTAAACAGCATTTTAAAGTTCTAAGTTTGACTAAAAATAACTACCAACACCAAAAAAAAAATGAAAGTTTAGTTTTATAAGTGTGTCTTGAAAAAACAATTGACAGTAGTCAAGTAAATTTATTTATTTAATACTTAATAATATAATCTATACTTTCTAGTTTTAATTCTATACCGAAGAGTCTACAACTGTAGTCTAAAGCCCTATTTCTAAACCACATCAGTTTTATTTTTATACTTTTGTGGTGTTAATTTAATACTCACATTTCTGAGAAATTTTTTAAACCCAATGGTTCAAAATTCAAGTAACAATAGTTTAGTTTCTATGATACTTTTTGTGTAGGCAAGGTAAAGGGCTTAACAGTACAAACTAATTTTTATCTGGGTACTTATTTGTATTGGGTACAAAAATCTGGGTAAGCTGAAACACTGGTGATAGTGGACCATAAAGCGGCGTGATCATCATAAAAGTCATATATGTCATGATCTGAAGTCGTTTTGACTAGCATGCAATCCCGACAAGAAATCACCATCACCCCCCATCCTCCAGCCTCTTTTTCTGATTCCCTCAACTTCATTTTTTTTATTTCAGTATCCAACTGTTTTTGTGTCGCGGTTTCGGTTTTTTGTTTTTGCTGACTTGGCGGCTCATTTTGTGATTTTCTAAATAAATTTTCTTGTTTTCGTACAACTTTCACATGTGAATGTGACGACGGCCGTCATCGCCTCCCCCTCCCAGGCGCCCCTTTCCATCACCTCACCACCCCACCATCATCATCATCTTTCTCCGCCCCCTCAACCCGATGTCGAGTTAATGTCTTGGCCGCATTAGTTATTATGGTGGCGATTTTTACTCGTATATACATAGGTATATATAAATATATATATTTTGTAGTCTCTCCAGCTCTGTTTTATGCTTAACTGGGCATTATGGGAGTGATGGAATAGTTAAAAACCAGAAGAGACGGATTTAATAGCGTTTTGAAAATGAAAACATCTCTTAATTAACATATTAACTAGGGTATTTTTAAAACTATTCGGTTTAATTAAAGTTGTTTCTCTTTTTTTGGCTCTCAATGTAAAACTTATGTTTGAACGATTTATTAATTATTTGCTTCAAAGAAAATAATTATTTATTTTTAGCAAATTTTTTTTATAGTTCCGTATTTAAACTAAACAATTAATAAAAATATTGGACTATTGAAATATTATATTATTATCCTAAAATCAGAAAACGATTTCTTATAGCTGCCATAGAAACGATCAAATAATAAAGCTAAAAATCGCTTTAAAGGTTTTAATATTAATAATATAAATCACAATTTTGTTTTTCTAAAGAATATTTCGTTTTGACATTAGCTGCAAGGGTATATAAACTTCGGCTTCGAAGCTATTATTTTTCTTGTTTTGCCCTATTTTTAAATATATTTAGAGCTAACTCTATTTAGACAAAACACACAGTTGATAATTAAAAAAAAAAGCTTTTTTGATCTTATGAACTCTATACCTCTTTCAATTCCAGTGGCTGTTGCCTTAATTTAAATTTTCATAGTTTTCAATTTCGATTTAATGGTGTTTCTCCTTCTTTTACAGCCTTGAATTTAATATCCAGGGCATTAAACTCTTCGATGATAAACCAGGAACGAAATCTTTTCTATTTTCTTTGTGGTTTTAGTGCCAGCAATTTTTTCTGATTTTCCTTTGGCTGTCTTGCGGAGCTATAAATTTAATTTTGATGCAAAGTTACAGCTTAATTCTAATGCCCAGGGTGCGAGAGACAGTGTCTGCAGTGTCTTGGTGGAGCGTCGTCATCATCATCTTGGCCAGCAATTGTATGACCAGCGGGCCTCCTCCTCCTCCTCCTCCTTCTCCTCATTTCCATCTTCTTTTTTCCGTCCCGCCTCCATGGATTCCAAGGCATTTCACTTTTTTCCTCATCTTGTGTAGATTCTCCTCCGCCGCCTCTAGCTTTTAGCTTTTTTTATTTATCATGCCGCAAATGATGATCGATGTGCGCTTCGCATGTCTCCGGCATCTTCATTTAAATTGGCAAAATGCAAAATGGCAATCACTGTTGTCTGTCTGCCCACCTCCACCTCCATCTCCATCTCTATCCACACCTTAGCCTCCTCGCGATCTTGTCAACAGGTGATGCCTGAAAATATTAAGATAAATGTCAGGGCAGCCGGCGAATGGGACAAAATTAATTAGGCTCCTAAATGGGTAACGCCTGCCACTCAAGCACCCAAATGCTTCCTGATCTGCCGCGCTACTAAATTCCAATTCCCAGCACCCAGCTCCCAATCCCAATTCCAATCCACGCTAATCACCTGAATTGGTGGCTCAGTGGCTCAGCGTCAGCCGTTGGCCATAATAAATGACCAGGCTTATCCCCATTTTCTATTTCCCATTCCCGATCCTCGAGCCCCTCGTAAAAACCACCATTCTGACGTCTCCATCTCGCTCTTTCAGGGATAATCACTGACAGAAATTGTTAGCCAACAAAACAAAATATTTGAAATAAATTTTGCTAATAAAACAGTGCATTTATTATTTAAAATTTTGATTAAAAGTAAGGACAGAGGTTGACTTAATATTTAAATATTTTTAAATTGCAAAAAGTTATAACAAAATTTAATTTTTACCATTTTGGATATACATATATAGAGATATAGAGGTTGGCTAGATCTTGAAACACTTGCATTTTCTTGAAGAAAGATCCTCTTTTGAAATTTGTCTTTAAAATGTTGCTCTTAAAATTCAGTTCTTTAATTATATCTATCTACCTGATCTATATACCTGATTTTTACCCTCATATTTTATAACATTCAAGATATTTTAGGAGCCAGCGTAGTTTTTCCCAGTGTATTCGTGCTCCTCCGCCTTTACTGCTGCCTCTTTGTTATAAAATTCAACATATTTCAGAAGCCAGCATAGCTTGCGTTCTTTTTCCCAGTGTATTCCTGCTCCTCCGCTTTTACTGCTGCCTTTGAAGGCGCTAATTAGCCACGTTGGCTGATTGTGTGTTGGTAATGGGTTTTTGGGCTTTTTGGCCGTTTTGTTTTCGGACAAACGGAATTGCTGCCACTCGGCGCAAAGGTGCGAAGAGTGCCAAGGAAAGTGGTAACTGTCGGAGGAGGGTTTAGGCCAAGTCATGATGGACACCTGGAAGCGGTCCACGGGCAGAGATTGGATTGCAGACGCAGATGAGCAATGATCATGGGGATTTCTCGGCTTTATTAGCGCTAATGCCGCGAGTTTGGGCTCAACGAGGAGATTTAGCCTTAGTCCAAAACTAAAGTGGACTTTTGAATGTAGTTATAATAAATCAAAGCTGTTTATGCCCAATGAGGCTTTATCATTTTTCGGGGGTGAATCCAAAAGAATTAAGGATAGTACTTGATCCTACCGAAGTCGAAGTCTGGTTGTTTAGCCATAAGCTATACTTAATTTTGAAAATATTGAATTTTAGATGGACTGATTACAAAACGTTCCTAGATGATCCTCTAATTATGTAATCACATGTTCCCTGAGGAATTCTTATGGCAATAGATAATAACACAGTCCGTTTCCCAGCCCATAAAATCCAGACATCTAATACACCGCCCCTCCTGCCCCAAAAATAGAAAAAAAAAGAAGAACAGAAAGGAATCCATCATAATATCTCCCCATTGTAAGGCATTTGATTAAACCATTTCTCTTGTGACTTTTTCGACCTCTCCACTTCTCCCGTTGGCGATCAACAGCTTCCGGTTATAATGATCAAACGGGGCGAGATCCATTGACGACTTTGGATGTTTTGTTTTGTTTTGTTTTTGTGTTTTTGTTAACTCTAGGAAAAGTTTGAGACACGAATCTAGTTGAGACAATCAATTTGCCATTGGAAGAAAGCTAACGGGCCATATCGGCGCCTCCATCACGAACCAAATAGACGAGCCAATGATAAAAAGTAATTAACTAGAAATGTAGTTAAATCAAGCAGCGGTTAAAAAACAAATAAATGATTATTCGCTCGACGGTGAAAGGTTATCCGCAGACGATACAGGTCGAAATTACATAGCTGACAGAGGTATAATCAAAAATATAGGCCATTTAGTTAAGTTATGTATGTTGGCATTGAAATTTCCCAACAAGAACTGCAATCATTAAGAAGATTATATGAATGAGATCGGTTCTTCGATGTTGACAAGATCTATTATTTCCAATGTTATTGACTCTAGGATTTTGACATCCGCTGTAAGTGTCTTTAAGTAAAACATGCCTGATAAAATATGCAAAAGCGCGGGAAAAATGCTGAAAAGGTATCTTCAAATATTTAGAACTGGAAAATTTGATGGTCAAAATTGGTTTACAACTGGAAAACGGGTAAATTGCAATGATTGAAGATTTAAAGAGCCATCAGATGAAGCAGTTAAAAAGCTGAGGAATTTCTGGGGAGATGGCGCCCAAAATCGAGTGAGCGAGACAGTTGACAAAACGGTGCTTTTCCATGTGTACACATATTTGTTTTTTTTTTTGTTGTTTTTGTTTGTTTGACAGCACGGTGGTAAATTGAGGGAGGGGGTAAGCAATCCAAAGAGCGAGACGAGCAATTCTTACATGAAATCTTATGAGATCATATGATCCACTTTTTAACTAAGTATGTTATTAAATTTTGAAAACATACAACATTGAATTTTTGGTATATTTTTTTTTATCTACAAAAAACAGTTCTACAATTTGTTTTTAATTTAAAGTAAAAAAAAGGAATCCAATTTTGCTGCGAGTATCTTTAGCAAAGGCTATGGGTCCTTGAATTTCCGCAGATTTTTGCGACTGATAATAGCAATACTGTTTACTGTTTACAAAGAGTATACACCATATCGCCTTGACAAGAGTTCCGGACTCTTACTTGTCTTATTTTAAGTAATTTGTTTACGCTTTCGCGACGGCTGCTGCTTCAGCTCGTTCCTGTTCTTCAATTTGTACGACTTTGCTCTGCTCAGCAATTCGTTCCAATCTTAATTACGGCTGCAACTGGAACTGTTGCCGCCGCAGCAAACTGCAACTGCATCTCCACACCTCGGTGAAAAGCAATTCATTTTGCTGTTATATCAAGCCTTGCTCACTCATGATTGCGCACACAAAAAAAGGTGCGATCAATTTGTAATCGAAATCCACATTTAACTTAGTTAATCTTCTTTTCAATCTTCATTTGTGAGCAGAGTAAAATTCCGTTTTAATTTTTAAGTTATTATGGTGGTCGTTCGCTTCAAACTGACTTCGATTCCTAGCCCCACTGCCGATTTGTTATTTTAGAATATTATTCATTTCCATTCGGGACAGCCTAAGATTAAGTTTCTATTAAGTTAATTAGGAATCCAATCCATCATCATTTAACATCATTTTTTTTCTGTGTGGAAAGACCGATTTTGATACCGATTGATGTTGCTCTAATGAATTATGATTGCAATTGCAGCTGCACTCAAAGAAAGAGAAGAAAAGAGTGCAGAAGCATTCTCATTCTCTGTAAGCCAACTCTTCGCGCTCTCTGTTAGCCATTTGCTGTTGGCCAAATGTTAGGCAACAACAGCATGGCAATGACCTCAGTGCGTAGAGCGACTTTGGCTAAGTTCTCATTGCTCATTGCTCACTGTTCACTCATTGGTGCACAGAAAAAAACAATGTATATTAAGATGTTTATCATTCATATCGACATGGAAATAAACTCCCTGCCACGAAGCTATTCATCATAATTTATTCTTATTTGTACTTTTTGCTAATTAAAATAGTTGAGTTTCTGGGTACTTTAAACTAGAACTTGCTAAACGATTTTAAGAACAGTATTTACTGGAATTTATTACTACTCCATAATTAAAATAACAAATCTCCTTTCTTTTAGTTTGTTTATTTTGAATTTTGCATTTTGTGGCTTAACATTTTTTTATTTAATATAAACATTACATTAATTTTTTAAGTGCAACTACTACTCAGTAACCCCGCACGACTTACTTTAATGTTTATTTTCTTGGTTTCTCGCTTCCCCTAGTTGCCCCCCTCACCACCCCTGCCCCTCCCCTTTTGATACTGGCGACCGTTAATGTATAATGCAAATATGTGTTTCACATCGTCATTTCTATTGCCCCTCTCGACCCCTCGAAATTCCCCTTTCACCGAACGAGTTCAAATAAAGTGCCGCTTGGTTCCGTTCCATTCCGTTCCGCACTTTTGACGGGGCAATCAAAATTTGTCCATTACGACCCTGTTTTAATGGGCGTGTTATGGTTTACTATACTATATAGTGGGGAATATATATCAGGTGGCATTGCCGAAAAAACGCACTGGGTGGCTTAAATAGGACCTCTAATCCCACTATTGTACGAACTCGGCTGATAAAAACTTTCCAGTCGTAGAGAAGCTGCTCATTTGGGTGATTTATGTAGGATTTACGTTTCAGTATCCTAGCTGCAGGGGAAAATCTTTTCCTCAATAATATCTTCACAGCTACAGTTGTTATTGACTGAGGAAACACCTACCCTATAGTTTTTAGCTGTAAAGTCAGGAATGCAGAAATACTTTGCAGAAATGCACTTATTGACGATCAACGTACGTAACGTAATATTTATTACTTAAACAAATTTTTTTTTCAAATTGGTAAAGATTTAAATATTACGTCTGACGATAAAAGATAAAGCGATAATAGCTGATATAAAATTACTTTTTCGCAAGTTCTTCTTTTTTAGGTGCCCACTGTACATGCAAATTGTTGTAACTCTGTTAACAGGTGCCGTTGCAAAAGAAGAAGGTCGCTCTGCGCTCTTGCTCTCGGTGTATCTCTTTCCCTCTCTCTCATTCAAGTTCAATGCTACGACCACCTCATCCATCCCACCGCCCATGAACTTTACAAGACGACAGAGAGAGAGCGAGAGCGAGAAAAAGAGCTGCGTCGGAAGAGAGTTGTAATTTTAGAGAGCGATCTCTCAGTGCTCTCGCACTTCTTGTACACTTAAAATAACTTCTACGCATTCTTTTAAATGCTTTTAGTAATTTCTTTTTTTTTAATTTCACTCAGTATTTTAAAATATAAAAAATATTTATTATCAAAAAAGATTCTAATTCGTAAATCGTTTTTTTTTTGACTAATAAATAATTATTTTATAAAACGTTTGTCTTATAGGAATGCAATTGTTTAATTTCTTGTTTTTAAACCGCCTACGATTTAAAAAATAAATTAGTTTTCTTATGACAGGGAAAATGTATTTTATTTAATTAAATAACTGTTTTCTACATATAATTGAAATATTTGTTTAGGCAGGACGCTGAATTCTTTTTAATTCTTTTCTTTTTGTTTAAAAATACCTAATCCAAGTTAGTTCTAATTATGAACCCTTACCCAGAAACATACATATTTGATTTTTAATACCAAAACTAAAATAAGTTTATGAAGAATGTTGTTTCTCCGCATGTACGATCGCTGGACCGTGTGAGTTCGGTGCTGTGTGTGTGTGTGCGGTGGAAATGGGGCTTGTGCTGCTGGTGCTGCTTTCTCTGTCCGTTCTTTGCCGCTCTCCGGGTTTCCGATTCGAATTCGGATTCCGATTCGGACTCGGATTCGGGTTCGGGCTTGGGCCTGGGTTTGGATGGATGGTTCTTCTTCTTGGACGGATGGATCGGATCGCTGGGAAAGGCATAAAAGTGGCGCTCGACCGCCAACAGCAGCATTGCGCGTGATGCAATTGAAGTGCTAACACCTCGTACCGCTCGAGTTTTCAGCCAGCAGTTCATCGCCAATCACCAAAACCAAGAATCACCAGCGGAAGCATCAGCAGCGTGGACAAATTCTTTAATTCTTTTTTTTTTTGGTTCAATCGCGTGTGTGAAAATCCCACTCCTTGCGGCTGCGATTTTGGCAAGTGAACACAATCATAAGTGAACAGCCACAACAAATCAATAACAAAAAACAAACTGTGAAAGTGCAAAAACACGCTGAAAAACACTCGCTAAAGGATTAAAGCAAAAAGCCTGGAACATTGTGCAATATATACTAAGCTAAAGGTAAGGCCAGGACCTCAAACAAGTGATTTTTTTTTTTTTTTTTTTTTTAACTACAGTGAGCAAATACATGTTGATAAGTTGTGAACCCAAGGATTATTTACCAAATGAAGTCAAAATATGAAACTATAATAGAAACTTATACTAAAAACTGAAAATAACATTTAATGACAAATTTTTAAGACAGGCCATGATCCTGGTGCATAATTCACTATAATACATACAGAATTCTTTTTTTTTGTGAAATCTCTAAAGCACCAATCCATTAAAAGCCTTTAAAAAATGTATATAATTAAATGTACATAAATCATTAAAAAAAAAAAAATTAATTACTAATATTAATATAATAAATATTAATATAATATAAGACTTCTAAGAAAAAATGTATTTTTTTTGCTAATGAAGTCAAACTGCAATCTTTAAGCATAGCTATAAATTGTTTTGTTAACAAACTAATACTTAGAAACAGTCTTATTATTTATTATTTACTACATTTGATTCTCATAGACCTTAAGATACTACAATTCAAAACATAAATCCTTTTATAGACAATTTTATTACTAGAAATATTTATTTTGCTTGTACAAGCAATAACAATCACAATAAACCTTTCTTTGAATAAGGAAAACATTTTAGAAAATGCGTGTGTCTCCTCTCTTCCATTCTATTATCCACCTTTTTTTTCTTCGTTTCCATTAAGATCATGATTGCCTCCTTTCTCGTCGTCAAAAGTGACACCTCTCGGAGTGAGTAGGTCTCTGTCCAGGAGGTCTCTTCTCTGTTTTTTTTTATTCACTTCTATTTGCCCGGCCAATTGTCACCTGCTCAAAGGCCCCTTTCGTGCCCCTTTTATACCCATTTTTTCTGTCCCGTAACGCCACTGAAAACGAAAGACTTAGGCAACGAACTTGAGAAGGAAAGACTCGGGCAGCGAACTTGAAATTTCCTTGAAACCCCATGGCGCATTATTCATGTGCATGACCAATGAGGGATGCGTTTTCAGAGCTTGTAACATTTTTAATTTCACTGAAAAATGCAAGAGCTAAAACTTAGTTAAAGAGATGAAAACATGTACATGCATAAAACACATTTGAAATACAAACTAGTGTTTGATTGCTTGATTAAAGAAATACTCCCCACTAGTTGAACTTCAAAAATATGAAAATTAAAAGTTGCAAGTGCTGGGTTAACCCCACAATGCTCTTTTCTCGCTGTTTGCCTGTTGACTGTTTCAGTTTTCTGCTAAAGTCATTAACGCAATTAACCGTTATTACCCAGCGGTATGGTCACCCAATTCATTAGGAAAGCATTTAGTTGCCAGTGTTCTTGTGCGAGTGCGAGTGCGTGTGCGTAGAAGAACTAAAGCAACGGTCCCAAGAGCATGAGAAACGCATTAAAAAAAACCACCGCCTAAGAAAAGCAGTAGCAGAAGAACATTGCGGTTGGAAATGTGAAGAAACCGAAAGAGAGAAAGAGAGAGCGATGCCGGGGACAACACAAAAAAACCCAGCCCAACCCAAAACCCCTTTTTTAAGGGGGGGCCCAGATGTTGTGCTGTGTGTCTGGCGTCTGGTTTAATGGGTTTCCCAGTAGCAAAACGAACTCGGTTCGAATGAAAACTTTATTGTTTTCAGCGCCCCGGAAATAATGTAATAATCTTGCATAAAAACGACCTCGGCCACTGAGTGCAGGTTATACTTTTATAATCGAATCGTAAAAAGATACGAAAAAAAGTGAGGCACAGAGAACACAAAACGTAGAACACAACAAAGAACATAGGACATAGAACGCAGCGAGCCATTAAAGGCGATTTGGGAAATGGAACCTGGAACCTGCAGGCGGAAAACTTCTGCACTTCGGGAAAGAAAAGCGGCCAACAAAGAACCGAAATGCCGACCCCAAGGGGCAAGCATTAGCATCCCAACATCAATTAATATCTTGCCGCGATGCAAATCAACGACAACAGCGCCATTAAACCAGCCATCGCAATCCATCAATTCAGGCAGAAAAAATAGAGAAAAACTAGAAAAAATAACATCGTATTTTCTCCTCATTAAAGACGGATTTCCACTTTAAACTCTCAACTTACTCGGCACATTTCTCTTTGCCAATGCGTGTTCAAAGTTGACCTAAAAAAAAAAGAAAGAAAAAAATAAAACAACAACAGAAAGAACCCAAAAGCTAAGATTTAACGCTAAATGCGAGCGTACGTTTTTGGCCCAGTTTAGACCAAAAGCGGAAATTGGTTGCGGGCGGCCGACTAATTTGAAATTCCAAATGAAACGAATGAATTCGGTCTGATTGAGATGAGCTGGGAAAAGCGCCCTCCAGCGGTCACTTCATCTCTGTCCGTTCTTCTCCCCAATTCTTTGCTCTTCTTTCTCTTTTTTGTAGTTTCCCCCAACATTGGTCGGTTAAAACTGGCACATGAAAACACAAAAACAACGGAGGGGGGAATATAAACTTGGCTACTATGAAAGCGCCCTCTGGCGATGGCTGCAGCTGGTCTTTGCGTTCCTTTTTCTTCAGACTTAAAGATACGGAACAAGTTACCCATAGATTGGAAAAATATGTTACAAATTTCTATCTAAACCATTATGTCTATGTAGTCTTCAAGCTCCAGACACTCTTTAGATTCTGAATTTTTTCTAATAATAACGGAAAATACCTATCCTATCTTCATTTTTGTTTGTTTCTCCAAAATGAAATTACGATTCCTGGCAGAATCTCTTGCATTGTGAACTTATGTTGAACAGAAGTCTTCCTTCTTTTTTGACTCCATATAGAGTGGTATTACCTGACTTTTGATTACCTAATGGACAGCACTCTTCGTGTTCTCAGCCACCCCTCATTAGCATCTCAGATTTCATTAGCTTGCCGCTTTGGTGGCCTTCTTTTGGCTTGTGCCGCTTGGCTTGGCACAGATTCTCCTCTTCTCCCTCCCCTCTATTCTTTCTTTCATTCTTTTTTTTGGGTTGCCTATGTGGGTCAGCTCGGATTCTTCAGTTGGTGGCACCTGTTCGGGCCAGACGCATGACAACACACAATCGGAGTTGGAGATTTGCCAGGCGAATGAGTGGAGCTCACCCACTCGCTTACCACTCAGGGATGATTTCGAGTGATGAGTGATGAGCAACGAGTGGCAAGTGAGAATGACATGAGTGACGAGTGATGATTGAAGTGGATTCTGAAGAGACGGGCTCATGGGTACTCAGACTGGCTCAAAGTCGCCGAAAGAGTTTGTCTAGGCTTGCAAAATTGTTTCCGATTCGAGGGTATTTACTGCTTAAGGGAATTATTTTTGATTCGTTCTGAATTGTATTTATTTTCCCCTAAAGTGGGTATATTCTCTTGTAAAGAAATCATATAAGTTCTGCTTTGAGAGGAGATTGAAACTAAAAAAAATGTATAGTTATTTGAAAATAAATCTGATATATGATTAATCCTACGATAAAATTTTTAAAATAACTATGTAAGAAGGCTATGAGTATACTCAGACACTTCGAAACCGACTGGCCTTGAAGTGAAAGACGGGGAATTGTAGGAAAGTTGCTTTTTCATATTTCTTTTTTTTTCTTTTTTTTTTCTTTTTTTTTGTTTGTATTTTGGCAATAAAACGAAAACTGTTCCAAATCGAATTTGCTTCGTCGTTTGGCCATGGTAATTACACCAAATATAAGCCAGATCATCATCATGATGGGGTAAATTCTACGGCAGCAATGAAGATGATGACGATGATCTGGCACTTGTGTCGTCGTTCCAGCTGAAATCTTTTCGTTTTCTTTTGACGGAAACAAAACGAAAACACCATTCCATCTATATATGCTATAAAAAGAAAAAACAACCGGCAAAGATCTCGCTTGAGGAATCTGTGCTATTCCAACGGTTGTTTTGTTTACAGCCCCGACCCAACTTCCCCCCATATTTGGCATTATAAGCCATATTAAACCGAAATGCTTCTTAGTTATGACTTATATAGCAGGCTCTTTGCGGCGCAAAGAAAGAGGAAGGAAATGTGGGCCAAAGTTGTGTGTCGGATCTCTGTTTTTTTGGCTTTGGTTTCGGTATTATCGGAATATTGGCTTATGATGTTTTGTGTTTGTTTCTTTGTTTTTTTGTTTTTATGTTAGCACAATGACGTTGCCATAGATCTGGACCCAAACTTTCGTTCCCAATTAGGCCATTAAATTATTCAGAGGAATATGGGGCCCATAGCAGTAAACACTAAATGAATGCACTTAAATGGTGAATAATCAACGAGTGAATGAATGGCATGAACGGCCCAGTTGAAAACGAATGCAAATCCCACTGCTAATTTGAATAGCTGATTGTTCCGGTGCAAAGCGAATCACTTATGCCGATTGTGTACTAATAAATGACTTATCGAGTGCATTGCATGAGTTCTGTATGTTCTAAATCCCCTTGCATAAATGCATAAAAACAATTAATTTGTTTATTGGATAGCATTTTTGTTTTCTTTTTGTGGCTCATACTGCACCATTGATAACCACTAGCTTGTGGCAGTAATATAAAAGCAGCCAGCCAATTAAGTTTTTGTGTTGAAGGGATTTTGATAACTTAATAATACCTAATAAAAACTTAGCCAGTTTATGACCAACAACCGTAGACCTTCTGAATGGACTTTCTTTATTGAAACATCATTGGTTTGTATGTTCTACTCGAGGAAAGAAGAATGAGCGCACATTTTATGGAGCCAAAGGCATTCATTTGCCTGTGAAGAATTCAATCAATCATCGCTGAATGGTTTTCATTCATTGAGAGAATATTTTCTTCCAAATCAAATAAACTAATTTAAAAGAAAGTTGTATTTGCGTATTTGGTTAAATTCCACAGCCAGCAACAATTATTTGAACTTTCACAAAGCCCGAATGCTAACATTTTCCCAACATTCTAAATTAGCATATTTTCTTAAGAACATAATAAACTTATACGGAACGAAAGGCATAATATAACTTGCATTTATAACTTTCACATGCCTATCTACCTAAAGCACGAAATGCCCAGCTCATAATTACAGTCAATTAAAGTGGTCTGTGTTCTTTCTTTCTTTTCTTAATTCGGTGTAAATTACCGAAAAATTCAAATTTAAGTTTTAATTGATTGATGCGGCGCTGACAGAAAGAAAGATATAAAAAGAAAGAAAGGTCTTCTGTCCAGCAGAAAGCAGAAAAACAAAGCTGGGTGAACGTGTGAAAGTGTTCCCATTTCATTTTCTTAGGGTCCCGTGACCAGTGTCAATTTCAAGTTCTCGTTTCGACATATTCCGAATGTTTTTTCGGTGCACTTGACGTGCTGTGGGGGAAAACGAGTTAAAGTTTTCCTTGGGTGCGTGAGTGCCGTCCATTAGGTTGGTGTACACCTCGTTGTTCTCGGTTCTGCGGCGGTTTAAGTGGGCTGGACTGCTGGGGTTCACTGTACTTGGGTTTCATAATGAGCGCACCACGAAGAAAGGGCTAATTACGAACGTCATGCGTATGCAAATGGCAATTGCGGGGCAGAAGACGAGGCGAGGCGGTGGAAAGTGTGTTTTTGGAGTGTGCGAATGTTCTTTCACTTGGCCAGAATGGGTTTTCATCTCGAACTCGGGCGGAATCCGAATGAAATCCGGAGCAAATTCAGCCAGGCGTTGCACACCTTGCATTTGTATTTGCATTTGAATAGCAATGGCCATTTCATTTGAATGGGGAATGATTATTTATTTCTTCGCTTTCCCTCAGCCAGTCGGGTCACGTTTGTGTCTTGAGTCTTTTGTTTTTATGGCTCTCGGACTTGCTGCTGCTGCTGCAATTCGGTCAAGTAATCATTTATTCTCCGCCTTAATTGCTGCCATGTTGCATTGCACTGGTGCTGATCGCCATACTCCATTCGCTGTTGTTTTAATTACTCAGCATGTTGCATGCAAATCTCGCTGGCCAGTTGCTGGAAAACTCGAGCCGAGCTCTCAACTCGAGCGATTTTAACGATTTTTAACCCACAAATGGGTGTGGCATACAGCATAGCATATATGTATAGCACAGTATGCTATATAGTTAGGTGGCCGGTATATCAATATGCCATTAGCTGGCGGGGTAAAAACCGTGTATCTTTGTATCTGTGTATCTACCTACTAGTAGTTACCGTTACGCAGCGAGAAGATGCCACAGAAAACATGTTTTCAAAGAACCAGAATTGGAGTCGAAGTTTCGGCATCTCTCAATGGGAACTAAAAACTGAGGCGCGCTGCTGCGCTGGCCGCCTCAAATGGAATTTTCATTTTTCAACTTTTGCCATCGTAAAAAGGCCAATATATATATATATATACATATATATTTATGTGTGTTCAACCCCCTCCCGGAAAGTGGCTTAAATTAAACGAAACGAGAAGAGAAAATAACAATAACAATAAAGGCCAGCAGCACCAGCACTAGCAGTGAAAGAAGATGAAGCCGCTGCATGCAGTCAGCAGCACAAATCGATTGGAAACTCGTTTTCAACATCATTTGACTGGAAAGTGCTTTTCTGTTATTAATATATTTCTTCTATATAGAGATGCGTTGAGGCCAAGAGATATGTTGTAATTAAGTGGCATTGTTTTCAGGTGGAGTGCTGTGGAGTGGAGTGCGATCCGTTAGAGAAAACACTTGGTCGAGTAAAAGATCCCAATCTCGAGACGAACTTGAAGAGTAGAAATGCCGCAATTGGGATCACCTTGAGCTCTCCTCACTCAAGATCTTTCAATAATTTGTTGAAAGTCGGGTTTTGAAAAGTGGGGAGAACAATCTTCCTAATAAACTTTTGTGCAGCATCGATAAGTTGATTGCATTGAGCTGCCGGGGTTTCCTAATTAAAAAAAACTGTGTACTTCAGTTGCTTGTAAAAGATGTTCGGAGAAAGTATTTAAAAAATAGTTAAAAAAGAGTTGTTAAAAATCCCGGAAAAGCCTGAGATTATTTAGTATATAGTTTTAAGTGACTGTTTAAGGTTAAGAAATCTCTGTTGATTTCCTTGAACTGTGGCCTATCGACAATCATCATTTCATATTTCCCTCTAACAAATATCCCTCTGTGGAACAATAAATTTCAATCAAAACCTTATCTTAACAGAAACAAATTCTTTCTCTTTGCAGCTAAAGCCGCTGAGAAATCGCAGAAGAATCAGACAACGGGAAGATTTGAGCAGAAGAAGGTAAGAAAATGGATGAAAACAGAGGAAAGACAGGCTGCGGAGGAAACTCTTGTTTTAGGTGGGAGCGCGAAGTGGTGAACTCCACTCAACTTGGGCTCGGTTTAGCTTGGACTTGTGTATTTTATGTCTTCCGCTGTAATTGCGATCACAAATCAAGGCAGGTGTTGAGTGGATTGGATCGGATCGGACACAAGTTGAAGTTGCGGGAGATGGCAGAGAATGGAGAGTGGAGAATGGCTTTCCACCACCCAATCCTATCCAATCTAAGTCTAATCATCATTGCGGCCTGTTCGGCCTGGCTTGTCTTGGCTTTTTTTCGCCTGGTTGTCTATCTGTTTGTCTGGCAGTGACTACTTCTATTTATAGGCGAGGTGCAGGAGGCAATCGCCTGGCAATTAGTCACTCAGACGGGTCTCGTCCATTTGGCCATCGCATCCATCCATCTGGCCATCTATCCATCTGCGGCTGCCTTAATGCGCACCCTCGACTCACAATCGTCTTCACAATTATTTAGGTTCGTCTTTGCTAATTTAGCGATGGCTACGTGACACGGGCTTTTGCATTTATAGGCCCACAGGCCCAAGAAACAATATTCTTGTGGACTTCTGTGTTAGCCATCCTCCAGTCGAGCTAAACTTCGTGAGCTACCTGCTCTCCCATCTCCAATGGCCATAAATTGTCCAGTGGCGGCTTAGTGTAACTAATTGACGATCAACGCAAAACGCTTTGGCGGCATTTTGCCGCCCAGCCACCAATTCTCCGGCCCCCATTTTCCGCCCCCTGGTGACACTGAGTAATGCCCGAAGGTGGGAAAGGTGGTGCAGTGGTGCAATGATGCAGTTTTGCAGTGGTTCTCCTCCGCTTTGATTTGTTTCAACCGCCCTGACGACTCTTCGACAATTAAGTTGGCCACATGGCTTACTGCTGACAAAACGAAGCATTTTGAAATAGAGAACAAAAGACGGACGCATAAAGAAACTTTAAAAATGAGGACACAGAAAAAAACTATTCAAATTTATACTTTAATTGTTATCTCTAATTTAATGTCTTGCTAATTTTCTGTTATGATAAGCCATTTTTTTTGTAACTTATCTTAAATGTATACTTTTGATAAATGTTTTGTTAAGTTTTAACATGGTAATTTTCGTCTATGTGGAACCTTTTTTCTTTCTTGACTATTTTAACTACATTTCCTAACTCTAATTGGTAGTATCTCTAAATATGTTTTGCTATATTTCTTAAATCTATTGAAAATTGTTCCCTGTGTTGAAAGACAGACGCGCCTGTCCCTCAGAGTTATTATCTGGATGTGGATGCTGTTTGGGAATGGTGATGTGGATGCCAGGATGCGTTCCAGTTGAAGAGCCGCACCTTCTGCAGTCGACTGTCATTGCAATTAATTTTGTCTTTGTCTATTCTTAAGTCGCTTTTTCGTTGGGCTTGCCCAGAGTCTCTTTTCTCGGCCTTCTTCCTTCTTTTTTATTTTTATTTATTTATTTTTTTTTTCTTTTTACTGAGGGCGTTACCACAAGTTCTCACATGCCTGGGCGATAATCGATAGTTATCGATGAATCTCTGTCGCGGCCTCGCCAAAGTTTTCGGTCATTGTCCATGCACTAATTAAGTTATGCACTTGGTTATTTTGGCCCAACCACTCTTTTTTTCCAGCTATGAGGAAGTCTTCGTCTTTTAGATATATCTATCGCTTGTATCTAGAGAATGCCTAAGTCTGAAGCCGGGGAACTTGGAGACTCAACCTCAGTGCTTATCAAGCCGTGGGCATCTGAGTTTGGGGCTTTTCTGCGGTTTCTTTACCCCAACTCCTCCTGTTTTTGTTTTAACCATTTCTCTGCGGTCAGCGGAAGTTCTGTTTTCCACACAAAAATCTAAAAAGTTTTTGCTGTTATTTGCCATTGCTCCCGGGCGATATCATAAATCGTTTGTTATGGTTAGTTTAATCCGAATCCGATTTAAAATAGCTTCTACCAATGAACAGTGGTAAAAAGCGTATTGCAATACCTACCCATAAATATTGAAAATAGTTAAAACCGAAAAATATAAAATAGTCAAATAAATAAGAAACATTTCGATAACTATTTACAAATTTGCCGATTTGCCTTTACTTAACCATAAACTAAATATATCATGATCAGAAACAAAGTTGAATTAAAAGAAATACAAGCCAATTAATCACCCACCACAATTGTAAAAATCTTAACAAATCGATAAATAATTAGAGGACCCATCGATTACATAAATAGGTATCGAGTATCACCTCCCAGCAATTACATTTGTATGACCACTAAGTGGATATCGTTAATTTAGTGGGCCATTATACTCTTGAACTCTTTTCGAATTCTTCTTTTTCATACTCCTTATTCTCTACATTTTGTACCTTTTCAATTACATTTACCGATTGCCTGCCCTGCTGGTAATCGCTTTTTATTCAGCAATCAAGTGGCAATTGTTAATTTATTGTTTGTGGTCAGCCGAGAGCGTTTTGTATTGATTCAGTTTGCCAATTATTGTGTAAATAAATTCCAAATTGCGTGCGGCAGTAACAGCAGCAAGCGGCCACAAAAGTGTGCTCTTCATGAACTGGCAAGGCGATGCTGCTTGCCGCCGTTGCCAAAGGCCATTCACATACATTTTTGTACTTTATGGGCAATTTCGAGAGCCAGATAGTAGTAGAGTAGAATAAGTCGAGAAAAAATAAGCAAGCAACCACCGACCCAGCGAAGGAAAAATACATGGAAAAAGACTGAAAAGCAAGCAAAGTAACGGCAGCAATATTGCCTGAAAGGGGGCAACAAAGCCAGGCATTGTGCACTACAAATTGTCACACAATGTTCCAGCTTGTTCCCTTTAGTTCCCCTCTGTAAGATGCCCCCTTTCGAAAAAAAACCTCAATGAGATAAGCTCTGCCTAATACGGACAACAGCAAACAGCAGCAACATCATAGCAAACAGCAGCAACATCACAGCAAACAGCAGCAACATCAGCGAAAAAAACCACCAGCAGCAGCAGCAGCTGAGCATGAAAGTAAAAGAAGTTGGAGAAAGAAAGAGGAGAAATCTGTTGATGGGTCGCTGATAAGGACAGATTATGAGAACGATTTTTGATTTACGGGGGCCCACAAAACCAATCGTCGATTCGGCTGCACAGTTTCACTTCGAACAAGGCAAACAATGAGCTTACAAGACCGACTTACACCAAAGTTATAAATCATAAAAAGCCAGAATGAGCCACTCTTGATCATCAGTTGCACAGATGCACACTGTGAAATATATCATTAATAGGACTTATTTTAAGCCATATTCTTCAGTTATTAATCTAGTTGTGAGGAAAACAATAGCAACATATATAAAAAGAACAAAACCCAGATCATCCATTACTAGTTGCAGCTTATCAGTTACGCATTCAAGACTTAAGAACCATATCATATGGGTAGTAAACATTTTGAAATATTGATGCACGCAACATCTTAAAACTGGTAAATTAAACAGGAGAAATAGTTTTTTTTTTTTTTTGTACAGAAGAAAGACTTCTTCTTATTCAGCGGGAGAACAGAAGCAACGGTGGCTGGCAGCTTTCATTTGTTTGCTCAGTTTATGAAACTGAGCTGCGGTGAAGGTTGGTTCTTTCGGCTTTCTGCTTTCTGTCCGGGCAGCAAACTCTCCATCTTGGACTGCCAACTTCATCTTCGTTGGCCAACGAATCTTTGACTGACTGACAGGCGGATGGGGGCCAAAAGACAAAGATCCAGACGGGAGACATTCGATTAGCATTAAACCAAAGCAAACGAGAGCCAAAGCGAATCGCATCGGGAATAGAGCCGAGAGGATTTCGCCAAGGAATTGGGAATGGCAATAGCAATAGCCATAGCAATAGCAAAAGGAATAGCAACAGGAATAGGGGGATAGCAGCAGACTTATGCAATTTCAGTTACTTAGGGCCCATCAGTCAATCAGCCCGACTGTCTGTCATCACTCTTTTTCCACTCTGTTCGATGGCGGCGACGGCGGCATGGGTTTACTTCATCTCGTCTCCAACTTTAGCTAGATTTTCCCCGGACTTGGCGTTAGTCAAATAGGGTTGACAGTCTGTTGGGTTCTTGTTTAATTGCCAAAAAAAAAAAAAAAAAAAAAAAAAAAACCTAAAAAATAAAAAGAGCCGGGACCGTCCATTCGCTCAAGCTGTCTTTCTCCGTGACCCATTTCGTGGCCAGATTTCTGTCCAACGATTACCGGGAATCCAAGTTCGGCTCGGGATCTCAGATAGTGACACAAAACCTCTTCAAGCGAATCTAACTCACAGAGGTACTCAGAAAAAACATATCAAAAGGGCATTGAATTATTAAAAAAAATAAATAACTATGTTCATCGGAAACTTAGTAAAGAAATTACTTCACATATATAATGGTTATAAATCGTTATTATGTATTGATGAGTACCTAGACAATAGTTTCAATTACAAAAGTAATCTTTAATACTCATTATAATGACTGTTTGAGTAACATTCTAGTTCTTAAGTTTATCCTTTTTAAAAAATCGTTTTTAAATGTTACTACTGGGCCATGGAAATAATCTCAGACTGAATTAAAAAAAAAAATAACACCGGAAGGGAGAAGGCAGAAACCTCAAGAGTTCGGTTCAGTTTGGCTCACCTTTAGTCGAGCCAAATTTAGCAATTTAGCCATAAACGAGCGACCAAATTGCCAACTGGGAGTCTCATTAAAGGAAAGAAATCACTCCGGATGGCAAAAGCGAAAGGGGGGAGCTTCATTAAATATGAGAAATAATTGCAATTATTGAATATTTGCTGAGCTCAGCGGTCGCTTTATGCTGCGCTGCGCTGTTCAATGTTCGATGTTCGATGTACGGTCTCCGAAAAGGGGCTGTCGAAATCCCCAAATGCGGCTAAAGGACATCATCATCTTTTGAGGCGGCATCGCCATCTATGGAGCTGCCCACGCCCGGCTGGCTAAGTCTTAGCCATACTCATAGCCATAGCCATAGCCATAGCCCCTCCAGAAACACAGAAAAACAGAACAGAAACAGAAACCGACATCTCAAACCCAACATGGTCTAAGCATTTGCATTTTTCATCCACGCCACATAGCCCCTCGGTTTCCCAGTTTCTCAGTTTGTTTGTCAGACTCATTTGAATGCAGTTGCTATTTATGTTTTATGCTAAAGGGGCAGACGACCAAGACGAAGATAGCCAGCGACTGGCCAAAGAGTCTACTATAGGTGGTGCACTGAAAGAAAATGATGATCAAAAATATCAATACAAAAAAATAAATCTTTAAATTATAAACTATTATTTTTTTTTTAATTAATTAATTAGAGTACAAAAGTAGTCATTAGTAGTAGTCATGCTGTTAATATATAATGAAAACCTGGTTCTTGATTGTTCCAAACCTCTTTAACTTAGTTTCTTTCAGTGCACCTTATGTTCTGGTCGCTTTTTTCGCCTGTTAAGGCAGCGAGGCCAAAACGACTTTGACTTTGACTCTGATGTTGGCCAAAGCCAAAGTCAACTTAAGTCAAACTACAGACTGCAAACTACAAACCACAGCCCACCGCCTCAGCCTTAACCCTTTGTCAGCCAGATGGGCTGCTTCTGATCCGCTTGCAAGTGGAAAAGGCCCTGACCATTTGTGGGTTAAGCCAAGTGCTAACTGGGCTGATAGCTATGTAAATATGTGAAACCATCGAGGTGCGCACAGTCCTCCCTGCATTCCCTCCCCCCACATTGCACACTCTATAGTATAGTATCTACCGATCTTGGCCAGCACTCGACCGAAAGTGTCGAAAGGCCTCGAAGAAGAAGTCGCTTATTGAGTGATCCGAATGGTACCATAAATCAAGCAAAGGCTAAAGATTATGGTTACGAGAGAAAAGTGGTGGGGGGGACTAACATGATAAAGAAGGTGGAATGCCAATGGGATGAGAAAAGGAACTCACAGCCTAGAGCTGGAAGTCTCCCTGCCGAGGAATTTGAATAAATCACTACAAGGGTTTTCAATCAATTCCAGATCAAACCAAACATTCCACTTAAGATTCGCCCAACATTTTAGAAATATTTTAATTTTATTCTAAATCGTTGCTTAGTTAGAATTTTTTTTAAACATGTTTTCTTCTGGAGGTTTACCATTACCATTTGTGGGTTATTATATTCTATTTTTATTTATTTTAAGTTTTATTCCATTCCATTTCATACCTAACTACCCCAGATTCTCCCTATACATTATACAACACTTAATCCCATTGTAACTACCCCAGATTCTTTCAATCAATTTTAGAACACTTAATCCCATTGTCAGTACATCATAATTATCCGATCTTTCACTTGAATTCCATTCATTCCCCTGGTGTCGACTGCACTTTTTTACCGTTCCGGTTTTTGGCATTCCGTTCTGATTCCGTTGGCCATTTGATTGCCGTTAGCCGCCAACTACAAAATGGCCAAAAGCAATTTGAAAGCAAACGACAAAGAAATTTGTCTCAAATTTCTAACATGATTTCATGGCGACAAATGCTCCGCTCCGTTCCAATCTGTTCCATTTCCACGCTGTGCTGACCAACTCGATCATCATGATGATCGCTATGCACAACATCATTATTAGCGTCATCAAGCAGAAATAGAAAGAAGAAATTGCAGCTGATCTCAAATAAGGCTTATCATGAAGAGCGGGTCTTACAAGTCTTTAGCCAACTCTTTCGCTGCGAGAATTAGCCATCTGTCTCCCTCGCATTTCTGCTTTTAAGGAAAAGAGAAATGCTTAACTTTAACTAGTATCCGAATTGGAATCTATTTATGCATGATCATTAGCCAACTATCTCGCTCTTTTAAATCTTATAAGCGATTAATTTTCTAATTATAAATTGCCATATATTTGGTAATAAAAGTAATATGTGGTTACTGATGAAATTCAAACTGTTACTCCCTAAATATATGTAATCTATTTTAAAGCCAATCGATATTATGTCTTTATTTGGCAAGCTCTAGTTGCTATTCAGCAAACTCTCTAATGCACAATAAGCTATTTCTAACGCATTGGAAGGAAGATCAAGAGTTGTTAAAGGAAAATCGGTGGGAGGGGAAGCAACCCTGGCGACATGTGGCTGCCTCATTAAAACAGCTGAAACTTGGGTTAATCAGGCAAATGCCGCAGTCCCGAGTCGCCAGTCAATCAGGAACATCAGAGGAGGAGATCACGGACAAGCGGAGAAGTTGGTCGTCCACCGCGCGGAGAAAAGAGATGGAGACAGCGACGAGAAGACAAACCGGTCAAAATTAACCTACTTAAGAGTGGAGGCCAACTTCGGATGACTTGGCTTTGGTCACAACAGCTGCCGTCTTTTTTGGGCCTCCTTTCCTTCTTGGCTCTCTGCCCAAAAACAAAACAAACTCAAAAAAAAACACAAAAAAACTACACAAAATTGTTAAAAACAAAAATAAAAGACCAAATCTGCGGTACGTGCCATGTAAAATCAGATGAAGACTGGCAGGAAAGCAGGAGAAGAAAGGCGGGCTTGCCACTAGAAAATAAAAACAAATCTGGGAAAGATAACCAAAAAGGCCAAATCGAAAAAGGAGTCAAAGCCGAAAACCAAGTCAAATGTCGCACGCGATGAAAAATCGCCCACCAACGACACGCCCACTTTGAATCGCTTTATCGCCAAATAATCTGTTAACAATTTATTTGTACTTAACGATTTTGCTCACAAGGGAATGGAAAATTTATAGTTGGTTGAAAAATATTTGTAGCACACAACTAAATGTTACATTATTACCCTTAAATATTTATTAAAATTTTAGCAATACCTTTCATAACAAATTGTTGTTTAGCATAGTGTCTATTGCGTTTCCTAAAAAGAAATTTAAATATGCCTTGAATTTTCCCGTGAAAAGCAATTGCGGAATTTTCCTTGGCACTCATTTCGAGGTTAACCGCAAAAAAGGAAAATTGAAAACATTCCTATTGGGAGGAAAATGTGGTGATGAAAATTTCAACCGCAATCAAAGTCAGCGGAAAACTTCATCAACGGCGGATGGCGGAGATTCGTGGGGAGGCGGAGGCAAGTCCAGCGGCGAATCCATTGGTTATCCCTGCAGCAACATACAACATGCAGCATGCGGCATGCAACATGCAGCGGGCACCGCAGCAACATCTTGGCCACATCCGAAGGCGACTGCCCAGTGAGCCAGGTTAATTGATTATCGCTGGCGTCGCCGGCAATTTGGCCCCCTCCTCTTGGCCACCTTTTATCCTCCTTTATTGCCTCCTTTGCACCGCGCGTTTCCCCTCCTTTATCTGGCTCTCTTTATGTGCGAGTGACCGCAATGACAAGCGTCACGAGATCAAAGCATAAAAACCAAATTAGAAGCAACTGGCCGTTGCCAGCTCCAAACTCCAAATCCTCCGAGGGCACGAACTCGTGAGTCACGTGGCACTGAGAAAAACAATTGATATTTGTTATTTTTAGCCTGGCATTAATAAAACAAAACTAAAATAATAATAATCAATGTTTACAAGCGAAAAGTTTTGAAATTATTCTAATTAGGTTTGGCAAAGAAAAAGTATAAAACTCATATGACATTATTATTTGTTTTTGTATTAAATTATTTTTTTTTTCTTGTTCTTAAATACCTAATTGAAATGTCAATTTTATATTAATTTCGAGCTCTAGTTTTGTTGCTGTGTAGCGTAAGTGCAAAGCTCTATTTATGACCCCTAGCCCGCCGTAGAATCCATGTTGCTGCTGTGATGTTGCTGTTGTACTTGCCTAACAAGATTTGTGTGCCATTTTACTGCCGCTTTTGGTAGCACCTTTTGGCCAAGGTCTGTTGGCCAGCCAGTTGGCCAGCTTTTCGTGTCTGATCTGGTCTGTGACAGCAACAGCAGCAGCAGCAACAGCAGCAGGAGCAGCAAGAGCAACAGCAGCAACACCAAGAGCAACTAGCAACTCGCAGCTCCTTGGAACAAGAAAGCCGCTTGGAAAATCAAGTGATTACTGTCTGGCATCACGAGTAATGAAACGTGACTCAAATCGCAGTTAAACACCCAAACCAAACCAAACTGAACTGAACCGAACCGGAGGAGCCAGGAGATCTGCAGCCACTATATAGGCATTGCTATATATACCGGACCGGACCCATCACACACGCAAACGCCAAGCGAACGAGGTAAAACAACAATTAGAACAAGCCAAAACAACCAAACGAACAACTGAACAACCGAACAACCACGAGATCGCACAAGCGATCCCCGAGGAGAACTCTAGTCGGTGAGCTCTGGATTCTCTATGCTGGATGCTGGACTCTGAATTCTGGATTCTAGATTCTGGGGTCCACATCCACATCATCAATGTCCCGTCCATGTCAGCCATTTGGGTAATGTCGTCGCTGCTCGAATTTAATGGCCAAAAAAATCAACAGCAGCTAGAGAAACACAAGGCGAAAATAGAAGACCAAGAAAGAGACATCGTTTGGGCAACGCAGATATCAAAGCCCATGGGGAATGCAGGAGATCTGGAGCAGAACGACTTGGTAACAAAGTCCAGGGGAGGTCCTTGAAATATATTCACAAAGAATCGATGTCTAGAGATATTAAGATAATAGTTTTCTATTTATAGTTGGCAATACAATCGTACCTCAGCAGTTTATTGGCCGATTTTTCCATTTAATAGCTATGCTCGCAGTTAAACATTAACTGCAAGTTGAACTTAATTATGGTGCTAGTTAAAAAATAATGTTTTGGTTCCACTAATTTGTTTTCTAGTATTTTCTAGTCAGTTGCATTTCTTTCTTTTTATTTTATTAAAAGAGTTATTTAACTTAAGAAAGGCAGACTTTAAATCTGCCTTAATTTCTTTATAGCAAAGCTGATGTAAAGTATCTTTCCAATTTTAGTTTTTAATTTCGAGCGCTATTTTAAAGCTTATGTTAAGAGTTTCCCTCCTTGAGAAGATCTCTACCCATTGCCATACAGATTATCTTCATGTTCAGTACAAGTTCTTAACTCTCTGCCTTTATCTCATTGCCATTGCAATTATGTGAAGGACTTGGAGTGTAATTGAATTGATTAGAATGGATAAAAAGAACGTTCTTACCATCTAACCATCCAACCATCTAACCATCTAGCCATCTGGCCATATCCATATCCGTTGTGTGTGACCATTAAATCTTGCCGAGAGGTGAGATTTGCATATATGAGAAGGCCGAACAAAAGAAGATCCATCTGCGGGGCAAATGCAAATCTTCGCTGCCCAGAAGACGCCTCTTCTCATCTCCTCGGCAACCCTTTCTCCATTTGTGCTGCTCTGTTTACTCAAGCAAAGATGACACTGCAAACACACCACAGAAATAAAGAAGGCACCAGCAGCATGGATGTATGGATAAGAAAAAAATAGCAATCTGCATCTTGAAGATACAAGTTTTAGAGGGGGAAAGGGGGGGATGGTAAAAATCTCTGGGAATGCGACACGACTTGGTGTTTGAAATATTTCACTTTTGGCTAGCGCCCTGCCCACAAAAAGGTAAAAACAAGAGAAGACAATGGACCTGGCCTTCTGGACACTTGGCTTATTCTTCTTTTCGCCTCTCCTCGGATAATACATGACATTAGACAAAGTCGGAGGCCTCAAAATGGAAAATTGCCATGCATAACATATTTTTCTTTTCTTTGGCGTTGCCCTGCTCTTTTTTTCTTTTTCTCTTTCTCTTTCTTTTTCCTTTTTGTTTATTATAAAGACTTGCAAAGTGGCCAAAACATTGGCCAGAGGGAGACTTTCCTGGACCGCAATTTATGCAGAGCGAACGCAATTCAGTTTCGGTTTTTTTTTCTACTTCTTTTCTACCCGCTGATGGAACAATCGAAAAAGTGGTAAAAAAAAAACACACAAAAAACACAAAATAGTTATGGATGAGCTGTGACTTACCGTTAGAACTGTATAGATATAGAAATTGGCGTAGGAAACTGCAGCAAACCACAAAAATGTAGTGTGATCTACGAGCTTCGATCGGTGGGTTTTGATTAGATCACAAGATTGATGGGCTTTATTTATAGAGATGAGTCTGCCAAAAGGCTAGGATAAATGGATTCACGAAGAAGCGGCCTAAGATTACAATTGCCCACAACCACGAAAAGTCATTCAAACTAATGAGAACCAAATCACTTTAGATTTAGGATTACGTTTCATTATACAAATATGAAATAGTTATATTTGATATACAACTTATTTTTATTATTCTGTTTGCTTAGTCCAAACTATTTGTTTAATAGGTTTAAGCCTATTATTTCTATAATAAAGGTTACCTTAACAAAGAAACGTAGTTTAAAGATGATCTATATAGAGTACTTAACTTTCACTCGTTTTCCCACTCAGTACAACTCTCTTCTAAATGTGATCTTTCTTTCCGCCAACCAAATTAGTGCCTTCTCTACATTTCCATGCCTTCTGAATTTTTATCTTTGTGTCACGGTCAAAAAGTCTTTCTTTTCTGCTCTTTTTTTTTGTAATACCCCCATAAGCAACTCAAACACTAAGTATACACCACCTCTGCCATTAAAAAAAAACGTGTCGTGTGTCATCTGGTAACGGCAATTTAACCAGATGCGGGTCTAAAGATATATATATATATATATATATATATATATATATATATATATATATATATATACATTTAAGTACTATATATATACGAATGCTTTTTTTATGCCTTACTCGAATTCAGCAAAAGAAGTGCGAACGTTTCTTTTACCTCATTTGTCAAACTATTTTCTATGTTTTATTGCCTAACCAACAACTGACATACAAATTTGCTCATTATTATTTTCTATTTGTACTTTCAGAAGAAGACGTTGAAGACCCAGAAGAAATCGAAAGCAAATCAGGTAGGCAAAAATTTATGTTTTGACTGAAAGAAATTTCCATTTCGTTTAAAGGTTTTGCTTTCGCTTGTCTTTTTTTTAAATAGTCGGATGGTTTGCATACATTTTTCTTGACCGCATCCTCCAATTCTTTGCGTTTTTACTATTCTTTGCGATTGATTTATGACAGTCAGCTTTTAATTTTTTTTCGCAAGGCATGAGGCGCGTTTGCACCATAAAAACTAAGAAATACGAAAAGAGATCCATGGGAAAACGCCAAAAAGAGGAGGGGGTGGTGGTGGGTGGGTGGTTTCGGGGGCGGAGGGGTAGGCCATTAGCAGCAACACGACTTCTACTTCTGCCCCGCCCCCTTTGCCGTCCCCCAAAAGTTCTCGCTTTCACCGGATTCATTTTATTTTATTTATTGAATTCTCTGCATGTCGGGCACGTTTTCACGAATCGAAACGAAACATGCATGTCGGTATATCTATGGCATACATATATATATATAACATACACAGGACAAAATTGGGAAAATTTCAGACTTGACAGAATTGCGAGCTTTTTCGGATATAATTCTCTCTTTAAAAAATCGAAATCTAAAATCTATCTATCAAAATATGGTTTATATATGTAGATTTCAAAGTGAACAACGAATTGTAGGCTTTTAGGAAGTAATTTTTTTTTTTAAGTGCGCGGACTCAAAGTCAAGAATATCCACAAAAGTGATAAATAAAATGGGCGGAGGGCGATTGCCATTGTCCATTGGATCCATGGCTTCCTTTTCTGCCATTTTTGCTGCTGCCTATTGCCAATTGTTAGTGTTGTATTTGGCCATATTCATTTGGCATATGTTATGACAACAACAATAATGGCTGGGCATTAACAGTGGTATCGATTTCGTTTTATTCAGGTTAAAAAAATAGCATGCAAAAACAATTTAATTTATCTATGTATTTGTATATCGCTTAAAAATATATATGTAGGTATCATAGAATTTGTAATTATTATACAATTCCTTGAAATATTAGTTTATTTTTGATATGCAGTTAATTTTCTCAATGCTGAGTCATTTTTTAAAGTTTGCCTTGTTTCTTTTTAAATCTCTACTATAAATTAAAAAGATTTTTAAAGGACAAACATTTAATTATCGTTTGTAGTTTGGTTTGAAATGATTTGCGAACCACTGTGGCCACGAAGTCACAGCTCTTGGAGATCGCAGTCACATGTCGGCGTGCCACGATCTCGGCTACTCCTCCCACCCCACCACACACTCCACTTCACTCCCCACTCTCCACTTCCCATCACCTCCAATTCCCATTCCCATTCCACCTCATGTCCGACGCCAAATCCAAGTCCAAGTCCAAGTCAGAAGAGCCTGAGTGGCATGTGAATGAGGTGGTTTCTCGGTTCGGTTTGGTTCGGTTCGGTTCGAAATTTGGTACACAGGTCTTCTGTGGGCCAGATTGTCTTAGGTCGTGCCAACACAGCGACGCGCATAATAAATTTTTGCTCCAAGAGAGAAATGAAAATGAAAAGTTCTCAAGCGACAAATGTGCGGAAAAAAAGTTGAAACCTTTTGACAAGTCACGTAGTCGGAGGGGAAAAAGGGGGGGGCAAGGGGCTATCATAGTTGGCACTGCATCGTGCATAATGAGCATTTTGGGTTAGGTCGCTCCACATTCGAGGGACAAACAAAAAGTGAACGAAAATGCAAAGACAAGAAGCCGGATAGCTGGAAAATTTAGTTGGCAATTAGTACAAAAACGAAAACCGAATAGTTGAGGTGAAAATGTTTGAAACTGGAACAGCAAAAGTAAAGAGTTTAGGAAATCGGTGACAGAATAAGATCAATTGACAGTTGAAAAACGAAAGAGAATCGATAACAGCGTTTCCTGTATATCGAGTTAATCGGAAAATGATGATATAGTAATAAAAATGTAACTAATTTTTTATTAGAAATAATTTTGATTAGTTAGAAACTTGTTCATCGAATCAATCGATATTATTGAGCGAAACTCAACTTATTCAACGACTAAAAATGTTAATATTCTTTATTAGAGAATATATTTTATATTCTTATATAAAGTGTTCAAATAATTGCAATACTAAGATACAAATCGAAAATAGCTCGTTAAATCGACCGATTAATTAGGATCAGCTCAAGCGTAAACATATTTTAACTTTAACCGCAAGGCAGGTGAAATTACGGGTAATAAACATGGAGAACTTGGAATGAAAGGTTGGAACTGAAACTGCAGATTTATGGTTTACACATTAAACGAGTCCCGCTTACACATCCAGTTTTCTAAGTAGTTGCTCTTCAATTGGTGTCTGCGAACAGCTTTGTGGCCACCTATAACCGATTAATGCCTGGCATAAATACGCGAGATTCCATTCTCATGATTATGAGTACCAGCGGCATAAAAAGAGCGGGTCTAGAAGGAAACCGAGCCGAGAAACCGCAGAAACTTATTTTCTCATTTTAAAAGGAGATGAAGAAGTGACAAACGAGTCATACAGAGGAAAAAAAGATAATTATTGATCATATACAAATATTCATAAGATATCTTATGTGTAAAGCTTTTTCCAAATGTTGTTTGATCAACCAGCCTTAACATTTCTTTTGGTGAAAAGAAAAACTTGGCCGGGGTGAAAGGAAAATATAACTATCCATGTAATACCTTTTTTTAGTGTCAAACGATCATTTAAATACTTCCAAAAATGCATGTTCTGTGTAGAGAAAAGCCACTGGAATGAACGAAAGAGAGATGGCTGGGTAACTGGTTTGATTCAACCGACTTCCCAAACACCTCAGCCTCAAGTGGCAAAACTGGGAACCAGGGAAGCAAGTGTCCAAGATCGGCGGACCCAAGTGGACCCAGCCAAATGGAATATCCGCCTGACCCACATCCAATTGCGGCATTTGAACGGATTTGCATGCCCCAGTCCGAGAGATTGCAACTAAAATTCAGGTCCAAACAGCGGAGTCTGGCTTGACATGGCTCCCAAAACCCAAACCCAAGCCCAAACCCAAACCAAAACTAAAACCAAAACCCAAACCGCCACTGGCGACGTGTCTGTATGTACGATTAAGTATGTGTGTTGGCCAGAACTTGGCCTACTTTTTATGTGACCGCTTTCCCGACTCGGGCTCCCACTGCTCGATCCCAACTCAGACTCAGCACCAACCAGACTCTCCAACTTCTCCAACTCCAACTGCAATTGAGTGTGATTTGGCGGAAGAGCCTGCTCGATGCCTATGGGGGCAGAACAGAAAAGGGGCGCTGATCACACAACGCACTTTCCCAATCGCACATCCGAGACGTTCGACACCTGAGCGAGAAGTGGAAAAGTTTCACCCAGGTGAAAAATTACTGCCGATTGTTTGATCGATCTCATGTGGCGGACTGTCGATGGCATTAGGAAAGAGCAGAGACATCCACTCCAGATAACTGGCGATTTATTTGATTGGTCTTGGGCTTTAGGCTACAAAATGGTTCTTAATCACCTCCAAAGAGAGTAATTTAATATTAAAAACCTACAAATGAATCAAATAATTCAATTTCTTAGGTTAAGCATAAATGTATCATTCATCAAAATTAAAGTTTGCATAGATAGCTTGTATATTATATAATTTTATTACCCTAAATATATTTTAAAAACAAAAAAATTATATGACAACTAAAGCTTGTGAATAAATCTCTTAGTTTTCACACAAATTCCCATTTCATCAAAAAGAAAGTTTGCACAATACATTTAAAATTTCGATTTGTAATATCGATAAAAGATAACTACATATTATAGTAAATAACTAGCGAGATGTTCGATTAGGGCTCAAGTCAGGTATTTTAGTTGGCTTCTCATTTATGGATAACAACGAAAGTAGCGAGGAAAGAGCTAGATTGCGGCAAAGATAGAGTCGTCAAAGGAAAGGTCAATTGCAGGGGGAAACCATAAGGCAGGCATCATCATTAGCACTCATCTTATGGCTGGAAAAAATGATAAAACATGGCCAAAACAAATCCAATAAATCACGCACCAGAAGAAAAGAGTGGGCAGAAATGGGAGGTGGTGCTATTTTTTTTATTTTTTATTTTTCTAGTTTTGTGGGCGTATAACAAGCCGCAACTAAATCGACAAAATCGGCTAATGCGACAGACGTGGAGTCCAGTGGATGATAATGGACCCAAGATGCCATTGTTGGCATTCCAATGCGTTTTTTTGTGGCAATGTTGCTGATGTTGCAGCCTGCAATTGTGCGTCATTAACATGCAACCGAGTGAGAGAGATAGGACAAGGGTACACCGATAAAAATAGGCAAGAATCGTTATCTATTAGGTAGTACTAGAAATTGTAAAATTAAAATATAAAAATTTTAACAAATAATGAAGCTGAAATCATGTGTAAAATAGTTCCAAATTAATGGAAAGAAATTAATTTTTTTTTTAAATAAGCAGTTGCAGTATTTTTATAAAATATTTTCCACATTATTTGAAATACGAATACTAATTATTTTCAATAGCCAATTTCCTTATAAAATATTTAACTACTATTATATTATTTGTAATAATAAAGTTAAGGACTTTATTAAAATGTAACTTTAGACATTAAATATTTTTTTCTGTGTAGCAAAAGACTATAGAGTGAAGTGAATTGAGCAAACAGCATTATCGTCATGATCATCTCCAGTGCTTTGAGGGTCGGCTAATGACAGTGCCTAGCCACGCCTCCTGCCCCTGTTCCGCCCCCTTGCCAATACGCCTCCTCCTAATCCGAATCCCGACGAGAGAGCCTTTGATCATCTTTTCTAAGTACGTGCGTTGTTTTCCATTCTGTATAGTACTCTCGGCTCTTTTTTTTGTGTGTGGGTTCAACGGGAGGGTTGTGACCTTTTGCCATCCGGCAGTTTGAAATTTTGAGCATTCAAATTGTGGATAGTATAAATCCACCGCCCCACCGCCAGGTTTCTCTATCTACGGCTCATTCCACTGATAGTTAACCAGGTCAACTAACGGCGAACGTCCGCAAGCTGTTAAAGCCAACTTAAACAAATAGCACTTCCCTCCCCTCCCCGATCTTCGCTATTCTCTGGCCTGTATTCTGTGTTCTGTACTCTGTAAGCCCGCATCTTCTCGTTTGGCTTGTTTATCTACCAATGCCGCCGCTTCCTCTTCTACTTCGACTTCGACTTCAACTTCTTCTCACCTGCTACGCACAAATTTGCATTCGACTTTCTTTCAATTTCAATTTGTTTGCGCATTTCATTTGAGCTCGCGGGCATCTAATTGGTCCAATAATAGCCCATAATTGTTGGAAAAATGTTGGTAATTTGGCCTAATCGCCTTGAACAGTTAGCAGCGGAACGGAACGGATCGCTACGGTATCTCTCTTTCTACTAATCCGCAATCTTTAACTCGAATTTCGGACTTTTCTGTCAACCAAGTTCGCTGCCTAAGTCTTTTGTTTTTCACCCCTCAATTATGGTTAAGGCTATATTCTTATGGCCATATGTTTAATACAAACTTAAAAGTAATTTATTTAAATTATTATTGTGATAAATAAACTTTTTAAACAAATTTTCAAATTTAATATTGCTAGCAAAGAATTTAGTTCTTACTATTATGACATACAATATTCATTATAATTGTACAAATAAATTAACTAAAAATAAAATAAGACTTATGTTATTAAATGAAATGAATTTAAAATAAGTTATATTTATAAATAAAAAAAATTATTTAAAAACCATGTTTCCTAAGACACATTTGCCTTCTAAATAGTGAGAAAGAAAACAATTTTCTGCTGACAAAGATTCCCTCGTGGGACACTCGCAGAAAATATGCAAGAAGGAAACAAAGAGGAGATAGAAGCACACACATTAGAGTCACTTGATCAGGTGAACGTCACGTTCTTCCTCCCCCAAGAACCCCTGACCATCGCTGGCTTTAATTAAATGTTGTTCTTAAAATTGCACAAACTACAAAATGAGCCACAATGGGCCACTTAAGCAACATTGTGGCCAAGAAGGGGCAACTGTGGCACGTTGGTTTACATTTGCTTATCGGTCTCGGGGTTTGGCCGTTGCACATGTTGCAGCAAATTGGTCATCTTCATCTGCTGCCATTTGCCATTCCACTCGCTTCTGTGGCGTAGTTAAAGCCAAATGCACTGGCAGAAAAAACCATGTCCCAAATATGTTATATATTTTGTAAGCATCATTAGCATAAATATAAAACCAGATCGATTTAGGTATTTGTATTACAACTTCTTGAGAACCTAAAGTTTTAACCTTTTTTCAAAGCAATTAATTGATGTTTCTCAAAATAATTTTTTTTTGGAAATATCTTAAAATGGAAATATCTTAATCGTAATTTATCTGGAAGCTTGTTCAGTGTAATAAACCCCTTCCCATTTATTAGCTTCACTTGCAGCCTGGCGCATTCAATTATTTCCATGTCCTGATTGTCTTGTCGTGCGACGGCGCGAGTTTTGCATTTAAAAATAGGCCGATGCGGTCAGAACGGAGAAGAGCCTCTTGTTTCCCTCTTTAAATTGCAAATATTTTTAATGAGGGCTAGCCGGTCGGCCGGTCGGTCGGTCGGCCGATTGTGATTCCGAGGATGTCTAGCGCCAGGTCCACACCCAAATGGGTTATCCATATGCAGATTGTTGCTAGTTGTTGGCCAAGTGTCGGGCTTGTTGTAATGAGCCGTGTTCCCCGACGTTTGCCGGCAAGATAGATGGCTAAAAATACATGCAACAGATAGCCATAGCCCCTGCAAAATGGAGAACAGACAACGGAGAACGCAGAATTCAGAACGCAGAACGCAGAACAGAGATGTCAACCACAAAGTGATGCCGATGCGATCCACTGGACAATCTCGATTATGATGCCGCCTGACAGTTTCCTATCTCTTTTCTTTTGAGCCCGTGATCGATGAGCAATGGCTCTTTCAATCTGAAGGCGGATAAGTGAGAAGACTCGGGAAGATTCATTGTGTGGGAATGTGGAGTGTCCTCTGGGAGATGATGGCCTACAACAGAAGTTGGAGCCATTCTTACAATACAGTGATCTGGTATGATCATGCAGAAATGTTAGATGTTGTTCGTAATTGGAGATATATGTTATGCCAGTGATGCCAGAACACACAAAGCCATTGTCAAATACAAGAAGTTAGATGAAATAAAAACAATGGTTTAGCAAGAAACTTTTTACAGTGATTTGTAAAAAATGCCATCGAGATAAACTTTTTAATTCTCTTCTAGATATGTTTAAGCTATTATTAAGTATGAAATATTTTTACTTTTGAAGACTAGTTATCTAATACGTTTACTGATCTAAGTGATCTAAAATCAGTCAGACCTTAAGAACCACTTTTTAAGACCTTAAAATCGATATATTTTATTTCAAATAGTTTTGTAGAAATGAATAAGATATTATTTTGTATTAAATCAAATACGAATACGGATTTAAATGATTCTTGGGGTAAAAAAAAAGACAGTCTTACCTTAAGAACCACTTTTTATGGTCTCCGGGCGATCTTAAGGAAGTCTCATCACCAAGATCACCTCTCATTTATCTGGACTTGAGATTCTCCGGATCGGAACTCCGACTCTGACTGGCATTCCACTAGTCGGTGATCCTCATCTGAGCTGATCTCATGATGACTGCAGCGGTTTTGTTTTGCTTTGTTTGGTTTGGTTTGGTTTTTGCCTCCATTTGCCGGGCATTCCAGCGCTGATTTCCCTGACCATGCCCACATTTTAGGGCCCACAATTGCAATTAATTGCTGAAACTTTGAAGCCTGCACTTGCAGTTCGCCCCTTCGCCCCTGTCATCATCATTTTTTCTCTGGCGTGGCAAAACTAGAGGTTGCTGCTCATAATTGCCATAAATCATGCAACGTTCTGTTGCCCGCCACTTGAAACTTGATGTTGAAGTTGAAGTTGAAGATGAAGTTGGAGTATTAGTTGTGGTTGTGCTTGTTGTTGGTGTTTGAAGTCTTCTGTCTTCGTTCTTCGTTCTTCGTTCTTCCAAGAGAGAGTTTCTCGGGCTTCGGCTCCGACACATTCCGCGGCCTCAAATGCGCCTCTAATGACTCCTGTTCTTTGTTGCCAGCCCCAATCCTCTACTCATCTTCATTCTCATCCTCATCCTCATCTTGGGTTTCAGTCGCTCAGCCGCTCAGCCTCTTGCCGCGAACCCAAACCCAAACACAAACAGCAAACCAAAACGATCTTCCCATCTCCATCTTTCAGGCCAACTCATAGCCATCCCCATTCTCTCTGGCTCTTTGGCTAATGGCTTTTGTTGGCCAACTTCCGCGAAAGAGCCGAGTACGAAGTGCCCGCCATGCCATCCTGATTCCAGGAACGAAAAGTCTCTTGCTGCACTGTTCAAAAAAATTCTACAAAATTATCAGAACAGCTGATTGGATAAGGGTTTAAAAAAAATCTCTTAAAAGTCAAACCAAGTTCCTAAGGATTTTGTTGGTGGTTGTAACAAGACACCTATTTTATCAATTTATTGATTTCAATTTGAATTTTAAAAACTGATTGAATATACGAAATTTTTTTCCTATTTATATAAGTATTTTCAAAGATTTATTGCCTAATTCTGTAAATGGATTATAATGTTTTAGTTGAGCTTAATTTCTTTCGGTGCTTTTCTGGCCAACTGACAATGAGCGATTGACGAGACAACTGCCAAAAAGGAGTGGGGCTGTGGACGAGGACCTATAGGTCTTCCCCATAAACCCCGTAAACCCCTCCCCCGTCTTCGATACGCATCTGGAGCGAAGAAAAAAAAAAAAAAGAAAAGAAAAAACAACATTCAAAACATTTATGCCGTGGCAAAGAATTTATGAAATGTTTGGGTTTCTTTTTCGTTTTTCGTTTTCTGTTGAATGTTGAATGTTGCACGTTCCATCGGCTGACCAGGAGGTTTGGAGCCACACCCGTTTGCAGTCCCGCCCATGAACCCCCTCCCAAACCCTGGATTGCCGTGTTGCATATCTTGTTGCCCGCATCGTCGATGGGGCAAGCACTTTCAAATAATTCCCCACATGTTGTTGCTGTTGCTATGTGTGTGTGTGTGTGTGTGTGAGCTGCAACAACCTTGAGGCAGCTCCTCCAGAAGAGGATATCGTTTCTGCCAACTTGTTATGCAATAAATTTCCGGTTCTAACCAAAAACAAAAAAGCACAAGATGCCAACAACACGGGCAACAGCCGCCAAACACACAAACAAAGAGCCAAACAGCTGCAACCATTTTTCACATGCCCAAAGAAAATTGTCCGCGAGATTTTTCTTTTTTTATATATTTTTTTTTTTTTTGGGAGCGGCACCTTTCTCTTAGCCTTGTTCTTGTTGACCAACTTGGATTTTATCTGCTATTATTATGCACACTTCTAAACAAGGATCTATGGACCTATTTATCTGCGGAGGTAAATATTTTATAGTCGACGTATTTAATTTAAAAGAAAATGGTTTTTAGAATATCTAACATATAAAATAATTGCCTTGCATTGAGAGTTAGCATAGTATAAAAATCGTGTTTATTTATTCCTCCTTCTTTCTTGGAAATATAATAAAAGTTTTATTAGGCAAGATTTCTGCATAACTAATGATTTAATATATGCGAGATATAAGGCTACTTCAATCTTCGGCTACACGAAAACAAAACTCTCTTCTTACATCATTTAATCTGTAATTAAGACAACATCATAGATATCTTTTGAGGACCTATAGGCAACTAATTAATTAATAAATTTACTAATTATTTTACGAGTTACTCCAATCTTGGCTACCCACAACGAGACTTTTCTACTCCTTTCATTTAATTCTTTATTAACTTTTCGCTAGCTGCCATATCATATTGGTGATCAAATTTAGTACTTCCCCGCCTGGTTTTTCCCATTGGATTCCTATCACTAAGTGGGTGTCAACTCGATTAGATTTGTAACGGTTCTTAATAGTACATGTGCGGACTAATATATGGCGCCATTGCCTTTATTTTGTGGATTGGGGCAAAATGCCTGCTCCAAATTGAAAAGCGTATAGAACATTTTCAAGCAACCTCGATGCAATTTTCTTCCAACACACTGGGAAACACTTTGATCTGGCGTTCCATTTAATTTCGCCACTCAAGTGCCTCTCTCTCCCTCTTTCTCTCTCCTTAACGATTTTTTTTTTAATTATAACTTTTAATATTTTCGTTTAGAAGCAGGCTCAAATGCACGTTTGACCACCTGAGGATGAGAATGAGAATGGGAATGAGAATGCGAATGCGAATGAGAACGGCAGCCTGAGAAAAGTGGAAGCTACTCCGAGTGGGAAAAGCCAGCTGGCCGAGGAAAAGCCGGCCACCGCTTCCATTGTTCGATAGCAATTATTGCTTCTTCGCACTTCTATTACAAAAACTTCACATAAATATATATGTATATATATATATTTATACAGATATAGGAAAAATAGGAAAAGGGGAGTTGCAGCACGCATGGTGCATGGCAGGTGCTTCAACTTTGGTCGGCTGCACGTTTTCGCAGCGCGCATCTTTAAGCCAGCGATGATTGAAAATTACATAATTGCAAAATGCGGCGAGAGAGGTGGCTAGAAATATGAGGAAGAAGTCGAGGAACAAGGGGTTTTTTGCCACCAGCTAAGTGATTGAGTGTGTTCTGTCCCCCTCCTTTTTCTCTGCACATAAAAAAAAATATATGTGATATGATTTAATGTTGAAATATGAAAATGGATTTTAATAATAATAATAAGGATATGCCCAGTTAATGTAGCTGCAATTGGAAAAAAAAGACATTTTACCTTTCTTTTCATTACTAAATGTGTCAAATGCAAATCTTGTTTACATTATTCACTCATTTATAGGAAATGAGCGATGTAATTGACCTTTTTTTTTGTCTGTGTAACCATCACATTCGCGTGTTGTGACAACAACAGCAACAAATTGCATTAAATGAGAAGGTTTCTCCTGGGCGAGTGTGTATATTTGCTGTTTCCCATTTCCTTTGCGCCAATTGATCGAGTGGACAGGCAAACACCAAAAGACAGGGTCCACAGACTGACGGACTGACATCCGTTCACACTCATAACGAGAAGAGAACGTTGAAAAGGAATAATGGGTCTTAAAGGTGGCTGGGACCTCTAAATTAACTATTTTTTTTTTTTAATTTAAATTGACTTTCTCATTAGGGCTTGCTTTAAATGTATGTGACTTTAAAAAAACATCTTATGTTAAATTATGCAATTTTAGGAGCTCATTAGTCAGGTAAATGCCCTTTCCCCAATACAATATACCATTTATGCCCAACAAAAATACAGGGTATTCAAATAAGAACCAACGCAGAGTCTCACATGTTATTCCTTTGTCGGTGAGTGTTTGCATTTCCAAGTTGGCACATTGCTATTGACAGTGACTGTGACTGAAAACCAGAAATCGTGTGCACTCCAGAGGTTACCTTAGCATCGTGTGCAAAGTGAATGGTTAAGGATGGGATCGGATCATCCTCCCCATTACCCTTTCTCTTCGATCTCGTTGGAGATATGAAAAATTCCTTTGATTGACAGGCAAATCGTATTGCATTTGGCATGACCAATTATTTGGCATTTACTGTTTCCTGCTCATCTCCGTTTAATTGGTTATGCCGTGACTGTGACTATGACTGTAATGGCGACTGTGACTGTAGAGTGGGAGCTGGTTGTTCTGACTGAAAAGAAATGGAAATTTCTCGTTTTTTGTCTAATTGACCAGGCTACTTTCACTGGTCATTGTCATTAGAAAACTCCACTATCTTTGACCTTTCATCGTGCGTTGTGGTTTTCCCCTTCACTCTCTAATGATGTGATCATCAGGAGGTCCGTTCTTCGTTTTCTTTTTGTTATTATGCTTATATATGTATATTTTTGTATCTGCTTATGATGCAATTGCCGTTCTCTGTGCTTTTCTCTTTTCGCGTAATTAGGGGTCCCAAACAAGAATGAGAATGGACAAAAGAAAAAGAAAAAGAAGAAGATGGTAGAAGTAAGCGTGCCTAATGATAACCTTTTGAAGATCTTTCCTCTCTTCTCTTCTCTTTTCCAATGCGATTCGTTTTGATTCTTTGCTTCGCTCCCCCCATTTCTCTCTTCCCATTCCATCCCTTTCCCCCGGTCCGTGGTAACTGCAAATTTTCTTGATTACCGGGTAGCCAACTTAAATCCAAGTACGCGCCACTGGCCACATGAATTGACCAAAGACCAAGAAAAAAGAAGAATAAAGAGAGAGGAGGCGAAGGGGCGTGCCAAAGCACTGACCATTGACCATTTGTGATGGCCACCAGCTGATGAGAAGCTCTACTGCAATCCATCGATCTCTGAAGATGACGACGACGACTGCCATCCATATCCATATAATTACCACCATTCGCAGCACAAAACAAAAAAAAAAAAAAAAAAAACAAAGAATAAGAAAACATAACAGAATGCCATTGTGGGGTGGCGACCTTCATGAACCTTGAAGGTTCTATAATTGCAGTAGGCAAATCACAGAAATGATGAGCCCTTAATGCCAGGCCCCTCAAATTAGAAATGGTCAAGGCCGCAAAAAGGGAGGCCAAAAATAAACCCAACACCACAACTACACAACTATAAATAACGAGATTCGTGAGCTGGTAATCGGCCGGGGCCATTGCAATTCTTTCGCAGAACCGAAGAGCGAAAAATAACTAAATGCAGTACAAAACACAATGACGTCAACAGCCGGAGATGTCCAGGCCAATCTGGACTTTTATCTGGGCCCCCAGATCTCTCGATCCATCTCCACTGCCCTCGTAATTGGCTTCTGTTGGAGCCCGTCTTCCCTTTTTTTTTTTTTTTTTTTTTTTTGCCTTGTTTCAAATACACTTCATTTGCTTAGGGGCTGGGCTAAGATTAAATCCTAAGAAAACAAAAAACTATAGCATCGCTAAAGCCTCAGCGAAGTAAACAAATCATTCGCATGTTCAGTAAATTAAGCTGTTATGTGGTTCCAAAGTTTTATCAAATCCTTTATCACAATATTCCTCTGTTTCTAATGACCTTTTAAATCATAACAACTGAATTATGAGCTATTGTTCTGTATATTTTGAATTTATTGGTCCTACAATAAACGTCTGGCTAAAGCTTTTAAACCCTGGTATGTGCCAGTTTTTTGTAAATCGGTACTAACTTATTTATTGTATACGATAGCATCGCACCCTAGAGAAATAAGCAAATCAAACAAATCGGGTATTTGGCTGTTATTTTATTAAATCTTTTCGTACAAAATATTCCTAATTATAACAACCGATGGAGCGGAATTAAGAGCTGTTGTTCTCTATATGTTGAATTGATTTGTCCTTCAATATCCGTCTGGCTACAATTTGGCTCTTTGAAAATCAATACTAAGTAATTTAAAGTATTTACTTGGACTTGTGTCGCATTGTCTGGTCTGACTTTTAGACATTAATCCTGCCCTCTTTCTTCCTACTTTTTTGTTCTCCTAAGGCATGCAAAACGAGAGCAATCGCAGATGTTGCTGCTGCTGTAGAATATGCAACACAAGTTGCAGCTGGGAAGCAACGACAATTTTTATTTTGGCTCCCGTTGAGTTGCTGCTGGCGATGCTGCGGGTTGCTGATGTTACCGCTGTTGCTCTTGCTGCTGCTGCTCTTGTTGCAGTTGCTCTTGTCGGTGTCGCAGTTGTTGCCGTTGTTGCTGTCGTGCGCTTCGAGGGGGATCGCAGTTGCAACAGCAACATCAGCGGGCATTCTTCGCTGTCTTTGCCACCTATTTCATACAGCATAGAGGACATTTGTTGTCGCTGTTTAGTGTTGTTGCTGCTGTGTGTTGCTGATGCTGCTGATGTCGCTGTCGATGTTGCTGATGTTGCCCTGCAATCGGACACGCCGGCAACCGGCAACATTTGGCACTGGCCCGCGGAGAATTCGATGCCCCGGCTATATCGTTTGCCATTTCCCATTCCAAATTCTCTATGCACTGCGGGAAATTTCTTATATACTTGTAGGGTTGTACATTTAAAAGGATTCAAGCTGCATGAATTTATACACTTTATCGAAAAAGTATTAAGGTTGAGTTTAATAAGTTAGACACAGATAAACCAGAGCTCTATATAATTATTGTATTGAAAATATAAGAAAGAATTATTAAGTAATTAAGTAAAATCTTTAAATACTGAACTCAATCTGCTCTTTTTCGCTGTGTGGCAACGATTCTCGGTTTTCATTTGGCCATTTGCAGCTCGTGTTGGGCTGGTTTAATATCGCTGGTAATGGCCACGTTCCGAGCTCTATAATCACTGGCCGGCGAGGGTGATTTGGCGGGGGAAATGCATGAAATAATTGCATTGGCAGTGCCCAAGTCCAAGTCCGAGTTTTGTGTACGTTCGTTTCTGGACAATTTTCGCAAAACAAATTGAATTGAATATGTAAATATAATTGCTTGGGGCTAGAACGATCTGCACTCCCTTGAGTCCACGTATTTCTGCGATTCCCCCGCCCCACTTTTTATGGAGTGTGGGGGGGGGAGGGTGGGCGTTTAAAACCCCATAAATTTCGACTTAAATGCCGCCCTATAAGTCAGTGGTGCGGGAGGTGGAACAAGAGGCACTGAAGCACTGGAGTGCAGAAGTTGGTCGAAGATGAAGGAGAAGACTCGAACAGCTGGCTAACATATATGGCATTAGCTTCCGCAAGACTTTGACCATTTGTAGATGGCACAGCGAAATGAATGCAAATGCATGCAGTTAAATAACCCATGAATCGCCGGGATGAATGAATGCATCAAATGGTCCCCAGAATGTATGCTGAATAATTAACCGAATTGGTGTGCCATTAAATGAACATAACTCGGCTTGGGAAAAGAATAACCCAATTTGCAGTTTGCCAAAAAAAAAAACAGAAAAATAACAATAGCCACTAAATAAACTTATTTTCTTATTGAATTCATAAACTTTTCCACTAACTTACTCATTTAATAATCAATTATTTTCCTTTTAACCGAAAAACTCACAATCTGCAGTATCAACTCATTACTGATGAATCAAATTACTCAGAATATCAATTAACTATTCAATGCAGCGGATACTCATTTACTCGACTTATTTTAATTATTTAAATATTATCTTAAGCTTTCGAATACCTTTTGCATTCTACATTCCAAATTCAAATTAACTTATTACTGATTTATCGAATTACTTACCATTTAAATAAGTAATGTATTTTCTCACGACTACAACTTATTCACAATACAAATGAGTAACTCATTACTAAGTAATCAATTACCCAGAATATCAATAACCCATTCACAGCATAAGAAACTCTTTTTCACCATTTTCCCGGCCAACTCAAATCGATTTCGCTTTTCTTTCGTGGGGACCACCCACTTATGGGCACATGTGCATGATGCACCACATTACAACCACTGCCCCATCCACACTCGATCCTTTTGCACCTGCAGGTCAACTCATTGAACCGACATGCACCATCCGGGGTCAATTGGTTGGGATGGTTTGGATGGGTTGGATTACTTGGCTGTCCGCAGAAAGCAATTTGCTGCTGCCTGCTCCGATGCTAACCACAAGAATGCCAAAAAGTTGTTTTGCCCCGCTGCTAGAGATTGGAATTGCCATTGGTATTGGTATTGGTATAGGTATTGGGTTGGGGGGAATAGGATTGATGGAACGGGAATGGAGTGGGCCGTTAGAAACTCAAACCGCAGATCCACAGATCGTCAATACAACGTAGCCCCTTCATGGCTATTGCCAATCCCATTCCCCTTTCGACAGCTCATTAAAGTCTATGGAAAGTCAAAGAGCTTGATGTGGACATGGATGTGGGAAGATGTCTTTTAGACGCCACTAGAGCTCCGCTTGATCCAGCGAACTGGTCTCCAGCATGGAAATGGGGAATGAGTGAGAGCTGCGGTTGTGGCTCAGTTTATATTGGTTCGGTGGTTCGGTGGTTCAGTGGTTCGGCGCTTAGTTAAGCGTGTAATGGGCTAGTCCATCCCAGGGCGGAAGTAGTAGCCACTGCACCACTGACCACTTCGCCTGCCTGCCTGCCTGCCCCTCCACTTGGCTCCCTTGAACTCCCTTTTTGATCTACACCTTCTCCATTCAAATGGAGGCTGTCAGCACTGGCAGTTAGAGAAGTGGAACGAAAGGGGCGGAGATCGCGGGCCAGAAAGGCCAAGAAAGGAAGTAGCACTCATCGCTTAACTTCTGGGAAAAAAGATCTTGGCATTTCTAAGGCATTAAATCACGTCTAAACTGGTTAGTGGTACTTCGGGATTTGAAACCTTATCATATATTATTTATGTTAACTAAATTGAAAGTTTTCGATTTGAAACCGTATATGATAAATAGAAATCCATTGATTTTTGTTTATATTTTTCTTTTAAAGCGAAGATAAGATCAATCCATTTAGAAATTACTCATATGCCTTATGCCAGTCTTGCAACTTTGTCATGTATATATGATACATAGAAACCTATAGCCTTTTAGTACTTCCTCAGTTAGTATATCCTTTGTTCTAACCCCCCAAATTTTCCTTTTTTTCTATTCACAGATCGCAATGCAGTCAGCCGAAAGCAGTAGAAATCGCAACCGATCTCCGGCGCACATGGGTCTCCACTTGGGTCCGCTACTCCTGTCCGCCGTGTTGGTCCTGCTGGTGTCCTTGCCCGGCCAAATCGATGCCCGCATGGCCTTTGAGAAGCTGACGGACTTTGATTTCCCGGGCAACACGTACTACAGCGTCAAGAATCTGTCGCTGTACGAGTGCCAAGGATGGTGTCGCGAGGAGGCCGATTGCCAGGCGGCGGCCTTCAGTTTCGTGGTGAATCCGTTGTCGCCCTCACAGGAGACCCATTGTCAGCTGCAGAACGACTCGTCGGCGGCCAATCCATCGGCAGCTCCGCAGAGGAGCGCCAACATGTACTACATGGTGAAGTTGCAGCTGCGCAGCGAGAATGTCTGCCATCGTCCGTGGAGTTTTGAGAGGGTCCCAAACAAGGTGATCCGTGGCCTGGACAACGCCCTGATCTACACCAGCACCAAGGAGGCCTGCCTGTCGGCTTGCCTCAACGAAAGGCGTTTCGTCTGCCGATCGGTGGAGTATGACTACAACAACATGAAGTGTGTGCTCAGTGACTCGGATCGACGCAGTTCCGGACAGTTTGTCCAGCTGGTGGACGCCCAGGGTACGGATTACTTTGAGAATCTCTGCCTGAAGCCTGCTCAGGCCTGCAAGAACACTCGCTCGTTTGGCAATGCACAGAAGATGGGCGTCTCCGAGGAGAAGGTGGCCCAATATGTGGGTTTGCACTACTATACGGACAAGGAACTCCAGGTGACCTCCGAGTCTGCCTGCCGTTTGGCCTGTGAGATCGAATCCGAGTTCCTGTGCCGTTCTTTCCTGTATCTGGGTCAGCCCCAGGGTGCCCAGTACAACTGCCGGCTGTATCATTTGGATCACAAGACCCTGCCCGATGGGCCATCCACCTATTTGAACCACGAGCGCCCGCTGATCGACCATGGTGAGCCCATTGGTCAGTACTTTGAGAATCAGTGCGAGAAGGCCGCCGGATCGGGAGCTGGATCTCCGCCCGGCACTCTCGACAAGATCGACACTCTGCCCGTTAGCCTGGACACCATTGAGGATCCCAACCTCACAAACTTGACGCGCAATGACGTAAACTGCGATAAGACCGGAACTTGCTACGATGGTAAGTCCTTTGTGAATCTGAGGAGAGATCTTTGTATAAACTTTGTACACAACCTTTCCAGTTTCCGTGCACTGCAAGGACACCAGAATTGCCGTCCAGGTCCGCACCAACAAGCCCTTCAATGGACGTATCTACGCTTTGGGACGCTCGGAGACCTGTAACATCGATGTGATCAACTCGGATGCTTTCCGTTTGGATCTGACCATGGCCGGACAGGATTGTAACACACAGAGTGTGGTAAGTCAATTGGAGTCCTTTCGTAAATAGATAGATAGTAATAGACCTTACCTCGATTTCCAGACTGGCGTCTACTCCAACACAGTGGTTCTGCAGCATCACAGTGTGGTGATGACCAAGGCCGACAAGATCTACAAGGTGAAGTGCACCTACGACATGAGCTCTAAGAACATCACCTTCGGCATGATGCCCATCCGCGACCCGGAGATGATCCACATCAACTCATCGCCCGAGGCTCCACCGCCAAGGATCCGCATCCTGGACACCCGACAGCGCGAGGTGGAGACTGTGCGCATCGGCGATCGCCTCAACTTCCGCATCGAGATCCCCGAAGACAGTGAGTTTTGGCATACACGGGATTCGAAATTAGCTCTCTTACCTATAAATTGACAAACTTACAGCTCCCTATGGCATCTTCGCTCGGTCTTGCGTGGCCATGGCCAAGGACGCCCGCACCAGCTTCAAGATCATCGACGACGATGGCTGCCCCACCGATCCCACCATCTTCCCCGGCTTCACCGCCGATGGAAATGCTCTGCAGTCCACATACGAGGCATTCCGATTCACGGAGAGCTACGGTGTCATCTTCCAGTGCAATGTCAAGTACTGCTTGGGTCCATGTGAACCGGCTGTGTGCGAATGGAACATGGAGTCGTTCGAGTCCCTGGGCAGAAGGCGTCGTCGTTCCATCGAGAGGTGAGTAAAGTATAAAGTATAAAGTATTTATTTAAAAATAGCTATATGCATCAGTAAAACGCGATTTGAGTATACAAATGGTATAATATTACATAACTTCCAATCGTTCCAGCAATGAGACCAAGAGCGAGGACGATATGAACATCTCCCAGGAGATTCTGGTCCTGGACTTTGGCGATGAGAAGCGTGAGTTCTTCAAGGCTGATCCCAGCACGGACTTTGCCAAAGGTGAGTGTGTTTTTAAGGAAGTAACCCAATTAGATTGTCAGGACTAACTCAACTTCCGTTTCATTTTGCAGACAAAACTGTCACCATTATCGAGCCCTGCCCGACGAAGACATCGGTGCTGGCCCTCGCGGTCACCTGTGCGCTGATGATCCTGCTCTACATCTCCACCGTGTTCTGCTACTACATGAAGAAGTGGATGCAGCCCCACAAGATCGTAGCATAAGTCCGAAACGAGCGGAATTTGAAACAGGAGGAACAAGAAAAAGCAGTAGAACGAAAGAAAAAAAAAACAAGAAAGAAAAGAAAACAAAAAGAAAATACACAACAAAATTGTCACTCTTACATATGCTCTCTCTCTCACACACAACACACACACACACACTCTCTAACTCTATATCTTTGTCTCGCTCTTGCCCAGGCGATATAGCCCCTCCCATCCCCACTCACACTCGTACACACTACTGACAACCGTATAATTTTTTGTTTTTTTTTTTTTTTTAAATGATATATATATAAATTAATTACGTAATATACAATTTATTTATTTATATTTATTTAGACTTAGAGCGTGAGATACAAATTCCCTTGAGAGAAAACGAAACAAAAACCTTTCCTAGTAGACACATACACACACACACACACATATACAAGCACATTTCACATATGCGAATTAGTAAGAGAAAAGAAAGGAAAAAAAGTAAGAAGGAAAAATGATGCGAGCGCGTACTTTCTATAAAGTTACGAAAGGGAACAATGCAAATGGAACATTGTCCTTGCTAGAGAAATATAGAGAAAGAGAGAGAGAGAGCGAAAGAGGGGGCAGATGATTGGGGGAGAGAGATAGAGATAGGATGATAGATCATGATCCCTTTTGTAACTTCTATAGAGACTGCAGCCGCACACACTCGCACTCAATCACACTCACACTCACTTACACACTCACCCGTTTCCATACTCATTTACACACACCCACACGCACTCACATTTATTTAATTGTAAAAGGAACGCAATAAACAGCAAGCAAAAGCAATCTAAACGAAACTAAGGATAACTGATCGAAGAAGCAGAGACAAGAAAATTAATTTCATCGATAACAAATCAATGGAATTGTGCTTAATTGTATTGCATTTATTTAATTTAAATTTATTTATGATAATAAAGAAACGATAATGACAACGTAAAAGCATTTCCCTTGTTTTTGGACATGTTCCTACTCCTAAAAAAATATTTATAAGGTTATTTATTTATAACCTTTTGAATTTAAGTGTTGCTTGCGTTTTAAATTGAATACAGTGAGAATGTTTAAATTAAAAATCCTGCCCAGCTTCAAGAAAGACTGCATTTTTGGCACACTTTTGGGCTGCTGCAGTTTTCGGATAGCTGCCAAAACTCGAGGGTAACGTGGCCTGAGCATCGAATGTCATACCTCGGCGAAGTCATACAAAGACTCCCCATAAATTGGCATTCAAACCTGGAACTTTTTTTTCAGCCTCAAAATCGCAAAATTAAGTGATGGTTACATCAGTGAAAATCAATATTCGGACTAAATATTGTTTTATCGGAATCGGGAAAAAAGTGGTGGGGTTCGTTCGATTAGGTCGTTAGCAGTCCGTAATTGTCGTTTTTTTTTACCGTGGGTTCTGTTTTGAGCGAGTTTTCTGCAAAAACACTTTTCGGAGTAGTTTTTTTTTTGATAAATGGTGACTGTTTTGGAAAGCTTAGGACCTAAACTATTACGTTATTTTTCTCGAAAACATGATACCAAGTTAAATTTTGGCTGCTTTAAATGCAAATTGATAAGGAACTTAAAAAAAGTAATAATGGCAATAAAATACTTTTGCAGTGTTTTGTTAGAAACTTATTTCTTTATTGTGTTGTATAAATGCAGTTTTATATTCATAATTCATCGCTAGACAATACTTAAATCTAACATACTGAGAAGGACGGAGTCTGTTTTGTTAGAATTGTAAGCGTTAATGATACAAAGGTGCTTATACTATATTTGAATTCATCAGCACACTTCAAATAACTTTTGACTTTTGATACACTTTGTTTTCACTTCACAATTGGTTGTAGAAGTTCTAGAATTCTGTTGTTTTATTCAGAGAGTATAAAACAGAAACTTGCCATTGTCATATTGTACAAATCAAAAAATCGTAAAAAAAAGTTATACGATTTGACCTGTAAAAAAGTGTCATCTGCTTATAAAAAAAGCTTAAATAATATTCAAGTTCCTGTTTTTTTTGTTTCAACTGGAACATCTTTTACTGGGGTGTGCTAAAAATCTCTGTTAATTTGCTGGTTGGTTGACCCCAGATCGCAATACCTAAAGTAAGCTACAAACTAAGATTAGTGGCGTGGGGATGATATCCCATTACAAGGATACCTCTCTCGCCCTCTTGCACTTGGTAGTCCTTGAAGGTGGGCCAGTGTGTCCAGGTGAACCGAGGTCACCTCAGCCGCAATGGTTTAATTTCAGCCAATCCATGTTCCGGAGCCTTCGACTTGGCCGCCGCCACACAGGTCTCCTTGAGCGACTTGCCCGCCGGCCGTTTGACGCACTCATCAAAGTAGCACTTCTCCACGTTGTGCAGGAACTCCACCAGCAGTCGGTCATCGCCGCCATTCGGTCCCACGGAATACTCGCACTCGTAGCCATGCTGCTTGAGATCCCGCACACAGCAGTCGATGAATTCCGCATTGGCGGAGAACCAATCGTTGTGCCTCTCAAGCGGAATGCCCAAACGGGTTCGCACCACGCCCGTAAGCCAGGTATCGTCGATCCAGAACATGGACACCCTTTCCGCCTCCGCCACAATCCGCTCGGCCGTTGGCACATTGGTCACATACAGCCAGCCGGATAAATAGGCGGGATACAGGGCATGTGGATACTCCTTCTTGGTGACATACCACTTGTTGGCCCTCAGGCGAATGGGTGGCTTGGCATCCAGTACATAGCCGGAGAGCAGAGTGCTGGAGGTGGCCAGACCAGGTTGGCCCACTTCGAGTGCCTCCAGATACCTCCGCAGATGGAACACATCGTAGATAATGTCGTCGTCTAGTTTGATGATGAACTTGGCCTTATTCTTGCATTCCTGGGAGGCCCACTTCAGACCCATCACATGTTTGTAGCTCAGGTTGCGATAGTCCTCGACGAAGTTTCCCTGGAGCAGATCACCGAAACGCTTCTGTTCGCTGGCCAGCTGCTCCTGCTTGATGAAGTGCTCCCGTGCAGGCAAAGCGGCCAGCAGGAAGACCCTTTGCAGACCCATCTCGGCCAGCTTGCTTTGGGGAATCGCCTGGCGGTGGGCAGATCGCAGAGCATCGTGTCCCGAATACGAGGTGACTATCAGAATGGCTAAGGGGGTATAACGTAAAGGTTTAGTGATGCTATGCAGCTCGACATTTAAAATTGGGGCGTTCAAAAGCTTCTTTCGAAAAAACCTCTAGAGATTTGAAATCACTTTTTAAATTGTCCAAAAGCATAATGGAAGTTCCATACTTATTTTGGAGAATTGAGATCTCTTAAGATTTCTTTTATAAAGTTTTTAACGTGATGGCTAGGAACCCAGGCTTTTAGATGGCCCACTTACCCAGGAGTTCCCTTTCCGCCTTTCGGCACACATTGCTATGGAGGGTGTACTGGAAGTCGGTGAGATTCAGGAGAGGATAGGCTGATGGCGGGTGGGGATTGGGGGGATCCACCTCCGTTTCGGACGGCAGGTGCAGCAGGAACTCGTCGTCGGGGGAGTCCCTCACATTCGAGTCCCTTAAGTGGCCGGAAAAGTAGCAGAGACTCAGCAGGACGATCAAAAGGAGCGAAAGGATAATCGGCAGCAATCTTCGTCCGCGCATGCGCATCTTTCTCACATTCTACGTGGGATTCCCCTCGTTGTTTGCCTCCGTGTATGTGTGAGTGTATATACGTATAGGAATCGTGTTTTTTTAACTTTATTATTGCAATAATAACAATAACAAAGAGCAATTTGTTTTTTTTTTAGCAATTATTTTCTAGAGCTGGCACAAATTTATTCAATACTATCGCATGGAAAGCTGCCAGACCAAAAATATCGTGGGTCTGGCAGCGCCGCCAACACAATACCGTGGAACAGTATTTTTATTTTAATACTCCTGTATAATTTTAAATTTAAACTATTAGGGGCATTATTCAGAAATCATTTGGCTGCTATATAATATATCCATTCGATTTTGATCAAACAAAAATTTAATAAATAATCTTAATACTACTTACCAGTGATATTTACGAAAATATTTCCCAATGACAAATCTAATTGGAATTAACGGGTATATACAATACGTTATTTTGTAAGCAAAAGACTTGAATAATATTGACATTGACATTTTGCTACGTAAATGTAAAATACAAAATAAGATAGGCATAACTGTTTACTTGGCCAATTGTTATTTCTCATTATCTTTCTTTTAACGTCTTATAGCCTGATTCCATTGCCGCATTAAAACGCATTTAGCCAAATGCGCATTTATTTACACAGGGAATCCCATAAGGCTAAATGCCGCATTTAAAATAAATGCGATTTTTAAATGCGATTAAAAACCATTCGCCCCGAAAGTTTTTAGAAAAAATACTGGAAAATACCGATGTTTAACGATATTTTGTTCGTGCCACCACTACAACAGCTGTTTTTATAAGCAAGGTTGGCGCAATTTTTGATTTTTTTTTAATATAAAATCTATTCCGTATAAAAATGACTGAAACCTAGAGCGCACGCTGCAAATTCTGCTCGCAGTACCACAATGCATTACTGCTGGATCTCTGGAATAAAATTACTCCCACATATACGGGGATCCTTGCCTTTTTTAGAAACTGTGGTGGCCTTCATTGCAAACCCGTCATAACAACGCAATCAGCTTCTCTTCTTTGTCGTTCAAGTTGGCAAATGTCTCGGTCGCAATATGGATGTCCTGCTGAGCATTACAGAGTTTAGTAAACTCACTCATGTTCATTAATTTTAATTAATTTCTTTTGGATTTGCCAAAATTCAAAAGTAAACAAGCCCAGATCAGCTGTTCGTGCCACTCACATGTCGGAGTAGCATTAACTAAATGCTAATGCGCCAATGGAATCAGGCACATTTAAAAAGTCCACTAATGCGGCAATGGAATCAGGCTATTAATGAAATTTAAGTATTTTAAAATGTTTGAAATTTGGCGGGCGTTTGTATTTAGTGGGATATTTTAGTGGAAACTCATGGTTTGGTCGCGGGCATTTTGGGGTTTGAATGCAGTTTCACTGCCTGGTAACACTGATACTATTGTTGTTTTCTGCTTTTTCAGCGCGGTGCGGTGTCTGTGTGCGTGCGTGCGTGTGCGTGCGTCCCCAACACATGTGTATGTGTGTGCGTGTGCTTTTCTTTTTATTTTTTTTTAATAATATTTCTCACTGAGCTGCGTTAAATCGAGCCCAAAGAAAGTAAAAAGCAATCGCGAATTGCGCCTGAGAATATTTCACCTTACAAAATTCCCATTCCAAAATCGCAAAAGTGACTGCAGGCAAAGGCAGCAACAAAACGCAGTGGCAGCGACGTCGGCAGAGCAACAACAACAACAATCTAGGTGGTGCAGAAGAGAGAGAAAGAGAGAGGGAAATATATTCGACATGTGAGCTAATCAGCGATTTCTACAAACATTTTCTGCTTCTTAAGGCCACCAAAAAAAACCGAAATAACACCGAAGAAAATCCGCGAGAAGTTCGACATAACGATTAATAATTTAGTTTATGATTTATTTAAGTGACGTCGCGTGTTTTTTTTCTCAACCAGAAGATACAAAAAAGGGAGAGAAGAAAAAACAGTTAACTTGTGGCCACCAAAAAGCAGTGCAGTCGACGTCGACGTCTCTGCCGGCAGAAGTGGCAAGAAGAAGAACAAGATTGGAGCTCAAATTTTAATAATCTTTGATTTTTTTTTTGAAGCCCATATAAACAAATCATTTAAAACTTGAAAAACAATGAGCAATCGCTTAAAATACTTTACTGCAGACCCAAACCTTTTTTTTTTGGTTTAACCATGGAATATTGATTACCAAAAACAAAGAGCATTCTGAAAAAAAGTGAAAACTAGTAAAAAAACAAAAAGTGAAAATGACGGAGTATGTGGAGCTATTAAATAGTATGTCCAGTACCTTTAATAGCGATTGTGCTACTTCAACTGCGGAGGGTGGTAATCTTCTAAATTTGGATTTGGCGGAGGATAAAACCCTCAAATGGCGGAATTTGGCCAACAATCAGTTTGCCTGCAAGGACAAAAAGCACAAGGATAGTAAAGAGGAGGATAGAAAGAAGGCCACGAATTTAGAGGAAATCGAGGATATTAAGGGTCTTTTGGCGGATGTTGTGGATGCGGCAGCTGTCAAGCTGGAAGAAGAAGAGGCAGCGGCAGAAAAAGCTAAAGAAACTGCAGAAAATGCTGAAAAACAAGAAGAAAATGCAGAAGAAGTAAAAGAGAGCGCAAAAGACGAAGCTAATGAGCAACTGGAGCAGCAGGAAGAAGAAGAGCCAAAAGCCTTGGAAGAAGAAGACGAAAAGGAGGTAGAAGAGCAAGCAGTGCAGGCCATAACGGTAAAGCTGGAAAGCACCGAGCAGGCAGAGAAAAGTGCAGTAGCAGCAGCAGCAGCAGCAACGTCGGCGTCAACGGCGGCAGCGGACGTGCAGAGGGAAAACATTAAGACTGAGCAGCAAAAAAAAGAAGCAGCGTCGGAAGAAGAAGCAGCAGCTGGAAAACAGGAAGCAAATGCAGAATTACCCATAATAACAAAAGGAACACCAACAACAACAACACTGGAAACGGCAACAGCATCTCCACTTGTTGTCAATTCTGCCGACACCGGCGTCGACGTCGCTGCTGACGCAACAAATTCAAATTCGAATGTGAACACCGAGCTCCGGGCGGCGACGCCGGCAGAGATATCGGCAGCGGCAGCAGCTGATAAAAATGTAAGTACATATGTATGTCTGTGTGTGTGTGTGCGCTTCGAAATTCCTAATATTTTTTCGTTTAATTTAGAAGTCTTAACCCCAGATAAAGTATTTAAATGTTTAACTTAAAAATCTTTAAATTTTAAATGTAATACACAAGGTTTTGCAAAAAGTAATGTTTAAATATAATCTTAAATTAAAATTGGCAAGTTCAAAATTGTAGTGTTTTTGATCTTTTATTTTGTTAAAAGATGTTTTGTATATATTATTTAAATTGGCAACGAAGATTCGAAGGAAAATGTTCAGAAAATAATAGGTGTTAGGGGGTTTCCCTTTTTTATTGGTCTTCAACTTTTTCTTATCTATCCTTTATTTAAGACACGTTTTCTGTGTCATGCCATTGTTAATTATTATCACCGCCTAGGGAAAAGCTTCGGTATTGAGAAAAAAAAGTAAAACTATGACGAGCTTAAAAGCTTTGCATTTTTGCCTTAATTTATACAAAAGATTTACGGCCAAGTTAGCATAACCCTCTTCAAACTACTAAACTTATTTTCTATACCATTTAAACTTAAGACTTTGCCTCTCTTTTAATTCCTAATCAATTTCTGGCAGCAGATAAGAAGTCGTCGTCTAACTATAACTCATCACTTGGTTTAATAGTACAGGAAAATTCTTTATAATAGTTTCGAAAACATACAAAATACAAATATCACTCGCTAACATATGGGAATATTGGGTTTTACTCATAAAGTAACCAGAGTTTGGGTTCTTAAAATGCTTTACAATCAGAAAGATAGAAGGTTCTTATCTAACGTACCGTAACTTGTTTGATTTAAGGGATAGATTACTTATAACTCATCGCTGGATGAATGAAAAGAACACAACGTTAATGGAGAGAATATTTTTATAAAACTTATTTGTCATTAAAATAATTCCCTTATCAATTGTATTGTACTTTTGCTTATTATTAAATGGTGCATTTCAGCATTTTAAGTCTTTGCTAGAAACTAAAAGTCGCACAGAAAATATGGTCACTAGTGCTATAATATATATAAATATATAAATACATATGTAAAATAAAATGAAATTAGCCTTGTCTTGACCTTTACTAAACTAAATTAAATGTAATGTTCTTATTAGTTTGATTTGCTTAATATATAATTAAAAACACAGAGAGAGAACAAAGAAAGCATTTACCATTTTAACTGCAGTATTAAAACTCAAATTTTTGATTTCACCCAAATATGCCAAAATTAACAAAAGCATATATGTACATATGTGCTAATTAACGTAAAGTTGTCTTTCGATAAAGAAATAAACAAAATCGATACTAAATAATAAATAAAGTAAATTGCATAATTGTTAATATATATATGGAGGTACTATAAATCAATTAGTTTAAGAAGAGTAACAAAAATGTCTTTATTTATAATCTAACTTTCACTAATATAGCAAACTTTTAAACTATTATGTATGGTTGAGTGCCCTTGAAATCTCTTTGAATTAGAGAATAATTACCCTTATTGATTAATCGAGTTATCTGAAATGTAAATAATCTTTACCAAACTTTTGCAAGCAAAGCTTTTCTGCTGGTTAAATTATTTACAAAACGATTAAAGTTATAAACATATGCGCCTGCCTTGATGGCATTTTTCTACTCCCTCCGAAGATAAACAGGATGGGAAAAGTAAATAAATACTTTAAATACTTTTGCATAATTCGAGAGCGATTGGATTTGGATACACATTTCCATTTCCCCCACCACTCTGAACATTGGGTAATTGCATCCAAAACAATGGGGGTTAAACCATCCATCCATCCATTCATCCTTTTGGCCAGCTGGCCTCGTGTGTTTGGTAGAACCAGTTGCCTTGGCAACCCACGAATCCATTCGAGGCATTCCATCAGCGCTGCTCCTCGGTCCTCGGTTCTCAATCCTCGGTCCTCCTGCTAAACACATAGACACACACTTATATTGGGGATTTGTATTTCTCCAGTCCGCACACACACTGAATGAGTGTCTGTATTTTGCAGGAACTGGTTTCACCTGGCGGAACGCGTCGTTCGCGAAGGACACCGCGACCTACAGACACGTCCACGTCCACGCCAACGCCCACGCCCACAGCAGCCAGCAATGAAGCAGCCGTTCAGGTGGAGATGGCAGAGCCCGATTCGTCGGAGATTAGTTGTCGTCTGGTGGAGGTGCCAACGCTGGAGGAGATTGCAGCAGCAGTTAGTCTAGAGTTGAAGCAGGAGCCGGAGAAGGAACCGGAGAAGGAGCCGGAGAAGGTGCCACCAACGACGGCAGCAGCTGCAACACCCTCGCCCGAGGAGAGTCCAGCTCCGGCGCCCAAGCGAGGAAGAGGTCGTGCCAAGAAGATAAGACCGGATGCCGAGGTGGACACCAGTGAGGTGCTGCCGTTGCCCCTGGGTGAGGATTCGGTGGTGGAGAAGAAGCCGGGCCGCAAGCGGAAGCTGCCGGAGGAGCAGGCGGCGGAGCACCAGCAACTGAGCGGCGACCTGGTGGTGGTGGTGAAGACCGAGCAGCAGGAGGAGCTCCTCTCCCTGGCAATGGATGCTCCCGCGGGCGATGGCAAGCGGATGCGTCGCAGTGTCCGTCTGGGCAATCGGCTGCCCGTCGACGGTGCCACCTGGGAGGAGGTGAAGACGGAGACCCTGCTGCCCGCCCACCTGACGCCGGCGGAGCCCTCAATGATGGAGGTCAGCCCGGTGACCGTGCCACCGGCTGTTCTCGACGAGAAGACGCCACCCAAGAAGCGCGGACGCAAGGCAAAGATTCCCCCGGGGGCGAAAATCGAACCGGGTACCTCCTCCTCCTCATCCACCGTTGCGCCCACGCCCCTGACCAATGGCAGCAAGCGGACCACACCCACGGGCGGAGCCGAACTGCAGTTGCCCAAGCGTTCGAAGAGGCGAATCAAACCCACGCCCAAAATCCTCGAAAACGACGAGCTGCGCTGCGAGTTCGAGACGAAGCACATCGAGCGCATGACCCACTGGGAAACTGCAGCGGCTGCAGCAGCAGCAGCAGGAGCAGCAGGAGATGGGGATTTCGAGACACCGCCGACGGGGGTTGGAGGTGGATCCAACTCGTCGGCATCGCGACAGAAGAGCGACAAGTCGGATGGCAGCAATTTCGATGGTCTTCCGGGCCATCCCGCTGGCACGAGTGCCATCAAGAAGCGACTCTTCTCCAAGTCGCAGCGCGACATCGAGAACTATGGCGCCGCCATGCTGGCCAAGAGCAAGGTGCGTCCGTGCCCAGATGTGGAGCAGTTCCTCAGCGACATCAAGGCGTCGCGCATCAATGCCAACCGCTCGCCGGAGGAGCGCAAGTTGAACAAGAAACAGCAGCGCAAACTGGCCAAGCAGAAGGAGAAGCACTTGAAGCATCTCGGTCTGCAGCGGAATCACAGCGAGGAGGCCACCGACAACGACAGCTCCAATACGGACAATGAGTTTGTGCCCACCACCAGGGTGCAGGTGGGCAAGCCCAGTGTCACGCTGCGTGTGAGGAACACGCAAGTGGCCAAGGAGTTGCCCACAACATCGGCGGCGGCTGCTGCTCAGCAGAAGTCATCCGCCAGCCGAAATCCGGCCATTGTGCAGCCAGCCAAGGTCACGCGAAGAGTGGCAGTTCGAGGAGCAGGAGGAGCAGGAGGAGCGGGAGCAACGACTGTGACAGCCGGAGCAAGTGCAAGCTCAAGTACCTCCATTGCCACACTCGATGCGGAGCAGCTGCACATGCTAAACACCTCGATCCTGGCGGATGTGACGCCCATCAGGGACGTGGATGCCAAGCCCGGCACCTCGAAGACGGCCAAGTTCATCTGTCTGTGCCAGAAGAGTTCGCAGTACTATGCCCGCAATGCGCCCGACTCCTCCTACTGCTGTGCCATCGACCACATTGACGAGCAGAAGATCGGCTGCTGCAACGAGCTCTCCGCCGAGGTGCACAATCTGCTGCGGCCCAGCCAAAGGGTCAGCTACATGATCCTCTGCGACGAGCACAAGAAGCGCCTGCAGTCCCACAACTGCTGTGCCGGCTGTGGCATCTTTTGCACTCAGGTGAGGCCATTCCATCATCACTCACCATCTATAAATCTATCTGGACTAAGACAATGTTATCAATTTGCAGGGCAAATTTGTACTGTGCAAGCAGCAGCACTTCTTTCATCCGGACTGCGCCCAGCGTTTCATCCTGAACACGCCGTACGAGGAGGGACGTGGTCAGGAGGAGCAGGCCGTCAAGTTCAGTAGTCCCATGCTGGTGCTCAAGTGCCCCCACTGCGGACTGGACACTCCGGAGCGCACCTCCACGGTGACCATGAAGTGCCAGTCGCTGCCCGTCTTTCTGCCCACCCAGAAGTACAAAATGTGAGTGCAACTCTGGGTTTTAATATTGTATAGCAACTAGTCAACTAATTGCCTTTACCATCCACGCAGCAAACCCGCCAAACTGACCACCTCCTCGCATCTGGCACAGTTCGGAGGAGCTGGAAAGGCCAATAGTCCAGGAGCCAAGGCCAAAAGCAAGGGGGTAACTTCCTCCGTCGCCGCCGTTGCCGCGGGCGCAGCATCCTCTTCATCATCCGCCTCGAAGACAAACGGAAGCCAAAAAGGCAAGGCGGCGGGCAACTCCGGCCAGGCTCTGAACACGATCAACTTTGCGCAGTTGATACCGGACTCCGTGATGAACGTGGTGCTGCGTGGGCATGTGGTGTCGGCCAGTGGACGCGTGACCACGGAGTTTACCTCGCGGGACATGTACTATGCGGTGCAGAACGATGACCTGGAGCGCGTGGCAGAGATTCTGGGTGCGTTTTTGCTGCACTGCATCACCTCTAATCCCTGTAATTCCTCTAATCCTTATGTTTACTGGGCAGCTGCCGACTTCAATGTGCTGACCCCCATTCGGGAGTACCTGAATGGCACCTGCCTGCATCTGGTGGCCCACCAGGGCACCCTCCAGATGGCCTACCTGCTGCTCTGCAAGGGCGCCAGTTCCCAGGACTTTGTCAACATTGTGGACAGCGAACTGCGCACGGCACTCATGTGTGCGGTGATGAACGACAAGTGCGACATGCTAAATCTCTTCCTGCAATGCGGAGCCGATGTGGCCATCAAGGTGGTTACTACTACTACTACTACCTGATTCTAAGCCTATTTAACCAATATAAACTGTGTGCTATCCACAGGGACCCGATGGCAAGACCTGTCTGCATATTGCAGCCAAGTTGGGCAACGTGGAGGCCACGCAGTTGATTGTGGAGAGCTATCGCGCCTCGCGGAACATCACCAGCTTTCTGAGCTTCATCGATGCCCAGGATGAGGGCGGCTGGACGGCCATGGTCTGGGCAGCCGAACTGGGACACACGGATATCGTGAGGTGGGCTCGTCTAATGCCATATTCCCCTTGAATTTAAATAAAACTTGGCGAACTTTCGCAGCTTCCTGCTCAACCAAGAGGCCGATCCGAACATCTGCGACAACGACAACAACACGGTGCTGCACTGGTCCACGCTGCACAACGACGGACTGGACACCATTAAGGTGCTGCTGCAGGCGGGAGCGGATTGCAATGTGCAGAATGTGGAAGGCGATACACCGCTGTGAGTATTGGCTATTGCCTGTCAAACCGAGTCAGAAGTGAAGAAGAATCCTCCATTTCCTGTCCCCTACAGACACATTGCATGCCGGCACTCGGTCACACGGATGTGCATCGCTCTGATCGCCAATGGAGCCGATCTGATGATCAAGAACAAGGCGGAGCAGCTGCCCTTCGATTGCATACCCAACGAGGAGTCCGAATGCGGTCGCACCGTGGGCTTCAACATGCAGATGCGCAGCTTCCGGCCGCTGGGCCTGCGCACGCTGGTGGTCTGCGCGGATGCCTCCAATGGGCGCGAGGCACGGCCCATCCAGGCGGTGCGCAACGAGCTGGCCATGTCCGAAAGCGAGGACGAGGCCGACTCGCTGCTGTGGCCGGACTTTCGCTACGTCACGCAGTGCATCATCCAGCAGAACTCGGTGCAGATCGACCGGCGCGTCTCGCAGATGCGCATCTGTTCCTGTCCCGACAGTTGCAGCAGCGATCGGTGCCAGTGCAACGGAGCCTCCTCGCAGAATTGGTACACCGCCGAGAGCCGCCTCACCGCCGATTTCAACTACGAGGATCCAGCGGTGATCTTCGAGTGCAACGATGTCTGCGGCTGCAATCAGGTGAGCAGCAGGGTGCTCCTATGCTCTTGCTATGTGCTCAAACTGAAATCCTTCTCTAATTTCCGGGTGCAGCTGTCGTGCAAGAACCGTGTGGTGCAGAATGGCACGCGGACTCCGCTGCAGATCGTCGAGTGCGAGGAGCAGGCCAAGGGATGGGGCGTTCGAGCACTGGCCAATGTGCCAAAGGGCACCTTCGTGGCCACCTACACGGGCGAGATCCTCACCGCCTTGGAGGCCGATCGGCGCACCGACGACAGCTACTACTTTGACCTGGACCACGGGCACTGCATCGATGCCAACTACTACGGCAATGTGACCCGCTTCTTCAACCACTCGTGTGAGCCAAATGTCCTGCCCGTTCGCGTTTTCTACGAGCACCAGGACTACCGATTCCCCAAGATCGCCTTCTTCGCCTGCCGCGACATCGATGCCGGCGAGGAGATATGGTAAGTCCTTAATATTTGAGTAATTAAATTAGCTCATCTCTACTTATTTATGTTTTCAATCCCTCAATTATTATGAAAAGCATATAAATTTTCTACTTACTGTTCCAATTTAAATTTATGAACTAAGAGATCATGTGAAAGATTCAGAATTCTTTAGATTTTAGCTCATATAAGTTTTGTATCTTTTGTTCTTAATAACATTAATTTATTTTATTGATTGCCAGTTAAACTAAACAGAACTTAGGTTTTTTAATAAGGTGATAATTAACACAACTACTATTCCAAATGTTTGGTTTTCGACTTTTATGCTTTATTTGAGTTGCTTGCTCAAAGCGTTAATTGGGCCATTTATTGATAAATGTGTTTTTCGCAAGCCAAATTAAACATTTTTTTTTTGAGTAACCAATTAAGGAAGCCAGAGAAATTGAGAAAGATCAGGAATAGTTGAAAGACATTTATACTTTGAGTTTCTAATTTAATTACCCTCAAAAAGAAAAAGCTTTTAAATTGTTTGCATATTCCTGTGGAAGTCTTAACCAAATGATGTTTGCTTCCTTCTTTTTAGCTACGACTACGGGGAGAAGTTCTGGCGCGTGGAGCACCGCTCCAGTGTGGGTTGTCGCTGCCTGACGCCCGCCTGCAAGTACGCCTCCCAATCCCCAAGCACAAATGCCTCGCCCACGGATGCAGCGACTGCAGCGGAACCGGAAATGGGAATGGGAATGGAAACGGAAACGCAGCCACCCACAAATGCCTCAGGAGAAAAGGAGCAGGCGTAGGCCACTACCACCAGCACCACCATTACCATCACCATAACACCATCACCATCACTACCACCACCAACCACGACCTCAACTCGAAATGATTCCAGACTCCTCAGTCTCAGCCGACAACAAAAAGAAGAGAATACCCACCAAGCCACATGCATCAGACATCTGACATCACAGCACCAGCAGGAACGATCGCCATATATATAGGATATATATATATACACACATATATATATATATAGTATGCATGATGAATCGAAATTGGAGCCGCCTCCACGACGAGGGCCTTCTTCTTCGACTGCCAAATGTTTCATGGTTTACAAATTTTTGTCTAATTTTACGTTTACATTTAGTTTTTGTTTATTATTAATTTTTGTTTGATTTTTATTCATTTGTTTTTACCCCTAATTATTAATATTTTTATTATCTCCCATTATTTTTTTATGTTTTATACGAGAAACTAACCACTTAAATGGGCAAACTATTTATGTGCAAATCCCAATTCCTTACCGACCTTTTTGGATGTGTGTGTGTGTGTGTGTGTGTGTGTGTGTGTGTGTGTGCGAAATGTAAATGTTTTAAACTTAAAATTAGACTTAGAGTTTATCGGGTGAATGGAGAATTACAATTGCGTTAAAGTGCATCTAGTCATAAGAATGAGGGAGATAGAGGTTTGAAAAAAAGAAAGGTAGGAGAGCTGGAAAACTCGTTTGTCTAGCTGGCAGTGTATTTTAAAGTTGTATTAGCATGTTCAAGAAATCAGTAAAATTAATTTGTTTTATTAGCTTCAAAAGGCCTCAAAGTTTAGTGTCTTTGTTCAAACAGGTTTGGCTTTGACTTTTACCATTTCAATTTCATTAGAAGGAATTAAAAAACAATTTCAACTATACTGAATGTAACAATAAAGCGAAAGAAAACGAGGAATTATTAAGCGGAAAACATGTTTTTTTTAATAACAAGCATTGATTGTAGATTAACATATAGCAGATAAGCTAAAGAGGAAACAGTGTCTATACAACCATATATAGTATATTGAATATATATATGTCTTTGTGCAGGGTAAAGTACTGATAGTCGTTAACAGAAGAATAAGTTCAAGTTGTTTTGTATTTAGCCAGAAAGCCCCCAATATATATATATATACACACACACACACACCCCCCCAAACTGGACACCACCTGCTCCTCCAATCCCGGCCAGAGAGATTTGCACAATTCGTTTAAGAATTTTTCAGTTTGCCAAGCAAAAGTTAGCCAAGCCACAAGTGCCTCAAAGAGAGTTATACCCCAAGTCCCCGTACCGCACATCATCCACTAGGAAACAGCCCCGCCCCCCGATACGGCTTCAGACCAACAAGGTTTATATACAGGAACTATCTATCCAGCTATCACTCGACCAAGATCACAAACTGCAATGCATTTTGGGACATGACCCTTCGATAGTCGACAGAGAATTGAAACGACGGACTGCGGTTCACTCACTATACTTAACGTGTGTAGAGTTCTCCGATTCCGATCATATATTCATATATTAGATGTATACAAATTAGTATCCTTAGTCCTCGTAGCATATCCCCCGCGTCTAACGATCCCCCGTATGTGCTATATAGTATATAGACTTGGATATCGGGCTATATTAACTTTGATGTGCGTTTTGCGTCTTTAGGTGTAAGCTGTAAATGTTTGTAACGACAATATAGCAGTATGTGTAGTTTAAGATGTAGGTTATTCCCCTTTTTTCCTTCCGCCTTTCAGCCACTATCCCTACCCCTAACCACTCCCCTTCTCGCTCCCGACACAAGGTCAAGGGTCAAAGGTCAAAGGACACAAGACGTTCCGCCCGCGACATTTCAACTGGCATTTCTATACGTATTTGTGTACCTACGATAAGCAAAAACAAAAAAGAAAGATTTATAAACGAATATGAGTGTATATGGAGTATGTATGTACGGTTTCGATGTCCCCGGATCTATTGCATCCGGATCACACTTAGAAATTATAGCGTAACTCACAAAACATGTTTGTTTTCATTTTAATTGTTATCGCTGACAGCGAATGGCTGTCTTATCTTATTTGTTTTGTTTGCTTCGGTTTCGTTTTCTTTTTTTTTTCTGTTTTTTGTTTTTGCAGACATTTCTCGAGTTGTTTCACCCAAAATAATGCCGATTAGTTTGGGGAATTCGAAAGTATGCCTCCATTGGAGAGGCACATTTCGTTTGCAATTACGTTAACGTTTAGCCATAAGATATTGAATCAATCAAATAAACAATAATTATGAACAGCATAAATGGTGCGGTCAATAAACAAATATCATCAGTGTGCAGAAACATTTAATTTTCTCCATTAACTGTCAAAATGGGAAGAATTTTATTTTCTATTGTTCTTTGGAAATTTAAAATAACATTTAGGGGCTGGTATATTAATTGTTTAAAATATTCGAAAATTCAAAGTAGTATTAAATGCCAATAGTATTTTTCTTTGAGCTAATAAAAGTTTAAGGACTGTATAAACAGAATTTATTTCAGATATGAAATTTATGTTTACATAAATAATGCATTCACTAAGTCGCGATGTTCAAATTCGCGCGCCAAATGAATCGTTGGCCAGTGCTGCCACACGCTATGCAGTTATCGAAATCGAAATAACAGCTGATTTTTTGTTTTGTAATATTTGAGGTTGGTTTTCTGGTTTGTGCTGCTATTTTATGAAACTAAATTATTTTAAGTCGTTTTTTCTGTGTTATAGCGGTTGCAAAGGCTTTAAGAGTGGTGCCTCTGCGGGAAAACCAGTCAAAACCCCAGTGACAGCGAAGAGGAGTGCGAGGAAAAACAAGGAACCGGAGACCGGCAAGACAAAATCACTGCAAAAGCACCCAGGAAGATGAGTTTTCCGGAGAAGGCGGAGCGCACGAAGTGCTGGAGCAATCGGGATGAGTACTGGAAGTGTCTGGATGAGCACGCCCCAAAGCATAGCTCCACCAGCGGCGAAAAGGTGCCATCCGCCTGCCAAAATCTCCGCAAGCTATTCGAGCAATCCTGTCCAGGCCAGTGGGTCAAGCATTTCGACCGCAAACGCACCTACGAGCAGTTCAAGGAGAAGATGGCCTCTGGCTACGATCCGCTGGACGAGCGCACAAAGGCCGGAAAGCAGGCCAAGTGATGACCCGATCCGGATTTCTTCGCAGGATTCCTAGGAGCATCCGGTGGTCTCCGCAGTCATCCGTGTTTTTGTACTGTTGTAGGGTAGTGTAAATAAATAACCCATCTAGCTATATGACTACAAATGGAGATCCCTTTTAATTTGATTTTTATATAAACTATTTTTCAAGATGTTTTGTTTAAGTTCAAAAAAATATATTTATTTGTATATTTTATTTAAATATCTACATGGCCATTGTGGGGTTAAAGTTTCAGCCGGCAACACCAATGTTCACACACCAAATTCGTAACTTATCGATAACTTCATCAACGGCGGAAAGTTCACGCTCTAGTTTATGTATTTTTTTTACAATTCAAATAGAGATCGTCACTTGGAAAAGTTTAAAAAAATATTAACATTTTTATATTATACATTTATTGACATGCCCGTTTAAGGGTTAAAGCTTCAGCCGGCAAAATCAGTGTTCACACACCAGATTTCCATACTAAGTTATCGATAATTCCATCAGCGGCGGAAAGTTTGCGTGCTAATTTATGTATTGTATTTAACAATTTAATTGCAGATCGTCACTCAAAGCAGAAGTTCAAACCGCTGCAGATGACGTAATGGAGTCGATTACCATTGGAGTTCTGACCAGTAGGTGTGCCCAAGTGCCCCAAAAGCTGGAAATTAAACGTTTCTTGTGTTTCCCTTAGTTAGTGACACCTGTTCCAAGGACAAGACGCAGGACAAAAGTGGTCCCAAACTGAGAGACCTTGTCCACGAATCCTTTGCCAATGCCCGGGTGAAAGAGAACATAGTTCCGGACGACAAGGAGCTGATCCAGGGGCAGCTGCGCAGGTGGATCGACGATGAGGATCTGCGAGTGATCCTGACCACCGGCGGCACAGGCTTTGCGCCACGGGATGTGACACCTGAGGCCACGAAACCGCTGCTGGACAAGGAGTGTCCGCAGCTGTCGCTGGTCATTACCCTGGAATCGCTGAAGAAGACCCGATTTGCCGCGCTTTCCCGCGGACTCTGCGGCATTGCGGGCAACACCCTGATCCTCAACTTTCCGGGCAGCGTAAAGGCCGTAACCGAGTGTTTTGAGACCGTCAGGGATCTCCTGCCCCATGCCCTTCATCTCATCGGGGACGAGGTGTCCTTGGTGCGGAAAACCCATGCGGAGGTCCAAGGATCCGCCCCCAATCGCCACATATGCCCCCACAAAACGGGCGCCGGCACCGATTCCGATCGCAATTCACCATTTCCCATGCTGCCCGTGCAGGAGGTGCTCTCCCTGATCTTCGGAACGGTCAAAAGGACCAATCTGGACCACTTGTGGCAGCTTAACTCGCCGGTGAACATTCCACCCTTTAGGGCTTCCATCAAGGACGGATACGCCATGAAGTCCACCGGATTCTCGGGCAGTAAGCGTGTTTTGGGCTGCATAGCCGCCGGAGATGCAGTGAGTCCAGTTTACATATGTGATAGCGATGGCGATATGTATTTTAAAACGGAGCGTAGGTTGTTATACTCTTAATATCCGTTTGCATCTATGTATCACCTTAGCAAATCCAATGCATAACAGATTCTAGTGCTTCTTCCGTTTAACTCCCATCTCCGCCTGCCTTTCAGCCCAATTCCTCGCCCCTGGCGGAAGATGAGTGCTTTAAAATAAATACAGGAGCACCGCTGCCGCTGGAAGCGGATTGTGTGGTGCAGGTGGAGGACACCAAGCTGCTGCAGCGCGACAAGCACGGCAAGGAGAGCCTGGTGGACATAATGGTGGAGCCACAAGCCGGTCTAGATGTGCGGTAGGTATTTCAAGAGTATCGCCCCGGAAAAAGAAACCCAATTAAAGCGTGTTTCTTCCCTCACAGGCCTGTGGGTCACGATCTGAGCATCAAGGATCGCATCTTTCCCGGCCCAGATCCCTCGCCGGTGGTGGTCAAATCCCTGCTGGCCTCCGTGGGCAGCAGGATGACCGTACCCAAGCCCAGGGTGGCCATAGTGTCCACCGGCAGTGAGCTGCTCTCCCCGCGCGATCAGCCTGTGCTGGGCAAGATCTACGACTCGAATACGACCATGTTGGTGGAACTGCTGCTCTACTTTGGCTTCGACTGTATGCACACGAGTGTGCTAAGCGATAGGTGAGCGATTTTAACTCTTTTTATGCTGATTGCTATATTTGTTGTGCTTTCCAGCTTTGAGCAGACTAAGGAATCGCTGTCCGATCTTTTCGAGGTGGTGGACTTTGTCATTTGCAGCGGTGGTGTCTCAATGGGCGACAAGGATTTCGTGAAGCCCGTGCTGGAGGAGCTTCAGTTCGAGCTCCACTGCGGCAGGGTGAACATGAAGCCAGGGTAGGCTGCCCTCGATGGGAATTACATCCCAGAAGTGGTATATTAACATTAATATTAATATATATCCCAACAGCAAACCCCTGACCTTTGCCAGCCGCCAGAATAAGTACTTCTTCGGCCTGCCCGGGAATCCCGTGTCCGCCTTCGTCACCTTCCACCTGTTCGCCCTGCCCGCCATCCGCTGGGCAGCTGGCTGGGATCGCCACCAGTGCACCCTGGCCGTGGTCAATGTGAAGGTGGGTTCCCCATTCCACATTCTCCATTCCTCATTACCGAAAACTATTTAACCACATTGTGAAATCGTGAGTGGCGACAGTCTATGGTGATTGATGATGGCTATCTCGTAGCAATCAATCTGTGGCTTTCAGAACACGGATTGCTGTAGGTCGTCGCTTCTGACGCTGCTCGCTTTATGTGGCTGACACTCTTGCTTTCAAGTGGTCCGCCTTATCTGTTTGTTTTCTTCGCGATAAGCAACAGTTCGCCAGTCACCTAAATTACACGGCGCTTGGCTAAATGCGGATGTTTGTAAACACTTTTCAAATTGGCAGCAATTATCTGTTAAGCTAGTAATTATGATTATTTACTAGAGGCTTTGTAAGTTAGTTATCATGCGGTAGTTAATCTATAATTTGAAAGTTACTATTTACTATTTACTTTTAAAGGAAGCCAAAATAATTATGTACCTAATAAGTACCTTTAGTAAGGTATAATGGTATCTCCTTCAGATTATTTGCTAGATGTTTTGTAAATCTTTACTTTACAGCTTACGCGCTAGTCATTATTTATAATTTGAAAGTCACAATATCGAAAAAATTGATTTTTAAAAGAACCCCAACATATCGTGTACCTTTTAGGTACCTTTAAAGCTAGTGAGGTATTTTGGTGGTTATTAGCTAGAGGCTTAGTAAGTAGTTTATTACGCGTTAGTTATTTTTTATAATTTGAAAGGTTCCTTAACTATTTACTTTTGAAAAGAAATTAAAAAATATTTTGTACCTAATAAGTAGCTCTGTAAAATTGTTTTTATTTATTAAAATAGCTTTGTTTATAGCATGTTTTTGACCATTTAATTTTATTGCAGTTACTCAACGACATTAGTTTGGATGGCCGTCCGGAGTTCGTTCGCGCTTCAGTGATTTCGAAATCAGGAGAGCTGTACGCCAGTGTCAATGGAGATCAGGTAAGCGATTGTCCCCTCAAAAACGTGCCACATCTAATGATTGAACCAAATTCCAGATCAGCAGTCGTTTGCAGAGCATTGTGGGTGCGGATGTGCTGGTCCACCTGCCAGCACGAACCTCTAATCCTGATCGCCATTTGGCCAAAGCTGGCGAAGTTTTCCCGGCCTCCGTGCTGCGCTACGACTTCATCTCCAAGTACGAATAGGAATTGAATGCCCCGCCCCAAAAAACCCATCGAATGTTAGGCAGACAGGACAATAGATTAGCACAAAGATTTATTTTTTCATGTATCGTAACATTACATATATGATGTCCCTCAATTTACACCTCTTAGCAGTGTGTACAAAAACGAGTATAAAGTAAATATTATAAAGGCCTTCCTAAAGGAAGAAATATCATCAAACAAAAATAATTTGCAGACAGGTTAAAACAGAAAACAGGAAGCAGCAGTTGTATAGGGTCAAGAAATGGGATTGGGATCTGGATATGGATCGGGAACAGGATCAGGATCGGGATCGGAATCGGGAGCATATATACAGGAAGCGGAATCGGAAAGGAGACGGATCTCAAACCGACTGAGTGGCGGACTCGCCGGCGGATGAAGCTACCGGCCTTTGGAGACGCAGCGAGGAGCGGCATGGCAACGTGAATTGGTACTTGTTGTGGCTGAGGAGCGGATAGCGCTGCTGCGGAGCAAAGGCCCACAGCGCCCGCTCGATCACCTGGAGGGCGCCCGGACTGAGCACATCCGCCGTATACTGCGTGGGAGCTCCAGCGGTGGACGAGACGGCTGTGAGGAATAAGGAATAAGATATGGCAAGATGAGATACAGACAGAGATACAGCCTTGATGGTTCAACTCACTCTGTGCCACCGGCGCCTTGTACAATGACTCCGCCGTCATGCCGCAGGTGTCCAGGGCCACCACGCTGACGCCATAGGGCTGCAGCTCCTTGCGCAGCTCCTCGGCGCACTTGTCCACGGCCACGCGTGAGGCATTGAAGGCCACCAGTCCATCGCCACCGGTGCGAGTGGCCTCACCACCACCGCCGCCGCCGCCCAAGTATAGAAGCCTACCGCGCGTGGGACGCAGGAAGCCGACGAAAGCCTTGGCCACACGCAGCGTGCCCAGGATGTTGGTCTTGAGCATGTGCTCCCACTGCTGCACATCCTGTGACTCCACCTTGCCACGGAACACACTGCCACTGGTGTTGATCACGGCCGCAATGCCGCGCTCATCGGCATTCAAATGGGCGCCCATGGAGACGGTGGCCTCGCGCAGTACATCCTCCCGCGTGACATCCAGCCGCATGGGAATGATGGTGCCCGCAATGGGCTCCTCACTGTACTCCCGGATCTTCATCCAGCCAGAGAGCAGCTTGGCGGGCAGCGAGTCGTGGGCCTCCTTCATGCCGGCGAACACGCGGCATCCCTTGTTCGCCAGATGGGTGCACAGCTGGAGGCCCAAGGCGGTGTCCGCGCTGGTGACCAGCACCACCCGGCTGGGCTGCGAGTCCGCCGAGGCCGAGGCGCTGTCCTCGCGCACCTTGCAGATCAGGTAGATGAGCAGCGCACCGGCGATCGAGAAGAGCGCCAGCAGCTGGAAGGCCAACACCAGCATGGTCATTGGCTCCATTATGACATCGCTGGAATGGCAAAAGAGTGGCAAATGGCATTATTGTTAAGTTTAGTGTAGAAGCAACTAAAAATAAGATTTACAGAGCAGCAGTGGGATTCGAACGGGGCACCCTTTTTAAACCTTTTATCGGCCAACAAAAGCTTTTTATGTCACAAAAGCCACTAACACTTTGGTCTTTATTCCATATATGTTTAATAAGTTCATTTGTTGCCAATTAAAAAAATTAAAAAAAAACTTCATGAGACAGCAGTGGGATTTGAACCTGGTCATTTTATAACCCTTTTATCAACCTACAGCGGCTTCTACCAAACTGGCAAGTTTATTTGTAGTTTTTTTTTTACCAAAACTAGTCCAACTTTATTTACAATTTGAATAAAATTTTTAGTTCACCTCTAAATTGGTTGTCACCCAAAAATCAATTGACACTTTTGGACAAACTGTATTTTTGTTTGTTCTGCTGATGAAATAGGAAAATATTGTCAAGTGAAATTAAATTTAAATATAATTAACACATGTGACTTTGCTTTAACTTGACGGACAGTATCTTAGAATAAATGATTTCATAGCTGCAATTTTAGGAATTAAGATTTTGTCCGTAATTAGCAACATGGTTTTTCAAGTCGGATGTAAGTTACTATTTAGTTTTAAGGAAATAAGTCTTTAATGTTTTATTGCACTACTTAACAGGGGATTTTGAACTTGTGAAAAGAACAGAAATAAGGGATTATATATATATATTTTATATTTCAAATATGTTGCAAACGGACGCTCTCTTAAGCGGACAATCCTCTTATATAAACATAATCGCATGATATAATCACTTGGAAGTTAAGTGGTATGTCTAGTGGGCTTGTCACTGATATGCTAACCCATTTGCTGGGAAATGTGCCTGCTATGCCTGCCCAGCAATGGACACGGACATGGACACGGAGACGGACACTCTCACCCAGACAAGGGGTTTCATCACCCTCCAGAGTTGGGTAACCAGACACTGCACTTCGCAATGGATGGAGTGGATAGACACATAGTATCTACAGCCGTATCCATGTCGATCTCTTGGCATTTTCACTTTAATTAAGACTCGTTAGGCGGCCGACGCATCGAGTAACAACTTTACGCTTGCCTTGCACTCTTTTCTTTTCTTTTATTTTCTTTCTTTCTATTTAATACGCTTTAATAATTGCACATTTTTCGACGAGTTTCAAACAATTTACGCGCGGTCCCTCGAAGAAATCGAAAAAGTTCCAAGAGGGGGAACGGCAGATAGATGGCCATCCAACTATGGGTATCGGAGTATCTCTATATTTTAGTATATCTGTATATCTGAGTATCTGTATAACTGAGTATCTGTGGATCCATGGACACGACACACGAACGTGGCCAGCGAGGCGTGTCCACTGCGAGTCTTCCATGCATTTGGCAATAAATTATGTCTACGTGCTTCTCGGCTTTTCACTACCCAGCAGGAGGAGGAGGAGGAGGAGGGGCTTGGCTGGAATCGGGGATCGGGGATGGGCCATTTGGAGGCGGAGGATGAACCAAAGTAAAAGTTGGAGTCCAACCAACTGCAGTTTGGAAGCCGTGATCTGTGCCATGTCTTCTTCACTCAGTCACACAGCGAAAAATGCGATATAGGTATATAGTATGCCCCATAATCAATGCAGTCGATTTCTTTTCATACCCAAGATACTAGTTTGTGTTATAAGTTCATATCAAAAGAACAGCTAAAATAATATCATTTATTATAACTATATAAATTTACTTAAAACCTTTATGGTCCCCTTGATCTAATATCGTTTATCTAAAGAATGGCCCTTACAATAGATTGAAACTTATAATATTAGCTCACATTGAGTTGTGATTTTAATTGAAAAAGTTATTTATGGTAAATAGCTTATTGAAGAAAAATATTAAATAATATTAAAAATATACCTTTTAGATACTCGAATAAGATATATTGGACAATCAAAAAATTAATAGTTCTTAAGTTTTCCTAACATGATAACTAGAGAAATATTTAAAAGATAAAAGAAAAAGAAAAGTCATAGTATAAGCTTACTTGGAGGAGTGATTATATTATTGTAAGACTTTAAGAGAGCCATAAATAAATAAGACAGAATGGTCAATAAAAAATGAATAAAACATTTTCAAGTTCCGCTTGCTTGATAGTAACGACTATTATAGGCAAGCATAAAGTTTGCACTGACATTAGAAAATCGTGCACGTGCACATGCCAAACATTCATATATTTTTTTTCGGTGCACCCACTGTGGGTGCAGTTACTCGAGCGGACACTTTCCAGGTTCCGGTGGTTCCCCCTTATTGCGCCACCCTGCTCTTTCTGGTCTTTTGAATTTCACTGAGCTGAAGAAACTGGAGAAACTGAAGAAGTTTGTTGACATGCGGAAATGGGTTTGCCATATTTGCAGCACTGCGGTTTTGGGCTCGGAATCCGTGGTGAATCCGTGGGGAATGCGGGGGAGTGCGGGGTAAACGGAATGGACGGAGGGGGCATTGCTTTTGGTCAAACCACAAATGCAGCGGCACTGCATCCGCCGTCGGTTGCGTAATTAGACAAACAAACAGCGGAACAAGCAAATGCATTATGCCAAATGCAACCAAAAAGCATAAGTGGAAATTGGAGAAAACTCGGGGTGAAATTTAAAGGTTAGCGTTAGCCATTTGCTTAGGCCCGCTTTTCATGTCGAACTAAAGCTATGTGGTTTTTCATATGTAGGTAGTGCCCCAATAGCTTTTCTCCCTTTATTCGGTTAAATGTTCTTAGGACTAGTATTTTATGTAGGAACTATGTAAAATAAAAGTAACAATTAACATTAACTATCCAAGTTTTTACTCCAAAAAATCTGCTTTTTGTTTACCTTTTTAAACGATATAATTAAAAACTATTTTAAATATGTGTCTACGCTACAACGATTTAGTATTTGAAAATACAAGTTTGTCTTTTATTTATAACCTTACCAACTATTATATTTTTTACCATATAAATATAACAAATTTCAAATTTTATTTAAAGTACATACGAAAGAACTACAATTTCGTTAACTCCAATAGTACAAAATTGTCAGTAAGATGAGTATTAGAATAATTAAAGTATCAAATAAAACTTATGAGGTTAAGAAAAAAAGTCTTAAACTATAGTTTATAACTCTTCGGTGTAGAAATGAAACTAAAAAGCATAGGGATTATTTTACTTAGCATTGAATTAACACTCATACTTTAGTACTGCCTGTAATTGAAAACTAAATTTTAAGTATATTTTTTGGTTGTAGTTATGTGGAAGTCATATATTATGTTTAGCCAGCCTAAACTAATGTATTTGTACTGATTTTTACCCAGTTAGCTTTAAGTTGCATATTGCGTTTAGCCAGCCTAAGAAACCAATGTATTTATCGGTGCTCGCGATGGCTGCCTTAATGAGCGCGTTCATTAGCCAAGTTCCCTGGCCAGTGGTTGCATCAGCAGAATGCCAGCCACTTGTGGAGTCGCCTTGGTGGCTCTGAGTTGCGCAAGTGGTTATGTCAACTGCCGGACAGTTCTAATGGATCTTGTAGCTCGGAGCTTGAGGCTTGAGACTGACCCAAATGGAACGCGAGTCGCGCGCTTTTGACTTTGGCGTCAATCAATGGGCCAATCATTCAATCGAGCCAATCATCAGGCAGCGAAGCGAGCCAAGTGTGTGATTAGCCGCCGGTTGAATGTGTCAGTGATGAAGTGAGTCCGCCCAACTCCGCCGCAATTACTCCGGAATTGATGGCATCGAACGGCTGGGAATGCGTGGAGTGTGCCGGTGACTCTGGTCGTGATTAAATTGAGGTGACTGTACCGGCGATTGACTATTGACGATTGACGATTAACGATTGACAGGTGAGCCGGCCATTCCAATTCCCCACTATATTTACATTTGCATCACCTCCTTCTACAAACATTTGCATATATGTACAGTACGTATGTACATATCTTTCAATGCTGTGATTCAACAACAGCTCAACTGTTTTTTATGCTGATGTCAGGTCGCGACACTGCGCTAATTGAAATGTCACATAAAACAAATCTTTGTTTTGAGCGAGGATGGCGGCGACCTAAGGCGGAAGATAGCTAAAACCATAAATCATAGAGTGCATATATTTGGATTTATGACTTTTCGGAGATAAGCCTTGGTTGAACTTAAATTGAAAAATACCTCAGACTTGAGGCTTAGACCCCACAAAAATCTCCAATTATCCATATAGACGGCTCTAATTTTTCCCATAGTCACATTTTTATGTAATACATGCTCTCCTCACCTCTGGCAGACTGATTACTCCTAAATGCCGCAAATCTTTCTCATACATTTTTCGAGTTTCAAAGGGGCTGGTCCGAAATCTGTTCAGGGTTGGGCTAATCACTTGAACAAACGCTTTTGTTTCTTTTTTGTAAGGCACGATTCGTGCCTTACTCACATGCCTAACTACAGGTTGAGTTTCGAGACAATGTCAGGTGAATACGAATACCCAGGGGCGTATGTACGGCGCACTTAGGGGGGTTTTACTGACCAACAAAAAAGTCTTAATTGCCAGTACCAAATTACCCATAGAACTCTATAGTTCTCCTCCCGATTCCCCTATTTTATTGCCGTTTATGGGCTCCCTTGACCACCAACATACATATGTGAATTTTGTACTTGCACACATAAGAAATATGTTAATTGCGACATTTGCCGATTTTGCTGTGGTCAGGCATTCATAAGCTTCGAGCTGCCAGTTTGGTTTTCTCATTTGTTTGACTGGCTTTTGTTTTCTGTTTTCCTCTGTCATTTTTTCTGTTAACATTCAACCCAAATATGTCAGCCAGTCGGCGGCCAGACAGGCATCCCAATGGCATCAGATCGATATCCATATAGCAGGCACTGTGCCCGTAAAGCCAAATATCTATATAGCCACGTTACGTATACGCAGCGTGGCTGTGATTATGAATGCAGTTTGTTAAAAGTTGGGGTCGCTTGATTAATGATCCCAGCTGATTCACGGAGAGGCACACTTAACTATGTAGATAAATTGAGTCATTTTCTCGGCCAATCGATGGATTCCCTAGGCAGTGTTGGATGGTCTTATATAAGGCAAAACAAAGTGTTGGTTAACGTGAGTTAAGTTTTTAAAGTTTGATTCTGTTCTTCACTAAAAAACAGGATTAAATAATAAATATTTAATAAAATTTGCATTATATTATACTATATTTGGAATTTGTGAAACAAGTCTTTAAATTTTCAAAGTTACATAGTGCGTTGTTTCACCAAATTCAATTGAAAACTATATTGAGGGTATAAAAATGAATGAAATCAACCATAAAGGAAAAAACTTTTTCTGATTGGCAACGCAATGTTGGTCAACGAACTCGTAGCTTGTTTCAGTGTTTTACAAAGTAATATTTTATTGCGCATTGCAACATATGCAAAGTCAACCTTGGCTCAACCTCCATTTCTATTTTCATGCATCCCCCATAGATTTATAGACCCACTTGGGGGTCCACAAAAAACCACTCCCCTTCGCCTTCCCTTTAAAGTGGCGAAAATTAGTTGAAAAAGTTCAAATGCAACGAAGCGATAAATGTTGATTCAGATGGGATATTCGATATGGCTGAAATCGAAACTGATTTTTTGGGCTTGGCCTTTTTCCTCTTCGTCTGTTTTAATGCACATGCAAAGCGAAATTGTTGGCTAATTGCCATAATTGGAGAATCGTTCGAAGAAATAAGCGAAAAACGCCAGGCAAAAAAAAAAACAAAAAAGCGAAAAAACGAAAAAACGCAGCCCAAACGAAACCAAAACGAAGCGAATCGAGTAGCCCCAATTAATTTGCACCTCGACGGCGGTAAAAAGTATTGAAAAAAGAGTGTTTACAGTCGAACTTCCATAATTTTAAGTTTACTAACTCTGATTTTTCATATATACTTTTTTTAATATTTATTCGTTAGGGCTATTTTTATTTAATGTTGCTTTTGCTAGACGAAAAGCTAAATTATATATTCGAATTTGCTTGAGGCTGGCCTATGTAATGGAGGTTCTACTGTATGCGAGTACATATATGCCACCCCTCTCTGGATTGTGTGTTCCAATTGGAATTCGTTTCGTTTTTGTTTTGGCCTTTTGCCGTCGTTGTTGTTGTTGTTGTCTATCGTTTGCATTTCATGTTCAGGTGCGATCGAGATTTCTACTTCGCCTTAACACATTTAACATTTCATTCCAGCCCGAGCCTCAAGTGCTAATTTGGCCAGAGCCAGTGCCTCAGTTTTGGCCTAAATACCGCGAGATGGCCAAAAGCAAAAACAAAAGCAAAACCAACAGCAACAGCAATAACACACACCTTACCACCATTTAAAAGGTGAAAATATGCAAAATCTTTTTTCGTTTTGCCTGCTTTTTATTGGTTTGTTTTTGGCGCGTCTCTCACTCGTGAGTGTAGGTGGCATGAATTTCAATAATTCGTGCTTTGGCTCTTGGTGTTTTTGTATCTTTGTTTTGTTTATAATATATGTTTATTTATGCCTTGGCATGCGCCACACTTGCTCCTTTGTCTGCAAAGGAATAAAGTTGGCCAAAATGGACGTGACTGTCTTAGCCACTGAATGACATGGCATTTTTTAAGTCGCAGAAGGACGAGAAAAATAGGGCATTGCAACAAGAAAGTAATCGCCTTGAAATATACTATATTTATAATTGTTTGTTTAGAGTAAATTTTACAAAATTTGTCAAACAATAATATATTGTAATAAATGTTTGAAAATTTATAAATCCTCTTAATTTCTATAAAATTACCTATAAATATATCATATTTCAAGTATTTAATGGTGCTGTTAGCTGTTTTCTTTATTTTATTTTATTTTATTTTTGAATTCTAGGTAATAAATCGTCAAAAGATAAAAAATAAACCATATATTTAGAGAGATAAGATCCGAAAATACTCTCTACTTAAATGTAATTATTTTCAGCTGCTAAATTTAGCATTCCAATAAAAGAGAATATTCTTGGGGATTGTCAAGCTGCGATCTGCGATGGAATCTGCTCCCCCACACAGCCCACTCCCACTTGACATGGGAACATATATGCGTATCGCAATAATGCTGTCATCCGATCCCAAAAACACGGAGTGGAGTGCCATCATATCATCATTCCATCATCGAAACCCCCGCGCTGAGCTCACTTAACTCGCAGGCGATGATCTAATCTCAGATGGTGAATTGCGAATGGCGAATGGCGACATCGTTACTACGCTAACGCCACTGTTTTACATCTGAACTTGAAAACTACTCGGGTGGGTGGTGGATGGTGGTTAGTGGATCGAAAAGGGGGAGTTACCAATTTGAAGACAATGCCGCAGACTCCACGGAAAAGTGGGAAATGAAGATAACAAAAGTGGCGAAGATTTTGTGGTTAACGCTTGTTTGGGCCAAAGAAAAGTTCATTGCACTTGGCGTTGAAAAATCGCTGACTGTTTATTGCTGTTATTTGTTGTCATTGTTGGCTTCTTGTTTTCGCCGTAGTTGTTATTTTTGCAGACCAAATTGGCGGGGAGGAGGCAAAAAACAAAACAACTAGGTTTGCTTTGGGTCTCTCATTTTGTTATTTTGTTGCCCCCCACCTTGACATATTGCAATTCAATGACTCGAGAAATTTGTCGCCTGCGTTTGTCGCTAAAATTAGCCGGCATTTCGATTCGAAAAGGAAAGTGCTGCCATGACTCTCTAATACATGAAGTATACATACGGTAGGTGGTGTGCAAAACAATTCAATTTAAAGTGACATCCGAAAATGGTTTCAACACAATTGGCAATCAACTATTTAAAATGGTTAATACTTCTTATTTAACGGGGAACAGCTTAATGACTTTTTTTTTAAATCCTCAAATAAATAAAAAAAATATTATAGTTTAAGTATTAAAGAAGTTACTTCGAAAGATTTTATTGAATGTTTGATTTGTAGAACTTAACTTTAAAGTAAAATGAGACAAGAGACTAAACAAAACAAAACACAAAAGTGAAAAGTCTACCACTAAAAAATATTTAAAATCGCGAATTAGTTTTTGACTTTTCTTAAGCCTTTCCGGAAATTTTTTGCAAGTGGCAATTAAAATTGATAGTTAACTGATTGAAAAGCTGTAGAAGTTTTGATTCGAACAAATTCCAAACATAATTGGGTCACAATGAGTGTCTCTCCTTTCCTAAATGAAAACCAGTTTCGCTTGGGTCACTGATCATTATGAACAACTGTAATCAGTAATCCTCTTAAATATCGATTTAAAATTGATTGACTTCTGTTTCCAAATGAATGCACCTATTTCACATGATGATACAAAATAAAATCGTTAAAGTTTTGCTTTTGGGAGTTAATGTTTCTTAAAATAATATTGAATAAACCAAGCAAAATTAAATAATTTCATTTGTTTTAATAAATAAAAAACTAATATAATCCACTTACTATAATACTTTACTAACCATTTAAGTTATAGATTAAGCTAGCGTTTAGGAATTCACCGAAATACAACTAAACTCTATACTTATCAATGTTAAGTAGGCTAACCTTAAAATATTTGTTAATTTTAACCCTAAAGCAAAGATAAATAATAAAACATTGTAAATATTATGAGCAAAAAGATTCCCTAGCTTTAGCCTTTAAATTTAAGCTTATATTTTGTAAATAAAAAATACATAACTTAGTATCGCTTCTTATTTGTATTTACGACTTTAAATGACCTAATCGTTGTAAATTAATTTTTGCGTTAAAAAACGCAGATCTAATGGAGAACTCTACTACAAATATCTCGCAAATAAACTGAAAACAATGCGAGTCACCTGCAATAATTCATCATCTTGGGCTGGGGATTAATACAGCTCATAATCAAGGGGCGGCTGATGCAGTGAATGAGGTAATTCCCCACTTGGGTCCCACGATGCCAAAAAAAAAATACACCCCACTACACGGGAAAAAAATAGGTGCATTTGATGATCAACTTTTACAATTTTCATATTTCTTTGGCCTAAAAGTACATTCTTGAATACCAATTTTTTATTATATTATCATATATTTATAAGAAAATATTAATTGGGTAACTATAAACATTGAATTTGTTGTTTTGCTAACAAAGATAGGTTTTGTATGAGCAAAGTAAATATATTTTTGATATTTTGACCTATTTTTTGTGCGTGTAAAGAAATTAGTACCGATTCGTTACGCATTCCGTATTTAAGTTGACCAATCGGGGACTTGAATTTGTCATCCAGCAAAGAAGAGCTTAAATTAGGCATTTCTCCGGCTTTTTTACCCTGCCTATTACCTCACCATCATCGTCGTTTTTGTCTTCCGATATTCGTTCGCTTTCTCATGCAAATAAAGACCAGAGCATGTCAATAAGCTTAAACACTTTACGATCAATTTGAAGATGGTCATTGGTTCGGCTTTACAGATATGCAAAGTTATTCCGTTCTGAAAAGCCTTTGAATTTCGGGTATTTTGTAAGCGAAACAATCAGTGAAACAAAAGCAAGTGCAGCAATCGTGTGTGTGTGTCAAAAATAATTGCACTTGGTTTTAATTTTGGATTTCTGCTTCTTTTGTTGGCCAAAAAAAGCGGGAAAAAAAACAAAAAAATCCATTGCAATTGCAGTTGAACAACTTTACGCTCCATTCAGCATTAAAATTACTTTGTGCCACTTTCAAAGCTATTTCTACTGCTACAAAAGCAACTGCTTCTTCGGCTTCTTCGGATTTGATTGTTTTCAGTTTTCAGTTTTTTGTTTTATTATTTCTTCTTTTTTTCAGTTTGCAACCATTTGGATTGCCTCCTATGCACTTTTAGCTTTTTTTTCTCCAGTTGGCAATGGACACTGGAACAGGTGGGACTCGGTGCAATTGGGGCCAAAGTGGCTATATACATACCTATATATACACTGGATAATGTCGCAAAAGTCACGAATGTCACGCATCAAATGGAACAGAAACAGAACGTAAAAAAAAACCGATAAAATAATAAAACCAGCCACAAGAAAAATTGCAGACTAATAGATAACGACAAAAAATGCAATCGAATGGAACAGTAGAAAAAGTAGTTACGGTATCGAAGAAAAAAGGGCTAAAAAGTTAATACATTTCTGTTTATGGATAAAATTGCAGTTTAAAAAAATTGCTTTCTTTTAGTTAAATTTATTGCAATTTGCTTTCGATTTGTTGACTATTAATTTTGTAAGCAAAAGTTGGCCAATTTTAAATTCTCGATTAGTTTTTATTTAAATTTTGTAATTTATTCCACAACTAAAGCCCACCCATCAAAAGCAAAGCTCCTTAAATTTATATTCCAAACACAGAAATTTACTTTTATCTGCCATTATTCAAAGACAAATCTATTAAACGTTGATAAACGAATACCTGGCTTGACGACAATTAAAACTGAACAATGGCAATAATGATTTTAATGCCACATTCTGGCGATTAACACCTGCCGCCAGTGAATTCAGCAAACCCCTTTGTCTCATTAACCCCTCTGGCACGTCAGCGGCGGAAAAAATCGAAAACACTTTCAATTTAATTGCGAAAATATTTGAAATACGCGCTTTCCTTTCTTGGGATAGCCACCATATAATGGGGGCTTCGACGGGGTGATCTGCGTATGCCCCGGGAATTTTAATCATATTTCTCTTTTCGTACATGCTTAATTATTTGTTTTTACGTCTGTGCGGTTTTTATTTCTCATTTGGCTTTGCCAGCCCCACGGAGGCCAATTTGGTTTCCATTTCGATTCGATTAACGAATGGAGCTGCAAATGATCCAAAACCGAAACAGTTAATACCCTTGATTTATGGTATAAATGGGAATCCATGTATGTTTGAAAACTGCATAAAAAATTTAGTGTAATACATGAATATAAATATGCAGATACGGATATTTAAAATCATTTTTGAATTGTTTGGGTTTATTTTCTATGGTAAGCATTTTCAATGAATTAATATTTCATGTTTTGTATAAAAATATAATAAATAAATAAATAGTAAAAATCTAAGAGATAATATTAGCTCGAATGATGTTCAAATGCCTGCCTTTTCTTTTCAACTTTATAAATTTTATTATTCAATTTATTTCGTGATTTACCCGTACTAAACATTTCAACTCTATAAAGCTATGTTTTAATGTGGGCTGTAAACATTAAAGTGCCTCGGAATTGCAGGTTTTAGTTTTTTCCTTTCCTCATTTTGTGCCAAATATTCCCAGTGGCCAGAGTATTTTTATTGCTGGTAATTTTTTGGCTTCATTTTCGGTTTTGGATAGTAAACATTTTGATGTGATTGGATTAGAGTGGTGTGGATTGCAGTGGATCGGATCGGATCAGTTCGGTTCGGATCGATTCCGGGCATTTGGCAGCCACTCAAGCGTCCTACTTGCTGTTGTTGTTGTTGCTGTTGTATTGGATGTATTGGTTGTATTGGTTGTTGTTCCGCCAATTATTATGGCCAACAGTTTGTCCGTCCTCGGTTGTCCAAAGTCGTTTGTTGTTAGTTGTTTGTCGTTATGTGCAAGTTTTTTTTTGTGTATGGTTTTCTTGCAATTTCACTTTTGCCTTTTGCCGGATTCGAGGTTCGATAGTTGTCGATGGATGCCTTGGGGGGTTTTTTTCAGCCAAGGATCTCTGAACAGGGCGACAGGGCAGGCAGACCGAACTAGCTTTCACTTTGGATGCATCTGGATGGACCAGGATGCCATCAATCCGAGAGATGCGCCCGTCCAAATGCAGATACTTTCCATGGGGGACCACACCCAGATGTTCCAGCAAGTGGAAAACAAATACCAAATAGAGATACAAGATACTCGAGCATCTTTCTATCTCGCCGTAGATCTACTTGCCCCAGGCCCCTCGAACTTCCCTCATGCCATTTCTAATGCCATTCACTTGAACATACATCCATAAAAAAGAACCACAAAGTAAAGAGCAGAAAACATAGACAAATTGAAGTGGAGGGTAGAGATCCCAAGATCGAATTTTAGTTGCTCTAGGGAAGCTGTATTCTTGTTTTCTTTATAGAAATGAAAAACTTTAACAACAAAATGTGTGAAAAGATTTTGTAAAGGCCATTCATAGATGGTTAAATCAATTACCGGCCTCTATTGTACAAACCATATTTATTTATATTATGCTTTCCCAAATATAAAATAGCATAAAAATGTATTTAATAAAAACTAAATAGGTTCTTTATCAAAAAAACAAATTTAAAGGCAATTGATAAGTACCCATAGAGTACTTAATTTAGTTTGGATTTCTATAGCCATCAGTGCCAGAACTTTGAGGGTATATTCCCTGGCTTTCAATTAGCCCGCTTCCCGAGTCACGTCAACCCGAGAGTAGAGTTAAGTATAGTGAAATAAAGTGAAGTCAAATCAAGTCAAAAGCCAGAGACAAAAGACATAAGACTGTGGCGTGAAGAGGTCTTTGATGTCTAAATCACACAATATGGGAGCATATCATCTTTCCTCTGGCTGAAATCCCGAAAACCCCGGCCCGAACTCATTCCTAAGTCGGTCGTTCTTGAGACCCAGGCACAAAATGTATCCGACTGCGAATGTATCCGAATCTCAAATGATTTGAGCAATGACCTCAGCTTTTGTCGTGTGGTCGTGTGTGCCTGCCCGGAATTTCTGATGAGCATACCGGGATTTTGGGGGAACAAAGGAATATCGGGGTGAGATAGGTATATATATTCCAGAACAGGATCCCGTTTTTTCCCCCCCTTTGAGACTTTGAGATTTTGAGACTTTGAGACTGGCCGCTGACCTTGTCACGTCTTCGAGATATCATAACCTGCATTCCAAGCCAGTCAACCGGCTTCTTTTTTTACGCATTCCCAAAGACTTCATTCAGTTAAGAACCGCCGAGAGATATGTTGAAGAATGTTCAGACTACGTTGTTTTCGCATAATTAAAATCTGTCGTTTTATTGTCTCTGCTGGTTTAAATGGAGATTGATGGCTTTCGAGCGGTTCGGCACGAGCTTGGCTCTCTGCAAAAAGATCTCAAAGATCTGCGATTAAAACCAAGATCAGCTCTGCATGCTAATTAGCAAATTCCAGTGGGCGGGTGGGGGGTGGTCCATTCGAAAGCCCAGCATTCAGCATTTGACATTGAGCCAAGCTTCAAGCGAGAGACCCGTTTGCAGCCTGCTCAAAAACTAGTCTTTGGACCCCTAGTTTAGGCCACAATTATTGATTTAGCTCACCTTTTTGTATGTGTCCAATTTTAAATTCAAATTCGTGTTGGCTAAAAAATATATTTAATTAGTTCGAAACTTTGTTATATAAACCATAAAAAAATATGAAAAAAATATTGTATTTGGTACCAAAAACACGCGACGCGAACTTAAGGATTTTTTCTTGTCTAAAGGTTTTAATTTTTATTTTTTTTTTAGACTGGGTTTTCGTTTTCGATTTTGATTTCGGTTTCAGTTTGTTTTCGGCTGGTTTTGGTTTACCGATTTCACGCACAGTTTGGCCAAAAGCCCAGTTTGTTTTGGGTGCGACAGAGAGGGGCTGTACTCAGTATATCTGTCTCTCTTTAACTGCAATGCTTCTCCGCGCTGCGACTTCGTTGGCTGAGCTCGAACCGAAGACTGGCGGCCCGATTTTCGGCTTGCGCTCGAGCGACCGAAGAAAACGCGAAGACGCAGTCGCGTAGACGAGATCGTTCGGCCCCACCGCCCCCAAAGTCGTAACCCCCTCTCTTTGTAGTCCCCCCTTTTCCGATCGTGCGCCAGGCGACAAAATGTCAAACGATCGCAGGGGATCCTTAACTGGTTTTACAGTTGCAACTCGCCGGGGTCTCGAATGCGAACAATATTATACCGCCCGAACCCCCCCATTTATATGCACTCTCGGCCATAAAGTGGTTTTCGTTTATTTTCAATTCCACGGAAAGTAGGGTACCTTTACATATTTTTTAAGAAAGATTTTCTTAAAATATCTGCTGATTACAAAAGGGACAATTGCACAACATTGTCGCTTTCTATTAAAAATATTGTTCTAAACATTTCGATCCCTTCATTTTAATGTTATGATGTTGTTATATAAAACATAATATTTAACATGATATAAAACGCATTTTAAAAGGCGTTTTTTTTATTTTAAGAATTTTTTCCTAAAGATGTCCTATCACAAATGTTCTCTTATAAATTGCCTAAAATATCTGCGGATTACAAAGGAAAATTGCATAGCATTTGAGTGTCGGATTCTATTGAAAATATTGTTCTAAACATTTCGATTAAATATTATGATGTTGCTATATCCCTTCGTTCAAATGTAATGATGTTGTTATATTAAACTTAATAATTAACATGATGTAAAACTCATTTTGAAAGGAGTTTTTTTTTTTGATTTTAAGAATTTCTTTCTGATGATGTCTTATCCCAAATCTTGCAATGTAATTGGCACATTCATTCGCCGTTCTTTCGCTTCCTGTCACTCCCGTTGCAGCATCTTTAATGGCTCCTTTCTCCTCAGCAATTTTCCCTTGTCCGCTTGTCCCCATTCCGCCAAGGCGGTCCCCAGTGGAAATGGGAAAATTCCGCTTGAAATGGAGCAGAACCAAAGAGAGTTCGATGCGATTTGTCCACTCAACAGAGCAATTGCAGTGCAAAATGCCAGATGGAATGCAGAAAATTGGGAAACGGGAATGCGAATATAGAATGGGAGCAGAATCGGGTGCGTTTAGTTAGCCCCTCAGTTTTCCACTGCACTGTTGAAAACCTGCAAGGCAGGAAAATCTTTCAGAGAGGCAGAAAAACGGGCGAAAAGTGGCGGAGGTGCGGATCGGTTCCAATTGCAATTGGCCAAGTTGACCAAAACCTGTTGACGCTTTAAGGAAATGCTTAAGTCGAGAGAGGAAAATGCACACTCAAAAAAATAAAGGAAACTTTGGTTCCAATGTTAGAAGTCAAATTCAAAAATCAATTCTTTTCTTTTACAACTAAAAGGGTTTATAAGGTAATTTAAAGAGTATTAATATTTATTTATATTTTAAAAGCCAAAAATACGAAGTTCAATTAAAATTTCTAAGTCAGTTTGTAATTGGAATTTAATAATCGTAATACTAAATTAATTTATACAGAACATGCTTTTTCTTTTCTTTTAGCTAGGTAAGTTAAACTCAGTTGAGGAATATTCTTGTTGGCGATAAACAAATTTACCGATAGAAATTATCGCACGCATATTTCCTTGGCTGGCAAATAAATATATTAATAATAGTACTTAATTCTAGTAAACATCCAATCTCTCTTTCTGGCTATTCGCTTATTGGAAGAGATTGGAAGAGAGTAGAGGCGCCAAAGGAGTAACGATTGGAACTCGATGCTCGAGGAAAAACGCCAAACACGTTTTTCCAGTAGAGGCCGAGGAATCTGGCTCATCCGCAGCTGATCGCTGAAAGACACAAACATGGGAAAAAAGAGAGGGACAAGTGGAGAAGTTGTCAAGAATCTCGGGGCGAATCGATCAATAACCTTTTCATCAACTCCACTGGAGGGAATCGAAGACAGAAATGTCGAAACTTGGTAGTGATGATTTGTCTATGATCTCTGATCTGTTTAAAAACAAGAAAGCTAATGTCATCAAATGCCAACTGTTTTAATAAAGTTAGCTAGGGATAACTTAGTATAATTTAATTTTATATAAATGTTAAATCCTCTTTATAATCTCCTGTTATCTCAGATACTCCTTTGACTTCCTCAATTTTTTGGCTCACCCACGCATAAATAAGGCGTTTAAATCGAGGAGCGGGGAAAGCATGAAATTGGCTGTAAATATCTTTCACCCATTGCAAAAGTTGTTTTGGCATTTTTCGAACATGTTTGTTCGTTGTTTTCCTTTTTTTACTTGTTTACATTTTTTTCGCAGTCCGCCAAGTAAGTGGGCAAACTGGTTATTTTTTGCAAATATGTGGGCATGGTCATTATTAAATTGTTCGATACCCAGCAACTTAAAAGGGTTGAGGGTAAATATTATATGACCTGTGGGAATACAGCTAAAAAATTGGAATTAGTCGCAAAAATAATTTAGTTTAAAGTGTCATTTCTGTTTAATCAATTACTAGACAGATCGAAAAAACAGGTTTTTAAAAACATTAAAATTATTGTTTTCAGATTTTTAAATCAAAACAAAATACAGTTTCTTAAGGTTTTTTTTAACAACCAGATAAAAGTAGGGCGCATAGGTAAATACTGACATATTCATGCAGTTACTAGCAATACTCGCTTGATTTCCAAAACAAATTTTTTTTTACATATTTTCGCATTTTGAGTTTTTTGAAACAAGTTTTTTTTTTTAACTTTGGGTGCCACAACGAGGAGTGCCCTTTTAAGCTTTGAGCAACACTTACAACGATTTTTATACTAAAAAAACCTTTTTTGTGTGTTTTTCCCGCATTTAGAGATTTGACTAAGAAAACGAAATTCTCACAGATTTGTAACTTGGCCAAAACCAAATCAAGGGACTCTTTCGGATTTAGTTTTTTGACAAGTCCCCAAAAACTTAAAAAAAAAAAAGATGGAATGTCATACAAAGCTGAATTCGTCATTAAATTGCCAATCGAATGGCATTCACAGATAACATTTTTTCTGACTTTCAAATTTTCGAAAAAAATGATGATGTACCTCCTTACAAAAAATCCACAAACTTGGACAAATATAATTTTTTTAAAAAACGTCTTTCTAAATTCTGTTTTTGTGTCAAAACAAAATTTATTGTCTTAAATCGATCGGGGACGGATGGTATAGGTTGCTAGCTCTTCAAAATAGCAACTCTTTTGACTTTGGGTCTTATTTTGGCAAAGTTACAACAAAAAGACTCTTCACAAATAATTTTGTTTGAAAAATCACCAAAAATCCCAAAAACACATTAAAAACTTGGTTTTTGTGTCAAAACCCTTGGAAACAATGGTCAAAATGTGGAATGCCATACACCGTTGAATTCGTAATAAGATTTCCAATCGAATGGCATTCTCAGCTAAAATTTGTTCAGATTCAAATTTCTGCAAAAAATGATGATGTACCCCCTTACAAAAAAGTCAGAAATTTGGACATAAATAAATTGTTCAAAAAACGTTTTTCAGAATTCGGTTTTAGCGTCAAAGCTGAATTAATTGTTTTCAATCGATCAGGGATGGATGGTATGGGTTGCCAGCTGTTCAAAATAGCAACTCTTTTGACTTTGGGTCTTATTTTGGCAAAGTTACAACAAAAAGACTCTTCAGAAATAATTTTGTTTGAAAAATCACCAAAAATCCCAAAAAACACATTAAAAACTTGGTTTTTGTGTCAAAACCCTTGGAAACAATGGTCCAAATGTGGAATGCCATACACCGTTGAATTCGTAATAAAATTTCCAATCGAATGGCATTCTCACCTAAAATTTGTTCAGATTTTCAAATTTCTGCAAAAAATGATGATGTACCCCCTTACAAAAAAGTCAGAAATTTGGACATAAATAAATTGTTCAAAAAACGTTTTTCAGAATTCGGTTTTAGCGTCAAAGCTGAATTAATTGTTTTCAATCGATCAGGGATGGATGGTATGGGTTGCCAGCTCTTCAAAATAGCAACTCTTTTGACTTTGGGTCTTATTTTGGCAAAGTTACAACAAAAAGACTCTTCAGAAATAATTTTGTTTGAAAAATCACCAAAAATCCCAAAAAACACATTAAAAACTTGGTTTTTGTGTCAAAACCCTTGGAAACAATGGTCAAAATGTGGAATGCCATACACCGTTGAATTCGTAATAAAATTTCCAATCGAATGGCATTCTCAGCTAAAATTTGTTCAGATTTTCAAATTTCTGCAAAAAATGATGATGTACCCCCTTACAAAAAAGTCAGAAATTTGGACATAAATAAATTGTTCAAAAAACGTTTTTCAGAATTCGGTTTTAGCGTCAAAGCTGAATTAATTGTTTTCAATCGATCAGGGATGGATGGTATGGGTTGCCAGCTGTTCAAAATAGCAACTCTTTTGACTTTGGGTCTTATTTTGGCAAAGTTACAACAAAAAGACTCTTCAGAAATAATTTTGTTATAATAATTGTCAAATTTCTGCAAAAAATGATGATGTACCCCCTTACAAAAAAGTCAGAAATTTGGACATAAATAAATTGTTCAAAAAACGTTTTTCAGAATTCGGTTTTAGCGTCAAAGCTGAATTAATTGTTTTCAATCGATCAGGGATGGATGGTATGGGTTGCCAGCTGTTCAAAATAGCAACTCTTTTGACTTTGGGTCTTATTTTGGCAAAGTTACAACAAAAAGACTCTTCACAAATAATTTTGTTTGAAAAATCACCAAAAATCCCAAAAAACACATTAAAAACTTGGTTTTTGTGTAAAAACCCTTGGAAACAATGGTCCAAATGTGGAATGCCATACACCGTTGAATTCGTAATAAAATTTCCAATCGAATGGCATTCTCAGCTAAAATTTGTTCAGATTTTCAAATTTCTGCAAAAAATGATGATGTACCCCCTTACAAAAAAGTCAGAAATTTGGACATAAATAAATTGTTCAAAAAACGTTTTTCAGAATTCGGTTTTAGCGTCAAAGCTGAATTAATTGTTTTCAATCGATCAGGGATGGATGGTATGGGTTGCCAGCTGTTCAAAATAGCAACTCTTTTGAGTTTGGGTCTTATTTTGGCAAAGTTACAACAAAAAGACTCTTCAGAAATAATTTTGTTTGAAAAATCACCAAAAATCCCAAAAAACACATTAAAAACTTGGTTTTTGTGTCAAAACCCTTGGAAACAATGGTCCAAATGTGGAATGCCATACACCGTTGAATTCGTAATAAAATTTCCAATCGAATGGCATTCTCAGCTAAAATTTGTTCAGATTGTCAAATTTCTGCAAAAAATGATGATGTACCCCCTTACAAAAAAGTCAGAAATTTGGACATAAATAAATTGTTCAAAAAACGTTTTTCAGAATTCGGTTTTAGCGTCAAAGCTGAATTAATTGTTTTCAATCGATCAGGGATGGATGGTATGGGTTGCCAGCTGTTCAAAATAGCAACTCTTTTGAGTTTGGGTCTTATTTTGGCAAAGTTACAACAAAAAGACTCTTCAGAAATAATTTTGGTCGAAAAATCACCAAAAACCCCAAAAAACACATTAAAAACTTGGTTTTTGTGTCAAAACCCTTGGAAACAATGGTCCAAATGTGGAATGCCATACACCGTTGAATTCGTAATAAAATTTCCAATCGAATGGCATTCTCAGCTAAAATTTGTTCAGATTGTCAAATTTCTGCAAAAAATGATGATGTACCCCCTTACAAAAAAGTCAGAAATTTGGACATAAATAAATTGTTCAAAAAACGTTTTTCAGAATTCGGTTTTAGCGTCAAAGCTGAATTAATTGTTTTCAATCGATCAGGGATGGATGGTATGGGTTGCCAGCTGTTCAAAATAGCAACTCTTTTGACTTTGGGTCTTATTTTGGCAAAGTTACAACAAAAAGACTCTTCAGAAATAATTTTGTTTGAAAAATCACCAAAAATCCCAAAAAACACATTAAAAACTTGGTTTTTGTGTAAAAACCCTTGGAAACAATGGTCCAAATGTGGAATGCCATACACCGTTGAATTCGTAATAAAATTTCCAATCGAATGGCATTCTCAGCTAAAATTTGTTCAGATTTTCAAATTTCTGCAAAAAATGATGATGTACCCCCTTACAAAAAAGTCAGAAATTTGGACATAAATAAATTGTTCAAAAAACGTTTTTCAGAATTCGGTTTTTGCGTCAAAACTGAATTAATTGTTTTCAATCGATCAGGGATGGATGGTATGGATTGCCAACTGTTCAAAATAGCAACTCTTTTGACTTTGGGTCTTATTTTGGCAAAGTTACAACAAAAAAACTCTTCAGAAATAATTTTGATTGAAAAATCACCAAAAATCCCAAAAAAACACATTAAAAACTTGGTTTTTGTGTCAAAACCCTTAGAAACAATGGTCAAAATGTGGAATGCCATACACTGTTGAATTCGTAATAAAATTTCCAATCGAATGGCATTCTCAGCTAAAATTTGTTCAGATTTTCAAATTTCTGCAAAAAATGATGATGTACCCCCTTACAAAAAAGTCAGAAATTTGGACATAAATAAATTGTTCAAAAAACGTTTTTCAGAATTCGGTTTTAGCGTCAAAGCTGAATTAATTGTTTTCAATCGATCAGGGATGGATGGTATGGATTGCCAACTGTTCAAAATAGCAACTCTTTTGACTTTGGGTCTTATTTTGGCAAAGTTACAACAAAAAAACTCTTCAGAAATAATTTTGATTGAAAAATCACCAAAAATCCCAAAAAAACACATTAAAAACTTGGTTTTTGTGTCAAAACCCTTGGAAACAATGGTCAAAATGTGGAATGCCATACACCGTTGAATTCGTAATAAAATTTCCAATCGAATGGCATTCTCAGCTAAAATTTGTTCAGATTTTCAAATTTCTGCAAAAAATGATGATGTACCCCCTTACAAAAAAGTCAGAAATATGGACAGAAATAAATCTTTAAAAAATCGTTTTTCAAAATTCGGTTGTTGTGTCAAAACTAAATTAATTGTTTTCAATCGATCCGGGGTGGATCATATAGGTTGCCAGCTGTTCAAAATAGCAACTCTTTTGACTTTGGGTCTTATTTTGGCAAAGTTACAACAAAAAGACGCTTCAGAATTAATTTTGTTTTAAAAATCGCCAAAAACCCCAAAAAACACATTAAAAACTTGGTTTTTGTGTCAAAACCCTGGGAAATAATGGTTAAAATGTGGAATGTCATACACCGTTGAATTCGTAATAAAATTTCCAATCGACTGGCATTCACAGTTAAAAAATTTTCAGATTTTCAAATTTCTGCAAAAAATTGATGACCCCCACCCTTATCAAAAATGCAAAAATTGATCATAAAATTAATTTCTTCAAAAAATCGATTTTTAAAAATCTGTTTTTGCAACAAAACTTATTTATTTTTCTAAACCGATTGTGGTTGGGTAGTATAGGTCGCCAACTATACAAAACAGTCACTTCTTTGGCTGTACGTCTAATTTTGTCCAAGTTACACCGAAAGGACTCTTTCGGATTTTGTTTTTTGACAAGTCTCCAAAAACCTAAAAAAAACCCCTAAAAAATCAGTTTTTCTATCAAAACGCTGAGAAGTAATAGTCACATGTTGGAATGTCATACATCGATGAATTCGTCATTAAATTGCCTATCAAATGGCATTCGCAGTTAAAAATTTTTCAGATTTTCAAAATTTTGAAAAAATTAATGACCCCCAACCCTTATCAAAAATGCAAAAATTGGTCATAAAATTAATTTCTTTGAAAAATCGATTTTTAAAAATTTGTTTTTGCATCAAAACTAAATTTATTTTATAAACCGATTGGGGATGGGTAGTATGGGTCGCCAGCGATTCAAAACAGTCACTAAATGTAGTGTTTGATTTCACAACTTTTTATTTGTTCACTGATAAGCTTACAAGTTATTAAAAAAAAAGTAATGGTAAACAGGGTGGAAATCCTTTGGAGGTGTGGAATTTTACCAGTTGCCTGCATATGCGTTCGCCGAAGCCTTGGCGTAGGAGCTACTTCCACCTCCTCCGCCGCCGCCACAAGAATGGCAGCCACCTCCTCCTCCTCCGGAGCTCCAGCTATTTGCGTTAGCACTGCTGCTGGCGTAGGAGCCACCGCCACCGCCTCCGCCGCCGCCTCCGCCCCACTGGGAAGGTCCTCCGCCGCCGCCTCCGCCCCACTGGGAAGGTCCTCCCCCGCCGCCGCCTCCGCCATGGTAGCCGCCTCCTCCGCCGCCGTGGTGGCCACCTCCTCCTCCTCCTCCGCGGTAGATTGGCTTGACCAGATAGACCTCAATGGTACTGCCTCCTCCACTCGGATGGCCACCGCCACCTCCATAATGGCCACCGCCACCGCCATGATATCCACTGCCTCCGTTATTGCCCCCGCCGCCTCCTCCTCCCCATCCTCCTCCACCTCCACCTCCTCCTCCCCATCCTCCTCCTCCTCCTCCGTGACCCCCGCCAAACAGCTTCTTCTTTAGCGCCAAAAGCGACGGAGTGGTGAAGTCCACGCAGCTGGCCAGGATTACCAGCCAAAAGGCAAAGATGAGCCAGTGCCTCATCTTGGGTGATTAGTAGATATTGCTGTTCCCGGTTCCGGTTTGCTGATGCTCCGTTCTAATCCGTTCTATTCAAAGCTACAGCTGGTGACCAACTAGTCATCCCAATTTAGAATGCATTCCGCTTTATATATGACATCCATTGTTAGCCATCGCAACGTTGTCGTCATCGCTGGGAGCCATCGAATTCTCTCAGCCGATCGTGTTTGAAAAGATCGGGGAGTTTACCTAGAAAGCAATGTAACGAAAGCCGGCGGGCATTAAACATTAATTACTCAATGGGTCAGTGAAGAAACTAAAATCGGGGACTTACCAATGCTCTGACTAGTTTTACATAAATGTGTTTTTGGCCCAATGTTTTTTCAGAAGTGGATCTTTTATTTTCCTGATTTTTATATGCCCAAAATCATATTTAAAATCCAGCTTAGTTTTTCGGGGTCAAGACAAGATTTTTAACAAGTTTTAAATAGACCAAAAAAAAGGTATCCACTTGCCTAGAATATTAATAAGCTTTGATGTTCACCATAATTTTATTAAATTTGTTACTATTGATGTGCTTAACCACAAAATCAATTAAAATTCGGATTATAGCACCTAAGAATTTAAATATTGGGCAACATCTTTTCTTAAGCATATTTGCATAGAATAATTTCTATTAAACAATCATGTGAACATTACGCATACGCCAGGTGTACCCGAAAATCAGTCAGAGTATCAGCAATTATATGCATGACATCTGCTGGAAAATCCCTCTTACTCATCTGCCAAATGGGAGAGAATCGGATATAGTGGTGGATATATTGGGAAGGGAGAAAACCAGTATAGTCAATTGGATTTATAATTAGAATCAAGGGTCCAACCAAAAGATAACCTGCACCCGCTAATAGCCATTAGTCTGATGATAAAAATATGCCAAGGCTAAGTCTTAAATAAGGTTCTATAAAAAGTAAGCGTATTCGAACTTCGTTGAAAGAACCAATTGATTCCATTCGAGGCTCATCAGTATGTGAGAAGCAATTGGCTAGCTGAGTCGCATAAGTTTATTTTGTAAAATCGCGAAAATCCCCGCAATTGAATCAGTTGCCTCAAGGAAGTCCCATATTTCCTGGGCTTTCAATGAAGGGAATCCGGTTCACAGTCCAACTAATGCATGACTACCTGGGCTAACTCGCTGTAAAAATGTAGACACAATTCATATTGCCATTGAGAGTCTTTGTTAAGGATTTCTTGTTGCAGATAAATTTGGCTTAACACTTACAAAACCTAACTAACAAACAAAACAACCATTTTTTTGCAAAGTCTTAAAATTAACAACTTTTTTAGTTGAGAAAATAATTTTTGTTGTTAAAATTAAGAAATTTATTTGGGATGGCAGCCTCTTTGACCACCATTTCCTCTTCCAAGTCAAAAATAGACAGCCACGTCTTTTTTAATCCAAAAAGGATTTTTAATTCATGTATTCTTGAACAGAATAGAAAATCAATAGAAAATCTTTCGTTGGGCAGCTATGCAGTTTGTAGGATACTCTTGGGCTATCCTACTAAATGCATGGCTGCCCAAAGATTCACTGAATAAGCTTTTACCAACTTTAAGCTCTTTCTTTATTTCATTTAAGTGTTGCATATTTTTGCTGTTACAAGATTTTTTTTTTAACAAGAAAAGGTTTAAATATTTGTGATACAATACCAACTTTGTAAACATTGAAAGCATAACAATAAAAGTCATACCCATGCATCATAATTTTTTACATATATTTTGAATTTTTGTATTTGGCTATATACAAAACAATAATGGCCTTTAAAGAGTCACAGTTTAAGGGTACATTTATTTAATATTCAATTTGTGCATTTCAAGCAAAGACTCATGCTTAATTTAGTAACAGTTCTCTGGGGCATAGTAACAAAAAAACAATAGCTTCTGGATATGTACAGTATTTACAAGAGTGGGGGTGGATTGCTTCGATGGCTTCCTAGGTTTTTGGGCATGTATTCTATGCCCATCCTCCAGCGGGCTGCCAACCGCCGCCGCCGCCTCCTCCTGAAGACCAACCGCCACCACCGCCGCCACCGTGGCCACCGCCTCCTCCTCCAGAGCTCAGCTTGATGATCTTGATGACCTTGGAGCCACCACCGCCGCCGCCCCCGTGTCCGCCGCCGCCGCCTCCACCTGAAGACCAACCGCCTCCGCCGCCACCACCTCCTCCTGAAGACCAGCCGCCGCCGCCGCCGCCGCCTCCGGATCCCAGGCTTATGATCTTAATGAGCTTCACATCGCCGCCGCCTCCGTCGCCGCCTCCTGAAGACCAGCCGCCGCCTCCTCCGCCGCCGCCTCCTGAAGACCAGCCGCCGCCGCCTCCTCCTCCGGAAGACCAACCGCCGCCGCCTCCTCCTCCGGAAGACCAACCGCCGCCGCCACCTCCGCCGCCGCTCTCCGTGATCACTTTAATGATCTGTACATCGCCTCCTCCTCCCCCCATGGCCGCCCCCCACCTCCTCCTCCAGAGGACCAGCCACCTCCTCCTCCTCCTCCAGAGGACCAGCCACCTCCTCCTCCTCCTCCTCCAGAGGACCAACCGCCGCCTCCCGGAGGCTTTGGTTTTCCAGTCACACTGGCCACTCCAATAAGCAGAAGACACACGAAGGCCTGAAACGTAAAACAAAAAAAAAAACAATAACACTCAATGAAAATCACTTGAAAAAAATTGAGAGAACACGGTGCGTATGCGCAATAATGATAAATAATTCTGTAGTTATCCTGGTCGTACTTTCATCGCTTGGAACGCTCCGTTTGGGTTAACTAGTGGGTTAAGTGCGAATCCACAACTGACATGACCACCGATGGCAGCCACAGTTTTTATACCAACCACCGGCAACATAACATTAACCGGAAAAGCTTGGCTCTAGCAGAAAGCAAAAGGAAAAACTATTTTCCACGCTCACCGTGCGGTCGGCAGATGTTGGAGGTGCTGCTGAGGCACTGCAAGAAAAAAAGGAATATTTTTTATGTTGTATTAAGTTTTCGTTTAAATCCATGCTGAACTCTGAAAAACATACATATTATCCAATTTAAGGGATATTTTAAGTTGGGCGATTTGAATACACTGCTGTTTTTTATCTCTATGTTAGAAATTAAAATAAGATTTTGTTTTAATTTAAGAAAGTAATTTGTTCTTATATTTAAATAAATATGTAATATTTAGAAAGATACTTTTTATACCCTTGCAGAGGGTATTATAATTTCAGTCAGAAGTTTGCAACGCAGTGAAGGAGACATCTCCGACCCCATAAAGTATATATATTCTTGATCAGCATCACTAGTAGAGTCGATCTAGCCATGTCCGTCTGTCCGTCCGTCTGTCCGTCTGTCAGTCTGTCCGTCTGTCCGTCTGTCCGTCCGTTTATATGCAAACTAGTCTCTCAGTTTTAAAGCTAGCTGCATGAAACTTTCCCAAAAGTTGTCTTTCTATTGCAGGTAGTATATAAGTCGGAACGAGCCGGATCGGACGACTAAAGCATATAGCTCCCATAGGAACAATCGGAAAAATAAATGAAAAAAAATTATAACTTTGCTGTTTTTTAATTTTTTGTTTTGTTCTTCGACGTATAGTAATGGTTAAATATTTCCGATTTACGGTTTAAATTTCATCAAAATCGGACGACTATAGCATATAGCTCCCATAGGAACAATCGGAAAAATAAATGAAAAAAATTATAACTTTGCTGTTTTTTAATTTTTTGTTTAGTCCTTCGACACTTAGTAATGGTTAAATATTTTCTATTAACGGTTTAAATTATATCAAAATCGGACGACTATAGCATATAGCTCCCATAGGAACAATCGGAAAAATAAATGAAAAAAATTATAACTTTTCTGTTTTTTAATTTTTTGTTCAGTTCTTCGACATATAGCAATGGTTAAATTTTTCAAAATTATGGTTTAGATTTTATCAAAATCGGACGTCTATATCATATAGCTCCCATAGAAATAATAAAAATATATAAAATAACTATCAAATAATTGAGCTGCTAATCATCATAGCTTCAATGTTTTTAAACATATACGCAGTAAATCATAATTTCAATGTTTTCAAAAATTTTAAATTCTTGCAATAGCTGCAAGGGTATATGAACTTCGGCTTGCCGAAGTTTGCTTTCTTTCTTGTTTATCATAAGGTAAATTTATGGTATTTAAAAATATATATATATATATATTTATTTAAAATAAGATTTCGTTTTGTGTTAATAAATAATTATTATTTACGAAGAGACTTTTTATATCACAAAGTATATTTTCTGTATTTCAAAACCATTTTTCAGTCACTTCGTTTTTGTTTTTAAACATAAAAATAAAAGTTTAATATGAATTGTTCATTTTAAAAATAAGTTCAAATTGAATTAATAGTATATATTTTCTCTCTCTGTAGCTGGCTCACGAGCGCATTGGCGCAATGTGGGCCAAATGCTGCCGCATCATCGTCGCGAAGTCACCATTAGTCAGGGCGGAGGATTCAGGGAATGGGCCTTAGTTTCGGGCTGTTGGCCTGTTAGGATGGGGTTGGGGGTGGCAGTAGACAGTATACAGTAGACAGTAAGACAGCAGGCGAAAGCTGCAGACAACTCATAACTGCGACTGCATTCGATTGTCGCATCTGCAACAGTTTGCAACCGGCCCAAGATTTGTTTGTATTGCTATACAAGCGCATCTCCCGGCAGACAAGTTGCTGCTGCTGCTGCTGCTGCACCTTTCCCATTGCATAATCCGTAGCAGCAACTGCAACTGCCGCAGCAGCATCGCCGGTCACAACAGCAAGATCAGGCCAACTTGCAACTTGCGGCGTTGTTCACTTGATGCCATTATTTGATTTGCATCTGGAGGATATCGTTGGCAATTTGGCCCCAAAACGATGACAAAGCCCGACGATCAAAATGGCCAGTCGATCCATCATTTTGGGCGTGACGACGGCGCATTCGATGCAGCCAAATCACCGCAGAAAAAAAAATATTCCAAAATATGACCAAAAAATGGGCAGACAAATTGGCCAAAAACCCCGATTTGTCATGGTGCAATTGAGATGGTTGATCAGGGCAGGGAAAATGCATTATGTTAATTTTTCAGGTTGATCCGAGGAAAAACATCTACTGGCTGTAACGTCGAGACCTGCTGGCACTTGGCCAAAGTAAAACTACCTTAACAGCATCGGCCCATCCTTTAAAAATGATATTACTAAACAACAATGTATATTTATTTTTAATACACACTACGGACATAAAAGGTAAGTCATAATTCAGCTGTTTAATTGCCCAGAGACGAGGGTGTTAAAGTTAAAAGTGGTAAAGCCTATTTAGCACAGGTACGAAAATTCAATTTAAAAACCATCACCGTAAATTTGATAGTTTTCAAAATATGCTGAAAATGGGCAGGAAGGTAAAATAAAATTTTTTTCAATAAATAACACACTAAAAATTTCAAATGAAATATAAAATAAATGTGTAAAATGCATGGACACCAATTAAAACAACATATTATACAAACGTCTGGCATAAAATTCAAACAACAAGCGAATGACTTTCCTAACACACTAAATATAAATTGATTCGGTGACACAACTTTTTTAACTTTCCGCCATAAAAAGCATTTGCATATATGAGTTTTTTCAACTCCCATCAAATGCAATTAACATGCAAAAATACGCCTTTTTCTTTTGTTAAGAAGCCCTGGAAATGGTGGGCGGTTTTAGCGCCATTTTCGGGGGCGTGGCCACAGTTCACTAATTGCAGATGGTTCCCAAACGAAAGTGCAATTTGAGCGGTATAATAAATCCCGCATCAGCATGTCTTACACAATACACAATACGCCAAATACGTATAGAAAATGGGTGGAAGGTGATGGTTACGGTGACACATGGAGAAGGGTGGAAAAGGTGGGAAAAGGGGGGAAAAGGTGGGAAAAAGGCGGCTTAAACAAAGTAAACTAACTGGCGTCAATTGCAACGACCCAGACGTGAATTTCCAACGCAAGTTGCAAGTTGCACATTGCTGCTGTCGTCGTCAGTTGCTGTTGCAAATCCCAAGTGCCGAGTTGCAAGTTGCCGGCCGAAGACGCAACATCGTATCCCAAAAACCGCTGAAGGTAAGCCAAAGGGGACGGATTTTGATCCCAGATTGTTGGACGTGTCCAACTCTTAAGCAGCAGACAACTGATGATTCGGTTGCGAGGCGTTTAAGATGGGATCAACGTCAATGGCACGACACACACTGCCATTATGAACAGGTTAACTTAAATGAAAGGTATAAATTCAAGAGTGTTTTGGTTGCAGTTTTTCGACCAAATCTTTTTTAAAAATCTAAACATATTATTTAAAAGAATATTAATTAATGATTCTTGGAGGTGCTTAATTTTACATAGCAATTTTAAAAAATTTCTTTAAGCCAAAAATAAAATTAATATTTTTTTGGTGATTTGAAGAATGAGTAATTGTAACATTTTTAAATGTATTATTGTTATAAGTCAATAAACAAGTTGACACGGAGCAACTTGCAACCAGCAAAAAAAAGTCATTAATTCAAAAGTGTTTTAATTTCCGACAAAATCTCTCTGAAACACCTACAAATATTTTCTAAAATAAACTCCCCAAAAGTTTCTAGGTGCTGCCATATTTTACATAAAAATATTTTAAAATTTGCAAAGCAGAAAAAAAAAATACAGTGTCCAGTGTTCTTTTTTAGCCTAAAACTATGAGTTTAATTTCAAGGTAAGGTAGTATAATTTTAAAATAAATCGATATTACCCGGCGAAATTACGTTTAGGTGTTGAACAACTTGCAACCTTTTTAAAGACTACTCCTAAAATATTCTTACAAAAGAAATAATATTTTAAATGCAGACCAATTGGGTTCTTTGTAGTGATTTAAAAAGTATGCTTTATTGGAAAGTTTTGAAGTAGAGAGCCCACTTAAATAGTATAATTTAAACAACCAATAAATTAAAAGGGTATTTACCTGCTAAATTAAGTGAAGCTGTTGTTGTCTTCTGTGAAGTTTAGGCCCAGAGCAACTTGTAGCAACCAGCAACATGCAACGAGGAAGCGCAGCACCTCGACCTATTACAGTTCCCCAGATGCGATGCAGTTCCAATGGTGGCCGTATTTGGGTCTTCCCTCCTCGAAAACCTGGCCACCCAGTTGCAGTAGTGTAGTGGAGCAGCGGGTCAACGTTCCGCGGGCTTCGTTTAAATAACAATGCAGCGCAGGCGAAACAAACGTGTTTGCTGCCTCTATGAACTTATGATACTTTCGGTGTGTGCCCACATTTTGGCATGTAATTTTCGTATCGAAGCTGGGTTTTCTGGCCAGCAGCGAGACAAAAGCGAAACACTCAGCGGATCAGGCCAAGAGTAGTGCTGTTTGGCGGGCAACCTTCCAGTGGTTTCCGGATTGTTGCGTCACCAGCGAGTTTCCTGCTTCGATGGGCCGGCCAAATAAATCATTGAATCGAGAGCCGCACATCCTGCCCGACAGCAGCACTTATGAAACACCGATCGCATCTTCATCCTTTCTCCATTGAATATCAGAGGTCCCACAGAGTCAGACTTGTCGTACACTTTTTGGGTTTATTCGATAGTTATTATGCATAGGTTTCGTTATCTTTAGTAATTAGGTAATTTAATTAAGTTTAAAGTGATGCTCTCTGTTTACATTGCATGGGCTTCTTCTTCGTCAGTTGTCCTAAATTGTATAATTAATTTGTAATCTCTGCTCTCTCGTTTCGTTAAATATTCAATTGGTTAATTATTGCAAACGTTACACGAGTATATATACCATATATATAAAGAGAGAGAGAGAGACAGAGTTGTACGTACAAGTAACGCTTATAATGCTTACACATAGGCATATGTATGTTACGATATATTATAGCTATGAGTATCCAGCCCAGAATTGAACTATTTATAGAGCCACAAAAAATGAAGGAACAGCACACAAAAAAAAAAAAAAAAAAGGAAGGGTGGTCGGTCGGGTTAATGATAGGGTTTTGGTTTTACAATTACGAGTAATTAAAGATAATTTTCTATGCGAAGACTAGACTGATTGATCGCTTTATACAGAGCACGCTCTCTTGACTAGACATGCGACGACTAGATGGTTGATGGTTCATGGTTCATGGTTTTATGGTTGGGGTTCCGATTTGCTCCTCCCTTTGTTAGCAACACCTTTCAGGTACTTGGAACCCCTTAGCTTTCAAGGAATTGGGGTTGTCTTCTCAGCCAGGAGAGCTGCGCATTCCGGGTGATTCGGATTCGGAAACGAATACGCATACGGCACGTCACTCGCTCAATCCGGGCGAGATCATGCCGTCTATGGGCTCCAGCTATTGCTCCATTATGATCGTGTCCTCCGACTTCACGTTGCCGGAATTGATGGCCTCCATGGCCTTGCTCAGTAGGGTGGCGTCCTTCAGGCTGACCACCTGCACCAGCTGCGGCTCCTGGCCAGGACCGCCCTGGATCATCATCTGGTGCATGCCGGGCGACATGGTGATCGTCTCCAGTTGGTCGCCATTCTCCACCTAATGGGCACAAAAGAAGTTGCGCAAAATTAGTTAAATATTCACAAGTATGGGCTTTTACAATCGGTGGGCTCCTTCAATATTCTTCAGTCTCTGTCTGGCGAAAAAAGAAATAAAGAAAAGAAAGCATAAAAAATACATAAAAAGCAATTTGTAATAGTAACAAAAATACTTACACCAATTCAACGATAAATCAGGCCTATTTAACAATAAATAAAAAATAATCATAATATTTACAATAATTTGCTGGCTTTATTTAGCATTTCAGCTTACACAATATATACTAGGAAAATAATTAAAAGTCAAATTATAATAAAATCACAACAACAAAAGATTTATTCAATAAAATTTGTTGGCTTTTCATTCGCTCCTTTTTCTTTGCACTTCACTTTTAGTTTGTTTAAACATAAAATTTTCTCTAAAACAATTAAAATAATAGCGATATATAAAAAATAAAACATGTAAACACAATAATAATGATAATAGTAATAGTAATAGTAATAGTAATAGTAATAGTCATAATGATTTGAATAAAACACAATAGCAAATAGCAATAATAATGATAATAGTTATAGATCAACATAAAATTAATTTTGCACGCACTTTTTGAGGTGAATATATCGAATATCGCCTCCCTATATATATTATATATAGCACATATTTTAACTCCCGACTTCTAAAGCTAATTAGCTCCGATGGCAAACTCGTTCCCCTGCTTTTGGGCATTTTCAATGCAAATTGACTACGTTTCAGGGATTCGATTGGTGGGTCATTAGGTCAAAAGGTGAAAAGGTCAAGGGGTCAAAAACGGGTGGCTGCACGAGGTGACAAGAAGTGTACGTCTAACATCTACGCTGGCTGATCCCTGTGTTTGCTTTACTACTTACTGGCTAAAACTAACCCAATTGTACAACTTAAATTGGTTAATATTTGGTTTGTGTTGCGCTCTAAGCAAGATTATGTGCACGATAACATATACCTATGTACTCTCCACTACTTAACTACTAAACAAATGGCTATAACTAGAAAATGTTTAAATGATTTGTAGCTCTGTTTAACTAGGAACAATTTTAGTTGTAGTTTTTGATTTTTAGTTTTGATTTTGGTTTTTGGTTTCAATTATCAACAAATGTTTTGGTTTCCTCTCTTCTCGGTCCTAAATTCAATTCGTATAGTTAGTATATCTGGGGTTTTCCCCTTGGTTCTACTAATTCATTTGGGTTTTTTTTTTGTTTTTGTTTTTTTTTGTTTTTGGCATTCATCTAAATTTAAATGGCAAGTGCATTCGTGCGTTTCCCTCGTATATATATTCATATATTTTGTCTCATTTTCTGTTTCCTTTTTGTTTTGTGTTTTGTGCAAAGCCGCATTTGACTAGATTCGAGATGGGCTGGATTATTTGGGATTGAGGATGGGGAACGGAGGAGCCTATTCCAGGTGCTCCAGCTTGATGGCCGGCAGTTGGAGCTGCACACTGGTCAAACTGGCGCTATCTACGCAGCGAATGGAGGCAGAGGAGTTGCCCGAAGAGCAGCCGCTCTCATCACTGGCTTTCAAATGGGAGGACCTGTTCTTCAGCGAGGCATTCGGTTTCCTTCGCTTTTGAAGCAGCACATCAGCAGCAGCAGCTACTCCTCCTCCTCCACCACCGCCCCTCCTGGTGGACCTCGTGCTGGCCACCTGCGGAAGACTAGGCGTGGCCAGCACTATGGGCATGGGCATGGGCATCTTTATGCTATTGTTGTTGTTATTGTTATTCGCCAGACTGCTGTTATTGTTGTTGTGCAGCTGGCCAAAGCCACTGGCAGAGCTGCCACTGGTGGCACTGCTACTGGTGGTGGTGGCAGTGGCCAGGTAGTACCGCCCGCCCGGGGCGACCTGTTGACCCACCACCGCACCACTGCGACGGCTCAGGACCGCCGCCGATCCCGCCGAGATCAGTGAATAGCACTGAACGCCACCGCCACTTGCCGCCAATGCGGATGAGGCGGAGCAACTGGCGGCGGCGGCGGAGGCGGTGGATTGACTGCTGCGATTGGCACTCGTATCTACCTGCATGGGCGCCAGGCACACCGTTCCATCGCTGTTCGTCTGGATCTGCTGCATGTTGGCCATCACGGATTGGTACATGGAGACGGGCACCGAGATCACATTGCTCACCGAAACGGGATAGCCTGGAAAAGCAAGGGGAAAGCGTTAGAAGTATATAAATAAATAATGTTTTACTTATTTAAAGTACTCGTAAAATTAACTTTAATTTAATTGCTATTTAAACTATACAATTTATTTATATAAAACCTTTGTTAATAAATATATGGAATTTAAGCGCAAGTCACAAGCTATTGTTTTTTTATATTTCTCAAACTTTTTTTTACTAATCAATGCCATACTTTCATAATCAATAACTAATTAGTTCACTTTTTGAATGTTTAAATCTTGTGACTCAAAACCTATTTAGAATTGTCATATTAATTAACATGGTTTATTTTTAAATGCTAGGTACTCTATATAAAAAGTTCATAAAATCATTATTTCAGTGTGATATTTTTTGTTTCGCTTTCAAGTAATTTTTACTTTCTGTTAAATATAAAAAAACACAAAAGTATGAATTATTATTGAGCATAGTCAATAAAAAAAAAACAAGACATGATCATTGGGGTTCTGAAAAGATTAAATAAATAGGAGTAGGATGATTTTTTAGTTAGAAAAAAAAAAACAGAAAGAAGTATGATTATCTCAGGTCTCTGTACAGAAAAAGGTTTTTTTTCCATGTTTCTGAAACTATTTACGCCATGAACTTGTCAGAGCATCAATATATTACAGTCTTTAAGCAATCAACAACTAATTTTCGTAGTTAATAAATACTTCTTCAAATCAATAACTTATAAGTTCAGTCCTATATTAAGCAGGGTTAATAACTACCTTGACCATCCTCGGTGGTGATATATATTTGGCCATCCTGCGTCTCGGTCAGGTCCACGGTCATGTTTTCATGGCCATTGACATCGGTGAGACTCTGCACCGTCTGAATGGTGGCTCCGCCCTCGCCTTGGTGGAGCTATTCAATGTAAATATAGAAAATGTAATCGAAAATCGCCCAAGAACGAACAGCATTGCATGATGGACTCACCGTTGCAACTCCTTGGACCTGGGCAGTGGTTCCATCCGGCAGTGTGATGATGGGGTTATTGGGATCCACCTGGATCAGCGACACGGTGCCATCGGCATTTTGGGAAAGCACCGTTTGCGTGGTGTACTGTGTGCAAGGAGGAAGCCAAATTAGTAACGAAATAACTTAAGGGAAGATTGAATATCTAAAGCATAATTAAGCACAGTAATGAAAATAAAATGAAACACTACCAAAATGCAAAACAAGCAGGCCATAGTAAATACTGCATTAAATAAAGGTAATAAGAAATTATTCTCTTTTTTTTTTTTGGGTTTGTGGAATGGCTTAAATCGTATTTACATGTGGGGACGATTGTGCGATTTTTCGGTTTGTGGTGGATGCAAATAATGATGAAAATAACCAATAACTCGATAACAACCAGCTGCAAAAGAAAGACAAACAAACACAAAAAAAAATCATATCAAATCAGGTTAAATCAAAAGGATAATCGGATCAATGGGAGCAACAACATCAATAATTAACGATAAGCAACAACGGAAGATTGAGCCAAACAAAATTTGTGGAACATAAAAATTGTGGAAAAGTGGGTCAAGACATGTAAACTATGCACAGATGTTCCTAAAATACATTCTTATATTTTTTTTGACTTTTTTATGGTTCAGTTCGTGAACAGAGGAATCCATAAATATACTTTAAGTACTTAGAAATGTTTTATACTTTAGGAATTATTGTCTGCCTTAAAATCTCTCTTTAAATTTGTATTATTCAGATGATTTCAAATGTGATTACTCATACAAAAGAGTGTTTTTAGAGCACTTCATAGATTGTGAATCCTATATTTTGTTATCAGTATAGCAACTATTCAATTAATGGCACCTAAGCTAAGAATATTTTGTTTGTTGATTAAAATACACATTGAGTAGGCATGTTAAAACTTTTTGTTTCACACATTAGCAACTTTTTAACTTTAAATCTATAAATTTACTTTAGATATATATATGCATATTTTTAAATGATATTTCCTTTTATTAATTAATATTTTCATACTATTCAATTAATGCCAAATAAGTTCGGAATGTTTTGTTTGCTGATTAAAATTCAAATGAAATATACATGTTAAACCTTTTTGGTCTTCCTTTTTCATTATACTTTTAGTTTATAATTTAAATATATAAATCTATTAGAATTCTTGCTAAGAATGTTTTGCTGGCTGATTATAATTCAAGTAAAATATGCATATAAAACCTATTTAAATATCATATTTTCATACTACTTTTTGGGCAAAACTGAAATCTATCCATCTATGAGAATTCCTGCTAATCCCAATATGATCCTCTCCAAACTAGATATACATTCTTTACAGTCTTTAATCACGAGTGTTCCTCTTGTCATATCATTTGCTGGCTGATCAGCATGCCTAGAGCGCATAGTTTGGCATATTCCGACCCCCGATCCCGGCTCGATTAGTGGGCACAACGGCAAGTCGGGGGGCAATGGCAATTCATCATCCGGATTAGTACGAACATCAACGTCGCTGAGCGTAATGGGCTCGATGCAGACTTGGGCATTGGCGATCTGCTGTGCGGTGACCGTTTGGCTGCCACTCGACTGGTGCTGTTGATGCTGCTGGTGGTGCTGCTGCTGTTGCTGCTGCTGTTGCTGCTGCTGCTGCTGGTGGTGCTGGTGGGCCTGGGCGGCACTCACGGCGGCTGCAGTGGTGGGCACGGCGGTGGCCGTCGCCGTGCCACTGGCCGTGGTCAGCTGTATTGTCTGCGGCTGACCGCCGGCCACCGGCTGGATGTGCACCGTGCTGGGCAAGTGGGTCTGGTGGTGCTGCTGCTGCTGTTGCTGCTGGTGGTGCTGTTGCTGCTGCTGGGCCGGCGCCTGACAGATCTCGATCTTCGTGGAGGCGGGCAGCGTGGCCGTCGTGGTCACATGCTGGTTGTTGGTGCTCTGGATGATCGTAGGGGCTGGCGTGTTGCTCTGGGCCGTGTGGGTTGTGATCACGGTGCCAGCACTGTTGATCTTCACCACATTCACCTGCTGCGGTTGCTGTGAGACGGTGATTCGTTGCGGATTGCATTGGAGTGGATTGAATTGAATTGGATTGGATTGTTTGATGGATTAGTATGTGGTCGTGATATAGGTATGCTCTTCCAAGTGCCAGGGTATGCGGATTAGTGATGGGTGTGAGTTAACCCGGTTAGGAATGGCAGGCAAGCTAGTTGGCATGATAAGGTCGAAAGGGTCCGACCATCGGGATAATCGGTAATCGATTTCATATATTAATCGTATTAATCGATTAAGGCAACTATCATATAAGGCAACTCTTTTTTGGTAATTACAGAGCAGATGACTGATCATATCTCACCCCATGAGTACCATGAGTACCATGAGTACCATGAGCACCATGAGTACCATGAGCACCATGAGAACCATGAGTAGCCCTGCATCCAGAACCCATGCTATACTCACATTGCTGTTGCCCGTTGGCGGCGTCATGGTCGTAACTGTGTGGATGGTGGGAGGATTCGACAGCTCCATGTCCTCGTCCTCGTCGCCCGACTGCGAAATCAAGGCGTTGACCTTGTCCTCGTCGTCAGCAAAGGTGGGCAGCAGGTCCTCCCTGCCATGGTACTTGTAGCAGTTGATCACGATCTTGCGTAGCGCATGCGTCCAGCTGATCTGCAATGGGGAAACGGAGCACCGGTTAGCCCAGTCCAATGGAGACAGGGGGCGGCTGTTGGAACACCCACCCCACCCACCTTCTGCTTGTCGTCCTCGGAGCGGGCATCCATGCGCACATTGGCCCACGGCAGCTCCTTGGGCCACCAGGGCGGTCGGGTCGATTCCCTGCCCCAGCCGGGCTTCCCTCGGCCGGTGGAGTACTTCAGCATCAGCGGGATGAAGGCGCGCAGCTGGGCCTGGGTCATCTTCTCCACGGGCGTGGGTATGCCATCGATGACCAGGCCGGGCAACTCGAACAGCGAGGGATCGTCCTGCGGCGGCGGTGGCGCCTGCTGGGCCAGTGCATTGTCCAGCTCGTCCATCACGATGTTCTTCAGGTTGCGCAGTACATCCTCCAGCGGCTTGGCCCCGAACACCTTGTAGCTGGTGTTGGGTTTGCCCGGCGTGGCCACCAGCACCACCGCCTGTTTGCCCACCCTGCCCGTAAACTCATAGATGATGCCCCTCAGCTTGCGTAGCAAGCGATTCTGTTGCCGCTTCCGCACCGATGGGTTCGTTTCGAAGCAGTGCGGTCGCTTGCGCTTCTTGGAACTGGCGATGGCTGCCGCTGCGGCCACGCCCACTGGTCCGGCGGCCGCCAACTGGTGGGCCACATCATCGTTGACGGGCATGGAGCCCAGGTCGCCCTCGTACAGACTGCCATCGCTGCTGATCAGATCCTCGTCGTCGTCGTCGGAGCCCAGGCTCTGGATGTCCTCATCGAGCATTTCGATTTTGTAGGTGGTTCCGTTGCTCTGCGAACTGTTGCCGGCACTCTGCAATTGGCCGCCACCGCCACCGCCGCCCGTCGTTGTGATGGTGGTCACATTGAGACCGCCGCCCGCACCGCTGCCCCCCACACCACTGCCTCCGCCATTCCCTCCCCCGTTGGAGGAGTTGCTGCCCGAGGAGGTGGTGGTGGTGGTCACCACCACATTGCCAGCCGAACCCCGCTGGCTGCCCGCCGGCGCCACGACCAACCGATAGCTTGTGGTGGCCAGTTTGGCGGTGCGGTCCTCCCTGATCCTCCCTGATCCCTGCTCCTGATCCTCTCCGCTCCTCACCTCTCCACTCCTCAGACCTTCTTCACTGGCTTCCCGAAGGTCTTATTCGCATGCGCAGTGTGATAAGAGCTGTTTGGAAGAAAACGAGAGAGAAAATGAGTGGAATGTCTGAAATTAGTTCTCAGGTTTTTGATAACAAACTAATTTAAACGAGTCGCCCGAAAGAAAAGAAAAATATTAGCAAGTTTAGAGACCTAGAATTACCCAGTACCCAGAATAAATAATAATAAATAACAATCCCTGAAGAAATAATAAAATAGTTTCTATTAATATATTATATATTAATATATATTCAAAAGAAAAAAAAACGTTTAGAGACCTAGAGATACCCAGTACCCAGAATTTATAAGCTCCCAAAGAAATATTAAAAATAGTTTGTTATTTGCAAAAATAAAAATGTATTGATTTATATATAAGTTCAAAAATCTTATCTTATTCAAAAATCTCTTAATCTAAGTCGAATATTTTTTGTTGGCCATGCGGTATTGGTTTTTCAATTATTTAAACGTAAGTTTGGGTGAGATGCCCTAATAATAGGACATTTAAAACAATTGCTTTAATATTATGACAAAATAAAATACTCGAAAAGTCACCCCAAGCTCAAAGGAGTTCTCTGAAAGGGTTGTTAACTTCTGTCAACAATGTAGCCAGTTCGACACATACCCCCCGTATCATGTGTAAGTTAAGGGGTATATGGCACCGGCGACAACCGAACTTGGATCGCTTTTTTTTTCTGCTGATAAGCGGCAAGTGAATCAGGTCAAAAGCGCGCATGCGCAACACCAAAAACGACAATAATAGAACAACAAAAGCGAACAATTCAGTGTTTTATAACACAGCCCCGGCAACGAAAATGTACACATATACTCGTATAGTACACCATATACAAGGTACATATGCACAACTGTTTGTAATTCGAGCGATCCGCAGTCGCAGATTAGCGCCGTCGGCGCTCAAGTCGCTTTTATTTTCAATTCCGTAGGGCCCCACAATGGATCGGATCGGATTGTATCGTATCGGTTCGGTTTGGTTTAGTTTGTTTCGGGAGCCGATAAACGGCGAGAACTTGGGTACATACGTGTACTATATGTAAATAAATATAGGGGTAAGGTGAGCAGAAGCCGTCAATGTGGCACAGGTAGCTCAAAAAACCGAAGAAGACTTCAAAGTGACCCTGACACAAACCAAAAGGTACAGGATGGTACTTATATTTCCTCTTCGGATCTCTTTGGGTGTCTCGCTATCAGCTATTTTGTTATCTTACTATATATTTTGGAAGGCTACCCATCTATCTCTGTTTATTAAATTTAATTAAATGGTTCAATTGGTCGTTTTGATCTTTTTTCAATAAACTATATAAATTAGTTTAAACTAGTTATTAGTTTACTATTTTTTATCTCATAATCATATCATTTAAAAAAAAAATAAAACAAACACAATCTCTCTCTCTTACTAACGTATTCTCCCCATTACTGAGCATATGCATTCTTCGTTCTCCAGTGCGCAGAATCCCCAAGCTTCTTCTGCTCCCGCACAGATTTGCAATCTTGTATAGCCCTCTCTTTTCCTATATTACACCCCTCTCTTTCGCTTTCTTGGGGGCCGTTGCACGTGCGCACTGATATAGGGTTCAATAGTACTTTGTTTTTTTTTTGGTTTTTTGGTTTGCCCAACTAAGCAATATTTTCAAGTGAAATAAATGTTTATCAATTGTTTTTTTATGTTTTTTGCTTGCCTCAGGGATTATTTTGTGTCGGGTATTTCGTTGGCAAAGTGTGGATTTGTTTCGATTTGTTTGGGGCTATTTTTGTTGATTTTTTAGAACTTTATTTTGGTTATTCTTTGGATATTTTTTTTTAGCAAGTTTTGAATTTTTGGCACACACACTCTTTGTTGCACAGAAAATAAAAAAAAACAATTTTTTTGGACGAGATTATAGGGCTCCCGTACGAACCACTCGGCACCGCTTTTAGTGGCTCTCTGTGCTCAAGTTCTATTTGCGTTTGCTCAGAAACTCGGAATCCAACGACGGCAACGCGGCGGCAGAAAGAGAGGGCGCCAGCGGGCAGAAAGAGAGGCAGCTAGCGGGCGGAAAAGAGAGGACACGACAAACCACCCCATGGAGTGATTGCGACAAAGCAGCGACGTCGACGCAGTGAAAAATCAATACTGCGCCCATGCGTCGACTTCGCCGCCTGAGATGGCTATATATAAAGTCGGGCCGTCTTCCTCTGTCCATATAGCTTCAATGAGAGTAACAACCTTCTCCCCCGCAACTAGAAATGATGCATCGAAAGACCCTGAAGCTGTGCTCAGTTACCTTTGCCCTGACAAATACAAATGCCCAAATATGCCAAATATTATACACATTGTGTACCCCCCTCTTTGAACTCCCCCACTTTTGGGCAGAAGAGCACCACTATATATGGGTTAACAACACCCCCGTCGTGAAATCGAGAGCAGAGATTCGGGAACTGGAAAAGGCCACCCCTAAATATCCAGAACTTTCACCACCAGCAACAAATACACACGCAAACTCGACGAGCTTGAATTTTAACCCATGATAACAACACTCACTGTCTTATCCTGGTTTTTTTTTCTGGTTTTGTTTAAACCACCACGCATGCACTGCTCGCACCACCCAAACACCCTCAATATGGCAGAGTTCAGAAGGTAAAACACCACCATCCCACCCCCCTTTTAGGGGTTGTAAGTCCGTTTCACTTGCGCGTGCCAAACATCCGGCGACAGTGGAGGCCCCGAAAAAGTAAACTCGTTTCTGGAACTGGGCTGAAATCAGAAATCAGACAGACAGACGAAGATGGGATGGATGTAGCATGGATATGAATGGCCAAAGAGCAACCTGATTTTGTTCATCCCTTAGGTCTCGTTGCTGGATGCAGGAAAAACTAATGGGGATCTTTCTGTTTGCTGTTTGTAAAAGCAATAGAAAAATATGGCAATTTTGTTTCTTTTACAAAAATCAGTTCAAAATAGTTTTTAAGTATCTAGTAAGGAAACTTTACTCTAGAAAATTTTAGGAAACTAATATTTCAGTGCCAGTACCTACCAAAATAAGCTTGTTAAAAGTCTTTTTTTAATTTTTAAACTAAAAATCGTGTATCTTTCAATTTAATAATAAATTAATTAAATTAATTATGATAAATATATCATTTACAGCATACATATTTGCATGACCGTAAGTGTATTGTGCCCCGTCTGTTTTTTTTTTTTTGCGGGGTTGCGTGCGCAGCGCTTTTCCCTTCCGTAGGTTTTGGTGGAAAAACTGCGCCGAGTGCCCTGAAATGCATGCTATAAGCGCCAAGCTATAAGCCGATGTCAAGGCAACTGAACATTCACTCACTCAGTTACTAAGGCACTCTTAATCAAGTATTTTGTAGCTATCAATGCGTGAAGGTAACTTAAGCGCTTGAAGTTTTGGAAAATTCTAATTGGGTTAAATATGTAGTTGTTTAAAAAGCAAAAGACTACTTCACCTTTAATAATCCTAACTGGAATTTAAGAAAATAAGTTATTGTAGTAGTTACAATTGTACTAACTGTATTCATATGGTCACACTTTTTTTTATAGTTTTCTCACCTCCTCTATATAATGTTAGTTATAAAAAAAAGGTTGTACAGATTCTAGATAACAGGGGCAAAGTGAGCGCTTGCGCAAAGGGGTCACAATTTTGAAATTCTTTAACTTCTCTTCCTCGTTAATCCTATTTTTTCTATTTTTATTTATATATTTTGTAGAGAGTTCGCAATTGAAAATGCTCAGAGCTGTGACTCTTTGGATTTTCTTTACGTGTGTGTGCCTACAGAATCTCCCACTTCAACAAACTCCCACTGCGTCAGCGCACACACACCCACACAGGCGCACCTTTCACCCAAACTTGTGCAATGGAAATCAGTGTTTGCTGGAAAATCCGAATTGAAATTTAAATCAGTGCGGCTGGTACAGTGGGTGAAAATCCACTAGTTATAGTATTATCAGTGTTTCAGACTAATAAGGAATTATTATGCCAACGTATTTTTTGGAAATATTTAAACATTTTGATTTGTTTCGTTATTTCGTCTATTTTAAAATTAACTCAAAAATGAAGATAACACAAATATTCTTCACCCGAATTATAGAAAATGTATTTCAAAATTTTACCCATGCTAGAAATATGGAAATCTCGACACAATAAAAGTAAAAGAACTAAGGGGGGAACTAACTATATAAAAACACAATAGCGACTTTAAATAAGACTAAAAAAAAATTTATTTATTTATTTTAATTTCAAAATAAATTTGTATAATCTTTTTTAATTTATTGTGGATCTTCCCAATTAAAATAATGTATAATTAAATAGGGCACTGAAGATCACTTCTATATGGCCTTTAGTTATGAAAATATTTAAAAACTTCTTGGTTTTTCTTTACCAAAGAGCTTCCTTAAAGAAGTATTCTAGTCTGTGAAGAATCGACCCCACAGTGCGCTTCTTCCCTCTCTCCCTCTCTTGCAAATATATAATCGATAGCAATTTTCTGAGCAATACTCTCTCTATTTATCTCTCTCTCTCTCTTTCTCTGTCTCTCTCGTTTGCCCCCTCTCCTCTCTTTTTGACTTTTTGTACTTGACGCAGAGTCTACAAAAACAATGATAACAGCGAAAAAGCGAAAGAAAGGCGAGAAAAATAAGTTACGCATGCGGCGGTTCGTTTTCCGTGGCGGTGGCGACGGCGCACCAACCACCCCACCCACCCACTACCCACAGCCACCCACTCGCACACACTCTTATAAGAACTATAAACACTATACAAGATTTAACAGTGGCGGCGGAAAGCATATCTCTATGTCTGATATTTACATTTATCTATAAATTCATAATTTAATAATAACAATTTACATTTTTAATGAAGCAATTAACGGAAATTTGTATTTGGTACATTCATATATCTTTAAAATTAAACAAACATATTTCATAATTTAAAATGTAGTTTACAAGATAAATAATTGTATAAATAACGTCCTAATTTATCTCCCTTAGCTGTTAATACAAATACAGCCTGGCCCACGTTGCCTTTTCCAATTGGAACTGTACTTTTCAAGCCACCCCCAAACGATGAAGATTCCCATCACACTGTCGTCCTCGAATATTGGGAATGAAAAATGTGAACGAAGGCTGCTGTGAGCTAGCCATCTCGCTCTAGCTTTTCAGTGTGTATCTGAGTGAATTTTCCATCTTTGGGGGGGTGGTTTGGGTGGCTTCTGCAACCCCTAAGGCTACAGAATCAAACACATACACACATACAGCTTGAAATTCGAATTGGGAATGCGTGTGCCGTTGTGGGTGCTCCCAATTGGACTTGATAAGTGTTACGCATACGCCATGTATTGCAAATGCAACACCCCCTCCCTGTTTTGACTTTTCGTCATTTTTATTTTTTTGCTGAGGCGCATGTTTTAATTACGGACACTCGCAGTTGAATTTTCTTTCAAGGCGCCGCTGTAACGGTAATACACCAACATGCACACACATGTAGGATTATCTAATATACATACAAATAAACCGTTAGTTTAGTTCTCTCAAAACTTTTGCGCACTCACTAATACTAGAAAATACCCTACAAACCCTTATATAGTATATGTATATAAACCATATGCACTGTCGCCGTGGAAAATCGAAAGATTTTCCCAACCTCCCCTTTGAAACACATATGCACACGCACCTGCTTTCTGTTGTTATTGTTGTTCTTTTTCCAGCTCCTTTGTGATAACACACACATATATACAGGCACGACAACAACATTCACAAGCAGCCACAGAGAAAAAAAAAGGCGCACGCACACGAACGCGCCGCCGCTTTTGTGTATTGGTGTGTTTGCCCCTGCGCCGAAAATTTTGTGTGGCGTTTATTTATTATCACACTGCACATGCGAATATTCCGTGCATTTTACATTTGCGCACTGCCGTTTCGCCGCCGACGCTCCGGAATTTCCCGCTCGCGAGGTATCACTGTATGCCCGTCAGTTTGGTAGGTTTTAAACTGGGGAAAATGCAGGGAACTTGGCGTTTAAAACCTACTTTTAGCTTCGTTTTCACGAGAAAACGGGTCTAAAATATGTCATAAAATATACTAAACATATACATACATACAGGGTTAAAATAGTGTGGCCAGGTTTTGTTCGTTCAAAAGACCACGGCTTAGCGAGTATTTACGTTACCCTTTTTAACGTATTTTTGTACTTCAAATGTGCCTATTCACACAGGGGGTTTTTCTGCAACAGCGACCCATTTCTGCAATAGTGCCTTAAGTGTGATTTGTGTGCTGTACATGTCCTGAAATACCAACAGAAATTAGTATATTTAAAGTATTCAGGTGATATTTACTTGGCACTTTTGGGATTTTTTGGCGAACGAGGTGGGCTAATATCAATTTTACTGGCGGGAAAATTAAATTTCACTTTCGCTACTTCTTCTTTTTCGGGTTGCTTGTTTCTTAGATTTGCTGTTTCAACAGCGGGTTCCTGTATGCATTGGCCGCAACAACTTTTCTGCAACAACTTTTTAAAGCGGCTTTGGGAAGACCGTATTACCAACCGATATCAGGGCGCGTGACCTATCGTGTTAATAATCGATAACACATGACAAATCACGCAGTTGAACACTGAGCGGTCACACTAAGGAGAACAGAAAAATTACAAAATGATGGCCACATTAATGGCGACCTTCCCGCCCACTCATTATTTAAATAAATAAATATGCCATGTGAAAAAAGATTAATGAATGAGTAACTGTAAGTGTTAACATTGCTATTATGAGAAAAAAAGAGACATGTTTATGTATCTTTACTTTTTTCCAATTTTGTGTTAACTCTATATAAGTTGTGGTTTGCTTAAAGAAAATCAGAAACTTTCTTAAAAAATGAATTAAATTAAAAGAAAATGTTAATACTGAACGCCAAAAATTTTAATTTAAATTTAAGCTAACACGAAACTAAAGGGAACATTATTAAACTAAAAAGTTCTTTTAGTTTTTAACGAGCTGAAAAAGAATTAATTATTAATAGCAGCCTTGTAGCATATAATGTAAATGGGGTTGCAATTGACATAGACTTTGTAGAACAAATAAAATAATTATATAGTTTGGGTAAACGATTAAAACAAGAAAAGTATATTTCAAAATAATATTATTTTAAAGAGGCTCAACGATGAATTATATTTTATATATTAATATAATATCCCAAAGTATCAATATTAATATTGATTGAGTACAGTTTTAAGTCAAATTAGACAACAATTTAGAAACAAACCACGGGAACATTTACTTAAACGGGATATCAAGAAAACACAAATATCAATACAGAAATATTAATATAAAGATATATATAAGATAAGATATATAAAGATATATGTATATCTTCTCAGCTTGCTTATTTAATTTTGCTGCGTTTATTCACATTTAAAATTTGCATATTAACACCACTTTCAAAACAAACCAGAAAAAAAGATGTAAACGAAACGTTATCAGTTTAATCCAGAATAACCAAGGACATATATATCCCAGTCAGTTGAGCTGCAATCACACGTAAGCCCTTCACAAGGCAGCTAGCAATATTTAAACAAAAGTCAGCTAGTCACGCCAAATGAAAAACTGACATACAATTAACTTCACTTTCTCAGATGCGGCAAAACCAATATTCACTTAACTCAAAAGCAAACAAAAAAAAAAGGATTAGGATAGGGATAAGAAATCCTGGAGCGACTGCTAAGCTGCGACGACCGGAGGCGACTAACTTCTGTGCATCGAAATGTCTGGGTTTTTAAGCCCAGTGGGGGCACCCACACAACAATATACATTATTAGGATGTATATAGGCGATAATAAGAATCGTTCTTCGTAGCACAGATTGCCCGCATGCAAAAACCGAATAACTTCTATTATATAAAAAGAAACCACAGGCTGGATGGGCTCTTATCGCCGAGAATTGAGAAACGAGGCTTGTGGTGCTGTTGTACGGGTATGGTCTCGGGATTTATCTGGGCCTTGGATTTTGCTTATGCCTTATCCGAGCAAGTGGTGCCGGAACTCTACCCCATCCGTCTTATCGCTTCTGAAGAATCACGACTGGCAGTGATCTTGAATTCCTCATTCAATCCCACTTGGCGACTGGATATAATTCGAATTTGGGTCAACGTGGAGCAGGGCACTTCCGTTGTTGGAAATGTGACAGAGCACCAGTTGGCGAATGCTAAACTAAAGTGTGACTAAAATTCAGTTCAACGAAATTACAAACTGGGAATACAAGATATAAGTAAATAAGGATTTTTTGGAATATATATAATTTTTGTGTCACAGATATTCTTAATAAATTATAGTGTACAGTCGCACAATTCGCACAATTCCTTTAAATAATATTTAATTTGATGAGTTGATAAATTACTACAAAAGTCTTTTATAATATGTTGAAATAGACTCTGTACTTTTTCTTAACAAATTTCAGTTTCTTTATGAAAATATAGAAAGATTTGAATGTATATTTAAATACATTTTAAAACGTATGTTATGCCAAGCAATGAAATAGGTAATAAGCTGTTAAAATTTGTAGTTTCAAAATGTAATTCCTGAAAACCACAGCAATTTAGACACTAAGTACTGTTTTAAGGTCTGTTTAACCATTATATCACTTGCAATGTGTGGTTGAGACACTCTTATTGGTTGTCACTCACTCCACTTTACACCTTTACATGTTCAAGGTCCTCCGATGCACACACACACCGCCCTCTTCTCAGCCGCCTGCTAACTGCTTACCACCCAAGGTCACGCGTTTTATGTGATATATATGCACTATAAAGTGGCCGACCCGCTTTAACTGCCCAAACGTAACCGCAAAAGTTTGATTGGGTTTTAAGTCGTTTAAGGATTAACGTAACGTAACGTATATTGTAGAAAACGCCGGCCGGTGGCGGTGACAAAAATGCAGCGCAGTTTCAAAACAAAACTTTGTTTTTATTTTTATTTTTTTTTGTTTGGGTCCCCTGTTTACTCTTGGGTAATCGGTGTTTGGGGCTTTCGGTCCTCGGTTCTTGGTTCTCGGTTTTCGTTTCTTGGTCCTTGGTCGTCGTGGCGTGTTGCAAGTTGCTGGAATGCCCGTGTGCCACTGGCAGCCAACTTTCGGCGACGTTTGCCGCCAATCGACCCGCCAGCCAGTCATCCACAAACACACAATTGCTATCCACTATGCTATACTATGCACTATACACTAGCCACTGACCCACCACCCCCCAGGCACCACCCACCGAACCACCGCCCAATGACCCATCGCAGTGCCAAAAGGAAAACACTACAACTGTAGTACTGGTAGTACGGTAGTACTACGGCTCACACAAACAAACTCGTGTTATGGTGTGCACTGTACACAGTTCTCATGGCGAATACGCAACGTGGACACAAGTGCGCCTGCGTCTGTTTTGATATGAAAAAGACATTGTCCTCTTCGCAGTTTTTTTTCAGCTTACGAGGATTGATGGGCTACGCAGGATGGACTGGGCTTATAGGTTCCAATAGGAAAAACAATAATATTTATTAATTGCTTATATGATTAGCTTAGCTTAATAAAATTTGATTCATTGCAGCAATTTTATAAAGGTTCTACGATATTTTTACTAGTAAATTTTTTGTTTTTATCACTTAAAACAAACCCAGAAACCCAAACTAAAAATGCGTCATTGCATGATTAATTAAGATAGAAAATCCATATTCCAGTACTACGAATTTCGTCCGGAAAGGGACCCAATTTTGGTGATATGCGTCATAAAGTGTGACTCAAGACTTAAGACTCATGAATAAGGAATTTGTGGTTTAATAAGCAAAAATTATGTACTAATTTTACTTATTTTATATGCAAATTTTTGTCCTTTAAATATTATACGCATAAAAGGTGCAATATAGTTGTTACATTTTTGGAATAGCTGCATCCCTAACGTTAAAATTTGTTCGATTATTTCATAAGATTTCCGGTACAAAAATTATTTGTGCATTATTTCAACGACAATTCAGACACCTATAAATTTATATTAAACGAAACGAAAGTCTAATTAAATATTACCAATAAATAAATAATACGATTTATAAAACTAAATACAAAATATTTTGAAATAAGCTTCAAGACATATTCAGTCAATTAATGCATTGACATTAACAACAAAAACAAAACAAAAATAGTTTATAATTTTACAGGGCATTTCCACAGTCCTTTAAGCCGAATTATTATTGTTGTGCTACCTTTATCCTTGGTCCTCTTTTCCCGTACATTTCACGCTCATTTGTTTGGCCTTGCATCGAATTGAATTGCCGATTACAGGCATCATTGATTATTGAAACCGATTTGCCACGCCCCCTCCCCCCACGCCGTCAGGTCCTTCGCCTCTAAAATTGGCAGTGTCTAGGCCAAGTAAAGTGGGGATTCCAAGGCCATGGATTCAAATTGATAACGGTGGCAGGCAAACATGAGCTTTAAGCTGCTTGCCGAATCAGCAAACTTTCGCGGGATGAAAAACACAATAGAAACTTTTAAGCACAAAAAAATTTACTCGCCCTTGCATTTATTTCCGGTTCTTGTCTCTTCGCTTTTATCAATTACATTTATAAATATTCATTATGTTTATGTATGTATATAGTATATGCATATATGTATTGCCGCATGTAAATATTCATATTAATATATATATTTATTTTGTAAGATATCTGGTCTAGGAACCAAATTCACATTCAAAGAGAATTAGGGATTGGGGATCAGGATTTGGGATATGCGATTGGGTGCAGATACAACCTTAATCGCTAATCCGGAAAAAGGGGGTACTGATTCGGGGTTATCCTACATAAGGCTTAGTGTTCATTTCCACAAAAATACCGGTTTGAAGCAATTATATTGATGTTTAAATTTTTTTTATCATAATGCCTCAAATATGTTAAAAACACCCTTAGGAATAAACATTACTATTTATTTCCAGTGGTGTGTTTTGATATTTCTTTTGTGAACATGAACACTGATCCTTAGCAGTAAATACCGACGAACGATTGGAATCGCTAACACCTTAATCAATTCTACGTGGCTTTGCTTTCGTATTTTTGTTAACTAACGCACTGTGTCCTCGAACTGAAATGCATATAAACTTAATTTTTAATTTCGAAATCCTTCCCGAGGTGAACAATTATATCCTTGGGGATTGGCCACAGTGCGCCGCCTAACTAAATCAATTGTAATGCGAGTTATTCTACGTAATGCTCACACTCATACCCGTATTTCTAGGTACCATAATGACAGATCTACTCACTTACATACGATTCTTTATCTTTTGGGTGTTTTTCGTTTTGGCCAATTTAATGATATTTAAAGTTTAAACTCTTGCCAGCAAATCCTACTTGAGCAACAGGGCTGCTATATAGACATTTAATATTCTGATATTTAATCGGGTTTAAACATAACAGACGAAACAGACAAATCTATTAGCCAGCAAGTGCTTAAAGGACTTTGGCCTGCCAAAGATCAAATTTAAATTGTATTTAAAACAACCACTGATACACACACACAGATATATACGCAGATATATACTTGATATTGTACGATTTGCTGGAATTAAATAATTACATAAATTCTTTAAAGTTTTCATTTCATTTGAAACACATCAATATTTGCCCTCGTATTTTCTCAAGATTTCCGTTTAGTATTCATATTCGCATAGTAATTCGGTATATTAGTATTCTGAAGTATTTCTTGTAGCAATACGTATAACTATTATCGTATAAATATAACACTCTGTTTTGCTTTTGCTTTCGGCTTTTCTTGGGATTGAATGCGGGTAAATATTTTATTGTACCGCAAATAAATTACGTGTGATGTCCATGTATGCAATATAATAGCTGCGTTTCACTTTGGCCCGTTTTTCGTTCTGTATCTCAAAATTAACTCTATAACACGACTATTCATTTCATACCATCATAACATCTTCATATATGTATATTTTAATCGATCTATACTCGTATTCATTATTTGCATTTGCATTTGCTTTTGTCTTTGTCTTATTCTTTGGTGTTTTCATTGCGTTTTCAATCTTAACCATTTGTTTTTCAATCTTTTTGCCTGGCATTAACCAACACTACTAGCTAACCGTAAACGGGGAAAAAAATGAAAATACAAACTAAATGTACACTCATTACGTTTCTACAGATAGGTCCTAGGTAATCCCTTGCCAATCGGAGAGATGCTTCTTAACTATGCATTTGCTTTCGGTTTCTGTCTCAGCTTTCACTTTCCCTTCTCAACACTGGTAACCGTTCCAGCACTGGCGCCTATCGACCTATTGTCTACAAAAATATGTCATTGCTGTCTTAAGGTACACGGGCCGGTTCTAAATGCTCGCTACACGGGTTATCTATACACAATATATATATATATATACATATATATATATATAACCTGTACTGTCGGAAAAAGGAATCTGTAACTAGACACACACACACACAACAATCGAGCTAAAGTTACACATCGAGACATATATAAAAGAATGCTTTTTGCCTCGATTTTGGGACTTTATAGTTTCTGTATTTTTATCTGAGTAAATTATAGAGCTGTCTAACGATTCGATATTCTCTACCACAATATATCCATTCCATTTATAGGTATGCTGAGAGCTGAGTTTGAGAAACCAGAGGCTTTGAGATAAAGGTACTAAAGTTATTGGAGCGATTATAGCAAGAGAGAGGTACATTTGAGTCGAGATTGCTCTAAAATAGTGCGGGTCGATAGATGCAAAAAGTTGAATAATCATACAAAGGGAAATCTAATCTTTGGTTCCGTCTTATTTCCTTTTTAGTTGGCCTTTTTACCTTTGCCACAGAAATCTTTAGAGATTAAAACCACATCAGAACGTGTCTAAAAGTACATTGTTAAATACAACAAGTAGTCTTAAGACATCCGAGCTAAAAATTTACTTTTAAACAAATTTATAAGTTACTTACAATATCTAGAGATTTTTGTATTTTGTATTTTAATATAAGGAAAATCTATTTTTATAAAAGCCAAGTGATATATTCAGACAAACATTCCCTGTTTGATTCAAAGATTAGACTCCCTTTCTAGAATTTTCATCAGAAAAGAATCGACCCTATCTATTTACCTTATACTTGTCGTTTTTGGTAATTGGTTTACATTAAAGTAAGCCCCATTTTGTTATACATTATTGGAGAAGTATTGAAAACCGTTTTGTAGGAGACCGTTTTAGGTAATGTTATGTTTTTGTTTTTTTTTTTCATTTTGTGTAGCTGCCGTGATGCGAATTTCGAATCCCCGGATTCCGATGCCAATTTCGATTCCGAATCCGCTCCTTTAGGAGATGCTGCATGAGTTGCGCTTGGCGCCCAAACTCCGCTCCTGGATTCGCTGGAGGTGCTGCAGCTGGGCAGGAGTGGGGGCATGGGATCCGCCGCCGGAGGAAGCCGCCGCCGCCGCTGCAGCGGCCGCTGAAGTTGAGGCGGAGGAGCCAGCGCCGGAATTGTGGTGGTGCTGCTGCGACTGGTGGTGGTGGCTGTGGTGCTGATGGTGGTGCAGCGGGGTGCCCGGCCCGTTGTTGCCAATCTGCTGCGGCAACGACTGGCGACGACGACGCAGGGCCGGACTCAGATTGTAGGTGATCTTGGCCTGGGCCAGCAGCTCCTTGAACACCTGAAATTCAAGCTTTAAAACTCTGAGCGGCTCGATCAATAGGTGGCCTTATTCACCTGAGTGATGTTCTCGTTGCTGGCAGCCGAGGCCTCTACAAACCCATTCTCCCAGTCCACGGTGACCACCGACTCTGTGGTGGCGTACTCAACCTGCAGGAAAAAATGGTAAAGTTACAATACATTATAAAAATAATTATTAAATAAAGTTATATAAGAGAAAATGTAGTGTTATTTGTTTATTCACAGTCAGAATTTAAAAAAAAACCAACTTACCAACCAACTTAAAAAATAGTTGATTTTTTTTTATTTTAATGCAAAAAAAAAATTTAACGGGCAACATTTTTCCCACTCGACGATCACATTATTAATTCATTTCGCATAAATCTAACCACCCACACATACCCAACTAAAAATCAATTTAACCCCACACCATCAAAGTGAACATGAACTTTATTATTTCTTATCGGCAACGAAAATCCTTATAGACGTCTAAATTGCGGTGATAAACGAGAAAAAAAATGGCAACAAAAAATTGCAAAAAAAAGGAAGGTAAAAAGGGCAGGGTCTTAAGTTGGGGATTGAAATGTGCTGACTTCGAACCAAACAAAACCAAACCAAAGCAAACCGAACATCGGGGCTTAATTCTTCCAAATGAACAAACTCAAAGAGCGACAGTGAACAACTACAACAACAAAAGGGCAAGTGAACCCCAACCGAATTTAGACCCTTTCCCCCCAAGCAAACTCCCCCCACCCCAAGGTTTAAAGCGGCCTATCCCAAAAAATACAACAAGGAGCCAAGTAACACAAATGCGACAACAAAAAGTTGATTTCGCTTCGTTGAACAAAAAAATACAAAAAAAAAGGAGTATTCAAATGAAGAAAATGCACAAAAAGAACAAATTTAGATATGATAATATAACCTTTGTTAGTGTGTTAATTATAATTTATCATCAGTTAAATAAATTATATTTCTTTTATTATTATTAACAGGAAACTAATTTTATTTAAATTAAGCCAAATAAATTTTCATAGGATAACATTGGTTTTCAAACTTTGGAAGCGATATAAAATAGTTTTTGATTAGAGAGAAAATAGGTAGGGGAAATAATTATAAAATTCAAATATTAAAACCATATGAAAAAAGTGAGTGTATATAGTTAATTGTCATGCAAAATATCAAAGTTATGCATATTAAGCTGGTTTTCTTTTCTGTGTAAGGTGAGTTTGTTAGGCAGGAATACTGAGGGGTTACCAGAGGCTAAGCCAAGGAGCGCGACAGTCTGGCGTTTGCTGGCAATTTGCATTTTTATTATATCAGAACTCGGTTAAAGTCAATATACCCAAAGGACGAAAAAAGTGGTTTCGAGCGGCAAGCAGTGTCTGCTGGTAAAAATCAAGCAGTGTAGATTCCCCCAAACTACTTATGCATAACTACGTAAAGAATGGACAGAAAAAACGCACCAAATAAGTGACAAATAAAGCAAACGAAAAATAACAAAGCAGGGCAGAGAAAGATAAACAAAGTTAAATTAAAATTTATAAAGCTCCAAATGAAGTTGACCAACTGTGACTGTCGCCAGCAAAAAAAGGAAACGAGTAAAAAAGGCAAAGGGATTTTCAATTGACAAATATATAACAGAGAAAAAACCAAAGCAAAGTAACGATCATAAAACTTCTTTAATATTTCAAAAGTGAAACAAAATCAATTGTGTTAAAACAATACAAAATATAACTTGATTTTTGATACAAATTTTTGTTAATAATTTTTTGATGCCCATAAATGGTACTACCATTACAAATCACAATTAAATTAAAATATAGATTTTAATATAGATTTTACAATTTGTACACAGTCAAATTGAATAGTAGGTATGGTTTACAAGTTCCCTATTTTACGTAAAAGTCATTTTCTTTGATATGATGCAACTAAAATTACCATAAATTAGACCGGTAAACTTTCCACATTTCGGTTGAACAACTCAAATTTCCGGTTCCATTTCGGTTTTTCGCATTTCAGTGCCCCGTTTTCGCTTTCAAGTTTTGACAATCAAAGCGGAGTTTTCCCTTTTGCACTTTTCCGCCGCAAACTTTCCCGGGCCATATTCGTACCTTTTTTGTGTGTGTGTGTTTTCCTTTAGTTTTTATGCCCGGAATTTATTAGAATCACTTTGGTGTGGGGCCCGGAGGCCAGAAATTGAGCAAAGAAACTTATACAGGGGCGAATTTCTCCGGCCAAATGATGCTCACTTAAGATATGCAAAGTACTTCGACTTCGGCCGGGTCGAATTTCGCATCAGCTCGCTGGTTATTATTATTATAACATTTAAGGTTCTCTTTTATTCGAGATTATTTTATTCCCGTGGCGGCTGATTGCGCGCAAAAGTTCGCTTCGTGGGGCAAACAAACAATGGAATTGCAGTATATAGTTGCGTTTTTTTACCCTTGCAGAGGGTATTGTAATTTCAGTCAGAAGTTTGCAACGCAGTGAAGGAGACATCTCCGACCCTAAAAAGTATATATATTCTATTCGATTGGAAATTTTATTACGAATTCAACGGTGTATGACATTCCACATTTTGACCATTATTTCCCAGAGTTTTGACACAAAAACCAAATTTTTAATGGGATTTTTGTCGATTTTTCAAACAAAATAATTTCTGAAGAGTCTTTTTATTGTAACTTTGCCAAAATAAGACCCAAAGTCAAAAGAGATACAATTTAACAGCTGGCAGCCTATACCATCCGTCCCTGATCGATTTAAAACAATTAATTTTGTTTTGACACAAAAACAGAATTTAGAAAAACGTTTTTTGATCAATTTATTTTCGTCCTAATTTCTGACTTTTTTGTAAGGGGGTACATCATCATTTTTTGCAGAAATTCGAAAATCTGAAAAAATTTTAACTTTGAATGCAATTTGATTGGAAATTTTATTACGAGTTCAACGGTGTATGACATTCCACATTTTGGACATTATTTCCCTAAGTTTTGATACAAAAACCAAGTTTTTAATGTGTTTTTTTGGGATTTTTGCCGATTTTTCAAACAAAATAATTTTTAAAGAGTCTTTTTGTTGTAACTTTGCCAAAATAAGACCCAAAGTCAAAAGAGTTGCTATTTTGAACAGTTGGCAATCCATACCATCCATCCCTGATCGATTGAAAACAATTAATTCAGCTTTGACGCAAAAACCGAATTCTGAAAAACATTTTTTGAACAATTTATTTATGTCCAAATTTCTGACTTTTTTGTAAGGGGGTACATCATCATTTTTTGCAGAAATTCGAAAATCTGAAAAAATTTTAACTTTGAATGCAATTTGATTGGAAATTTTATTACGAATTCAACGGTGTATGACATTCCACATTTTGGACATTATTTCCCTAAGTTTTGATACAAAAACCAAGTTTTTAATGTGTTTTTTTGGGATTTTTGCCGATTTTTCAAACAAAATAATTTCTAAAGAGTCTTTTTGTTGTAACTTTGCCAAAATAAGACCCAAAGTCAAAAGAGTTGCTATTTTGAACAGCTGGCAACCCATACCATCCATCCCTGATCGATTTAAAACAATTAATTTTGTTTTGACACAAAAACAGAATTTAGAAAAACGTTTTTTGATCAATTTATTTTCGTCCTAATTTCTGACTTTTTTGTAAGGGGGTACATCATCATTTTTTGCAGAAATTCGAAAATCTGAAAAAATTTTAACTTTGAATGCAATTTGATTGGAAATTTTATTACGAATTCAACGGTGTATGACATTCCACATTTTGGACATTATTTCCCTAAGTTTTGATACAAAAACCAAGTTTTTAATGTGTTTTTTTGGGATTTTTGCCGATTTTTCAAACAAAATAATTTCTAAAGAGTCTTTTTGTTGTAACTTTGCCAAAATAAGACCCAAAGTCAAAAGAGTTGCTATTTTGAACAGTTGGCAATCCATACCATCCATCCCTGATCGATTGAAAACAATTAATTCAGCTTTGACGCAAAAACCGAATTCTGAAAAACATTTTTTGAACAATTTATTTATGTTCAAATTTCTGACTTTTTTGTAAGGGGGTACATCATCATTTTTTGCAGAAATTCGAAAATCTGAAAAAATTTTAACTTTGAATGCAATTTGATTGGAAATTTTATTACGAATTCAACGGTGTATGACATTCCACATTTTGGACATTATTTCCCTAAGTTTTGATACAAAAACCAAGTTTTTAATGTGTTTTTTTTGGGATTTTTGCCGATTTTTCAAACAAAATAATTTCTAAAGAGTCTTTTTGTTGTAACTTTGCCAAAATAAGACCCAAAGTCAAAAGAGTTGCTATTTTGAACAGCTGGCAACCCATACCATCCATCCCTGATCGATTGAAAACAATTAATTCAGCTTTGACGCTAAAACCGAGTTCTGAAAAACGTTTTTTGAACAATTTATTTATGTCCAAATTTCTGACTTTTTTGTAAGGGGGTACATCATCATTTTTGCAGAAATTCGAAAATCTGAAAAAATTTTAACTTTGAATGCCATTTGATTGGAAATTTTTTTACGAATTCAACGGTGTATGACATTCCACATTTTGACCATTATTTCCCTAAGTTTTGATACAAAAACCAAGTTTTTAACGTGTTTTTTTGGGATTTTTGCCGATTTTTCAAACAAAATAATTTCTAAAGAGTCTTTTTGTTGTAACTTTGCCAAAATAAGACCCAAAGTCAAAAGAGTTGCTATTTTGAACAGTTGGCAACTTATACCATCCGTCCCTGATCGATTTAAAACAATTAATTTTGTTTTGACACAAAAACAGAATTTAGAAAAACGTTTTTTAAAAAAATAATTTTTGTCCAAATTTCTGACTTTTTTGTAAGGGGGTACATCATCATTTTTTGCAGAAATTCGAAAATCTGAAAAAATTTTAACTTTGAATGCAATTTGATTGAAAATTTTATTACGAATTCAACGGTGTATGACATTCCACATTTTGGACATTATTTCCCTAAGTTTTGATACAAAAACCAAGTTTTTAATGTGTTTTTTTGGGATTTTTGCCGATTTTTCAAACAAAATAATTTCTAAAGAGTCTTTTTGTTGTAACTTTGCCAAAATAAGACCCAAAGTCAAAAGAGTTGCTATTTTGAACAGCTGGCAACCCATACCATCCATCCCTGATCGATTGAAAACAAATAATTCAGCTTTGACGCTAAAACCGAATTCTGAAAAACGTTTTTTGAACAATTTATTTATGTCCAAATTTCTGACTTTTTTGTAAGGGGGTACATCATCATTTTTGCAGAAATTCGAGAATCTGAAAAAATTTTAACTTTGAATGCCATTTGATTGGAAATTTTTTTACGAATTCAACGGTGTATGACATTCCACATTTTGACCATTATTTCCCTAAGTTTTGATACAAAAACCAAGTTTTTAATGTGTTTTTTTGGGATTTTTGCCGATTTTTCAAACAAAATAATTTCTAAAGAGTCTTTTTGTTGTAACTTTGCCAAAATAAGACCCAAAGTCAAAAGAGTTGCTATTTTGAATAGCTGGCAACCCATACCATCCATCCCTGATCGATTGAAAACAATTAATTCAGCTTTGACGCAAAAACCGAATTCTGAAAAACGTTTTTTGAACAATTTATTTATGTCCAAATTTCTGACTTTTTTGTAAGGGGGTACATCATCATTTTTTGCAGAAATTCGAAAATCTGAAAAAATTTTAACTTTGAATGCCATTTGATTGGAAATTTTATTACGAATTCAACGGTGTATAACATTCCACATTTTGACCATTATTTCCCAGGGTTTTGACACAAAAACCAAGTATTTAATGTGTTTTTTTGGGATTTTTGTCGATTTTTTTACCCTTGCAGAGGGTATTATAATTTCAGTCAGAAGTTTCCAACGCAGTGAAGGAGACATCTCCGACCCTATAAAGTATATATATTCTTGATCAGCATAATTCGGAGAGTCGATCTACATGTCCTCCTGTCCGTCCGTCCGTCCGTCTGTCCGTCTGTCTTGCCGAAGTTTGCTTTCTTTCTTGTTTGTGTTGTGGTTGCTTTCAGTTATTCAACGTATACGAGCTTATAAATATATCGTTATGGCGATGACCCACAGTAAACCTTTGTTCCCGCAGTTATTCAACGGAAAAGGAACACAGCTTGAATCATGGGGCTTTGGATTCCCTCAATTTAATATTTATAAGCCTATACACTTTCAATCATTTATAAGACTACAAGTGTAATGTTGTTGGGGATCGCATTTCTAATTGGCTGTCACTGTGTTCCCATTCAAATGAATCGCATTCCCCATTTCATTCGTTTCCCTGCCATTGGCATTTTCCTTATTTTTTGTCTGTCAAATTCTTGCAGCTCGTTTCTTTTGGTTAAATTTGCAATGCAGCTGACAGCAAAAGTTCTGCAACGCGCAGGGGAAAGGGGGGGGTAGGGCACCGCAGCTGCAGTTCTTATGATGCCCGCCGGCTGCTTTCTACTTTCTTCTTGTACATGCCCCTTGCCTCAAATTTCCCTGAATGTTGCGTACTTTTCACTAATTATGCAAAAGCTGCCAAGGGTGGAGGAAAGGAGCGGCACAGCAAGAAACATCATAAAAGATTAATACGAGAGCCCGTTACGAACAATTATCTTGGTTCAAGTTTTATAAATTTCATAGTTTGAAAAATTGTCAGACATAATTATTTTAAATTGTTTTATAGAAACAACGAAAATATAAGTTAAATAGATGATGACATTATAAAAGATACCACAATAGAAAATATTATTTGAAAATGTATACAATACAATTATCTTTGCTATGGCTTTATATTCATATTTAATGCCACAGTTTGTTTGCAGTGTAGCCACACTTGATGGCATTTCATTTTGTGTGACTTTCGCGCATAGTTTGCACTTTATTCCACGAGTCTGTCTGTTCGTCTGTGTAATATTATGTTGCATCCCCCTCTGCTGCCACGCCCCTCTCATTTGCACCGCCCCCCCACACACACCGACCACTTTGACATTTTAAATGTTCCATTTTTTGTTGCCTCTGACATCCGAAACAGCTGGGCAGTGTTTTATGTCCTTTGGCTGCTGTTAAACTGTAGACACAAATAAAGTGAATAGAGTGCATAAAGTGAGTGCTCATATTGAAAATACAGTGTTTGCACTGGGCTCATCGTTTCGGATTTTCGACGCGCCTGGTTGACAAAAGAAAACAAAAATTCTGACAAATTGTTTAACTGACTTTCTTTTAGCACCCCATGCTCCATGGTGCCTGCCAGTTGGGAAAACTTTTGATTAAACTGTTTGTCCTTTTTTCCATTTTCCATTTTCCACCCACCCTCCCGTTTTGCGCGCTTGACAAACTTTACATAATTGCTAAAACGCCTCGTATCCCGTTGCCAAAAAAGCAATTTTCATGGGATGAGGGGGCGTGGCAAGAGGCAAGTGGCACAATGGGAGCGGTTATTGTATAAACACGCCTTCGAGCAATTGCCACAGTGAAGAGACAACAATCAAAGCGGTTACACTTTCCCCTTTTCGGATGAATGGCAATTAAAATTGATGCAAATTAGCAGACAGGCTACAAATGACCTCTGTGTGTCCTCTGGACCCAGGACCAAAGATTTGGTTGATGAATAAATGATTCAATTTATCATATATGCCTGTTAAAAAATTAAATTTTTAATTATTAAAATATATGTTCTAAAGTTATCGTGACTTTTCTTGTTAGAAATGAATTTTAGATAACAATTCTATAGAATTCGCGATTTTATTTTGTGTTGTGGCTTTATTTATTAAACAAACAAATATACTAGAGAGAATAATGTTGGTTTCTCTTGCCTGTAAGTATTCACGGTTTTGTATTTTTAAAAGATTTCATTAAATTGCATTAAAATCAATGCACTTAATAATTCGCATTCTAACAAAAAATAATTTGTCTTCCTGAAAATGATACAAATATAAATAAGCTTTAAGTACTCACCTCACGTTCGGTTTCTCCATCGGCCAAAAGGTCAATCTTGTTGCCAACCACCACAATTGGCACTGCGGTGGTGGCCTTCGTCTCGTGGATCTGGTCGCGAATTGTGCGCACCTCCTCGAAAGTGGTGGCGTCGGTGACGTCGTAGACCAGGATAAAAGCATCCGCCGAGGATATGGAAAGAGCACGCATCGCCGGAAACTAAAGAAATAAAGAAAAGAGCATTTTATTTAATTATCACCTATGTAAAATATGTTATAAGAATTTGAAAGTGTGCAATGTCTTAAAGGTGGTAAGATATTTTGATAAATGTGAACAAGCCCAAGTTGTCACGGCAATGTAAACTGAAACTTATAAATAAATTAATTTCACAGTCTTCGCTAACTTGTCAAACTAACTACAAATCGAAATTATAAAGGTGGAAATGTTTTACTGTTGTGTGGCATTATCTATTTATTAACAGCATTTGTGATTAATGGCATTTGCATTTGCATTGCATTTGCCCTGGAGTTTTATTTTCAATTAACTGTTTTTAACTTAACTGTCACAACAATTTCAGTTGTAAAAGTGATATAGAGCAAATGATTTAATTGGAATCTTTCACATGGCTAATTTGACACATTTTGGAAATGAATTTGCAGCAAAATATCAATGTCAAAATAATAAAGAGCTATTTCAGTAACTTGTCAATGAAATTTAATTAGAGAAATATTTATTTAGCCACTTGGAAAAATACACTTTATTACAGTTCAAAAATTTAACAATTTATGCATTGGCGTTTGCAAAAAAGTACCACATAAACATCAAAGAAATGCCGGACAGTGAAATGCTGTCATGAATTTAAATGTGATTTCTTTTTATCAAGCAAACATCCATAATATTTGATTTCTCTAAGGTGTCACAGTATTAAAAAATATTGTATGTGTTTCGTGTGGTTATAAATTAGTTGTTTATTGTATAAACAATAAGTTAAAAACGTGGAGATTAAACAAATTAACTAAAACAAAGACAATAATTTAATCGTAAAATATAAATAAAATAATGCTTTATGCATGAGCTTATTACGTTCAATTTTTATATTTAAATTGTATAACTGTCTGCCGGGTGAATAAATTTCCATACAGAATGGGAAAATGCGTGGCCAGAAAAATGAGTTAAAGTGTTTAACAAGGAATGTAAATTACAGCAACAGCAGTCATCAACGACAATTGTTTCCTCAGTGATAATTTGCATATTATTACTGTCACACACATGCACACACGCACATATTTGAATAATCACGGATAATAATGTAAATTTTTGAGTTCTATGCCCGTTAAACATTTTCACACTTTTCACAATTTTCCCTCAAGTGGAAGAAAAAAACGAAAAAAAAATTGAATCTCTCTGTTGTGAGCGAGTGTGCATAATTTTCTAATATTCCCGCCAACGAGCTGAACATTTTTCCAAAAGAACTTGCTGCAAAATTAGCGAAATATTCACACGAAAGTGCTTACGCATCGCAGCGCTTTAAAGTGAATCGTTTTCCCCGTTTTTCAGCTTTGCCAAAGCGGTTTTTTGTTATACTACATAGTTTTGGCCTCCAGCCATGTCGCAATATTTTAATAAAGTCGCAAAAGCGAACTGAATGGCGAATATTTGCAACAACAGTTTGATTTTTTGATAGCGGTCGTTGCACACTGGTCTTAAATACAAAATTTCCCGACCTTTCCTTGATTTTTTTAGAGTTTAGAACCAGATAATTGAAAAATTTTTAATTACCTCAAATAATAAATAAAATTAATAATATTTGAATATTTAAATATAAAGTGCAAAACATTTACATATTTTCTAGGCAGTTGTTCCATTAAAATACCCACTTTTGACTTGACTACTTGGAACCCATTGTGTTATAACGTTCAAAAACTACCGGATGAAAAGTATGAAAATCATTTTGCCATTAATGCATACAAACGCTTGCCGCATTTTGCAATCCTAAATTCCTTAATTAATATTTACACAAAAGTGCGCCCCTGTTTGTCTGTGGTTTAATTAAAGGTCCTTGATGGTCCCACCACTCTGACCCTGACCTCTGCCATGTGACCCCCCATTTTCCTCATTTTCCCCCTGACCTCTGACCGTCATTGCATGTTCATAATTGTGACAGGATGCCCAACCCAAAACTGAATTCTCGCATGTGTACAATTTGTGAATTGTGTTTTGAATCTTTCAAATTCCCAGAACAACTGGGAGTTCTCGACCGATTTTGGGAGTGCACAGAGCGAAAAAATTGGTTCTCTTTTGGAATCCAATATCTAAGAATTTATGGTTTCACATAAGTTAGTCTTATGAACTTTTATACGGATTTAAAAAAGTAAGATTTTTCAAATATTTATTTGTTTTCAAAATAGTGTGTCAAGTTGTTTTTTTTTGTTGAAGTAAAAATATAAAATATATATATAATTTAAGATTTCTAGTAAACGAAATACATTTAACAGTAGAAGAAAAACAATTCAACAGTAAAAAAACTGTGTATTGTGTTATTTTTTTACTTTAAAATCTGTGTCAGTTGGATTCTTTGCCGTTTAATATCAAGTCTGTGAACCCAATTTAACAAAATATCCGCCTTTGAAATCACGTGAAAGTACACAATGTTTTTTCCGTATGCCATTGCTGAATAGCAAATGAAACATAACACAAATGAAACGAATTAGAGCCACGCACACATGAGGGGTTTAAATGGGGGGACAAGCGAGAAAGCGGTGGAATGATGGCTGAGGAAAAGTCTGGGGAAAAGCGGAAAAACTGCGGCGACAGTTCACTGGCATCGTCTTCATCTCCATTCTCGTTTGTCTGACGGGCGGCAGAAACCGCAACCACAGCATTTTGGGCACAACACACATACGTTGTGCAGGGAAATGCGAATGAATGGGTGGAAAAGTGTGGGAAAATCCCGTCCAACTTGGCCCCGCCCACGCAGCACTAATGGTTTTCAAAATCATGTGCCTGCCGAGTTAGTTTTTAAATTGAGTACGCACACAGACAAGCCGGGAAAATGGCGAAAAAGAAAGGGAAATTTTGGTGGGGTAGAAGTCCGTGTTAATAAAAAGGCTTCCATTGAAATGTGCAGGCCACTGTGAATGAAAATCCAAATGAAAAACCCCAACAAGCGCAAAACAAAAAGTGAATGCCCAAGAAAAACCCTCGAAACAAAAAAATAAAAACAAAATACAAAAAACACACAATGGCCAAGTGTCGCGCAGTTCAGATAACCCAAAAAGGAGGAAAAAATGTAAGCCCTGACCTTGTACCTGAACTTGAACCTGAACTTGAGCAGGAACCCTAACCTGAATGAAAACTCTTACTTAGCAAATGGCAAGCGATTGGAAAATGCACAAACAAATTGTAATCAGGGCTAAATTAAATGACTCAGAAAGAAAGTGTAGCCTGTAAACACTTGTAACATTTCGTAACATTATTTGCAGAGCTGTTGATTTACGGCATTTAAATATGAAATGTAATCTTTTTTGTAATTTGAAAATTCAGTTTAATAGTAGAGTTTATGTTTTGCAATTAGAATCGCAATACAGCTTTCAACTTACGGTAGCATTTTAGGCAAGTGCAAGTAAGCCTGGTTATTTCTACTATTTCCACTGACCAGTTTCTAAAAAATTATGCTCAGCTTTCATCCTTTTGGCTTTGCACTTTAAGCTTTAAAAACCTGTTCGTGTGTCCTGTTCGGTTTTTTATTTTCTTTTTTTGGTGCTCCATTGAAATTTGTTTAGCTTTGCACTCGCATGCTGCTGAATCATTTTCATGTGGCAGACAATTTCCATTTTTGGGGCACTTCCCTTCTCGTGCACACTTCTTCGGTTTTCTTCCATGCTTTTTTCTTTCGTTTATGTTTCCTATCCACGGTAAAACCGATGTTTTCATCTCATCAAAAGGCAGTTGGAATTGTGTTTTTTTGTTGCTTCCATTGTTATGATAGCATATTACTGTAAATAACACGCCCAAGAAGGAAAAAGGAGTCGAATGGCAGCAAGCTCATCTTTTGACCTTGGGCTACAGAAAACTTTGCACTCCAGCATTTTGTGCATGCAATTGAGTTTCCCATTCCACATACGCCCCGTGGGCCAATTTACCTCTCCTTCAGTCGTTTTCCCACTTGTTACACATGCGACAAGTCAGGACCAACACCGCAAGGATCCTGAGCCGCTTCATGTCGTTGTCAGCTATCCTTTTACATCACTTAGCGAAAATATCATCACTTTTGGGTTGAACATTTTGAATTTTATTGATATATACTCATAAAATTAATCGAAGTTTTACGATTAAATAAAAATAAATTGATTAATATATTATAGCTTTTGTCGGAAAAGAGAAAACTACCATTATTTTTGCCAGTGTTCAGCTATTCTTTTGCACATGCCACGCTCTTGATTTCTCAATGGACTCCCAATTGTGTGACTTTTGTTTTGCCCCCCTCGATTGCGCTTTTCATTCATAGATGCCAATGGAAATTCGGAAAGCCCGACGACCTTCAATAGCAATCATTTGGCAAATATTGCAGGGGAAATGCAAATGTTTCCCCTCTGTCAGCTATCTCCAAATTGCACATTCTCTAAAATAAATTCAAGTGTGGAAACGAGGCTGCCAGAGTTTTGTCCTTTCGCCCAAAGTTAATTCACTTTTCGGCTTGCACATGGAAACGATGCCGCCCTCCTGCCCATTGCATTCACATTGACGGAAGGTAAACGAAAAGCCAAAAACACACGAGCTCAAAATGCACTTAGTTGATTCGGCTTAAAACTGAAACAAAATGCAAAAACTTTAACTAAGTTTGGAGTTCACTAACTTGATTTACACGTGCCGTTCTGTGCGGCAAACTCAGCATTTATTGAATTTCCTTTCCTTTTTGGTGCCTTTGTCAAACAAATCTTTGTATGGGACAAAGGGGGGCTTTTTTTTTAATCGGATACAAACTATTATAACAGCTCCTGCACTAAAAGGGAAAAGGCGATTTGATATGATTTTATGATTTTTTGATATTATCTCAGGAATGCACATGCTTATCATGTTTCAACTATTTTGTACACACAAATAAAGGAACGAAAACGTACTATTAAGCTAAATTGTTCATTTTATTTTGCTAAATTCCTCTGATTGTCTTGCAAATATTTCACCAATGCAACATAAATATGCCAAAGGCAAATTATGGTTATTGATGTGTTTACTTTACCCAGCTTGTCCCCTTTTCCAGTTTTCTTTTTTCTATTTTTACTTATTTTTGCTAAAAAACAATACTCTGCAGTAAAAAAGCCGTTGTGTCTGGAAATTTGTGATAATTTTCAAACACTGTTTGGGTTAATTTGAGCTCGGCAAAACAAACAAAAAGCACTATTAAAACCACAGCCCATGCCAATGCCATTATGAACTCATAACGTTTGCGTTATTGATTGGCGACATTGAAAAGGTAAAATATGGGAAAAAGGGTGTGGAAATCCAATTACATGTCAACCTGGTTGGCAAACAATGGCCGCTTTATTTTAACATTTTTTCAGCACAATTTAATTACAATAATCAGTTTTTCGGCAAATAAGGGGTACTTCGCAGGTTGACACAAGGAGAACAAATGGTTACTTTTTGTACCATTTGGTAATTTAATCCGTTTTTGTCTGTTAGAGTTTAACTTACTTGAAAGGTAATTGAAAGTAATTTGATAGATTTAACAAATCATACACATGTGTTGTTTTACTAAGAGCCTTCCATGTCATTGAAAAGGGATTGGAAGAAAAATATAAGTATTTTCTTATTTTACAACATTCGAAATAACAAAATCAACTCAAGTTTTGCAGTGTTTTCTTTTTTTTAATGCCATTTGTATATAATTTTAAAATATTTGCAAATTGGAATTTTTGTGCAAATACCATTTGCAGCAGGTAAACAGCGGAGGTATTCGCCCTGCTTTGCCTGTAATTTTATTTGCCGCTGGCAATGCGGAACAAATATTGACCAGAAATGGGCCGGAAAAGGGGGTCGGAAAGGGGGGGTCTTAAAAGGGGTCGGATGTATGTGGTGCGGTGTGGCCTGCGGTCTGTTATCTTTTGGCACACGCAAAAATATCACTCATACGCATGGCGGAACCTTGCGGGACTAAGCCAGCGTGAAAACTATTTGGCCAAGCTACGGAATTGGAGAGTTTATGGCCCACAGCGTTGGCTTCGGTTAAAGTGCGTTTCGGTGGCCTAAATTCACGTCCGCAATTTCTACTTCCCAAAGTTTTCTCCCATTCAAAACAATGGGTTACAACTTGCTACATTTATTTGAATGTACTGCGAAAAAACCTTTAATTAGTTACTTCTTTTGAATACCATATTTAAATTACATCCTATGTCCTTTTGCATAATTTATTCCTTTTCCTCTTCAATTGTTTTACATGCACATCATTATGACCGCTTATAACTGATTTCAAAGTGGTGGAATTATTACATCATTTCGATTAAAATGCGATTAAGTAAAAGTGTTAATTTCCTCATGGGCGTTGATTTTTAAATCGTTTGAATGTCATCTTTATTATGAATAACTGAAAATGTTTGAATTTATATGCTGCATAACTACTTAAAAAAAAAAACAATTGTATTTTACTTTTAATTTAATTTGTTGTTAAACGAACCAAGGTTTTCTTAAATTAACTTTACAAGCTGAATAAACCCAGATAAAGTAATAAAACCCTGTAGATCGGACGTCTATATACAATGGCTGCCATATGCACTTTATGGTAAAACTTGCCAAAGTTCGTTGATTGTAAACAATTTATCGTATTAATCCCATAACTTCCTTTCCTGTTTTGTTTTCTTGCCTAACTTAATTTTATAAAACCTAGGTTGCCTTATGCCAACGAAACGAACTGTCTCCTCTGAGTGGTTTTGTTTGTCTTTCGCCGAAATGGAACAATGCCACTTGCTTATGGCCACTTGCCTGCAAATGATTGCGCATCCGCACCGTGTGCCGCAGCGATGACGAATGTCCTGGAAGTGGGTTTTTGTAGATTCAAAAAGTGCACTATTCAGTGAGGTTTCTGGGGTGGCATTCTGGGATGGCATTCAACACATATATCTGGATTATGTGACACCAGACTTGACCTCCTGCTCCTGCCGCCTTTTGCCAACGGACTATTATAAAGCCAACATACTATGTATACACACAGCCCATGATGTGACCTGCCACTAGGCGATTTATGTTTTCGGCTGGAGGCACTATAGCAGTAGTCCCACAGAACCTAAACCCCCCCCTCATAGGGGTCGTAAAATTTATGAGCAATGCGTGAATGTGTTAAAATTTATGCCTGCTGCTGTGGGCGAGCTGCTGTTATACGAGCATATCCTTCTGGGGTGCGAAAAATGGTGCGGGGTCTTGTTTATTTGGGCATCCATCAAGCGAGGGTTGCGATTTGGCCTGATTTTTGGAGTTCATTTCAACCGGACGGACGGACGTCTCCTCTAATGATTATCCCACTTCGAGGGTTTCACTTGAGCTGCCGAGCGAATCCATTTCATTAGTTCCATTCGCCGTTTTTGTTCCGTGTTCTCTGGGTTTTTTTGTGTTCTGGCCTCCGTATCTGTTGTATGATTGCATTGTACATAAATCGATTGGAAGACGCCTGATGGCGGATGCCAGATGAAATATGCTATATGCTGCACAAACAAAAATAAATCTGCTAAATCGAATACATTGAATTCTCCTTAGTTTTCTTCTCGTACTTATCTAAAGCGCTTTGGTTAGTTAAACTAATATTGACAATAAATGACAATCTATTTCCAACTAATGTGCCAGAGTTAATCTGCATATATTTTTCTAGTTTTGTCCTGGAGTTTAAATATAAATTCAGGAATTTTCAAACTAATATTGAATATGAGATGCATTAATTACACTTTGCTGTTGTCAGTGCAACGCCATATGAAGTGCTCCCTCATTTTTCGCCAAGGACACAGCGTCGAATGTCGAAAGTCGAACGTCGATTCGAGGCGAGTCGAGAGTCACAGTTCAGTTGGCTTCAGTGGGCTTGCAATCTCTGCCTGACTGACTCCATTTGTAGCATATATCCCGCATTGTGCTTGCATTCATAAGGTATATACTATATATACAGTAAGGTGTGCCACGCCCATTACAAACCCATCCATCCAACAACCGCCCCCTGCTGTTCGTTTTTATGAACAAGAGCATTTCAATTCACGCGCAGCGGAAGTGCCAGCGAAATTGAATCGCAGCCTGTAATTTCCGCTGCAGTCAGCTGGATGATGATGATCATGATGAAGATGTTGATGATGATGCTGGCCAGGTGTTCCTGGAGAAACAGCAGACTGGCATCCAGGATTTCGGATCTGGGAACCAGGACCCTCAGGAATGTCAGCCAGTTGTCGCCCTTTGAAAATATTGAAAAGCAACTAAATGCTGCTGGCGCCCTGTTGCAGCCCATTAGAGACGGTTATTTAAAATTAAAACCCCTCCTCCACGGGGAACTGAACTGAACTGAAGTGAACTGAAACTGCTGAAAGTCCTGCCACAGGATAAGCCAGCATGAGTACCTGCTCCTTTGTGACCCCTCCTGGCCACAAACAGTTTTATTCACTTAATGAAGCCAGTGTGGAAAGTGAGTGCACTGATAAAAATATTTGCACCCATTATCATGCACAGGAAAATCAGTCGAGGGTGCATACAATTTAACAATGTCTTTTGCTTGAACATAAATAAAAAGCGCTTGAAGTTAACTGCAATTCTATTTAAGATTTACAAAACTAATTAATTATTGTTCAAAAATATAAAAAAAAAATTAAATAAATCAGTAACAAAGTATTGTTTTGATAACATTATCGATTGCAGTTCCATCTTAGTATTATTCAAATTAACATTGAAATTTTATTAAGCGATACTATTATCAGCGGTGTGGCTAAAAATACGGTGCTGGCTAAGGTGTAAAACAATCGAAAGTATCGATATTGCTATCGATTGTGTTGCCAACGCCGTTTTAAGTGACTTCATACGATTGGAGCTTTTCGAAGCCCCCTATCTAGTTTTAAGTGCACTCAATTATTTAGGAAAAAATACAATCCGTTTTGAAGTGCAGCAGGCTTACCTCATAGGAACCGGCGGTGTCCAGGATATCGAGGGTGAGACTGACGCCGGCAATGGAGAAGTTGCCCTGGTGCATCTCCTCGATGGTCCGCTTGTATTTGGTGCTGAATGTGTTGTACAAAAACTGGGTGATTATCGACGTTTTGCCCACTTTAGCAGAGCCCATAACGACGATTTTGTGGCGGGCATTCGCCGGTCCAATAGCATCGTCCACCGCATTGTTCCTGCCCACTCTGCGTATGCAAGATTTTCGGTGCCGGAGTGGGAAGGCGACGCAAGGTGGAAAAACGTGAAACATGAAACATAAAACGTGACTTGAGTGAGTTAAGTTCGGTGCAATTCAATTAAATCCCAGGCTTCGCCAAGTCTTTCCCCTCATTTTGATGCATGATTTAATAACAAAAATTTCCATTCCCCACCACCGATTTCAGTCGGTTTGCTTAATCCCCATGGGCGACTCATTAAAGCTGTGCGCTACATTTAAAATTAATCATTACGGCAACATCACAAAGCGTCAACTACGAAAGTAGAGCAAACAAAGGGACCTCACTTTATAAGCAGTACGGTATATATACTCTACAGCACATAGTGCAGGTGTTTGCAAATTAATTGAGAATCGGGGGAATATAATATATTTGTCTTTGCAGCGATGTCAGCTTAAAGGATTGATAAAATGGCAATGGATTTGGACAAAAAAAAAAGATGGATGACTAAAAATAATTTAAAAGGCGATTGTTTTAAATATATTTCATTTAAATTAATCCATCTAAAAGTATTACATTTTAAAATGTATTCGAATCCTATTTAATTTAATCTTTTTAAAAGCTGTAAATTGCAACTGCAATATATGTTAAATGTTAAAAAGTACTGCATATAAAGGCTGATGACATGGTTACAACTCATTTACGTGTTTTCCCAGGATTGAGTTTTCCTTTAAGTTTTGTTTCATTCTAACTTTTAAAGTTGCTGTCCAATACATTATTCAGATTTATAGAGATCTGATGTAAGATAAAATACAAGTTTACCAATTTTAGATATGATAGATGATATTATAGTCGATACCCGTTACGTTGTTAACCAAATTCAAAGCAAATATGCCAGAGGCAGATGAAAAACACACATGAAGACGGTTCAGATTGCTTACAGTGTTTACCTTTAATTTCTTAATTGCATCTGAATTAAATAATGAATTGATGAATTTGGATAATTTTATGTGTCGATAGATATAACTAGACTCAAACATGTTGCTACAAAAGTTTCGCGACTTGAAATAAGCTAAATCGAACTATGTGAAAACGGAACCATAAAAATACAAATATGAAGTAAATGCCTTAACATTGTACAAATACTAATTGCCAAGATGTTAACAGAAATTGTGGGGAAAGTGCTGGCGAACTCCTTCGTAATTTAACTGTCTGTTTTTGAAATGTTGAAATGCCATATGTGTTGAAAGAAGAAACTTCGTTATCTCGGCGGCTGTTTGCTGCTGGTTGACAGCGAAAGTGAACAGGAAATATTCCGGGCGGCGAACACGGCACATCTGCGATGAAATCCAATGCCATTTCCGGCTGGACAATGGCCACAAAGCCGCAGAATCCGAGGATGACAGCTCCTCCTTCGTCCTGCGAGACGATAAATCAGGAAGGTCCAAGGGAAAAAAGGACGATTCGAAGTAGCAGAAGTGGTATAATTGTCCAACGTAAGACGGCAAACCAACAACAACGGATCAAATTCGACTTTAATAAGCGCGATTCTGTCGTGTCGTGTCTTGTTTTTTTTTTTTTGGTTTTTATTGTTTTTTCTTTTTTGGCACCTTCCCGGCATTCTATAAATATTTTCCGAGTGGAGGGAAAGGAAAAACAAAAAGGAAAAATGTAATCAAAGGCCGGTAGAAGATGAATTTCTTGTCCTGACAGGCAAAACAAAGGAAAAGTATGCAAACTACGGACGGACAGGAAAAAGCCGTTTCCCTTTTCCCATTTTCCCCTTTGTCAGTCAAGCTGCTTAAAGTTTCCATCTCTTATTTGGGTCCTTTGAACTTGATGAAGAAATGAAAATGTTTGCCCCAAAAGTAAAATCAAGATTCCAATGGCCAATGGCAGTTAAAATATGAGTTTGCCATCTCATCTGACCGACCATATTCCATATCCTTGGCATTTTTCCCGATAAGCTTCAGCTTGGAATTTTTGCACTCGCCCCCCCTCGTTTTTTCGCATTTATTGCAAAAATTCTTTTGCAATTATTGCGGGCAGAGGCTGAAGTTTGGGGACGCCTCAACTTTGTGACACTTTGACTGGTTAACTTGGGTTAACTTTCAGCTGGATTTCTGCGAGCGCGCTTCCCTTGGATTTCGGAACGCAATCCCCTACTCAACTTACACGTGTCTGCCATTTGTCACCCTGTAATGCCACCCACATATTTATAGTCGTCTGAATTGGCTTTCGCATTGAGTTTAATATGGATTTGTGGGTGGTATTACTGGTTAAATTGCATTGCATTAGGGCGGGCAATTTATTTCAGACATCCCGCACATCATACGAGCATTTATTTGTCCTAGAACATTTTAGTACCAAGGTCATAAACATTGCAATTATGAGTTTAGAATACCTCTGTGCTATGGTGACTAATTTTATTAGTCACTAACACGTTTAGAAAAATTTGAATTTTTCATTTTAAATTATTTGCTAGTATATCGAACATTTATATTGTTCTCATTGTCTATGTAGAATATAGACTACTTTTTAACTGCTCTAACATTCTATTTCATTTTAATAAACTTTTTAAAGCTCAAACTTTAACTAGCTTGGAGCGTCTGAAGATTTTCTCGTTTTTTTAATACTTTTGATAATACAAAAAACAAATTATTTCATTTTTTTCAGTGGTGGGGCAATTTAAATAATCTTTCAGTGGTAAAATCGTAACAATTTGGTAAAACTATATGTGAGTAACTGAAGATTTTAGGTATGCAACCTCTGCGCGTTGCAGCGCACTTTTATAAACCATAAATATTGGCGTGCCTGGCTTACCTCTTCTTTTTATCCACCATTTTCCCTGCGCTTTTATAACCAGGTGAGAGATGTAAAACCCCAGTACATATGCTACTTTTTAGCCGTTTTTTTTCGGAGGGAGTGGGGTGTTGGGGACTTACGCAGCCATAACTTACTTGTCACGCTTTGGTTTATCCTCGGCATTGTCATCCTTCATGAACGAGGGCTGCAGGCTGAAGCGGCGACGCAAGTGACGGCCACGCATCCTGCAATCCTTTGGATCCCTGGGTGTCCTTGTGGTGTAAGACTACTGGTAAATCAATGCCCCTCGCTTATCGTTCAGTGCTTTCTTTTTTCTTCGACTCGTTCGGCGGGCTGTGACGTTTTATTGTCAGCAGTCAGTGTAAGTGGAGCAGTAACTGTAGCAGTAACTGTAGCGGTAACTGTAGCGGTAACTGTAGCGCTAACTGGCAAACTGTTATGGCCACGTTAACGGGCGGTAGTTGGGCTCCCTCTTTTTCCTTTGTTCCTTCGTTCCCCAGTCCTCAGTCCTTTTGTCCTTAGTTTATTATTAGCACCGCCAGCGATTCTTCCTTTCCGCCGCCACAGGAAAATGCAAATATTTGCTCTTATTTCACGAGTCTTACGTTTCGTTTTAATTACGTGACTCGATGATGATAATTTCCCTGGCAAATTCTCCTGTTTACCTGCAAATGGAAAATGTTGCTGGATGAGAGACAAAAAAGCCATAAATTACAAGCCACCTGCTTATCTTACTACTGCTGGGTGTCAGTATTTGATAATTGAAATTAAAGCGAGAACCGTTTGCCCAAAAGAAAAACAATAAATACCAACACGCAAAAAGGGGGCGAGGCTTTAGCCCCATCGGACTGTCGCAGGTTTAATTTCTGCGTAAAGAAAATAAATACCATCAAAGAAATTGCATGGAAACAAAGTATAAATTTTGAGCTAAGTGCTTTTGAATTTTTTTGTAAATAAAAGCTTTGATTGGTCATTTAGAAACATGCTTGGATATAATTAACAGGCAACTAAAATAATAAGTACATCATTTTAGACCTCTAATTTAAAATGAAAAACTTTGTAAATCCGCTTTATAAAGCTAATTTTGTAACGAGTGCTAGCTTACATTAAGTTTAATAATAGCTAAAAACTAAATTGTTATTTTGATTTAAGCTATATTTTCATTCTGTTTTTTACCTCAATATATTTTTAGTTATATTTTAACAATTTATATTTATTTATATCTTAGTGTTCTGGAATGCCCCATTTTTGTGAACCTTTCAGGGCATTTAAGAAAAAGTTAAACTTTCTCCAAGCTGGTGAAACTCGGGCTAATTAAACAGATTTATGTGGGGCGTGGCAGTTGAAAACCCTTAGCCACTGCCTTTCTACGGCTTTCTACTGCTTTCTTCGCGTGCAGTGCTCACTAAATGCGCTGCTACTTATTTTAATTTTATGGGTATTTTTGTAGCAGCTTCTGCTCTTCCTTAACTTAGTTTATGTTAACAAAAGCAGAGCGAAGAACGTGGCTGACATTAATTGGACTTTAATGGAGTAAAAGTACAGGTCCCTGAGTTTAAAGTTGCCCCCTTGTTGTTGCATACTTCTGTGCGGTCCCCAAAAACATACAGAGAAATAAACCAACTAGATATTTGTAAATATTATAAAACAAAAATGATTATCCTAAATAAAAAAAAAATTCGTTACCTCTATTATTTTGGTATTGTATCACACTAACATTATATTATCATTATATCAAGCTTATATTTTGATATGTATCATATAAAACTTATCAACATGACTTTCATATCATACTCCTTTTTTTCTTTCTGTTTAGGATGCAAAAGAGACGAGTGCCTGTTCAAATGCATTTCAAGCGATTAAATGTTACTTGAAGTGCAACTTAATCTGTTCCAGCTTACACACATATGTAAATGCGAGAAAGGCTCTGAAATAAAATGCGAAATTTGATCTGTTTCTGGAAAAGCTTTCCTTTGTGAAGTGTAGTATTTGGCACAATGTGCAACAAGCTGCAATTGCAAAAGCACAAGTTGCAAGGAAGTGGAGGAAATCGCTGGAAAATGCCTTGAAATCACTCAGCATTCAGAGCAGGAAACCCGGGAAAAGCAGGAAAAGCTGATGCGCCGGCGAGACCGAAGAGCAGACGAAAACCAACTCAATTGTTGAGCATTATCCATATTATGGCCCTCGAAATGGATCAACGCTAGCCGGAAAGGCAGCAGCCAAAAAGGATGATTTGAGAGAAAAATGTTCTTTTTGCTAAAAAATAAACAAGAAAAAAGAAAATTCATTTACGTATGCTGTGAGTAATCTTAAAACTAATTTTATCATCGAAATAATTTGCTGACTTGTACAAATGGTAATAATAATTTCGTCCAGTTTCGTACACTGGAATTTATTAATTCTATTAATCGAAATTTTTACAGGTTTATAAATCTGTAAAAGACTTACAGTACATTAACTATATTATGTTATCACAAATTATTTTTTACGAGAATCCTATGATCGTTACAACTTTGTTAGGTGTTTTCCATTAAATCTGTATTTTGCCAATGTTCTTTGTTAATTTATTAAGCGCTTTCTTTGCCTACTTTTGGGGGCATTTAAGATTCACTTTTGCTAAGCTCCTTTGCGTCTGATTTTTTCTGCAAAAGACTGAAGACTGAAAGGCGCTTAAGCAAGTCAAACTTTGGCAGCTTTGTGTTTCTCATTTTTTTTTTTTTATTGTGGAGTGTGTGTGCAGCGGGTCTTAAGACCAGTTGATCCGAACTGCCAGTAAAACTTTGGTTGCGGCTTAGGAGCCCGAAAATTTGCTCAAGTTAAACGAGTTGCGGCATATTGACTGCAGTCAGCTGAATAAATGGATTATCCTAGAAAAGGCAAGGGAGGCGGCGGAGGAAAGGTGGTTTCTGGGCGGTGAGGGGCTGAGCAAATTGGCTGCGGTTCTTCTGATTTGTCTTGGGCTTTCCCTAGCTCTTCTCTTTGCCAAATTAAATTCGTCTAAATTGTAACTGGTTTTCAATATTTTCTTATTATTACCACTCAGACAGAGTTTGTGGTCAAACTGAAAAGCAGTGGAAAAAATGCAACTTTCAATTGCACTTGAACAATTCGATTTGCATAAAGTTTAGTGCAAGTCAACGAAATTGCCAATGTAATGTTGGAAAAATGGGAAAAGTGGGGAGAAAAGGGGGCGACAAAAAATAGGGAGTCTGAGCTCCAGTTTCCGAGAACATTAAATGGGGAATAAAAATCTTGTTGAACTATTTGTGAATCGATTGGTATGCCAATTCTCTTATGAAGGATGCAACTTTAGTAATCATTTTTCACAATCTCCATTCGCATGCCACTCAATTTTCATATGAGCTTAAATAAATATTTGTTTCGAAATGCTATTGTGATCCAATAACCACTAAAAACACTAGACAAGATTTAAAATTGTTATTGGGGAGGAAACATAAAGTCAAACTATAAGACTTTTTATAGAAATATATATATATTATATATTATATTATCTAATAATATTTTTTCCATTAATAAGAAGTCTTAAAAAAATATAATAATAGAACAGAAAATAACTATAAATATATCTAGTTGAGGGGTATTTTCGCAATTCAAACGTATGCACTACCTGTTCTTCCTTTTTATTTGTTTTTACTTCCTTCGCTGCTTATTTTATTATCTGGAACATTTTCTGGTTTTCATTCAATGCAATTTATGAATAAACACAACGATAATAATAATAATAATAAATCATTGATTGAATACTGTTGGGGGGAATCGTAAAACGTATTTCGAAATAAATAATCATGAAACGTACAGCACATAAAAAGAAATGAATTGAAATGCTGAAATGTGCCGGGGAAGGGGAATTCGATATTTTTTGCTAAAGTGGAAATTGGGATCTTTCGAGGATTGGACAATCAAACGGAATTATGCACTTGACTTATGTTGCAAAACTGGTTGGGAAAACTCTGTCGTTATCTTGCCAGAATTTCCATGAAATTTATAAAATGCAAAAACGTTCGGTTGTGGTCATAGATTTCTTGGTCTCTTCATGCAATTTGTGTGTCGGTGGTGCTGCTCGTATGGGCCAGATTAGCACCGCCCCCCAACTGTTCCAACTGTCCCTACGTAGCTAAGTTACCTACCGGTGTTTGCTTGTGCCTTTATGTGGTGGGTGATGTTCGTGACTGGCCCTGAATGCACTGGCTCACCTGCTCACCTGCTTACCTACTCACCAGGTAAAAAGCAACCCACCAACCGCCCGAGCATTCAGCCAGGTGCAGCACTAAAATTGAAAAGCATAAATACTTGTGTACATGTACTATAAACATAAAGCTCCCCAGTACATAGAAAAGGGCTCTATGGGTGGCTCTATGGGTGGGTGGTGGTCCTGCACAAAAAGCGCTACCAAATGTTGAATATCCTCCTGTTTTCCCACACAACCTACATCCACTCCCAATTTTTACCTCATTTCTGTCGCTTGATAGAGATCATGTGCTGTTTAATTTTGGTGGTTTTCAGAGGGGTCTTTAAAATTGGGCGGAATAGATTGAAGTTTAATTAACATATTGTTATCCCTTAAAACTTTTTAAAATACTTATAATTGTAAATTTAATAACAAATTTAAGTCTATCGATAGGTTTTGATTGTCGATAAGTTAGTGATCGAATTTACCGATTGTTAAAAGAAAACGGTTAAAACCTATAAATTTTATCTGATGAACTTGAAGAAGCAGAAATAATCAAGGTCATTGGACACTTTAAAAAGTAAAAGCCTAATAAGGACATCATTTCATATCAGAACAAAGGACGGCAACAATTGGCAACGCAACAGGCAACAGGAAACAACAGCAACAATGTCCACAACAAACAACTGAAAAACAACTGAATTCTTATGGGGCTGGTCCCCCTCAAAATAAATTTTCTTTTCCTCTGTGTTTGAGCTTTCGGTCGGGCAGAATGCTAATGAATTGCGGGAGGTCGGGGGCCTTACAGTTTTATATAAAGTAGGCTGTGGAAATCTGATGAAAAACAAATAAACAATCAGAGCCAAGGAAAGCAAGGCAAGGCGAAATGAAATGAAATGTCACAACAGAAACAAAGGAAGGTTGGGTATTTTTCGGTTAAGGATGAGCATCAAAAGACAAATAAATGACGAAGCAATGAAGGCAATGAAGAATGGGCTTTGAAAATAGATTTTTTTTCTGGTTTATTGACTGACTGATTTTTTGCTTATAAATAGAGCCTCGCAACGGACTTTAAATCCCCCAAAATCTCAACTAGCTGGATTAGAAAGACAACGACCAGGCAAAAACAAATAAATTTCAAATTCAGAATGGAATTAAACAAAAATAAGAGCAAGTGGTAGATGAAACTGGAAACCAGTAGAAAAATATGATTGAAGTTTAAATTTCAAGGAGAAGGCCAATTTACCTTAATTGTTGGGTTAAAAATGTATTTAGAATATTTTTATTGCACTTCTAAGAGCACTGAAAAAAGATAGCAGGAAATTGTATATCTAAAAGAGGGTAACAACATTTTAAAAAGTAAAACAAAGAAACATTTTTGTAGCACTAAATAAAATTAAAGTTGTATTAAGCGTTTTACTGCTCAACTAATTTTTTCTGTGTAGAGAATAAAAAAAATATTTAAGGGATACTAGGAAAAACCCTCTCCATGATTGTGATTTTGTATTTTATATTTTAAGCAGTTATTTCTTTTCTTTCCAAATATTGAAGGAAAGAAGTTAAGATTTTTGCAAATTAACTTAGTTTTAGAATTTCCAAGACCTCCTTAATCTACGACGGCTTACCTCGAACCACCCGATAAACTAAGCCCTGTAATCAGACCGCATTGAACATTAAACCCAACTCTTTGTGGCATTTCGAATTCCCATTGCCCATTGAGCAAACTTTGTCTAAATTGATTTGAATATTTATGAAAGCGGGTGGGTGGCAAAAGACACTCACTTTGATATGTCACAATCACAATCACCAGTTGTTCAAGTGATTCTGGTTGCATATATAGGTAAAAGGGTTTGGGTTATTCGGTTTGGGGCTTTCAGATCGGCTTAATCGCAAAGCCGCAGCCAAAACGAGGGCTCAAGTAATTATAAATGCCATTTTGTGTCGGTTTTGTTTAGCATGAAGAGATAAGAGAGCGCTTTTTGGGTGGTTGTGTTCTGTGGGGTTAACGTGGGACATGCATATTTATCATTCATGTGTAGGCACAAATTTGTGTCTGTCTCATGAATGACACGAAAAAGGCAATTTAAGCAAACACACACACACACACACACATTTATAAGCAAGAAACAAAGGGGTGAAAATGGGAGGCGTCTTCGCCGCAGGCATTACAAAAATTTCACACACACTCGACACAGCAAAAAATACATAAATAAAGAAGAAAACAGAGCACCCGCACTGTCAACAAGCAACAGCTACCTACAACAAATAAAAGAACAACACATAGAGTACCAACAAAGAGAAATAAAAGTAACAACCATTTGGAAAAAAGCAACAAATATTGCTGGTTCTTATCATTGGTTACAAGAATCGGGCCAAAAAGCGTATAGAACTGAAACTGAACTGAACTGAATACACAGAAAAGAATACAGTCATAAGCCGAATATAAGCAAACGATAGATTCCTTTTAAAACTTAAAATATATTTATGCTTATATAAATCAAATCATATAGATTTGACGGTCATACATTTTAAATTTAGTAATAATTATGCAAATGTTGTTTCCCAGATAAATTTCGAGGCTTAAAATAAATTTTTTTTCATAGATCATGGGATTTGAATGAGAGGTTTTTTTTAAAAAGGTTAAATCAAAAGCTCTTAAAAATTTGATACGATAAACTTTCTACAAATTCCTTGCCGTTTACATTTTTCTCGCAGTGCAACCAACTGAAGTCAGAGTTTGTGAATTTTGAGGCTGGGGACATTTTCGACGAGGAAAAGCCAATGACCCAAAGCAGCCAAATGACATGCCGGCACACAAGAGCTCCTTATCAGCCATGGGCCATGTATGTGAGTGTGGAAATGGTGCTTGTTGCTCGGCACAGTGGGACAAAATATGAGACTTGGCTTTAAATCTGTTTAGTTTACTCTTACTTTAGTTCCCAACGAAAGCAAATATTGTTATGGCTTACTAATAAAAGGAAATTTAATAATTATATTTTGTAAATGTGTTTACACTAGGTACTTTGTTTGTCTTTTCTTAAAAAGTAATCCAAAAGTAAGTTTTCATTTTATTTTGAAACTTTGGGATTAAATACCGGCATGTTTGAAATGCTTTGGGTTATACTTAAGCACAAATGTAAAAAAAAGCTAAAGTTCCTGACATCTTAGGACTTCTTTTTCAGTTGCTTAAGGACGAAAAGGACTTAGTGTACGGAAAAAGTTGTCTTTTGTTTTTTGCAAAAGTTGCCGCTCTAGTTTTCCGTTTCCTGAGCTGTCAGTTCGCCGAGCCTCGGCTCTTCAACTTCATCTTTATGCTTGCAACAGATTCAGCTCAAAAACACAAAAAAATAACTACAATAATACCAACAACAACAACGATAGTTGGAAGATATATAACAGTCGACAAGAAAAGCAGCAACAATGACGACGACAATTTGTGAGGATTTTTATAGACAAGCGTCTTGGTGGGAAATTATGGTTCGGCCTCTTATGCGTATATACATGTATATATACACTGAGGAAACTGGGGATGGGTTTTATTTTATACTTTAATAATGTATTAGTAGGGTCTTTGCATGGAGCTCAAAATAAAATATTCTTAAATGATTTTATAAAATATATAATACAAAAAAATAATTATGTGTCATTTTCATACTATTTTGTACACTTTCTCACATTTTGTTTTCGGTGTATGTTTCATGGAAGTGTGTGCGTGTGATGCGTGCTTGTACTAATGAGACAATTTCCACTAGTTTCGTGTGTGTGCGAGCGTGTTGTCTTGAATTTTATCCCCTAATGAACTGTCCCTCGACTCAGAAGCTGACTTGTTGCTCTCCTCACTCCCATTGGGATATTTGGTCCCCAGCCACGCCCCCCACAGGTCGCTGCGCCCCCTTTTGGGTGTCACATTGTTGTCGTTTCAATTAGTGTTTCAGTTTCAGAGCGACCTTATCAATGTCGAAGGGGAATTGGATTCGGGATTGTAATATCTCAATGAATAACTTGATTTGCGATAAGCGAGATAGGGGAAAATTGCAATCGTATAAATCAGCTACAGCACGACTCAAAATGTTTAATGCGAATAATAAATTGCATTTTTGCAGCTTAAATTGAGTTAAGTTAGAGAGGCTTACTAAATAAAACTAACTTCTTTTATTATATACTGCAGGTTTGATTAAAAACTCAATCAAAGCAAAAATATATTCAAAATGAAATAAAATAATGCTTAAAAATTGATATATATAAATATAAATAAAATATATAGAAATCTATAACTACTTTTACTAGGCTGGACTTACTAAGAGCACTAGTTAAATTTGAAAGACACATATATAGTTTTTTGTATATTGTGTGAAATTACATTAATCAATTTATTTTCGTTGGTGTTTAATATTAATTTAATTGTTTATTTAGAATTTTTTTTAGGTTTCTTTCTTTTCGTACTTTACATGTTTCATAAAAGTATTTTTTTAACCAATTATAGACACAAAGTTTTATGTGAACATGTGTTCATAAAATCTTGCTGGATGTTTCTATTGACGTTACCGTAACGCACTGTTTCACCGCAAATCCAGGAAAATCATTCGGCGAATTCGCGCTGAGCTCCCCTAATCCCGCCATTCACTCGAATACTCATGGATATCCGTAAAGTGGAGTTACCAATCCAGCGGGGAGTTAATCTGCATCGCAGTCATAGCAATGAGTGAGCGATTACACACGAGACAGATAAGAGATCTCTTTCTGCTGATTGGAATTCCAATGTGTCTAAGACAAGAGACCATTAAATTGGATCAACAGAGGTCGTAAAGCTGGCCATTAACCAATCCAAAATTTGCTCTTTGGTGTCGCCGGCGAGGGGATTCCCAAAAAAAAGCAGTCGCCAGCAGCAAAAAAAAATATTTATATTAGAGAGAAGGAGCCCTGACATTGATGAGTAATAAGTGCAATAATCGGCAGTGTGTGGCCATGACAATGGTTACACTAGCTGACAACAGAGCCGTTTATCTGTGCGTAGAATAAACATTTTATCGCATTATCGATTGCGATTACTCAGTTAATGAATTAAACATACACACACACACACAAACACACATTGAGCATATATATTAAACTCCTTCGGTTCAGTTTGGTCAAAAAAGAATCCCATTCAAGCAAAAAGCTGCGACAAGTGCGATAAGAAGTTAGCCAATAATGGCATAATAATAAATCATCACTGGGGCACACAAAAAAAAAAAAAAAAATAAAATACAGCAAGTAAAACTGAGCTAAAAGTTTGCACATAAAATGCCTCACGTCCAACGCGTCGTATGCGCAATGTCATCCAGCTAGTATAATTTACGATATCGAAATATCAGAGCGGGGATTCATGGCAAAAAAAAAAACAAAAAACTTCATTGAATTAATTATGACAAGCGATGAGTTTATTTATGATCAATGTAGATTACAAATGAATTATCGTTTGCCGAATTGGATCGATGATAATGTTGCGGTAGCCAGCTAATATTGGTGGAAAATATTTTTAGCATTTGCATAAAGCTTAATATTAAAAACAATTTCCTGCCTTATTAATTGCTTGTTCTTAAAACCTGTACTCATTTAAATATATTTTTAAAATAAATGTTAATAATAAATATTTTACAATACAAAGGTACAACCTTAGCAAAATATATTCCAAATATTGGTCAGCAAAAAAATAATAAATTGTTGGCAAAAGAATCAGACAATGTTAAAAAGGTTGTAATTGATTTTACAAAGGCAATTCCTTATATTAACTAAATATATAATTTAACTTTAATTAAAAATTCCGTGCAAAACTGTCATGAAAGTATAAAATATATTCCATTTATTTAGAAGAAAATTAACTCAAATATAAACTTTTAAAATCATAAATTTTACTAATGTTCTTCGAGTTAATCGAAATTATCACCGAATCTTGTATTTTTGGTACCTGTTCTTCGAAAGGTTTTTTCAAATCAATTTTCAACTTCTTAATTTCTTTGGTAAATCAACTCTTTCAATCAACACTCAGGACACAGAAGCACATGTTAAAAAAAAATAAGATTGTTCACTGTGGGCGAGAAGAACTCGAATCCTCCGCTCGGTTTTTGGCTAGGATGCGGATGCTCTTTTGTTTCTGGCAAAAGTGGACTATTTTGGCTGTGTTGGCTGTTGTTGAGATGGAAAGATTTTGGGGCAGCAGCGATGGAACAACACGCTGCGTCGAGTTCCCGGGAAAAACTGGCAGCGAACCGAGCGTTACACTTGATGCATGCCCGAAATCGAAATCGCACAGCCGAGGAACGACCATAACGAGCCTCGATCCGAACCTGAATCCGGCCAGCCGAAGTGTGCCAAGGTGAGAGAGGTTTTTGGTTGTTGGATGGGTGGTGGGTTGGAAAGTGGGAAAAGAGGTTTTGGGTGGAAAAGCGCCACAAGTGCATGCCGAAAAACGAAGGAAAGCCAGCGACAGCAGAAGTGAGTTTCCATCTCGGCAAAGGAGGAGTCTCGCCTCCTTCAAATGCGAAATACGAAAAGCGGGAAAATCGAATGGCAAAGGAGAGAGCGGGGGAAAAGCGGGTCGAAGAAGCTTTAGCTGAATGCAAAGCTTTTCCCTCCGGAGCTTTCCCGCTGAGCAGATGCAACAGCTACGGAATACAGATGGCATAAGATACATTCAAATGCTGCGGAAAGGTTAACTGCAAACGGTATGACAGATGTAGATGCGAAGATGGAGCCAAATAAATGGCATACATTATTTAGGACAAAAGATTGATTGCAAGCAAAATGATTGCTACAAATGTGGAATGGAAGGAAAAACAGCAGAAAAGATTGATATCAATAAAAGAAACTAACCCGAAATTATGAGATTAAAGGAACGACCTTACCTATAAGGCAGAAATAATAGCACTTTGCATACCATTGGTTAGATTTGAGCATGACTTTAAAGGCTTTACGATTAAATGTAAGACTCTCTAAGCCTTGATCTTTATTTACACACATATTTAAATTTAAATGATTAATTTTTGAGAAAGTTAAGCTCATACAAAGCACATTTTTGGGTCACTTGTAAGTGGATCAGTTGTTAGTTTTGGGTTGAGCTACCTTTAGTTTGAAATTACCTATTTTTAAAAACAATAATTAAATAGAAAACAAGTCATGTATTTTTGTCGTCTTTAACAAATGTAAGCGGGAATATTAACAACGTGAAGAAAGAATACCATGAACAGTACCACAAACTACGTAAATTGGTTACTCCACAATTAAGTTTAAATACAAAGTGAGTTGATGACACAAAGTCGGGGAAAATAAGCCTCCCCTCGAAACATTAAGTGCGTGTGGGTGGGTAACTCCCTGTGGCCTTTGGGTGGTGGCCACACACCTGAAAGGATCTCCACTTCGTAATCCCAGACCACGACATAACAGCCTAGAGGCTCTTCGAGGTCCGCAATGCCAGCGTCATAAATCTGTTTAAATTAGCTGTTAAACAGGTCGTATACGCGATGTGGTTGCACCAGCCACCTTCAGTTGCACTCGTCTGCCAAGTTGGCACACAGAAAGTAAAATAAAATAATAAGGGACATTAGTTTTTATATAAATTTTTCATTTCAAATATATAACGATTTATTATTTTTCATGATTATTTAAAAATTTATTCTTAGTATTTTTCTGTTTTATTTTTTTAATTAATAAATGTTATAGGATGTATACAAATTTATTTCGGTGCAGTTTGCTGACACAGTCTCATGTTGGCGGGATAATAATACCCCATCTTTGCTATTGACATTGTCGTAAGAGGCTTATTCCGGTTCCCAGTTTTCCCACAATTCCTCCGTATACCCCGATGCCCCTTGTGTTTTCCGAGTCCTCTGAGTTCTCTGATTCCTCCGATTTCCCATTCCGGACCAGTCAGCAATAACCGGCGAGATAATTGCCACCTACCAAGGACTCGGCATCTCGGGCAATAATCAAGCAGTTATAAATCCCATGAAAGCCGTTCGATGGCAAGTGGCAGGAAAACATTCAAATTAAGACCGAAACAAAAATGTTCTACCCACAAAGTTGCAGTTTGTGCTGTGGCTAGCGAAAGTTTACCATTTCCCACATCATCTTACGCCCATTTTCCTGAATACCCAGGCCTCACCCCGGAAAACTTTTTAATTTCCATTCGTAATTGTGAGACAGACCATGAAAACGACAATTGAATGTAGCCGCAGCAAAGAGATCGGCAAAGTTCCTCCTGGGCCACTACAAAGTTGCGGCTGCAGTGGTAAATTGGGTGAAAACAGTGGGTGGATAAATGGATAAACAGTGGACATTGCACAACTGAAAAGTGTTTTTTTTAGTAGTATTCAATTGTTTAGGCACAAGCAGCGAATACAAGTAAATTTTAATTTATTGTTAAGTGTTAGCAAAAAGATTAACCAACTTGGAGAAAGGCATAGAATTAAAAATTGATAACTACTTCTCAAGGTACACAGTTTCGATCATGAGCATCTAGCGCCAAACTTGGCATTACTTATGGTAAAATTATGTTACGTGAGATATATTTCACATTTGCACAAGTTTTCGCTTTCCGTTTTGTCAGTACAAGTCTTATTCTACACCATTCATTTCGTATTATAGCTATCTTCGAAGGTTTCTGAACTCAACCTTCCGTTGACACGCTGAAGTAAGGACTTTTCCTCGAGAAAATTTCAATTAAAAATAATCAACATCGGTTGTTCCCGGAAAAATCAGTTTCATTTTTTAAATCTCAATCAGAATTTTAGCAGGCTGCTGTGTTGGTAAATAAAAATACGCTATTATTTCCAGCTATAAACAATGTAGTTTTTCTCCATCTCTCAGCACCTCTTCCATGGGCAACAATCACATCTGTTAACATGCAAATCAATGTTGGCTGCAACATCTGTCGATGTTTCTGTTACTGTTGCCCGTCCTTTGGAATACTTGGTAAGCGGCTTGTATGTGCATGGCATGCAACATTTCCGCTTGGGCGCTTCCAAGTAGAGCCGCCCAAACACACACACACACAAAAAACCAAAGCATCCAACCACCCAATCAACCAACCACCCACTAGCGCCACCGAATGGGTGGTGCCACTCCCCCTTTTGGATAGAACACATTTTTGCCTTAATCCACCCCCGCATCCCGAATAACTGACAGCGCTTAAACAGTTGCAAGGACGTACGAAAATGTCAGTGGCATTTGGCTCGATTCCACGAAAGATAATTAGTTCTAGAGCAAAAAACTAATAGAAGTTTTCATACAAATCGGTTTATACCGTACTATTTCACACATAAATCTTACTGATTCCGCTTGCTAAACATAAATCACTTCTTATTATCAGTTATAAAATTTGAATACAAACACCAGAGATTTATGGGACTCACTCTCAAAACTTGGCCGGAAGTAATAAATTTAAATCGTCAAGTTAACAATTTTCTTATGAAATAGTATTTAATCATTATTGTGTTTTTTTTTATAAATAATGTATTTTTTGCCGCTTTTGGTCGCCTGGCTGATTTTCCATCTGCGACTGGCAAAAGTGTTCCCCTCCCACCTGCTCACATTCCGCATTTGCCGCTTTTTTCCCGCATTTTCCCCGTTTCCCTCGTATTTTCCACTTTTCCCGTCTTTCCCTGTATGTCAGTGTGTCTGTGTGTGTGCAGCATGTAAATGAAGTCTCGCTGCCTGTCTATCCGTCTATACACGCATATCAGCGCACTGGAAACACGTACAAATACACTGAAAAAAAAACAAACAGCTCGACATTAAATATTTTATATTGTTTTCATTTTTAATGAGTTAATAATACCTATATTGATGTTTATATGCATTCACACTTATCTTAAACGATTTTTCTTAACTGAAAACGATTTTAAAAAGACTGAAAAGAGTTTTAAAAGTGTATAATTTTACAGCTCAAACTTTTATTATTTGAAGTCTCTAAAAGTCAAACTAATATAAGTAGCATTAGAATGCATAAAATAGGTAATGTGAGTAACGTTTTTGGGTGTTAAAAACTAATAGAAAATGTGGAAGTCCTTAAGATCTCCCACCATACAAATTTCTGTATACGACACTGGTCTATATCCATTTAATAAATTAAATACCCCTTAATTTCAACTTATTTTGGTGGTTTGAGTTCCACAAGCCTTTTGTTTTCACATTGTATCAGATGAATAAATATTATTTTGACCTGAATTTCTTGCAGTGCACACGTTCAGTTTGAGCCGGAGTCGTTGCCTGATGTATATTAATGCCGTGCGGGTGCCACATGCCAGATGGAAACAGTTCAATCATAATAAACTCCCAGTCAATTTTTAATGATACAAAAAGACAAATGTGCGCGCCCTCTTTTGACCCCTCGTCACCGTTTGCGGGTCAAAGGCCGCGTAAAGCGATATAAATTGTTGCATATGTTTGGGCGCTGACTGAGTCGCCTCGTTTGTTTACATTTTGTTCTCTGTTCTGCGGCAAGTGTGAAACTGCTTTCTCTGCTCGTTATAAACCCATCAGAAATTTGTTCTGCTTGCTTAATTTTATTTTCGTAAATTGAAATCGTTTGTCATAAATCTCAATATTATTGAGAAGATATATGAGTTTTCAGTTACGTACAATTTCTTCTCCTTCAACAGATACAATTTGTATCCTGAAATATAAGTTGTTTAGATAGGATTTTAAGGTAGAAATTTTTTATTTTGTTGATGCTATGAATGAACGAGAAATAAATAATTGAATGCAGATTATAGAACTCTAAGCCACAAATTTCAAGAGGCATTGAACTGGTTAGTTTTTGTTATCCTTTTTTGCCAGTCATCGAAACTTGAAAGAACCTATCATTTAAGACAGATAAAAGGAAAATGGTATCTCTTAACTGACATTTCATATACTTTTATGGCACTCAAACGATTCAATTAAGCCAGGCCTGCTGTTTATTTCAATTGGATCAATTTGATAAGGCCACGACTGACTGATGATTGATCTGGTTGTGATTTAAATGGTCTTGACTGAGCGTTGAATTATTAATGACGTCGTCGGATTACGTTGGTATACCCAATATCCCGACTTTTCAGCCAAAACAGCTGGCCGTTTTAAGGTCTCGACTCGGCTGTATTTTGTTTGCCTTACAATAATTTTATGTGGCGCACATAAAAATTTTCGTTTCAGCTCGTTAGCCATGGCGTATACGCAACGCGAGGTGAGCTGAATGAAAAAAAAAATGTGTATATGTATATAAATAAAAGCGTACATAAAACTTTACGCCCAATTGATTTCGATTTCGTTTTAATGAATTTTGCGGGCTCTGCGAAATTTTGGGGCCAAAGCCAGGTGAAGAAATACCCTTCTCATCACCTTCCCTTAAAAAAAAAAAAGAACGAGACCCCCTATTTCCTCCATTTCTCCGCATGAACCACTACCTTTTCCACTGTCTCTATCTGTCGGCATGCAGTACATATAGTTTGCTTTCAGGTGTTTATTTATGCCACTGCCTTGGCACAAAGGTTTAATTAAAATTTCAATTATTAGCTGGCAAACAGAATGGCGAAGGGGAGACCAACAGATGCTACATTATCTGGCGCGAAAGATGTTTGCAATACTCTTACAAAGACAATAATACAACACTTAAAGAATTCTATATAATTATAAATTAGGTCACTTAAATGGCATGTCTTGGAAGTTTATATTTTTATCCCGACTAACATTTTATTAAATAAATATAAAGGTACAATCCTCAGAAATATAGACTTGTATTATACATTTTTTGTACATATTTTCATCAAAAAGCATATAACGAAAAACTTATTGATTGTGCTTTACTTGCAACATGTAGTTGTCACTTTAATCCGATGGCTTCAGAAAAGGATATTCAGATCACGCTTTAAATATAGATTTGCTATTTGGTTCGATTACAAATTGGATTCGGTGGGGGCATCGATGCCGCAGAATTGCGGTTGTGAAAATGCGTATATAACTCGGCAGGGTGGGTAAACAATAAAATTAGACAATGACCAGAAACGGGGGACGGGGGAAGGGGAAAGTTGGCTAAATAATGAGTTGAAATTTCAGACCAATAATTAAAAGCCTAAAGTTTTTCAGTTTCAAGTGGCTCGTGCCTGTAATGAGGATCAAGTGGGTTGCTGAAGTGAAAAGGGGAAAGTGGGGAAACTGTGGTGGAGAATGCCCTTTAATTTTGACTGTGTTTCTGTGTTTTCTTGGTCGTATTCGTCCAACATATTTAGTTACTGTTAACCGCATTTCATGTAAAAACCAATCATATAATGAAAATAAAGCAAGCGGGGAATATATATATATATATATATATGTATGTGTATTTATCTGGCATTCTCGTGCCTGGTATGCATACGTATGCAGGCAGCGCGAAAATGTGAAAATGTGCCACAAGCTGTCAGCAGGGTGCCATTCCCTTCCCAGTCACGCCCCCTGCCGCTAGCCGCCTACTTTTGTCTCCCAATGTTTCTCTATCGCGGTAAGCTTTAGGTGGATACAGGTGAGGTTCAAAAAATATAGACTGGCTAACAAAATTAGCCAAGAATTTATTTCTATTGTAAATAAATAGTTACCAGTGTTGGATATGTTTGTTATTAAGATTATTTCACTTTGGTTGTCTACAAGTTGTTAGGTTTTCTTCATATATAATACACAACATTTTAGCAATAAAATGTATTGCCTCAAAATAAACCATTTAGGTTATCAATAAAAATTTAATGGTTACATAAATAATTCACCTTGAAGGTGTCTAAAACAAAACTTTGTCAGAAACAGAAACAGCTTTGAATTAAAAGGAATAAATATTTGTAATATTTTGTACTTGTATAAAAGCTAGAAATACAAATGCAAATCAAATTTTATTTCTTAAATTTGAAGCAAACAAGATGTCATAAAATAAACGCGTTTTCATGAAAGTAAGGATTAAGTATTTAATTAGAAATATCATGAGTACTTATTGAAGCAGGTTGCACTTCAACGAAACCAATTCTTTATGCCAACTGGCTGTTTTTTACTTTGGGTAAGAATACAAAATTTGAAATATTATTCAACTGTATTCCTTTTTTTTAATCTTTTTTTATTGACCGCAACTGTGAATGCGTTTGACAAAAGCTGTTGGCCAAATGGCAAAATAAAACCTTCGGCAATGCCCGCATCTGTTTGCGGTTTGTCAGTCCGTCCATCCATATGTCCATCTGTGTCGCCACATCTCCCCGTGCAACTCAATGCCGTTCCCGCCCCAGAGCCCACGGATGGGGGCGTGGCAAGTTCAAGGTGTATATAGCCACATAGACCGATAAGCACTGGGGCTTTCAAGCACCAAGTACCAAGCGCCAAGCACTCACTCTTTGGAAAGTGAAATGAAAGCAGTATGCAGCGCAATTTGTTTATCTATTTCTCGGTACCGAAGCAAATTCCAAATTGTTGCGTTGTTGCCCAGCAGCAACACTGTATATCCAACTCTTGTAATTACATTTTAATTTGCAACAAATTCAATTTCAGTTGCAAACATTTAATGTAGTTTATGCAATTGCAGTGCGTTCGTTTTAGGGAAAGGGGGAAAAAGGTAAATGTTTGTTATAAAGTTATGTAATGTTATTATAGTTTTTTAAGCTTGGGGACCATGATAAACCCTTAAATTGTCATGAATACTTTTTGAATAAAAGAGGCGATTTTCTCCAACCTCAAGTGACATATGCTGATTTTCCGACTATGATTGGACAGTTTGGTTTTCCATTTCGGTGGAAAATGCTGTTGATTTATGGTTTTATGATTTATGAGTTCGACATGCAAAGGAGTTGGCCAAATTGCACTGACCGGCCAGGGGTCACAGGGGGGTGGGTGGGTTTAGAGACCCCCATGACCTCTTAAGGCAAGGGGTTAATGGAAAAGGGGCAGTGCAACGGACTAGTCACAACATTGCGCACATCAATAACAATAAGGTCAAAGCCTACGTGCATGGAGCAGTCGGGTAAATCTAATTTGAAAGCAATTCGATTCGAGTCAACTCATCTAGTCTCCTCATCCCCTCCCCCCTCATATATGTATGTATGCCCACTGTCCCTATCTACGCCATGCAGCTATACCAGATCCTAATGTCCCTATCTACGCCGCACAGCACAGCACAGCACAGAACAGCACAGCATTTCATCACTCTCATCTGCTGTCTGTTCTTGGCCCTGGCTTATTATTGATGGTAATGAAAATTTGATGATGGCCAGCAGACTTTGTTGGGCGACTCGACTCTACTCTACTCTACTCGAGTCGACTCGTCTTGTCTCGACTTCGTCTTCTTCTGCTTTCCTGGGCATGCTAATGATAATGACAATGACGATGATTGATTGATGTGTTCTTTTTGGTGTTTGGTTTTTGGTGTCTGGTGCTCGGTGGTTGGCTTGCTGTTTTTCCAGCTATTTTCCCTTTTGCCTCGCAAGTCAGTTAATTAGTACGAACTGACTTGGCACCGCTGAAAATTCAAATGAAGCGTCAAATGGTTTTTCCTTCAAAAGTCATCTTTCCCCTAAAAGCTCCCTTGGGGTTGAGTTTGTTTGGGGTTTGCACTTCTGTCAACAGCTCCCCAGTTGCCTTTTTAAGGCTGTCGGTCGGCTTAGAGTGGCCGCCGCCCCTTATGCATGTATTTATGAGCAAATTCTTAATAACTCTTTCAACTTTTTGGAAAGCGAAAGGGTTCCTTCCACCTACACACACACACACGCGCACATTACCCAAAGCATCTCGAGTTCAAGTCAGAAATGTGGCAACAGGCTTGAACAATTTTATTTGATTGTTTCGCAAATTAAGTTTCCCAAAAACACGACCTTCTTCGGGTGCCTGAGTGAGTTTAAGTCGAAGGTTGCCAAGGTTGCCCTGGTTTTCAAGGGCTGTTCACTTGGTCAAACAAAATTCTTTTTTTTTAGGTGAGAAAGCAACAAGTTATGATTGCTTTATGATTGCTAAAAATAAAAAGAATTACAAATATAAGTCCAAGTAGGACTTACATAGTTTGTTTTTTGCCATTTTAACTAACCCTGCATACTTTCTCTCCACTGGGTTTTCAACTGTGAAATTTTGGACTTATGTCATAGGGGTAAGTAGAAGTGTCATGTAGCTCCATAGTTGTACAAGAAGACCTTTTGCTTTCCGGCTCACAAAGTAGCTTTGTGATGGCCGCATATTAATTGAAATTTTCGTGATGCCGCAAGACAAACAATGTATCTACGTCTGTTGCTGTGTGTTCACTTGGGGCTTTCTGCATTGGCTGCAACTTGTTGTGCCGTTGTGTTTGACTAGCGGCTTTTGGCCAACACAGTGTCGCTAAATGTCAGCTATTGTGGTTGCCCATGTTGATATTGTTAGCTACTCGCTGTTTTAGAGCCTGCCTTCAAAATCGATACTTGATTTGACTACGCAGTGTTCTATCAATGGGAAATAGCTTTAGGTTTCAACAGAAATGTGTATAATTGTTATGCAAATGCAATCTTCTGTCTAAGCTCGAACAGTTTGGGCAATTAGTTTGGATATTTATAGCCGCATGTGATTATTATTTCCTTACAGTTTAATGATATAATTTGATTTTAAAACACAGTATGTATATGTTTTGGCACCTTAGTTAATATAACTGAACTCTTTATTTGAATACTTCTGGGTATTGTAAGGGGATATTGAGTTTTTAAATGTCTAAACTAATGCTTTGGAGATGCACATACATTTTCGAATTGTTCCGTTTGGCCCTTGATGACTGCGATTGCCATTTAAATGGAATTTTCTGGTCGAAACGCAATTGCAATTGCGCAATAATTTCATTTATTTGCGACTTGGCCTTGTGGTCGAATATTCAACAGACATGTGGAGAAGATGAGGTGGTTTTTCTTAAAGTGGGTCATATGGTGCTGGTGCCGTGATTAAATGCCAATGGCCAATCAACGCATGCCAGCAGATTTTGGCCATTTTCCATTTTCCATTTCCACATTCCCTGTGGCACCACGCATTCCCATGCATTCATAGCCGCAGGATATGGCAGGATATAGGCGGCGAAAATGGGGTGGGTGGACATGCCAGTGTGTCACCCAAAAAGGAAGCAAATCAGGAAGGAAACTTCGGAAATTCCTTGACAGCTGACTTTGGCATTTCTCTCACAAAAAAATAAATAGAAAACCAGGTGCACAGCAAATTTTGATAGTTGTCCAAAAGTTCTCCCAAACTTTTAATGCATTTCAAAAATTGGTAAAGAAATGTATCTATTTTACACAGACACTTTTTGTGTTTTTAGAAGGATATAACAGGATATATAATGATTTTTTAGAAAGCAATGAAAAAAAAATAATTTGTTTTTTAATTACCACGTCCTTAATTTAATAACTGTTAGAGTAAGCTATACATTTCTGTATTTGAAATATTTTATGATTACTGGTATATAGAAGTATCATTTGAAAACATTAATTTTATATATGCAAATCAAAGAAAGTAATTAGTGTTTATTTGCTTTTTACCATTTCATTTCTTCCATTTATATTCACTGATTTTATATCTTCTTAAATCATGATTTGCAGTTCCATGTTCGGTTCGGGTTTTCTCCAATTTAATGTGCCTCGGTTATTGTTCTGTTTTCTGGCCACACTTTGGTGAGTAAGCAAATTGTTTAAGATTGACAGGCTGACCCACCCACGACCACGCCCCCAATTCCATTGCTATTCCAACCACCGCCCCTAAGTGATTCCGAGTGGAAAAAGCATCAGTGAAAGTGGCAGTGAAAGTGAAGTTAGACCGGGCTTTCGGTTGCGATGCGATTTGAATGCCAAGTTTAATGAGAGCCAATCCTCGAATGCCGAATGCCGGACATCGAGTGTCCGGAATGGTTTTGCAAGAAAAAAAAAATAAATAAAAAGGAAGGCGGCGAGTGCTCAATAAGTTGCCATGATTCAGCTGTGGCCACAGCCTGCCAATGCCCACGAATGCCCCGGCCAACAGCTCATCTTCTTAACGCCCCAGTCCCAGTTCCAGTCCCAAACAGCAAACCCCAGATATACAGATATATAACCCAGCAGAAAAGTCCCAACACAAACAGAACGTGAAGAATAAGTGAGAAAAAAGGAAGTGCGGCCGGCCCTTTTGTTTATGCCTGCAGATAAACGCAAACTTATTAGAATTGGGAAATACAACATCACCTTTACTGTAACTATAAAATGAAAAATTATTAAAAATAAAAATACTCCTGAGTCAGACTTAAATCCATAATTTCATTTGAAGCTTAAGAACTCGCGGGAATGAATAGTAAGTAAAATTGTTTTTCGTTTTAAGCTTTATATCTATTGCAGCACATATTGAGCTGAAGAATTCACGTTTAATATTTTTGAATGTAAAAAAGAATCCTAAAATTTTAAAAGACCCACTCGCTTTTGGAACGGGAGAATATGAAAATTTGTTTTCTAATGACGAGAATATATATTATATGTCCGCATAAACCTGAGTTTATCTTTGGCTGGCGTCTGCATTTGCGCCTTGGTCTCTGGTCAGGCCCAAACAATTTGTCGTTGTCCCACGGACTTGGCAGTGGATCCTGTTGCTTTTGCTGTCCTGTCAGCTGCTTTTTCTTTGCCCTCGGATTGTCCAAACGGGAGCAATCGATTTTCCCGGGGCTTAAGTCGAGTAAAACTCAACCTTAAAAATGCGCTTAAGTTTTATTGTATTCCAATCTCATTAACTTCTTTTATTATTATTTGTGTTTTGCTTTCCTCTTCCTCTTGTTGTTTCTGCCTCTCTTTCAGTGTTTTTTTTCTTTTTTTTAGCCCAATTTAGGCATCCTCAACTTTGTTGCCTCGCCTGCGATTGACGTATGTAAGCCACATTTTATATATATTTGCTTATACATATGTGTGTGTGTGCATACAAAGTCGCATAAAATAAAGCAATATCCTTCACTTATTTGACATTTCGGGCCTACATTAATGAGCCCAAAACTTTAGCCTGGGATAAGGATAAGACCAATCGGTGGCATAGGCGGTGGATTATATAAATGAGAGGGGGGTTTGCTTAATACATTTTGTTTTAGATACTAACAATGTATGTAAAATACCCTAAATGACTTTTCTTTGGAAAAAATATAAATTTGTTTTTATTTTCAAAAATCGTTAAATGAACTAACTAACCCTCTAAACTTGAATTTATTGAGACGTTGGGAATGTTTCTAAGGTAGTGAGTGTATTATGATTAATGAGTATTTTTGGCCATGACCAGACAAAAGGAACGGAATTTAATGAGATTGTCATGAGTTTTGAGCCGAGCGCAAAGGTCAGAAGGAGGCTTTTAAAGTTAAATATATGTGCCCAGGATAATGCCATCTCAGTATCATTCAATATAGATATATAATTTGCCTTCCTTTCGTTCTGGTCCTGCTCAAAGTCCCTGACATCATTAATGTCACTGCCTTAATGCCCTCCCATCCCCCCATCCAGATTGGAAAAAGCGGGAGGTCAGAGGGGCTCACATATTGTCAGTTGTGTCAGCCAACTGTTGACACTCCACCCAAACCACCCAACACCGGGTGATTCTCCTGTTTGCCTTTTGTTGCATTTTGCATGTTGTACTTCGATTTGCATAATCTTAATCTTTTGCACTCGCCAGGGATTTGCAGAAAGGAGAAGGCTACATGGAAATCATAGAGACAGAGAGACAGAAGACCAGAAATCCGAAATCAGGAATCAGAAATCCGAAATCAGAAACCAGAGGCAGAACAAAGGGCAAGTGGCTGCGATAGCATCATCTGGGCTAAGCCCATTTCATACATTGTCCGGGTTGGATTTTCACAGTGGCTGTCAGTTGGTTAACAGATGGCCTGGCCAACTTTCGTGTCGTCTCTCATTTGCATCTGGTTGCAGCCAATTGTTTCCGGCCAACAATTTGCACCAAATGAAGTACCGAATTCCGTGCAACAAAATCTCACACGGAACATCGCAATGTGTGCGCTTTGAGAGCTCAAATGGGATGCAGGAATTTAGGTATAGCTTAAAAATTCCCCAACATTTTTTGACTCGATTGCTGACTTGTTAAAATCTGATATTAACTATTAAATATTTCAAAAAGTTTGTGGTTTCATTTTTAATTATCTGAATGGAAATTATAGAATTTACTTTCGGGCTTTTCTATATAAAATAATAATTTTGAACTTATGTAATTCAAATCTGAAAATTGTAAAAACTTTTTAAGAAATGTGACTCAAATCTGCACTTCTGAAAGCTATTCTTAACTAAAAGTTTTGTTGCTAACCAATACTGGGGTATATTTAAGCAATTTTAATGTGTAAACTTCTTACCAAATATCGGAAAAACATGTGTCAGAGTGATTAAAGCCAAATAATCTTGCATTGTCGAGTTCCGTTTGTAAACGGAGTGGCTTTTAGTCTCAGGCCAAGTTAATGTGAAGGGGCCATCAAAGGCAGACTCCTGATGGCTGCTCATTCCAATTGGATGATGATGAGGTTTGTCTAGGAATGTGTGTGGGTCGTGGGCCCCTTCGGGCTTTGCGAAATATCGGTTTTGTAGCGATTGGAATCCCTTTAATTAATGTGGGCGGGCTATGGTTGGATATGAAAGGGAACCATTATAAGGAGCAGGATTAGTTGCAATCCAGAGACCAGACAATGCCGCCCACGCTTGTTCAACATTTAGACACGGCGGCGGCCTCATTGTTTTCCGTTTGCCGTTTTCCCTGTCCTTTTTCCCTCCCGGATTTTCTAGCACCCGGCCCCGGGCTGGGAATTCTCTTGGGTGCATTCGGAAATTTACTGAGCCATGCGCTTTGTTGGTTTTCAATCAAGAGTTTGTTTATCAATGTTTTGCTGGCAACAAAAGCTAATGGCTAATAACAAGCTGGCAGCAATAATCCCCGATCCCCCTGGAAATATGCTGCAATCATCGTGCATCGCAGGCAATGAACTTCATTGGAACCTCGGAGTCCCAATGCCAAGTCGATCCGAAAGCGAGGCGCCGTTCTGCGTTGAGTTTTACAGGGAGAAAAATTAGATGATACAGTGCAATTGTAAATTTGTTGTTTTTACTTACATTTTTGGGGCCAAATATGTGGAAAACGTCAAGATAAGAAATAGCAATAGTCAACAAATAACTTGAATGAAATTCAAATGAAAATATCTAATTGACTCACCAATGTCATCGTGAAATCGAGCTGGTTTTTGTTCTGTGTGGCCACACCAATCAATTTTCAAGATGTGTTTTTCTATTTTGTGGCACTTGGCACTGACCCAATCCTGCAGAATCTGGAGCACAACTTTGTTGAAAGTTTTATGCAGCTCGTGGGAAAGTTGGCAGTTGAATCCAGGGCGGCAGGGAGATTGCTGCTCCAAACTCACGCTAATTACTCAACTAAAGGGGCAACTTGGTGATGGCGTGAATAGTTGCCGTTCCAAATTGCATCTGTGATACAAGATACAAATGGTGACTGAGGTTGGTAAATTCTTAAGGTCAAACATTTTGTAACTAGCATCGTTGGGTAATTAAAAGCAATGGCTGATTAATTTGAGGGAAATATAAATATAAATTTTACAGCGCCCAATTGAGGGACTTACCTTACAGCATTTCCATGGCATTTCCATTTCGGGTATCTGAAAGTAAGCAATTAAAAATTGGTTATTGTTTAACATAAGGCACTTGAAAATATTTACAATTTAATTGGGTTAAACTAGCTCTCAAAATGAATTATAACATTGTAAATAATAAAGTGTTTCCTAAAATTGATTTAAAATCCCACAGTGATTTTAAAGTTACATTTAAATCATTTATCAAATATAAAACAAAATTTTAATAACTACTTTATCTTTAATAACTTTTTCTCTCATTTTTCATGCACACAAATGAACTTTTTTCTTGTTATTTTAAAGTTCTTGCTAAATCCCACATACGGTATTTCTGTAAACACTTTGAATCTTCTAGCTAATCTATGATGATTAATTCGCTACATTTTTTGTCTACCCACTTTTTACTCTACAAATACGTGATTTTGGATAGTATATTTTACATTAAAATTCAAGGCAAAGAGCAAATTGTTGTATGACTTCTTGAGTCCCTCGGGAAAAATTCCGATTTAATCGCACCTGAGCGACATTTGCTGTTTGGAAACTTATCCAGCAAAGATTTGTGCGGTAATCATTTATCCGTATCTATGAACATCTCCTATTCTCAAGTTCGACGTGCGCCGGCCATAAAAACCCCGGCAAATTACCATAAAGCAAAGTTGGAAAAAAGTTGAGACAAGAATGCGGGGCATGCATTGGCCATCGTCTGATCTGAGGCTATATACGAATATATGTGTACTATATAAAGATGGGTAGCGAGTGATGGCACGCAGCTTTGAAATCACAGTGCCATTTAATGACGGCACGCAACCACGTTCACATGCACTCAAAAAAAAGGCTTGTTGAAACAAACCCCTCTATTTTTCGAAAACTTGATTATAAACTGTGCAATTAAAAAATAACGTTGTGAATAGCAAATGTTTTTCTTCTAAATCTTTTATCTTTTACCAAAAAAAACTTTCTACTGAATGGAAAAATTTTACTTTTAATCCAATTGCCTTTTTTTTGAAGTGTAAATACTCCCACACGTACGCAAACAACAGCTGCGTTTAATGTCCTACAGTGTTTGAGTGTGTATGTGTGTGTATGTTAAGGGGATGTTTCATGGGAGGTATGATGAAAACTTTTTCGGTCTGCCAGCGAAACAATTCAATTAATTATTGTCAAATTAAATGTAAAATATCAAAAGTTGCGCGCACGATGTAGGGCAATAATTTGATTAAACGTATCGCCCACGATGGGCGTGGCGTGGCTAGGAGCCGAGCCGAACCGAGCCGTCCACCTGACAGAAGTGGGAGCAGCCAAGGAAGTCGTTGACATGTCGTCAATGTCACAAGTTGCCCAGAAAGCCGAGCACACGAGCTGTGGCAGCGCATTCATCATCGCTCACAAGTGCCACGCCCACACACAGCAGACGCTCGGAGGCGTTCATCATCAGCGGCAACAACAACAGCAATAACAACATCCCAGCATCAACGTCAACTCTTCTGTCAACGTGGCTGAGTCCTGTCAACAGTCTCCGCCAAAAGGCAACAGTCATCTGACAACAGGTGCGAATGCACAGAAAGAAAAATTAATCAAAAATCTAGTGTATACAAGTGTATTACAATAATAATATTTTTATTGATCCAATAATTATAAGCAGCGGTATTTAAAATTGGCCCCTCAAGGGGTAAAATTTTAACACCAAAATAAATTGAATTTATTGATTAATCTACTTTATATCTGTTTTTTTTGTTGTGTCGAATTCCTGCCTTTTTAGCAACAAAAAATTACCATGTTGCTGTGGCACTCAACGAATTTTGTGCCTTAAAGTTTGCTAAGCAAATGGCTTAATCCATTAAAGTAAAAATATTTTTTAAAGTTGTAAATCTTACATTTTCTTTCATTATTAAAGCAACCTCAAAATGCACATCCTATTTGTACACCCGAGTAACCCCTAAAAACCCTCTCATTTAAATATAACCCAAGGAGTTGCACCTCGAGTTTGTCGAGTGTGCTTATTGGCTTGATTGCTCGGTGGTTCGGATGTAGTCAGGAGTCATAACATCGATCTAATCCCTCACTTAGGCTCTATTAGCGCTAATAACTTGATGTAGTTAGACACACGGTGCTGCGCAAAGGCGGGTGTGTGTTTCAGTGGGTGTTGTGTGAATGGTGCACAGGTGCCATTTGCATGCTGGGAAAATGGGCAGGTGAAAGGTGAAAGTTCGAAAGGCATGCACGCATGTCGAAAAACTTAGCCTACGGCTTTTGTCCAATGCTATTCGAGTGGGTGAGTGTGTGTGTGTTGGTTGGTTGGATGACAGTTGAAAACTGATATTAAGTGGCGGAGAAGACATTTTGCAGAGGAGGCGAAGGCTGAAACGCCTCCGGATGCGGATACGGATGTGGATGTGGCTTCAGCTTATTCGACCTAATAATCCAGCTAATTTAATGAATCAAAGCCAGGCAGCATTTCCAGCTAAACAAAAGGCACAATGCAACTGAAATACTATGGATTCAATTTCCATTTTGATTAAATATTCGAAGGTTTGTACATTTTTAGCTTACTACATTTGTTGTTGTCTTTACGTAAATTGATTTCTATAAAATAGGACTAAAAAACACATTAGATTTGCCCAAATTCCTTTGAGATGTTTTGTAGTTTAAAAATTTGAAAAAAAAAATTCCGTAGGACATATTTGAAAGCTAATTAGGAGCTTTAAATCATGATTTTTTTAAACCTAAAATATAAAACTGGGACAAAAATGTAAAAATTTAATTAAACCAAAATGTGTAATTAATTTTCAGTTAATGTTTTCTCCGTGAGCCAACTGGTTTGCCTTTGTTGAGCAACCAACTAGCTTCGCCCAGAATTGATTGGGGCACTTACAACATTGCTTGTGTTCCCCGCCGGACTTTGAAGTTTATGCAAAGGGATGGTTTGTTTTTTCGTTTTTCTGAGGAGAAATGGTTGATGGTATGGTACGGAAGCGTGGGGACTTCAAACATCCCGCCATTTGTTGGCCCTTGAAAAAGTTTTGTGGCAGCGCGTTGCCTGGGGCATACTTTGCCAAATTGTTTTGGCCCCAGAATGCTCGCTATCTCATGCTCTTCTTGCACTTTCTCCTTGGTTTTTGTGGATCTATTCTCATCTGTGCTGCGAATAGTTTTTGAACTGCATTTGAAACTGTCTACTGACTGCTCACTGCTTACCATTTATCAACACACGCGGCGTATGATTAATGTGAGCTATCTCACAGAAAGAAAAAAAGATTATATGCATACATTTTTTGACCAACTACCAATGGTAATATATGGTTATAACATCGACCAAGAAAATATATATCAAATTTAACAGAAAAATTAGTACACCCAGAGAAAAAGAAATTAAACATTAAAATATTTTAATGTAAGATTGTTTTTCAAAATATAAACATACATTAAATAAACTTTTAAAAATGACAATGTAATTATTTCCTTTTTTTTAAATTTAAAACTACATTTTTCAATACTTTAAACACAAAACTAAATCAGTACCGAAAATATATAATTCAAAGCGAAAATATTTGGATTTACCATGACTTTTTCCTGGGCGTATGATAAAGAGAAGTGAAATTATGTAATATTCATATATGCAGTTTTAATATTATTTAATACAAAAAAAAATACATATATATTGAGACAATAGTTTTTTTTTTCTGTGCGCAGAGTGGAATTCGTTTTGGCAATTAGATTGCATTGCGTGCAGCGGGTGTCCTAGCGAACGACGTCCTTAGATATGCTGGCATCAATCACGAACAATGCGGCGTATGCGTGATGCTAATAACCTGCAATAAATTATTGGAGGGCGTGCGATGCTGGCGACAGCGATTTGTATGCAGCGGTAAATCCCTCAGGGGATTTGGCGACACCTCCTCGTCGTCTGACCCCATTGATTCGTCATCAGTCACCTGGCCAGCACTCGAGTCAGGTGAAATCAAAGTAGCTGGGAACTGGGGACAATACGGGCTGCTTAGTGTATAGAGGATATACGGGATATATGTACAGGATATCGTTAAGGGCAGCACGAGTGGCTGCCTAATTACACATTAGCATTTAGTCCCCGGTACTTTGGTACTTGGCGATTGGCTCAACGACATTGTCTCTCTGTCGCCAATGTCATCCACTGGCAATTGATAGCTCTTACACAGACAAAAATTATCGCATCAAACGAAAATAGAACCCGAGCAAGACACACAAAATATAAATATAAAAGATTTAATAATATATTCTTTTAAAATTTATGATTTTGGTTTCTAAGCTGGAAAATGAGTCCTTGGTTTTGTTTGAATACTGATTTGTGTATTTGATCGTTTGATTTTAAATTTCAGACTGTATTATTATTTGTATTAGATATTTAGTTAAATAAATACAAGTAATTTAATGAATGTATATTAACTTTTACCCAATAATAATGATATTATTGCCAAAGTGATTAATCATTTTAATTTATATGTTGTATTGTGGTTTTTCGCTGTGGATACCCAGTTGGTTTGTGTATAACCCAAAATCCAGTACGCAATGCAGAATGCCCAATGTACCGTGCTCCCTGTTCAATGCTCGATGTTCGATGATGGCCCCCCAAGAACGTTAAGTCCTCAAATGGGAAACAATTTCGCCTTTAAGGCGTACTTATACAATGTGTTGCTGAGGATATCCTGCAGCTCGAACACACACTGGTTACAGAGGTCTGAGTAAAAGCTCTTGAAATCAAATTCAAATTGTAATTAAAAGGTATTGTTTAATATAAAACTCGGTGGTTATTTGTTGAATATTATTATTTAAATACTGAAGCTGCAGTAAAATGATTTCACATAAGCGACTTAAATTAAAGTCCTATTTTAAAGGGCTTAAAACTAGGCAACTTCTCGTTACAGCGTGTTCATGTGGCGACTGTCATAATTGCTCCACGTTTTAGTTTTAACCACTCGGTGTTTTACCTTTTATTTCGGAAATTTATGGACACTGGCTTTAGTGCTATTACCTCAATCGCCGTTGAGCATGTAAATTGTGCACTCAATGGCATTTTCTCCCTCGAGTGGCGTAAACTAGTGCTTTTTGGCCCACTGTGCACAATGGGCTCCACCAGACGGGACACTTTTGGCCCTTCAAGCTAAAGCTCACGGCGGTGCTTAACGTTCTTCGTTCTTCGTATTTCGTATTTTGTCCTGGCATTCTGCTATTTGGCTTACAGTATGGCCAAAATAAAAGCCTCATTCTGGTACTCAACCCCCCCTTTCCCCCCTTTTACCCCCTAAAGTTTCGAAACTGCCGGAAATGGCTTGTTTGTACGCACACACACACACACACATAAACTGAAACAGAAACAGAAACAGACAGACACACCTGAGAGGAAACACTTACACTTACACTAACACTTACACTTACGCACACATGTCTCACTCGACGGGGGGCGTGGCCAACGCCTTTTTTCGGTTTTTCCTCCAAAAAGTCGGACCGAAGCAGGAGTTTCCTAAAATGATGAACTTTTTGATGCCCTTTATGAAAGGTATCACTCGAACTAAAACTTTTTAAAATTAAATTTCATGTTATAATTAGCTATTTAAAATGAAGTTAAGGGTCATTTTGTTTTCCATAGAAAACTTTAAAATATTTAACAAAAAAATGATTCCCGAAGCTAACAAATATTTTATAATTGAGAATTATACGTTATTTAGAAGCTGGGCATATAAACATGAAAACTTAGATTGTAGAAATCAAAAATATTCTTGAATTTTCTACCCCAATCTTGTTCCCAGATTTATTATGTCAAAATAATATCTCATTTTCCAAAGCGCCACGACACACTGGCTGCTGTTTTCCTTTAGCTCCCCCGTTATTCCTAATCCAAGAACCCACTCCAATTTCGGCTTTTCCAGGACTAGAGACACGTGTCCAGTTTAACCGTGTTTTCTCCTTTCGCTGAGCTACGCAGTTTAGCGCCCAAACTTTGGCCAAATCGCTTTATCATCAACACCTATAAGAGATAGCAATGGAAGGAAAGGGAAGAGAATCCCCAATGATGCTGGCCAAGTGATTCGGAATTTACTTTCGTTTTTTGGTATTTGGAATTCTCTCCCCTCGATGATTTGCATTGATATGTTTGCACAGTGCTCCATGTGGTCTTTTTGTCGAGTGTATCCTTTGTTTGCATATTTCTTATGCGTATTTCCACGCGCCTAAAATAAACGGCAAACAAAAAAAATAAAAAAAGAGGAAAAACGCAAATTGCACGCAGCCAAACAAATAAACAAAAAAGTAGATTTTCCAATCATCAGTCCCCACGAAAATTCTACGTTTTCACCCAGCAAAAAGAGTGCTGGCAATTTGGCATCTCTTATCATTTACATTTAGAAGACGAAAGGGGGTTTCAATTTTCGAGTGTCATATTTATTTAGCGTCTTCCTCACGACAAATCCCCGTTTTCCTCTTCCCTCTCAAAAAAAAAATAAATCGGAAAACAAATCCAAGCTGATGCCACAAACGATTTTGGAATTTAAAAAGGCATTTAGCATGGCAATTCTACTCAACTGACTGAAATCGGGCAGGATGGAGCAATATAAAGTGCGCAATTAACTAAAAGACAATTGAAACAATTGGAAATAATTGAAATTGGTGGGCTTGAATGCCAGGCAATTAGGTTAACCGACAGATATCTTTACTAATCCCAAAGTAAAGAATTTTCCTGCTACACAAAGCACTTAAAAGTCATTAAGATATTGTGTGAGTTAAGCTTCATATTTCCTATGTTTTTAAAAATGCGTATTCAGAAATGTAGCTTTTACCAAACACGTCTAAAATTTACTGACTTAATCAAAAGATAACTTTTGCTAAAAGCATACATAAAAAGTAAATATTTTAATTTTTAACAAAGATCTTAATAATCTTTTCTTATACTTTAAGTATCTTAAACGTGTGAACATTTTTTCTTAGCATGTTCACATCAACTTTCATTGCGTATCTTAGCCAAACCCAAAAAAGTTTGCCTCAAACGACATATTTACAAAAGTTTCAATAAGGTAAATCCCCCGACTTTACCGATTGCGCCTCATTACATTGTTAATTGAGAGTAATTGTATTCCAAAGTGAATTGGTGACCCCGACAAAAGAAGTTTTTAAATCGATATAAAGATAATCACACCTGTATATAAGATGAGTGTGTTTGTGTTTGGGTTTGGGTTTAGGTCATTGAAAAGAGCAGACAAAGGAAAAGGTTCCGGGAATTTATGGGGGCAACTTCATTGAGCAGGAAGCTCGTAAAACATGCGGACACAGCGACCCAAACTTAAAGATACAATTTGGGATTATAAGCATGCCGTCGTCGCCACTCGAAGGTTTCCATTTTTTTATTTGTGGGTTTAAGGGAACAACTTCAACCTTTTGGCTGCCCGGGGAAACCAGACTCTTCTGTTTGGCTTGGCCTGTGAATTTGCGTTTTGCATATTGTTTGTCTTTGCACTGGGTACACCTGCACCACACACAAAACCACCTGCAAAAAAAAAAAAAAAAACCCAAAGCCACCATCTCTGCACTCGAGAGCTGCAATAAAAATTTCGTTGGCGCCAGGGAGTTTTTCCCCGCTGGTTTTTGCCTCGCTCTTTGGCCATTTATTTTTTTTTATTTGGCCCGTGACCCAATGACTTGGTCCTCGTTCTTATTTTTGGCTTGGCCCAGACTCGCTGGCGCCGTCTTTCAGTTCGATGCACTTTTGTGCCCCAGTAATCGGAGGTTCGATTGCTTTCTGCATCACCATTTTGCAAAGCTGAAGGATGGGACACATCTATCTCCAGTCTCCGTCCACAAAACAATTATTTATTTTCCAGCTGCGAATTAAGATGCATTTTTATATTGAAGAAAAGAGGGGAAAGTTGAGTGTGGGCGGGCGAAAAGGCACCCATATATTCTCACATAAATTATGCTGCATTTCCCCTTCGCAAACAATATTCAGCATAAACTTATTCAGCCAAAGTTTATGAGATGCCAAGAAAGCTTGGTTTTATAAATATAAGCTATTTTAGTGGTTGTCCCTGCTTAAAACCAACAAGTTGTAAGCTGGAAGCTTTTTAATACTTTAGGCCTTGATCTGTGGCCAACAAAAGCTCCGTTTAACGACTTAGAAAATAAACAAATATAAATTTAAAAAGTCGTTTGTGTGTAAAGAGTAATAAATAAGAATTTAATACTGACTAGAGCTTAAAGACTGCTTAAAAATATGTTTATTAATATTTAAGTGGCTTAACTTAACTCAAATAACATTAAAAAGACGTAATAGTTTTATAACATTCTAAACTCATTTCTTTATGTTAATGTTCTGATTAAAGTAAAATATAAATTTAAAGAAATGTAATAAAGAAAACATACAATACTGACATTTAAAAGTAAAACAATTATTTTTTAGGGTTTTCAATTATTAAAATATTTAAGATATGTACCTAATTATGTTTTTAAACAGATTAAGGCTCAGTAAAAGTCATTTTTACGTGATCTTAGTCTTGGGGCAAAAGAATTTTAGTGGTTTCCAGACTTTTGGCAACTTTCCCATCGAATGACAGCTAATTACCACCAGTTAACAGTTGTTTGCTTAGCTCCCACATTGTAACAACTGGTTATATAATTGCACAGATGAGCACCCACATGCATATATGTATGTCTCTATATTTGTATATAGTTTCATCCAAATGGGTGTCCTAAACCTGCCGACTCACGTTTTGCCGGCGAGACAGGTTGAGTTGCCCCATTAGCCGAGAGTTTCTTTCGGATGAAGCAATACTCGTAGAAGAAGTGTGCCCCACTGGATTCGGATTCGTTTGGAACCACCAAAAGCACTAAGAAACACCAAGAGACACCACTGAACCCACTGAACCCACTGGATACGTGTGGTTGCGATTGCAATGGCGGTGTCATCATCATGGCAACTCCGCAAAAATTGAAAAAAAAAAAAAAAAAATACCAGGCATAATTCGCAGAGCATGATTTCACGTGCTTATCTATACATGGGCATCATTTGAGGCATAAATTTCATGGAATTATGCAAAGCATCTGACTTGTATCTTATTCCATTTATTATGGTCATTATTATATTTGGGAATTCATTTTATTTATTGAAAATAAAAACTTATATAGTTCCATAATAGCTTTTTGCGGTGCATATTTTGGCAATTAGGCATGTCCTGGTTCCCATCTACCAAATAAATTATTGATATCATATATGATATTATATATCATATATAACGAGTTCTGCTAACAATTTAAACATTATGAATTCTACAGTTTTTTTTTATATTTTGCATATTTTCCATTAACAGTTATTTATTTTTATTACTTGAAGCATTTTCCCATGTACGTGTAACGCCATTCGCCGGCATCGTTTGATTAGAGCGCCAAAACAAATTAATGACGCAAATTGGGCAAACAAAAAAGGTGGAAAAATAGGCAAGCATAAAAACCCAAGGAACACGAAAGCAAAAACCAACAAACAGCCATAGAAAAAGCCATAACCACTTGGCTAGACCAAAACTAAGCCTGTCGAGAGTCATTTGTGGATTAGTCAGCGATCTCCGGGGGGAATTTGGAACCTAATAGATTTGCATGCGATCATGCCAATTGCACTGTGGTGAAAAGTCTTGTCGAAAAATAGCCGAAAAAATCACACACAAGCACTTGGTGAAATATTGGTGGCAGTCAGGCGATGAGTTTTCAAATTATTCCACACCAAACTCAAGAAAAACTTTCTATTTTAAAGCAGTATGCAAACTTGAAGTTTTATTTTACACTATTTTATGTACTGCTGTTTTGAAGTTTTTATTTAAAGTACTGCACAATTGAAGTTTTACAATCAAAACTTTTCATTTCAGTAAAACAAACTATTTTATTTTAAATAAACATTTTCGGTTTGCATAGTTCAGTAAATTGTGAAAAGTTGTACGAAAAATATTAGATCCTTTAAGTTCCTATGGCCAGTGGTACAAAATTTTAAGGTTAACTACGATTTAAGTCACTTAAAATCCCATTCAGCCCACTGTGCGTAACCTGAGGCTCTAGGTAATTGCGCTCCATCCATTGAACCATTGTCCAGTGCAGCACATTGCAACAGGTTCTTGGTCAGTTTGGCTGACTTTTAATTATTTCCATATTTCCACAATTTATGTATACGTTTTTCCCCATATCCCCACCCCCCCTCTTTTCTAGCTTTTTCCCGGATTTTGTCAAGGGTCTCGGGTGCACAGTGGGCATACTTTTTAATTGCCTTGACAGCCATTCACTTTTTGCGGACGAGGATCCTTTTGCAATCGCACTTCCCACCTGATTGCCAAAAAACATGTGACTGCCTCACGTCTGGCTTTATAAAATATGTAGTATAGTATGGTGCTACTAAATCTCATATATCTGGTGTCTCCTTGGCAAACACAACATAATTAAGCTGCCTTGTTATGGCCGCAGGCAGGCAATTGCTTAATTTGCATTTGTCTAGCGTCAAATTGCGCTTCAGCAAGTTTTTGGATGCCCAGACACCTAGATGGATAGATATGCGAACAGAGAGATGGATGACCAGACTCTAGACGTTAACACGTTCTATAACTCAACAAAATATTTAAGAAAATTCAGCATGGCTTTTTTAAAATTATTTTTCCAAACTTTGCAAATTTATGAAATTTTAACAGTGCAATTTTATTTTGAAAAATGATTAGGCCCCTAAAACAGTGATTTGTAAATAGAAGAACTAAAAAAGAATTTATAAATAATATCTAGTCTTTTTCTTAGTGTAAATAAATAAATTGTTGGCAATTCAGGGGGCGGACAGTGTTCGAAACTCGCGGTTTTCTGCTGGAATTCTAATTGAATTTTCAAAACTTTAAATGAGGAAAAGCTGACAGTCAACTTTGCAACAAATAAATAGTAATTTGTCAGTCAAATAACTTTTCACTAACAGGGAAAACATATTTTCTGCAAAATTAGGAAATGTTCTTGTCTTAAATTTTTTCTTTCACTAAGACACTTTTTGGTCGAGTCAAGGGTTTTTAAATCAATGCTCCTTGCCAAAACTGTCAGTGTGTGAGCTTACCTGCCAACAGCCAGATGGAATAAAATCAGAAGTAAAATCGTCTGTGAACACACAAAAACACACAAAAAAAATCTCGGAAAAAATTACACCAGAAATCTTGACAAAATTTCACCAAAATTTTCTTTCGGCCCAACTTTAAGATAGTGCAACAAAGAAACGGTGTGTCGAGTGTGTGTTAAATTCAAACCGCGTTTAACTAATTGGTCTTTCAGGTGAGTTGAAGTGATGTTATTGGGATTACTCGACTTAAGATTTAGGGGATTGGTCCTCTGCTTAAGAAACAAACAGTACCTTACGACAATTGGGTTCTCGGTTCTTTTCTTTATAAAAGGAAAACCAAACGAAGTCATATAATTTTAGCGAACTCATTAAGCTTTATTTGTAGGTCACATTAAAGCCACAGATCACTTAGATTTATACAGTATGATTAGAGATTTGGTAGGTTCATTTAATAGGTAACATTAAATAAATAATATATAAATGAGATCAACTAGAATCGTTAATTTCTAAATATAATTAATGGAATTTTATTTATTGCACTTAATACGTTTTAAGTTGTACAACTTTTCGTTTAATTTAAATTTATCCATGTTTTCATTTTTCTAGTTGTCTTGGGAAGAACATGTGCTCCAGTTGCAAGTGATCGAAGGCGATTGCAGAAGCGTGTTGTGAGTGTTGCTTGTTCTGGGATACCAATAGTTCAGATAGTCCGAAGATCTAAGAGGACCTAGGAGAAGAAACCACCACCCCTCTTTAAATATGGGCAAAAAGGGCAAGGGCAAGGGCAAGGGCAAAAAGGGAAAGGGCAAGAAGCCCGCCGCAGTGGTGGCTCCCATCGAAGCACCACCATGTCCCCCGTGTCCGGAACCACCGAAGCAGATGCAACCACTCGACGCGTGTCCAGAATCTAGCGGACCCCACGACGTGCTCCGGGCCCAGCCGAATCATTATCCGGCACTACTTCGCATTCCGGAAACGATGGCGGTGGTGGGATCGGAGAATGGGTGCTACGATAGCATCTGCAAGCTGCTGAGGGCCGGATTCCGGTGTGCCGAAAGGGTTTTCGTGATGGCCCCATGGGGCAACTATGTGGTCTTCCGGTATCACAACAACAATGACTTCATTTACTTCCTGTACGATGGTTGCACCTGCGACGTGAATAGATTCCGGTATTTGGACCTCAGCTGCGGAACCGCCGGATTCCTCTTCTTCGACAACATGCACGACGTCATCAGCTATATCATCCAGTCGCGAAAGACGCGACTTTATCTGGAGAATCTCAATAAGATCGCCATCGACCAGATTGTGGAGGAGTACGGCGCTGTAACCTACACACAAAAGGCCAAGTGCATGCGGTTCGCTTGAGTGGGTCACCTGCGGTGACCCATGACCCCTGGAGCAGTAAACCCTACTAAATTTTGGTTCAACACTGAAACTTTTTCCCAATAAATACCTTTGATATCACTCAATATGTTAGTTTGTTTTTCTTTTCTTGGAAAAGAATTATAACATTTGTTTTGTAACATTACAAGCTGTGTTTTTTTCAGCACGAAAAAAGAGTTCTTCAGCATGAGAAATAAATTTCCAAACACTGATAAAAAATACATTTTAAAATTAACAAATATTTTCAGTGCTTAAAAAATCCAAGTTAAGACGTTGAGCCGAAGTTGACGGCGCAAACTAAAAGATCTTGGTTTTAAACGGAGAGTTCACGGTTCAGGGACAAGTTCGACATTCGCAAAACTAATATCTCTATCCATTAGCTGGCAAAACGCCGGCTCATCCTCACATCTCATGAAGCATTTGTTTCTGCATTTGCATCTGTAACTAAGGCGTCACTGAGAGAAAAATTCTTTAGAGACTTGTAAATAATCGTTGAATTATAATAAATAATCTTTACTCTCATAAGTTGTAAAATTTTAAGGAATTTCTTTTAGTTATTTAAACGTGGTATTATCTTAAATAAAATGCATTGAAATATGTCATGCTTATCTTGCAATTAAATTTAAATTTAGTTTATAGTTTACAGCTTGAGGCGACAGTGCGAAGAATATGCAAGTTTTTTGCCTGTGTACCTGCACAGCCGTATCTATATCTCTTGCTTCGCCGTCGATGCAAGAACAACCTTGAATTGGTTAAAGTTAGTGTATGTGGTGTATTTTTTTTTCTGGGACAGGGACAGGGACAGACAGATGGCTGCGTTATGTAAAACCTTAATAAATAATTATCCAAAAGCGAATGCCGAGCGAACAGGCGAACTCACTTCGCTTTTGGGCTAATAAACAAGCTGGCACAACTGGCAACCGTATTGAGCATTTGGAGCAGCCGTGTTCAATGTCTCTAGCAGATCGCAGAGACCGCAGATTAGACAGATGAAATCCAAGCCGAAGTGCTCAAGTAGATCAGCCCCATCAGTAACAGAAAGAAACAAACAGAAAAACACCAGGCAACACTCAAAAAAAAAAAATGAAAATAAGAAGGCATGTTTTGGGGGGAACACTTTATTTATTTATTAAAAATAAGAGTGGATGATTTTTGAAACAATGTGTACATTTTTGTTCACTTTTCATTCATTAAGTACAGCTTTTTGGTAAAAACTTTTTAATTCTCATCAAGGAGTGCTTTGCAGTCAAAGCGTTCTGCCATAACAAACTCAAATGTTTACACAAAATTGTTCTATGGGAATGATAAAAATGGACGAGGAAATGGAAATGAAGGAGCTCCAATTCGGATCCAATGACAATGCCAAGAAAAGACTTCTGGACACCCGGGCCCAAGTGGACGAGGTGGTCGGGATAATGAGAGTGAATGTGGAGAAGGTCCTGGAACGTGATCAGGGGCTATCGGAACTATCGGAACGAGCTGATAATCTGGAACTGGGCGCCTCCCAATTTCTTCGACAGGCTGGAAGATTGAAACGCAAACACTGGTGGTCCAATGTGAAGATGATGCTCATTCTGTGCGTTATCACCGTAATCCTACTTGCAATCTTACTAGTTTACATTTGGCCAACTGGCAGTGATGAAGGGTCAAAAGCCATCACCGCAGAGCCACCAAAATAATTGCGTTCAAATAATTATTTAATTAAATTTTTCATCAATCGTGTATTTTAAAACAATTTAATTATTTGTATACGATCTCACGTTGTTCATACATGTAGGTATGTTTATATATTTGCTGGTATCACTTTTGGGGCAATACATTTTTCATAGCACTTTATGAAACAATTTGTTATTTTCGGTGTAGCAATGCATGGCTTTGGAAGCAATTGATTTCGAGTTGAGCTCGTTAATTAAAACAACAATCACTGCACACACAGAAGACTGAAGACAGAAGACTTAAGACAGAAGACTGAAGACAGAAGATGGGGACATAAGACCGAAGACAGGCGGTAGGTACTTGAGAACATGTGGAGAACTCGATTGTGATATTTCATTTTTTTTTTTTCGGAGGCATCTAAGGTGCGTGGGCAATGCTGAAAAATGCCTGTTAATTGCAGTCATTTACCGCACCAGCGAAAAACCTTTATGACCACCATTAAATGCAAATTTGTTACTGCTATTCCGATGCGGTTTCGGATCGGCTTTAGCTGTTAAGCTTCGCTCTGTTCTGGCAATCAATTGGAATCCACGAATGCGAATCAGATGCAGACAATGTCAAATGTTTGCCACTTGATTTAGATGGAGAGATACGGCTGACATGCGCACGAATAACTTGATTATGGGGTAACTAGAGGCAATCAGCAGTCTGTTTTCAGAGATTCGAGATGGAGAACTGGTTCTGTTTTGGAATTGAATCTGCATTTAAATACGAATATAATCGATAGATTCTCGAAATCATCTTCCAAAATCAGCGGGTGGTGATTTGATTTGTGTTACATTGGAAATAGCTGAAATGGTTCCGAAATTAAAAACATTTAAGGATTGATGTGGTAAGCTTTTTAAAACAAAATAAATGGTCTGCTTAGTTAGGCAATCAAATAATTTAAGTTTTCGATAAGAAGAAGTGTATTCAAAAAATTATTTATTTTAATCAGACTCTCATAACAATTGTCCCAATTAGTTTCTTATGAAACTTAGAACCCATCGTGATAAAATCCTACCCTAAACTAAATTGTAAAACCCGCAGATATTTTTCCCTGCCAATTAAGCTTTTCTTTTTGGCTTTTTTCCCAGCCTAGTTTTCAGACTTGGCCAAGGCGAAACGGAAGTTCATTAGGCTTTGTTTTTTCAAACGATCATCGGATGAGATGAGCTCTCGTAATGGGCTAATTAAACATTAAAATTCGTTGCTGGCTCCCATGTCGATAAAGATAGCCGCAATAAAATGGCAAATATTTACGCAAAGACCCCAGAGAGACATTGAAATGCAAACAAAGCTGGCAGCAGACAACAAACAAATGCTGCTGTTGCAAAAAAAAGAAATAAATTAAATAAAATAAGAAAAAATACGAAAATTATTCAGCAGCATTTTGTTACAAATCGCGATAAGCGGCGGTCCACAAAAAAAAACTAACACGACGAATGGATGGCGATGGATGGCGACAGAGTTGCGCCGCTGAAATATGAAGAGCAACATTGCCGCCAGCAACATGCAACATGCAACATGCAGCTGTTGTTGTAGTTGCACTTCAAGAAAATGCTGGACTACAAGTGCTCCTTTTGCTGGAACATGAGTCACGGGGCTTTTCTGTTGACTGTGCACTCAAAACAGTTACTATTTGATGTTTCCATAGTTATTTTACAAATTTAAATTTATTTGATATATAGTTTTATGCTTTTAGTTTAAATACATCTACAAGCAATGCACTTGAAATGTTCCTATGGGATATTTTAGAAATTTTAATTATAATTTTAATTCTTATAAAATTAGAAGTATTTATATAGTATTTAATCGAATTAAAATAGTTAAATTTTGTTCATTTTTGTTTGTCGAAATTGTAAATAATTTTAAATTTTTGATATAGGGTATGCAAATTTAAAAAAACCAATTAAAAGTATTTTTTAAATTATAAATTATATGAATGTGACGGTGAAAAGAGATTAATCCTAATAATACAAATATTTCAATAATTGTAATTAATTTTTAATTGTACTATTTTACTACATTATTGGTTAAGTGTCTGTGAAAGCTTTGTCTCCAATTGATTCAATGATTTGCAATTGTTGGCATTTCTGGTTATGCAAATTTATGCAGCCATCATCATCATCGTCATTTTCGTCCTTGACATGTGACAGGTAAAGATATATCCTCTGGATCCAGGAACATATCTACGGGGATTGTTCAGTCAATCCGTCAGTCAATCAATCAGCGCAAAGGTGTCGCTTGGCATGCATAATAATAAATAATAAACGATTGAACACGATTGCGCCAGACGCAGAAATTCTTGGCTCGATTGCCCAATTTTGGCATGGAACTCAGGGGTTTTTCTACCCCTTATTTTACTTCATTTTTGTTTTTTGAGTTTTGGATTTTTTGATTATTCCACTGGCGCTGCGTTGGCGGCGTTGCGCATAATTTGTCTGCGAATTTGCGAGTTTGGAGCTCAGATTTTTGCCCAGTTCACTTGAGTCTCGCTTCGTTTCCTCACTTGAAGTCTGTGGCTGGAAAAAAAAAGAGAGAAGCAAATTGCTTCCTTATTTGTGTGTAGCATACGATCCGCGTCGAAACTTCGACATCGACTTGGGCCACATGCCACATGAGTGTGTTTAAATGGGAAACAAATTGAAACCAATCGGCCGACGACGCCAACACATATTCCTCGGGAGACAGTGGCTCCGGGAAGTGTGCGGACAGCTCACAGTGTGCGCAGGAAGGAAACTGTCAGCGGGAGATCGATAGAGCACTGAAGACAAGTCCAACGAAACAGCAGTATAATATAAAAACCTCAATCAATACGTTAAAATATATTTATATGCACGCTGTAAAATGGAAAATCTGGTGAAAACATCGAAAAGAACGAATATTGTAAAACAAAATAATGTATTATATTTTAATATGTATTATATTGAAGTATATCGAATCAAAAACTTGTTAACACGAAGGCAATGTATGTTAATTGTTCCCAAATGTCAATTGTTTATCAAAAAGTATATATATTGAATTGCCAGGCATAATAATTCATAAATTGCCAAGCTTGCGAACAAAAAAAATAGCAAAAAACGAACAATGAATCAAAACCGGAACTAATAAGAACTGAATAAGAACTATTGTATAACCATAATAAGCTTATTCTCGACCACTGTATGTTTCTCAACTTGAGTTGAGGAATTTTTGGCCCAAACTTCTGGCTCTGGCTCTGTTTTGGCCAACTTCTGCTCCAAAAGTCGGGTTTAGTTTTGCTGTGTCTGGGCCTTTTGGCGTGGGCGTTTTTGCATTGCTTTTGTTGGTGTTTGAGTCCGTTCAGTTAAGTTCGTTTTGGATCGGTTCGGTTCGGTTCAGTTCAATTGGCCGCCCTCTAATCTTATCGCTCGAAATTGATCTCTAAAAGAACTGCTGGTTTTTGGGTGCGCCAAACTGCGAGTATAGTAGCCCCGTCAATCGTCTCATTCCGCGAGTATCTTTTAGCTGGATAATGGATAAATAGACAATGGATACTGGATGCTGGGGGATTGATTATCAAGCTCTTCGAGTGGGCCTCTTTGGGTTGTCTTATCGCCTTATCCATCAATCAATCACACTCGACTCCAAAAGCTGGGGACATTGGTCCCTCCAAAAAAAGATCTTCAAGCAACTGATTGATTTTGTGGTAAAAGAGATAAGTGACCAGAACGGGTCAATTAAACGGTAATGGAACACACACTTTAATGGCAATTGTTGGTAATTTGTTTCAGCTGTTTATTCGTCTGGGTTTTAATTTCTGTTTCTGTTTGTGTTTTGGACTGGGTATTTAGAGCTTTGCAGGTAATGAATCGTACTGGAAATGTATCTGATAAAAGTGTTATAAATACAGGATGAAATTCTGAAAGTATAAAATTGGGGTCCACAAAATCACATCTTCAGCACATGATAAAATGAAAAAAATTGTATAATTTAAGAATTTCGGGTCGCCTTTCAGCAAAATTATTTAATACCAGAGATACAGGGGCTTAACATCTTTCATTTTTTATCGAGTGTGAGATCGTCACCAGATTTAAACTTCGTTAAGGTTTTTTTTTTTTTTTTTTTTTTTTATAATGCTTGCCTTGAGATCATTGATGGTGTGACTCTAATTGAACAGCCCCGCCCCCTTGATCAGCATTATCCCCTCCGCCTCTGCCAAATCATTTTGATCCGTTTAAAATGTACAATTTGTACGGCTTGTCCGATTGATTGACTGCGAATGTTTTTCTGTTTTGCTGGCTTCTTTTGTGTGTCTATTTATTTACTGACTATTGTCTTTATTTTTATTTATTTTTATTATGTGCTTTGCATGCCCAAGTCATTCCCCTCGCTGACATTTTGTTTTGAAAGTCAAGGTTATTGTGCGATCCATGTAAGTCCAATAACGAAAATTGTCAATTTGACGTTGTGATCGAGAATCGAAATCAATACTTTGCTGGCGATGCCATTTGACCAAGTTGCACTGACATTTCGATGGCATTTGACAGTCGTAGGACATTTATTATGCGATCGGCGATCTGCGATTTGAGATTAGAAATCTGTGATCCAAGACCCAAGATCCCAGATCCAAGATCTGCAATCTGTGTGGGGCGGCTGTCAATCGGTGTCCAAATGCCAAGTCGGATTGATCAGCAGCATTCGATCGATTCGATTCTTTTGAATTATGATGATTGATTCAATTCAAATTAATTCGACGCAAAATCGTTGCAAAAACAATGACTTGCAACAGTAAATTCAAATTTTGTGGCATTGATCAGTTCTGAAGAATTCAAGAGACGATACCGATCCCAACTTGAAGCGCAAAACAAAGCCCTAAAGTTATTGCTTGCCACAAACAAGAAAAAAAAGATGAAACAAGGTGAACCCAGCAAATAAAGGGTCAGTTTTTGGAGGCCCATGAATTGCGCAAACCGAAAAACATTTGCAACAAAGTGCCAAACAATTTGCCAGGCCACACGATTTTTTTTTTTTTAACAAGCAGTCGACTTGGGGATATCCTTTAAAGTTTTTTCAGTCCTTTTTCGAATAAGAAACAACAATTTGTTTGAATATATTTTGTATAACTATCGAAACATTTTATTTGATAAAAAAACAATTAAATAAATACTTGAAAATATATATATTTAAATCCTTTGAAAATCATTAGTGACTTATGTAAGTTTGCTTATTTTTTCTATTATTCACTAAAAGTCGCAGGGATCCTTGCTACCCCCTAAAATTTGATGACTTACCCAGGGCTCGGGTTTTTTTTTTCGTGGGGGCAACTGTCTGTCTAATAACCCATTTTGTCTCGCAAATGTTTGTGCCACCGTGGAATGCCGCTTTGTTTTTTGGGGATTTATTTTTGTATTTTTTTCTTTATTTGGCTGTGATTCTTTGGCAATATTTTTACTTGACATTTGGCCGGGCCAAAGAGAGAAGGCTCGGCTGGTTAGGCGAATGTTTCGCCGGTGTGGCAAGTGGCAAGTGGCCGGTTCCTTCTCTTTCAGTCCTCTTAAGCCCCTTTAAACTAAACTCCCAAACTCCTTGGCCGGTCTTGCCTTTGTCTTGTCCCATTTAACATTTTGGCACGCCGAGTGGCGCATCGAAGTGGCAGCGCGGCATTTTGAGGCTTAATCGATTGGAGGAGCAAGATTACGACACGTAGAAAAATATATACACTTTATTATATGTAAAACATATAAGATAAACAGTATACAGAATATAAATAAATACTGAAAAGATCAAATTAGCTATTAATGAGTGAAGAATTAAGAATAATGATTTACATAATTAATTAAGGAACCCATTATTTAAAGTATTTTTTTTCCTGTGTAGCTTGGGGGAAAAAAAAGCGAAGGTTGACAGACAACGACGAATGTTTCTATTTTCGAAAAAATGTCTGTGTGCCCTTTCACGTTTGCCGACAAATGTCAGGCTACCATCGATACAAAATGCACCCCACCCACACAAAAATTAATCGCAGCTCCCAAAAAAAAAAAAACTCTTTACCCGCCAAAATCCCCCTTTTTGGATCCCAGTCGAGTCCCCCAAAATACCCCTCCTCAGATGACCCTGTTTCAACCTATTCACATTTCGAAGATGTCTACCGAACGGCATTAAATTATAGGCAAACCATCAATGCGGGGACAGCCATTACACTGCAAAACAAAATGTATATCTATATATCAACAAAAAAAAAACAGATTTGATATTATTAATAATATATAATTTCCATTCTACATATTAATACGCTGTACCTTCTACGATATACCAAACTTTGTACTTATTGTGATGTGGTTACGGGTTTCCAAATTTTTTAAATCACATCTTTAAAACATATATGTTCAACTTAAACGAATATTTTTATGAATTTAAAGCTCCTATTTAAAATGTATTTACTGTTATAGTTTTTTTAAGTGTAGGGCTGGGCTTTGATCATCCAAAAGTAGCGTTTTTGAGCTTGGCAAAAAAAAAAACGGCAGCAGCAACTTGCAACTTCGGTTCTATTGTTTCGGTTTTGGTTTTGTGCTTGAGTTTCGGTTTCCATAGATTGGATTTTTGGTTATTGTGGTTACCTTTTGTCAGCTTTATGCGCTTCATGCAACATTAGTCAATGACACTCGTCGCTGGTTGCTGCTGTTGCTGCTTAGCTGCTGATTTTGCTGCCAGCTTGCAACATCATCTTGCGTCAGGCGCTGAAATGATTATATATATTTGCCTTGATCCCTCCCCTCCCGAACTGTGTGAATATTTATGCAATATATTTCTTTGTGTTGTTTGATCTTCTTGCGTTTGGCTAAGACTCAGTATATATGCTAACAAAATCGTTCTCAAATTAAATATGCCATTGTGGGTCGATTATTTCTTAAGGGACTTAAGTGTGGCAATTTCCGGGTTGCTCCTATTAATAATAAACTTAGATTGATAAGTAATAAGTATTTAAGAGAATTTATAAATGAATGATCGAATGAACTATAATTAAATGTACTAAAAGTCCAAAACAGTGAATGAAGAATTATAATAATTGATTTTGATTGGGTAAATCATGAGTTTTTAAGAATTAACCTGATTCAATGGAAGAATAAACATACATCAGATAATCGTCTTAAAAATAGACAAAGAGTTGGTAATCTAACCCATCCCTCTTGTTGGGGAAATGTTGTGCAAACATTTTTGCTGGCCAATCTGCTGGTGTGGCAACCACCAATAGCTAATTAACAGCAGCAACAGCAGTGCACAACTGCTGCAACATAATGCAAATTCAAATTAATTGCACATTAGCGAAATGAAATCAAATGACAGGAAGCCATCGACATCAGCAGCAGCAATGGCAGCAGCAACAGCAACTGCAGCAACATCAAGCACAGCAGCAACATCCAACTATGACAACGTGTTGTCGTCGTTATCGTTTCTCGTTCGCTGATGTCATCGAAGAAATTCAATAATTGCAAATTGTGAAAAATTGCTTACCAGCAGCAGCAGCAACAGCCACAGCCATATCAACTTGGAAGACGGGGGGGCACTTTACGCGCTTTTGGCCAACAGGAAACTCGTTTGACGCAATGCAATCGAAGCGAATTGCATCGCTTTTAGTCGAATGCAATTGCAACTCTCGCTCCTCGCTTTCCTTTTCGTGTTGCGCATTTCACTTGTTTCTTCTCTTCTTTTCTCGCTTCCACTTAGCGAAACTCATAACAAATAATAACACTAAATAAGCAATTACAGTATGAACAAACTAAGATTGAATTATCGAACAAATTGAAAATGTAAAATGATTTCTACATGATAAATGCTTTCTGGTAAATAATAAATAAAGGAAAAACGAACGAACTCTAAATAAATTAACGAAGAATTATCTATTCTTGACTATAGGGAAAAAATGATAAAAGTATTAACTTTTATATGAATGATGATTAGATGCCAATGAAGATAAAATGTATAAACAACTGAATCAATAAATACATTTAAGCCAAGAAAATTTGTAATATTTTCGCTCAGTGCAGTGAGCTGTGTCCGGGCTGACACATCTTGTCAATTGCCATGATTATGTTGTCTCTGCCGCTCTTGTTGCTGTTGCTGCCTGTATTTCTATTGCTGTCGCACTCATAACTACGAAACTACGAACTGGCAAATGCATCTGACTTGGCCGGCAAGTGAAATTGGTTTCGCTTTCCAGCAAAAGCGTGTGACTTTTCTTTTTTTGGTGCCGACCGAACGCCTTTTGAGTTTTCGGTTTTTCGGTTTTCGGCTCTCGGCCGTCGCTGCAACATTGATTTCCTCTTTCATGGCCGGTTGCCATGAGATTCGCGACTCCAAACCAAGAGCTGCAAAATGTTTCCTGCTCCGCAGCAAATCGTGCACTGCGGGGAAATAGGCAGCAGAAAATAACACGGGGGCTTGAAAATTGTCAACATTCGGCGAGTATTTTTCAATTTGCATGCCTACAACGGCAAGACAATTTCACTTTCGCTCTCTCCAATCCAGCATCCAACAACTTCTGCTGTTTAAATTGGCAGTTTTCATGCTTTCGCCGACATGAACACAACCCTTATGGTGCTGCTCAATTGGATAACCCAATTAGATTACCAAACCGAAATCATTGTAGAAAGTACAAAAGTACAAATGTCTTGGTAAAAACAAATTTTAGTTAAAATTCTTAAGAGTTGGGAATGTACAAAAAATACATGTTTTAAAACTGAACAAAAAAAAATGCCAAACACTTTCCTTGATTTAGAATTTTAAAATAAATATGCAATAATTTAAATGCCCTAAAATACACCGTTTGTTACTTATTAGATATAAGTAAGTTTATAAGAATTCAAATATTTTTTGTTTCCCATCTATCAAAAGCATTACATTTTTGAGCAATGAAACAAAAAATATGGGACAGTTAAGCTCTCAAGTAATTTAGATCGGAGGTGATAAGTTTTATGGCGCAAACCCCAGAAAATTGGGCAGAAATAAAACCAAAGTTCGTGCCTTAAGTCTTTTGTTTTGCGAAATTCCCTCTGTGTCGCTGTGTCGCTAAATTACAGCAGCGATTCCCCCGACGAAAAGCGATGGCAATAAAGCACAGCGCATCTTCAATAAATTTCATGCAGCTGCCGACAAGATAAAGCTGTAGAAATTATACAACAAAATCAATTGCAGTTCGGTTGCCTCCGTTTCGTTGTTTTTGTTTTCGTGTTTTTTTTGCTGCCTCTTTGAGGCTTTCGCCGCATGCCGACATCTGTCTTATATAATAATTGACATGAGTAATCATTATGATCGCTTGTTTGAACAATGACCATTAACACTTGGTTGCCTCTGCCTTTTGTTGCACTCCGAAGAATGGGATGAAAAATTTGCGTAACGCATGGGATAATGAATAAGGAGAACAGCAAATATATTATATTTAAGAAGCGAAGGACGCAATTCCGAATAAATCCAAAATACTCCAAAATTAAAATATTTAAAAGCATAATAAACTACGAAACTAAATATTTTTGTCAATGTCAAAAAAATTAAATATTTAATATTATTTTAAAAATGTTAATCACAGGTTGAAATTTATTGATTGAAGTTTTTGTTTTGTTATTTTTTCAAAGGATTTGTCTTATTAATATAATTGGCAAATATCTTGTTAAAAATAACAAATATTCAACAAAATGTATTCTCACAGTAATATGGTATACAAATTGGTTAATTTGTTAGTAATTTGATAGCAGAAATCGCCTTGGTGCAGCTGGCTAACGCACTTTTTTCTCGACACGTGCTGCCGACTCAATCGTTCAATGCTGGCAATCGATCGGGTATCCGAATGACTATTGACTGATTGACTGACTGACTGCGCGCCTGAGTGACTGACTCATCGGGCTGTCAGATGTGAAAAACTTCTGCAGCCAGCGAGTCATCTGAACATCTGCGACATCTTAAATCTACAATTCCAATTGCAAACAACACAAAATAAAAAAAACAAAAACACAGAAGACAACACAGAAAACCGAAAACAAACGATGGCAAATGGCGGCCGACGAACAACAAAAGAATGTGATGCAATTGAAAATAATTGTTTATGCTTGGCATTAAAATCATTACAAAACGACAAATACAACGCAGTCGAGTCGGTTGTTGAAATTTTTCAAGTTTCCAGCATTAACATTGACAGTTTGCCGGAGAGAGGAAGCCGTGCAAAATCCAAATGAGAACGGCAAACAATGAACGGTAGTCCAAAAACACTTGAAAAAACAAAATACATGCCGAAATTATCCTTAAAAGCTTGCAGTAGTGTGTCCTTTTAAGAGAATAATTTAATTTATTTTTTTCAAAATTTACGAAGATTTAAATTATTTATAATATAAAATTCTGTTCCATAGGTATTTGTGATTATCAAAAGAAAATGCTTTCCTCATTTAGGAAAATATTATAAATAAATACCCATTGTAATGAGTTCTTGTAGTTCATCAACATTTGTATATTATATAATATATTTTATTTTCTAATTACTAATCTGTAATAAAATTAAAAAAAAACTATTTTTTTAAGTGCATTTATGCAATGGATGCACAGGTTACATCCGCTAAAACATTATTTCGTTTGAGGGACACACAACAATCGCTTCCTCGGCACAAAACGGCAGTCTCCTCTAGGTTTTCTGCCACTTTGGTGGCATAAAAAGGCAGAAAAACCGAGGGACTTGATGAGCCCGCTTGACAGGTGACTGCTCACAATTTATTTGCATTAGTTGGCAACTGTGAAAGGCTAAAAGGCTGAAAAGCTAAAAAGCTGAAAAGCCACAGACTTCAAAGTGGTTAAGCAAACAGAAGCCGCCGCCGGCAAGAAAAGTTTGAGTCGATGATGGGTTCGTAGAAGTTCGATTGTCAATATTTGCCCACCAAAAAAAAAGGGCTTAAAAAGAACTCGAGGCTGCACTGGTCATGACTAACCAGAGCTGGGAAAAGTACTCTATTTTTGTACCAGGGTTTTATAAGGTAAACAGTCAATTCACATAATCTTATAACACTTAAATGATTATTTTTAAATTCAAAATAAACAAAAAGTACATACATACAATTTATTAAACGTGAAAAATATCAGAAAAGTTTACTAGCTCACTAGGAATATTTGCAGGCACTTTATAGATTAGCCAGTTCTGCAAACCGCATGCAAATTACCACATACTATATATCCACCCACCATATATCCACCTTTTCTGTCACTCAGCTGTCGCATTCTGTCAACTTAATGAGCGCTTAAATGCCAAATTAAAAATCGACTCCCTTCTTTTGGCTCTAAAAACTCGTGACTTTGGTGGGCGATTGTATTCGATTCGAACTCATTTCGGATTCTCTGGCGTTGTTCTTTCGTGTCAAGTGGCCATAGTTCGGTGTACCGGCCATAATTTTGTTTTCATTAACAATAAATTTCAATTAAGCTCACGATTTGGATATTAATAAAGTTTTCAGCGGCACGAAACGCAAATAGCCCGAAAATGCCGCCACGAAAATAAGGCCACAAACGGATGCCAAGTGTGTAAACCTTTTTTTGGCTTTCAGTTTTTTTTTTTTTGAAGGTGGTTTTTGGTGATTTTTCGCTTGTCGCCAGATTTGTAGACCCCAAAATCCGCGGCATGTACAAATTTTCATGGCCCGCGTTTATTGGCAACACAAAAACATTGCATCGTGTGGGTGTACGACTGGCTTTTTGTATGTCTGGATTGGTTATGTTCTTTTTTTTTGGGGCTCAAAGAATTTTCAGATTATCGGTTTCTTATTTCAGTCGCTTATTTTGGCAGGGCGCGTTGACAAATGGCCTCAAAAAGTAGTTGACAGAGGAGTGTCAGTTTTCCATGTGACATTTGTTTGCCCTGCCACTTGTTAAGAAAAAAACTCCACAACAAGCAAGAAAAAGTTGCTTACATTTCCAGCATAAATTGTATAAAAACCCATTTTTTTGTTTTGAGGTTTATCATTTTGCCGAGTGCAGTTCATAAGTTTGCCATTTATCATTTGCACACCTTTCCCACAGCCATAATTGCCGTTTATTATGCATATTAATTAATTAAGGCATTTGCAAGTCGAATCCGATTGATTTGAATCGCTGGCCAAACCCATTAATTAGCAAATTGCTTAAATGCCGCACATCAAGCATACGCAGCGTGGGCTTTGCGATGAAGATGGTAATTTGCAGATGATTTAATGGCAAATTTACCATGTAAGTTAAAGATTTTTTTTTATTACTGTGTTTGCTTAGTAAGTTGCAACTGTCACTTATTTATTGGCTCAGTGATCAAATAAATTCTTTGTTTGCTTTTTCAGATCTGTATTTAGATGTTTAAATATTTCCCACGATCTGCAATGGGCGGCAATTGCCGCTTAATTGAATTTCTGTCAGTCTGGAGGCGTGCCAGGGAATTTTTGTAATTAGTTTTCTCAGTTAATTAAAATACTTAGACCAGATGCATGGCCATTACGCACTGCAAAACAGATCTCTCCCTCTCTTCGACTTTGGCATTCATATATCGCGTATGTAAGTGGGTAAATAAAAATGACTGGGGGAACTAAGGTGAGGCCGTAAATTAAGTGCCAGCCTCCAAATGTCAAAACATATGCCGAAGTCGGGAATAGATAAACAAACGCAATGCAAGACCAGCAGAAAACTCGGTTGAATCAGCCCACAGCAACAAGAACCGCTAGCGGACAATGACCATGACTGCAGCGGTCGTAGAAAGAAATATACGACTCGCATATGGATATATAAAAAAAAAAAAATTGGTAAGACCAGCAGCAAAGCGTTACCGTTAACCATGACGAACGGGGCACAGTGGGGCCAAAAAGTGCAGCCATAAAAGGCTGGGAAAAGTGGTACGAAAAACCCATAAAATCAGTTAAAGGTAAAGAAAACGAGGAAATAATTATGGTAAATTATAGTCTTTTTTTAATGTACAAAGCCAAAACCTAATTTAAATTAATTAAAGAATAGAAAGTTTAAACCCGTAATTAACATTAACATTTACACTTAAAACTACTACTATTTACAAAATCTATTAAAATATACTTAAATCAATCAATCAAATTACTAAGATGTTATTACAGTAACAATTACAATCCAGAAAATTTACACTTTTTACAGTCATAAAAAAATATTTCAAACAGATAATTAAATGACTATTAAGCTGATAATAATTAAAATTATTAAGCTTGATGAGAATTAAGTAATAAATAAATATAACGATTATTTCTTAACCTAATGCGATAAACTCTCATTATTAGTTTAAGCATAAAAAGAGAACATATATGTTTGTGGTTGATAATTATATTCTTGCACCACCGTGTTGAGTGTGAGTGGTGCGTTTGGCGGTGGTGCTGGGTGGTTCAGACGGACGGTCGCCCGGGGCGTATAATTAAATCATTTGCTGGCCAGGCCGACCAGTTTCACTTAGCCAAGTTTCTCTGCCGCTTGTCCGGGGCGTTAAATTAACTTGTATTTAAGAGTCCAATTAGGCGACAGAGTTTTGTCCAAAGTTTTACTTAGCCCGCCCACCAACAATTTTTCAAATATACTTTGATCGGAAATCATTCTTGATTTCCCAGCCCTCAGTTTAAGGCGAAATGTCAAAGCTAATCGAAGTGTTGCTGGGGAATCTGTGGACGCAGCGCATCACCTTTGCCTGCATGGGTTTGAATTTGCAGCCCAAAAAGGGCAAAGTTCTGCAGACTCCGGTTCTTTATGGCATTATGTTTCTGGCCACCGGCTTTGAACTCTGCACCGTGTGCGCTTTTATGGTCCAACATCGCAACCAAATCGTGCTCTGTTCCGAGGCCTTGATGCATGGCTTACAGATGATCTCCTCGCTGCTGAAGATGGCCATATTCTTGGCCAAATCCCACGACCTGGTGGCCCTCGTTCAACTAATTCAGGCTCCTTTCATGAATCGCGGTGATCTAGGAGTTTCGGAATGGCGATCCCAGAATCGCTGGGGACAACTGATGGCCGCCGTTTACTTCATGATGTGTGCTGGAACGAGTGTCTCCTTTCTGCTGATGCCAGTGGCTTTGACCATGATTAAATATTACTCCACGGGCGATTTCGCACCAGTCAGCTCTTTTCGGGTGATGTGAGTTATTTATAAAGATTTAATTGTAACAATGTAAATTATAATATGTTAAATAAGCATTCAATTTCTTTTAAAACTCTGACCAGAATTGACTATTGTGTGAAACCATTGCACATCCGTTTCATTTTTTTTGCCATTTATAGTTTAATAAGAATATTAATATTAAAAGTACTTTTTCACTTCTTATTACTCAATGAGTTAACTAATTTAATCCGTTATTCTTAGAATACTACTTAGAACTTAGAACTACTTATATAAAACTTTATATTTATACTACTTTAACAATATATTTTTTGTTTTTAGAACGTACATTTTATAATTCTTCTATTTATATTTTCTACTTGTACAATTTAATGCTCTACATTTATATCCTTAGTCTATAATTATATTCTTATTGTTACAACATATATTTAAATATATTTACCTTCTAATCGCAGACTTCCATACGACGTAACCCAACCGAATATTTATGCCATGGACTGCTGCCTGATGATATTCGTGCTGAGCTTCTTTTGCTGCTCCACCACCGGAGTGGATACCTTATATGGATGGTGTGCCTTGGGCTTGAGTTCCCAGTACCGTCGCCTTGGTCTGCAATTGAAATGGGCTCAGCAGCCCTCAGATTTCTTGGGTTCTGATTTGGGTTTAAGTTCGTTTTTTGCCGAACATGCTCGTCTCTTGAAATTGGTTAAACATTTTAATGTCAGCTTTATGGAGATTGCGTTTGTAGAGATTTTAGTTATTTGTGTGCTTTATTGCGCCGTGATTTGCCAATTTATAATGCCACATACCGACCAGAATTTCGCCTTTCTTGGCTTCTTTTCGATGGTGGTCACCACACAGCTGTGCATTTACCTTTTCGGAGCGGAACAGGTGCGTCTGGAGGCTGAAGGATTTTCCAGGCAACTGTACGAAGTGATTCCATGGCAAAAACTTTCGCCACAACATCGAAGACTTTTAATATTTCCACTTCAACGTGCCCAACGCGAAACTGTTCTGGGTGCATATTTTTTCGAACTTGGAAGACCTTTACTCGTTTGGGTGAGCATTTCATTATTTTTTCACATTTCTATTTGCATTTTAGTATTAAAATATATTTTTTTCTCACAAATCCATGTAATTTATAATTATTTCCTTATATTTTTTTAATAGATATTTCGCACAGCGGGATCATTTACCACTTTGCTAAATGCCTTGTATGCAAAATACGAGACACCTTAAAGCAATTTACTTACCATGTATAAAAAACCTCACATTTATGGCTCAATAAAGGCAGACTTTAAACCAAAAAAAATGCGTACTTTTATTTTTATTTCGTTTTTATTTAAATTTAAAATTACATTTAACTTTTCTCGTTTTATGTACACACACATAATAAAATTATGCTCAGTTAGACAAAAAATAATTACATTAGATACGCGTATAAGACATAAAGACACATATATATATCTATATATATGTATGTATATATATATAGATAAAGTAGACTACGGGCTAAGTTTAAGAATTAACAAACGATGCGAGACAAAAAGCAGACAGACCAAAAAAAAAACACTGATATTTAATATATAGAATGGTAAAGATTTTTGCAATACAGGTGTTTTGTGGAAATGAACATTAAGATAAAGGGTGGCTCTTTTTTTGTGGTGGCGGCTTGCATTCATCTCGAAATAAAATAAATAAAACTAACAAGGGAAAACGAAAGTGGTGATGGGTGTTTGTATTTTAGTTGCTTTTGTTTTTTTTTTTTTTTTTTTTTAGTTTTTTCTCGCTTTTAAAGAAACTTAACTGAGGGCCAATAAGGGCTCTATTTCCAGGGGATCCTGTATTTTGGGACCCGCCTTCTTGCGGTATTTCTTCTGCAGCTTTGTCTTCGACAATTTCGACTTGTTTTTGGATGAGTTTTTGGGCTGCGACTGCGACTGGGACTTGGACTTTTCCAACTCTTTTTCCCTGTCCAGCAGCTCCAGCTGCTCGAATATGTTTTTGGGATGCGGATGTGAATGCGGTGCCGTGGCATTCTTGGCCGCATATACCACCACGAATTGCGAAAATGCCGAATCGGCGGGTGTATTAATGTCCGCAAAATCCCGGAAATTGGCAAACTGTTCCTCCGGATAGGTGTACTTCTGTACAAATCCTTCCGAGGGACGACCATGTCCATTGTTGGCATCGCCATAGATATAATCGCTATTGTCCTCGGGATGATAGGGCATTTCCTCCTCCGGATAGAAGGTTCCCCCTCTGAGGACACCAAAGTCTCCGCTCCCTAAAATACTGGCATCAAAGTTGCGCTGCTGAGTGGCCAACTGTGGCTGCTGTTGGGGTGCCAAGAGCGGCAAGGGCAGCGATAGAGGAGTACTTTCCGAAACCGAAACCGGAGGACCATGTCCAAAGTAGGGCCTCGAGTGGCCCAATGGCGGCGCCTCGTGGTAGAACGGTGGATAGAAGTTCTGAGCAGCCTGCGTATGCGAGTCGCCTACTATCTTTGTATTTGGATTGGCAATGGGTCGAAATTGGTCCTCCTCATCGGGATTGTTATGTTGGGCCGCCGCCGATTGAAATTGCCTGGGCTGAGCTCTGGGCTGAATTCTGGTCTGAATTTGCGGCTGGAGTTGCGTGGTCGGCGGCATATGGAAGTGTTGCTCGTGCGATCGAAGTACTGTGATTGGCGAAAAATCATTTGGCTCCATCAGCATGTCGCTGTCCTCCTCCGGGAATTCGGCTGAAAAATAACCAAAAGAAGAGGAGAAATCAGAAAATCAGTCAAAGAAATCCACTCAAAACATGTAAGAGCTTCGCGGTGTTTCGAGTTTTGTGTTTGTGAGGAGCCCTTGTGCGATGTTCAGACATCGAGTGGTGAAATGTGTTGCCGTACATGAGTCTCGAGTTTTAAAGATCACTCGATGGAGCAGGAAATGCGGCAGAAGATGACATTTCCTCTTGCAAATGTGGCACAGGAAACCCCTCAATATCAAGTAGCAAAAACTTGGATTTTAATTTACCACAACTACAAACATCCCTTTACTCATTTTCTCTTTAAGTTAGCAAACAAATATTTTAGGACCAAGAAACTAAAACTCAAATTGTGAAAAAAAAATGTTCCGCAAGCTGATGGAAGCTACAAATGTTAAACTGAGGAAACCCCATTATTTTGCCAGCTTAAAACCATTAAAAATTTAATAATTTCATATTATTATTTTTTTTTGGTAATTAAACAGTGGGTTAATAGTTTTAATATGCGATAAATACTTTTGCATTGGCCCAAATTCTGACGCCTTCAATATCTGCATCTTTCAACCATTTCATTTCGTGGCCACTGGATTTTTGGGCCAGATTTCGTTTAACGCGATGCGAAGTCGTATGCCAACTCAATTACACTCTGGTTTTGGCCAGAGTTTTGGTCTTTGAGGTCTGTTTTTTTTTTGTTTTTGTTTATGTTTCTTTTTTTTTATTTTTTTCGGGTCTGGCTGGGCAGTCAAATGTCGTATCGATAAAAGTCGATAATAATGTGAGCCAGGCAGCTGGCATAAATTTTGTGTGCTTTGGCTTGTGTTCTAGGCATAAATGTTTTTTGGCCCCTGCAGCTCCCGATCGCCTCTACATAATACTATATATTTAGGACCCCACCCTCATCAGCCAAAAGACTTTTCATACTCGTATGCGATTTTCGTTTCAACACAATTGTTTTTGCTGCTTGTAAGTAGTCGTTTTTTGTTTTTTTTTTTTTTTTTGCTTATTTGGAATTTTTCAGAGTTTTCCTGCATGCTATTTTTTTGTTTTTGTCCCAACACCCGCTGGTAGTTTTTTTATTTTTATTTTTCGCTTTTCGACTGGCAAATGCCGAACATAATGAGTTTGTTAAGTGTAATTGGGTTTCGTCGACTCTTGGCTCAAAGCAATGAGTCTGGTCGATTTTTGGCTTTTGATAGTGACTTGCTGCCAGAAATGGGTCAAACACACGCCGATATGTCGTGTGGTAAGTATAGATTACTTTATTATTTATTTGAGGGGGATATTTGGTGGCACGATTCGGCTAATTTACGAAATTGCCCCGATTTGCTGCTGGATAATCGATCACGTACACAGGACACCCACAACAAATTTGGGAAAAGTCACACGGAAAGAAAATTGTATGAAAATGAAATATCAATTTGATTCATAAGCAAACATTTTGTGGTTTAGTATTTTTAAAATTTTAAGATAATGCCCAGGGTTAAAATCTGTATTTCTTAGAATAATAAAAGTTCACAATAGATTAAAATCAGAAATGTCACATTATTAATGCTGAACAGAATTTTTTCTCTGCATCCATCAATTTTGTATATCGAATGATACAAAATTGTCGAACAGCTCAACTCAATTGTCGGCGATTTGAAGTGTCGGTCCATGGTTCATCAATCATCAAATTTTGAGCCACAGGCAAACAAAAATGAAATGGTATCGAATTGTTAATCACAGCAAATAAAACGACTTTCTCTCTGGCCCTTTGACCATTTTAAAAGCTTTTGTTTGTCTTGTTATTTATTTGTATAGTCGTCCAGAGTGTTGTCCTCTAAACACGATTTTGGATTCTTAAACTTTCGTTAAAAAATAATCGTGAATAATATCAACAACTTAATGCACATGCATAAGTGATTAAAATGGGAGCAAGTTTAATGTGTCCACTTTTTGATGTTTACGTTTAGAGTAAGCAAGTACGTAAAGCTCTGTGAATCTGAATTAACTTGTTAAATTGAAGGTGACATTACTCAGGCACTACGATGTATATTAACAGCAATAAGAGATAATCAAAAATGGTTTGAAATTGAAAACAAATTTCCTAAGATTGCTGGTACTTAAGTCACCTTATTTGAGTTTTCGTTTACTGAACCATTCTATGTTAAGCTTAACCAACGGTATACAAAGTAAGACCTGTGGCAATTGTTTCACTCACTATCCAATTAATGTTGCCTTGCTCACTATTTTCTTTCTTTTTCTGTTTGCAAATTATGAAAGTGCCAAAAAGACAAAGCGCAATAAAGTCAGTCAATGGAAAAATGGAGTAAACTAGCGAAATAAAAGCGAGGCAGATATATATATATATATATATATGTGTATATGGAGGTACCCGTAACATGACCCTGATGACGATAACGATGCTGATGTAGATGTTTAGGTAGATGTCCATGTCGATGGTACAATGGGGCGTATGCGTTAAATTGAGCGCGTCGTGCCCACAGCAAAAATCCCTGGGTGTGTGTTCAAGTGTATACACATATTTTTTTTATATATATAACCGTATCTGTGTGCGATCACCATGACATGAGCATGTCTGTTTAGTCACTTACAACAAAATTGCACATTGCGATCGTCATCGTCATCGTCAGTGCGAGTTTTTCTCCACGGCTCTTCTTTAATTTTTCAGTTTTCAGACCAAACCCCCCTCCTCCGTTTCATTGTGTCTGATTATATGTACGATTGTATCTGATTGCGACGTGGGCGTCAGCCGTATAATTAACACATTGTTATTGTATCTGTATCTGTAGCTGTGTGTGTTGCAATGAGTAATGGAGCAATGGGAAGCGTGTCTAAGTGGGCGTTAAATGGCCGCCTCAATGCGTCCATCATAATCATTATCATCATCGCCATCATCTTTTGGGTAGGCCCACTTATCGCACCCCACCGAAAAAAAGATAAATAAAATAAAAAAATAAAGCCTGGCGCACGATAAACGATCGCTGTAAGTGCAGCAAAAAAATGCCGAGTGGCGATCCCAAGAGGAGACGACTCTTCAATCAAGGCGACAAAAAAGTTGATGGGACTGTGGGAAAACAAGTATAGACAATGTTTTTCCAACACTGGCTGAGATGTGTATGTATACTGAATCATTAATGATTATACAACACTGGCTTTATTCCGATAGTCTGCTACACTACAAGATCATTGAAACGGATCGTAAATAAAGAAAATTAATCATTTAGCAATCATAAATTCCCTTTCATTTATTTCACAACACGATTTTCGTTTAATAAATGCGTGCAAAAGATTAGGCATCCCACAAATATTCACCAAATCGCACATTAGTTTTTCGCCGGCAAGCTCCTCGATCACTCATGACACTCCGCTCATGATATTAATTTCATTCCTTATCCCATTTTCCCCAATTTCGAGGCTCTGGGGCACTCCCCATTTTGCAGTCTCGTCGGCCTACAGTCCAACACCCAGCCCCCGAGTTTTCCAGGTCCCCATCTCCTGTGGCAACTCATCAGCGGCGGCATGAAATTTTCCGGCACTTTGTTGGCACTTACAGCGGCGCATGCGTGTAAACACAGATCGGGTCGTGGGTTGTGTTTCGTGTCCACCTATTCAGCTTTTCCTCTGCACCTCATAAATTTCCAAATCAAAAACTGCAAGCGCCATTCGCCACTTTCACAACAGGTTGGATGGAATTGCTTTCGGGGGTTCGGCTTATAATTCAGTGGATTTTGTGGCGATTTTCTTCACTCTGTGGCTAAAATGTGACCTTTGGGTGTCAATGTCTCGTTTTCAAACAAAAACCCACTCGCAAAAAAAACTTTCTTTAAAATGGAAAGGGGAAAAAACTAGATAAAAATCAATGCATTTTTTTATTTACAGATAAATATAAATAAAATTATCAGTCATTCTTTAAAAATGCAAATTTCTTTATGGACAAAACTTCTAAACACAAGATCATTAAAATTGAATTAATATCCGTAACTCCAAGTTTTTTTTTAAAGTAAGTATTCTAGCAACCTTTGATATTTCGCCAGCAATCTGCAAGTTGAGGGTGTTGAATTTTCACAATGACAGTTGTCGTGTCGGTTATTTATGAGGTCGTTTCAGCAGCTTGCATACATAACTAAATGTTCGCAATTAGCTGCTTTTTATGTTACATTTTAATGACAGTTTTGTCTGTGTCTCTATTTCTATTTGCTGTTTTATTTCTCTTTTTTTTTTTAGTAGCTCCCCACCTTCTTGTCATGTTTTTCCGCATTGAGGCGAGGCAACCTTGGCGTTGCAAGCCAGCCACTTCATTTGTCTTCATTTGCAATTCGATTGCACTTGACTTGGCCGAAAAGAATCTGGCCAGCGGCTTCGGGCCTGATGGCAATGCTGCTATAATGATGATGACTCAGCTTTAAGTTGAGGTTTTCAAACTTTTCGAACTTAGCCGGCCGGCGATGCAGGCGGTCAATGTCAGTTGTTATTGGGATGCGGATTGAATCGGCAATTGGGGGAGGGGAAAATCGTAGAACTTGGCTGAGAAAAATCCACTCGGACGAGTCGGCGAGAATCGCATTTCAAGACTAACCACTAACCACTTGGTCAGCACATGCTGCCCATTAATTGCCAACACACAGATAAAAACTTAACAGCATGAAATAAACTTGATTGATTTTGCATTATTTATATAGATTTTTGATGACAAGAATACTAAAACGATTCTGTTTTTATCTCTAATTGAAAAAAAATACAGGTTTTATATATACAAATATTTTCCGTATTAAAAATGTTTCATTATTTTTTGCAATTTAATATTTACATTTTGTCGTTTATTATTTAATATACTTTAAAATAAATTTTGTGATTTTTTTTTTAAATATGAAATCTGTTAGCTGGTTTAAAATCTCTCAATTTATCATCATATATCGTTTCGTTTTTATTTTCCTGTGTAGTAATTGCGCGCAAAAGATGCTTACACGACCAACAGAACACGGCGTTTGCTCGATGCTATAAATTATCACCCGGAGATCGGGGGTCTCAATGGATATGGATATGGATAGAGATGGAGTGGGTGCGCGATCATTATGTTAGAATAAATGGTTTCTATGCCATGGTCTGGGACAACTGGGCAGTGCCTCGCACTCGTCGCAGTGACACCGAAAGCCAAACAACAAACAGGCAGGCAACCAAATTAATGAAAACTGCACAACAACCCAGTGAAAAACAGTGCTAAACAACACCCAACAATACAAAACAAAACCAAACAAACAAACAAGTAAACTTGACTGCCATTTATGATGTTTGATGTTGTTGGGGCATAATTAAATTTGCATTTTTCTCATCGCCTTTTGTTGACTGAGAAAATCCGTTGGTCGAGGTTGCCACAAACGTTTTTATATTTTTTTTTTTTGGTTTTTGGGAGGGGCACGCCCCCAAGTGTGATGAGCACAAGTACAGAGAGCTATTATTCATCGATGATCTACCCTTGGCGGCATGCTGCAGGTAGAAAAATGTAAAGCTTAAGGTTTTACTTGAAATTGGAGGGCTTTTAAACGGAATTGAAGTCAGAATCAGGGTAAAAAATTAAGTAGGCTTTTAAATGAAGTGAAATAAAATAATAATTACTTATCATGGTAAAATTAGTTGTAGGTTATAATTTATGTAAATAATAAAGTAAAGTGAATTTAAAACAAGAATAAACTTTTTCAAGGAATAGAAAACAGTGAAATTCGGCAAGAACTTTAAATTTTCAAACATTTTGATCTCAAATATAAAATATAAGTAATATTACTATCTATATATTTTCTTAGTTTGTTTTTTGTCAGTGCTTGTAGATCTATCCATCATCGGTGTCAATTTTAAGCAGGGAGTGCTCCATTTGCCTTGGCCCTGGCAAACTGCAAAAATAGAGTGGCTCTTCCCCGATCCCAATTAGAGATGTATAACTTCCGCATTGGCAAGTCATTAATGGAGCTGCGGGCTTGTGGACCATAATACCCAGCCCATCTGGAGAGGAATATTAATAATAATAATTGTCGGGCCTGCTGCATACTTGAACTTTAAAGTTCAAAGCAAGCGGATGGCATTTAACTTGACCAACAAAGGCAGAAGAATTCTACAATTCCAAATGTCAGGCGACCAAAAATACAAAAATACATAAACCAAAAAAAAAAGAAAAAAAATTGTATAGAAACCAAAATGAAACAAAAGACTCAAGACACGAACGCGCCACAAGGACAAATTTCTGGGGGGTGGCGATTGGGTGGGAGTGGTTCAATTATGCCGAGCACACAGCAAACCGCTCATTCCGCATGCAGATGGCAATTTTCAATTCAATTCGCTTGCAAACAAATGACATAGAATTAAAGTCTTCGCCAATCATTTAGAATGCCTTTGTTTCGACTTCGATTTCGAATTTGCCTGCGTTTCATTTCCATTTTGAGTTTTAGCTTCGAAAACCAAGACAATTATGGCAGAGAAGAGCCATAATTGCGCCGCTTGATAAATGAGTTTGCTCTGATTTGAATAACGTGCTCTAACTTTAGCATTGGAGTTAATTTCTACAGACACCACACGTCGTTCGGCAATTAGCCATCTTTTAGCCATGAGCCAAGTCAATTATGTTTCGCTCTCGGTTTCGGTTTCATTTTCAGTTTCAGTTTCAGTTTCAAATTTAGCTTCAGTTTTTCGAGCTTGAGTTACAGTTTCGTGCCCGGAATGCCAACATGATCGCCATAAGCTGTATGCTATGCATAAACAAACCAATTTTATGTACACAGAAACCAAAATTGTGGCATAAAAAAAGGATTGCTATCTTGAAAACTTTTTCAAATCGAAAACATTATTTGTTTTTTGGTTTTAAGGTCCTGGTTTCAATCTCTCTTTAACATACTATATAAAACTTGTTTTGATATTACAAGACATGCAATATCCGCTGGTATCTGACCCAAAAATCAAATGATTAAAACATTTCTTTCTGTGTACGAGTAGGTACATTCCTGCTCCATCGCTTCGTATAAATCTTCCACTCAACGGTGTGCATTGCTATTGATTTATGGGTCGGCCGAGTGCTTGTCTTATAAATAGCATCCATAAAGTGTCGTCCCCCCGCCTTAAAATGTCTCCGGCTACCGCTTTTATTTATGACAACTTCACCGTGCACCGCCTGAACTTTAATTGAGTTGCCTTGGCTTTGTGTTTTCCTTCCCTCTTCGGTCTAATGCAGTATGATAAATCAAAGTTTAGTCACAACACGATTTTCTTTCATCCGGGAAATGTATCATGAGATGTAAAGATTGCTATCGAGATCTTTTACTCACATTTCTGCCAAGGCTTTCGCATGTTTTTACAGCAAGCAATACTAAGGAAACCTCTTTTATTATAGCCATTGAATATTTTATTATTGAAAAGGTAATTTAAGTACTGCACTTAAATTAACCAATGGTTACGTTTTATTAGGTATAACCACAATAAATTAGAAGTATTTATTTTATGTATCTATTCTTTACTTTATTGTACTCTTATCTGAACTTATATTTCCAATTATCTTCCTAACGACTATACACATCTTTAAGTATTGTTTTTAATTAATTTCATGTTAAAAATCATAATTGGATTGTAATTGTAATTACATTCTACATTTTCCGGCCCAAGGTAAGCCTTACATTTATATTAGTTCCAGTAACCATTCTTGATTTAGTTGATGCCCTCTCAAAATCTTTCAGTTCCAGTCTCCGCGTTCTCATTAACCTCTCGACTAAGTGTGTTTTATCATTAAGTTTTATTTTGACCCCGGCATTGTCATTGAAGTGATTCATTAAGCTGCAGTTTTACGCCAGACCGAGTTTTGCTTGTAATTAGAGCCCCGTTTTTATTTCCCCCCCCCCCCCACCTGGGGGCCATATTTCCGGCTAACAACATCAGGGCTATATTGTCCGGGTTAATGGCTTACAATGCGTTAAGTGTTGTAATGCCCAAATGCCCCAGGGGCTTTGAACCTCAGGCTGGGAACATGGACATGGAAATGGGAAGTGGAAGTGGAAGTGGCACCTGTTCTACCTTCGACGTAACTCAATTTGTTAACACCAATTCCCCCCAAAATCGGAGAGATCAACAATTCTTCGCCTGACATTGGCTACCCAAACCGATCCGATTCGAACCGATCGACTAATTGAACATGACATTTTCCAATAAACTACAATTACTTAATGCCTGACCTTAGGTCGCTGTGAAAATGCCATAAATTATTAGCGGAGCAGTGCTGTCGTACGATCTCCGCCGATTTGGCTCTTCGATGAGCTTCAATGTCAAAACCAAGCCAAGAACAACGATGCCAGCGATATCCATGTTTAAATGTTTAAATGTCAAACATTTGGCTCGTGAATTCTCGGCCAGCATCTGGAAATAGAAATGATTTGTTGTGCCTTTTCACGAACATCACAAATGCCATCGAAATGTAAACGTAACTGCTGAAGAGAACACACACGGCACATTAGCTGCTCCATTCGATCTGATAGTTCACATTTATTTGTCTTTAAAAAGTACTTAAAGCCGCCGGAGGGGCTTTTGTTTTTATGGGGTGTGAACAGGGTATTAAACGCTAAATGCCCAAAAACAATTAAAGTCAATGAGTAATTTATTTAATCGAGGTCACCAATGGAGTTCTTAAACTACAGGTACTCGAGAAAATTAAAGAACAATCAGTGGAAAAATCGGGGTCACCACAGACGCCAATTATGACATCCTCACTTTTCGAATAAAAACTAAATTTAAAAAAATGCAAAGGGAGTCAAACTGGCAAAATTCGGGGTCACCAAGGACTAAAGGGAGAAATAAACTTCCTAATGAATTGGTGATTTATTAACCAAACTTTGTATTCAGGGTCGAAATAGTTCGTATTCTCACCTATAAATAAATACATTGTAAGACCAGGAAGTTCTAATCATTCCCCACCATTTTTATAATCCCCAAGAGACAAATCCCTCGAGCTGATTGCAGGGTATACTGTATGCTAGCAAAACGATGGCAATCCCCTTGCCGAGCACTTGATCTCCATTATGTGTATTTGTTACCATTATTAATCTAATGAAACTGCCAGTTAGTCACTCACTCAGCGAGTTGGCGGTGGTTTGCTGGTTGCTTGGCCAAGCGCAGTTGCAGTGGTTTTGTCTTGTCTTGAGTTGAGTTGTGCTGTGTTGTGTTGTGTTGTGTAGTCGCACTCGTAGTCGCGCAGCCGCAATAATAGCATTTAAATGGCTCTTTTAAATATTATTTATGACTCCGCTAACTGTTGCATGACATAAATATGTGTGTGACCCTCAGGGTCTTCCACACACGTAGCAAAATCATAGCAGACAATTACCTTATTTGTAAATTATGTTAGATCACAGCTCTTTGGCAATAAAACCTCGAGTGCAAGTGCCTCATCCTTGTTTTATACGTTTTTGATGAGTAAATAATGTAATAATTTTATTTTCAGATAATTTATGACATTAAATTGTAGTAATATATAAGAAGGTATCTGGTCCTATATGGCCATCATGTCGTATAATTCTTGCTTTGTAAGCAATAAATTACTGGCTAGCAATCATTCTCGCTAGAACACTTTTCCCATCGTTACGTCTTATTAAAGTCTTTGTCTCGTACACCCGCTAACGTTCTTCTCTATCGGAGCCTCATGATCACATCATGATCGCGGTGAATGAAGAATGAAGAATTTGTAGAAATAATTATATATAATGCTGACTGGCCAAGGACGGGCTAGTTAGTTGCGTTTTGTTTCTGAGGTTTTTCGCATTTTCCATACTTTGTTCTACTGACTGACTGACTGACTGAATGATTGACTAACTGACTGCCTGACTGACTGACTGACTGGCTCTGTATGGCTCACTGATCATTGTGCAGTGGCTGAGCGCTTCGTTGGGCATCGTATCTCATGAGTGCCCAGCCATTGTATTTATTTGCACATAGACATATTTATTCTTGTGCTGCAAGCTCAAAAACCCATTCATGTACTTCTCGACGCTTGTGCAATGTTGCGAGCTGCGCCTTTGAGTGGGTGCCGTCAGTCAGACTTCGACTTCGACTTCTACATCGAAGTGCATGAAATCTGGTGGGTGCGGTGGATTGGCCAGAGAATCTACTTGAAAAACATATCGATATCCCTACGATTGCATGTGCCAGTCAATCAAGTGCCTAAGTACATGCGCATTAACCTTGCTACAGTTGTTCGATATGGCATCAGAAAATGAAAACTTATTTTTTTAGCTTAAGCCAATTAACATAAGCAGTGTTGCAAAAGGATATGTGAGTTTTAAAAAAAGTATATTCAAATATATTAATATTTCAATAGTCACGATAGTTAAGTTTTATTTAATAAAATATAAATGATTATCGAAATACAGCAGTTTTATTTTATATATTGAATTTGACTTGATTTTAACATTACAAGTGTTGGAAAGTGCTCAGAGTTTAAGGAACGATTTTAAGTCACTACGAGAATAAGAAAATTTCCTCAGGCTAAAAAAATAACTGTAACTGCTGTACGGTCGGCGTACAAAGAAATTCAACGGACAAAACAAATACACCATTGTCTAATTACGAGCAACTGGAAAGGCAAAAGGAATCAAAACCAAATCAAGCCGTGCAAAATCCCGAAATGATTAACGATGCGGCTTTCGGATTCGATTCGATTTCTGCCAATCTTTGATTGGCTCCGCGAGACCCTTTCAAAATATTTACAGACAAGGGCGCACGCGCCCTAAGAAAACGATTTTTTCTTGGCAATTTTTGACGGTCAGCAAGGCAAGTGAAATGAAATCAAATCAAATCAAACGAAATGGAATGGAATAAAATGAAATGTAATGGAATATGGGCAAGAGTCTATTATCGTATCGTTCGCATATCGTTTTTTATTCGGCGGTTTGTGTGGCTGAATGGTTAATTAGGTTGCAATTGCACACTTGGCGTATGCGTGATATATCCATGATATATCTCATTCGCCCCGGCGGACAGTGAGCATTTGGGCATTGAGCAGTAAACATTGGGAACATACTGAGTCAGCACAACTTTGCGCTGTTCGGCAAACACGTTTCCAGGCCATAAGCCCAAAACTGGCAGCATTTTGGCCTGGAACTAGAGACCATGGCACGTACATCGGACAAACTGACAAATGGACACGCGGACAGTGGACAGTTTCCAATGTGCAGCAAGCGTTTTCGCGCAATTCGCTTTGTTTTGTCATTTTGGCCAACAAGGTGAAGGTTAGGGGACAACAAAACGTCCCAAAAACGGTAAAAAGGGTAGAGAAAAAAATATATACATTTTTTGTTAATAAAATCTAGAAAAAAATAATGCAATGCCTCTTTAAATATCTATAAAAATATATTTCAAAACTGATGACCAAAAAACAGGTAGGTGACGTTTATGACATTTTGAGTCGATGGGTTCTGTGATTTTTTTTATGCCTACCACAATCATATTTAAAATGGACTGCGCTAACATTTTAGAAATATAATTAATTGCGTTATCATATATACATTAAAATAAACACAAGATTTATATTTTATTAAAAATATATAAAATTGAAAATATAATTTAAATGTAAAATAAATCAAAAGTAAATGCACTTCTGAATAAAAAATGCAATATTATTTTGTTCTCTGTCGGCGAACGAAGCTTAGAAGAATTCGAATGCCGTTAAATGCCTAAAAGTGCCGCCAAAAGTTATTGGACCAACTCCTTATGCGAAATGCCACACACATGCAAATGGCACCTTTTTGGCCATCTAGTTTTATTACCTTGCCACATCCGAAATAAATACGAGAATATATATATATATATCTGATGGCCGATTCCTTTTCCGCTTCGCCGTTTGTCGCTCTGTGGCATTTAGTGGTAATTTGTTATGCAATTAATCTAATGGTCGAGCAGCTTACAACTCGGTTAAAGAGACACGAAATTGCAGCAAGCCGTTTTGCTTTGAAAGTGTCAGGCAAATGATCTTAATTTGACTGCATAGAAGTTTTTTTTTTAGATTAAAAATCGCGGGGGAAAAATGTTGGTAGGAGAGATTCACGAGAGGGAAATACATTTAAAAAAAAAATTTAAAATTAGAAAAATTAATGATCTTTGATTGGTAAACGGTTTAAAAATCAAGCAGTTGTTTGACCAGCTATCAATGTAATCTCCGCCATCAATTTTGATTGCTTAATGATCTAGCCATCGGTGTAGCCCCCATTTAATAATGATGTATTTTGGGCTCTTTTGAAACATTGTAATCAGAGTGGAGCGCACTCGATGCCACCACGTCGAAAGTGGGGGAAACATTAAAACAACACTCGGCGTATCTCGAGTGGAAGACCCAAAATCCTGAACTCCCAGATCCCCAAAAAAAAAAATTAAATAAAAAAATAAAAAACCATCCAATTTGGTGGCTGACAGCTTGCAGTGCAAACAAAACCCCGATGATTGTTGTTTACCCAAAATGGTTGGCTCATCCTCAATCCTCAAAAAAATTCGATCCCCAATAGACAAACTTTTCGGCAGCTGCGAAACTGATGGCTGATTGATTTTCTGTCGAGATTTTGGAATGGAAATGGGGGGAGGCGATTATTACAACACTCCCCACAAACCGATCATTATGTTCATAACGCAATTTGCATTCACCTCTCCAAAAGCTGCGTTTATTTTGTTTGTTGTCTTTACTGTTTACTGTTCACTGTTTTTTTTTTTTATTTGTTGTATCTGGCTTTCGGGAAATGGAACTTTGCCGTGATTTGATTGATTGCAATGGCCAGCGGTGCGTGTCGAAAATGGCCAAAATGCTCAAAACGACGTTCAAAATAATGTCCAATGGGCCAACGCACCGAGCAATTACGTTATATTCGTTTATTCCATGTTATTTTCTCTGCGAAAGCCAAAGAAGACATCATTAAGTTCGAATTAGTCGATTGCCACACCATTTTGTTCAACAAATTGCGCCAAATATTGCCGACACACAAAGGCACAAATAAAATAAACTCAAGTTTAGCGCTTGTAACTGCAAAATCAGAGTCGAAATGTTAGGACAAAAGGCGAAACACATAAAACGCAATTAATCAGCCCGGAGGAAGTGTTTTAAATGGAAAGTTTGTAATCCGAAATGGAGATACTCTTGGAGCTACAAATTGTTTTTAAGGTGCTTCAAGAATTTTGAACAAGAAACAAATTTTGTTGTTTTGTTTTCAAAATATCTCGGCATAACTTAAACTTATTAGAAAGTTATGGATCGTTTATAAAATTTAAAGAACTTAACTTAACGAACACTGAAGAATATAATGATTTTAACGGTAGCAACCTTTTTCTATGAATGAAAACTTCAATCTTGTAAATTACAAATTTGAATTAAATCAGAATTTGTTTGTAAGCTATAAACAAAGGCTGCTAAATAATAACTTATAAAACACGCCAATGCAAATTGTATGCTTATGTAAAAGACCTTATGCCCAGCATGTCGCACATTTTCATTAATTTATTTAATGTTGCAAATAAAATTGATTCAAAAAAAAAAAAAAAACAATGTTAAACAAAAGGCAAACGCGATTTCAAATGTGCCGCAGTTTTTGCGGTTGGCTGTGTTGATTTTGATTAATTTGCGCCGCCACTTTCGCCCAATGTAGAGCAAAAATATTAATGAGGCGGGCTAATTATGCACCCACCTCTCATTAAATCTGGTGGAATTATGTAAGCCGGCTAAATTGAATCATCGAGTGTGTTATCGATTGCCCGATTTGCATAACTCGATGATCTACGATCGGTTAAAATTGCTCGATTCGCATTTTTCAAGTTGTCGCTACTGTTTGCCGATGTCATTTGTTTTCCTAATTGATTGATGTTGTGCGGCATTTCTTTCGGTCTTTTATTTATATTTGGCCTACGGTTTCGATTTCGATTTAAATTTCGATTGCGATTTCTGGCATTGCCCAATAACGAAACGCAAACACAGTACTCCGAAAATGTGTGTAATTACACTCAGTCGAGCGGTTCCCATTCAAACAGTTCGCCGAATTTAAAGGTTAAGACTCACCATTTAAATTTAACAGCCTTTAAACACAATGCGCGGCCATAACAAAGACAACAAACAACATCGAAACTAAAGCTAAACGAATTGGGTCTTTGTTCCAATTTTTATGTACTTACTTTGCAAGCGGATCTATTGGGCAAAGTTCAAAATGTTAATTGCTGGCAAAAAGCAAAGAAACGCCTTCATGGTAAATGGGCAGAAAAGAAAATCCCAAAATTGAACCCCCAAAACTAAAGCGAAAAAAGGTCACAAAACCGCAAGCTATGTTGGGAATCCCCTCCAATATTTGCTTAGATAGAATGATCTTAAAGCAAAACAATTGTATATCCAACACCCAAAAGGTCATACGATTAAGAGATATGTTTTATCGGAAAAAAAATAAAGTTTCATAAACAAAAATTTTTAACCTTGAGGTCCGAAAAAGTTTAATTTTTAGTTTTTAATCAATAATTGAGAATTATCGAAATCAAAAATCTGATTTTTAATGGTAGTAAACTATCAAAATAATAAGTTGTTGTTTTTATATTGTTTATATAAAAAAAAAATGGTGAGTCATTCTTAAAACGTTTTGTAGTTATCGAGTCCGGCTAGGACACTATTTTTGTATTTTATATTATTATTATTTATATTATTATTTATATTATTATTTATATTATTATTTATATTATTATTTATATTATTATTTCTATTTTTTTATAAAAGAAATTTAGTTTATATTCCTTTAAATGGATAGATATATCGAATTAACTTTTATTCCCATATTTCTTTACCAACAAAATTTCCCACAGCAATCATCTTGCTCCATTTTCTCTGCACCTCTCTCCTATAAAAAAAAAAAACAAAACCAAAACCAAAATACCATCGCGCCCCAATCAATTTTCCAATTTCAACTGATCATATTGAGCCATATAAGACCCCCCGTTTGTCCCTCCGATCTTCTGTCAACCGCAACAGCAGCCACAAACGCCCACAGTAACGCCCACGGCTCAATGAAATAAAAAATACAAGAAGCCAAAAAACCCAAGTGGTAGAAAAAATTCAGTAGCTCCAGAAGAAGAGAAGGAAAAAGCGGCAGATTGAGATCAAAAATCGGGCAGTTTGACATTTTTAGATCTCCAGATTTGCGTCTCCTTCGGCGATCGATGCTCGTAAATTGTACGAACAATAAATCGAATTCAGTACACACATCATGAAAAAGCACACACAAAAAACTAGTTTCCAACTGTTGAGATTTGAATTTACTATGTTTTTCGTGAACCCTGCATATTCTTTCTTATTAAATATTATTATTATATGATACGAAGTTATCATAAAAATATTCCATAATCATGTTTGAATAGTTAATTGGTGTTTTTGTAAGTTAGCAGTTAAATAATATAATAACAATATCATAAATCTTAGAAGTGGATGTATAATTAAAGAATAAATATTTCATCGATCATCACTTTTTATCTTTTTTTCTGTGTACGCATACTAGTTATTTAATATATAGTTAGTTGCATGCCACATGGAGTTTTTTGGCTTTCGTGTTAGCTTTTTGGTTGTACGATCTTTTCTACCTCTAGTTATTACGTTATGGCTAAGATTTGTTTGTCCGCTTGGAAGTATTTTTATTATTAATTTTCATACCCTTGTCTGCAAAGGTATAATAATATAAGTCAAGAGATTGTATCGCAGTAAAGAAAATTTGAAAATCTACAGCTCCGTTTGCTTTTAATTTATTTGTGACTTTATATTTGGCTTTAAGGTAAATATTATTTTAAATTTTGAAGCCAAAGGGAAATGGATATTTTTAAGTAAATTGATTGATCCACATTTAAATTAGTGAGATAAGAATGGACGGAGAGCTAGTTACTATTTTTTTAAGGACATTTAGAAACCTATAAAATTCGGACGATTAAATCTAGAGTATTTAAGCTTCGGATTGCAGAAATTATCTTCTCACTGTGCATGTATATTTTTATTTTATTTCATTTTTTCTTTGGTTATTTCGAGGGGTCTTTTCACTTATTATTTCGCGTACTTATTATTTGTATTATGCGAGCCGCGCTCATTAAATTTCATTCATTGTGCAAATGAATGGCAATTGTTGTTCGCTCCGGTTGCATTTTACCGCTTCGTTTTCTCGGATCCGATGTGATCATTACATGGTTGAGAGTTGAGAGTCGAGAGCTGTGGCCCAAATTGGGGGCGTCATCATCAGTGCGCCGATTGTTCAGATCTGGCCGCTTATACATCTCTTTGACAAGCCATACATCCATGGCCTGGGAAATTGTCACAAGGTAGCTGCGGTCGGGTCGTGATGCAATCTGTGGTTTTTGACTTTGGCCCAATGAGTTGCTAAATATTGAGACGCATCTGCAGCCACAAAAGATTATTCCACGCCTTTCAAAATCTATGGTACAATATAATATCGAAGCTGTACTTGAATTTCCATGATTAATTTTTGAGCTACAAGCACAACACAAGCAGCCAAATAAAATAAACATTTATCACCGACCTTTAGTGTTCTGAAATATCTTGCATTTGCATAAATACTAAAAAAGTAATTTAAAAAAAAATGTGATTGAGTATGCTATTAGTGTTTATGTTAATTATGAAGCAGTACGTAATATACAGTACTCGTTGAAATTAAATTTTATGCTAAAATTTAAAATAAATTTGACGAATAATAATTAAATTGGAAACCTTATAAGAATTATTTTTTTTTTTTAAACACCTAAACAACTAATTCCACTCTTTCTTGGTTTATAATTTTGATTTTAAATTTCTTGGAAATATAATTATTTTATTTTAAGTAAGATATCATTAAACAGTTCAAAACAGTATCATAATATTTGGAAATTGCTTTCGAGTTACAGGTTTTTGTGGCCCTTCTTTTATTATTGCTGTGTATTGTCTTCTTGGACAGAAAAATGTCATAGGGGAAATGTTTTTAGTTTCGAGTGGAGGGAAAAGGTGCATGGAAATTGGTAAATTGTAAATGGTACAGGCTGCAATGACATAATGACACACAGACCATAGCGACGACTTGGGGGGGAAAAGTGTTTGGGAAAAGGCAGATGAAACGACGGCCAGATGGAGTTGTCTTGCCATACAACAAAGGAAAATTAACCCAGCATACGGAAGCAAGTGGAAAATGCGGTCTGTGGGTCTCTTGTCCCCTTTTTCCCCTGTCCCCTCCCCGTCCTTTCCCCGATTTTCAATCTACCATCCACAGAGATACAACTCTTCCAGTAATTGCTAAAGATGTCGTAAGAGCGCGAGATGTCTGGGAAAATGTCTTTGGCTTTGTTTTTGTTTTTGCTTTTTTTAGGTGGCATCATATCCCCACGGCCCCTTCATTTCACCCAGTTTTTATTTGTTTTTTACTTCTTCGTTTCTGCTGATTAATTTGTTTGGCTTTCTTTTCGCCCTTTTGTTAAATGGCTTACTCAACTGCTACCGACAAATTAGCAACTCAAGCTGAGATTTTTCACCTTTTAATTGAACCGAAATCGAAACCAATGATAAATTTTGTAATCGCTCTTAGCAAAATGGCACATGTGTGATCTTCAAATCTGCTGATGGAATTAACCTTCGGAAATTGAAACATGAGATGGTTTTACATGTTTTTCACCTTACTATAGAGTGAAACGAAGCCTTTTTAATTAGCTTTCATCACACTAGCATTAACCCGACTATAAAAAAGCCCTATATTTGTTGTGGTTTCCGTTTAGATTATGTAGATAAAAATTATTTAATCAGTTAATATTCTCAGTTAGGTTAAATTTTTATTATCCCCTGTGTTGTGGATACATTTCTACGAAAAGCGAAACAAATGCTGGCAAAGTGAAAGCGCTGCTGCCACAAATCAAAGCCATCAGCAGCTGCTCAACTTGATCCCAAGTCGAGAGTCTTTGGCCATTGGCCATTGGCCGCCGGTTGATGACTTTAAGCCCCATAATTCTCGCGGCAGCGAAAAGATTCAGTTTCAGTTTCACTTTCACAGCTAGCTAATTAAGTCACAGATACAACGTTTTGAACTTACCATTTTTGTGATGGACTGCTTCCTGATCCGGTGGTTTAGCCATGGTTACAGACGCCATGGAGATTATTACCAGGCAGCAGTAAATAAATGAGTGATTTAGTGTTAATCCTCTGCTGATTTGGTTTGTTATATCCGCTGATTTTGCTGACGATGACGACGATGATGATGATTTCGATCTGCTGCTCCTGCAGGATTTGCTGCCAATTTTGTTCGTTGCCATTTTTGTATGTTTTTTGGTCTCTTCTGTGCGCTTTTGTAAAATTCTAATAAATTATTAATAATCACTCTTTTTGGGCACTAATACCGCCGCCATAAACAAGGGTTCGAATTAAATTTAAAAGGCAGCTGCAAAGCAGCAACCGCAGCAACGGTAACAAAAAAGTGAAATTTCACTTTCGGGCATTCAAGTGGATTTAACTGGGATCAGGCTCAAAAGTTGGCTTTTTTTTCTTTGGTCCAAGAGCAAGTCTGGTCAACAAAAAAAAGACACAGAGATACACATATATATACACAGATACAAAACACTCACACTGAGACAGACTTTTTGAGCTGGGGTCACGCACTCCAACTTGGTTATAGAAAATACTCTAATACAAATTTAGTGAGGTATATGGATTGGTTAATATTTTCAAATTATAAACCGAACTTTTGTTATTATTCTAATTTCTTAAGGAATATTTTGAGTTTACTTTTTATGGAATTTTATGGAATCAAAATATTTGCTTATTCCTTTAATATGTTTTGTTAAACTAAATTCAAAATTAAATTTTAAATTAAAAACTAATTTTATTTAACTTAGTAACTCAATTTCGACTACGTTTTTTAATGAAACATTTCTAAAATCAACTGTAATAAGGTTATTACTTTTAACATAATGGGATTGTTTACTTTTTATAAAACTTATCCTGCTTTTAAATAATACAGGAGTTCTCATTATGCCAAAACGGTAGTCATGATAACATTAATAATCCATTTATTAATAAGTCTCATTACAAAAATTTCTGATTGGAATAAATCCTAATATGAAGAGCAACCCAGCTTCGATTTGCCTCTGAAAATATTGTATTCAACGGCTATTGTGTTGCAGTTTTGGCCAATATTGTTTTTGTTGCCGCCGCTGCTGGTGCCTAGTGTTATTGTTGTTATGCCTGTCATCTTATCGGCTTCGCATAAAAGTCATAAAAATAAAATTTATTTTGTTAGGTAGCTCAGCAACGGCAACAAGTTAACTTGACTTGCAGCAGCTGCTTTTGCTTTTGCTGCCACATGCAACGCAAACAAAAAAAAAAAAATAAACAACCAAAAACAAAAATACTTTCGCAACAATTTTATTTGGCCAGTTTGGCTAAAATTTGTTGTTTTCATTATTATTATTGTAGTCGCTGTTTGCTGCTTTTGTTGTTGTTGTTGTTATGCAGGAAACTATTAGCGCGGAACCACAATAAACGCACACACACACACAAAATCCAAATAACAAAATTATTTCATTCGATTATTTGTAATTAATTTGCATTTCGTTAAAGTTTCGAGTAGTTATTATTTCTATTTCAAGCACTTTTTGTTTCTTAATGCGGAAATAAGCACTTAAACAACAAAAAACATTTAAAAAAAAAACAGTTAATTGGGAAGGAAAATGAAAATGAAAGCGATGAAGCGCATCACACAGGACTTTGTGAGTTTATTTGATGGCTTTCATTTTCTTTAACTTTAATTTATTTTATTTTGTTTTTACAGTAGCCCACCTCACTTCCTAAATAAAAAACAAACACACACAGATTCGGGGTGGCTTACAGGGGTTAAGGCGGGGGTCGAAAAAAAACGCACTTGAGCGGTTTGGTTGGCGGTTTAAATCGCGCTGGCGGCTAAAAACGCGACGTGTGCCAAGCGGTCGCTGCGAACGCCATCAACGGTCTGAGCGGCGCGCCTGCGCCGTTGTAAACTTTTAAGCCATCGCAACTTTTTAGCGAGAGAGCGATAGAGCAACAAGAGAGCTGCTTGCTTTTCATGAATATGAATGGAACTCGAAACTCAAACTCGAAACTCAAACACAAACACAAACACCCGAGGAGATCGCTTTCGATCAGCTGTTGAGCTTCTTGTTAGGCTGCGTGCCCCACAAACCGGTAAATGTTGTACAACTGTTTTAGCTGCCGCTCGCGGCTACCGCTTCCCAACAGCTGCGCTGCCACTGCGCCGCATCAAAGGGGTCAGCACGTGAGGCGGTAGAAATTGATCGCTCTCAAGGTAGATAGGGACAGTAGGAATACGCTTTTGGACAAGGATATCACCCATATGTGGGTAGAAAAAAAAATTATTATTATCAATATTATTTAACGCTATCCTATAGTTAAAACTAAAAGCTACATTCAGAGAAAAAATCATGGTAAATCCAAGTATTTTCACTTTGGATTAAATGTTTTCTGTACTGATTTAGCCCCAAGGGGTGTTGTGGTGAAATCAAAGTGTGAAACACACTTTTTATTTCTAAGTATGGAACAATTTAGTTTTAAATTTGAAAAAAAAATTGAAATCTAAAATTTGTCTATTGGAGAAACCAAATAAATATGTTAATATGTTTTTAGGTTATTTTAAGTAAGTTTTCGGTGGGATTGGATATAAAGTGGATAGGGGTGAGGTCAGTTTATGAATAAGAATTGGACACGAAGTTTCCAATTCTAAATTACATTATTTCGGAGTCGGTTCTAAATACGTAACTGTTTTTGGAACTTTGGGACTGAGTCTCATTTTTAGCAAAGCCGATAATGCATGCCAGAAAGTAATCTATGTTTAAAAACATAATAACATAAATACATAAAATGGGGACTGTTTACACAACTGTTGACTATCCAAAAAAAAAAAAAAAAAAAATATGGGATTAAAAAATCATTGCCTGGGGAAATGTTAATTACCAAATCCCATGTATTTCGTCATTTGCGAGGGCTTGGAAATTAATGCGGCTCACCGCCCCCCCACCCAAACCTTTCTCCCATCGCTGATCAATCTTCTGCCCTAAACCCATAATGGGCCCTAAGCGTTATTAGTCTTGACATTTGCGTTAAAACAAACACGCAATGGAAGACACAACACACGCCAAAAGGGACAAGTTAACAGGCCTGCGAATCTTTTGCATAAGCTAATGTCCGAACATCGCTCAAATCGATGGCCATAACGAGATGGAGGAGTTGGTTAATTAATCGTCGGCCAGATGTGCCATCGAGTGAGCGCCTTATCGAATTGGTTTTATCGCCGATCATCTTTGCGCGCTGAGGCCGCGAAATCGGTGTTTTATTTTTATTCGCGTTCAGCTATAAACGCTGATTACACACTCCAGATTCGAGATCCTATCGCCATCGTACTTGGACTAGTTTGGGTAGGTTTTAATTGGTATTTCACTTTTAGTTCCTTTAGAAAATCCATGAAATTTGTGAACTGATTTATCATATTTATCATAAATGATCATGATAACAACTATAAGGTTTAAATATTGTTTTTGAGTTGATAATTCATTATTTATGCATTGAAAAATGTCATCAGTCGCTTTCTTCCTTGTTACTTTCCTGAATGGTCGTTATTATTGTGTCATGGATTTTTTTCTATGAAAAAACTCCCTTTTTCCTACTCTATGGATTATTTTCATATGTGGGCGGTCGTTTGTCTGTCGAAATGTGTATCTTTTGGGATACTTAGTTGGCCGACGACATGGCAACGTCTCTTCCGCCAATGCGCCGTAATCTCATGGTTTTGGTGCTCGGCTTTTAGCGCTAATAGTAAGGCATTTTTTTCTGTTTTTGAAAGAGGGGGGGAAAAAGGGGAAGCAGGCCACCAGGGCGTGCCTCAAAAATCAGGCTTAAAAAGCAATTACGCACTCTTCGCAGTTGTCGCCGATGTCGATGTTTGGAGTCTCAAGTCTGGATTTCGAGACGGAGTCGATCTGCAGCATCGACTTCCTGCTCCAGGCGCAGCAAATGCATTTCCCCATATCTCCCCACTCCTATTATTTATTTTTTCCCCATTTTCGGGCTGTCATTAAAATGATAGTTTTCTCTTCTGGCTCTGATTATTGGTTGTTGTTTTTTTTTTTTTTTTTTTGGCTATGATTTTCCAGACAAGTTTTTACGCCCCGTCACAATTGTCTTCACAGGGGCCATGACCAATGGGTTGACATGAATCCATGTATCTCGTGACACCCATTTGTATCTTGTCTGCCCTACGGATACGAAGCGAGTGCTAAGTCTGGAGATTTATGGCACAAAGACTCAAATTTGTTATAACACACGGAGAGAAAAATTCATTTAGAATCAACAAAACATGTACCAAGAAATTTGTCATAAATCAATCAGATAAACGATTTTACACATTTTAATTGCTTTCAGTAAATACAATTTTACCTTATATACTTTAAGGAAGAATATTGGATCTAAAAGAAAAACAAATAATTATAAAAGAATAAAATCGTAAAGAACTGAATACCGACCACAGTAAAATTTTTTCAGTGTGTAAAAAAATGGGCAAGGGGATGTAAAGAAAAAATCCACAATCAAAGAAGGAAATCCATCGAATGCAAATCGAACCCAAATTGCAAATCAAACTGGAAATAGAAATGCAACTGGAATCTTGAGTTTCTGTGTGGCATAATAGCTTTGCTCACGAAAATCCTTTTCGCAATCGCCAAAGCCAAAGTGCAAAATATTAATAATAATTGAAGCGAAATTAATTATAGCGATAGAAAGATAAAATCGATTAAAAGCAAAGTGGGACGAAATTTATGAGAGATGATCAATATTAATAAAAAAATTCGGGCCATACGATAAGGTCCTGCTATTAAAATCATTCCAATAAACAAATTGCGATCGTATCTTGATTATGATCGATGAAAATAAGATTAAAACGCAATCATGGGACAAGTTTTTTTATTTTGTTGCGATAAACTTGAAAATCTGGAAACGTTTGAACAAATAAAATAAATTTAAATAAGACTTTTTTAATTAGTCAACACTGATCTGAAAGCGCCAATTTTTACAATTCAAATTTTTACGTTTAACAACACTAAAAAACCAGGGCTTTTGATAAAACTGTGCTTTTAGTTCAAAAATAAAGCGGCAATGCACTGTGTCGCCCTCTTTTTAAGGTGTGTTCATCGTTTAAACTAACACTTAGTTGATACACGAACCATTAACTGCTTTATCGAGTTTTTAGTACCAAGTTTCGTAATTTCGAAAGTTGAAACTTAAAAAAAAAAAAAACATATAGTAAATGTTACTTAAGTTGAACTTTGAACAGAATAAGCTGTAAACATTTTACATAGTCCGAATTGATATGTTTATAGATTTTGAAGATGTCCATGTAAATTTCGTATAGAAACACATTTAATATAGCATTAAATTTAGTTACAAATTATTACATAATCATATTCTTTATTGTCCAAGAAAACGGGTAATATGGAAAAACAATACACAAAGGTTTTATTATAATAATTCATCATATATTATTTGTGTAAAAAAAATCTAGGAACAACAATTTTCATCCATAACGGCTTGATACTCATATCTATTGTCTTTTTTAGGCATTGTCTTTGTTTTCGTGCACAATTGATGCTCAAGGAAGTTTACAGCCAGAAAAAAATTAATCTGAATTCCTGTTGACATTTAACTGCTACTAAATTGTATTAAGTAATAAATAAACCAGTTTCAGCATTTCTTTTCCCCTCTTTACTCGACGCTTTGGACACTTTTCCTGTCGTTGACAAGTCCATTAACATTGCCATAGACATTGACAAGCGTGGCTTAGTCGATCAATCGATCAAGTCCCGTGACTCATGTGCCAACTGGTTGGAGCAAAAAGAGAGATAAAACCAAATAAAACCGATTTCTGCATACCCTCGAAAATAAAAATACGAAAGCTAGAGGTTAGGAAGGAGGGGTACTGGTACTGGCAGCAATACACGAGATCCGCATAAGAAATCGGGTAATAAAAACCGCTGAAGTAACGGCAACAACTGGCCAACAGCAACAGGCAACCGGCAACATGCAACACATGCGACAGTTGCCAGTTGCAACAATTACAACATCAGCGATTCTGGTCGCGACTCGGGCAACAGTTTGTACACAGAGAAAACTTCAGATCGATTTCATCAGTGAATAAAATCCCGATTTTCTCTTTCATTGCAAAAACTTTTCAGAAACAAAATATATAAAAATTAATGTTATGTACACAAGGTGACGAATTCAAATACCAACAAATTTTTCTAAAATATTAATAACTCAAAATTAATATTTTTATTAATTAAATTGTTAATATTTTAAATGAATTGTTTTTTTTACCGTGCACAGTTTGACGGTATTTCCTTCGTTTTCTCTCCAATTTGATTCCAGTCACAAGACTTGGGCGAGTGCAATTGCATGCCGCACTGCTCCCACACAAACTATGAAAGAGAAGGAGCTATTGACGGAGAAAGAGACGGGTGCAGCGACTCCCCCATTCTCCATTCTCCAGCTGCAGCTTTGTCCCATTCTCCTGAACTCACATTTTCTGCCTACTGTCTTATGTTTTTTTTGGTTTTCAGTTTTCCTTTGCTTATTTCTTTTTTGTGATAATACCCTTTCTATAGAGTATATTTAATCCGATAAAAATATTTATTTGTTTTAGCTACTATTAACCGTAATTCAGAATTGCCATCCTAAGCCATTGATAAAATTATGGAAACCATTTTAAGATCTACCCAAAAAAAAAGGTGGCTTTATCATTTTTATCAGTCATACACGTTAAGGGTAATCAAGGCTTCGACTCTTCAAACCGAGCCTTTCTTCTTGTTTTTCTTTTATTGTTCGCCTTTTTTTTTGTTTTTGGCTTTTCTGCCGTGAGTTTTTCGAAATTCGAAACATTAACGGAAAGTCTGTGGAGGTAATTGGACGCGTTTAACGTGGTGGAAGGAAAAATGGAAAGGGGATAGAAGGATGGACTCATCCAGTACATCCATTTGAGGTCCAAATCCTAAAAAAAAAAAACATAAATCGGAAAGCAAAGAGCAGACATACCTCTTACTCGCCGTTTTATTTTATTTTGCTTTTTTTTTTGTAGTTTTCCAGTTTTAAAACAATAACAATCGATATGATTCAAATTTCGCGTTCGGAAAGTGAAAAGGGTGAAATAAAGTGAAGTGACTTTGTAGTTTTTGGTTGCTCGACTGTCAAGTTCCATGGCATAGAGGTAAAATGCATTTCGTTTTTGACAAAAGGGGAAATACATAGGGATAAAAGTCAAGAAAATCACAATCCGAAATTGTACTCATATATTTTTTTTTTATATTTCTACCTTGTCAACGGAATACTTAATAGAAAAAAAAGCATTCGTGGTATAAATTAACTCTCTACGTCAGAGTTTCATAAATATTTAAGCAACCTAAAAGTGTGAACAAATTTAACGAGATCCTATGTCTATAAATGCAAATTAAATTTGATAAAATTATGATAACTTGTTCTTAGCTGGAATTTTGTGAGTTTAACTTGGGGAAATTCTTGAATTGGTGACATTTCCGAAAAAATTTCTGGCAGGTTTTTGTATTTTTTGCAACCGGAAATAGAATTTTTAATTTGGCTTTGGTCAGCAGATAAAATCTAAATAATCTTAAACACAGAATAAACATTAAATAAATGTCATGTAGTCTTGTTAAATATTTTTTTTAGCAATGTTTTGTGGTGCTGAGTTCAAAATAAGATGATATCTATCACAGTAAAAGATGTTATAAATAATATTTCCCAACATTTAAATACCTTTTATATTTCTGATTTTAGAAGGCAAACTACTCTTTTTTTATTTTAGCTGTAAACATTTCTTTGACTATTGCCAAACCTAAAAAAAAGAAAACACACACACATTTGGACGTCTGTTCAAACGGCAGACAAATAATGAAAGTAGTCGCCTCTTCTGCATTGATTTTTGCAACAAGTTTTCTAATCAACAAGTGACAGTGGTCAATTGTTTGAAGGAAGATAAACAAAAGTCAGGTTGTCTGATTGAGGATGAGAGTGAGTGGTCTTGACTTTTGGGCCTGGTCTCTGGTATTTTTAATCGATTCCGATTTCTTCGGGGAAATAAACGCATCGCAAGGCCATAAACGATTGTTGGGATATCTAAGTGATCGCGGGCAGCATCGTTAATTGTAAGTCGTTAATCGGTGATCGTTAATCGCAGTTATCTTTCACTTGTTATGCGGCGTTGGGTTATTATAATGCGTTATATCCCTAATCGCTGTCACCGCTTTCATCGCAATTAGGTGTCACTTTCCTCCCCTATCCGGTGCGATCCAATCCAATCCGAACCGAATCGATCACTCTCTCCGACTTTCGGGCATTATCGGTTATAGTGCCCTTCATTTCGGGGCCTTACGTCAGAGTGCCGTCGCATAATTAGTTATCAGTGTGCCCCGCATGCCAAATGCATAACTGGATCCGCCGATCGTTGATCACTTAAGCCTACACGGCGAAAAAAGCGTGATCAAATACCCGCATCACTTTCCGGTGAATAATATTTAACAATCCCTATAAAAAAATATTCAGTATTTATATCAAAATAGTTTTGATATGAAGCTTAAGAATTCGCGCGTTATCTTTTCAATGTGACTTGTAAAGCTAGAGCTGATTAGTTACAAATCTATAAAATAAAATTCAAATATAATATTTATAAATTTTCCCCGTTTAAATCCAGATCCGTTAGAAAAAATTGTTTCTCCCTGTGCAGATAAAATAAAAACCATAACGAAACGAAACTGAAACCAAACCGGAACCACTCAAAGCACTCAATGATCCCAAGGCGTGTGTAGGTGTTGACAAGTAGATCACGAACACGATCGCGATCACGATTGCAAACGCTTTAAGCCAATCGAAACCGAAGCTTACTCATCGGACATTCTTGAATCCTCCCTAGAAAATAAAGTCAAAATACCGGATTGAAACCGAGATCGAATCTAGTTCAACTTGTTAGTTAGCATATAGAGTCGTCTTTGGGCTTAAGGCGTAACCTTGAGCGCTTTTGCGCTTTTGCCGGCCATTAAGTTCGATCATAAAAAATAGACCAAGTTGTTTGCCATGCAAAATAGCAAAAATAGCAAAATATTTAATGAAGTTGTGAGGTGGTTCACTCGCCGGCCCAATGATCAATGATCACAGACGTTGGCTGAGGCAATAATGTCAAAGTGTTAAATGCCATCGAAAGACGGATCGAGAAAAGTAAAAAAAAAAAATGCAGAAAAAAAAGGAGGGGAAAATAGCGAGAAAGGGGGGACTGAAAAAATGTTGTTCACCTTTCAGTCGGGGTCTGAAACAACAACAAAAAAAAAGGAAAATAAGGGGTCTGACTGTCACTTGCAGCTCATGTTGTTTGATGTTCACCTGATCGCACCAGACAAAAACACACAAGGCTAGGAAAATAGTTACAAACAATTGGACTTTACTGTAATTAAAAAACTTAAAAATTTTTTTTATATAAAGATAAATTAAAAAAAGCCAATCTCAATTTTGTTACTTCTTTTATAACTTTAAAACTTTGATTAATTGATTACAATCAAAAAAACATTATTTTTTTTAAGCAGTAAAATATGTTAAGATATTATTAAATATACTTAACGTTTGAACTAAACTATATGTATATAAATTCTAAAACATTAAACATAAAGCCAAATGACTTTTTCAATAGCTATGTTAAAAACTGAGTTGCTTTGAATTATTTTTAAGCTCCAAGAAGATAAAAATGACCTTTCTTTTTATGCAAATTTGGAGCGGAAACCCTTGACATTACCCCTAGTATTTTGCCCCTGGCTGTGCCGGCTGTACACACACTTGTATGCAAATGCCAAATGGTGGTTCGTCTCGGTTGCTTCAGGTTTTTTTTTTCTTTTTCTTTTTGAGGCTTGAGTTTGAGTTTCGGTTTGAGTTTCTTGAGTTTAAGTCCGCTGTCCCTCTCGCTGACCTCCCCCTAGTGCCACGCCCCCTTTGCCATTCGATTATTGAATCGTTTTAATGCCAATTTATGTAACTTTCGGGCAGCGTTTCCACTTCGATCTCCATCTCCACTTTGATCTCCGCTTTTGCGTCGCCGTCGTGACTCAATTTCAAGTTAAACAGTTTAAAATTAAACAAATTTTCGTAATAAAATAAAAGCCGCAGAGAGCAGCAACAACACCCAAAAAGCGAGACCAAAAGCACTTCAAAGTGGGTCACAAAATGATTACAAAAAAATAAAATAAAAATTAAAACTTTACAACTGCAGCCACAACTCGATCATAATTTAATCAACAATATGTGATTTGGAATTTTTTGCTCTTTGCTGCATAATTTCAATGGCGCCGTGATTGATGGATGGATGAGATGGGCGGGCTGATTGACGGATTGACACGGTTTAATGGCTTATAATTCGTGAGCAAATTAGACGGACAAATGTTAAATATCTAACATTGGTTAAATAGGAAAATGTTGGCAGTGAAAGAGGCTACTTTTAAGCTTGATGTATTTTGCGCTCAAGCTATTACAATTATTATTTTGTAGTTGTGATTTTATAAATGAACGCTGCACTGTACAATTGAAAATCATAAATATTTTGTTCGGGAATAAAATAGTAAAAACATAATGCAAAAGATCGAGAATGATTTTGTTATTCAAATCAGATTTCTTTCTGAAATAAAACTGTAAAGTCAATGAAAAAAGCATAGTGCAATCCAATTGTGACGTGGTATTTAAAACAACCATCAAAAGCAGCTCAACAAATCGTTGAACTTTAATGCTTGTTAAATGTTCAACTTAATTTCCATATTTCGACAAATGAGGAAATCTCATCCTCCCACTGATTTCTGCCCACTAAAAGACGAAAGACAAATGATCGCGATGAAGTTGCACTTCAGATTCACGCTTCATTATTCGTTATTATGCATGTGAAAAACTATTCGGCACAGAAATTATTATATCCATATATGTATATATTTGAGCCGGAAATTGCTGGAAGGTCGCCGAAACTAAAACCGATTTAAGGTTCTCGACGAAAAAAATCCAAGTGATTCATTTAATTGAAGCCTACGTGGAAGCCATCATAATGATGATCGGCAACATCTTTATGATCGGCATGGTTATTGAAATCTTTTTTATAACGCATCACAGGCGTTCTCTTGAAAGGCCAACAATTGACGTACATTGAACTCCCGGCGACACTCCTCAAAAGTTGGGGAAATATAAAAAGAATCAAGGGGAAAAAAATTAAAAATATTTTCATTACCCGCAACATAAAAAGATAAACCCCAAAGAAGAAAAAAAGAAAGAAGCGGTAAAAAAAAGTTCTGTCTGATAAAAAGGTATAAAATTCAGGGGTCTTCAGGTGAGGGGACAAAATGTGGGGGTACTACGTGTCCAGATTATGCGAGTGGTTGCTTTTTTGTGCGGCCGAGGGAGGTGTTTATAACCATAAGCTTTGGGTATTTCCTGATTGCTCTGCGAGAGGAGTCTCCCCATTCCTTCCATTGCCCCAGCCACGCCCCCGCCCCCACTATTTAACGCCCCCCGCCCCGCAACATTCACACAACTCTTGCATAATAATTGACAGTTATAAATTTTACTTGGCTCAACATGCGCGCCCAGCTTGAAAATATAAGAAAAACTGAGAAAAAGTGAGTCGATGTACACTGAAGAAAATATAACGTGACAGAGAAAAAGGAAACATATTATAAAAAATTAAAAGACAAGCAAAAGTAGAACGAAAATATATTTCGGAAGATATAGTACAGGAGGTATTTTTAATTTTTCACGTTGAAATAAGAAAAAATTTACAAAAAATTTGAAAACTAAAAAAAAAATTTGTTTTAAGGGGTTTGAAGAATAGCAAATTTTTAACAATTTAAAAAATGTTTACTGGGAAAATATACACTTCCCTTTTTTTCGCCGTGAACATTTTTTTAAAAAACAAATAAAACAGTTTTTTTTTTTGTGTAGGGTGTCTTGAGGAGTGCTTAATACTTTTGGCTCTTGTCCAGTTTGCCGGTCAGTTATCACCCTCAGCTCCCTTTAAAGTTCACGTAACTTTTGTCAACAGAAAGAGACATCACCTGAAGCAGAGAGAGAGACAGATAGATGGTGTGCGAAAGAGACGGATCAATGGCTGGGCCTACGTGCTTTTTTTTTGTATTTTTTTTTGGAGTGGATTGGGGATTGGAGATCTCTGCGACGCCAACGACTGACTGCAGGCCGCATTAACATTCCAAGTTGGCCACTCCTGTTTGCGTACATCTGTATGCAGATATGGCCACATATAGCATATATATATACATATCTATATAAATATACTCTCCCGAACACTTGAAATGTTGGATAACAGTTGTTGTTTTATTTCTTTTTTTCTCCCCTCTGCTGGTTTTGTTTTTATTACAATTTTATGAGTTTTTTACAATACATAAAAGTGTCGGTACCTGAAGTGTTTTTATCTCCCTGTTTTGGGTTCCTTCGAAATGGTACCGGGTAAATGGTATTTTTCTTTATTTTTTGGCCCATGAATTGGCAAAAGCAACCGGCCGAAGAAGCCGCTTTGTGATGTCATCGGTCTTGGCTTATGGTTAATGCTCTTAAATGTGTGATCTTGGGATTACAACATTAAATTTCATCAAATTTTCGCACTTGAAAAGTTACATTTTCGGCTTGGCAAAATAGTGTCAATGGATGTTTCAGAATTTTTTCCGTTTTTTTCTTGCGCTTGTGTTGGCATTCACAATAATGTTACAAGAGATTTGTCAGTTGACCCTCTTTAAAAAAAATACTATTTCAATTTTATTTCTTAATTGATTTATACAATTTTAAGAGCTGCCTACTCTGATGACTGTCCCTCCCTGTTAATTCTGTCTCATTTTTTTTGTCTTATGCAATTACTAAATTGCCCACTCCCAGACTTTAATCATTGCCATTGTAATTATCACCGCCATCATTATTATCAATCATTATATCTCTTTATTCCTGAGACTCCGTCCTTGAGACGCCGCCCCAAGTGCCACGCCTCCAGCCCATTAGCACTCGCTGTGCACTTTTTTTATGGCCATCGAAAACTCGACTTCTGACCTCGAGGCGCTCCCCACGAAATGCATCCTGTTTCCCCCGATCGAAGCTTGGCTTGGTTTTCTTTCTTTATCTTTTACTCATTTTCATGTTGTTTTTTAGTTGGGGTTTTTTATGTCCGTATCGTGGCATCCATAGCAATGTGCCCGGGTAACTTGATCAACGTGACCTCGGCATAGCTTGAGTCACTTATACTTGTATTCCCAAAAGACGATCACTTGAAATTCAATCAGTCCATGCAGCTGCTGCAAAAAGTGGTGGGGGAAAAAACCAAGGCCACACAAGAGGTGCCCAAGGATTCCTTAATTATGCACATATATGGCTGGCATATATGGTACTCAGGATCACTTCCCGGTTCGCTGCACCCGTTACAAAGAAGAAAGCTTTTAGCCTCTTCTGTTTGCCTCTTTTGGTATTTGCAAATATTTATCATATAATCGAATTTGCAAAGCCAACCAAGAAATAAAAATGTGAGACAGCAAAGTAAAGAGCTCCTAATAAAAAACTTTGCGTTCCAGTTTATCGATCAATGCTAATTAGAAAATCCATTGATCAATAACTCGCAGAGTAAACAAAAAAAAAAACAAAAAGGAAAACGAGAGAGAGGCATAGTAATAGAAAGAAAGAGAGGTAGCCTTTTCGCTGTGCAGGTTGATTTTAACCGCTTTGTGGGGATTACCAAACCAAACTCAAACCGTAACAGAAGCCCAACTAAAAACAGCAGAAATATATATATATAAAAGGAAGATGATTAGTAAATATTTGGACCTAAAAATACCTCCACATTTTATATTAAAAGTGAAAATTAAATATTTAAAGTTAAGAGAGATTACCAAACATTGTTTATAAAATAATTGATTTATTATCAAAAATAATGGGTAGACCGCTAAAAAAATATAATTAATAAACAAACTACAGGTTTTCAGGTCTCCTTTTCCAATCACACCTGATAATAAATTAAACCATCGATCGACTGAAATCAACTAAACTTATACATAGATATATTAAACATGCAGCTAGTATACCCTCCAACACCCTGGATGGCGATTAAAAGGTGTCAGTTGGACACTTGCAGGGAACTTTTTGGTTTGCAGGTTGGTTTTTGCCCCACCTTTCGCAGTCGGAAACTAACGATATATCTCCAAGTATGGGACATCCAGTTGGCCAGTTGGAGATCTCGCTGCTGGAATTGCATAAATGCTCGGTAAGCAAATGAGCAACGGTTAATCAATAAGCCCCACAGATTGGATAATATCGTTGGCGGGGCGCGGTAGGTAGCCGGAGGAAACTGGGGAAACCGGGGTGATGATCTGTTGGTTGGCTTGCATACGAGCATGTTGCGTGCCCTGCTAATTGCAGGCGAAGCGGTTAAAAAAAAAAGCGGCCACTGCGGCCAACGCGGCGTATGTGTAATGCGGTTAATCAACGACGACGACGAATGAACGAATGAACAAACGGCCTTGAGACCAGCTGCCAACCAGTTTTGGCTTATGAAATCAGCAGCAGTTAACTGAGACCGAGGCGGCCAGAGAGCATCCCAAAAAATGCAAGTGAATGTCGCTGCTGCACAAAAAAAAAATTCATAAAACATAACCGTATCGGTTTCATATTGATGTCTTAAGTTTTCACCTAAGCTTTTTGTTAGCCCCAATTTATAGGGGTTTGTTAATAAGACTAAACTTTTTTATTTTTTATTTTCGGAGAAGGTTAAAAAAAAATTATTCATTTATATGTAAAAGAACAACAATAATGATTATTTCATAATCTCATATCTTCACGTAAGGTTAAGTAAGGTTATTCTAGTCGCAATAGGTTTAGATATAGAAGAAATCAATAATTTATAAAACATTAAACCGTGTTCCCAAGCGAATTCTTTAGCTGCATATCCTTTAAACAAACATCAAAAAGAATGCTAAACTCAGTTAATTTCTCTGTGTGTGGGTTTTTTAAACTTTGGAATCCCTCTTCGAACCACCGAAACTAGTGCAGTTTTGAACTTCCTAGTGGCCAAACGCCATTGAAAAGCAACAAAGATCGGCAGCAGGTGTGAATGATTTAGTGTTAACATGGCCGTAACAAAAATAAAAAAAATACAAAAAAAAACTCTGCTCCTTTCGATCATTCTGCGCTCCTCTCTCTATCTCTCCCTCTCATTCGCACAGTCAAGACCCCCGATCTCCGATGTTAGCGAAATGTTAAAGCCGAAGTTGAAGTCGAAGTCGAAGTCTCTGCTGCAGTCGCTGCCCCAGTCGACGTCGGCAGAATGGCAACGGCAACGGTTTTCGATGGTTGGAGCGTTCATCATTTTGCCATTTCACGTTCAGCTGGCAGCGAAATCGAAAGTGACTGCTCCCCGAAGACCCAAGATATATATATATATCTATACATATAGAGAGGTCTTCAGAAAAAAGTCCATGGTACTACTGCCAACAGATCCTCCCGGCAGGTGTGTGTGTGTGTGCGAGTGTGTGTGTGTGTTGGTTGGTCATATAAAATAAGAGCTACCAGTGGTTAAAGAAATCAAAACCCAGTCGAAACTTGAGCCCGAAAAAGCCGGAAAGCGGCATAAGTGCATTTTAAAAAACGCAATTTTTTTGCATATTTTTTTGTAAGTTTTTTATAAATAGTTACAACAAGATTTTACAATTTTTAATAGATTTTCCCAAGTTTATTTTAATTTTTTTATTGCCCAGCTAATCAGCACACATCACACTCCCTCATTCACAAATTGATTTCCTTAATTGATTTGATTTTCTGTTGCTGACAAAAAAAAAATTGAAATACAAACAACCAAAAATAGTGTACAAAACGTAAAATAAAAAGTGAAAAGTGAAAGTGCAACTTGAAAAAATGACCAAAGTGAACAACATCAACAAAAGCAAATAAACAACAACAACAAGCTAATGTGTTCAATGTTTAAAAACACACACAAAATCCAAAGTGCATAACAATTAAAGATTTTTCGAAAAATCAATTTCTGTCATTCAATTTTTACACTCTGTATATTTATTTTTACACCCATTTTTTTTACTGTTTTGTTTTGTTTTTTTTTTCGTTGAAGCTGAAGCAGGCAGTTGACTTTCAAAAGTGTCAATAAAATTTATGTAAAAAAGCAGTTAACGAAAAAGTTGATACAAGTTGATACAGCATTGACAACAACAACATCAACAACAACAAGGAGAGCAACCTAGGAGCCACAACAACAGCAACAAAAAACAGCTCAAAATGCTGCTCAAAATGTAAGTAAATTGAAAAAATAATATAAATTATTAAGGGAAGGGGGGCCAAAGGAAAACAAAACTGCCATCGCTCAAGGTCAAGTTAACGATTTAGCGGATTACGCAAAGTGTTTAGGGTCTAATAGTTGTTATTATGGTATTATGATAATGCTAAGTAATTAGGTCTCATTGGAAAATACTTTTAACACAAATCTATAAAACCCAGATTTCTTTGGTAATATTTTGTTTGAAATTAACTCTACTTCTTCCTTAAAAATTGCGTATTTTGGTTTTTTGATTGAAAATATTAAAAGAGTTTGGTTTTAAAAAGGAATTCTTAGCTTTGATTTCCAATATCAGAATATTATACATTTAGGATAAATAAAAAGAATCTCTACAAAATATCCTGATAATACCCGAATTACGTTTTCTACAAATAATAAAAAAAATGATTATATTAAAATCAAGTATACGCCAAGTGGACAGTTTGTTTAATTCCAAATGTTAGCCCGCAGAGGAGTGTTAGCCTTGGTCAATCACACAGGCAGTAAGTCAACCAGTGGGTTAATATGCATGATGAAGGCGTGGCAATGATGCTTTTTATTGTGTTTTTTTTCTTTTTTTGTGCAAAAGGTCAAACCGGCGAGGTGCCGCGATCTCTCTTTCGGAAAGGTCAACTATGCAGAAAACAAATATATTTTTATTTATGTGGGGGAAAAATCACAATCGCAAGAGGTGAAGTCAACAAACCTTTTGGCAAAGACGACGAAGACGACGACGCATCCACTTAACAATGCAAAACTTACTTTACATTTCATGGCTGCAAATATTGCTGCCGATTTAGCAGTAATTTTTTTTTTTAACTGTCTTATTACCGCTTCACTGCCTTTAAAAAACGTCAATGGCCGCCGAAGTTTGAAAAACCGAAAACCAAATTCCGAGTCCGAAGGTAAAGCTGAACAGCACTCGCAGATATATTTCTTCTCCCGTTTTTGGCCAAATGAATTGCCAAATTATAATACAAATTGCATGCCACTCCCGCTAAAAGCTGAAAGAAAAAACAAATTAACAACACTCCTCTACCACCGACTTTTCAGGTTGCACTTCATGCATGCAGCGCCAAAGAAAATATAGACAATGGGCCACAAGGGGCTAAGATTGGGTGTGGAGTTCCATCTAGAGTTACCTACATGAGGGCTTAATATACATAAAAGAGTTTTAAACAACAATAGCGTTAATAGTACACTCAGAAAAACATAATAAGCGGTTAATAAATTACTCTCTTGTAATTAAATTTTTTAACAAAGCCTTATTTACTTTTACTACTTAATAAGGATGGAAAAAGTGGAACCATTTCCAATTGGAAAATAAATAATTTGGTAATTTATTAAGCAAAAAATAAGTTAAAGTATTTAAAGAATATAGTTGTTAATGGTCAAAAAAATTTTTCAAAAGATATAAATTATTTATTATTTTGATGTTTATCCTTTTATATTTATTTGTTTGGAACTTCATAATTCATATTTCCAAAATAATACATTTGTTTAATTTTATATATCCACAACAGACTCATTAAATAATGTCAGTTGTTGAACATTAGTATTTCCTCACAGTGTAGCAATTAAAAACACAAAATCATCACTCAGCTTTGTTAATTTCTATCATTTAACTGCTTATAGTAGCCAAATGCCATTGGATACCGTTAAATGCTCGAAAAAACAGGCAATAAATGATCCAATTTTGTTGAAGGTGTTTAATTGCAATCCAAGTCAAGGCAATCCTGCCATGAATAAGTGTAAATGATTCTTTGGAATTCGATTTACGCATTTTGTGTGAGTCATTAGCAGATTATGCCTGAGCAACTAATTGAAGCTAATAAACTGCGGGAAATTACGTGAGTTTCGAACAAGAAACATGATTGAAATCGAATAAGAAGCTAATTAAGTAGTCAGTATTATTTTTTTTTGGTTGTTTGTACAAGTTATATCAAGGCAATGGTCTCTGGTATTGTGGAATCATATTCACACATTTAATGAGTCAGTTAAAGTCCTAATAATTTTGCCCGTGGTCTCATTTTTGAAATGACATTCAACACTTGATCGGGTTTTCTGGCAACACAATCGATGGCACTATCGCAACCATCGGTTGATTTTTTTAAGTCTGTTTAAACATTAAATGTTTTGGTATTTATGTTTAAAGATATATTTAATATTTATTTGCAGACCCAATTTTGGTTAAATGGACGATAGTGCCCACTAAAAGCTATCGATTATTTTTGACTAAGCACAAAATCTTGGATATTATTTTGCTGCGATTACTGCAATTGTGAATGGGAATATGTATATATATTTGAATGTGTTGAGCGGTGTGCGCATTGTCACCTCATGCATGACATGGCACAACCACTGAGAGACCCTTTTGTCCGAGGAGACACCACTGCACCATCGTAAATGCACCTCCAATGTGCACCACGATGTGGCCATAATTATAACTTTTCTTAAAGTCACAGACTTATGGCTTTTGGCCATTGTTGAGCTGCCGTTTTTGGGGCTGTTGCAATTAAAATAAGTTGAAGTTGTCTACCTTTGCAGTAAGGTGTTGCCAGCTCATGTTGCTGGTTGTTTGGTTGTTGGTTGTTGGTTGTTTGCTAGTCCCCGAAAACTCGTTCGAGAAGTGAACGCCAGCTAGCCAGACTTGCACATAATTCAAAATGTTAAAAGTTATCGTCAAGAGCGCTCTGTTCGCATGCACAGAAAAAAATGCTGCCAAAGAGATCATAAAAGCATAAATGGATTTGAAAAATCGAAAAACTAAAAGATATATTTCAGAATTTTAGTTTTGTCTTGTTTGATATTAATGGTTAGTGTTTAAAAATTTAAAGAGTTACCATAAAACAAATAAATTTTTTAAAGATTTTTAAGGAACCGAATAATTAAATTTTTTCCTGTGCCCACGTTCGGTTTTCTTGCCTGGAAACTAAAAATCTGAATACTGGGGACCTCCGATCTGGTTTGATCTGGTCTGGAATCGAAATGGGTTAACACCTTTTGTATTTTTTTTGTTGTTATGGAAAACCGGTTCGTGATTCCTGGCTCTAGTTTCCCGGTCGTTTTGGAACCGTTTTGCGGTTCGCCTTGAGCATCGCTTTCATTGCATTGCAATGCGGATTCGCAGAGCCCAATGAACTATTGTGTGGTGGCGGTGCCGGTGGTGCTACATAGCCATATACTCATATAGCCATATAGCCGGTGGTGCACGCTCCATTCAACGGCTAGACATGATGGCCAAATCATGATCGCATGCGCAATCGACTTTGTGTGGCTAATGAAATTGTGAAAGGTTTTTCATGCCAGATTAGAGATGAGGCAGCACATCGAAGATCGCCAGATGGAGCTGAAAAGCTGAAAAGCCAACTAAAAACCGGCTAGCCGTGATGGCTGATTAAGAGCACGCGCCAATCACAAACCAGAAAGAAAGGCCATACGTTGTATCACGAACTTATAAATACCCTACATAATTACATTTTCCATTTCTTAATTTACCAATCAAACCAAAAATCTGTAATTTAACATAATAAGTAAAAACAAATAATACGTTTTTATTTCAAGAAATATCTATCTATTTTTAAGATATTCATCATCTTTTCAATTGATTCGTATAAATACTTTTGACCACCCCTGTATTTGGGTTTATTTGTTCTACAACCATTGTTGTATTTTCATTCAAAAAATCAGTCATCTAACTTTGAAAACAAAATAACTGCAAATCATATATTAAAATTGTTGGTAACAATTATGCCATGAAAATACTTGTACTTAGCTTGGACATAAGTTAACTGCCAAATCATTTATCAAACTTTAATCAATAATTCGCAAAATAACCTTTAACGCAAAACTTTTGTTATGGGTTTAAAAATCTGAACTACTGCAAATTAATTTATAAAATTACTAAACTATTTGTTGTTGAATTTACAAATTACAAATTTAATTTTATTATATGCTTATCTTAATATTTTATTTTCACTTGGTTTTCCGGAAAGCTAAACTACCTTGGTTTAAGGAGTTGAAGTTTATGTCTGATTATAGAGTTTTTTGTGGAAGATTAATTGGGTTAGACATGGCTGAATGCCTCGAGCCATGAATTACGACGGGGTACTGATAATACAGAGCTGGCACTTACTTAGGCTATTAAAGTCAAGCCATGAGAGAAAACCTCTCGCAAGTGAAATAAGCTCATTTCTCTCAAATTAATTTCAAATCAAATTAGCTTTTAATCTTGCGTACTAGCAGCTGTCCATCTTAAATTTTGTTTTATAAATACTTAAGCTAATAAAGTAATATCCGCTTGGATAAGAGAAAATATGCAAAGATATAAGCTAATGAATGCTCATCGTTGCTGAGCTCTTTCTGTGGGAATCCGGCTCAAAGGACCATTAATATTACTTTCTTCTTTTCTAATACTAAAGATCTTGGTTCGAATTTTTAGAAAAGTACTTATAAAGATTATTTTATAAGCTGTCGCTAACATATCCTTAATTTTTTTTTTCAAACAGTTTCATCCTGGCCTTCCTGGCCTCCCAATCCTCGGCAGACTCAGCGGATCCCCTAGCGACATCTGCCAGCGAGAGTCAAGTTAAGTTGAGCGAGGAAAATCCAGCTGCGGTGGTCCCTTTCGAGACCTCACACAAACATCCCGACGCCTTAGAGCGGGAGGAAGGCTTCCATACCTCCCATAGAATTAGCATAAGGGCCACAGATTCCGCCGACTATTCGATGAACTTGTTGCCCACTAAAGAGCGTCCCGAGCTGAATCCCGTTCTGAGTGCTCTGATTAACGAGGATGTGATGAAGAGCATCGAGGCTAAACGAGCCATCGAAGAGGAGGAACTGGCCGAAGTGAGGCGTGAAATTGAGGAGGCCGCTCAAGCGGAATTGGCCCAAAAGAGGGCCTCGATCACCACTGAGGCGCCTGCTCCACTGCTGACCACCCTGCCCACAGCCGCCAAGAAGATCGATAACCTGGATGAAGACATTGTGGTGGATCCCCACGAAGAGTTCATCAACCAAAACTTCGCCCTGGAAGGTGCAGGCAGTGAGAACAGCAAGAAGTCCCGCATTGAGATCAAAAAGGGACCCAATGGTCAGGATTACGAGTACGAGTATGTCTACTACTACGAAGAGGACGAGGAGCCCAGCAAGGTAGAGGCATCTGCGGAGCCCGAGGTGCGCGGTAAGACTAGGTACACGAATATCGATAGGAGCACGACAGCCACTCCAAGTGAGAATAGCCTGCAGAGTGGCAAGGCCAAGGGCAGATCCTCAGATGCCTCCGAAGATATCGAGGCCGAACGTCTGCCGATGATCACCAGGTTCCCCAGTCGCGGCAAGAACATTGAAGTGCCCCCAACCCCCGCCTTGGATTCCTTGGAAACCGCCGCCGAGCGCAAGAAGATCAGTGTCAAGCGTCCCAGCTTGGAGTTGGTAGACAGTGCCACCTTCAACACCGATGAGAAGCAGATCAAGGCCACTCGCAAGGGCGGTGAGAGTGAACTGAAGCCAGTGATTGCCGTCGAACAGGAGGAGGCGGCGGCCAGGAAGAAGCAGGAGCAGCAGGCCAAGGACGAGCAGGCCAAAAAGGAACAGCAAAAGGATGCCGAAGCGACCGCCGAACAAGAGGAATCGGAACAGACCACGCCTTCAATGGAGAAGGCCGCCCTCGATCTCTACGCCATTTTGACCAATGAAAACCTTAACAACGAACAGACCACCGCCATTCCAGATACCGAGGGATCCGAGGGTGTCACCACTTTTGTCCCAGACACCGCCAGCACGGATCCGGATGACGCCGGCGGTCTGACCACGCTGACCGATGAGATTTCCTCGACCAGCAGCACCACTACAACGACCACAACGACAACCACCACGACCACCACAACGGAGGCACCCACCACCACCACTACAACAACCACAACCACGGCAGCTCCTTCTCTCTTCGGTGGCAGGAGGTCGGGATTGAATGGTCTGGCCGGTCGCAATCGTTTCAAGCTAAACAGGTCCGAGGGCGGCAGCACCACCACAAGCACCACCGAGGTACCAGCCACCGAAACCACAAAAACTGGCAGAAGTAAGTTTACTTAATTTCGAAGAAAACTATCATTATTTCTTTCTCAATGTGCTCTGATGGTTGGAACCTACCGCAATAAAACAAACATGACAACATAGCAAAAAAAAGAACCATAAAAGAATTACAACTTTCAACGATCAAGTTTAGATATTAATATAAATTTGTTCTCATAGATCGCTTCTCGCGTCCCTCGATTGGAGGACGTTCTCGTCCTGGAGCTCGCACCACCGCAGCACCAGAAGCCACATCATCGGCAGCTCCTTCCGCCGAGGAGGAAGTTGTGGTCGCAAAGGAAGTTAAGCCCGTAAGCACGGGCTTCGCACGCGGCAGACGTAAGTATTGCGTATTATTAATTTACTCTTTCTTTAGGCTTTCTGTTTTAAATTGACCCTCTCAAAAAAAAAGTCTTCATCAATATTCAATAAACTTTAAGTATTCAAACAAATGTATTAATAATTTACCAATATTGCAAAGATTTTACATTGTAAATTTAAGATATCTTGACTACTACTATTTAATCCGCTTGCAACACTTTTCGTCGAACAAACTAACAGCTATCAAAGCTGATTAAATCTAATTTATTTTAAATAATGCATCTAAATGATCGGTTATTAGCATTTACCCTTCAGCTTTGGCTACTGATTTTTTTTAAACTATGTCAAGGGCGAAACGCTTTAGCCCAAAATTGAATATGAGACCTTTGGAAAAGTGAATTTTAGTTGTTATTAGCTTTGATTTGTATGCAAAGTGAAAACACTAGTTAAAGTAATTAAAATTTAGCTCAGGGTTAATCCAGGTATTTCTAAATTGCATAGAATAATGTGGTCTAAATAAAGGGTCTAAGAAATGAATGAAAGAATTTAGGATATATTAAACTGCTTGTGAAAAGTTTGTAAGACTCAGCACTATATAATCAAGAATATATATCAATTTGTATTGACGCCCATCTTCCCCATTTTAGCTCGCAACCGTTTCAATCTGCGCGGCTCCACCACCACTAGCACCACCGAGCGTCCCAGCGAGGAATCTCCCGCTGAAGGTGACGCCCCCGCGGAATCCACCGGCCCCTCATCAACCACCGCAAGGAGCACGCTGCGAGGTCGTCCCGGACTGGGATTACGTGGACGCAGTCGCACCACCACCACCAAGACACCTGCCAACGCAGAGGGTGGTGCCGAGGCGTCTGAGGGTGGTGCCACCACCAGTTCCGAGGAAGCCAAGTCCGCAGCAGCTGCTCCCGCTTCTCCCGCGGAGCCCGTGCGTCCGTCCCGCTTCAATCTTCACCGCGCCGGCGGCAACCGGCTGCTGCCCCGCGGAAAGCTGGGAAGATCGGGAGTCAGCACGGAGGCGCCAAAGGAATCGTCGCCAGCGGCCGAGGATTCAGCCGCCGATAGCAGTAGCCATCACAATGATGTCAAGGAGGAGGAGACGGCGGGCGGCGAGGCCGGCGAGAAGGCGAACAGCGAGGCGGGCGATCCATCCGCCGCTGCCGCTCCTGCGTCTCCCGTTTCCGGGCTGAATCGCCTCAAGACCCGGCCACGCCTCAACGCCCTAACGCACAAGACTGATGCGGTCAAGCCGAAGGCAGCCGCAGCCCCCGCCCCCGCGCCCAGGAAAATCAATCCCCTGCTGGCCAAGCGACGACTCCACCTGGGAGCCACCTCTACCACAGGTAAAGAAGATTGTTAATGACTAGGCTAAAAAGCAGTGAAATGTTTTAGGAAAGAGATGATCTGTGTATGTTTTCAAATTAACTTTTGACATCGAAAATCGACTCATATATTTTTGGATAAAGAACTAAACTAGAAACTTTGAAAGGTATGCTACTTTTGCTATTGAAAAATGGATCAATTGTTAAAATGCCTAATGTTAATGTTGATTATTAGAAATTTTAACCACAGGTTGGAAGTGGTATGCCAATTTAATATATGATTTAATTCCATGATTAAAATACTACTATTGGGAAACATAGAAACAAACAACAATCTTACAAATGGGTTGAACAATTGATAAACGTTTTAATGACAAATTTAAATGCAGATTAATAAACAATTAAGCCCCAGGTCCGATTCGATTTAATGATGCTATAGGAAACTTACAAAGAACTAAAATGAAAATGAGTCGACAAATTTATCAGATATGCCACTTAAGTAGTAGTAGTAGTAGTAGTATCGGATTTAATTTGGTAAATTTATGAGCTCTTAAATTTTAATTCAGGGGTCACTCTTCTACAAGCCATCGAAAACTTGGATATTTCAAGCAAATGACAACTTTAAAAACAAACTTTTAGAGGAATGTTACTTTAAAAATCAATTGCAGTAGATTCCAGAACTCGCAGTTTCACATAGTTCATTTTTCTGAATAGATACTAAAACTATCAATTCGCATTTGCAGAAGCCCCCGCTGAGGAGGAGCACTCTTCGGCAGACTCCTCTGCGGAGCAGCCCGCCAAGGAGGAGGCTTCCGCCGGAGGAAGCGACGAGTCTGGCGGAGATGGAGCCGCCAAGCAGGAGCAGGAAACCACGGAGGCGACGGAGGCAACCACCAAACAGCAGGCCCGTGGATTGGGACTCTTGGGACAGCGTCGTCGTCTGCCGCTTCGCAAGCCCGGAACGATTCTGTAAAGCCACTCAAATCCACACAACACAATCCAATCCAATCCCAACCAGTCCAAACCACACATCGCCATCCGCCCATTGAATCCTGAATAGAATACTCGTCAAGATTCGCTGCTGCATAATCCTAAAATCGGGATGATGGCTCACACAAGCGATAATAACTCTTACAAATTGTTTGATATATACATATATGTACGTCCTTTAAGTTTCCTCCTCCTCGTACTCCTCCTCCCAAGGACTCGTTAGCTTTGTATACATATTACACTAATTAAACTACTGATAAATGCGGATATACAATGTAAGTAGGATCCCTCCTTGCGTCAAGAGAAAAAGTCACCAAAACGGAATTCACGGAGCGAGCCGAAGAACGAGGAGATTCCAAGCCACTCGTAGACCACTAAGCACAAAAAAAAAAACCCCGAAAAATGTAACTGAGATGCGATTGCCCTATAATATATATATACATATAGTAGTATATCCATATCTATATGTATACCCCGACCTTGCCCCCCTCCTTTTTCCTCTGATCACGCATCCGGAAATCGTTGCGTGCATAGCAGATACATTTATTATTATATTTTTTTTCTGAGATACAATTATGAACAAAAAACGACTTTTAATTATATATTGAATAAAAACGAAAGGAAAAATATGAAAATTTAATCAAAGGTGTTTTGTTTATTTTTAGTTGCTAATGTTGCGATACATTCTTGATCTTTAGTAATGTATTACCCTGTATTAAATCCGAATGCAGATATTTTTGATATTCGAAATATCTATAAATATAATTATAGATTAACTATGTATATAAACATGTGAACCCTTCTCACCAGCTAAACAAGTGATTACGATTTTTCCAACAAAAATTTTCCATTTTGTTTGAGCTTGAAATTCTGAATGGAAAAATTTTGAACTTAACCTTGATTAATGCGATTGTTGTTTTCTCCATCTGCGGTCTCGATCTCTTATACTTTAATCTCTGGTATTGTATGTTGGCCAAACATTTACCCAACTTTACGTAACGTGTTGGGGTTCTCCAAACAGAACCAAACGATGTCAAGACTATTATCGATGCAATATATACATATATGTATCTTATCTGATCATCTGTTTTAGTAGTTCGCTTTTTATGTGGAGTATAAATATGTGGAGAACTAACTGCGATCACTTTAGATTGAGTGCAGCACTATGTCGGGCCGGTGGATTATTTTCATAGAGGTTATCTTGGTGATTATCCTCTCACCCGGAGTTAAAAGTGGAAAGCAAAGTTCCGAAACACAATTGGAGGAAGGCAACCAACAGCTAAATCTCATTTTGGAGGCCATAAACGAGCTCGAACGTCAGCGGTTGCAAGAAAGTATTCTAAGTTCGAATTCGGACACAATCAAACAGCGAATCAATAGCAAAAGATTAAAGTGGAATCGAAGGAGGACTATACCAGATCCGGATGAGCCCGAAAATAGTGAGAAGCGAGCATGGGTTACTTCCACTTCAAATGACCAGGACGCACCAAACCCAGATTACCTTAATGTGAACAATTATCTTCCCACTCCTGCGCCCTGGTGGTTCAACTAGAAATAACTAGACCTATACCTTAAATAAAATAAATTTTTTTTTTGTTATTTTAAGTGCGGCTGCATATTCGAAACCAATATAAATCTTTATATAATTTTTGTAAATATTTTACTGTTTTTTTACAAGTGGTTAATGTAGATCTATAATAAAATTCATATTAAATCAAACAATAATACATTTTTATGCATTTTTCTCCAAGACTTACATACATTTTATTTTTAATATATTTCTATAAGCAAAACAAAATTATTTATCATATTGCAAATCTAGATTAAATATATAATTTTAAAACATTTATGTAAATACATAAACATTTGTTTAGCGTTTCCTGCATTTTACTTAAAATTCCCATACATTTTACCAGATATAAACTTTACTCCGATTCCCATCACACAATCCATTCACTGCTAAGCTTTTTTTGTGAAACCCAAAACATTTACCAAATGTTTAAAAGCTTTTGAGCCAACCTTTTTTCCAAATGACCAAGAAGACAGGGGTACAGAGATTGGATTAACGATTTGGAAAATCCTTCTACTCGAAGCATGTAGTTAAACCACAACGAACCGGTTCCGTTTGGAACTTGGGTAATGATTAGCGATTTTGGCCCGCGCTTTGTGGCTCAATTTGTTTGCTTTGATTCGAGTTGATTTGATTACAAAGTGAAATGTTAGCATGGATTGATTGATGGATGGATGCATTGCTGGTCGTCGGAGGGTATCGCTAACGGAATTGAAACCGTTTCAGCCTTGTGGGCAGAGGGAAAAAAATACAACAAAAAAAATAATAAATAGGGTGTGGTGGGTCACTCAGTCAGTCGGATATTTGCTTACTTGGCCAGCCAATTCGCGAAATTTTTTCAGGTAATTTTGATACCCTATTACAAAAAGTATATTAGGCAATACAAAATAAAAATGTATTATCTAATGAGCTATTGTGACCAACATTTTGAGTTGTTAAACGTAGTTTTATAAATAATTGTTTTCTTTGAATTAAAGATACTAAATATACATAGCAGTACACATTTTAAAAATTTTTTTACAGCGTACTGCCATCTTCGATCACATCATCAAATCTCTTATTTCTTGTTTTACTATCCAATCGAATTCAATAGTAGAAGTACATACATTCATTGCGGCTCTAAATACATTTTTGGAGCAAATCATTGTTAGCCTTGACACCGGGGCGTATGCGTAATCGCCCCCAAAATAAGTAATCGAAAAGCCAAAGCGGAACTCTTGGCTCACTGTTTCTGTTGTTTTGTGGTCCACACTTATTTCCGATCTGAAATATTGGCCAATTTCTGAGAATATGCACAGAAAAAGTAAGTGTATATACTAAAATTGTTCACAACTTTTTGATGAAAAAAAACAGTGTCATGCTGTAATATATCCAATATTAAAGGTCAATACTCAAAGCATCTCCTTTTTATTGTTACCTAATATATGTGTTTAAAAATACAAAATTTTGATATTTACTTAGTTTATTGATTTTTTCTCCGTATAGGGCACTTTCAGGACGGCGTGTCGTCAAAAGGCGAGGAAGCAGAGCGTGGCCAAATGCAAGGTCGCTCGTTTAGCTTGTCTTAAACCTACCCATCCAGCTGGTAAATCCACAAAAAAAAAAAAAAAAAAAAAAAAAAAAAACAACATAACCCCACTTAGAACTTCGTTTAGCAGCAGTTGTTCAAACAAAAATTTAGTTAGCTTCGGCCGGTTCAGCTTCAGTTGATAATTATTATAATATGTTGTTGCTGCCTATCGCTCAATTTTTAATTGGTCAAGACAAAGGCACAGTTTTTATGCATAATTGAAGGCTTACAATTTGGATTTCAGCACACAGTCCTTCACATTGCCAAAAAAAAAAAAAACTAATAATAACGAATAAAACTATACCTCTAATTACAATCAAAAAACCGTGGGGGGTGTAAGAAAATAATGGGTCGTTAATCGATGTTTAACCCTGAACGAGTTCGACTACTTCCGAATATAATAATATAATTATATACAGTCCAATTTCTGTTATGGAATTTCTCACAGTAAGGTGTTAAAAAATTTAATTTATTGATCATCCAATAGCAACAATATGAAAATGAAAATTATTCGACTTGAGAAAATGCCTCCGTGGCTATCTTCCGAGAAGAATTTCCAAACGGCTAATAATACCATTACCCAGGGGGAAACCAAATAACTGTCGCTTTTCTATTGCGATGTAAATAGTATTTAAGTCATTACTAATAGCGGCAAGGCAAGTGTCAAAAACAGTGGACGACATGGCTGTGACGTTTTCAATGTTGCAACAAAGTAAAATTGCAACTATTTAGCCAAGTTAATTGGCTGCAAAAGTGACAGTGGCAGCAGCAGAAAAAAAAAACAGGATTTCACCAGGAAATCAACAAACGTAAGTCCAGCAAAAACAAGGAAAAAAAAACACAGCACGCACATCTCGATTTCAGTAGCAGACAGATTTAAATGGGGAGATAAAAAACCAACCCTGGCCACCTCAATTTCTCGTGCCAAAAATTAAAGGCAAATATAGCCCAGTTTTTTTATTATGTGAAAAGACAAACATTTCTGGCAGGAAAATACGCAGCAAAACACTTGAGCTCTAATTGCGTTTTTTAGATGCTAAGGTATAAAAAGCAGAAGTGAATAACTTTCTCCACTCACAAATCGAAAAGTAGTTCCAACATGAAGCTGTTCTACCAAATTATCCTGGGTCTGGTGCTCATCTTTGCCATAATGAGTTCCGTGACTAACGCCAAATCTCTGGAGGATGATGATGCTACCGATGAGTCGGATGAATCCCTAATCGGAGATGCGGAATCGATTGAATCTTCGCCCCAGGACGTGCAACAGGATTATCTCAATGTGGGAGACTATGTGCGTCCTCCTCCTCCATGGTGGTTCTAAATTTTAATTAAACAATTTTTTTTTTATTTTAAATCTGTTGTATTCAATTACTGTATTACTATTCCATAGGACTACATGTTTTGCTCGATTAATAAACATATTCCAACTAGTATAATGTTTGAATTTAATCAGGACAACAAAACTCATAAGAAAAAACTTTTAATATAATCAAAATTTAATTAATTTTCAGTTGCAAAAAATGTAAATTAATGCCCTAAAAATATGTAAAACTTTTCAGCTTTTTCCTAAAATAACCTGAAATTACCTGTTGCTTAAGACTCAAGAAACCACTTATATTTATTTTATGGTCAATTATCCTTAGTTCAGAAAGTATACACTTTTAATGCATATTTATTCCCGTTTAGCTATAAATATTTAAAGCGAAATTTAAGTTTAACTAATAAACCTAGATTCAGTAAGTGCTTTTCATGAATATATTCCATTTACTTTCGTATATTAATTAAAACCACACATTATGGTTTATTAATGTTATGACTGCTGGAAAAAGCTGTTGAACAAGTTAATGCAAAATATATCATGCACATTTACTCACACTTATCTTTTTCACAACCGTCACTAATGGAAATGTTTGCCTTGACGAGATCGGGCGATTATTAATCGATTATCGGCCGATTACCATAAGAAATGCAACCGACAACGATAATTAAGACAAGTCGCAGAGCAGCTCATAAATTTCGAATGCAACCATCCACTGATTAATCCACTCCCCTTAGCGATCTATACTTTATTTACACTGTTTAAGCTTTTTCGACCGCTGGTTGTTCCGCTTGCATGAGACAAGTGCACCGCAATTGCAGTCAAATTATGTCTGAGGCAATGTTTCGAGCAAGTTTACACAGAAATCAAATTACGGCAATCTCTATTCACTTATTTGCTTTGTTTTTGCGCAGTGAACGAACAATGCCTTTACTGGCATCTACTTATTCCTTTTAAAGATGCAATTTACGGAGCTAAATTTCAGAAAAGGACAGATCTAAATTTCTTTTCTTATGGCTTAAACAGATTAAAAGAATTCCTTGTTGAACTATTACAAGTCTTTTTTAAGTTTAGATCTTAAATGCAAGTGCTTTTGTAACATGCTGTAATTTTCAAATAACACATGTATGGCAATACTAATAAATATAAAAAAAAATAATGTATATATATATGTTTTTTAAATTAATTTTGAAACACAATTTATAAGTGAAAACATTGTACGTGACTCTAAGTAGTTAAACTAACTAACCCAAACTCGAAGCAAAAACTACACTTTTTTTTTATTTTATTTATACAAGTTTCAAATTATCTACATAAACCACTTAACGGCTACACAAATATTAAATAATTTAGGAAATAATTTTAGTGCAGTGCATATCAAACGGGGAAATTTTCGATGAGTGCCAGTGAACAGGAAATCATTGTGCGCCGTCTGATTTTGGCCAAGACAAATAAATCCAGCAGGAAAGAGGGGTTCCGGCGGTCAGGGCCATGTACATTGAACTTGAAAACGCTGGATAACATTCAACAGAAACCGAACGGAAAGTGCTGTGTGGCTAAGATTAGAGCCGTTGGGCAACAGGTTTTCCATTTGCCAATGCAAGATGAAAATCCTAACTCGCGATTTGGCGGGGAAAATGTTCAGGCTGCCATAAGTGGGAAAAAAGGAAAACAAAACATGAAACACGGGTCCCGGGCAATGTCATTCGGCATTCGGTTTGATTTTCCGCCCAAGTCAAAGTGATCATGTGTGTAAATAATGCCTAATGTTTGCCTGCCGGTTGCATAAGCGCGTAAGGCAATTATGTCAAAGAGATTTTCTTCATTTTTTTATTTTTATTATTTTCGATTCGCGCAACTTTTTGTTTTTTGGCCACTTAGCGCACGCCATTTGATAATGTTGTTTTATATTTTTATTTTTTTGTGCGATGGCGCAAAAAACTTGTTTCAATTATTGGGAAAATAGCGTATAAATTATCGTTGCAAGCGTTGAAAACGGCGAAAAATTAAACAACTGAAAACTGTAACTGTAAAAGAAACAAATCAAAGCAAAAGCAAAAGCAAAACAAGCACAGCATCCCACACGAGAAACTACTGAAAAACGAGTCAATTCGATTTGAATTAGAGGTTCAACGGCTGCAGCAGGCGATCATCATTAAATGCCATTTTCAGTAGCTACACAGTTTCGTAACGCAACGCACACAATTAATTAAGAAAAACGCAGTGGTCATTTTAAGTGTGCTTGTTTATGGATATATATATATATATAACATATAAATATTTCTCTGTGGGTGAACCGAAAAGCGGCCAGGGAAGCAGGCTAAACAGCTTTAAGAACCACTAATATTTTTACACATTTTGCATGAAATTAGCATATCGATATCAGCAAATACAATCGCCAAGAGACCCAAAAACTGGTCCAAAATGTAAAATAAAAAAATTGTAATTCTTAGTTTTTAATAACAACTTATTAGTTGGAAAAAAAACTATTTGAGTGACCTATAGATCACCAGTGAAAATCTACCTACAAAATGTATTTATGTATAACTTTTGCTAATATATTCTACAAATTATTTGTAACTACTCCACCATGAGCTAAAAACATTTTTCAAACTGATTTCTAGCTCTTCTAGAGCTCCTCAGTTTTTTGAATTCAAATAACCCAACTGGTGGTGATTGTTTCCAACACATATTCTTTAAACAAATTTTTAGACTGCTAATCCTATGTTTTAACCAAGAAACCCCAACTTTTAGTAATATTTTGAAGGTGTTTCGAGTTCCGAGTGTAGACTGTGTGTCTGAAGATTAATGCAAACCACTTCATCAGCAGAGGTCGTTAAACGTGTTGCTGAACCAGGTGCATTTGGTCCAAAACAGTTATAACGCGAACGCATTTGGACCGAATTTGTAGGTTTTTGCATTTTTGTTTGCGGCGGTGGTCGTTAGAGCATTACCCACCTAGGGCACCACTAAACATCCAAGTGGTCCACAGGGAAAACAATATTGCAAGTTACAGACAGTTGCGTGGAGTTACCCAAAACGCACTTCCACAATTTTGAATATCTTGTGTAACTCTTAAATTGGAGTGATACGTACATTTGCCAAAAATCACCTGTCTATAATTAGCGGAAACCAATTGTTTGACCCTCGGTGAATTGTGAATCATCGATGCTGCCCAATCGAAATCTAAGCTCAAGCAATAACAAAAGAACAAGAGATGTAGAAAGAGACCTTGAAATCCCTAAGATTGGCCATGATTGACGGACGCATGCGGAAAGTTACATCAAGCGTCTTGGCACTCACCCTAATACCCTGGCAAAAAGGCTGACTTGGAAAATAAGACTGAAGAGATACCACCCACACGATCTATATAACAATGTTGCTTCTAAACCTGGATATTAACTATAAAATAAAAATATTAATTAATGTATTGTAATCTGTAGAATTAATGACAAGTAATTGCAATTCAACCAAAACTATATAAGTCCATATCATTTTAAATGAATTAAGTACAGTATTTTAAAATTACATAATAGGAATTGAAATCTAAACATTAATAATTTAAAAACATTTTTTTAATGCTTACAGACTTTAAAATGTATATTTTGTTCTAGTCATTCCGCTTGTAAATTTCTTGCTGCCTAAAAGACTGCAACATAACTTTACTAATCAGTTCAGTAAAATAGTTGGATCACTTGAGTTTCATTACATATTAAAATATTTTCAGTAAATTTTCGTATTACTCTTTTTGTATGTTTTATAAATGATTTGCAAATAAATCAGACAAGTCTTAAATACCGATAAAGGCCAGGAATTTTACAGAGCCCAGCCCATACCCTTTCAAAAATGTATGAAAAATTGCAAATTCAGCGAAAGGTTTTGGCTGATTCAGTGAATTCGGGGGTTCGAGATACGATACTTGTATTTATTAAACATGCGTGAAAAATCAATAATGGAAGACAAAAGCCACGCACAAAAATGCCCAAACTTGGCCGATCGATGGGAACCACTAGACCTCCCGAACCACCGAACCACCGAGCCACCCGAACCACTGAAAACCACCGAACAGCACCGAAAAGCACAAGATATCCGACGAAGTGGACGCCTTCGTTGTTTTCGTTTTCATTGGCCTGTCTTCGTCTTTGGAGAAAAAAAACCTCATATAAAACGTGGCCGACATATTACGGCCAACAGTCGTAAGCGCGCCACGGTCCACAGAAGAGGATTAAAATCAGATATCTTAAAGTCCAAGACGAGATAGAACTATCTCCAAACTAGAACCAGAAGCATTTTAAGCTCTAGAGTATTTTTGTTTTTTTTTTTTGTTTTTGCCAACCCATTTTGGCCAAAGTGTTGGGTGTGTTTAGTAGTGCCATGTTTCAGGATAAAGGATGGATCCTGGTGACCCTGATCACCTTGGCAACTCCCTCGTGGGCGGCCTATAAGCTCCAGGAGCGATACAGCTGGAACCAACTGGACTTCGCCTTCCCGAACCCCCGACTTAAGGATCAGGCTCTGGCCAGTGGCGATTATATTCCGCAAAATGCTCTTCCCGTTGGAGTCGAGCACTTTGGCAACAGGCTATTCGTCACGGTTCCCCGCTGGCGAGATGGTAAGTCCGGAATCTGATCCCCAAGTTGTTAACTGGATAGCGATTCCTAATCGAGATTGCTAACGAGCCGATCTTATTTTGGGCATCATTAGCACCTACAAATTGGGCGCGGAATCTGAGTGATTAAGGAATTGTTAACAGTTCGTACATGGTTTTATTGACCAATTTGGACTGTGATGCAAGGAAAATTAGTTCCAAAATAGAATCCACATGAGATTCAATCGGTTTTACAACAAATTGCAGCAAAGTGCAGCACGTTTGATTTATCACATATCAATTAAGTATTGCAGAGCGAAATGTATTTTAATTTTGTAAATTCAAAAATATTTAACTTATTAGAATTAATTTTAGGAGATAAAATTCTTTAAAAAACATGCAATATGCAAACCAAAAATTACTTAAAATAGTAAGTGTTTTCAAGTGACTTATTTTTAAATTGTGCACTAAAGAACGTATACCTATATTCAAAGCTGTGCCTTTTGGAAATGAAACTAATATTTAAAAAAGTAGTAGTTCTAAAAACTGTATTTAAAGAAGCTCTGGGTCCAACTTTTTTGAATGCCTAATAATTTTTTTTTAAATTAGCTTCTTGTTAAACTAATTTTTCTCAAGAAGAAGAAAACGCATAATACAGAAATTTTTCTTGATTACCGGCTAGGCTACCTCAGAACTGTAGCGATAAGTTCCAGAAAATACTGAAAAATATTTCGGGAAGTTTTATTGTTTGATGGTTTTCAGCAGCGCGTTGACCTTTCATAAATCCGGTTGATACTTGCGTGCTGCATTTACATTTGAAAACTTTAAACAATTAACCGTTGTAAAATCGGAGCCAATAGCGCGGCATTGGCATTATAAGGTATAAAGTATTATGGTATTATATGACCATCCGAATTGTGAAGGCTTCTTCAGGGTCGCCACACAAAAATGGAAATGGAAATCCAATCACAAACAATAACATATTATGGTATTATGCCATTAACCAATGATTAGCTTTCAGTCGGATCGAAGTGAGAGTTGTACAAAGTCTTAATATAAAGTCATTGTTCTGCGGCTTGCAGGCTATTTCACACACAAATTGGCAATGGTGTTTTGTTTGGGGAGTTTGCAAAATGACTCAAACAAATATTTCACAAACCAAATCCATTAAATAATATTGCATTGTAGATTCAAAAGAGTTCTGCGGCATTGCGAATTCGGCATTACATTTATGATCATTCATTTTACAACTTAATTTTGGTCAATTAATAATCAATTAAATTAAAAGTAGTTGATAAACAACACATATTCTTAAATTAAGACATTAAGGTAATTAAATTAAAAGTAATTATTATGCGGCACATTTCGTTAAATGAAGACATTAAGGCAATTTTTAAAGCAAAATTAAATATTAAATTTTAAAGAATATATATGATTCAAAAACATTAAATTGCTAAATTAACATTTTTAAAATAAATATCCTCATATTCTGGCAAAGCCTTGATGTCTTTTTTAAAATTTCGAATGCTTACCGCAAAGAAATAAAAACTCAGAAGGCCGAATCGGCAAAAAAAAAAAACCAAATTAAAGCAAACAAAAGTTCGTGAAAGTTGTGGTAAAGTGGAATACTTTGAGGCACGCTTCAATGGCCATCGAAGCAAATCAATTAGTCAGAGCAAATCGGCGGTGGCAATAACAACTTCAAAATCACTTCAAGTTGACAGTTTATGAGCTATGATTAATGGGTCTTATTTGCTCAGGCAAATAAAGAAAATCCAAATCCATTAGATAATAGCCTTGCTGAAGCTTCGTGTAAATCTGATCCGATCACAAAATAAACCGACAGGTATTGCAGCGTTTTTTTTCTGCTTGTACGCTGTGTGTTCCCACATACGTAATAAGCTATGCGACAGGATTACAAATTAAAATCAAGCCTGAGAAATCGTAAATTGAAATTGAAATGAGAATGCAATCGAAAAACTGAAACTAAAACCGAGAATTGCCAACATTAATTGGCCGGATAGCGACTCAATAGCTCGTGTTTCGTACAGATTCATTAGGCGACCAGCCATTGAACCACCAACCACCGGCCACTTAGCCACTTGAGCCACTAAAGCCACTGAGCCACCAAGTGGACGCATTAAGCACTCGATTTGTGTGGGCCATTTCAAGACGCAGGTTTATCTCAATCACAAATGAGATCACAACAAATGGCTGACTTTCAGGGGGCGGAGACTTGAATTGAGACTTGATTCACAGATTAAGTTTACACAACGTTACAGGCAAACAGAAAAACGAAAATGTTTATACTTCAATAAATTGTGAGCATTCTGTAAATTAAATGTGTGCAAAATAAACCTTGATAACAAATTGTTATCCATACCAAAAATCAAACGAACTAAATAAATATGGTTAACAACTATTTGAATTTCTTGAATTTCTTTAAAATACAAAGAATACAAGCATTGAGTCTTTAAATAAAACCAGGCAAAAAATGTTTGTAACAATTAAAAAATAAGGGTATTATTTTTCTTATATTTTCCCCAATTACCCAAATACCCACTTCCACATCTTACAAATTAATATGTAAAGATCACACACGAATTAAAAGGCGCTAATGGGGCGGAAAAATTGCTGTCAGCTCTATGTCGCTTAATCGGTGATAAATGGACCCCGATAGCATGGGGCGGGCAATAGTCCACAAAGGGGGCGTGGCAATATCCGTTGCCCGCTAGCTGAATAAAAATTAAAGAAAATCAAAAACCTGAAATGCCAGGGAAATCAATTAACCAAGATATATAGAAAAGAAGCAACTGGAGCGGAAATCATTTGAAACAGTGCCGATGACGATAGTCGTTCATTTATGTATATATAAATATATATATATATATATATATATACATCTCCGATTTATCGTATATGTATTGATGATGATGTCAGAGCGAGTTGCTTCAGTTTTCCCGCTAATGACATCGGAAATTGCACGCTACTTGCATTAGTGCCACAAACACGAGCCAATTTATATGACTCAAGCTTATAAAAGCGGTGGGGCTTGCTGGCTCCAAATTTAGAACTTCCAGAAATTGTACAATTCCAGAAATTAAAAGTGTCGTTAGCGCAGCGCAATGGTTATTAATTTCAAGTTCCGCGTGTCGAATATGATGACAGTTGTGCACTTAATTTATGGCCCAAGCCTCTTATGATTTCTTTAACATGACCAAGACGGGTTTAAAGACTTTTATTAGTTTCTGGCAAAGAAATATGGACAATTGAATACATTATCTTGCGGACAGAGGAATTTGCAAACTGAATAATGCATTTTAAGTTGATTAATACTAATACTAAAAGTTAAAGAAAAGGTATTGCTTTTTGCATTTTAATTAATTTAGTTTTTATCATAAATATCATATTAAAATATAATTATTATTTATTTATTGGCTGCAAGTTTTTTTAATTCACATTCTTTTAGTTAAACTTCTATCGAGGATAAGACAATAATATTTTATATTTAAAATCCAATAACTACGCTACGATAATATTAATATCATTATTTACCCTCTAATGCTTTCCCTCTTTTTTTCAGGAATCCCCGCCACTCTGACGTATATAGATATGGTTCGCAGTCTCACGGGCTCGCCGGAACTGATTCCGTATCCGGATTGGCGTTCGAACACGGCCGGAGATTGCGCCAATAGCATCACCACCGCCTACCGCATTAAGGTGGATGAGTGCGGTCGTCTGTGGGTCCTGGACACCGGAACCGTGGGCATTGGCAATACCACCACCAATCCGTGCCCGTATGCCGTAAACGTGTTCGATTTGACCACGGATACGCGGATTCGGAGGTACGAACTTCCTGGCGTGGACACCAATCCGAATACTTTTATTGCCAATATTGCTGTGGATATTGGCAAGAATTGCGATGATGCTTATGCCTATTTTGCCGATGAATTGGGCTATGGTTTGATCACTTACTCCTGGGAATTGAATAAATCCTGGAGATTCTCGGCTCATTCGTACTTCTTCCCCGATCCCTTGAGGGGAGATTTCAATGTGGCTGGACTTAATTTCCAATGGGGCGAGGAGGGTATCTTTGGAATGTCCCTTTCGCCCATTCGATCGGATGGTTATCGCACCCTGTACTTTAGTCCCTTGGCCAGCCATCGACAATTTGCCGTCTCCACGAGGATTTTGAGGGACGAGACCAGAACGGAGGATAGTTACCATGACTTTGTGGCCTTAGATGAACGTGGTCCGAATGCCCATACCACTGCGCGAGTAATGAGCGATGACGGTGTGGAACTGTTCAATTTAATCGATCAAAATGCAGTGGGCTGCTGGCACTCATCGATGCCGTACACCCCACAATTCCACGGTATTGTGGATCGCGATGATGTGGGTTTGGTATTCCCGGCTGACGTCAAGATTGATGAGAACAAAAATGTCTGGGTTCTGTCGGATCGGATGCCTGTTTTCCTGCTCTCTGATTTGGACTATGCAGATACCAACTTCCGTATTTACACGGCTCCATTGGCCACTTTAATCGAGAATACGGTGTGCGATTTGAGTAACAATGCCTTTGGACCATCGAATACGGTTTCTAGTCCCAAACAAGCCGCACTGCCCATTGGTCCACCATTGTATACCAAACAATATCGTCCTGTTTTGCCGCAAAAACCGCAGACGAGCTGGGTTTCTTCACCGCCGCCGCCTAGTCGCACTTATTTGCCCGCCAATCCGGGAAATGTGGTCTCCAGCATCAGTGTTTCTACAAATACAGTGGGACCGGCCGGAGTTGAGGTGCCAAAAGCTTACATTTTCAATCAGCACAATGGCATTAACTATGAGACCAGCGGTCCACATCTCTTTCCTACCCATCAACCCGCGCAATCGAGCGCACAGAATGGATTGAAAACCTATGTGAATGCCCGCCAATCTGGATGGTGGCACCACCAGCATCAGGGTTAATATTAACCCAAATTGGTATACGGGGATCATCACACTTGTTGTATAGAATATTTAAAGACACGCAAAAAAAACAAAAAAAAAACACACAAAAAAAAACACTCATGAACAGCGAACCATATACCCAGGGCAACAGCGGTTATTTTATAAATAAAACTCGATTCGCAAGTGGCAAATCAAGAATTTCACCTAGTTTTGAATTTTAAGCAAGAAATAAAACAATTTTTTTTTTAAATATAAAAGAGCATGGCTTTTTTTAACTTATCGAAAGAGAAGAAAACCGAAAAGTAAGTATGCATCATCTTAATATGTTTATTGCTTTACTTTTAAACGTTATGAAGAATATATTAAAATATAATATTTTCTATTGGATAGTTGTATTTCTATTTGGTTAAGATTTTCTGAGAGTTTTTGACCAAATGAAAAAGTCAGTTTACTGACTTATAATTATTTATTGTTGCATACTTTTAGTATAAAAAAAAAATATGTAAAACTCTCTTATGGTATTTATCATATCTTATTTAAAGCTGTTAAGAAATTGCTGCTAAGCTAAAAATGTTACTTTAATTTAAAAAAAAAATTAATATTAAAATGAGAATATTCCAATTTTTAAAAACACAATTTCCGATAGGGGGCGTTGGTTAAAGTTCACAAAGTAGACTTTTACATTTTAAGCAACCAGCCGATAGATGGTGTTATTTAAATTCTACATAGCAGTTTTTTTTACTTTCTTAAGGGTGCATATTTTTGGGGCTGAAGAAAACCAAAAAGTAAACCAGTTTAATTTTTGCATGCTAATATTCCGTTTTCAACGCCCCCCAAAAGTGTAAGGATTTCACACATAATTACAAGTGTGGCCTCACATCTGGAATCTTTCGGCTTAACGGCAACAAAATCACACAGAAAAAAAATGTAGGGGATATGATATTATAAAGAATTTTGGATCAAAAGTATTGATTTTAATATTTTAGCTGTCAATTTGTATCAGCAATGGTAAGCAACAAATTATTAGGACAGCAGGTGGATTTGAACCTGCTCCTTTTTAAATGAATTGGGGGGATTTGTGTATAAGGGCTTGCTGTTATTAATTTTAAACTATTTGAGTTTTAATTAAAATTAAATCATATTGTTTTTTTTTCTGTGCAGCAGCAATTATTCACATCACCCCACACCCAGGCGATGATTTATGCCCCCAGTTTCGGGGGCGTGGCATTTTGTCCAACTTTCGAAAAACAAACAGAGGAATAAGGAGCAGGCAACATTTATTTACTTAGTGATTACGTACGGACATGGATGGACGTACGAGGAAAAAGCCTCCTGTGCGAAACACTTAACGCCAAAAGTGAGCAAAACAACACTTGCTCTATTAACACGCCAGACTGTCTGATATTTATTGGTTAACGTTAAGGGAGTCGGCTTAACGAGAAACGAGAGCATCGTACGTGTGGCTAATTTGCGGTTAAGGCCGCATGATTTACATAGCCAAAAAATAAAGCCAAACCGCAAAAGCCAGTCCATGCAAATTATAGAAATTTCCCTTCAGCTTTTTCGGCCAAAACAAATATTGAGATAAAAGTCGGTGGGGCCCTATAATTTGAGTTATTCAAATGCCATAAATCCGCTGAAACAAACGAGCTGCAAATTTCACGTTAGACGCCCTTTAATTTCACGCTGCCATTTGTGGCTTCCGTTTCGCATGAGTTTTCGTTTTCGGTTGAGAATTTTGGGATTTGCATTTTCAATTTGAATATCCTGCGGTTTCATAATTACGCTGGCCAAAAAGAAAAAAGGAAGCAACCGCCGCCGTTTTGCAGCTTCATCAGCGACTCGCTGAGTTTTTGAGCTTAATTGAAGGCGCCATCTCGTTCCTAGTTTAAACTGAACCACCGCTGTGCTGAAAAAAGGAAAAACTGCAGTGGCTACAAAGTCATCTCAAGCTGTTTTTCATACTTCTGTATATAAGTCAAGTTCGTCGCTTAAGTCATTCGTTTTGCTACGTTAAAAAGAGGCAATTTTAAGCATAGTGTAGGCAGCGTATTTGACAGTCAGAATTCCCACTGAATTCAATTAAAAGCATAGCAAATCAAAAGTTTTATGCTTATTAATCCAAGACTTAATTGATTGCAGCAGGTCGCAAGAAGGCGTGAAATGCAAGCTCAGCTAGGGGCCTCATAAAAAATTATTAAAGGAGCGGATGGAAAATTTAACTGGGGATGAAATAAAAGCGGCGCCACAAAGGATTTCCAAAAACTTTCCTTGCTAATAAATAGCTCGAAAAACAATAAAACAATAAAAAAAAAAATAATATATATTTTTGAAAATATAAATAATTTTTTTAAATACTTTGGAACATTACATTTCTGATTTTCCCAGGCATATTTCATACAATATATATATTTTCGCAAAAACACAAATAAATTCCATTTAATAATTTGTTTTCTTTTTGTTTTTGTTTTTGAATTTTCAATATGTTTTTACCACAAATACAATTATTTAAAGACCACAAACATTCATAAATGCCATTCAAGAATTATGTTTGTTATTTTTCACAATTTTTTTTTAACAGAAGTTCATGCATTAATTGAACATAATAGGAAGAGAGATCTCGCGATTGGGAGCAGGGAAAGTGCAAGTTAATCGCTCAATTCGTAATCGGCTGGCCCCTTGGGATGCGATGATGATTCCGCTGCAATTGAAATTGCATTTTAATGGCCGCACTTTATGACAACATCAGAAGGGGCAACCGCGAAATTGCTGGCCAAAAAGACTTTGTTGGTGGTACGATCGTAAAGGAAGAACAGCCCAGTAGAGAACCAGAAACTCCAGAAAACTGCGATAAGGATAGCGAGCGTGTAGCGTGTAGCCACACGAAAATAAAAAAAAAGATACAATTGTATCTGCAGGTATAAAAGAGGGCAGACCACTTGTGCAGCTGGATAAAAACTAATGCACTTGCAGTCCAATCTAATCGTTTGCCAAATGTCAAACGAGTTTCATTCATGAGGCGATACCCCGACTCCTTAAAAATCCCCTTTTTCCCTTTTTTTCCTTCCTAAAAATGTGAGAGAGTTCATTCATGGAGGACTGTGGCGATAAGTCCGGTTCTTCATTTCCGATATGACAAACACGCGTGAAGAGAGCGTCAAACGTTTTTTTTTCGTCGCTCTTATCGTCATGGCTTAATTAAAAGGTTATTCTTGTAGGCAGGATAACACTTTAGCCGCAAGGATTTCGATTGAGTTGTCTGGGTTTTGAGGGTATTTATTCAGCCCCTTATCTTAAAGACTTTCTGACCTTGCCTCGCAAACGAAAGACGTAAAACTGAAAGTCGACCGCAAAGATCTGGAAAAACGGGGACTCCACGCACACAATACACTCAACACTCGACCACAAATATTTATTCACATGGCCAGGTGAGGATTGACAAATTTCCATTTCGTCAATTCAATCAATAAAGCTAAAGCTAAAATGCAACACCTCAACATGAAACTGCAAAAAAAGCAAGACAAAAAAAAAAAAAAATAAAAAAATGAGTGGCCAAGGCCGATCGAAAACCGCTTTCAATTAAATTGGGGCACACTTTTGCCTGCGGTCCCCGAAACTTCGTTATCATCATCCGCGTCATCATAATCATCATGAGCTGCTGCCTCAGGAGTGAAAATGAAATTGTTGCCCCAGGCGGTGTTTCCAAAAGTCCCCAGCTCATCCTCCTCGAAGCCCCAGTAGAGAAAATACAAACGGCAAAAGTAACAAAAACAAAATGAATAAAAAAGAAAAGAAAGGAAAAGGAAAAGGAATTTTCAACACCCTTTAAATAAATTAAATCCATTTACAGAAAATTCGTCAATGTTTTATAGCCACTTAATGATATTCGTAAACTAAAAAGTACTTTTTATATTTAATACATTAAAATAAGTCATAGTTGACTAAAAAAAACGTAGTTTAACAATGTACCTCATTTAATATAGGCTTGGAAAATTTAAGAACTTTTTTTGGTACACCCATTAAAATATAAATATTAATTCAATACTTAATAACACTAGCTATAAATGACCAAAAATTCACCTTACGTAAACTATTTAAAGTTTTGTTCATAATTAATAACATTTTTAAATATATTTTTTTAGTGAAAGCTATAGGTAATATAGATTTTAGAAAATTTTCCTTAAATATCTCATTGAGCGATAGCTTTGCATACTCCCTGGGAGGGTATATAAATCAAAAAGAAACATAAACGCAATGAAAAGGAAGGAAAAACTGGTAGTTAGCTACTTTTACCCGATCGTTGACAGTGGCCAGGGGACATGGGGGCTAAATCGGGGGTCTTCCAAGAGAACTGGACGACAAGGGGCATATATTGAAATTGAAACTGTTGATGGAAAGTTATGGCAGCTCCATGGGCCGCATAATGATGACGAGCCACGATCATCACGATGGCTCTAGATTATGGGGCGGCCCCGTCTATTCAATCGATCACATATGAATTGACGATGGGAGTGGGAATGAAGGAGGAGCAGGTGGAGGCCATTAAATGGGTGCCCATGTGGGGACAGGAAACATGAGAACGTGTGAATGAGATCCACGAGAAATTGAGTCCGTTCGGTGAGTCTATCCATCACTGAATGCAGGACAAATCACGATATCAGGGGAAAACTTATGGGGAGAATTTATATCTAAATCAGAGATCATTGCCTTCAACTTCTTGTAAGCTTAATTACTAAGCTGATGACTTTATCACTACTAAACGGATATTTTGTGAACTCAAAAACGGCTAAAAATAATATATAGTCGGATGAAGGCTTCAATATTTATAAATTATTATAAATAAAATCAAAGCGAGTTAATTAACCAATACCCACTTCTACTTTTTATTGCTAAGTTTCCAATTAAATGTATAATCTCTTGAGGCTTCAAGTAAGATAACAATAATATTGACAAGAACACAGAATGTATATCAAAGCACCTGTAATTTAATTGTGATCAATCAAAATGTTGTTAGCGCTTTCTGGACCTTCAGGTGTTTCAAATTATGTAAAATTTGCATTTAATATTCAATTACGGTTCCCAGGGTCTTGAAATTATCTCCGGTATGTGCTTCATCATTATTATTTTGATGCCATCCATCCAGTGGAATGGTCTAATAAACTTGCCAATGCCGCTCTGCACCGACTTTCTGTGGGCTACTGTGCGCACCCATATGCAATCGGAAAGGGGTTCAGGATTTGGGCTGCGTGACCCTGTAAGACTTGTAATGGATTTTCTCAGTTACGCGAGGATTGCGTGCGCCGCCCAAAAACAAAAAGAAATACATGGGGAGATATATACGCCGATACTGAAGGAACCTTGCGTGTTTTTCGCCCCTCTTTTTCCCTTTTGGCCAACAATTTGTTAACAATTAGCGCCCATTGGATCTCTCTATGCCAAAAACTCAGAGTCACTTGCCTTTTAAGGTGCTGAGCGGCATTAAGAGCTCCACATTCCATTTCGTCGAGGTGAAACTTCGCCGGTGGTCCAGCCATATATAGCATATATAAATATGCTATACATATATATGCGTACTTGGTCATATCCATATCAATCATGCCGTCGTTGCCGTATGCTAATGATGGCAATTAATCAATGAGAATCAGTTAAGACCTGCAGCACACGGGGCGCACGCAATCGGCCCATTCAGCAAAACCAAAACGAAAAAAAAAAATAAAGAAAGAAAAAACTTAACTGAAAAATAAAATACCAGACCCAGAAAAATGCGAAAAATAAGCCACAAAAAAATTGAACAATATCTGCACTCTAATGATGTGCTGAAGTGGCTGGGCATCTGGAAAATTAATAGCCCGCAAATGGAAAAACATTTGTAATTGCCCCGGAGTCAACTGCCCCATAAAAAAAATTGCCAGACAGGCAGAAGATGTCAGAAAGTCAGGTGGAAAGATAGATTTGTAACTATTTTTTATTTAATTAGTACGTTTTTTTTAATGTACGAATTAAAAAAGTTATACGTTTTTCTGACTACCTTAAAAATTTAAAACTATAAATATACATTGTTATTATTTGCAATTGCGATCTGCAAAATAAAGGTGACCTTTTTTCAACAGAAAGCCATATTAATTGCATCTAATAAAAATGAACTAATGATGTGCTGAAGGGAAGGGAAGGGAATAAATAACCTGGCAATTGGGAAAACATTTGTAATTGCGACGGGTCGGTCGCAAGTGACCCGAATTAAATTGGCAGACATGAGTCAACGCCTACCACAATCACTCCTACCGATATTCCTCACTAATCCCTTGTCCTGCTGTCAGCGTGTGACCCCTTGAAATGACCCCTGAACTATGACCCTAATTGTCCACGCCCCCTGCTAAAAACTATAATCTAAAACTAGACCATTCTCTGGGTCTTTTTTTTGTGCTATTATTATTTTTTGCACGTGGCAGTCAACGCCATTTTATCTCTTTTTTTTCATATAGTATATAAACCTGTTCGACGCATGCAAATAATATAAGTTACTGTGTCAGCGGCAACAGGCAACAGGTGAAATTGTCGCCCCAAGTCCACGCTTTTGGATCCCTATCCCCCCTCTACTTTATTATAGTATTCTTTTTTTTTTGCCAGCCAAGTCAATGTCAAGTGTTGCCCCGGCTGACTTACTACAAAAGTTAATTGCACTGCACGCGCACGCCAAAAGGTAAAAAGAGTCTCGAGTCGCGAGGCTCGAGTCTCGACGAAAGGCTCCCAAAGCCCAGTAAATCCAGTATCCAGTAACCAGTGCCCAAATACCCAGTATTCAGTACCAATCCCATCCCATTTCCAGACCTCAAGACCTCAACTTAAGGCTCGGGCCACGAGGCGCGTGTGTGCAATATCAGGTTTCCATGTCAATTTGCACAGTGCACAGTAGAGATTTTTAATTCATAAAAATATTTGTATTATTTTTGAAAATATTTAAAGCAAAAGTTAGTTATAAAAAAAATTTTTTTATATGTTGCATGAAAATTTTTCTTTATCAAAAGTATTTTTAGAGAACAAGTAAAGTCAAATTTCTCTTTGAGACCCTAAATACCAAAAACAATTTAAGGATCTTGGTTTTCATAAAAATTATCTATTAAAATTTTTAAAAATATGGTTTTCCAATTATCCCAACTTTAGATGCGAAAATGAAAATATAACCTCTTGTCTCTGCCAAATATTAACTATATCAAAAACAAAAAATATTGTTGAAAAATCGTTGTTAATTTGCTAAATATTGGCCCACTGTGCGGGGGCAACTGCCACCGTGGTTGTCATTAGTCCGCTGCACTTGCTGTTGTAATTGTGACAGGAGCAACGAGCACGGATCGCTAAAGGGTCGATCTCCAGTTGAAGGTGCACTTGGTCACCTGTACTCCCGCGGGGGGTTTTCGGTTTTAGGGGGGCTTCACTGTCCACTGTCGACTGGCGGGTTTTCTGCTGATCGTGAGTGCCAGAAGCTGATTTCAGCGCGGCTACCGATAAGCAACCGCTTCCAAGTTGCCTCCTCTATATTTTTTGTATTATTATTTTTATTTTTTTTCGGCTTTGACAGACGCGTTGATTGGTTTTGTTGGGCGGTACGGTACGGCGAATACGGAGTGCTCTTGATTCCATGAGACATGTAAATTGCTGAGAGCTCTGTCGGAGAATACAAAAACTGGTACAATTTTTGTATCGGTAATTTTTTTCGACTGCTCTTGTTGTTGTTGATTGTATTTTGTTGATAGTCATGCTGTGCCACGCCCCATGCCTCCCGTATTTGACAACTTTTTGCATAATTGCAATTGCCAGCAGATGAAAGGGGAAGAAGAAGAGCGAAAAACACAGCAAAAAAAAATGACTGTATAATAAAAAAAAATTAATAAAACAAATCAGATATTCGCGGAGCCATTGAGTTTTGTGATGTGTGTAACTATGTATGCTTTATAATTTAACATCATTTGCATGCATATATAAAGAATAGAATTAGATAACTGATTTTAGGGCATTAAAATAAAACTATTAAAAGATTTCATAGAATAACAATTATAAAGTAAAACATATTTAGGCATGATAATATATTTTTATTTTTTCAAGTGTTTCACCGCGAAAAGAGCCGCTTGATGGTCGAGGCCAAAAGCCGTGGACCATTCATAAATTTTGAGCCAACTCATAAATACGGCAGCAAAGGCTATCGAGGTGTTGGCCTTACAATCTCACGCCGTGATGATGCCTGAAAACCGAAATCCCCCGACTTGGCCCGGCTTTTTGCCTGATTTAATGCAATGCCAAAACAAATTGTTATGTTGGGGCCGCTTGCTGCCCGCAATTAATCAAAGTTCTCGCATTACAATTAATCAAAAATCGCCATCCTTCTTCGTTGGATTTCTGGAGGTGCTGTTGCTGCCTTTTGCTTCTGGCCATAAATATCATTGCCAGTTGGCAATCCAAGGCATTGGCCAAATAGAATTGGCGGCGTCAAAACGCTCACCTTAGATGTCGCACCGATTCGCTGACATATTCGCATTGCTCCCATAAATCAGTTATCAGATATATATATATATCTAAAGAGTGGGAGTCGGGGCATCGAAACCGAAACCGAGAGCGGCTTTCGTTCTTTCATCGTCAATGGATCGGTGATCAGGCGGCAATTTGATGGCCATGAACAGTTGACAGTTGACTTTTGATTCGATCAGCAAATGGAATAAAATTCAATGATATCTAGGCTCAATGTTGAGACAAAAGGGTTTCGTTTTCTCTTTAAGAAGATCCTACCAAAGACTTTAAATTGTGGACAAAAAAAAAACACTGAAAGCCGTTTTCTTTTTGGATTAATATAAACACAAATAATATTTTATATTCTATATTTCATAAATCAAATCATACCACGTAGAAAAAACCCTCTTCAGCTATTATGGTTGTGTTTAATAGATCTGTAATGCTAAATTAATATTTTTTGTACTTTTTTATCAGAAAGTTAAAGTTTATCTATGATTTGTTTTAAACCAAGACCAACCTAAAAGATCAGTTTCTTCTCATATGATACTTTTAGAAATCTTAAATCCGATACCCTATTAAATGATCTCCTTAAATCGCCTCCGCTCTTTAATCAAAATGAAGCTCTCCAAGTGATCGTGAGCCAGCGTTTTCTTGCACCGAAAATGCCACAATCCGTAGGGTAATGACAATTTACTGACCTTGCATCGCAAAATGCCACGGAAGCTGTCCTTTGATCGAAGCTTCACTGTGGCGAAAAGGGTGCCGCTTTTAGGAAGTGTGGAAAAAATGATGCGATGTCAAGTTATTGACAGGCCGAGTCGATATTAATGACGACTTCATCTTCATTCGCTGGATATGCCATATATGCAGCAGCAGACCCCTTAATTCCCCGCAGCAAAGTTATCCCCCAGGTTTTTTCGTTTTGCTGTCGCCGTGTCTTACTAGCAATTATTGAACTAGTTAGTCGGCCCCAAGACAGAAAAGCAGTCGATCCTCGATTCGGCTTCAGTTCAATTATGATCGTAAGCAAAGCAGCAAGCGAGAAAAGCAAAAAGCAAAAAGGCAAAAAGCCAACAGCAAAAGGCAAAACCCAAAAGCCACGACGTACGTACATATTTAAGCCAACATGTCAACATAATTTATATTAAATTTTTGTGTCAGATAATGATAGCGCCTCCTGCTGCCGATCGCCGATCACCAATCGTCGATCCTCGATCCCCGCACAAAACATATCTGCATGGAGCAGCAGTCCGAAATGTACATATATGAAATGGGAAAGGAAAGATACGGCAGCAGAAAGGTTTCATGCTTAATAGTTTATAATTTATATAGCAGTAGTATAGTTTCAATAACAATTTTTTTTTTTGTGTATTTTAAAATTTAAAATTTCCCTTTCTTTCCAACGAGCCACAGCGAATTTGTATTGCATCAACATGGATTTTGCATGACCGACCGGATATGATCGATTCTTTCGACCTCTGGACAGGACATCTGGCTAAAATCGGGGATGCCCTGTGACCTGTGACCTGTGCCTTCAGATGTCCTCAGATGTCCTTGCCCTATGCAATGCGATGCAATCCCCCGCGGCTGCAGCAAAACGAAGTGTTAAACGAGGCCCAGCGTGGGTTAATGCCGAGAAAATGCCAATTCAAATCTATTTCGGCACGGTTTCCTAGCGTGCAACCAGAATCCTCAATCCTCCAGCGGCGATCGATGGACAATGGTCTTCAGAAATACTAGATGAAACACAACCAACCTCTCCTAAATGCTTTCGAAATGCTTTCGACTTTCGGCCCAGTGGAAATCCAACTGCTACGATGGACATAAAGGACCCCGGGGCATTAGGAGTGTTAATAGAAAAGTGCCTCCGGCTGATCAGGTTTTTTTGCAGGATCTGTGAGGATCCTATAGATCCGAATGGGTAACCGTTTGAGGTGTTGACGAGGGGATGGCCTTGGAGGGCCATATTACTTTGGATTCCAGCGGCACAAGGTCTAACTTTCAATGATTGCCAAATGGCACAAGAGATCAGAAGAAGGTCATCGTTAAGGACAATGAAGGTTTTTTTCTTCAAGCATTTCCAAAAGATGTAGGTTTTTTGAACTTAACTACGGCTACTTTTAAGTTGAAGTTTAGAATGATTAGGTTTAGAAATGCCAATATAGTCTTCCTCATTTTCATATATACTTTGAACTCTATTATTTTTTCTTAAATTTTATGGATAACCTTGCTTTAAATCTGTTTATTGATTTAAGGCACACATTTTAAGCATGCTCATGGAGTGAACTAAATTTTTACAGCCTCGTCAACACTCTACACTTTAGTATTTGATTTGTTTAGACCCTCTGATTTATTGTGGCTCAACTATTAGAGTCATAAAAGCTGGCTGGCCACTTTCATTAGGCGCTCGAGCTCCTTTTCCGCAGAGGGGTTGTTACTGGGGTCTCAAGTCTGGGGTCTGGGGTCTGGGGTCTGGACCTTCTTTTTTTTTTGTGTCTGCTTTTTAAACCGGTTGGCAGCCGGCACGCGACAGAGCCGGGTTTAAAGTTTTGGTTTGCAGACGACGACGCAGGCAGCTGAAAATGGGCAAAAACCACTCGAAAGAAACTCTTCTCACTCGAAAAAGGGAACACTCGGCCGGAAAGCAGCTGCAATTTGCAGAGAGAACGGAACGGGAGATATTACTACCTCGCCAATGCTCTGCTCTCTGTACCAATCAGAGAAAAAGACTCCGCTCAAGAGACGATCCTTGAGTGATGACGATGCTGTTGCACCTTTTTTGTTGTGTCGGGGGGCAGGGGCAGGTAGATGATAATGACGCAGGTGAGATCCCGATCCCTAGGCCCTGGAACCCCTATAAATAGCCCGAACGGAACGGGGAAGGGCATCAGAACGGAGCCAGCGCTCAAGTAGAGACGATCCCAGTCATTATTATATACTCAACGTTATAAATTCGAAATCTCTGGAAAAAAATGGCTCTGGGCAGCGAGAATCAGTCTTTGTTCTACGACGATGAGGAGGTGGCAACTTCTCCGGTCAACGGGCCCTCCGTCATCCGACGCAATGCCCGGGAACGCAATCGCGTCAAGCAGGTCAACAATGGCTTCAGTCAACTCCGGCAGCATATTCCCGTGGCCGTAATTGCCGATTTGAGCAATGGTCGTCGGGGAATTGGACCGGGTGCCAATAAAAAACTGAGCAAAGTCAGTACCCTCAAAATGGCCGTAGAGTACATACGCCGTTTGCAGAAAGTCATTGATGAAAACGACAAGCAACAGCATCAGCAGCAGACGCAGCAACAGTTGCAGCAGCAACATCTGCATTTCCAGCAGCAACAGCAGCAGCAGCAACATCAGCAGCTGCAGCAGCAGCAACACTTCTACGCCTGGCAGCAGCAATTGCAATTGCAGTCGCCCACTGGTAGTGTGAGTTCCTGCAACAGCAACAGCAGCAACAGTTCCTATTACACACCAGCAACATCGGCGATCGCAGCAGCAACACCGTCCTCCAATATTGTCACCAAATTGGAAAACAGCTACGAAGACTACCGCAACAATTCCTGCAGCTCTGGTGCCGAAGATGAGGACATCCTCGACTACATATCCCTCTGGCAGGACGATCTGTAGGGATCTCGATTTCGACATCCTTCCCTGCAATTGCTAGTCGCACTCAACCATCAAAAAAACACAACGAACCATTGATTGGCCAACAAGTATTACCTCAGCCACAAAGTATTTATATTCCCCAAAACCAACTTTTTTTTGCCTGTACAAATTAGTGTTTAAGTTTTTATATAGTTTATAAGACTAGGTTGTAAATGGAAGACAATGTACACTTAAGAATCTCTTTTTTTTAAACAAACATGGAGGACATTAAACTGATAATTATAATGAAATATTTTATGAGTTTTCTTATGCGCAAATTGGGTGGGAGAATTGGATGAAAACGATTAAAAAGTCTTAGAAATTTTAAAACTTTTCTAAGCAAAAAATTATTATATTTTATATCAAACTCGAGGTCATTCTAAGGTCATTGTGAGATATTTGACTTTAAAATACAATTAGTCTTCTTAACAAAATAGTTTAATCAATTCTTTCTTTATTTCTTCAAAATATTTTATTATGTTAACTATCTGTTACTATTTTTTATTCAATCGATTTCAAGAATTGATACATTGTATGTTTTAGTTTTGGACGTTGGACAATTCTCTTTTATGTTATCCAGTTTTTTGCCTCCAATAAATGATTTCAATGCCTGAAATAACCGAAAAGTTTCAGAAACTGTTACCGTTAAGTATTTACATGGTCCCCGATGACTTGAAAGTAAATTATCCTAACAATTTGTCAGGACCTTGGTTTCGGATCGAAAAAAAGCAACTTTGCATAAATAAACTCAGATTGAGTAGGGTGAAAAGAAGCCAAGTAATTTATTTTCCGCATTTTTGCATATGGCCAGGCCAAGTTAATCAGAGGCTGAGTGCCGACAATTCCCAAGCGATCGATCGATCGATTGTTGAACTAATTTTGAGTTATTCCAGCAATGCTGGCGAAACAAGAGGCAAAAACACAGGTCGGCAATTGCTCAGATCGCCCCCGACAAAGCTAAGAAATAAAGTGGAATCTGCTGGGGTCTTTTTTGCAACGGAAGCTGTCGCGATGAAGATGCCACAGATAAAATACATATAAGCAATATGTAGGAAGCCAAATGCCAAACGACATTGAACTTGTCCATGGGATAGGACTATGGAGTTCTTTACATCCCACGCGAATTTCCTGTTTTTTTCCCAGAGCTGAAACTCTTTAATAGATCAATGAATATTGGGGGATACGCACTTCCGTTAATCGAGACTCTCGACTCGGAGGCTAAATAACTGCACCTATAACTGATCTGCTGTTTCGGGCAAGTTTCCATGCCAATCGATTCGACATGCGGTGCAAAATAAGAGCAGTCAATTCGAACGTTGCTGCACAGTGAAAAATAAGGCATTACATTCACATATTATTTAAAATTTGGTACCCAAGTTTCCCAATTAAGCCATAACTTGTCAGGATTTCAAAGTGGCATAGCCACCTGTCGAAAGTTGTTGGAAAATTCTCCTAAAATCTACATTATAATGGCTCAAGTTAGACAATTACAAGATTCCAATGCCTTCTCGAATAGGTACTTTTAACAGCTTTTCCAAAGCGCATTTTTTTTTAATCAAATGCGGATTAGTTATCTATTCAAACCCCTTTAGATTTAAGTTCCTTTGTTGGGTAAATCCATTTTTTCTATAACCTATAATTTTTTTTGCCTTAAATTTCGCGCAATGTTCTTTGGGGGCAGCTTTGGAGAAGAATCGAACGGTTCGGTTCTGGGGCCCACAGCTCTCTTCATGGCGCATTTATCAAATTATTATTTCCGGCGTTTTTCCTGTTTTTGCATTGCATATATGAAACGTTTTGTCTTGGCACTAAAACCAAAACCAAAAACAAAATCTCCGGGGCCCAAAGTAGGAAGGATTCTGCCAGCGAGGGAGATGGTGATTTCGAGCTCGAAAAACGGAAAAGGTTAAAGGGGGGTTGCCCTCCTCCATTGGCGGTCTCAATGGGCGACATACGACACAATGTCTCGGCGACAGCAAACGGTGCAAAATCGAACGCTTTTTGTGTGAAGTTAATAATACGTTTGACATGGCCCCGAAAAGGGGATCGATCGCAAAAATATATGCAGAAATATGTAGCAGATCGCTCCAGATCGCCCCGGGGCCGCTTAAAAACCCCAAAGGGGTATTGGCCGTATAAATGTACCCCTTCTTCAGTTGGTTTAAGGGTATATTGAATGTATGCTGAAGTATGTAATAGCACAATCCTAGTTGGTGTATACATAATTATTATATGGAATTAAAAAAATTTATAATAATACCATGCCACCATTGGGCATATAAATGATTCAACAAATACTTTTAAATTGCTAATATCTAACACCATTTTAAGAAAAAAGAAATTCAAACTATTTTCAAGAATGTTATCATAAAGTTGCAATAATAATGCGGTTTTTTAAACATATATATTTGAGTGGTTCAGTTCACAAGGTTGAATATTATTACTTCCAAAAGTAAATCCATACTTTTTAAGTGACATATTCTTGTTACAGAAAAGCCCTGGGTATCTCCAATTCGAAGTCCACAACTAATCTCATTCTTTCTGGGTTTTCTTTACTTTTTATGTTCGGAGCAGCGTTGCTCTTTACATGCAACGCTGGGCGAATAAATTTATGATTTATTAAGGATGCTCTGATTACAACACAACCACGGTTCCAGACACCGTCTGATGCTGACTGATGTCTCGTAAATAACTTCCAGGGAGCAACAAGTGAGTTATTTGTTTAACATGAACGCGACTTTTTGACTCACAAATGTTGACAAAGAATAATGTAATTTATGTTCGGCCCTGACATCTTTCCAGGATTTCTCCACAGCGAGAAAAAGGGGGAGAAGCTCACCCCTCTTTCTTGACAAAGAGTGCTAGAGATGTCACCGCATTGCAATTAGAGATATTCGCGCCGATAGATCTAGATGTCTATATCCCTAAATGGGCGTGTTAGCCCCAAGATAAAAACAAAAATGCCGACAATAGCTCGCGTGCACAATTGTCCACGTAATTGTGATGTTATGTAACTTCTTGCGAAATACAAGTGCAACGCGGCAAAGGGAGTATAAATACAATAGAGAACCAGACCGGTCCTCCATTTTCCACACACAAAGGTGCACTTGTCATTGTTACAGTTTCCTGGGTTTCCCAGTGTTTCCCAGTGTTTCCCTGACCAACGAAAATAATGTTCAATTTCCCAGCCCCTGCAATTAAAAACGCCCACCAAACTCGATTTTACCAAAAGGATCTCCTGTTGCGTGCGTCTGCGTTGCAGGATCAGAAATTGAATTCTGAAGTTTTCATTAGTTAAGCTGATTATACTTGACAATGCAGGTGAAATGATAATGATGCGTTCTGGTTCTGATCCCTCGAAGTACGTAATTCATAATGGAAACCGTTTCAAGGGGATTATTCTGGGATGCAGCATCATTTGACGGCTATTAAAAATTATTGAAAGTGAGAGCACAATTGGGTCCAATAAAACTATCAAAAGGGATTACGATTTTGGATAAGAACATTTAAGTTTAATACTTGTACTTTAAAAAAAAAGGGCAACTTTTATACATGTTATATATACATTTTACATTTTTAAAAACGTAATGCATTTTTTAATTTGTTTTTAAATAGAGTCACGTGACGACTCTTCCTTTCTTTCATTATCTTTCCGAAAAAAAAATGCCTTAATTACCAAGCCAAAATGTCTTAATTCAACCGCGGGGCTTTCACTTTGCGAAATTATTTAAATTAATTACCTTTAGTGCGGCATCCGGCGATCATCAAAAGCGTTCTTTCCTCCTTTAATTATAGACTCGTGCGGGAAGCACCTTTCTTTAATTGCCAGAGAGCAAAGAAAACAAATAAATTGGGGACATTGGAGGCTGGGGAAAACTTTCGTGTAAGATCTCGAAAAAAAAAAAATACTTCCTTTAAAAACAGAGGTTAAAACCCACTAAATTTAAATGTCATTATATTGAATTTATACAAAGAAATTTTTTTAGCTAACCATTTTGATAATATAATAATATTCTCAACAATATTTCATTATTTAATTAAGATAATATTTAGCATGACTAGAAAACGAAAAGAGTGGGCCAAAATACGTATAGTTTTTAACAACATCGGCACCTTGGATGCTTTTAATAGTGTTTCCTAAATTAATTGTTTCGCTTATATGTTTACCAAAGCAGTTTTCAATGTGTCGATTTTTTTTTTGTTTTTAGTTCTTTTCTAGACGGATTCTATGGCTTTTTGAAGTCCCTAGGCTGTGCAGACGATTGAAATCGCTTTTTTAATAAAATTTACGACATTTAATTGGATCAGAAAAGAGCTGCGAACATATTCAACTGCTGGCGGGCCATTCCAGGATCCTCAAGACTAGACCAAGTCGCGTGGCATTACGCCATTGAAAATATGAGTCTTTTATATATTTAAATGCATTCGGATTCGTATCGCATTCACTGCGTGTCTGGGCTAATTAGTCGCCAAGCACTCTCTCTCGGTTTTTGCACCACATATAGGTGAACAGTGGCGTCGACAAAAATAGCAGTGCAAATGTTGTTAATTTTTCTATTTTGCATAGATATTTATTTTTCATTTATCTCAACCATTATAAGGAAAACAGAAAAAAATGCCTAATAAAACAGAATATATTTTAGTTTTTAATTTTCTTGAACATGTATAATTTAGAATAATAATATTTTTTTATTGTAATAATTTAAAAGAAAATTATGCAATAAAACGAACTTTTACATTTACAGCAGAAACGTTAAATCTACAAGTGTTATTGTTTTTGCCGCAGCTGTATTAAGTATGTGATCTCGTCCCGTCGAAATTCACTTTTGATTTCATATGCATTTCATCAAATTGCCGCTGCGCACGCGCATGCCAAAAGGCAGCGACTCGAAGGTGGAGATAAGAGACCTTGGTTTGATTTGAAAATTACTCGCAAAAAACAGAAAAGCACGGCCAGCAGCAGCAGGGAAAAACAAAAAAACAAAAAAAAAGGATATATAAACTGCAAAACAGCAAAAACGGGTTGCAGCCGAGCCGATGCCAATTAAATGTGGTCCAGTCCACATCGTCGAGATCCCCGATCCACAGACTTCGTTGTCATTGCCGCCGCGGTTTACTTCAAATGGGAGACGCGCGCGTCCAGCGCCAAAATGGCAATCTTTTTGAAATTTATGATGAAAAAATGAACACTGTCGCTTTTTTGAACATTTTAATTATACACACAGACAGACGCGAGATATATTTTTTGGATGTGAAGAGAAGATTTTCGGTTGATACCACTATGTTCAGCGGCGCCCCGACTTAACCGGTAGCCAAATACACTTTCAGAAAATGTAGTTATTTCCCTAACTTAAAAAAGAAACTGTTTAGAAATGTTTCTTTTTTTTCTAATATTTATGGTTGTTCTTGTCTTTTAAAACGTAGAAACATTTATTTGCCGAGTTCAGAAGCATTCGATTTGGTATCAGTTTCAAATGGTTGACTAAATCAATTTAACCAACAAATTCAAAAAATTTTCCAAGATTTTCTCGCTGTGCAGGCAGAGAAAACTGCTGCATAGGAGAATCCCAACATGTGGCGGGCATTTGGCGAGTAATTAATAAATTCGAAACGCTGCCACAGGATATTTGCATAAGAAATTATGGCAATGAAATGTTATGACCGCGCCCGTGACAGACGACTTGCATTGCTGGGTTGAAAACTCTGAGCACTGAGGACTCCCTCCTCGAAGGTCACAAATTTAGCGGCTACTTTGAAGCTCTCCTTCTTCCTCCGTTGAGGAGATGGTGCCCCATTGCATAAGCCAGTTGTGTCTGTGATTTTGCCTCCAGCTGCGACGAACAGAGACAGTTAGTCTCTCGCTGGCCAAGATTGTGTGACAGTTATGCATATGATTTTCGGATGGACAATTGTCCTGGACGCAGCGTGCGTCGAATGTCCGAGAAACCGATTGGCACCAAAAGGAAAACAAACACACATCCTTTTTTTTTGCACGTGGCTCGCAACGAGGATAATGCCAGGCATACCGGAATCCCATTGCCCTTTGCCCATTGTGAATGGTAACAATGGTAAAATGGTAAAAGTAGTCAACGCAAATTACATAAGGCTCTATGTCCGATTTGTAAAGGGAGTGTGGTGTAAGGCGTTTGTAAGCCTCTTCAGAGGTTGCGCCCAAAGGATCTGTGTGTTTCTAATTGACCCGGTGACCAGAGATTTGCCGGGATTTCCTCCTCATCACTCGGACGACACGCGGCAGGAGCAGAAGCCACAGACTTCGGCACTTTCAAGTTGGACAGCGCCTTCGAAGGAAGTCAGTGGGTAGCCCCTCAATTGAATGCCCATTATGAATAATTCCCTTGAACAACTGCAAATTACTGGTGGTGCAAAAAGAATGCGAGCGCATCAAAGGAAGGTCCCGATTATATAAGCGCCAAGTACCACAAATACAATCAATACAATCAAAATGGGCTATCTGCAATAAAAGTGTGTTTAATATTTATACAACATAGACTAGTTGTCAATAATTTACTTATTATAAAAACAAACAAAACAAACAAAAAGATATTAATCTTTCAAAAACATTTTTTTTTAATTCAAATAATTTATCATTTTTTTCCCATGACAAATCATTTTGGGAATCAATGTTTGGGTCGATATCCTTTGAAATTTGCTTAGCCCAAAGGCGTACCAAATTTTGCCGCTAATGTGTGCATATTTTTTCCAGTTCCTGCCCGTTTTCACCTAGGTGTATATGCACCGTTCTGCAAACAGTCGAGACTTCCCCTAACTTCCCCTATCCCGTCATACGAAAATACCGAGATGCGACGTGCGTGTGAATCTATTAAAACAGCAGCATCCTCCTCTGATTCTTCCGCTGATCCCGATCCCGATCCCTTCGGTTGATTCCTGATTCCTTCACTCCTCCACCTGGTATACGAAAATTCAATTAAGCAAATCGAACACATTCGATGCGTTTCTACGAAAAAGTCCTTTTTAATGGCCTAGGCCTCCCGTTCTGTTTTGTTGCCTCCACTTCTTTTTTTTTCAACAGGTGGATCTCCAAAGAGTGGTGTTAAAAGTGGAATTATAAAAACAGAGCAGGCAAATTCCGAAAGGTAAAGAAAAAAAAAGGGCGGGAAGTGCCAAAAGGGTTTCGATAGTTTGATTGTTATGCTGATGAGCTGGGATCAGAATAAAAATTGGGATCGTTCGGTGGGCGTAGAAATCAATTTTGAGTCAGTGGATTGATTGAAAATCTGTTGCCTGGATTTAAATCTTTTTTATTTATTTTTTGTTGTTGTGATGTGGGTTGATCTGCAACAGCACTTCCTATTTTATCCTTCGTGTGTTTGTTTAGCTGTGAAAACCGCTAGCTAGCTGGGGAATCGATCTGGCGGTATTTCGATTTCCGGTTTCCGCAAAGGCTTATGCAAATATTTGGCCAACGGAAAGGAGAAGATTGTGTCCACAGAATATGAGTCGTGGGAATCGATCGATTCGATTGCCATGATGCCATTAGTGGGTTAAAGTACACCTTAAACTGCATTTGGTGGGGCGTGCAGTTCAAGGACAATAGATCCTTAGATGCCCGCGGTAATCATGGCCTAACAAGCATCCTCTTTCACGCTCCTGCGGCCCAAGATCAAAGGACCTAATGCACCTGATCCGCCACAAAAAGGTGCTAAATGGGGCGTACTAATGGGATCAATGCAGCGCGCGATTCGAAAGCGGTTTACACGACAATAACAAAAAAAGGAAAATTGTATAGAAATGCCGCAATCGAACAAAGGAGTGGATCGAAAAGCCGCAGGATAACTGCGCAAAGATCATTGAGAGCCAGTCAATTGGATAATCGTGAATAATGACTTTATCAAGGGCACAAAAGTTGACTTGCGCAACAAGTGATAACAATTAAAATGCCAGAATAATAAACCTTCGACGGTGAAATTGGGTCCTTAACAAATGAAACATTGATATTGTCTCCCCTTTGTTTGGAAATTATACTAAATGTATGGAAAGTAATCTGAACCTATTCATTTATTTACAAACCAGTACCTAAAATGTAAACCAGTTAAATATATCTTTCGAAAACTATTTAGCTGTGCTTGAGTAATTCAATATTTCTCGACGTATTTAAATTTGTAACTAGGTGAAATAGTTGTTCCAAGTAAATAAAGTCTTTTTAAAACTACAATATGTTTAAGTTTAGAAAAGAGCTAAATAAATCATTAATCAAGTTAAGTTAATACACATTTGAGAAAATAACCAGTGTTAATTACACATACATTGCATAAATTTCCCGCACTTTCTCGGGCATCGATTGCATTTATTTAGCAAGCCTTTGCAAGCCGCTCACTTGTCACCCGGCCACTCAACAGCTACAGCTTCTTAGTGCGATCGGATCGACTTGCCACCATGACGCGGACTGTCAGTAAGCGGATTCTGCCGCGGATTAGTGTCGATCACTCTGGCGATCTTGTAAGCCGGCCGCTTTTGGGGGCAGCCAACAAGCAACTGGACACGATCACCACCCAGAAATCGAGATTTCTGCTGAAAGTGCGTTCCACACAGAGAAAAAGGAAATAAATCAAGAAAAAAACTTGCAATACCCTTTAGATGCTTGAAAGAAACCGCACAAAAATACGCAGATCCCATAAAAGAGACATTTTTGTATAAAAAAAAAGTTTTAAAAGCATAGAAGTACTTTATCGCATTCATTGTAAGTCTTCTACGTTTTTTATTTTAATTTTTACAATTATATAAATTCTTGAAATTATCTTTTTAATTTTTTAAAGATTTAGTTCAACTCTATATTCATGCAAAGGGTATCAAAAATGTGATGGCTTCTACAGTGAACACCCTAAATAATGTGACTGGATCGAGGGCTCGAGAACCTTTACTTAATTTTTTGCCAAGTCAGCGAGGTGCGAGATCGTTTAACGCCTCTCCCCCGACAATTTCCAGTTTTGGGTTTTCGCGTTAATTGGGCAAGTGTGCGGGTCGCGTCGGCGGCAAGATTCGTTAGCACATTTGCGGTTGTTGGCCAGGATAACAAGGATATGCCACCGAAAGCCGAAAAACTAAAACCCAAAACGGGGCAAACTGGAAAACTGGCAAACTGAAAAACTGAAAAACCAGCCGACGACGCCATCGGTCGGCGGGCTACAAAGGGAGACGGCCACAGAACTCGCGGCACTTGTTAGCTCTCGGAATTTGAAAATGCAACATAATTGCGCTGATTATGAGGCACCATAAAATGCCATTAACAAGCCATCATCTTGGCCTTCCGAGAACGCCGTCCACAGCTCCTTTTATATATTTTACCCATCCGATCGATCGCGCGGTCAAAGTCGAAGGTCCAGTCCACCCTTTCGCGATCGCAATAGAAAGTGAAACGTGATCGCAGCGGGCGTTTTTGTCTCGAAATTGTTTACAAAACGTTTGACCCCTGCTGCAACCTAAAACTATGACCGCAACTAGGACTCGAATTAAGGATTATCTAAGGCTCAAATCTGGTGAGTGCACTCAGGAATATTATTGTGAAATTCAAAAACAAAAGCCTTCGAAAATGTTGAATAAAATTAAATATACATAAACAAAAATATTTAAAGACATATTTTTTTTCGTGGCATCTTAAATATATAATTAAATTTTAATTTTTATTTTATAAATAAATTATAAATTTGTCTTCTAAACTCCATCATAGCCATTTCTTTCAGTGATCTCTTCATTGGTGATAGTTTTTTTTGTTTCTTTTAGGGGGCGTGTGACTATTTTTATTATTATGATTCGATTGGGGCAAACTTTCACCAAATAGAGCAATAAATTCCCAAGTGTTGACGTTGATTTAGCTTAGTCGGAGTTTTTGGGGGCGTGAGCCACACTGCCCTCAGAATCTAAGCATGAAAATTTATGATTTAATTATTGTTTTGGTTCGCTCCCGCTGAGCGTTAAACGCTCTCTAATGGCCAACTGGCCAAATGGTAAGATGGTTAAATGTTTTACTGGCTAAATGGCCAAGTGACCAGACGATCGGTAGAATAAGTCGCAGTCGCAGCAGCGGATGCATAAATCGATATGAAAATCACCAATTATCTTATGCAATACAGCGACAGTCGCAGCGAGGGAGGAGGCCTTATATACAGACTTATAAGCATTGACAACTTGTCGCGGATCGCAGAACCGCATCGGAACGGAACGAATCGAAGAATCGCCAGCATGATGATATACAATAATCGGGCAGCGGCTGCGATCAGAACATTGCGCTAAACGAGCAACTAACCAGAAGAGAAACGAGTTTAATTCGCAGAGTGCTGTTGGCTTAGAGGGGAATAGGTGACTCAGGGATGCTCTTTCGACTTTCTAAACTATTTGGTCAAGCGTTATGAAAAGCAAATAATAATGATTTTCAGCTGAACAACAGATTATATAAAGCCCTATCTTTAAATCGTAAAAAATTTGAAAGCACTCACTGTTTATTGACTTGGAATATATAAAGAACCGAGTATTAATGCTCAATAAAAAATGGTATTTTAGGTCTATTTAGGCTACTATTACTATTACTATTCTGTGATATAAGATATTAATATTTAAACATAATGTTATCCCAAATGATGTATTTCCGAAGATTACAGAGATTATTATAATAAGTTTATTCCTGATTTAATCTAGGTTTCTAACATTTTTCAGCAGCAACTAAGAATATATCGTTCTCATATATTTCGCCACCGAATAAAACCTTTAGATCCAACTATACCCTATACAGTTTAGAGCACCACCGATCCGATTCGGCTGGTCAGTGATGCAAATGGCTGTGGCAGAACGATAACCGATGTCCAGAAAAGTCCAGCTCCGGAGACAAGACGATGAGATTCTGCCTCAAAAGCCTCAAAAGCCCGTTAGTGCGGAGGAGAACGATGATGATGATGATGCTCGATAGCTGGTCAGCGCCCTTTCTTCTGGAGCCTGGAGTTTGAACTCTCGTCGGAAGACTGGATGCTGGAGACTGGAGACGGAAGACTGAAGACCGAGGACTGAAGACCGGACAGAGGATTCCAGATCTGTGCGTTCATTTCCCTCTCAACGCGACTCGGCTCAAATATACAATGATATAATAAATTGAATGACATTCATAAATAAACAATATGTAGCAGAAGTCGTCTTGGTCCACGGATTCTCCCATATTGCTGTCTTTTTCGTTGGGTAGCGCGTAATGAAGACATTAAAAACAGCTCCTTCGCTTTTTTTTCTCACAGTCTTGTGAGTTGTGGGAGCCTTGAAGTAGGTTCCTTTTTCTTTTTCTTTCTTTTTATTTTTCTTTTTCCTTATTGCAAAGGGGAATTTCCCCCTTTCGAGTATTACATGCAAAAACAACAACAACAGCCACCAGAGAACAGCAGCTTCAACATCATCATTATCAACAATAACAAGAGCAAGTGCGCCCACCCAAATGAGCCGGGGGAATGGAAAATATATATAACATATCGTATATGTGGCATAAGGAGCAGGAGTACCAATACCAACCGGTAGCCAAGTTAATCCAGTTTGCTGGATGATGGGGTCGAGAATCCCAGTGACTAAACCAAACTGATGTCTCATTTAACTAAGCAGCGGGACACCAATAACAACATCAGCAGCCAACAGTCAGCAGTCGGCAGTCGGGGCAAAACAAAAAAAAAAGTAACAACATTTTTGGCCAAAATGCAATCATAATAAATGCGTTCGCTGCCTGGGTGGTGACGACATATCCACCATCCATAAGATAAGCACACAGAAAGAAAATCGATACGATGTGTGATCAATTAGATGGGTTTACTCATTTTATTATACCAGATATTTTTGAAATTATTCATATCTACAGAGCAAAATTTGTTGACAATAGTACTATAATATTATTTATAATGCTGATATAAAAGAAAAAAAGGGATTGATTACGATCAGGAATGGCAAAAATTAGCATTTACCAACAATAGTAAAAAAAAAAAACCTTTATAAGGATTCGAAAATGGTGTACTTTTACTTTAAAACCTCCAATTATCAATGTGTAAAATGCTTATATTTGTGATGAGCAAAGTATATATCCATTTGACATAAGGTTTTAAAAATCACATCTTGATTTTCTTTCTGTGCAGAAGACTGGAGACTCAGAACACTAAAGACGAAAGACCCTGTAGACAGCAGAGAATCCAGTGGATGCTCCATTTGACTACATGCAGGTTGCATTAACATATGTATATAAGTCCAGAGGATCGGGTTTTCGGGATTGAGATTGGGTCTTTGCCATGCGCTCTTGATGAACTTAATTGACAACTTTTTGTCAGCGCTCAGTGTGTGCGGATTATGATTGCATTTATGCTAAACCAGGAAAAAAAACATTGATGGCAGAACCAGAAACTAAAATGTTTTGGACTTGGACTAAACGATACCCATTGTCTTTCAGCAAAGTGGCTTTATAACATCTATCAACAAATAATGTTTAGGATCTGTATTTGAAGGACGATAACTAAAAATGTGCTTTTTAGGATGCCTTTTAATGTTGGGTCCTTTGTTAGTTCTACAGTTTAAGCTTTATAAAATAACATCACACATTTCTTGGCGAAACCAATATACCTTTTAAATTCTAATGAGTATATGAAAAGCAGACCATCGATCGTAGGTTCCAACTTTGTTAGTTTAAATAATCCCCGATCGAAGCGCATCAATTTGATTGATTTGATGCAGACGACTGAAAGTCGAGACGGCTTTTGTTTTTTGTTTTTTTTTTTTGCTCATTCCGGTTACCCTTCTTTTGATAAATGCAAAAGAAATGCATGAATGTTCTATGTCGTCTTCTTAAATCCCAAAGAAGTGAGCGACTTTGGGAGGCTAATCATCGCATGCCACGCCCACACGTGACACGTGAACTAAACCGCAAAATCGGATATGGATCAGCACACGGTGACAAAGTCAAAAATGCCAGACATGTTGACAAACCACCGGGTAACCCAATTTGGTTCAATTGCAATCGCTAACTAGATCAAGGCAGTTTTTCGATTTTTCGGCCCTAAACCGCTTTGCAAACGCCTTCGGGTCAAAGAATCCTAATTGCCTTTGACAAAATCGCCGAAGAAAGATCCCAAAGTCGGTGTTCAAAGGCGATTTCCACATCTCGTCCGCCCACAAATCAGATTCCAATGGCTTTCGAGTGGTCCGAGAAGAGAAGAACAATGATGGCCCGGACACAAAGGACACAACAAAGCCTCATGACAATTGTCCAGGAGGCAGCACAACAAACACAAGGCATGTCGTCTTCGGCTACCGAGGATTGCGACTCACGCCCGAGGCTGACGAAAAAGATGACCAGCTGGCAACTGGGATATTTGGATGTGGATGTGGACAGCTCCTGGAATTCGCCAGGCCGACAAAATGTAAAACAAAAGTGTAATTATGCTACCGCCTTTGTACCGAAAATATGGTAGGCGTGGCACAGTAGTCGCCGACTGCCAACGCCAGTGAAAGCCAGCGCCACACGTCACAGTGGTTTCAAATTCAAGGGATTATCGTTTTACTTATATTTTCGTTAAAATTACTCACTAAAATTGGATTATTAAAAAGTTTACAACGTTTTGGCAATTTTACATGGACACATCGAGGTTTTTAACCTTTTTTTCTTGTTCTTCAAAATTAGTCAATAATTTAAATTTAGTATACTAAGTTTAGCTAACTTTGTATTTTGTCCCTTTGTAATATAATATTTCACATTTGTTTAATTTATACAGTGTTAATGTATAAATCTGATAGTTTTCTATTCCATTGGTATTTCTATTCGTTGGTCAAGTTCGTATATGTTTTTTTAGCAAACATTTTGGCCCACTGTTTGGCGTGATCCATGATGAATGTGCGATGGGTTGGCCGACCGGCACCCAAAACGAAATCACATTACAAAAATTATGCATTTTTCTCACGCTTGCGCCACCTTTTGCATCTCGTATGTTAAACTGTCGCTCGCAGCCAAAACGCAATTAAACAAATTTCGCAGGCATTTCGAGGGACGAAAAAATAAAAACAGGGAGCCGCAGAAAGTTCTGAAACGTTTGGAGCGATTTGCAGAATTATTTAATTGTCGGAGCAAACGACTTAATTATTTTTGGCAGCCAGCCCAGAATGTCCCGCGGCCATTTGGACCATCTTATTCCTTCGGGAATAATTCCAAGGTATATACACATACATATGTACATGTATGTTATGCTGGGGCTAAAATCTGGATTTGTGGACTGACTTTTGTGGTCAGAGGGTTTCAGGTTTCATTCACACACACACATGTCTGCAAACTGTTTTGCATGCAAACACGCACATATCCTGGGCAGCCGGACGAAAAAGGACCTGATGGAAAGGACCTGCAAAGGAAAACCCGCTGGAAAACATACCGATCATTGTGTTTTTATTGTATTTTTCTGTTCTGTTCGCTCAGCCTCCGTTTTTTCCGGGAAGCGGGTTTTGAAATTTCGCCGACAACAAACATATACGAAATGGAAATGGATGGAGGGCGAACCACCGTCCAGAAAGACCGAGAGAACCTGAAACAGATCGTAATGAAAATCTCACGCCTAAGAACATTGTTTAAGCCGCATTTAGTTGCGGCTTAGCCGCCAGGATCTCTTGCCTAATCTTAGCGGCAATCTCTAAGGAAATTTGCATCATTTGCGGCCAGCGCGTAATGCAAATCCCAGAGATCCCAGCAGATCGCAGTGGATCAGACCACCGAGGGACCACCGCAAAGCGCATAAAACCGCCTTCGTTTCACCTCCTCGAATCCCCTGGGCAATTATGACAAATGCATCTATAGACATCGTACGTTCCATAAATGCGGGATGAACTAGGCCGAAAAGCAAACAGTTTACGAAGCTTTGTTTAGTGACAGCAGACTGAAGGGAGTTCTCTACTCTTACTAGAGGTATAGTTTTTAAGAAAGAGGTTGAGTCAACAAAAAACAATAAGAAATAAGAAAATTATGCAAAACAAATCAATATATATATATATGAATATATAAAAAAAAAATTGTATCTTAAAATATCTTATTTAATTTTCATAGAAGCTAAATAGAAGTTACAATTCGAAACTATAAAAGTTAATGAATTGTATAAACTACCAAAGTGTTGAGCTAACTTTAAAGATCATTTACAGGGGCTTTCTGACTATGTTTCTTGCATATCTGTATCTCTCCCTCCTCCAAACTTATATCTATCTTTTATCACCTTGTGCCGCAACATTGTTGCATACTGCAGCCGACGGAATCCGGTGAATAACCCCTTTTTTTCCTTCCTGTTGAACGGATCGATCTGCTTCTGTGTGGGGATTCAGATTCCTAATCGCAGGCAAGCTGCAAAAATCGTTGCACATGTCGGGGGCGTTTTTTGTCAACTAGCATTTGATCCTTGATTTCGATTCCGTTTCCTCGATCACCCTGATACAAGTTATATAGATCCCGTTCTGGGTTGCGACTCCTATGTCACTGGGTTAAATTTTCTTGAAAAAGGTGTGCAAGGTGTGGGTACGATGGGGTTAGCAAATGGATGGTTCTCATATTTATTTTTTGGCGTGCGTGCCAGGACTGCAGATGCATTCTGATTTTGTATCTTTGGCACCATACTCTACTACACTTAAAAAAAATTAACCAAATTAAAGAACAAAGTTAAATAAATGTGGCAAACTAAAAAAAAATGTTGGACAAAACAAAGAACAATTAAAAAAAAAAGTTTGTTTTTCATGTTTCTAAAAACGATTTAAATATTTTAAATAATTTTTGTATATGAAATATATAGGAAATACTAGTGTAGTTATTTTGTATAAAACCATAGGAACTTTGAACACGTTAATATATAAATTACATATTATATTATCGTATTGAATTTACAAAACAAACAATTTTATATAAAAATATTTTTTAAGTGTATGCCTTCTTCGGGGTTTGTACCCTTTTTATGACAGCGGGCAGCTGACATTCTGCCTAGAGTAAATTAATATTTTCTTCGTGTCCTACGGCTGAGCATTTCTTCTACACATATAGACGATTGTGTGTTTGAGGAGGCCTTATCACTCGAGACAGGCGCACGCGTTGCACATTGGCACGTCTTCCTGTTGCAGTTGCAGTTGCAGCTTGTCCAGGGCACGCGTGTGTGTCCTTTGCTACCTCACAGATAGAGATACACAAACCCATGAGATACTCGAGCTCGTGTTTGTCTATTTGTTTGCACATCGTTGCTCTAGTCCTTGTGTTTGCTCAGCTTTTGCTGAGGCATATGCATATCGATTTGGAGTGACACTTTGAGGGGAACTTGTTGAAGATTCTAGATCTCCATCTCTAAGTCTCTATTTCGAATGAAGAGTAATCAATAATGAAATAATAGTGATCACAAATGCACGTAAACTTTAATCCGTAATAACAACTTTTGATTGTGACTGAAAATCTGAAATTCAAGCATGCCTATGCGACATCTCTTATGATTCCACAACCTTCGAATAAAACTCTCTACACCTTATCTGCCATCGAAACGAATTACCTGCGAGGGTAATTCAAAGCTGCAACCTCTTTTCCCACCCATTTTTAATTGAATGCCTTTCAGGGGTAAATTGATCGCCTGTGATCTTCTATTAGGGCGCTACCGCCAGCGATCATCGGTTTGCTAGAGATCAATAATGTCGCTGATAACCTGCAATCTATAGCCCCGAACCAACTAGCCGACTACACTCAAGAAAAAATGTCTTTGAAAAAGTATCAAAATATTTCTAAGCTTTCGAATAGGAACAATCAAAACTGGTCTCTTTCAACTAGAATATCACAAAGAGCGACTTAACGATTGTTATTAAATGTTTGGATCTATAAATATTAAATCGCAGACAGTTTTATTGTCTGTGTATACGAATAAACGAAAGAAGATCGAGGCAAGTTGCAGTTCCAGTTTCAAGATCGCAGATCGGAAGAGATCGGCAGTTTCAGCCTGTCATTATGCGCCATGGTTGTGACGACCTTGATCGCGCCACACACTTGATTAATATTTTGTTGAAATGCTTTGTCTCCCTGTCCGAGGTGCCCATTTTCCATATGGCAAATTGATAATGTTCATTAAAATCAATAAATTCATAATTAAGTATTTACGGCGATCGATCTTGGGTCCCCAGATCGCGGTCAGAACCCGACCCGACCCGATCCGTTCCGATCCGACCACCAATTACAGACTAATCAAACAAGCCTGACAACAATTGCCATTGAACGGAGGATGCGGCGGGCGCCTAATTGCCAACAGCAATGTGTCCTTGCGCTTGACAAATTCCATTGGGTCCGAGGCGGAATAGCAAAAGCAGACTGGCAGGCTGGCAGAGTAGCAAAGTAGCAGAGTAGCAAAGTAGCTAAATAGCAAAAGAGCTGGCCGACAAAAGCAATAAAATGCTTTTGTTCTCAACCGCAGCTGGGTGGGACCGACAAGTGTTTAATCGTCGCTAATTATACCAACTAGACGGAGTCGCAGATGGAGTTGCGATCGAAAAGATGCAGCACAGGGCACTGAGCAAAAAATATTGAAAGCAGAATAGCTCACGAAATATATTAATAGTTTTAGGTGCCAAAGGACATGCGATCCGGCTCGAAGGACCAAATGATGCTGATGGATTTTCTTTAATGTGTACACTTTCTTTATGCATGTTAACTTATAAATAATGTACAAATTATTTCAAGGACCCTTTTAAGTAGTTAGGCTACATTTTCAGCAGTGTGGAGTCTGCGCGTGTCAATGTCAGTGGAGTGGACCAGAGTTGGCCTGGCTGGAATGTCAAGCGTCAATTTAATTATGCGAACAATACAAATTGCAGCGGCGGCGGGGAAATGATTATGTCGCCGGCCGTCTGGCAGGCGGCCAACAAATTGCCGCGGCCCTCCGCTAATGGTCACAACGGTCTGATAAGAGAGCACAGCCGAGCAATAATCAGAAAAAAAAAACCAAAGCACAGCTAAAAGGCATAAAAAGCAGAGCAGAGCAGCCTGAAATAAATCAACAGTTGGCGGCGAGACAAATTAACACATAAATTCTAGCGGAGATCGCAACTATGGCTATCCAATTAATAATATGCGGGTAAACTGGCACGATGACAACGCCAGATACACGTAATGCATGGCGCATTACATACTATGGTATATATATGTATGTATATACATATACATATATTTTTATATGTGGTATAGTAAACTCGAATCCGCAGAGGATGCTCAGATCGAGATCTGGGGACTCGTCGGTCGGCTCAGCGATCATTGATCATCGTCAGCAGTTGGGGAAGTGGTTGGGCTTAGTCTGTTGGAATATAGGAGGCGCAAGGCTTTGGCGGCAAGTCTCGCAATCACGATCAACCTGCTGCCAAGATCAGTTATTCCCCCCGCCTCTTTTTGGCTCCCAGAATGTGATTCGGAAATTTCATTTTAATTAAATTGTTGAATGCTCAAGTTGCCGCGCAAAAGTCGCCATTTAGTTGGCATCCTCACTTATTCGGGTGTTACTTTACTTGACTCCACTTTTGCCCCCCCCTGAAAAACAATCCGGTTCGGCTTTTGCGATAATATCAATGCAATACAACGGTTTATTACGATGCCTTGGTCGCAAAACGCGAAACATTTCGCTCTTCAAATTACATTTTAATGAGCTGTGAAAAAATATTTGTACCACTCAGCGGAGGAGATCAAGTCAAGATTGCACAGAAGATTTTTGGGTACTTGTTTTATAGAGGGTATATGAAGGGTATGTTGTTTTTAATCAATGAGTACAAAAAACTATTGTTCAAAAGAGGTGTCATAAAGATATTTCCATATTATAAATAAAAATACTGTTAGTAATCGTATGATTTTACTTATTTTCAATTTGGAAAAAAGGTATCTTTAAGTCTTGACTTTAAGCAGAATAATTTGTTAACCCCTTTTAAAAAGCGGATTGGCTTAAGAGATTTGGGACTGCGGTTAAGTGGAAGCAAATTACTTGACCCTCAAAGCTTTACGCAGTATGTTTATGATGTGCTAATGGATCCCGGTGAGTCCTACGTGTATTTCCCACACTCACAAAAGGAGACACAAAGGAGTCTGCAGCACTTGCTGCCAAGTGATGTGGAGATGTCATGCAAATGCAAACGATGATCATCGAAGGGCTCATCAAAGGATATCGGAGGACAATAAGCTAAACAAAAGAAGGGGCTCCATCAAAGTCCGTTTGCTTTATGTTGCAGAATGTATAGTACAACAAACAAACAAACAGAACAAACAATGCCACAAAACAGCAGCAACACTTGTGGCATGATTGACTTATCAAAGGGAGCCACGGAGCCACAAAAGAGGAGTAGTTGTTGAAATGAAGTGTTGACAAGTGGCAAGCCAAAGGAATGTGTGCCGTGCTCGAATCAATGAGCCGAGTGATGACAGCTGAGGAGGATCACAGGTGGGGCAAGAGGACTTACTCCCCGGTTGCATGAATGAGTGAGTGAGCTTCGTTGCTTACTGTTCACTGCTCACTGCTCGCTGCTACGTGTTGCATGCAACGCAGCCCCATATGGAGTTTCCAGACTCAGACTCTGAATTATGCGCACGCATTGTGCGCACGTCATGACAGCCAACTCCGCTTACCAGAAGCGAAAAAGCCTGGCCAAAATGCAAGCGCTACCAACTTGCACATTCAGATTCAGATTTCAGACTTCCAGCACTTCACAGTTTCGGAGGAAATTTACAACAAGTGCAGCAGCAGCAGCAGCAGGCAGAAATGCCAAGGAGACACGAGCATTGGACACGGAGACATCATCGACATGGAGATGGAGTTGGAAAAACTGCACAGCGAGAAAAATGTATTTAAAATTTCATTAGCTCAAAGCCTCTCTGTAAAACCAGTTTTAAAAGACTACTAGCAACAAATTAATACTTTGTCTGCAAGGGTTTTCCCCAAAAATGTTTCATCATAAAAATCTATTTATGTATACAACAAATGAACATAAATTTTTACATTTTATTAAGTACCATAATTTTGAAGTCAATTTGTATATATATATATATATATATATTGGTTAAATTCAGCCATATATTTAAAAAAATATTTCCCAAACTTTTAAAGGTATTTGCGAATTCCAGTTTTGGGTCATCTTTAAGCAAACATTTAAATGCCTATTAATGAATTAATTTTGGGGTGTTTTTAAATGATATTTATTAAATTTAAAGGAGAATTATTTCAAGGTGTATAACAGGAGTTGGCTACATTGTCCCATGGTTGATTTATGATGTGCTTCACACAGATTCAGAGTCGGCAGCTCGAGAGTTGGGTGAAAAGAGCAGCCTCAACGGCATCTCAACCACATCGACATCAAGTGAAATGGCATTGATCGACTAAAAAGCGCTGTTGTGACAAGCGGCCAAGGAAAGCGCCCTTCCTTTTCCTTTTCCCCGTCTTTGCCAACCCTTATTTTTGCCTTTATTATTCACCAACGGCGTTTTCTTAATTAAAATGTAAAGCGCAGTCATGTAAAGCCACCGAGCTGAACTCGACCCAACTGAACGACATTGCAATTACATAACTCAATCAATTTGTAAGTCTGAGAAGCGGCTTAAAGCGGCCCTTCTAGGTTTGCCAACAAACGGTGCGTTGAATGAATGTAAGACGCATTGAATGCAACCAAAAATCATGCAAACAGAAAGTTTTTTTTTTGAAAAACATACTAAAGAAGCTTATTCCACCAATGCCTCAAAGCCATTTTTGATCCTTAAACAATTTAGTAATTGTTAAGCTTTTAAATATTATATATGCTATATAACAGATTTCCACTTTGGCATTAAACTATGATATTTATTAATTTAAGCTCATTAAAATCTAGCTAATCTGCCAGGGACCTCCAGTGGCGGAACGCACTGTACGCTGGGCAACAATTTTTCGGCAATCACTTAATCTGAAACGTAGCAACAACAGGCTAAACTGATCGCTATTAAATGATTTTGGCTGCCGCTGCGACGGCGGCGATAAACGAATTTATTGCAACAACGCACACAATAATTGGATCGAACGGATCGGATCTGTCCTGAGATCGGAAGATCGGAAGATCGCCAGATCGGGAAGATCATCAGATGGCCCCCGATCGATCGGATCCTTAAATTTTATTATTGCTGCTTCGTTGGTGTGCTGGTGCTGCCGTTTTTTGGTTTTTTGTTTTTTTTTTTCTGTTTTTTTTCGTATGTTGCTGCCGTTGTTGATCCCATTGTTTCACTACACGACAACAGAGCCATAACAATAAGCGAAGCGATTGAAATTAAGTTGCTCTACCAAGTTGGCCACCACCGGCGATTGGGGCAACTCATCCAGAATCCAGAATGCAGACTTTCGGCGTGTAATATATCACGTTCTTTATTATCAAGCCGAGCCGAAGAGGAGACAAAAGCCCTTGCTGCAACTTTTAATCGATTAAATTGCCTCGCATTCGGTGTTTCGTAAATTAGTGCCCAGTCAGAGATATTGTCAAATGATCCAGATTACATACGACTACACGTACACATACACTCGCGGCGAGATATATGTACATATATGCAAAAAGGGCTGGATCAGAACGTAGAGATCGTAAAAAATGGCAACAACATAATCACGATCGATCGACTATCGCGGCGACTATTAAAACGAGTCCCCCGATAGACGCCCCCTTCTCGAACGACAACGACAACGACAAGTGCTTGATGCCTGATGCCATCGCGATGAGGCATTCAATAATGAATGAGTTTACCCCTCGCTTGGTTCGATCACCGGGCCATGCCATGCCATCAAGGGGCAAATATTTAATGAAACCCATAAACTGACACTCGTCTTTTGCCGAACGCCAAAAGCCATCGACGACAAGCGGTGCATATAAAATTCATCAAAACGTTATTAAAACGTTGGCAAAAGGCAAAAAGTTGTAAATTTTAAATACAAATACAGGCGGCGGCGAGGATCGATCGGTGGATCGATAATCTCGAGAGACCCTGGCATACTTTTGCTAACGCTAATTTAAACGACCAACAACCAACAGCAACCAACGATCGAATCGGCCAACGATGAACGTTTTTTTTCGCCGGAATAAGCCCGCCGCATAATTTGCATATCAGCTTAATGTAAGCGCAGGATCTGCACTTTGTAAGGCCCGGCGTTATCGCGTCGGCGATCATGTCATGAGGACAAAACTGCATAAATGCCGGCCACTCTGGATCGCCACAGACAGGCTTTATCGGGGGATTGCGGAGGATTGCGGAGGATTGGGGTGTTTTCGGGTAGGGGGGAGTGGCAGGGGCGCTTGGGGTTTGTCCATCCAGTTTTGTCCCTGGATGCCACAGGCTGACACTTTAATTTTCAATTACAACAAATTGCCTATAATGTCTATGCTTATCGCCCCGAAGTGTGTGCTCTGTGGCTCTGAAAAATGCTGCCTAATTGCGGTCTAATGACAGCTTGCTCGCTCGCCCAGATTTGAATGGCAAAAAAATAAGAAATAAAAATTAAAAAAAAAAATAAACAGGATGGACGGACACTTGGACTCTTATCGAAATCCACGCAATCTGAAATCAATTCATCAAAATCAAAAGTTGCAATTGATTTTCGGTGGCTCTTCCTCTATGTATCTCTTTCGCTCTGGAGGATTTTGGCTCCCCCGAGTTCCAGGATCCATAAATAAATGTAGATCACTCTCTGCGTGTGCAGCATATCCGGTCCAGTGCGCTGCAGCCTCATCAAAATGTGCAAAAAAAAAAAAAGAGGCGGAGGAGGAGGTCTGGCAACGAAACCTAACCTAAGCTGAAGAAAACTCAGGCAGACGATCGGCGATCGACGATCGAGCGTGCCCTATAATAATGAAATGGCACAGAGAACATAGTCTACAGGCAAAAAAAAAAACTACTGAGTAAATAACTTTATAAAAACACTTTTGGAAATGAAATATAAACAACCAAAAATAAACTTATAACGAAATAATTTTTCTTGCGTCCAAAAATCACACTAGAATAGCTCCGATATTTAAAATGCTGAGTTAAACGGCCAAAATAGAGAGATAAGAAATAAAATATCATAGTTCCTCAACAAAAACAGCCCTCATTCCAAAAATGGAAACGATTATGGTGTTATTTTTATATTCAAGGTCACACTGCAGCTCTTTTTGCATGCAAGCCAGAATTTGTAGTTGTAAGGTCACACTCAGGGGGTTTCTGTAAAACAAAATCTTCAAATCAGAAGAGATTTTGTACAAATTAAGTTTTGATACATTTACCTATACAACTATTTTTCTCCCTGTGCAGTCTCCAGTTTCCAGTCTGCAGTTCTCTTTACCGATCGTGTGTCTCTGCCGGTGATCGATGTGGCAATAATTTTTAAATAAATGATCGTGCCCTGTAAATGATCGCCTCGTTCCAGAGTCGCAGAAACACAGAGAGAAAGAGAGACCCTGGTGTTTTGCTACCTAGTCGGGTGGATGGGGGGCACAAAAAGGGGGCTCTGTTTTGTAGGTGTTGTCATTAGGTTGCCGGTTAAGTAATTTGCCATGTACAGGTAAAGAAACCATTAAGCTCCGTAGTCGGAGTTCCCTTCGGGATCTGGGAGTCTCAAACAAATAAGTAATAAAGGAAAAGTTTCTCAACTTGTTCACACCTTTTGCGAGGCGGATGCCTGCGGCGCTACCGATCCGTAGATGAAATCCAAGAGTCCAGCTCCATAAACTCCAGCCAGCCAACCAACCAACCACTCAACACCAACGCCTCCGCAAGAAAGTGGAGCCTGCGTGACCCGACGACTTAATCCAATTTAGGCATATAAATTATGACCACGAATACACAAATAACAAATCGCTTTATTAACCAACGCAAACATTTATCGCAAAAAGTATAAATATTTGTTATTGCATTAGGCAATTCCCCATCGTATTCCCCCTCAATTCCACACCACATACAAAAACCAGAACAAAACGAGGTGTGAAGCACAGGAAAGTCCCACTTCGCGGTATGGTGATGACAATCTGGTCAGCAGCCAAACGCAGGAAAACGAATCCCATCCTCGGAAAAGGTGTGAGGTAGAAGACTCACTTGGCTCCCAATGGTGAATTTGATAACACAACTTGGAAAGCTTAATGCTAGCTGAAAATTGTCCATTATAAGGAAATGAATGAGCAATATTTCTTAGCAAAGGTATAAGTATTCACATTCACTTTTAATGTATTTTGTTTTAAAATTATTTGTAGAGTGATTGAGTATTGAGTTAATTAAAGAATTTAAGTTTAATAAGGTTTTCTAAACGTTAGTTCTTATTTAAACATTTATATTTTTGAAATTGATTTTCAAATGTTTCTGAGTAATTAAATACTATAGAAATCATTAGTGAAAAAAGTTTGAATTAATTTCTCGAATTCCCCACTGACCTCAAACGCAAAAGCGGAGCTGCAGCTCCTTAATTATATATGCAAGAACCGCAATGGCAGATATATCACCAGACTCCAGAACGATCCGCACACGCAACTTGCTTTTCGGAGCTGGACTGAAAAATCCTCTGGAGAAGTGGGATCAGTGTGCATATCCCTAATCAGAAACAATTTGAAGGCAGTGCCTGGGCAACAGACCCCATAAACACTGCGAAGGTGTTGAAAGTTTCTACAGCTTCTTTCGTGGGCCTTCGGGCATGAGTTCTCTGGCTGCTGAGTAATTCTTTTGCATATATTTTATGCAATTTTATTAGTGAAAATTGTAAGAGATATACAGTCAAGTCAGAGAGTCAGAGGGCCTTTCCGCGAACCTCGCATCCCTATACCTGTGGGTGATTTCGTTTGATTGATGGCCCCCGAGATCCAAGGATCCAGATCCAAGTTATCCTGGTAGGGGGCATCACATTAAAAGCAAAACCCATCGCCATGTCAACTTCGTTTTGGGCATTGCGTCAACGAGCGTAACGTTTTAATTTCCCGGCAATCAAACGCACCAGACACCCATCGATGGGATCTTGAATTCGATACTGCACTGACAAAAATTAAGTTTATCCTATTGGCAGCTAAAAGTTCTTGAGATCCCTTTGGGTCTCAATATATGCACAGAAAAAAGAAAAGCAAAATATTGCTTAAATGTACGCAGGTGAAGTGCATAGATGATAAAGTCTTGGTCATTATAAAAAATTAATGTTTTCAAAAACATTGTGTTGATATTTTCTCCAAAATTATCTTCCAACTTTCAAGTTTTATATTTGTCATAATGTATATATTAGTGCTCGTTTTTCCAGTGTATCGACCAGACAGTGGCTCAAGTTTTTGCTGCCACTCTCGGGGCAACGGAGTAAATCACCTGGACTTTGACATTTTGTGACAAAAGTTCGTTCGCTTTCGTTTGGACCTGAGGATGTTTTTATGGGTCTGCGAGCTTTAAAATTTATAATGTGTGGTCGTTGAATAATTTGAAGGCACCAAAATTGGTGCATGTCTAGATTTTAATGGTTTAATTGGGCTGCTGAATATTGAGTTTCCAAGTGGCGGCAGTAGTAAAAACCAAAGTAAAAAGAAAAAAGTGCAAGCGATCCTTGGCCCAGGATCTCGAACTCAAAGTCCTAGAAAGGAGGAGCCATCATCAAGGCAAGTCGAAGATCCAAGGTTGATCCATTAACTTGGCGCCAGGATCAGTCGACGCAAATGCAGCTTGCCGAAGGTGATTTCCATTCTGGTAGGCGTGAAATTCATAGAAATTAACTTGGACTTGCCCTTCGACAAAGGACGACTCTGCCCCTTTTTTTTTTTTTTTGCCACGTCTGAGGTGCAAATTGGTTCGCACCTTTTTCGCCGACCGTCTGTATTTTTGTTTTAGTTTTTTTTGTTTTTTTTTTTTTGCAATATTTGGAAATCGATCTGGGGACCAGTTCGAAAACCATTCGTGGCCGTAGTTAGGCGGGTGATTAATGAGTTTTTAAGAGGCTCAGGCGAGAACTTTAATTGGAACATGCTGCTGCGTAAATCAGCTTAAAATTGCCACTAATAGGATGCCAGTCTCGGCCATTGAGAATCGCAGTATCTTTGTCTTTCACATTAACCTTACTTTATTTATTTTCTCACCTGTATTTGTCTCGTGTGGCTGTTCACACCTCCGGAGAATTCTGCCAGGGGATTAGCACAAATTAGAGGCCGTAGGGTGTCGAATTCGGCTCTAATGCCGCTGCTGATTGATGATTTGTTGGCAAATCTATTGGCTAGACGGTAGTTGTGCACTGCCTGTAATTTAATCTGCAAGATCCCTTCGTTCCTCACCGGAATTATATCCCTTTGCCTCACTTGGCTCGCATGCCGTTTGCTTCATTAAAAATCAAAAAAGGTTTGTCGCGCTAAAAAACAAAGAGCCTAGCTTCGAAACAAAAACCAAAGATGATAGCAAAAATGTATGAGAAAATATATTAATATATCCTTTCCGAAAGATACCCTTCATTTATTTAAGTTGGATTATCTGTTAAAGAGTGCATACACCATCTAAAATATTTCAATAGAAAGGCTGGCAAAACTCCCAGTGCTAACAAAATAAAAATTAATCATAACAGAGATTAATAAACCAGTCAAGTAAATTAAGAAGCACATAAAACCCCTGAAAAGGGTGTTTAAAACAGGCAAACGAGTTCGAATCTGCCGTCAAGTTCAATAAAAGGCGCAAAAAGTTGAGCCGGCCGAAAGATCGTCTGGGAATCGGAATGGAGGATGATCTCGACTAGTCTGCGACATTGTTACAAAATTTTATGCGTTTTAAAATTAAACGTTATATGCACTAATCCCGAACTAAACTGCGATTCACGGTCCGTGATCCGTGGAAGCGGAGCACGAAAAATTGATTAAAATTTAATGAGGCACAACTGTGTGTGTAGGCCGTAAATATGCCTGACCAAATGGCTTCATTTGCATGGGGATAGGGATATGTTGTGGGGATCTGAATCTGAAGCGATCGTAGAACTCCAAAACACTTTTCATTTCGAAACAAAAAAATGGCGCACGCCACATTCATTTTACCATCTCTTTCTGTTGCCCATCAGCCGTCTCTATCGCTCATTCATTGTTTTTGACCCCAAAAGAGCAGATGTTTCCATGTTGACCGCATCTAATGGTGCGTGCTACTGCCTTTTTGCTTAGCTCCCTCTCTTTCCCTCCGGATCGAACTGATCACGATCATGACCATGATCATGATCATCATTATCATTATCCCAGGGTCCAACGATCATCCAGTGCGAGACCGCAGAAAGACGAGACTGGGTAGGAAACGTGGCAAAGCGAACGAAATGGAGTCGAATCCACACGGACAAAGCAAAACACACTCCTCGGCGAGTAATGATAGTTATCAGGCGTCCGTCTATCGAACCTCGTCTGGATCTCAAAGGTCTTAGCTTGGCTCTTTTGGCCCGCGACTACTCATAAAGCAAACCCCTAAGGATAACAAATGCCGCCTTTCCAATTCGAACTTTGAATGCCCTTAAACTTTGTTAAACTAAAGCTTTAAGACTTAAGATTGTTATATATGTATATATATTTTAGAAAAATAAATATATTAAGATGGTGTACAAAAAAAATGTATAGTTAATCATTAACTAGGAACGGCTACGATTTGTTGCATGTTGGTAATTTCCGGACAAGGTTTTTTTTTTTAAAGTATCATAAATAGCACAGCAACAACTATTACAACGCTTAATGATCAAATTTATATATGTATAGTAACAATCTATTTTTGTTCGGCAAAAATATAATTAATGTTGTATTATGTTTCTAGAAAAAGTCACTCCCTATCATCGGTGCAAACTATGTATTTTATGTTTTACAACTTGTGTGTGGGAGTGGCTCGTCCACAAAACAGCTGCGGCAAAACCAATCCCTAATATTGCAGTTATATATTTCTGTTGTTTTTGAACAAGCGTTATGGCCAAGTCAAACTACCCTACCGTCAAAGCCAAAAACAAAAATAAGCCAAATCCGATCTCCTTGTTGTTTGATTTGGCATGACGAGCTGAAGAAGCTGAACTTTTGGGCCGTGCAAAGTTCAATGCGCCGTTGGCGCGGTATCTCTGTATCTTAGTATCTCTACATCCACATCGACATCCACATCCATGCCGGCCTTTTATATCTTCTGGCATTGACTTTGACTTTGGCTCCCCTATTTTGTGGCGTCGACGCGGTGTACTGGAAATGCATCTCGGGGCTAAAGAAGCAGCAACCCCTAGCAAACGAGAGCGTGTGTTTCCATTTTATTTGTGTGGTGTGCTGCGCTCGTTTATTTTCCAGCTGCATCAGCAGAACCACCAGCAGCAGCAGCAGCAACAGCAACAGCAGCAGCAGCGGAGAAAGAAAGGTAGAAATCGAGGTAGTGAGGTTGGTTGTCTAAGCCCCGTCCACTTCCCCATTCCCCAGTGTTTTTCCCTTCGCGATCCCAATTCGTTGGCTTGAATACACCTGCCACGCGTCGCCATAGCCCAGAACTCCAAAGGAGTTTTAAGGGGTGCAAAGGGAGCGAGTCCTGCTCCTGCTCCTGCATTTAATTAAAATATTAACTACGAAAATGACTGAGCCAAATGTGGAAAAAAAAGCGACAACAACGCTGCGCTGACTGCACTACCCAAAAATAGATATTTTTAGAAACCAACAATTTTACAATAAACTTTCTTTAAATATAAAATTCCACTTTATAATTCAAGAAAATTCGTTGCTAAAATGTTGTTATCTAAGTATACTAAGTATTTCCAAGCAGTTTAACATTTCTCAACATATGAAAGTATATATAAGACTTTATAAATGTTAAAACACATTGTTAGAAAGCAAACGCTGCAAATAACTACTTTTATCTACTGTCATTATTGTTTTAAAAATTCTGGTTTTAAAAATACGAATTTTTGTATTAAAACATTGTAAACAAATTATATGTTTATTTATATAGAATAAGTTAGGCTTCATTGTTTAATATTACTTTAAGAAATATTAACAAAAATTATTCAACAAATACGTACTCCCTTTATCATTTTGAAGCTAAATAGCAAAAAGGACTACGAGGAATATAGATATTTTTGTACAGTGTAGAAAACAGACACGGCACGTGGAGAGTCTATATATCCCTCACCATATCTCCCTGTCTCTCTCTGACCGACGATCTCCTGCGCTCTTCTGCAGGTCCTGGCAACGGGAACTCGTTTCAATTAACATTCAACATTCATTTTTGCATTTCAAGTTTCGTTGGAAAAACGCACGAGTCGCCCCGCCGATCAGGATATATAAATATATATAGCGGGTATAGTACATATATCCTGCATCGCCCCATCCTGCTCGCACGCAATTAACGCACGCGCCCTGCTCACCGTCTCGCTCGCACCTTCAGGTCCTTTCCGTTTCCCGTTTTCGCGGCCCGGAACTATGCTTCATATCAAAGTAATTACGCATTTAAATCTTCCAAGCGTTGCAGGTCCGGCCAAAAAGGATATAAACAAATAAATTGGCCCAAAAAAAGTTGTTTACCAGTGTTGTCGAGACAACGCCGATGTTACAGGTTATCACTGGCAAAAGGTTTCGGGTTGTTTTTCAGCGGAATTACCAACTGGATTACAACTTTTAAACATTCAGATCGCAGTTAACATAAATAATACTATTTGAAAATCATCCGAAATAAAAAGGGGAGTAGATTTGGAAAAAGGTTATAAGTTGAAAAAGATAATGAAAACAATTTACAAAACATGCATGCATAAATTAAATAAATAACATAAATTAATAAATAATATTTTAAGGCCATCAGTAAAGTTTAATTTTTTAAATTTCGTTCAATTTGGAAAAATAGCAGAGTATGATAACCAAACTAAAATATAGTTTCCTTTTTGAGATTACCAAAGCTAAAGTAAATTCCTCTCCAAAAGATCGCAAGATCCAAGTGATTTTTTCGAACGATAGATGATCTGGGGCTACTGTTGATCATTATTCTGGCAAGATCTTCAGACTATCCCGAAAACGAAAAGATTACAAAAGATCAGGTAGAATCCGATACGATCGCCGGATAATGATCGGGGCTAAAGATCAACTGGCACGAGTGCGATTTACATGTGAGCGCTTTGGCTTTGGTCAGGATCTGACTTTTGACCGATCAAAGGTGCTGAAACAAAAGGAAGAACACACGATCTTGCCGATCTGTTCGATCGGTAGAGCTGCCACTTCAGAAAAAATCAAAACTATCAATCATTGCGCAAATGCATTCCACTTCAGTCAAATATCGGCAGACACAATAGATCATCCAGTCCACAAAGGACGCAGGACTTCAACCCTATTCTGGGCATTTCACCAGCATTTCTCCTGGTTTTTCTCGCAGCATTTATCAAAAATGCCAATGCCACAATGGAACCTGGGGAAATGCGAAAATTTTGAATAGAAAGTTGGGTTGCCAAAAATTCAGCGACACTCGGGAACAATACACGTGTTAATGATGCCAAAATAATGGAAACCAACTACTACCGATCCCGACATTACAATGCAAAAAAAAGAAAGAGTAGAGATTCCAAACAACAAAGTGCAGCATGCAAAAAAGGTAATGGAAATTGTCAAAGGATATATGGAAAGTACACAGAGTAGCGCCGTTTGCTGGTCATGGTTGAAAAGGTTTTTGGTTTTTGGTTATTCGGTTTTTGGTTTCGGTTTTCGCTTTGGTTTCGGTTTTTGATTTTGATTTTGAATTCGGCGTCGGCATCGGGGATTTGGCAAATGGAAATGGAGAATTGCCACTGCTGATAATGATGGTTTTTGGCAAAAGGAAAATGCTGGCTGAAGCAAACAAAGGGAACGAGTTGAGGACAATAAAAATATAACTTACACCTGGCCACCGATTCTTCATCTCCCTCTCTCTCTCTCTCTCTCTTTCCCACTCTCTTCCTTTCACTCGCACTCATCGATTGATGATCGTGACAAAATGAAGCGACTTTTGTGAACCGAGCGGAAGTTGCAATTCTCAGTCGGCGTTTAGCACGATCGTCAATGGCTGATGATGACCAATGCGTCGATACAGTGGCCACTCGGAACTAACAATTTCCGGAAATCAAGTCTGTCACTACCAAAAAGGGCAAGATTTCAATAAATAAATAAGATAATAAATTTATTAAAAAATTTAATTTCAAAATATTTGTGATAAATCTAACGGCTCCTTATTACAGATTTTTAAAACCCCAATATACACTGTAAAGTGCCATCCAAAACTTTTGTCACATCTCGAAAGACTGCGTTTGTGTGGCGTGTTTTGGGTGAAAAACCCGTGATCCTTTTGATCATTTAATTAGAGGAATATGTGAAATTGTTCGAACACCTTCGAGAGCCTGACTCTGCATGGCTAATAAGGTGGATCTGGGCATCTCGTGGGGATCTCTTTGGATCCGTCCGGCGCTAATGAATAGGGGCGTGCGTGAGTTGCACATGAAATTGGCGATCGCGACTTTTGCTAAGTTAATTAACACGGAAATCAAATTGCTGGCATGCCGCAGCGAAAAGAACACTCACAAATGCAGTTGATCGTTGCTTTTGTTGTTGTTCTTTTTTTTTTTTTTTGAGTTGAGTCGAGTTGTATTGAGTTGAGTTTTGAGTTTGAGTATTTATTTTGAGTGGTTCTGGCCTCCTCTCTAATGGGAACAGTTTTCCTGGGGGATTTTTGAGTACCTGAGAGGAAGAGCTCTCGCTCTGACTACCTGTAGCTCACTCAATTTTCGTATGGCTACCTGCACAGGTAACCTCTCTCGCTCTCGCATTTCGCTCCAATTCTCTCGCCGGTTTCTCTGCCTGGTTTTTGAGCAACTCTCTAGCTTGAAGGGTACATAACGTGAGGGTTTAGGACGAAGGGACTCATTCTTGTGCAAGGTGTCAAACGATCAAGTTCAAGCCTTCTCCTCTCCTCACTTGATATATATTTTTTTCTGTTGATCGCACTCGTCTGAGAAACGAAAACCCGAGATATTGTGTGTGCAAAAAAAAGAAAACCCAATAAGATAATTCATAACCATGTCATCGAGTGTGCTGACCACCACGACGAATCACGATCTATTTCCCACCACCATCAGCACGGCCACGAAGATCTTTCGCTATCAGCACATAATGCCGGCACCCATTCCGTCGAATCCCGGCAATCAGAACCAGCCAAGTTCAGCAAATCCATCTGCCGCAATGCCGATCAAGACGCGCAAGTATACGCCAAGGGGCATGGCACTGGCCAGATCCTCCTCCGAGTCGGTATCATCTCTATCGCCAGGCGGCTCTCTGTCGCCGGCTCCTTACAATGTGGACCAATCGCAGTCTGTGCAAAGACGCAATGCTCGGGAGCGCAACCGGGTGAAACAGGTGAACAACAGCTTCGCCAGATTGCGCCAGCACATCCCGCAGTCCATCATCTCCGATCTGACCAAGGGCGGTGGTCGAGGGCCCCACAAAAAGATCTCCAAGGTGGACACACTGCGCATTGCCGTCGAGTATATACGAAGGCTTCAGGACTTGGTGGACGATTTGAATGGGGGCAGCGGCAGCGGTGGCAGCAGCACTACCAGCAATGTGGTCAGCCAACTGCAGCTCTGTTTGGACGAGTCGAGCAGTCACAGTTCCAGCAGCAGCACTTGCAGTTCCTCGGGCCACAACACCGCCTACTATCAGAATGCCAATCCTCTCCAGCAGCAGCAGCAATTGCAGAGGCAACAGTTCAACCACCAACCGCTGACGGCCATCTCGCTGAACAGTAATTTGGTGGCCACATCCTTGCCAGGCGGAAATGGTAACAACGCCGGTGGTGGAGGTGGTAATCAGCAACAAACCTGCCACTCGCCCACATCCTCCTTCAACTCCAGCATGTCCTTCGATTCGGGCACCTATGAGGCGGCGCCCCAGCAACTCTCCAATCATTTGGATCACCTCGATCATCTCGACAATGAAGGACATACGCATTCGCATTCGCAGCTCAATCTGAAATTCGAGCCCTACGAACACTTTCAATTGGACGAGGAGGACTGCACGCCCGACGACGAGGAGATCCTGGATTACATCGATCTGTGGCAGGGGCAGTGAATCAATCGCAAGGATCCGATCCTGACGCATTCCCCCCACCACATCCTCCTGTTCTCTTCTAGTCAATGTTGAGTTGAACCAAGTGCCTCAAATTGTAAATAACACACTCATGTTAAAAGAAAAAACCCAACAACACACACACACACACACAAATTTTTTTCCTATTATAAGTTAATTTTTTTTTTGTAAAAGTTAAGAACCAAGACACCAGTATCAAATATATATTTATAAAATAATTATAGTTAAAAACGAAAACAACATTTTTTTTTTGCAAATACAATTAAATGTTAATTAGTTGTTTGACGAAGAAATAAAGCGAATATCATAAGAAGTAAAGGAATCATGTTCTCTGTTATTATTCTCAAAAGGGGAGCCCGCTTGTAATCAAGTTGGTAACATATGCGGGTAGCACTTGCACTTTAACTGCATTTCGCATGGATCCAAAAGGTGGCATTACGTGGAACCTGGGGTAAAATGTGCGGGCACAGATTGCTGGGCATGAGTTTCATATGATTCACTCGAAGGAATCGTAAAGCGTTAATACTAATCCCAAATAATACCATACCAAACCCTGATCAGTGGGCCTCTGGTTTCCCTTTTCTTTAGGTAGCCCAGAGAAATTCAAATTGCCGCAGGTACGTTCAGTTACATTATCGATAGCATACAGTAGTACCGCCCAATTGCCACGTGCTATACAAGTTGAAAATTACAAGCAGCAAATTACAAGAAAAGTTGGGGGAGTAGCGTCGGCAAAATTTTATCTCAATTGACTAAGGGCAAACATTTCTGCTATACATGCTAGTTCAAATGAATTCTAAAGTCAGAAGCGGAAATGTGGAATGCAGAAATAGCTGGAAATATGGTCAAGGACAAGTGCGGGAATTCCCCGGAAAATAATCTAACTTATCTAAATAAAAAAAATAAAAATGTATTTAAGAAAAAAAAAAAAAGAATTTCTACACGTCTAATTGATAAGCATTTTCTGTTTTTACCGGAGAGTAAAGGAAGTTACGAAAGTAGATAGATACAAGTAAGCACATTTATTTAAGCAATACCTAAAAAAAACAAATAGTAAAGAAGGTTTGTTTGATATATGCAATATTACTTTGAACTCAATATATAATAATATATACATAAAAAAATAAATTAATAAAAAAAAACCGTCAAACAAAAAATGAATATTATAAGTGTTTGGAAACTTATTTAACCAAGGACTCCTTAGTCTTAGGTATTTGCAAAGCCCGTAATAACAGAATTATAATCTCAAGAAGAATATTTTTTTATAATCCGATCACCATTTCATGTATTATAATTTCCATTTTTTCACTATTGAAAAGAGCAAGGCTCTTGGCATTTCTCCTACTTAACCATTGTTTCGAGTGTTTTCCCTACAAATTGATGGCTTTATAATATAGTTCTGTGCACCACTTTTGGGCACTTTCTATTTCTGGAAAGTAGAAAAAAAGCAAAAGCCTTCCGACCCACACAATAAACCAAATCCTTCGCTCCCACGCACCAAGATGTCAGATCGTTGGAATAAAACCTCTTCTGGCCAGACAATAAATCACTTTGCATTAGAAAAACAAACGCCTGGGAGAATGCATCTATAGACTATATTTTGACACATTAAAGGGCATCGCGGACAAAGGACCGCATTGTCCTTGCGATCGCTGGATGCTCCAAAGGAAGTGAAAAGGGATCGGGCATCGGGGATCCTTTCTTTCAATGTCAACGCTGACACTTGACAACTCAATGCAATTGTTTCGGATCATGGAAATGGGTTCCTCTGGGATACCATACTTTGGATTTTGGGATACTGTAGGCAAGGCTTAACGCTCAGCGCCGGAAGAACTTTCACCTTTCCTCTGGCACTTTAAGAAAGAAAAAAACAAGCAATTTTTTCAGCTGCTTTCGATTTTAGAATTTTTTTTATTTTGGGCATGAATTAAAAATGTTGTTTTATAGATTTCTCGACGCGCCACGCCAGCAACATTGTGGCACATAAAACAAAAAAACAGCCGCCTGCATCAATCAGGCCCCAGATATTTGACCAAATTATAGGCTCGTCCGAGGTTTCGAGGACTCAGGACCGCAGATTGATGGCTCGAGTCCACATTTCCAGTCGCAGCTTAGCTCATAATTCAGCTCTTTAAGAAGTTGTTACTTGAAACATTTATTTTTACACCTTAGGCGCGATGCAAACGCCCCGATAGCCAACAAAAAAAATTAAGAGGAGAACAACCAACAAGGAAAGCCAAACTAAATAATACAACACAGAATTTGGGAAAGGAAAAGACGAAGTTTTAAATACCCTTAGAAAAATATATACATAAATTTTGGCAGTCTCATATTCATTTAAAAAATGATGTATGTATATGTTTTTGTACACAAAACTATTGGAATTTTTGAATTATATAAAAATAATATACTTTTGTAGAAAAAAGTATCTAGCTTTGATTTGAATTAATTAAAAAAATTTTGTAAAGCAGCCAGAAAAAAACCAAAGACGGTTCTGTTTTTATATATTTAAACACTAAATAAACTGTCAGTCGGAAAAATTTATAAATGTATTTTACAGTTGTATATTTTGTAAAGATTTAGAGCTACAGTTTTATACATAAATCGAATAAAATAATTTCCCAACATCCTTGTATAATAAAAATACCCCAAAAGTTAGGACATCGAACAGAACAAGGCAATCAAAACAGCAAAACGTTGCAGGCGTCGTTCAGCGTTACCGATTTATTTGAATTTCAATAAGGCCCAAACTTTTTGGGGTTCATTATCCTGTTATGTCGGCATTTTGGGCCTTTCATCTCGCGGCGCACGCAACGCATTTGAACTGGGGCGTTATTAATTAGCGTTATGAATTATTGATGCAAGACCCTCGGGTGAAAATCGCCCACACACTGCCCTTTTCCCCAAACAAAATAAAAAAAACGAGAAATCTTAACCTAACTTAAGCCAAATCTAAATAGAAAGACAAGGCATATTTTAGAAGTAGTCGGTTATTTAAACTGAAATCTTTATAAATAAATTTAATAATATAGTATTGGTAATAAAACCTAAAAGTATACATTTTTAATAAATGCATATTTTATAAACGATTTTATAGATATTGAACAAATCTTCTCAATACTTGGTACTTACCTCAATATTTTTATAGATGGTTTCTAGGCAAACTCTTTGAAACTATTTGGCAAGAGATGATGCAGCTCCCTGGCTGATATCTTTATTTTTCGGGGAGAGGATGCATAAATCGCAGCCAAACGTGCAACGTTCATCATCTGGGGAGCCGAAGGGGATAAAAATATGTTCCAATTAGCGAAGCCAAATGTGACAAGCCGGCCAGCCAGAAGAAATCAAGGCAGCAGTGCAGTTCCACGGGACTCGCGACTCCACGACGACTCCGCCAGGCAAAAGTTATTTGAGTTGTCATATTAGGTTGTGATAAATGTAGTTACATACCAAATGTGATAACTCTGTGTCTGCGTTTCGAATTCCCCGGTCTCTGGTTTAGGTAGGCGCCGCAGTTCCCTTTTTGCCTTTCCATGATGATGATCCGCGATCCGCGGGACTTCTTTCCCCTACTTTCCGATCATTCAAAACGGTTTTATGACGCCCGGGGAATTCCTAGAGCCTGCTTTCGCTGGTTTTTGTGCGTTTATGACCCGCGATCCGTGACCCTGACTTCCCTTTTTCCTTTTCTTCACTGACCTGTTCGCCCAACGGACCTAGAATTCCACCTGCCGGGTGGAAAAAGGGGTATACGTGATCAAAAAATAAAAATGGGGCCTAATAGGCGAACGCGCGGCTCCTGGACAATTGGTAAGTCGCGGAAAATATCTTAACCCTTTTGCTTTTTTTTGCACCTTTCCTTAAAATGTGGCAGACTTATCTGAAAGAGAAAATCCAGGATCAGAATAATAATTTTTACGACACGGCACTGGGTTATTTCTTCTTCCTGAGGTATTTCCAAAATTTGTTAATTTAGGTATATAGGTTAATAAGATATTATCTCTGTATAATAATTTAAAAAGATCCCAACAATCATTTCAAATTAATCAAATTTTACATACTTAAAGTAATCAAAACTTTAAATTATTCAATTACAAAATATATATTTTATATTAATATTCTTTCTAGCAACTAAATAAATATCTTTGAAGGATCCATACCCGCCATTTTGACAACATTCATTCGGACTCTCTCAAGTAGCATAAAAACATCTTGTATCCGATAATCCAATAATAATTTTAACCACCTTCTGAGCAGTTCCTCCCCAAAAACACCTTCGTCACCAAAATTTGTTTATTTTAGTTCTTTTCAACGACCACCAGCGATGCATTGCCTCCCAATTAAGTTCTTGAGTTAGCGATTATCCCAAATATAGTCCAGAAGTAATCCCATTAGAGCGTGCTGCATAATCACACAACAATTTTGCCACTGGGCGTGTTCCAGTTCGCACTAGAGGAATAGATTCCTTAGCGTAATTGCCAGCCACTTGAAAAAAGGATTTTTTTCGGACTCACAAGTTCAGAGAGCCAAAATTTAAACTCAACCATGACAACGATGACAACCCAATCTCTGGCCATCCCACACGTGCCCTTCTTCCCTCAAATCTCACGACGAAAAAATGGAAATTTGCACACAGATCTCGCATTGAAATTCCGCAACACGTAGCGCGAAACGTCTGAGATGTTTTTTGATGGATTATATGGATTTTGCCCATAAACACCAAACAATTAGTTCGCTTGACGATGCACAGAACAAAAATAATAAGCTATATAAAATATTTAGGTGGGCATCTAATTTTTGTTTACAAGTACGTTAACTATTGAAATTAAAATATATAATGTAACATATAATGTAATATATGTGTTTATTTATTTATGAAATTAAGTATTACAGGTTTTGATACATCAGTTATTTCTGATTAGAAATTAACAAACATTTTTCTAGAAATCCAGAAGTAACATTAGATAATCAAATTAAATATTAATTAAATGAAATATAAAAAAAATTAGTTATTCATTCGATTAATAAATTTACTAGAGTGTTCTGTTTTATATCCATACAAGTTAAGTCATTAAAACATTTCATTAAAAAGTTTGAACCCCTGTCTAAAGTTTTCTGCGTGTGTGGAAAAGCGGCAAATAGTTTTGAAGTCCTCTGGCTTTTGGGTCCATCAATCTCTGCGGTGGCGTTGCTCGAGATTCTCGACTTTTGTCAAACACATCGCTTGATTTTGCACTGCTGCTCGTTTTATTTGCATAAAATGCGAAAAAGCACAACAAAGCCGAACAGAGACGCATCTGCAGAGGAGTTTTTTAGTTGCCCAAAGGGGCCAAAATGGGCGGACAGAGCTGAACTGATCGATCGATGGTTTTGTGGCCTTTTTGTGTTGTTTTTGTTTTTGTTTATATTTTTTTTGTTTTTTTTTTGGTGGGGCCGGGTCAGCTGGCCATAAATCATGATCTGTAATTACCCGTTGGCGCAGGATGCTGCGGCATCTCCACATAAGCCACGCGTACAAAGAAGTCTCGAAACCGAAACGCGAAGCCAAAATCAAACCCAAACCCAAATCCAAAGCCCAAAGAGTTCAAGAGTTTATCGGGGAGTTGAAAAGAAAGGATTGCGCCATGACCAAACACAAAAAAAATTTTTTTTTAAAAAGACCACTTGATATGCATATTTGTTGTGATAGATAGCCATGCAAAAGGATCCTTTGATGTCATCATCGAAGTGATCCTTTCGCTCCTCAAATATTTAGATGCATAGATACACATGTTAGCCGAGCAGAGATGGCACTGGATAAACAAATGTGCGCCAGTTCCCCGAAAAACAAAAACCCCTTCTCTCATACATCTCCGCTTTTTTGTGTTTTCCTTACAGGCAATCATCGCCCGGCGACCGCAGCGTTTAAAAAAAAAACCTCAATATTGAATCATTTGCACAAATGAAATGCAGGCGCTTGCGCTGAGAAACTCTCAGGATTCTGAGCAAGATCGGTGGCTCTTTTTCAGGCATATACCCTTTTCAGGGGTTTGTTTGCTATGGAATTGAGTTTGTTAGGATTTTAACTTATCATATTGCGTTTTTAATGGTTTTTGTTCTTTTATACTTTAATTTACATTTTTGTAACTTACTGAAATTATTAACCCTATTTAACTTCTGTAGTCAACTAAAAGTTAAGAACTTCTTTAAATCCATCAAAATATTTAATTTTTTTCTCCTTTTGTAATAGCTTTTTTCAAAGAAATTTAATTAATTATAAATAATTGATTATTTATTTAAAAGTTTATTTTTTAAACATACTGAGATTATCAATCAAATAAAAAGTTATAATAAAATTGAGAATATCCCAATGACATTATAAATGGTAAATTTTCTATAATTCATTAAAATATTAACACCTTCAACATTTGTTTAATATATTCAAATAATTGAATAGCTGAAATAAGGATTTAGATAATTAATTCGAATTAGAACATGGTAAATATTAACTAACATTTTCTAGATATTTTGAATTTAATTCTTTGCAACATTTTTTTTTCCATAACTTCTTATTTATTTTAGCTTACTTAAAAAGTAAGCATTAATTTTGTATTTTAGAGTGTTCCCCTCTCGCTATTCGAAAACTTCCCACTTCCTTTCCTGTTTTTATGCAGTTGATGTCGCTGTCTTGCCCACTTCCCGTTCCAAGGGCCCCCAAAAAGCAAAACAAGAGACGGAAAAAAGCCCACAAAACTGGCAGGTTTTGTCAATTATCAGGTGCAGCCTCAGTCTTTCAGTCTTCCGAGGCTTCAGTCTTCTGACGACGAAGACGCAGACTCGCGTGTCTGCCCTCCATCCACTTCCACTCTTTATGTGGAGATCCAGTCCTTGCTTTTTCGCTGCCCGAAAGCGTGCGAAATTTTCATTCATAAATGCCCATTGAAGTTGGGGTTTTTATTTTGAAGTAAAGGGGAAACACGAAGTGCAGGCGGCAGTGCAGGAAAAGTAAGGAGAATCCAATGAGCATCGAATGAGGCATGAGCAGGCAGTAGTTTCGACCTCGAGCACATCTCCCACTGGGCGAAACAGATTTTCGCTCAACTGTAGTGAAATTAATTTCACATTTGTGTCAATATTTGGACTAGCCATGAAATCCATGGTCAGCAATTTAGTTCTGGTCGCAAGGTCAACTGCGACTTCAAAACAAACATCTGTGATCTGTGAACTGCACCTACTTGTTGGCCAGCTGTCCAGTTTTCAGGATTCGCTTTGCACAGTAGCCAACCAGCCAATTTTTAGCTACTGTCCTATTGTATCCTCTAGTTTCAGTAGTTTGTGTTTGTTTCATGGCCGTGGCAAATTTTGCTTGGCAAAAACAATGAGTTCTTTGGCATGTGCCCGTGTCTCAAATTTCCCCAGATTTTTATTTAAAGGCGATCCGATCCTTTTATTTCTGGCTAATGGCCATGATCAAAAGGTAATTGAAATCGCATGAAATTCGCTCGCTGGCTGGCTGGCCACCCAAAAACGTAATTGCACCATAATTTTGATCCCATTTTAATGACTTTATTTAACCAAGAAGAGTCAGCTGCAGCCAGGCAAAGATTCATCCACATCCACAAGATCCAGCAGATCCAGGCAACAATTGATATCCCCCTCTGATTGCAAATTGCATTTTAATCAGCTAGATTGTGTATAATTAAAATGTGTTTAGCGCATTTCCTGTGGGGTCCCCCACTTAGCTTGGTTTTATTTTTTTTTTTTTTTTTTGATTTAGCCCTTTCATATATAAAACTAGCCCTTGGTCGCTTGGCTGAAATGAAGTTATCAACACTTTGCCACAAATTTTCTGCCTTCTCTTATTATTTTGGTTGGGGGTTCGGGCTTCGGATCGGCTAATTGGCCTGGGATCGCATGACAGCCACGCGTGTCCACAGAAAGGAGACCGGGGATGGCATTTAAATAGCCGGCGAGCACGCAAATAGCTTGAGTCCACGGATCAGGAATCGATGGCTGTGGCTGTGGGCAGCACAAAGATTTCGAGGAGAAAGCATTCTCTTTAGGACTGAAACCAATTAAGGCAGAGGAAAAGAAAAAGTTTTGCGCTTCCGATGACGGATTTTGCAGACTTTTCATGCTTGCAAAAAGAAAAACAAAAAACACAGCACAAATAGGAAATAAATCGAAAAATCTCTCACAATAAATTGTAATTTTAAATATAATTCTAGCTTATAAAATTAAATGGTATTTTTGAAATTTAATTTATATTTACTTAATTAATTTACTTAATTTACCTCTGCCAAAGCATTAAAATATAATTTTAAATAAATATTTGCAGATTTTATATTCCCTTAACTTCGTTATTGAATTGTAAATTATAACATTTTTTTGTAAACTTTGTTTTTGATTTTAAGTAGTTATAAAATAAATACCATTTGCAGACGTTAATATGTTCCTCATATACATTTTAAGCCTATTAAGATTTGGTCTTGTCCATTCACCAAATGCATCGCTTAATTATAAATTCCACCTTATCTGCACTATCCTACCCGCCACAACTCATTTTAGAGTGAGCCTGGATCTTTGGCTATTATGAACGTCGATCATTAGGCCGCATAAATGGCAATTAAAGACAGCGACACGTTCCAGCACTTTGGGTTCCAAAGAGACGAGCAAAAAAAAACAAAACAAAACAATATCCTTCGACGTGCGGGGGGAATATTATACCCTCTAGAGAGATTCTAGGGTACCGATATACGTGGACGGTGGTGTAAATTTCCACAAACTGCGATGACCAAACACAAAACACAAGGGCCCGTGGAGAAATATGAAATTATTAAGCCTACAACACAAGAGGACTCCTCTTATCCTTGGCTCGTCCTTTTTCCTTCGCCTCCCCCACCTCCCGATGCCTTCGAGTAGATAAAGCAAATGGAGAAATAATAAAAAAAGTAACAAATACCGAAGGGCTATTAACGACCGCAGGATCGACATACAAAAAAAAATGCCGCGTCATGGGGGAGATATCTATATAATTTAGGAAAAAAAAAAGAGAGATGTTAGTGCCGATCCAGCGTTAAATAAGTCATAAATTTCATTGACTTTATCCTGGAAGTCTATCAATTTTTCATATTTAACGCCATTGTCCTCTAATAATCCTTTTGGGGCTGCCATCGAATCAAAGTCACCCACACACTCGGAAAATCATGCGGGATCCTCTCGGGTTTTTCGGGGGAATCGAGTCGCATAAATCGTCGACTTGAAGATACTTATCGTTGGAGTAGTAGTGCTCAAATATTTCAAGGCTGTGTGGTCTGTTCTGAACTTTTTATTTGGGGGGATAAGTACAAGTAATTGTGGAGTACGGTCAGAAATTCTGGTTCATAAGGGTTCCAATCGGCTTAGTTACATAGAAGTCTCTCTTTCAATGATATGGGTCGCTTACTTGTTAACTATTTAAGGTTAAGAAGGCCAATTGAAATTAAGCCCCTTGAAAAGTTGTTATCTATAAAAAAAAAATTATACCTATAAGATCACAGAAGTTCTGTATCATAGTTTTTAATAAATGGCCAGCGGGATAATGAAATCTTGCGCTTTTAAGTTCATTGATTGCAATCCTAATTTACACCACTATTATTTAAAAATTGGTTATCGGTTTTAGAAATGTAATTTTGTTCCACCTTTCTGCCAGCCATCGAGAAAAGAAACATGTAAATAATGCTGTTTGCTTTAGATTCAAACCACAAACAAACAAAAACATGCAACTAAAAACTTTAAAGTTTTTGCAAGTTTTTAGATAATTGAAATAAAAATAATTTGGGGTAGGCTCTACCAAAGTCAAAATCCCTTCTCATAGAGAAATAGTTGACTGGATCGGATGCGACTCTCTCGAACCGTTTTCCTTTTCTTTTCGTTTACCCTGGAGGCCAGTCAAGGGGTAATATGGTTCAACACCAATTTAAACACTTCATGCATCTTGTTAGCTGCAGCAAAGCGATTCACCATTCCCCCGTTCCAATATCCCCAACACCACGTCCATTCGAATCCCAGTGGAAGTGTAATATGATATGCAGCGTTTTCCTCTGCCTGTATAGTCCGAATCTGAATCCGAATCCGAATCTTGGCGATATATCCCCTCGGGGGCCGGCGAAAGGAAGTGATCCGCTCTTCCAAAAGGTAGTGTTGTGTGTTCTCCCCCACTTTTTCGCCCCAAAACAAAAGACTGCTGCTAAACGTATTGATTTCGATACAAAAGAAACAAAAAGAGAATCGATACAGATACGGATACTATACTATCCTATATACTGACTTCGGTTAATGGCCCTTGGCCTGACCCGCTTTGTCTTATAATTGGATTTAGATTAATTGCATCTTGACCGGCGAGAATCGAACGAAAAAAAAAAAAAAAAACTGCACATGAAAAATTACATCAGGAAGGAGAGATGCAGAGGGATACCACAAAAAATAACCAAACAAAACAATCATAATTTCTGTTTCCAAGGAAATCGAAATTGTAACAGGAGAGAGAGCGCCAGGCATTAGAAATAATCCTATCAAGGATCGCAGCGATCTCGTATCTTGTATCTCGTGGATTTCTGCGAATTGTCGGCGTGTGCTACTTGTCTTGGGTGTATTTGTTTTAAGGGATTTCTTCTTTTGTTAACCTCCCCTCCTGCTGCGATCTTAGCCATCAATATTTACGAACCGCAAACTCATTCGATATTTTGGATTTTCAGTTTGTTTTGGGTGCCGCCGCACGTTTGCATAAATTTTACCGATCAACGGGGGCCTGGACTCTTAATCATTAATTAGCGTTAGATCAATCTACTTCTTGCCAACTCTCTGGGGCGCAGCAAGAAGGGAACACAAATTCCCCGTGTTTTTTTTTTTTTTTTCCTGAAACAGGAGACAACATCTCGCTTGTTGACGGCAGTCATGTTACTTTTAATGATAATTGCCGCCTCACAACTCATTTTTCACATTGATAAATGCGATTCGCACGACCGAGTCGCGTTGGCATCGATGTTGCCACTTCTGGGACCTCTTTTTTTTTGCATTTTTCCGCGACTGGTTCCTGGTCTTTTGAGGATCTCGAGAGCCATCTGAGATTTGCATGTGCGTCCGTTACACCAACTTTATCAAATATTATTTTTTGTTTTTTGTAAAGTATAAAGCATAGCTTTAGCTCAATTTTAAAAGTTGTATATATAAAAATATATATATTTTATAACCATTTAATTAAGTGTATTATTTGGTAAACGATAAGTAATGGGTAGTTTTTCTAGCCGTATTTGCTTAAAACACAATCAGTGATAAATGACAAATTAAAGGATTCCACCAAAAAAAGTAATCTTTAAGAAATATCAAAGCCCCATATTTTACCAGTGCCCCTTAAAAAAACAGCGACACTTTCTGACCCCCAAGTCAACAGCGGGTTAACAACCAAGGGGGCATCAAAAAGCCAGCAGAACAACAAAAGCCATCACAATTTGTCTTGGTGGTTCGACAAACAAAAAAAAAAAAAACACCCCAAAGGGCTACCACCAAGGATGCTGCTCCCTGCCCTCTTTTTTTGCACTTTTTCTGCGCCATAAACCATTTAAACATTTTTAACTTGTTAGCAATTAATTAAATAGATCGGCCGCTGGCCAAACAGCTTCGACTGTCATTTTTCTTGGGCGCTGTTGTCGCGCCATCTCTTTCGCTCGCCGGTTGTCCCGTCTCTTTTGCACCTTTTAGCCGCCCGTTAATTACGGCGACAGCATTCAATTTTTATGGATGACACACGCCCCATTTGCATGCCCTTCTTGAGTGTTTTTTTTTTTTAAATTTTTTTTTACCCTTTTTAGCCCCTGAAGAAAGAAGTCTGGCAACGCTGCGGCACGCTTCAAAAACAAAAAGACCGCCAAAGGTTCAGTTTACCGGCAGGCAGCCCGTCTCTTTCGCACCGTTTGGAAATTTATTTCGCTGTTTTTGCAATTTAAGGTAATTATTATGTACCTTTGGGGTAATTTTAACACCTCGACACCATCGACAAATATCATCTGAAGAGAAGGGGTCTTTACGTGCACGCGTATATGTATATATATATATTTATATATACATACATGCACATATAGTAGCGGCTATCAAGCCACCGAAATCTCAACACCGACAAACGTTTCTTAGAAGCGCAGAGCTTTCAACACCTTCGATGCGTGCCCAACCGAAGGGGCCCATCCTATCCTCCACCATCCCCTCATCCTGAGCACCTTAACCCTGTTGCCCATCCACAGACCCTTCGGGACCCCCTGAACCCCCTTAACCCACCAAGTACGCACTCTTGGCCAGTTATTTTTCACACCTCGACAACATTTTTTCGCACTTGGTGCGGCATATTCGGTTACCACAACAATCAAGCATTGCCGCCACCGCCACGATTCCAAAATACACTGGAAAAAAACCTAAAAAACCAGGTATAATTGATATCTATAGTAACATTTATTTTTGATTAAATCTTGTTGCACTAGGATAAAAAATATCAACCATAATTCACCATGCCATGAATTGTCCTTTGAAGCCTACGAATTTCTGGTTTTTATACAAAGTTGGGGTTGGGAAAGTATCGATACAATCGGAAAGTTTCTGTTATAAAAACCAAAAAGTAAGAATTCTTTCACCTAAAATTATCTTTCTATTAATTATCGTTCTATTAATTAAGTATGTATGTTTAAAAACCCATTAGGAATGCTGCTATTGGATTTTTTTTTAACACCAGTGTACAACGTTAGAATTTTAAGATTTTGTGTTTGATTTGAGGTCCGTTCTTTTTGGACAGTGTACATCTCCCGCTCCATCTTCCATCTGGGAAGGTCCGATTCCGACTGCCGTTTTTAATAACCGAAGCTTCTGCCGCTTTTGCTGCTGATTTAGCTGGCTGTTATCTCACTCAGTTCATCGGGATGCGCGGTTCGACTTTGACTTTGACTTTGGCTACGGTTTTGGTTAAGGTTTTGGTTTTCTCGACTTTTAGCCTTTGGGGCCGCGGAGGATCGAGAAGTCGTATCCTGTGTGCCTGTCAGCACATTTGGCGTCGCAATTATCGCAAGTAGCGTGCGTGTAAATTACCGTTATTAGGTGCGATCGTGCGAAAGGCACTACGGTCAAAAAGCATCTCGCGGATTCATCTTTAACTTTAACTGCATCGCCAGCGGTTTCACTTCGCTTTCATTTCAGCCACGCTGATCGAGTCGAAAATGAAGTCTCTTGAGAAAATTAACCTCACAAGCAAAAGTGACAATTTCCGCTTTTCGATCGCGTCCTGGAGATATGGCCAAAAAGGAACACCCATAAAAAGGCAAATTAATGTGATGACAATAGATTGAGATCTGGGTTTCGAATCTGACAGATTTCACGCTTACGATATCGCCGGTAAAACCCACCGCCGATCCAGTCCATCACGTTTTACACTTGTCCAGGGCGTACGTGATTGGACTTGGTATTACCAATATTCCCTTTCCGATTTCCCGGAGTTCAGAGGTCACGCGTTTCTTTTCGTTCGGTAGCGGGTGTTTTGAATTCCAATTAGTGTTAATGAACAGCGAGCACATAAAATATATAATTAATTGTGCCAACAGTCGATAAGACTTTCGGTTTTTACGGATGCTTCCGTTGGCAGACTTCTTCTGGGAATGTGAAGGATTTTATAAATCAATGGGTTTACGGAAAAGACCTTGACTACATCTGCTGCACATATCGACTATTTTCAGGTGGTAGCAAAATGGTAACTATAAAATTAACCGATAAATAATAACAAAATGTATCTTGCAAATTCAATCGCCTTACAATAATTACAAAAGCAGTCCCTACAGATCCCATTCTTGGAACATTGTTTCACCTTTTCCTCCCCTATATCCTTATACCAATAAGATGTTCGCAGATCTTCTAACCAGAATCCTGTAACATAACACTACGAGCAACAGATGTCGCTTCAGTGTAACCAATTGGAAGATTGAAACAGTATAGATGTCGCCACTTTGTACATCGTTCGAATAGCACTTGACAACCCTGGCCAGCTGTTGTTCCTTTTTGATCCTTTGCAACCCCCAAATAGGCACCAAAAGGATCAACACTTTCCTCATCTCATGCGGTTTAATTAATCACCGAGCGTTTTGGAGTATGGAATCCGCGGCTAATTAAATTGCTACCAAAACATTTTTACCTTTCGATTTTTTTTGGGGGGTGTGTTTGGAGCAAATTAAAGAATGGTTTTTGGAAAAGGGTTTCCAAAATAGGGGAGGCGTACAGGTGATGACGCAAACGATTTTCATTCAGGATATTAGAAATGCATTAGAGAATGGATTTTTTCGGTGGCAGCTTTTAAAATCCAATTAAAATGTAAACGGTTGAGTTTTAGTTTTCGATTTTGATTTTGATTTTCAACTACCTTTTTTTTTGGGATCTGTGGAATCCTCCTCCTATTTTCTGATCTCTTTCTGGGCAGCTGTTTTCGGCGGACTCCTTTGGGTTAATCAAGGTTTTATGCATTTATGAGCGCAATCTCGTTACCCGATTTTCCCCTTCCCTAACGGTATTGCCAGCCCAGGGCAACAAAGTAGCAACTCGCAACTTCAGAACTTTGCCTCAGTTTCTGTTTCGTTTACAGAAATTTTTACACATTTATGAATGCTTTATTGCACGGGGATGTTGAGGGAGGAAATGGCAGAAACTTCACTTGTTATGGCTGGAATAAAAAAAAGCTGAGTCACAAGTCACAAGCAAGTCGGTTAATGGGCAGCAACACTTGCACTTGGAAAAAATTGTTTATTTTTATTTACATTGATGTATTTCTTTGATTGAACATTGTAGATTTGAATAGAGTAGAAACAAAAAAATTTTATATAGATTTCAAAGAAATTTAATTTTCATTCAATTTGTTTTTTTTTTAATTAAATTTTTTTTAATGAGACTAAAAACTAGTTTATAAGATGACATTATTACGCTTTGTATTTAATTTATTTAATTTAATTTTTAATTTGAAAATGTTCCTTATGATATAAGAATTTGATTTTAGAAATCCATCCAAATAAAATAAAATTTATTCAAATTTGATGAATTATTTAGACACTTAATTTATATTTTTTTCCAAGTGTAGCGTCGAAATGCAGATCGCTTGCCTGGGTTTTCTTAAAACCAAGTAGAAGTTTAAACTTCGATTCCGCAAACTGCTGGTGATATCCAATGAATTCATGATCGTTTTGTTTTTAGTTTTTAATTCTCGACCCCTCCATATTTTTGCGCCCTTGGTATTCATGATATGGCACACACTTGTAGGATTTGTCTGTCGCCGCCGCCTTGCGATATTATTATTGTTCTGGAGCTTATGTTAATATATATCGGACTGATCGGAAGCACGTGTCAAATGCGGCGAGGCCAGAAAAGAGATTAAAGAGGGTACACCATAGCAGAGAACCCGGGAAAAAGTTCAAGGACTGGGGAGGGAAACAAAATATTGGATACGCAGTTGTTGGAGACAGTGAAAGTGCTACGACATCGTCTTTTCATTTCGTTTTCGCCCCCCGCCTTTTCGTTTTCGTCTTCTTTCACATGATGGATCACATTTTATATCAAGTTCCCCCTGCACCCCCCTCCTCCTCTTACTCTCTTTTATTTTTCGCTTTCAATGCAAACGACATTCGACAAAAGTGGAAGTGCATTCACAGTCTTATTTCTTTTTCTTTTGGCCATGACAAGGATCTTGCAGATCCGAGATTTAAGTCTCGATTTTCTTAAAAAGGAAAAATATATTTTCCAGACAAAGGACACAACTAGGTGTGTGCGTGTGTGGGAGAAGGACAGCGAGAGAGAGTGGAAAAGGGATAGGTAGGTAGACAGGGACAGTAGGAGTTAGGCACCCACCACAAAAATGAAAACGAACCCCTAGAATAAAAGAGAGAGAGAGGGGAAAAATTATTACGATCCCTGGGCACTGGTACTGCGACAACGATCACTTGTGCAAAGGACTCGGCTCGGGTTTTTCGAGGGCAGGTAGGTAGGCAGCCAGGATTCAACCCCTGTTGCTCCTCTGCCGAAGTCGCTGCCGCTGCCGACGGCGCACTTCGCCTCCGCGACTCTGCCTCTGCGAGTATTTAAGGCCCTAAGCCAGGACCAGGAATTATCATTGCGGAATCTGATTCCACACAGTCAACATCATCTCTGCAAACAGCAAAGCCAGACAACTCTCGCAAGGATTACCATGACGAGCATCTGCAGCAGCAACTTCCAGCAGCAGCACTATCAGCTGACCAACGGCAACATGATGTTGCTGCAACACCACAATCAACAGCAGCAACACCAGCAGCTGATTGCCCCCAAAATGCCATTGGGCACCAGCCAACTGCAGAATATGCAGCAGGGTGGCCAGCAGCAATCGAATGTGGGACCCATGATGTCGTCGTCGCAGAAAAAGAAGTTCAACTACAACAATATGCCATACGGCGAGCAGTTGCCTTCGGTGGCAAGGCGAAATGCCCGTGAGCGCAATCGTGTCAAGCAGGTTAACAATGGATTTGTGAATCTCCGCCAGCACTTGCCACAGACCGTCATCAATTCGCTGTCGAATGGAGGACGTGGTGCCAGCAAAAAGCTATCCAAGGTGGACACTCTGCGCATTGCGGTCGAGTACATTCGAGGACTGCAGGACATGTTGGACGATGGCACTGGCACGTCTCGTCCCATTTACAATTCGGCCGATGAGAGCAGCAACGATGGCAGCAGCTACAACGACTACAACGATAGTTTGGACAGTCCGCAGCAGTTCCTGCTGGGCGCCACCCAGTTGAACTCCGTCCAAGCGCATTCGTATCACTCCGCCTCGCCCACGCCTTCGTATTCCGGTTCCGAGATCTCCGGAGGCTATGTCAAACAGGAGCTACCCGAGCAGGACCTCAAATTCGAGTCCTTCGATAGCTTCAGCGACGAGCAGCCCGACGACGAGGAGCTCCTCGACTACATTTCATCGTGGCAGGAACAGTGAGTGGATCTCACCAGAACCAAAACCCCCACAAAAACACAAAAAAAAAAACCAAAAAACAACTTGTACAAATTGTAAATAACTTAAACTGTTGCCTTAGTGAGTGGAAAGACCAACAAAAACCAAGTCCCAGATTCTACAAAACCTTTTTTTTTTGAACTAGTTTAAGACCATGGAAGACAATGATATAAAACACATATTTTTTTCATAGTTCTAAGTTTTGTTATAAGCATGGAAGACACTAAACTAACTAGTTTTAAGGCTTAAAATAAAAACATACAAACAATATGAAAACATAAATTGAAAACCAAATCTTTTTATTGAAAAACTTTTACAATTACAGCTTCAACCATATGATCAGCTGAGATCACTTTCTCTTATTACAGATATTACAGCTCAATGATCCCCAAAATGGTTCACATGAAAGAGTCTTTTACTAGTAAACCAAATAAACTTCGTGATTAAATATTTAACTTTGATTTGAAATCAACATTTCTTTGCGGTTCAAACTAAACATTTTAAAGATCTCAACATAGCCGGCGAAAAACTGTTCCTGAATAAAATCAAAACAATCTTCAAAAAAATATTTTTATGAAAATAAACAAAAAAGGAACGATCGTGTAGATGACCATCAAACTAGAGTCGGCTTCTTAGATTTCGAGTATTTTCAAGGACTCCTGGTACTTATTAATGGGTGCTTTAGTTTGAATATACAAATTTTAAATTATTTACCAACAAATACAGGGATCTTTAGTGACTTAGCACGGTTGTCATTTTTAGAAGGGCCCTTTTGGTCCTATAAATTCTTTCTAATTTAACTGGAGTTTGTGCCTTATAACTACTTGCATATCAATCACGTTTGATTTTCAGATTATTAATGAGAATATACGTACTTGATACAAGTGCCTAGTATTTTCTTTACTTTAATTAATTTTAAAGCCTGGACATGACTCACTATTCGGCAGGAGCATAGAAACCATGACAACAATCCACAAGGAATTCAACACCCGACCGGAAACAACAGCGAATATTTTCGTGTTTCGTTCCCTAACGAGTTTCAATTTGGCCGAGCATTGTTAATGGCGCGTAAATTGCCCGGAAATAGGCAGTCACGCCTGAGAGGATGAAGTGGTCCTAGTCCAAGGATCCAGGACTCGTAGTAGGATCGATCCACGTGGCTGGCGCACCCCGCGATACAGCTTTTTATCAAGCTGGACGCAGTAGAGTCGTCGCCGAGCCGTGAAATGCACTTCCGCTAACCCCCGAGTTACAAATAATATTAAACCCACCCCAAGGAGGTGAAGGTGAAACTTTCGGGCGTGTGCCACACAAAACAAGATGATCAAATATGCAGGAATGTCATCTAGGCAAGAAGTGCCACGCCCACCGACCCGCAGCACAATTATGCAAATTGCCAATTGCGCGCTGGACACGTGCATCTAGGGTAGGGAAATTAAACGCCACGGATCGAGGATGTGATAAACAGAGAGAGGGAGAGTCTGTCTGACTGTCTGTCTTAGAGACAGGAAGCATATCGTCTTGCCGAAAATTCCAATATTTTTCCTCAAAAAAAAAAATAAAAATAAATAAAAATAAAAAGAAGGAAGAGGAAGGAGGCGAAGGATATGTAGGTAGTGGACGAGGACAATGCGAAATGTGATTGTATGTCAGCTTAAGGATAAAACCAGGAAACGAGAGGAAGACGAAGGAGAGTGAAACTCTCGCGTGGGCCATTGTTACCGGATATCAAAAGAAGCTTAGCATATCCAAAGATCCGGGATTGCGAATTCAGGACCTGTCCGGGTCCAAAATAGGTGTCAAAATACTGGGCTAAGCCAATGTCCTTTAATAGGCTGTATGTCCAGAGTTTTATGCAATCTTAGCTCACTACTATTCGGTGCTCGCAAAAAAGGATCCATTTTCGCTAGCTGATCCCCGCTCTTTGAGTTTCAATCTCAAATGACAGAGATCACTGAACTGAACTGAACTGAACTGAACTGAACAGAACTGAACACTGCTGCAACAAATTCACTTTCGGGGCCTCAGGAAGTAACTTCTTTTAGTGTCCTTGTCGCAGGAAGTGCGTATTTGTTTTGCATCTTCGGCCAGACACAAAAGTCCTTCGGCCTTCGGTCGTTTATTTATTTTTGTAGATGCGCCCCTCGGAAATACGAGCCAAATGTTATTCTATCATGTCGCAATTCAAAGGAAACCCAAACCTAAAACGCAGGAACCAAGGACTCGAAGGACACTTGTAATTCTACTTGTACTTGTACTTGTACTTGTTCATGTTCTTGTATAAATTGTAGTTTGAGTTATGTGATTTTATGACGGCGTCGCCGTCGCGATCGCTTCGCTGGCCAAGATTTATGACCCATGTGTCAAAATACGATCCCTGGAGTTCCCTTTCCCCTTTTCCAATTCGGTTTTTGGGAAGTGCTCTACTCGATGGACCATCCATTGATCAAGTCCTCTTGTCAAATTTCGCACTTAACCAGGCGTCAAGTGGCAGGCGGTAGTGGTAGCCTCTATAATTCTGGACACTGACTTTCCTTCCTGGTAGCTCGTTAATGAGGCGACATCGAGTGCTACTAGTCCACCGGATCCAATATCTGTCTGACCCACCAGTTGAGTTGTTGCCCAAACGATTCAAACGAAGTGGCCAAGTGTTTGGATACCAGGAAGGTAGCAGGAATCGAATGCTGCTGCCAAAACATTTACTGCTTAAACTAACAAGGAAACAAGTCAATTGGGGAAGCAAGTCATCAACAAATTGATAGAGTTCTTAAGTGCTTAACCAAATTAATTGTCCTTAAAACTGCATACTTGAAAATTACAGATATTGCTAAATGCGCCCAAGTTTGCATTTAATATGCGACTAAAAATTTAATTTTTAGGCCTGAACATAATAATATATTATAACAAAAACCATGGAGATTATTTAACAGCGTTTAAAAACATAATCAAAATTTTAAATTCTGATATAGTAACATTAGATCCCTGATGATATGATCTCTTTAGAGAAAGTGCCTTGGTTAACAATTTGGGAACTTATTTTTTAGGGAATGCACAATCTAATCTCACCAATATCAGGTTCTAGCAGTGCAGAACCTCTTTTCCCTATAAGCAAACATCTCATTTGGCCTGTCAGCTCCACATGCAGTCCAGTGATTAGCTAACAGCATGATATGATACCCGCGTGGATCACTAGAAATCTGCTATCTACCGTGTTGCACCCTCGCAATCTTGTTCTTTTATCAATGCAAGGATTCATTTCATTTCACTTTTTGGTCGAGTTTTGTATCGATCACTAGATCACTACATGCTACATTTAGCACTGTGTGAATTGACGGTAGTTAAATGACTTTTCAGAGCTCGGGATTTCGGGATCGTTAAAATGGGGACTTTGACTCGATTGTTGACATGACATGATGGGAAACTGAAGAAACTGAAGAAACTGGAGAAACTAACCGCAGAATCAACAATGGCGCATACGAGACAATGCTGCACACACGTGTCCGAATCTCTATTTTTCTGCTTCTTTTTTTCCCCGGCCGACTATCCGGGTACCAATAAACTATCAGAGGCAATCAATGTCAGAGCGTTTCTAGAGCAAGCAAAAGCCAGATTCCAAACGCTAGACAATGCGCGCTTCGCTTTCCACGGATCCACAATGAAAAGACTTCACTGGAATATCCTGTGGTCCATTGTCCTCGAATGAAAAGTGATTTCTTCTTTTATTCGGCTGCTGATTTCACGACATCATCACCGAAAAAAGATGAGAAGAAGTGCGCGTTTCACTTTACACACATATAGTGTACCCAGAAAATGGTTCATTGATGCGTGAATCTTTGGATCTCCTTCAAGGATCCACATCCACACTTAAAAGGTCAAGATGCGGGAGATTCGGAACTCCATTACACGCAAATTCCAGCAGCTTTATGGCATTCTTGTCCTGGCAGGACATTAGCATTGGGTATTCGAAAACTAGCGTGTCCGATGCGAAGGTGTCGCTAGGAATTGCCCACCACTGGGCGTGGAAAATCCTCTACCTGTTGTGTTCCCTTCTTATTTTTGGAAACTTTCGGGGTTTCCTCGTTCGCGCGGAAATTTGCGAAACGAACAAGTGAAATGGCGTGAAAAACCGGAGACGGACGAACACGTGTTTGTTGTTAAAAGGGCGCGACAAATGTCACGGACTAACGATCTCCGGCAGCGAAAACACAGCCAGATATCGAGGGATATAGTAGTATAGTGTAAAGGAAGTGGGAGAATTTAGGAGGAAGATCCGGGGGAGGAAAATATCTCAAGTCGGATTTCTGTACTTTTACTTAATGGACATAAACATGATCATCTTTGAGGCGAGGCTTAGGTACAATATGCACGCATATGGTATATTTCGCAATCAGATTCAAAAATATTCTATGGATCTAGCATAATAATGAAACATTGAAATATTGGAATATTAAACAAAATAAATCATTTTCAAGGGTTAAATTAACTTTTTTCTGCCTTATATTAATATTGTTATATTTTATCCACAATAGCTTTTAATTGGTTATTCAAGAGATAAGTTACATTAAAGCGCCCGACTTTCTTTGATTTTATTCAATGGCTTAAAGAATGGATATTCCTTAATCTCTTTGATTATATTCTGGGTTCTTGGTCAGATCTTACAAATTGAAAGACTCATGGTCCTGGGAACCTGGTGACGATGGCCAAAATACCGACTAAGACGGGGATTTACTAAAAAATCGCATCGGGAAAATCAGATCAGAGCCGAAAATCAAAGCAGACACAAAGGCAGCGAAACCACAAAGACAAAAAAAAAAAACTGGAGCGCGGGGTCAAAATCTAGAGGTTGAGGTTAAAAATTGAGGTTTTCGGCTTGGCTGGCTGGTGTCATTTCATATCTTCAAAGCAAAGTCACCGACCCAAAACGAAAAAATGTCAACCACAAGACTGCGGCGATCGATGACGATCTACAATCGAGATTCCCTTTATTTTTCATTCAGAGCACAGGATAATGATCGAGATGATGACGTTGGCCATTCTGACCCCCGACCTTTGATCAGACCCGATTATTGTCTATTTTTTTTTTTGGCTCGCCGCTTTGTTTTTGCCACTGCCTCCTACGATGCGATAATCGATTTATCAAAAAACAGCAAAGCAAAGCCAAAACCAAAGATCTCTGCAATGCGCTTTGCAAAAGTATTGTGAAAACTCCAAACGTAAACCGCCGCCGCCCAAGGCAGCAAATTTTTAATGCACATTGAGGTGCATTAAGACGTGAAATTGTCACCATTGTTTTGGCCATTGTCCCCGCTGCAACGGCCCACAGTCAAAATTCAACATACAACAGCGATGGCAAAGAGAGCAACTCGGACCAAGTTCCACTCGGAACTCGAAGGATAATAAAAACCGTACACGGTAAGAAAAAGATTTAAGAACCACAAAAACTAAAAAGGAAATCTAGAGAAATAGAAAGCTAAAACTAAGATAAATTGTTCACAATTCATAAGATACTCTGAAGATCATAATTGGGTTATGCCTTTTTATTGTTTATAATTTGTACATTTTAAATTACTTTAATTATTTTATATAATATATTAAAGAGGTTATAATTTAAAAATGATGCACCTATGCAAAAATAACAATTAGTCCAACTTCGTTACATAAAATTTAAGATCAAATCAGTGTTTTATCATGAATTATAATCATAATTAAAGACCGATTTTAGATCGTTTTTTCCTCAGTGTACGTGTACAGAACGGACCAGTTGGCGGTCTTCGATGCGGCGATGACAGCATCGAAAGCCATGTGAATAGAAGATTCCGATTCCTTTCAGAATTCCGCTCTCGATTCTACTGGCATTTATGCAACCGAATTTTCATGGACCGCATGCCACACCCACCGGGAAAATTGTGAAAGGAACCGAAGAAAAAGGGCCCCGAAAAAAGGGAAAAAGACTCGAAAAACTGGGCGTCTACGTTTTAACACCCCAAAAAGAGCAATTCCCTAGCAGAATGCACGTGTACAGGGCTGAAAAGATGTATGAATGCAAAGATATATTCATGCAAAGATTCAAACCCACAGAAATAAAAAGATAATGGAAATAGTTGCAAAAGTAGGGATTGAAAGAAATATACAGGGATACAAAGTATGTACTATAGGAAATGTTTTTAATATGTGTAGTACTTCGTTCGATTAAACTAACTCTATATTTACGTTCATCTCTCGACCCAAGAGTAGTAATCACCTTGAGATACGAAACTACACGGTCCAAAAGACAGATACTTGCCCAAATAGACACGTGTTTTTTTTAGATAATGCGGGTCTGTCTATCTAATCGAGTTCATGCTGGTGACGAAAAAAAAAACCCTCGAGGTGGTAATCGCAATTCTCAATCGGTGCCAAGTTTGTTTTTCCTGTTAATTTTGGTAATTTCGCCCAGCAAAATGATATCTCGCAGATACCGTATCTTGTAGCTGCAATTACGGCTAACAGCGGGCGATCGGCTAGTCCATTGCACAGCAGGTCCTTTTTTAGACCCTCCTTCCTTGATGTATATAATTCCGCTATACCTGGTTGCACTCATTTCGAATCGAGCGCACACGCTTCAACATTTAGCGGCGCTTTGCATAGGATATCGATTGGCTTTAACTAGGGGGAATAGGGATTTTAGGTAGTATCCCCAATGGTTAATGGTTTGCAGCCGGATCTGAAAGTCGCTCGGGATCAAAGCGTTTCCATTAAGCGGCCAAGGCGTGAACAATTATGCCCTAAACATTTGGGTCAAACACTGGTCACACCCCACATTTTGGATTTCCATTTCCATTTCCCAGTGCTTCCGCCAATTTAGAGCATTCAATTCAGAGCATCAGCGCAGCAGGTTGTCCTTCCCTAATTGAGGTTGGCTGCACATCGCAAGTTCGTGGAAGAGGAACAAGTGCTGCGGCGGTTTTTCATTGAGCACATCCGATCCGACTAGCCCATCCCACCTCTATTTTACTCTATTCGATCCGCTCTCCAATCCGATCCCAATACCGATTTTCAAGGGGCGTGAATCGAAGGAAGCCAGCGAGACGGCGCTAAGAGCAAACACTTTGCATAAAATGATCCCCGCCGAACCAGAACCGATCGCAAATGGGAAAGCTAACAAAGCATGGCGAATCATTTATACGCTTGCCGATCCAACTGCAAATAGAAGAGTGTGGGAAGAAATCGATCGGAGAGGGATATTAGGGAATGATTAACGAAAGATCATTAAACATTCGGTAGGGATTTTCAAAAATTGGCTTGGAAAAAAAACACAGATTCTATATCTATCATTCTATCATGGTAAAATGATATTAAAATAAGTTTTTAATATTTGATCACAAACATAACATGACAAATTTTAGTCGCAGAAAAACGATAGAATGTACCAAGTAAAGATTATTGTACACATTATGATATAATATAAATCATTTTAAAAATAATGATTTTCCTTAACATATATATTACAATAACATTGTAATGACTGCAGTAAAATCACTTATTAAACCAATCATTATTCAATAATGAGGTTATATGCTTGCCTTTTCCGTAAGGAATGGCTTGTAAAATTTAAACATTAAATTAAATTATGATATAAATAGAAAGGAAAAATTAAATATTTCGTTTTCTATATCATATCTCATATATCCACTAGAGCAAATGGTAAACATTTCATTGAAAACAGAGCTCCAACTCTCAACCAAAGCAAAGATTAAATACAGTAGTTCCCCTGCCCGAAAACCGAACAACTTGTTAACTGATTGACGTGCCACTGAAAGTATCTACAGATTTGTGAAAGAGTTTCGATTCGAGCATTCGTGCATATCGTGACGTCAAATTGACAGGCAACACGCGTTCATGCCTGTCATCGCCTCCGAGAGAGCAAACAAATTTAGATATCCCAATAGATCCCAGACAGGCAGACACTATAGCATATAGCATGGGCACGGGACAAGCAACATGGAAAAGGGGCAGAGATTTCAGTCAAGTGGTTCCGTCTGTAGTTTATGGTGTTTGGAAAGTCCAGAAAGAGCTCTTGATCTCGTATCTCTTGAGTGGAAAAGCGAGTCAATGAAGTGAAGGATTTTTGACTAATACATCATTACTTATGACAAAGATTAAAATGTTTTTTTTTTTAAAGGGGAATATAAAATCACTATTTTAATCATTAGACTTAGTTTTTCAATGCCAGAATACACTGCTGTGTGGTAGTTTCCTTCAAAACCAATTGATAAAATATGCTTTAAGAAAAAAGAATCCCCTGGATTATTACACTTGCCACAACCACCACTTTTTTTCGCCACGCTTGAAATTACAAGCCAAGCGGAAGGAAGTGCCAACAAAAATAATTATCAGACCATAATTTTCTCCGCCAAACAAGAAAAAAAAAAAAAATGCCACAGAAATGGTGTTAAAACGCCGAGGAAAACCACAAAATTATCGTGATGGCGCGGGGGTGAAATAAAGGAGCTGGTGAACAGGATATGCGCGTACAGCAAATTGAGTTGTTTCCTGCGACTTAAATTGCACACTCACGATCCTGCGGCGTGGCAAATATGATTACTGATAAGCGGCCAACAGCTAGCTACATTCGTTTCTCACCCCGAATTTTGTGTCAAATTGTAGGAGTCTCGCATTACCGCAGGGCCCATCTAAAATTTCGAAACAATTTTCGAGGCGAGTCAGCGTAATCAGAGATTTCCAACACCTTTCTCTCGCCGTCCTGCCATTTCCAAACTAATTAATTTTGATCCCGCAGGCGACATGCGCATCGAATGCGCTTAACAGCTTTCTTCCAGAGACTCTCTTCACGCCCAATTCTACGGCTTCTACTGGACATGCCCCGCCTGACGTAATGGGTTTAGGCTTCTCGGCCAGCACGTATTTCGTATTTGTAGCCAAGAAGTGAGTGAGTCCTCCAATGGCTAATTTTGGTATCTGCCAAATAATTTCCAGGGGAATGATGCGCAATTTTCGGATAATCCCAGGCAATGAGTTTTTGCACAGAAATTATCTAGCCTTCATCTTGGGCTAATCAGTTGGAGAGATCTTTGTTAATGACTCTTTATTTTACCTTATCAGAGGTACAAGAAAATGCCAAATGGAACAGTTTATTTATGCTAATAAACACAAGCATATTGAAAAACCATTTCTGTTTATTTAAATATCCTGCAAAGTAAAAATACCACACAGTAAGTAAAATGTTCACGTTTCCCAGAGTTGTCTGACCACAAAAACAGTGAATTTAAGGTAGTCAGGAAAATTCCAGAAATCATACATTACTCTACTCACTCCCCGCATGAATTTGCGGTTGTTAAAGTGCATTTTTTGGCACCGCACACGGCGCATTGCCACTGCAATCACGCCTCAATTGTCAGTTGAGAGTCCCCCAGAGACTTGAGGCTATATATTTTCTATACTAACATATATAGCAGACCAGACAATTTGCGGCGGCAGATGCGCCGCGCAGGGACAATAAATGTGCCACTGGCAAATGCATCTTTATCTCGAATCGCTCGGACAATGAGAACTCAATAACAATTGACGAACGCCCACCGAAATGGAGGTAAATTGAATTGAAAGGCTATCGAATTGAGTTGCATTGAAATGAAAATGAAAATGAACATGACAAGAAATACGATTTACCTTGCGTGGAAAAGCCCGAACCAGATGGACTAAACTGAACTGAACTGAACAGGACCTGGACCCGGACCCGATGACCATATAATAGAGATCTCAAACAAATAAGATGTCACGCATCTAAAACGCGACCAGCAGAGAAAAACAACGTGCGTCGTATACATTTGCAGTTAGATGGGACCACCCCAGTCCTTTTTTTTTATTTTTGCCCTTTGTCTTTGCTGGATATAGCCATCTATATATATATATATATATATATATTTTTTGGTTTGGCAATGCGGTCAAAACATTGTCCACGAGAACAATGCCCCTGCTGGGACCGCCCAACACGACAGGGTCCTCAAATACCTCAAAATACCTTGAAATGAGCAAGGAATATACGAGTGTATATGCGAGAGTTCTTAACTGCCATTAGCATGCTGGGCTCGGGATATGCTGGGATGAGCCCCGCAGGACACAAAGCTAAACAGTTTCTAATTGAGCCTTGGTGACCACCTACCCACCCTGGCCGGTTGTTTGTTGGCCAAATATTTATACACAATTAGCGAAACTGGCACGAGTGCATATTGGCCAGCTGCACATAGTTCGGTTTTGTAGTTGCAACCTTGATTTTGCAGTGCGTCCACCTGGAACCCCGAGAGATTCTCTGCTGGGATTGGGACTTGTCAAGGCCTTCTTCTACCAGCATCTCCAAGTCATCATCAGGAGGAAAAAAAAAGTAGAAAAGGATAAACATAAAACACGAGCCAGACGACGACGCATGCCAGGCAAATTTTATGCTGGTATCTATTTGTATCTGGCATCATCGAATTCCCGGTAATGTCAATTGATCTCTATGCTCTCTTCCTGTTCGAGAAATCTGCTTGTACTGGGAATCGGAACTAGCCTCAACTCTTCCGTTTTTCCATCGAAATATTTTGACATTTTTTTTTTGTTGTTTGTGGTTTTTACAATCCTTTTTCTCAACCACACTTTTCAACGGAAAACCCACCAGCGGTTATTGTTTGTCCAGTGGGCTGTGACCGCTCAAGTGGTTTAGCCATTGTCTTGCGACCAAAAATCACAGCTCTCAGGATATCAATTCCCCACACACTGCAGGTTGACAAAAACAAAAACCCAATCCCAACTGTCGCCAATAAAAATTTGCAACTAATTTTCCTGCCGCCTTTGGCAGCTTCCGCGCATGCGCAGACAAAAATAAAAGACAAATAAGAAACAAGAAGTCGCTAAGCTCGTTAGTTGTTGCCCCGGCGATTGGCGATTTCATTTTTGATTTGTGTCGGCATATTTTGCATACATCAGCTTATGCTGGAATGAAACCAATAAAGTGGCCGAAACCGAGGGAAGTTTCACAAATTGTTCAACTTAGTTTAAGGGAATAAGTTCAAATAAAATATATATCAAAGATTTTAATTTGAAAACATCAAAGCAAGATGGTATAAAGCATTTACTATTCTTCTTTCTATTTATTTCTATTAAGCATTATACTTACAAAAACTTATTCTGTTTGTTACCTGAAAAGATACAAAATAAAACAAGATCAGTTAGAAACATTATTTTTAGCTAACATATAGAAGACAATTGTAATTTAAAATACCAATAAGCAGCTTCGACTTCAGTAAACCTTCGTCTTTTACAAACATTATTTTTTTCTCCTTACCACCAAAAAAAGAATACCAAAACTCTTAATTGAACCGCCCAAATGGAGATCAAAGACATTCCTTCACAACTTTCCATTCATTTATGAATTGGCCAGCCAATTATCGTAAGGTAACATATATTACTATTCCGACGACCTTTCGATGGGACCTCGCTGAACCCAAAATGTGGACCAATCAACACTCGAAAATTATTTCACAATCAATTTGGTTCGGCGGCATTTTGCCATCTAATTATTATCGAAACGCGGAACGATCTAAAGGTGCCGACGACTAACTAAGGAAAGAAACTTAAGAAAAATGCTCTTGAACACTGGAATGGGAGAGAGTGGAAATGCAGATCGCGGTAGATGATGCTCTAATTAAAATTGAAATGAAGTGCCCGAGATGCAGAGCAGCAAAGAAGGTCCTTTCACAGGTACCAGCGGTCTAGATTCCATATTCTAGAGCAATAAATTGTCTTCTCCGGACCCTTTAAGGGTGGTCCTTCGTTGGCACGTTCGTTTGGCCTCGGCTTAGGAGTTACACAAAAAATAAAAAAAAGAAAACCGAAAAATCCAAATAACGCTACGATATTACAATAAAAAACGCATTTCTTCTTGTGAAGAGCAGCGATCTTCTTGGGTATCCTCTCATGCCCATTATTTTTTTGGTTTTTTTTTTTTTTTGTGGATGCCAAAATCACATGCGTTGAGAAATAATCCCGCGCTGGCGCAGCCCACACACGTCTCTCCGGGGAATAGGGGTTAAGGATTAGCATGACCGTGGTGCAGTTACTCGTATTATGTGATCCCTTGCCCGACTATTATTACTTTACTATACTATTATTATTATTATGGGCCATGGCGAATGGCCAAAGCCCGTTGAACAATCGGAGAACAATCAACGAATGCGCCACATTTGCCATTGAAACGCAATTGCGCGTACTAATCGATTCGCTGGCGAAACGGGCTTCCCTAGAGATCAACTTCTTTTAAGGAGAAACTAATTTCATGCCCGGAGAGATCGGACATTGGGGGACCTCGACAACAACAACAGCATCAACAACAACAATAACAACAGCAACAACAAACAATAAACAAGAGCGCACCGCGCCCTGTTATTGTTATTACAGCTGCGATTAATTAAGCAAACAGATCGAGACCGGCTATTTGGCCGTTCGTATATATACGGTAGCTGTAAAAACAAATAACCCAGGGCAACACCACGAATCGATGCAGTTCGATCTCCGCCGCCGCCATATGTATTCGCATTCGTGCGTTTTGGCCTAATTAATTGCCAATCATAAAGGCAGTGCAATGTGCTCGTAAAGCGAATCAGTTTTAAATGCCCCAAGTCTCAGCGGCGCATTTGCACAGTTCCAATTATTCAAGTTTGCGCCTCGAAGGGAAGGTCGCGCCGCTTTTATGCGAAATGTGTGTGTTTGGCAATTAATTAAATTAAGTTTTCAGCGAAAAGGCCAAAGGCGTGAAGCAACAAGCGCCAATCCCAGATCGACGAATAGATGATACTCTTGTGCATTTACATTGCTCGTTTCTCCTCGATGAGTCTCTCAATGCTATCCTCATTCTATTAGCTCTATGATATAGAAAGCAACCGGGAAAGAAGGTAAATTTGTGATATTTTTTAGAGCGACGGTACAAGTGCTAAGTTCAAAATTACATATTTATTACATTGTAATTTTATACAGAATTAAAATGGAACTTGATGGTCTAGAAACCCAAAAAAAACTTTCTTTTACTCCATATTCTTTCACATAAATAAAATAGAGTACAATTTAACAACAGTTTAAACATATATATTTTTATCTTGATGCGCCGGTAATGTTCCTTAAAAGCCTCTTAAAACCATGGTAACCCTTTTAATCCAAAGGGCATCATCACAGGAAGTGTTTCGAAGCCTCTTCGCACTCTCTCTTTCGCTCTCTATCGGCTCGTCAACGTTAACAACAAACAGCGATAACATTTTAATTGCACTGATCTGTTGATCTGCTGATCTGCTGATCTCCAGATCGCTTGATCTTCTGGCCAGTTTGTTAATGTCTTTTGGCAGCAAGCAGCAGGAGCACCGGAATCGAATCGATCGAATATCAACTGGGATCGTGTTAAGAGGCTCTAATAAAGTTGCTCGTTCGCTGCCTGTCTCCTCTTATCGCAAAAGTTACAGACTCTCTTTCTCTTTCTCCAAAGTGGAGCGCTCATCGATCTGTTGCAATTATTTATCGTCTGATATATCTTACATCATCTTATGGCCGTTCGCATATATTGATAATGAAATCAGCCACAGCCACACTCTGGCTAATCTTAAAGTTTGCCTCTTTACGACTGCCTCCCTCCCTCCTCCTTTGCTGCCTTCTGTCGCCCAATTTCCCCCCTTTTACTTGGATTTTTGTTGTATTTTTTGCAAGTGCGGCAACATGAGAAATCGATTTAAGCCGCCTCTTCGAGAGAGCCGGGACATTCATTCATATCTCTGACACGTCTACATGGAAGTTTATCAGCCGGCAATGAGCTTGGGGATAAGTCATGCAGATAGGAGATTCTGGTCCCGATTGTGCTGGTCGCTGCAAGTGCAACTATCACATCCATAGTGTCCATCAGATAGGGGACAAGTTCAAAGATTGCAGGAAAAACAAATGTGGGACACAAGAAGCTCGATCGGTGCAAAGATCGTGGGATTTAGATTAATAACTTAAGGGCAGATTAATAAATTATAATGCCAAATTGGTTTGCATTTAAATAAATAGTAAAATATCTAACTAAAGACTTATTGATATTCAAGTAAGGCCTAGCTAAAATCCATCACAAGATCACATCTAAGATCAAACAAACATATACCTAAACATAATCAGTTAATGCGAAAAGCTTGCCAAGTAATCTTTGCTAAACATCCAATGACATCGAAAGATCTTTCAGATTTGCCAAGTCCCGAGATAGAATCTCGATTTGCTAACTATTCTTGCTATCGCGATCGGAACCCTACGCATGTACCTGAAAGATTAAAAGACTGAAAGACCAAAACTCCCTGGAGAAGAGCACGTGCAAATCGCCATACGCAACTCCCCAGAGGACTATGATCTCCGCTGATGATGATCTATGGGTGATCTACACACATGCAACACACGAGTTTTGCATAAACATTAGGGCACATTAGTCGACGGCAGTGGCACTTCATTAAAACATATTTTGGCTACCTGGCAAGCTGTTCGCAAACAAAAGACATCTCGCATGATCGATGGTACCGCAGAGATATGGCGAAAACAGAAAACTCCTCTAGCTGCCGCCGATGACTCAATCTTTGAATCTTGGACCGGACATTCATAGTTCGTTTCGCTTTTTGCACACACGTGTGTGCTAATTACCAGTCAGTTACAGTCCCCAGATGATCAGTGGCCGGTTGATCAGTGTCCGCCATGCAAATGCATAATGTATTCGAAAGGCTTCGAAAGATGGAAGATGGAAGATGGCCAGCCGTATTTAACGGTAACCGCCGACCGGAGCTCTTCTGTCCCAATCGCATATCCATATCCATATCCAATCCCCATATCAATCTCATATGCATATTGCGGCGGTAGGAGAAGACGGCAATCAAAAATCAATTCATAACCATTTGCAAGGTGCAGACGTCAGGCTAAAAGGAAAACCACAACCAGAAGCTGAAGCTGAAGCTGAAGCTGAAGCAGAAGCAGAACAAGCAGGGGGCTCAATCAAATTTGTTATAAAACTGTGAAAGTCTGCGACAGCGATCGGAAACAGGGCTCAAAGTCAAAGTCACAGAGGCACAGATATATATCGATTTGCATGCGATCGAGGCAACATTATGCAAAAGATTCCGTTGCCGCGCTCATTGCTTTGCATACAAACCCCAATTCTGCTCTGAAGTTCTGCAACTCTACAACTCTACAGCTCTGCAATTCCGCAATTCCCATTGCCAGTCCAATACCGAAATCGAATCAAAAGAGCCCAGTATCATTGGCTGGCGATCTTCGACGACTCACGCACTGATCGACAGCAAGACACAATTCAATCATTTCGCTTTGGACTCTGTGGAAACGTGGGACGACCGACGAGGTCGCTTGATCTTTAGCGCTAGATTAAACGATCAGCGGAGACAGCCACCGAAAGACGTAGTCGTCGTCCTACGAGATCGACAGTCTACAGAGTAAAAAAAAATGTACATAATGTACATAATCTGAAAAAATATTATATCATTTTGGATCATAGCGATGCCAGACTTCATATTTTAACCTATATTATTTTAAGATTGCTTAACATAAACTAATCCTATTTGTTTGATTGTTAGTACGGTTTTCGATAAGGAAGAGTTTTTTTTTTATATAAAAGGGTGTAGCGGCAATCGATAAAAACATAGTAAATTATCTAGTTGAACTGCATAATTTATATAGTCCTAGTTTTTTTTTATCTGTATACAGTCTTCAGTATACAAGAGTTTGATCAGGACCGGATTGTACTTGGTTTTTTATTTTATTTTATTTTGTTTTTTGCTCCTGCAGCAGCTTCTTCTTGCCGTGTGTAGGTTGATCTGGACTGAATCGATCGATGGATGGATGGATCGTGGGCCCAGCAAATTATTTCACTTGCGCCAACCACTCGGACAATCTGCTGGTGGTCCCAATGTACAACTTGATTTCTGTTTCCTCTGCTGTACTGGCAGTTTGATTTGTTTAAATTTAATTATGCATCGATTGTCGATCGCCGATCGCTGCTGCGTAGGTAGATCCGTTCCCGTTTCCCCCGAAAAAAAAACGAACCGAAAATCTTAAGGGAAAGGACAGGACACAGGTGAAATTATGATGGTTGCCGATGCCGTCGGTTTTTTATTTTTTTTTCCACTGATCTTGATCAGGCTTCTTTGATTTGATTATCATCGTCGACGTGCTGATCGTCAAACCGCCAAATGATGATCGATGCCAATGTCTTGGCTTGGCTTGGCTTCTTCATCCTTTCCTTTTCCCATTTCTGGCACAGAGCCATTTACATTTTGTACTCTCATTTCTTTGTGCAACGTATGAAGCGATCAATCAAAAATGCAAACAGCAAAACGATCGATCGCCAGGCGGTAGTGAGAGCGAGCGAATTCAAAGAAGTTCATGTGACAGAAGACAAAATAGTTTATGAGCGTTTGATGTGAGCAATGTGATAAACTACGGCCTCATTTCTTTGTATGCATACACAGGATATATGCATTCGATTTGATCCGAATCGTGATCACAACGATGTCAGGCCAATGATGTACAGTTTGTTAGAATTTGAATTGTGCGGGGCGCATCGTAAATTTTCGCTGAGGATCGCTGAGGATCAGTGCGAAGGATCTCTGCGGGGATCACTGCTGATGATCACCGGCGGATGATCACCTGAAATTCAACTTTTTAATAGGCCATCGTGGCTACATACTAGGATCAATCGGATCGATGAGATTGATTGGATGACACAATTCTCGTGCATGTCTTCGTCATTTCCGCCCAGCACTTAAGTCCAATGCAATGTAAACCACTTGGTTATGCAAATAGTTGGGCTAGATAGTGTGCCATGCCATGCCATGCAGCGATATCTTTGATAAATTAAAAAATTCCTGTACAGATATATAGGCATTGGGCAGAGATAATCACACCCACACTCGGGCTATCGGTTGCTCAAATTCACTTGAACAAGACAGGAGATAGAGTGTTTGAGGAAGATTTGGCGCGAGGCTTACGTTTTATGATTCCATTTTTGAGTCCGCGGGGGTGTTCTTCTTTTTAATGGAGGTCCACTGATATCGCCGGTGACCCGCGTTCGGCGGAACTGTTTGCACATCGCCGTCTCTTTTATTATGTAAATACCTTTATACATATATGTATATATAGTCGTTGGTGTGGATTCGGGAACGGTATCGGGAATCGGTTAAGTGACTGCGTGGGTGTTATGAACTTGCATAACTGTGTCGACTGATGTGTCAACACAAGAGTCCAACTCGCGGCGAGTCAACATTTGCCGAGTGTGTCAAACGCGCGTCAATCAATAAATGCGACCAAGAAGAAACGGCAAATTTAAATCAATAATTCCACATGCCCGGCACTAGCGATAAGCCAAACAACATCACTTCCACTCACTTCACTTTGCAGCCCAGCTCAGCACTCCAATTTCCTTTACTTCACTCGATTTTTTGTATTTCTTTTTTCGTATTTTTTTATTTTTTGAGATTCTAGACCGACTCCTCGACACGTCATTATCATTAGGCCCCGACCATATATCACACGGAGCGAGTTTGACTCTCCGTATCTTGATATATGACTCGCCCGCACCTAAATTATGGCATCCCAAATCTGCATAGTGCAAATAGCCGCCAGCTCCTTGGGGCTATAGACAATTGCTCTGGAGTCTCCAGGAGAGACAGATTGATTCTGGGCCCAGGGCATCGGGCATCGGGTGTAGGGTCCAGGACTTCCGAGAAGGTGTTTCGCAGTCCAACGCTTCCAGTCTTCCAATCTTGCGCCGATTGACCGATCCCCAGCATCCCGGCATTTATATCTGGATAATAACGCCGCACCGCTTTCTAATGCAGCTGGCAAACGTAATTGAAATGATTATCCAAACGGTTTGTCGTTTTCGGGGCTACAGTGGCTACAATAGCGATTCTCTACTTATTACTTAACACTACTATTCTTGATTCGGATCTATAACTTAGTTAGACAAAGTTAGAATAGGTCTTTTTGGAATTTTGTTTGGAAAAGTAATTATAATATTCCTGAACTTGCATCTATGAATAATAACGATGATAATCAATCTAAAAACAACAAAGTTGACAAGGACTGATCATAGGTACAACTAATCACAATATAACAAATATTTGATGGACATTAAGAAATTCCAATAACATGACGCAAAAACTTTTTATAGGTACACAGGTAGGTAATATATAACAGCCAGCCAAATCAGACAGATCATCATTGACAATAGTTATAAACTCAATCTTATCCTCCCGCCCAAATCAATGAAATTTAATGTCCTCACTGAGGAGAAGAGATCCCGAAAGTGACCGCTCTGTTTTGTGGATTTTAATGAGCGCCGGCTTGACGCCTTTCACGCCCACTGTGCCGCCCCTTTGCACATGGCTATATCGCTTTATGGTAGTGTATCCCAGCCATATAGCAAACGGCACACAGCATGTAGTCGCCTGGAGCTAGTTGCGAGTACATCATCCAGATCAAGGCATTGTGGTGGCTTCGTTTCGGCTCCGAAAGATCCGTCTATCATCATCAACGGAACGGGAACGGAGATGATCGGTGGATAGGTGGATCGGTGGATCGGTGGATCGGCGGTGGAGATTTCGTGGTGGCGCGGCAAAAGCAACAGCGGCGACATCAACCGCGGCGGAGCCAAACCAGTGAGCCACTGAACCACCGAACAGCAGTCAAAACTCTGTCAGACAGTTTGTAAACAGTTTTCAAACCGCATCGCGATAAAGTCAGAACGAACTCTCAACCCCCCCTTTCCCTTAAAGAGCGGGTTGAACTTGCTTTATGCCTAAGACGCGTCGACTTAGATGATGATGATGATGATGATGGCTCTGAGGCTGGGCTGTCTGGTCCATTTCAGAAACTGTGTCCGACATTTGCACCATTATAACTTTATCGCTTTTGGACAGATTGTTGGCATGACGGGGTCCGGAGGTTCCAGAGGTTCCAGAGGTTCTAGAGGCTCCATAGGTTGGGATGCTGGCTGGGCCGTCATCGTGTCCGATCTGCAGTCAGAGTGAGTGATGTACCTGCTGCCAGAATGTTGATGATCATGAAGGCTTAATAGCATTAGGTTGAGCTCTCTGCATCTGGGGGGATGTCAATAAAAATTACCCACTGTGCCTTTTATCTTGTGCTGCTGCTGATGTTGCTGCTGATGCTGCTGCTGCTGCTGCTGCGAATATCGATCTACAATTTCCAATCTTCAAAGCTACTTGTAATTGCTCTGGCTGTGCGGATTATTAACTCGGGATGGCTGTTAATGTGGGCTTTGCATTTGGCCACTGCGCACACTGCGCGGCAGCTTTTTAAAAAGCCATTTAAACTTACAAGCTTGTTAAGCTTGCCCCAAATCCTGCTGCCGCTTCATTTCACCATTGGGGGCATGCCGTTTAATGCAATTTCACGTCGCTTTTTATCGCCGCCTAAGTAGCCACTAAACGGCAGCTCTTTAATCTCAACGACTTGGCGCGTATGCCCCAAAAAAAAAATCAAGTACTCTCTTGCCGGGCTACACCGGAAAAAAAATAGCATCTTATTAACTTGATAATCCCAGGTTAAAAATATATTTTGCTATTGTTGGTAACGTTTTGATAAGTGCATGGTAACAATAATGAAACAGAGTAATATACTGCAGAGGCGTGGCGCAATCGCATTACGCGAGCAATCGCTCTACGGTTAAATAGGACCAGGGTTCGACTCCCTAGAAAGAATTTTTTTCTAATGATGGTAGTTGATAATTGTTTAAATTCTTGTTGTGATTACAATAAAACGTAAGCTTTATAAAAACCATTTTGACGTTACGTTAATCCATTTTAATGTTTTCCAACTATTTTTGTTGTTGTTTGTACATTTATAATTAATTTTTTTTTGTGTGTGGTCAAAGAAATGAAAATGAACTTTCTTTGGAGCTTGGGCTTCCAGCCAGCGCAGTTGCGCCCACCTTGTTAAGCGCTAAGGACTCGCTGGGAAAAACTGGTCCCTTTTTTAACGAGGCGCACACTTGCCTGAGATCTTGGGGATTGGGATTTATTTTTAGTTAACGCTAAATTGAACCGTGGCCAGTGGCTCGTTCGGTCGATGGTTCATTCCTTCGTTCGGTTGGTAATTGCGGATTAAATGCATCGCGGGACCTCATCATCAGATCGCGTACGCTGGGGGAATCTGATTAAGAATATTTCAATTAGCTCGGTCATAATGCTGGGTGCCACCTTCATATCCATCACCAGTTATTCCAGAGGTATTCCGATGGCTTCTGCTCCTGCTCCTGCGCATGCCAGTTAAATTGCTGGCAAACTTTCCCATCAGCCAAGTGGAAAGAAAGTTTTGGTTTGTACTTTGTTGCGTTTGGTTTCTGCATCGGTTTTTGCATTTTTGATTGATTCGATCTTTAGGATGCATTTTGGCATGCTAATTAAGTCACTTGACCGAAGGGGATGGGCAATCGAGATGGCCAGTTGCGGATTCCAGTTAACGAGGTTCGATTAAATGGGCGTGTGGCGATCTTGACAAGGGGCTTTGGATTTAGCTTTTGGCTTTTGATCCGGGTAAACGATTTTAATTGATTAACTTTCCATTTAATCGACATCCTGTTGCATGTCCTTCGGCCGGCTACTGTTGATGATGATTGCACCGATGCTGCATAGTTATATATCTGTCCCCTCTGATGAGACAAAATTATGCCATAAATTCCAAGGTAAAGCCGGTCGGAAATTTTGCTAAACTAAATCGTTGCTTGGTTGGATTTTCAGCGCGCTTGGAGGCAGCTTATCTCGTAATATGCCCACACGGAGAGAAGATTGAGTACCAATCCTTAGACTTAATAGGCAATTAAGTTTGAAAGAGTTATAAAAGTGAAAAAATTCTTTACATTTAAAAACAGCTTTTTCTTTGCGTGTTTTGTACGTAATAATTTTCAATATTATTTATTTATTTAATCGCCAACCATTGATATATTCTTTTAATTCAGCTTTAAAACCACATATCTTATGTAAAAAAGTATATAAATTTTTGTATTTGTGACGAAAACGGTTATTAAATTCTTGCGTTTTAGAAAATAAAACACAATTTACTTTCATTTTCTTTCTGTGCAGCTATGCCCCCATGCACTATATCATAATCCAGCGGAGGCAATCAAGCCATCAAAATATCGCTGCAACCGAAAACACTTTCATTAAACTAAATTTTTATTGTGGCACCACACCAAAAGACCGAATTAAACCAAAAAAAAAAACACAACTGGGAAACGGACGATCTCATGGATCGGCGTCATTTTCATTTATGGCGATCTTTCAGCCGATTCAAAAAGATGACTATAAAACTTTGACCCAGTTTCCCCGACTGTTTTGCCAGTTGCAAGTTGGCTTTCAAGCTAAATTGCTACAAATTACACAGTTTCGGGGCGCAAAAGTGTGCCGCATGCGTGACAGGGCAGCGCGGCAACTTTTCCCCTTTTTGCCCTTTTGCAATTAAGCTCGAACCGATGCAGCAGATTAAAGTAAATAATATCTGATGGTAGTGCCATGTGTCCGCTGCCTTACAATAACTCATAAACTGTAATCACTTAGGTCGCAACCAGGCAGCAGGCCGCGAAACTAGTTATCCTTATCGATGTGCTCCACTACCCAAGTCCCCAAATGATTTCACATAGTGCCCCTCCGTCATAACTACCCGATTTCGGATCGCCTCGATTCGAATCGAATCGTACACATGAAAAAAAAACATTATCAACACTTAGAACCAAATTTCTAACCTATCACTGATTGCAAATCGTAAGCTTGTCAATGGGTTCAATGTGGTTTAAAATGAGTTAAACATACATAGATCAATTTTACAAAACAAGTAAAACATCGGTTTTTTAATTCAAAAGAATTCGAATTTTTTCGACTTTTTTTCTCTGTGTTACGAAGCAAAACGAAGACGCTGGCGAATCGAATCCCCAGCGAAAAACGCTGTTTATCGCCGTTATCCCCTTGATTTATCTCTCACTTATAAGGGCCACACTTTTCCCGGTCATAATAAACAATTTCATAATTACAATTGGGGATTAAAAGAATCGATATCTCAGGTGGGGCTTTCTATTTCCTTGCAAAATCTATCAGTAGCTTATCTAAATTGGAATTAATAGATTCTGAGCGAACTTTAATGCACACACATGCTGGATCGTGTAATAAAAAAAATATAACTTGTATTGGCAAGATCAAACTTTAGATTTATCGCTCTACGGTTTTACACTAAATATATTTTAAAAGTGTTTGAAGAACCACATTTGTATCTAATTTATTACAAGTAAAACAAAAGGTCTGCGATCAAATAAATAATCGAAATGCGGAAAACAACTTTCAAAATAATTTAAAGACTTTTTTAGAATAGTTGCAAATCTTATTTGCATTTCATTTACATTTAATTTGCATTTTTGCTGAAATTAAACACACGCGCATACATAACGTAAGGGAAACGGGAAAAAAACCAGAAAAAGAAAACACACTATGCAAAATGTTAGCATTCCACACTTTTAGTGTATTTTAATATTTTATAACACCATTATATTTACTATTCGCGTCATATATTATATATAAATAATTTAAACTAGTGCAAGTATTAAAAGTATCAATAATGTTCCCTGTTTTAATATTATTTTCATTTAATCATCACAACACTACTAATATTTTTACTTGGATGGTAGTTTTTTAAGACTCCACTAACATTTTTTATTGGACTCTTCAACAATTTGCAGATGTGCGAAGCGACAAAGCCGTTATCAAAGATTATTTCTTGGGTCCTTTCCTCGGTTTTTTTCTTTTTCGGTCTTATCGATACGATATGCGAACCCTGTTTGCTGTTTAAATGCGTATTGATTATCATTAGTTAAGTTGTTAACTGATTCCGTTTAGAGATTTGTCAGCCAAACAACTTGGCAGAGGATACCGATTCCGAGTCCACTTGTGAAATATTTTAATGTGATTTATCTGGCCGACTAACAACAGCGAAAGAACAAGGATCGTACGATCGATTGGGCCATAAATCAGGCGGAGATTTTGCAGCTAATGAGACAGATTGCCCCGTCTTCAGTCCTCGGGATTCTCCTCTCTTCACCTTTCATCTGGGGGTCAAATGCCGGTGGTCTCTTGCCGCGATATAGAAACCGATCCGATCCGATTCGATCCCCAAACGCAATTGCAACAAATGATATTTTATTGATATTTGATGAGCGTCGGCCGCTGATGCAATTGTCGGGTCAATAAATTTTAAGCTCGATATCGCTCATTAAAGATCGATCTTGCAGTGTACACTTGAAAAAAAGTATACATTTTCAACTTTTATAAATATAAAATGATCATTGACCCAAAAGAGTCTTTAAATATAAAATTCAGCTTGACACAAATTTAAAAAGAAGAAAATGCAATCAAAGTTCATCGAATTTGTGTTGATAAAATCTAACTTAAAGGAACAAATGTGAAAAGGTTTAAATTTGACAAGTAAATACTATTAATTGTATAAAAACAAGATTATTTATAAGAGTAATACTGTTTTACATAATCACATTATTAAATATGTATTTTTTTTTAATATTGGGAGTAAAAACTTAAAATTTCGACGTTAGTATGTTATATAATATATTTTTCCAGTGCATTGGGTCGTAATTGTGATGGGAATCGACCACCGGGTGCGTTTCGTGTGGGAGAAGCGAGTCCTAATCCACGGTTAAAGCACAAAAAATAACATCACATAAATAATGCGCTCATTGAGTTCCACTTCAATTCACTTCAGTTTGAGTTTGAGTTCCAATTTCGGATCGAGTTGTTTTTACGTCCCCTCGGCATTTTTTTCCCCTTTTTTTCACAATAAATCACGCGACAGGCCAATTAGGTTCGTACAATTTGCGATCACCGATCTCCACGAGGAGCTAAAAAAAAAAAACATTGATTCGAACTCCGAGGACCCAAAGGAATCAGTCGCTGAAACTCTTTCCCCTTCCCAACTTCAAACTCCAATTGCAACTCAATTAGGTCAGTTATGGATATTAATCCCTAGCTTATGATAATTTTGGTTATGGTTACAAAATAATTATCTATAGTTCGTGATATCTACATTACTTATGAGATTGGTCTAGGTAAAGAGATATGGAGCGTAGGTAAAATACATATCTTTGTTAACAAAATACTTTTGCAACCCCATTAACTTCTAATCAGATAATGTTGGTCAAGATAATTAAAAAGTTATCAATGATTCATGGTATTCTACATGACTAACCAGATATGATTCATAAATAAGCGAAATAGCACTCTTGAATATCAATTTATTTCAATTTTTTGTACAGTCACAACTTTCTTAACACTAGGAATGGTGATTTAAAAAAAAAAATTTTAACCATATCAAGATTCAAATTTATTTAAGGGCAGTTTTCATAATTTAAAAGAATACTTTCTTGGAAGTCCACAGTCCACATGCCACCAAAAACATGTTCCCTAGACCCAAAAGATTTAGGGAAACCGCGGAATTCACCGGAGCAAATCCCAGTCTTTGGTTGCCCACATCGAATTCAGTGTAGAAACGCCCCAAAAATACATCGCCCAAAATCCAAAAGTCCTGATTAATCGATTGAATGGCCAGGGAACAGAACTCTCCTTCCTGGACGACATAATACTTGGCCGAAATCCTAAATCCTACGCCATTAATGTTGATCACCAGATCCGGAATCGACTTCAGATTGTTGCATTGAAATAGACCATCGGCATTGGCACCAAAAATTCCAGCAATCTGATCGAATTCCGCTATAGGAGCGATAATCAAAGAAGTTCCAGTATCCGCTATTGCTGCATCGTTAATGCTAATAATAGTATTTCCGATTGTGATCGAATCAGTTTGGAATTTCCAATAGGCCGCCTGGATGAGATCCACATAGGTGAGATCACCGCTATAAAGCGATGGATCCGAACCGCCCAGGATTAGTTCGCCACCATAATTGATGGAAGTGCCATTGTCCCGCAGGAAAAATGAAAAAACGGGTTGCTGAACGAGATTCTGGTTAATCATATTCTGGAACGTCGGAGTAACTCCATCGACAGCCAGAGCGGGAAAACCCATACCTAGTATGCCATCGAAATAGGCGTACAAGAAATTGGTACCAGTCTCGGTGGTGACCTCGCCAAATGTCTGACTCTGGACAGTCAGGCCAGCAAAGCCCACATAATCCACCGATAGATAACCAGAAACACTGCCAGTTCCATAGGTTATCGAGAAGCCAGTTCCATTTGCCACATAAGAACTGGACTCCGATCCGTAGTACCTCCGATGATCCACACACGCTGAACTTAAACACGAACTTCCCGGAACCCAAAGATTCGAGGAGCCGGTATCGAATTGTACCAGAAAATACTGCGGTGGGCTTCCAATACTAATATTTCCGTAGTACTGTAAATTTTCATAGTTGGTTAGTTGCTCCATCGGATAACCATTGGCTGAGTTAAGATTATATTTCTGCTGAATAAAATCCCTTTCCGCTACGATATTTTTGTGGCTTCGCTTGTAGTGCGGCGATCTCTGGATGGGTATACGATGTAGTGCAGCATTTGCTACGCCATCTAGGAGCAGAACACCGGCCAAAAAGGCCAAAATTATTATTTCGGAACGAGCCATGTTCTCGATAGCGAACGAAAAACACGACTAACTGGGCTTTCACTATCAGTTTGGGTTCTTATAAAAAAGGTTCTCATACAAAAAGAAAAAAATAAATAGAGGAGCTTACCGATACCGATAACAGTGTCGTGTGTGTGGTTTTTGCGATTGTACGTTAATCAATCAAAGCATTTTACAAATCTTGGCTAGATAACTAAAGGTTTATATCCACGCTTGTGAAAGAATTCCACAAGTTGGGCATTAAATGCATTTTCAACGAGAAATAAATAAAAATTTTCGATTAAATTAAAATAAATTGTCAATTCAAGTTTAAGAAGTTTAATTTAAACTATTTATTTAGGAGTTCTTGCATACTATTTCATTTACAACAACTTTATATATATATAAATTATTCTTTATCGTTTAATTATGCATTTACCAAGATTTGTCCTAAAGCTTACCTCCCTTATCAGTTTTCCCCTAGATATATATTTTTAAATTTAACCTACTCATTGCGATAACTGGCTTTAACTTTCCTATCTGTTTTTTATCAAATCATGATTCAATGTGCGTTGATCACTAAAAAGTCACCCTTTGCTAAGACTTGATCGAAAATTCGAGGAAATGACAATATTTTCCTTGGATACCAGAAGTCTATTTTTATTTTTCGTTATCATGAACTCATGACATTGTACATACATACGTCATATTGTCAATGCGTGTTCAATAAATAATACAAAATATTGTTTGATTCAGAAAGCTTAAGAAAGATCAGTGAATAAAATAAAGATTTCTTTTTTTTTTTTGAGTAACAAGCGTTTACTTCAATTTTTTTAAATTATTTAATATTTTGATCTACCTCAGGAACAATTATTTATTAAAATAATTGTCTTTTAACCTAAGACCGGCTAGAAATGTAAACTAAAACACCAAACGATTTACAAACTTAATCTTAATTTTATTTAACTTAAGCAAAACAAATGTGTAACAAATATCTAAAAAAAAAAAATTTTCATGTGACAAAAAAAAAATTCTTTAGTTTGGTCACTAACAAAACATAGATATCCTCTGAAGATAATGTATTCAAATGGAAATCACTTCCTGTCCGGCAAATTTGTTATGGATCCGGACTGTATAAATGTTAATTAGCCTGGCTGTCCATTGCTAATGAAGATGTCAGTGGTCCGCTTAAAGGTGTGGGAATATTTATGGATTTACCAGGACTAGAAACCCAAAGTAATGCCTTTAAAAACTAGACCCACCAAGACGTACCAACGATGAATGAAGAAAGCCAGGCGGAAAACAAAGAGTTATTGTTTTTAATGTATGCACAGAGAGCTGAGGCAACGGAGAAAGGTCAAAGGACACAGCAGAGGTCCTCGACGGGTAGTATATATACAGTATGGAATGTATGTAGGTGTCAGCCACTTGATTAGCCATGACCTAATGTTGCACTACACACAATGGGCCATGATGAGGCCTCTTTGTCGCCCGTGCGGCAGTGTCAACTTGGATTAGTTGCGCTACCAACCGATCTTATACAGTCAATATATATACATACAGGTGCGGACAAAAAAATAACACTAGCAGTTTAAGCTGATATCTGCTTTTTTTTTAAAAACTGATATAAAATCCATGAATCCAAAATAAATTTATTGATTATTTGTTGATTTTCAACAATTTCTTTATACTTATACAAATTATTTTTTGAGTTTTTTTATTAAGTCAAGCAATTAATATTAATATTGCAATTAACTTATAATTTTGACAATTTGTCGAGACTATTGATTTAGTAGTGAACCAATACGTGTCTATAAAAAAATTTTTACTTTTTACAAAACCGGTTATATTATTGAAGTCACGACCTATTCGATTTGACATTTTCTCTATAGGACTACTAATAATTCAGCCGCAACTGTATATATATCCACTGATCCTTTTGCGTGGGCGCTCAAGTCAAACAAATTGAAAATTTATCACCCGAAGCGAAATGCACCACACACCGTACCCCGAAAAAAAACCGATGATGAGTTTGTGTGCCAAGGCAAATTAATTTTTTACACTATGCTACTTGCAACGGTGGCGATCACAAATTCACTGAACCATTCGCAAATTGATTTCGCTTTGCCCAAAAATGTGTCAACCGAACAATGTCTTTTCTCTGGATATTTCTGTGAGTTTTTCACTGGCTTTTCGGGTCTATCCAATTTCAAAGGAGTTTCACACGCAAATGCCGACTGGCGAAGCTCGTGGAAGTCATTGGCCCGCTGTGAACTGGGGTTACACTGGGAAAAACGAAATCTTTAATGTCATATTACTCAAGTTTTAGCTACTTTGCAGTAAAATTTTTAACTATAATTTTTAAAAAAGTTTTTTTTGCAAATTATTGGATAACATTAATATTGTTTTAAATGTATTGAGTGTGGATTTGTTATATACGAGTATATTGCCAACAATTAATTAACTCACGGGTAACATAACTTGAGCATTTTGTCAAATAAATTTCTGTTTCTGCCAATTTCCATACTTTTGTCAGTTTTTTACTTAATATTAGCTCATCATGAGGAAGAGACGTTCCCCGAAGTTCATGATGGTATAAAAACTAGGCATACATTTTTCTCAGTGAAATTCCATTGGAGTGGGTGCAGACTTTTGGTTCTGTTGGCTGGGAGTTGGAGATATATATCTTGGGCATGCTATATGGCCCTCGGACCTCGAGGCGCTGCGTTTTAACTTCAATTTCATTTCGCGCTGATCGATTTTTGCACGCAAAGTGTGAGGGAGTCCCCCGAATCCCGAATCCCGATACCCGACTCCCTTTTCCCGATCCCCGGATAACCCCCGAGTGCCTCTGTACTTAGGCATTGAATTTATTGTGCAGTCCGATCAATATTTTATTGTTTTCGCTAAAACTTCTGCACCTCCTTGGAGTTCTTTTTTCGAGGTGGTTCTCGTGGTGCGTTATCAGACTTTTGGGATTCTGACTTGGAGGAGAGATCGAAGGTGCAGCTTCAAAGCGCCGTCGGCAGCGAGGGGTTAAGGGGGGTCGGTAGAGGGTTAAGGGGAACCCATATCGGTTTCAGTTTCGGCCACATGCAAAACAATAATCGATGCCGGGCAATTGGGACTCTCGCTGCAGTCATTCCATTTAAAAACGTGTTAAAGAGTGCTTTCCATGGCGGTTAAAAGGGGGTGAATAGGGGGGCTCTCAGGGGGTTAAGATCACGCCCACAACTGTACCGCCCTGGCTTATTTGATTTTGGATGCGTTCATATTCCGCCGCCCGCGGCTGCACTTCATCCTCCACGTGAATTTATGATGTGATTTCGATCATTTGACATAATCTATTTAGCGTCTGCTCTCGTGCTCCTCTGAGTTCAGAATTTCCGACTTTGGGACTCGTACACGGATTCGGTATCCATATCCACCTCCTGCTTCAATCCACTCCGGCATTGGGGGCATAATTTGTAATGAGATAATTTTATTTGCTTTGCCCAATGACTTGTGTTGGGATTCTGGTTGGGTAGGTGGGGTTTTAAAACAGCGATTTCTGGGGATTCTCTGGGAAGTGCAGATGGTTCCGAAATGATATTCAAGTTAGTTGTGGCTTATTTATGAATGCTTCCTCGGTCGAATTTAAGAGTTCTTGAAGATTAAACGAAGTACTAAGTCTTTATTAGACTTGAAATTAGCATTTCCAATACAAGTTTAAAATTTTTTACAATCTAGTTTGTTCTTTTTGAATTCATTTTAACCCACACAGTATTTTTTTATCTAACAAAGCAGCTTCCCCTTTTTGTGACCACTTCCTTGTGAGTCATCCCAACAATTAGTAAACTCTCTAACCATATCTGGAGAAATTTGTTTTCACTGATAAAGGACACACGCAGGCCAGGCCAAATTTCCAAACCCCTTAGCCAAGTCGTAACTTTCGACCAAGTGATGCTATCGGGATTACTTTAATGTTACTTAGCTACTAAAGCAGCTACTGATCCTGGTTTTTTCCGAAGGATGCTGTAGATCCACCAGCTAACTAACACGCACTCTTTTACGAGCATAACTAATGTCCTCGGGTTTTTACGACTTTCACCTACCGCAGCAGTTGACAAGTCTTAACCCTTGAGGTTTTTTGGTTGGGGGTTAAGGAAATGCGGCTACTAATTGACACAGAAGCCACGGAAAAAAGGGACACGCGCCCCGCTCGAGCGATCTGTATCGCTTGAGAAGACTACTAATTAAGGGCCCAAGAACAAGGACCCACCGCACACAGAGTCCTTCGCCAAAGAAAGTGGTGTAAATAAATTTTTCTCCATTTTTTCAATACACTTGCTACACGGAGAAATAAAGTGTTTTGATATAATGATTAATTTCATGATTTTACGTATCCTTTTGGAGCCCAATACCAGCATTTTTCGAGAAATGAATGTCAGATTAAGTATAATAACAAATAATATTTTTGAACGGCGTTTTTCCTGTGTATCCAACATTGTATCAGTTTTGTTTTTTGTAACCTAATGAAATGTCTGGACACTGACCCACATTGTAAGTCAGACCCAAAAATCCAAAAATCCAGAGACCCGAACACCGTTAATGCCAGTGCTGATAGTTACTAATTGTTTGTTATTAGTGCGCACGCGGTTCTGTAACTGTTTTTTTTTTTGTGGGTCCGATCCCCCAGATCGGTGAAGGATTATGCTTCACTGGACCATTCATTGCAATCAAGAGGTCTCGGAGTCGGAGTCAAAGTCGAAAATCGGAGGCAACGAATCTCGGAAAGAACCACGCGTTGATCGATAGCCATCACTGTACTCAGTTGATGGTCGCGATCTCGATGGCCAACTTGTTTTTCAATCTGCTTTATACCCTCTGAATGGGTACTCAATTCATGACACAAAACTTAAAACTGTAGTCGATAGAAATTCCAGTTCTCAAAGAAATCCTATTTATAATATAGTCAATAAATTTAGATTGCAATGAGCAAACTTGTTTTTCAATTGATTTATAAACAAAAATATAGAATATACAAAAATGTAACTTGTTTTCAATATGTTTCATAATAATAAAGATTTTTTGTTTATGAAAATCCATTAAATCATTATCTTTTTTTTATTCATCCAAAAGGTTATTAATGAGTTTCCCATTTATAGCACACAATGGATTCTTATAAAAAAATTTAGATTCCTAATATTTTTTAAAAATTTTCAGTATGGTCTACTATATCCTAACTTCTTTTTAAAATACAATTATAGTTTATAATGTTGTGTTACTTCTAACCCAATGTTATTGCAGAGACTTGAATTCAGTGTAAGAGTACTTAAGACTTCGATTCCCTGATATTTACTTCACTTTCGTTATTTTTTTTACGTTTTGGTTTTTCTTTTTATTTTTCTCATTTCGTTTTCGTTGTGGTTCGTTTTCTTTTTGCATAAAACGCGCCTCATTTGCTTTACATGCCAGCGAATTGAGTTGATTTTTGAGGCGAGCACTTCACTTGGATGAAGATGGTATGATGGTTGCTCCCGTGGATGTTGGACCACCCAGGCAGTCGATATTTGCCACCAAGGTTGGTTAAGATCTCTGCTTTAAAGACCCCTGTTAAGCCCCCCCTTTCGCCACTTTTTATGCCAGTGCCGCTGGCCATCTTTTTAGCATTCGTTTTGGGGGACTGCAAATTAGAAAAATGTTGCACGAAAATCAATAAAAGCTAATGGATGACCAAATTGAAAAGCCGCCTGAGTGATGGCAACAATGTGCGGATAATTGTGAATGGAAATGATTGGGCATTCGCCGCTTAAGTGATCGTTTAGTCTCGTAAATGAATGCAAAAAATACATTTACAGAGCGGAATTGCCATTAAGTAATAAAAACAAGGAGGGGAGATATTGTCGAAATGTGAAGCGGACATACTTCGGATCGATAAGGAACCAATCTAATCGATTTGATCAGTAATCAAGTTCAGTAATTGATTTGGGAGGTGTTTCTTAATGGCCATTAATGTACATCTTGTGTCCACAACAAAGACCAGTAAGTCTTATAAAGGATTTAAACCTTGGTTTTGGATATTCACTTGTATATCGAATTTATTTAGCTTTGTAATATAAAAAGTTTACAAATTATATTTTTCCCTCTTGTCACCTTCTTATTGCCTTTAATGAAAAATACTTTCAATCAAAATTGAGTTATTTCCCACTGGATGACCTCGCCTTCAAACCATCTTCAGTATTTTTTTATTACCAGTCCAGGTTGAGTTTCTCTTTTTACTTTATTTTGCTATTCAATGTGCCATTGTGAAATGTCGCTTGCAATGCCCATTTCAATCATGATAAAAATTCTAAAGTTCAGCCAGCAATGACGACAATGACGAAAGCTTCCCATTAAATGTGAGCGAAAAAATTCTAAAAATTGTAAGTTCAATTAAATTGACAAATTTTTATGAACTACCGACCACAAGAGCAACTCCCTTTCATAAATCAGTTAAACTGAAGAGTTGAGGAGTTGAAGAGTAAACCGGACTGTCGGCGATTAAAAATGCGTATTAATTTTTATGTGCGAAACGAGCAGAAACGCAGTTTTCAGTTCAGTTCAACGATTTCCAACTGCCGAGGATCGAGTGGTAGTAAAATATATGTTGATTGTTCAGAACGGGAAGCAGAAAAAGGAAATATCTAGATTAGATGGGAGCATTTAAGTAACCCTTTTCAATTGTTTTCCCACAAAAAAAAGATGTATAATGAACGTAAAAGGAAAATATATTTATTAGAACGTGCCGAGAGTTCTTAGCTTATTTAAAAGAGCTTAGGAAATTTATAACAAAAAAAATTAGAAAGAATTTAAAACAATTTAAACAACTCTAAACATTATTAAGAAAATTTAAGAATATTTGTAAAAAATACTAAGTTTGAAAAACATTCTAATCCTTAGATTTCGGCTAAATGTTGATTTTCCAAAAGAAGAGCAAAAAAACAAAGGAATCAACTTGGCCAAAAAAGCGATTCGTCACTCATTCAAAATGGATTTGATATGCAGCACGCTCATAAGGACAATGGAAATCCTACAACGAACAATCGTAAATTACTAATTGAAAACGTATTTAGCCCATTGTACACATTGCACTGGACAATGGGCATACAGAATCGAGTGTTTTTGTTTCGGTTTGCCCTCTGAGGATTTTCCAGGAAAAATGGCAACGCGTGTCGGCTCTATCTATGAGCTATATATTTTTTTTCGAGTTAACTTTTTGGCTGTGATCTCCTCTGGCTTTAGAACTCTTCTGATTACTGCTCACTGGTTACTGGTTACTGACCTCGGTGCCGGACATCCGTCCAAAGGCCGAAGGATCTGAACAATTAAGTTCCAAGTCCAAGTTCGAGGGCTCACTATTCAGGCGACTCATCATTATTCTCTACCTCGCTGACAATTCAATTATTTTGTTGTATGAGAAGTACATATACGTATTTTATATATACATTTTGTTCCCCTGGCCGGAAATCCCGACAGCGGACTTCCTTGGGTCACTATACTGCCTACTTATGCATTTTCGGCTGGGTCAGTTAATTGAGTTGTCCGTCGTCGCCGGCTCTTTATGCAATTCATGGCCGTGCATTGTTGTCCTGGGCCACATATCCTGCTGCTCCTCGTAGTCCCTGCTGCAGGACCACACAGACTCTGCTCCTTGGATTCATTGTACCACTCCTGCTGCGAAGGAAGTGGTGGTCAAAAGTGCTACCAAAGGATCCACGGACCTCTCATTAATCAAAGCCTGCTAAGTTGAAGGTTTGAAACACCAAAACCGAAACCAATAAAAAATATTGATAAAACATTTAAGTATAAAAAACATTTTAAAAATTAAAATATACTATTGAAATATTCCAAAGGATCCATTCAAAAAATAGCCTTTAACTTTTCATATTTAAAAAAAAAAATTTTAAACTATAACCAATAGCATTTTTAAAATATTATCAGTCTGATTTTGTTCCTATTTAAATTAAAGTAAGCCCTTAATTATTTCAACCATTGATTTATACCTTTCATTTCTACCTAGTGTCTTATTTGTTTTGCTATTAAATTGATCGATAAACGATAGTCTGAGGTTGTCGCACAAATTGTCAACACCATCGATAAGCCATCGATTGGTTCGGTCCAATCAAGGCGAGGTCTTTTACTGGATGCTCCCCCAAAGATTCACGAGTTTGTCGTGCCGGACTCGCATCAATTAAAGCCGCACCAATGTTTTCGCACCCGCAAATCGATTAATTCCGCTCCTAAATGCGATAAGACGCCAAGATTCTGGGGGCTTGGGATTGAGATCACTTGGGTGTTTTTTTTTTTTGTTTTTGGATCTGGGGACCCCGGCTGGGCAGTCAATATTTAACTTTGAACTAATTATTTCAATGGAAAGGCAAATAAGTTGATTTTGCTGTTGTGCAGAATCCAGCAAAACCCCCACCGTAATCCCCCGATTTCTTGGGCCCCTTGGGCATGTTTTTTTTAATTATAAGCAACACGCAGGCGGCCACCACATTTGGCGCAAGAAGACGCAAGTCTTCATTTACTGGGCATGCGCGTGGCCACGTCGACAGAATGCCCCTTTTTCTACTGGATCAGGCACTGGAAAAAAAACAAACATTCAATTTGTTTTTTTTTGGTTTTTTAACTTCAATACAAAATATTTATATTTTAAGGAATTATTGCAAAACCTAATAATCAAGAGAAGACATTTTAAGGAACTGGTACATATAAAAATATAACAGATGATTTTTTTAAGGCACAAAAATAACCTTTCAACAGAGTTAAAGTGTCATTTTAATATTATGAATTCCAATGCTGTAATGGGAAATACGAAAGCCATTTTGATAAGCAAAGTTAAAGAATTACTTTGTGGAATCCAATAACTATTTCTTTGTCTGTATTGCCATACCCAAAACCCATCCCAAAAACCCAACGCCAAACCGAAAGCGCAGCTCCATCTTCAACCTTGTCTGAGGACTTGATGCGCGCGCGATTTTTGCCACTTAATAGCGCTTAAACACGAACATTTTGAATTGTGTGGCAGGGGCGAGGAGATTGAAGTGGGGATCAGAAGGAGCTGGGAATCAAAGTGCAGCGCGTAATTGCAGCAGCAGGAGCTGTGGCACAAGGAACCTGGGATATATGGAAGTGGATATAGGAGCAGGGTTAGGGATAGGGATCGGGAATCGGGAGCAGCCGCAGAAACAAACAAACAAACAAACAGAGGCACTCGAAGAGTCCGGCACAAATTGCGGTGTGAACCAGACAGGAATGCCATAATGAATCGCGGTGATATGTAGACACTAAGGATACCTTGTACACACACAGGCGACACCTAGCGGGCAAGAGGCGAAGCTGCAGTAGGAATAAGTATACATTTTTAATGAAGGTCCTTGAACGCATAAGTATTTGCGATAAAATATATACAAATAAGAGCAGAATTAACAAAATAAGTTATTGTATTGCATTGTTTAAGTGCAATACATACTATAAGATACGCGAATCAAAAAAGTAACCCTATTAGAACAAATCTAAAAATTAAAAATTTCGAAATATAATCTTATCATAAGACTTAATAAAATATTTTCTAGAAAACGACTTAAGAGCTTAACTATTGCAAAGCTTCTTCAACCAAAACGATCAACCTTCGTGTAAAGTACGTAACTACAGGATATAGGCTGTCCTGCTGGTGTTGAACGCCCCAACTCGAGCAGTGCACATAAATTAATTTGTGTGCATAATGCGCCATAGAATCCACGTCTCCAGCTCGCAGATCCAATCCGGAAAAAAAAGTGTGCGTGGCTGTGGAGCATTCATCACACGACTTTCGCATTTGTTTGCTGACAATGAATTGCACACTCAACTCCGAGTTCAAATTAAAATTCTTCTGGAGTACGGGCATAATTAAAAGATCCGAATGCCTAATGAAGTAAGTCTGGCATTAGATGGGGGACCCTGAAAAAAACAGTAATACGAAATTGGCAACCCAATATATCAATGGCTAAAGCAGTGACAACTGAGGCCACGCGACTTCTGGAAAAAAAGGCTAACTCAATCAAGAGCCCTTTGAAAAAAGGTGCGCATTACACAAGAAAAAATTCTAGCATAAGATGACATTTAATGATTTTTTATATCAAGTTTTGAACAAATACCAGTACATTTTAAGCGGTCTATGGCTATTGTTCAACCATTAAAATGATTTCAACTATTTAAATATATATATTTGACTTGCAAATATATAAAAGGGTCAGCCAACTGTTTTTATCTGTGCATATAATTGCCCATCATTATCGCTGATGAGCGAGCGAACACATCATGGATGATGGCAGGACAGGATGGGCTGGAATCTGGAGCCACTTCCTCCGCAACACGTGCATCGCCATCAAATCGCCTCCAAATCAAACACACTCCTTGCTCAAAATTGTGTTTAATGAGTGACTTTTGGAGGGCAGAACCCAAATGCGAGAGATCCAAAAGGAAAAACGAGGGATAAGGATGGGATGGTGATGCTGCTGCTGCTGCTGCTGCTGAGGTAGCTTAGCCCATTATTCAGGCTTTATTTATTTTGTGGACCCAGTCGATCCACAAGGGCCCAAATTAAAAGTTCGGTGCGCCCAAGTCAAAAGTGCAAATTTTCGCAGCCGCATCAGACGTCATATTAGCGAATCAACTGACAAAGCATATGAATATCAACAGCGTTTGAACAAGTGGATTAAGGAGTGATCTGGAAACGGATCGAAACGGCGAATCCAGACACACAGACAGGTCTTTCGGCTGCCGTTCGTTATAATTAAAACAGGAATCAAGTGATCCAAGAAGAATGAAGGAATAGTGGTTGCTCTATCTTATATAAAAAAGTGTCATATTTAATGACACATTTGGTTCGATTTTAAGACCTTTTTGTTTATATCATCTCTTTTTAAAATTTCCGATATATAGTTTTGTAAAACAGGGGCCCCAAACTTAACTTCTAGACCACATAACTTAACCAATCTGATCCCGAGTTTAAGGCGACTTAATTTTTCAATTTAAAATGTGGAACCAATTGATCAAAAAAAGTGTACCCAGATAATAAGTAACTCATATAACCTTACGTGATCCAACTGTTTTTGGTTAAGTTAAAATCATATTTATCATATCATATGGTATGTGCTTTCAGGAATGATTATTTAACCAAGATCACATAGTGAATGGACTTATTGACCAGCTGCCAAGTTTCAGAGTCTCAATTCTGAGCTGCAATTCCAGTTTCAGTTGGCAATCGGGTTTCGATGCGTTTCATTCATGGACTTCGCGGACCTCTAAGCCGCTTAAGTTCTCCCGACGCGAACTCTATATTTTTTTCTCTTCCATTTTTTTTCCCGCAGTTTTTCGACGACCAGCACATTTTTATCGTCTGCTTTTTGTATTTGTTTGTATTTTTCTTTCTCTTTGACTAATGTGCAGCTTACACTTGACTGGCGCACAATCAACACCATCAACAGGAGCAGGAGATTCCGTGGGTTAAGTCTGGGTTTCAACGTTCTGGGCTGCCTTTTGGATCCGGGCGTCTCATCATCATCAGGGCTCACACGGAAATAAATTTTGACATGTGGCGGATGGTTATACTATTACCAAAATAAACTTGAAACTTTAATACATAACACTCAGGTGGGTTCTACGCATTTAAAAAATTTTATTCACATGCAATTGGTGAATATTAATAAATATTATTCACCAGCAATTCGTGATATTCGTAATATAAAAATTACATTTAAATATAAATGTTTACACAATTCTTATGGGCTTTTTGGTTAATGTTTAAAAAAGTCATTAGGGATGCAAAACTTAATTGGGTACTACAAAAAAAAGTAAGAGTTCTATATATATTTATGTTGTTAAATGATTTGTAAGATATACAGTCAATATAAAAGTATCTCATTTTTTTCCCTGTGCAATGTCCATCACTTTTTGGCCAAAAGGAATGAGAACCGATCCCGATTACTCGTATTAAAAGCAACGCGTGTTGCCGCAGCGTAAAAATTCACAAATTTACTGATCCCTCTGTCGATATCGCGATCTTGATGCCAGTCACTCTTTTTCGCAAAGGAATCATGCCTTGGTTCTTCCTCTTCTGGCCACGAATGTACCGTTTGCTTTATTTGACTTTGCTACGCCCACCTCGCGAAAATAACCCCAAGATCCAAAGATCCAAGAAGGTAACGTAAAGGTAAGAACCCCAGGCTAAAGCCCCTTGGTCATCAGGTTTTGGGATTGCCTAACGGCGCTTCAGATTTGCCATCTCGCAACTTCCCCCTTTTTCACTTTTCTGGAAAACATTAACCGCCAGCCAGAAGATCTAAATTGAAACGGTAGCTTCAATTGGCCAGATCTTGATGGGGAAATTATGTAAGAGGCAGTCTTTGGTAGAGGAAAATTATGGCATCTCCAAAGCAAACAGTAGCTTATCAATCATAGGCAAAAATGCCGCACACACCTTATGGCAAATATAAATTATTAGGGATTGAAGAAGCGAGAAACAAGTAGGATACATTTAAAGCAACTCGAAAAAGTTAATACGTCAATCAATTGTTTAAATATGTTAACAAAACCTCTTCAAATTTGTAGACATATAAAATATGTAATTTAGGACAACTAGAGTGGCTAGTATCATATTTATATGAACCCAAAATCATTTTAGTAGTGTTTGTTAATTAAACACACCAATAAATCAAACAGTTAGCTGCTAAAAACGCAGGCAGCCCCAAGGAAACCCAGACTTGCCCATTATGCTAATGACATAATCAAACGGGCGCCTCTGGAGAACCATTTCATTTCGAGTCGAATTTGCTGAAATCGAACAAGTTGCCCCGAAATCGATTGAACCAATTTAAAAGCCATTAGCCAAATGACACTAAATGCTCCCCATGGGGTGCGTTGCCTTTTCTTTTTTGTTTTTGCAAAAAAAAAGATTCCGGCATTTGAAGAGCCCCATTTCATTGAATTTGCAGCTCATAAATTATAACATTATAGGATGGGCACCAGACGAACAGGAAGAAAGGAGTCAGATCAAATGCAAATTGAAAAGTTCTTTTTTTTCGCATTTTTCCCTGCTTTGGGTACTCGAAATGGGTTTATATACTGTGGTCTGTGTATGTTCTTTCGAAACTCCAACGACAGCACTTAGTGAAATATGCGCCCGCAGTAACTATTTAAATAATGCCAAGGACCTGAAACACTGCAACTCTTTCCCTGCTCTCTGTGTTTTCTGGGCAATTACGGGCACCAGCATAAATGCGCAGCGGGAAAGGACCAATGGGGGGTTTCCTGGGAGTTTTGGGAGCTTGCGAGGGGTACGAGAGGTGCGAGAGGTACGGGATCTTCAGATCTTAAAAGGCACACGCAACGCAACGTGGGCCGCATGCAAAGTGAAGTCGAGTGCCGCGTTTTGCCATCAGTTATTACTTCAAGGGGTAGATAGGGATCTGCTTAAGAAGGTGTCACATGGGGGCTATACAATCTATTGCTCAAAAACATGAGATATTATCAAAAAACGCTAAACGAGGTAGAGACTACATTTTGACATTTAAACTTATGACTTTTAAAAAGCATAATTTTATTGATTGTCTAGTTAGTAAGGTATTAATTACCGACTAATTTTCCACAGAATATTGGTTTAAGTTCTTTAATAAACTAAACTGATAATAGTTTACCCATGAAATGTATACCAGAGACTATCAAGACTATATGAAAAGCTATCTTAATTTGTCCAAGTTTCCCTTTACCTTTTCGATCAGCTCTTAGTTAACCAAAAGTTGAAAGGCATTTCGGCAGTATCCGATGTTCGAGTTTCGGTCTACCCAATTTACTTCCCTCATTTCGCATATGTTGCTGCTTTACTTTTTTGTTTTACTTTTCCTTTTTTAATTTTGCCGGCAGTCGAGCAAATACGACAGCGTTGATGATCATGTTAATGAGGGGCAGGGCAAAATCCCAGGCAGCAGCAAAATCAGGCCCACACAGAGAAATATGTTTATTTGATATTAAGATAAATTCTAAGATTTCAGATTTCAATTATCATAAAAATATTTTAAAAATAATGATTATGGTTCCAACTGACACTTCTACTACTTTCGTAAATATCAATTTGATATTATAATAACAAACGCCTATGAACTTTATACAAAAATATTAATTAAGCCTTTCAGAGACTTAAACCTGGTGCTTTAAACTTAATAATATTACTTATAATTTCGATTTAAGAAAGTTACTGATGAAATATTGGTTCGCTCAATAAAATGATATAAACAATGTATACAAAATGTTTTTCTCTGTGCAGGCGCAACTGCAAACCCGTTGATGTTGCTGCCGCTCAAGTTGCTGCTGTGATGTTGCTGCCGTGATGTTGCTGCCGTGATGTTGCTGTCGCTGCTGGTGTTTGGGATCGTCGCTGTCCATATGCAAAACGTCAGCGTTGACGCAAAATCAAAAGATCACACAGGATCAATTACAACTAATGATATGGAGACGATGCTGCCAAGCGGGATCGGGATCTCCGCTTGGAGATGGGTTGGGAATGGAGTCGGGAATGGAGCTCTGAATGGAGATGGAGATGGCAGCTTGACTTGGCTGACAGCTGAGATGACGTCGCCACATGCGGGACCCGTGTGCTAACAAGTTGCACCCCAACTGAAATTGCCCAATTGATGATGAGATCCGCAAGCGAACAGCGAATATACTGGGCAGCTCACACAACTGTGGCTAAAATAATAGCACAGCACATATTAATTACAGAAATTTCGTTGGCAAGGAGCTAAGTCGAGTTACTTATCAAAGACTATTATGCCTAATAATATCCCCTGCAAAGACAACTCCTAAGTCTAGCTTAAAGCCTCTTTATTGGCATTCAATTTATAAATGCTTGGACAATTTAATCAGGAAGTTTTGCTGCCAATCCGTTTAAATTTTACTTTAGATTATGGTTTCATTGAAACAAAATTGTTAGAAAAGAAAAATGTCCATGAGAGCTTTAAAAATACATTTACTTCCCCCCACCAGCTATGGCTGACACTCCTCCTGAAGTATTATTATATATAATTTTTCAAATAAAATATATAAAAGCTGTTTTATTTTATAATAATATTTGTTCTTATCAAACTGACTTTAGCTGTTTGAAGGAAACGATGCTCGACAGCAGCAGAGGCATCAGTAGTTTGAAGCTCTTCATCATGTCGCATCGTTGTCACCTCATGCCCGAAAATTGCCCTTGTTTTAGTCCGTCTTCTTCATTTTTTCCCCTTCGGAAAACCCACTCACGGCATAATTAAACTAATTGTTCCAAAGCCCCGTGGGTCGCCATCCGTTTGATGTTCATTGGGCGCGCGGTCAATGATCTTGAACTCGGGAATTCAATCCCATTCCAACTGCGATTCCAATTCCCGATGGTCCAATTCAAGTTCACCACTTGCACTTTAAAATGTAAAAATTATTGACGGCAACTCTTGCTGCCCAGTTATGTCATCAATGTGGCATTTTGCAGTCGATCGGCAATCAGGGAGCAAGTTAAGTAATCAAAAGGCTTGATTGAGCCACCGATTGAAGAAAAATAAGATGGGTTTTCAGTACCTGGCAATAGCATTTGCGGGGTATATTGTGTTTAAGTTCTTTCGAATATGATAATTAAACAATTTTGTTTCATATTTTTTAAAAGCTTATTTTGTACTATATATCTTTATATTATTGTATTTTGTTTTAAAAAATCACATTCACGGTCCCGTAAATAAGCTTTAATTATAATACAAATAATGATATCTCAGTTAAAATTTAAAAACGAACCCAAGTTAAGAGGTATAAAATTAACGCATTGCTTTGATATGCATTCCCTACCTGTATTTTTGTGTGTTCCTGCATTTTCTGTTTGTCATCTCTCTACTTTACAGACACAGACAAGGAAAAAAAGATGGTTGGAAGATTCGTAGCAAAAATGATAATAAATAAATATGCCGAAACACTAATAACACGCTTAAAAGATTGGCGCAAGTTGGCGCTTCCTGTCGACCATTCAACTCGGGCCTCCAACTTGCCTTCTTTTCCCTTTTTTTCCTCCGCCGATCGGTCAGTTAACCCGACTTGGCCATATCCGTCTGCTTCTGCTTTTCTGCTCTGGCCTTTTGCATTTTGTGCTCTTTGTGTCGGATGCGATTTTATACAATAAAATATCACAATAGTCCTCGGGTCATTTAGTTAGACTTGCAGCTTATCATGCCACACTCTACACTCGAGGAAAATTGCAATTCCTTAACTGCATATAATTCAATGGCATTAAGAATATTCTTTTCTTGTTTGTTGAAAGTAGAAACGATCTTTGAAAGAAGAGAGAATTTTCCCTTTTTGTTAATTTTTTTAAAACTAAAGAAATTTTATCGTTGGAATTTTTTAATAAGTGAAAATATGTTGTTTTCTTCATTGATGTTTAACATTTCCTTAAAAACACTTTTTGCATTCTGAATGCAAATAGTTTAAATTTTTGATCCAAAGCTTGCCACAAAATAACCATTTTTTTTTGAGTGCACACACACTTCGATGTGTGGGGATCCCCCTTTTGAGACCACGAATCTGATCTGCAAGATTGATGTTAACGGAAAGCGTCGTTTCTCTCCGTTTCTGTCGCTGCATCTGTATCTACTGGATGCAATCTGTGTATGCACTTTTCCAAGGGTGCACATTTGTTTGAATATATAGGAAATATACAACTATATTGATTATATTTTTTTAAACGGGATGGGAAAATTTCTAATTTTTTTAGTTTCCATTGAGTACCACAGAATCTATTCAATATAATTTTTTTAAGTTTTAATTTATTTCCTTAAGCAGCAATTCAAAGTCAAACAATAATAATCTTTATATCATTATGGTTAAACAAATAGATAATGATAAAATAATTTTAGAATTTTCTGTAATAATTTATAAATTTTTGAACTTATTCTTCATTTTAATTTTGCAAATTTTGTGTGGTGCACAAACTTTGGTCGACTGTCTGAAAGTTGTTGTTTTGGCCTTGTTGTTTATGCAATGTTCAAGTGCAGCGTAATTGCTGTTGTTGTTGTTGCTGGTGTTGCTAGTGTAAATTTTATTGCATTTCAATTTGGCAACCCAAGAGATTTCCCCTTTTCTTCAGATCTCACCGGAAAACGAACTCATTTTTGTGATTTCCGCAGGAAATTTCATAATAAACGGCACTGACGTCACAGCGTAAAGAAAGAGAAGGGGGATAAGCAAGATGAAAGAAAGGGGAGACCAATATAATTTTGGGGGACAATCGGATTCTGGGATTATACAAGTTATATAATTTTTGTATGTGATTCACAACAAAAAAAATATAATTCAAAGTTAATTTATAATATTTAATACTATAAAGTTAACTTTGAGAAGTATTTTGATGTTGTTAAATAATTGTTTTTAAATACATTTTAAACAACAATGTTGTACAATTAATGTGAATACAATGGATGTAAAAAGAACCGCAAGGTAATTAACCCTTTAAAAGTTTAATGATGCTGTAAAAAATAGGCCTTGTGATTAAAAATATATTTAAATTGTTAATACATATCATGTAAAATATATAACAGAAATAAATAGCCATGCAAAAAGTTATAATAAATGTAGAATGACTCACCTTCGCTTTTGCATTCCAATAAATCTGTACACATTTGCATGCATACATATATGTAGATGGATGTAGAATGAACGCACAAATACACTTGCGCTTGTCCGGAGGAGCACCTCTCGCATTAAATGACCGAAATTAGAAATTTAAAAGTGAAAACTCAAACGAAATTTATTATACGTTGCGAAAATCACTTGATATTGCAATAAATAATAGGTTTTTAACACTTTTTAAGCACAAACGAATCAGAAATTAAAGAAATGCTAAGCTTGTGGAAAGAAAACTGGAAGCTGAAGGCTTTCCAGATAAAAAAAAAATGGCAAGATGGCGGTGTTGGCAGGCAGAACACCGAAAATTAACATTTAATAGCGAACTAGTCAACTTAACTTATTTAGTAACACTGCAATCACTTGTAAACTTATTAAACATCGATATTTTAACACAATTTGGCAACGAAATAATAAAAATGTAATTTATTTCTAATTTGCGCAGAGGAGGCGTCATTCCGGGAGCGAGAACACAGAAAAGTGATTGGAGGGTGAGAGTGAGAGAGGGAAGAGCAAAGAGCAAGCTTTTGATCTATGTAAGAATAAGCTCATCTTTTCGGACATTTTTCTTCCTCTTCTTTGTGAGTAAGATTGTAGATGTAAAACGGAAAGCAAAGAAAAACCAGTAAATATTTAAATTGAAATTTAAGTTAAATACGAAACTGTAAATAGAAGAATAATTCAAGAGTTCTTGTTTTGTTAGGCCAAATAAATAAAACTATAAACATATTACGAAACTTTTATAAGTTCGTACCACAAACAATATGGGTATTTTACTTACTTTATTATTATTAACCCTTTAAAGCAAAACAAAAACATAAATCACTTAATTTTAAATTTAATTAAATAAAAAAAAAAATAAAAAAAAAATAGCCAAGGAACTCTAACCATACAATCAAATTGGTTTCCACGTTGCTTAAGATATTTAATAGCAAATAATTTCAAAAAGCTATTTTATTATATATTTGCGATTAGAATTTGTTAACTTATTGAGTAAATTACTTTTATGCAATTATTAATATTCATAATTTAGACCAACATATTTTTGGGAGATCTTGGGATCATTCGAGGATTATGTAAATTATAGATAGGACGATAAGCGTAGGGGCACACGCTCTCTTCTATCTCCCTTTCCCTTACTTTTCACCTGCAGTCCTCTCTTTTTGGCTCCTCTTTTGAATACATAGAGAAAAAAATCATATGTGGACTTTTTCCGTTTTAATTATTTTATATATTTTGAAGCCTTAACACCGCTGTCAATTATATAAAGTTGAAAATTTTAAATATTCAAAAGAATAAAATATACTACTTTCAAGAAGTAAAGTAAAAGATAATTAAATTCGAATCTCATTAAAACTATATGAACATTGCGAATAACTGAACCAATTTACATTCATTCGCGTCTTTTTCTTCCGTGTAGCCATGTCTTTTCCTCTTTCTTGGCACACGCGCACCTGTAGCAGGAAAAAAGGGAAAAGGAGCAGCTGCTCCGATCGAGAGGATGTACCAGGATATCGTCGCGCTCATGGGGCAGGTGCAACGTTTACCGTTTGCCCCGGCCGCAGGCCAAAAACCCTGGATCGGGGGAAAGGTGGATTGGTTTTTGGAGTACTAAGGTTGGGGCAACACAGGACTTCAGCAAGAGAATCCTTTCAAAGGGGTCCCCACGACTTGTTTGGATTTTAGTGGACTAGGGTCTTGCGGTAGTTAAAGTAAACATAATTAATTATATCTGGTACAAACCCATTTAAAGTATTTATTTTATTAGTAATTTAAAGTAATTTTATTTGGCCATTCTGTATTAATAAATCAATAAAATGTATGGAATTTTGCAGTTTTAAACCAAAATTAATCTGGCCAAGAAAACCCTTAAAATTAGAGTAAAACTAAAAGTCCATTAAATATATTGATTCTTTTCGTAACCTTTTAAGCTTAAAGGTCTTTCGATTAAATTTAGTTATTTCGTTAGTTTATTATTTAAAGTGTAATCAAGACAATAGGACATTTGTAAGCAAACTTCCAAATTTCCTAGTAAAAACATGTCAATACTCTTGTACATTTGTTAATAAAATAAAACGCTTTTCCCCTTTAAGACCCTTAATTTACTCATCACACGAACGGCTACAAAAGTTTCCACTCCATCAGTCGATAAAAAAAGAAGATTTGTAATTTATGTTACTAAATATTTTCATTAAGATTACAGAAGCTGAGATCCCCATAAAAGATCCATATTCCCGCTGTGACGATGACAATAATATAACATCGCCGAGCGACAACAAAGCGATGAATTTATGGGCCCAAAACCCGAGGACAATCTAGCTGGATTCTAATTAACCATTAACCCAAGGGTTCCAGATGCAGATATCGCTTGAGATACCAAACAGGTACAAGATCTCCCATATGATTTCATCCCGACAAAAAAAAAAAAGAAGAAAACTACTGTGCAGGTGCTGTCGTGGGGATAGGAATTCCAAACAGTAGGTGGGCATCGGATTGCGCCTCCTTCAGTTTCCTCTGATTTATAAGAGCAATACCGAGGGGTATTTTTGTTTATAGTTTAGTTTACTTGATAGAGTTGGAATCGGAGGCGTTTTATTGTGCAATCAGTAGCCAAAATAGATAGGATTTCGCTTTCGATGACATTTTCCAATGAACGAAACGAAATTGATATGTTGACATTGATAGTCCGAAGCGGGCGGGGCGGTTCGGGGCGGGGAAAACATTCCGGGAACAAGTAAGGAACCTCGAAATTCCCCTGACCCGTACACCTGTATACGTATGCCAGCCTCAACTGCCTTGCCTGATTAATTGAGCTGTGCTTGGTCATTGCGAAAAACCCAAGGAATTAGGGGAAATACTGAACAAGCCACAAGGTGGTCCTTTCATCGAGAGGAAGCCAAATCAATTAGCCTAACAAGACAGCCGACGAAATTGGAATCCCCGTCTCTGCTTCTAACCAGCTACCGAAAAAGCAAGAAATACAAAAAATAAAAAAAAAATAAATAAATAAAACTGAGGAATGAAGGATGATTTTCGTGTTCGGAAGCGGGAGCTTCCCTTTTTTTACCCGGACTAAATGTGTGGTCTATGCCAATCATGCACTTTACGCGCTGCCTTCATTAGCCGCCAACAATCTTGGCCAGTTTATCGCACTCCTTAGCCCCTCACTCCACTCGCACTTGGATTTAGCCCAAAAGGTTCTTCCGATAGCGCCGAGGGCACATCAAACGAGTGGAACCGAATGAATTCACGGATCCTCCGGCGGCGACCCATTATAAAACTGATTTGCGAACTCGAAACACGCTGCATTTGAATGCGGAATTTATGCTGTCTTTTTGAGTTTGTTTTTTTTTTCGACGTGCTCCTAGAGCATTCCTTAGCCACGCCCCCCGCCGCCAAGGGCACTTGAAAAAAAATGGGAAAATTCCTATACATTCGGAAATATAGATATATGTATTACCAATGTTATCTTATTTAAATTTAAATAATTAATTTAATTTGAATCGTTTTTATATGGTTATTATATTCTTTATAAAATAATGTAATTTTAAGAACTTCATGAATATTTAAAAAAAGTATATTTGTACCCTTAAAGTTCTGAAATCATTAGATTAGCAACTGTGTGTTTAAATAATTTCATTAAGTTTGATCGTTTTGTAAAATTAACTTAAAAACAAGTTAAGCTATACTTTTATTTATTTTTCAATTTAAAATTAGATAAATCATATTCTTAGTCTAGAAAACATTTTTTTCCATTTCAGATCCATGTATAATTTTAATACAATTGATACGTATTTAAATGAATGCATTAAGGAATATATAAATCATAATTTCAGTTTAGAAAAAATGTATTTTCCATGTATACATGTGTCCATGTATTATACTAATAATAATAATAATAATAATTCAAATTTTAAATGTAGTTTTATGTATGTAATATATGTGATACATATATTATGTTTTAACTTTTTTTTTCCTAGTGTGCTCCTGTTTTTTTCCCGCTGTCCATGTAACGAGCTGGCAAAATGACTTAATTAGTGGGCTGCTCGACTGGTTGGCTAAATGTTAACGAGTCGCTGGGCTCCAGCGGACAGGACAGAACATCTCACTCAGCATTAACAATTAAGATGGGATTGAGAAGATCAGCCCGCTGGGCAGAAGCGCAGATCGGATGCTCCAGACACAGAGAGAATATCCTTATCTAAATAGGCGCGTCCCGAAGTACAAATGGTCAAGTGGATAGATAGCCGGCCGTCCAGGGAGTCTAATTTGTGAACAGTTAAATAAACAAACATGCCAGCGAGGGCATCGGATTTGGGATTCGGGACTCAGGAGTCGGGATTTGGGTTACGGGAACTCACGACTACCGAAGGACACTTGTCGGCGAAAATTCCTCTGAAGCAGAATGTTCCTCCCTTTGTGAAACAAGCCGACGTTTTGATAAGGACTCGGGACTCAAGACTCAGGACTCTCAAGTGTCGAGTGTCGCCTTTTGCCCAGAGACACGCGACATCGAACACAAAATGTATATGTATATGGCTCGCAGATCGGAAGTGCTGTAATAATTCAAGCGATTCGGAAACGAAACTCTATGCTCTAGCAGATGTAGGGGCAAAAAAAAAAGTGTGGCTAAAATAATAAACAAATCTTTGAACGATAAAGTTTCTTCAGAGTTTACTAGCTCAGGTTTCTTTAACAAAAAGATCAGGGACCAGGATCTGAATTATCTATAAAGTATTTGTTTCAGAATTTAACAAAATTAAAGTGTTAAAGTGAGAAAGAAATTACTTTTAAATCATAGCTATGATTACAATTTAAACATAGCCAAAGAATTTTCTATTCAAAAGAATATTCCTACAAAATTAAAAGAAACGTTTGTTTCCAATATTTATATAGAATTATAGATAACCATCAGTGATGAATGCATAATCTTATCAATTTAAATTTCAAGAGGCTTAGGCCTAGTAATTTATTGAGCGAAAAACCATATAAAAATCTTATAAAGAACCAAAAATAGACCCTGAGAACGGATTTCGCAAAGGGTTTTTGGCCCCTACTGCCCTGGTTAATCCTTTCGCAGTTCTCAGAAGTGCTTTAGAGAAGGACACTAATCCTGCAAAGAAATTGCATAAAAAACGAATGGCAACAAAATCGCAACATTCGATCGAACATCACGAACACACCATACAAGTAAAAAAAAAAGTGTGGAAAACCTTTTTTCGCAGAGCAAACGTGAGAGAATCAAGAGGACCAAATGGATTCCCAGAAGCTGGCAATCCAGCCATTCGGGATTGTTCCATTTTTGTGGCTGGGCCCAATACAATGCCAAAGGGACGAAAACATCGATGATATATCTTATTGACACAGGCTGACACACGCTGAATGCAATAGTGCAATATTTGCGCAATATTCCTGAGCTGCTGCAGCTAAGAAAATGTTTTGGCTGCTGCTCAAAAAGGATTTGGCATCGTCTGAATAAAACAGAAGTCCTGTCCCAGAGCGAACATAAACATTATTCTGGGCGCAGTTTTCAAATGGGCCAACACACTGGGCATCACAAGAAACTGTCTTCATTTTTGGGTATTGTGGACTTGGGAATGCCCTGTACAGAATTTCAATTATTTTAATAACTTAATAGATTTAAAAAAAATTAATGTATATTAGAGTTAAAACAAAATGTTTGAAAAATCCCAAAAATAAATTCTTCCAAAACAAACATTTTTTAATAAATGCCTAATATGTATCCAAATAAAAAATTAGAAAACTCTCAAATATATCACACTGAGCCCAAATTATCGAATATTAATTTAGAAACCTTTAATTTATTTTTATAGTTTAATTGGCCTTAAGAATAAGATTTAAGAATTGATTGCAGGGTACCATTAAAAATTCGAACCAAAAATAATGCAAGAAGTGCGAATCAAGAACTGCGCAATCTTCTCTTCTATTTGCTACGAAATTTCCGTGAAATGCAGCATAATACCCAAGAATGCTAACCGAGGAAATTGTACAACAATGCACAATTTTTCACAATTTTCCACAGTGCTTGGATTTGGTCCTGTCCCACAGTGAAAAACACCCAGCATGTGGGCACATTCAACCGATCGGATCCCAAAGTCAACAGAAATTGAGTAAGGAAAAAGCAAATATCACGAACTACTGTGAATAAGCAATGATGGAACAATGGACCCGAACATCTAGAATGCGGGGGAACATTTTTAATTGATCAGAAATACAAACAAGTGCCAAAAAAAAAATATATATATATATATATGCAACAATGGTTGAGGAGATGGTTTTCTTGAATGGCCAAGGATGCGATTGTTTGCATGGGGCGTTCGTCCTGTTCCTTTTTATTTTCTGTTTTGTATTCCTGGCTATGTTTGGTCATGTTTTGTGTAAACACTGCCTCTACGATTCTTCGATTCGAATGTCCAGAGGACAGGGGAGTGATTCGATTCCAGGATCGGTGAATTCATAAAAAAAGACAAATAAAACAACTACCGAAATTCAATTCCATGAAATTGCAAAAGAACAGGACATTTCTGATCAATCATTGAGCGCAAAATAGGCAGTGAAGTAGCCAAAAAAACAAAAAAAAAAAAACTATTGTCATAAAATAAAAAGGAAGCTAAATCAATTTATCTATTTTATAAAAAAAACAATTTGTCAACTAGTTTCTAACTTGTAATTATTTAAAATGTAATGTAAAAGATAATGGCTTCAATTAAAATTTTTATTATCATATTTTCTATTATTATTATGTTTTATAACAACAAGCCACAGGTTTTCTTCCGATCGTTTGATTATACAAATATTTTATAAAAATATATAACAGAAAACATTTTCTAGCTATGGAACTACCTAAAAACCAATTTATAATAAACAGTTTATAAAATTTAGAGTATTAAATTTAACAGTGCCAATAGTCTTATAGTTAAAAGATTTTTTATTATAGGTCTTACAATTACATTATGTTAATTTTATTTAAGTTTTTCATTAGCATGAATTATTTGTAATGCATTTATCTAACAACTGTTTGAAAGTGAAAGAAAACTGGCTTCAGCTACAAAATGCATTAGTAAAGTATTGAAAACTATTTCTAAAATAAAGAAAACCAAATTTATGAGTAGCAGCTGCTGGGGAGTGTGTTCTTTTGGCTAATCTAATCAAGAGAGTCATAATTTGTCCCCAGAAAACGCAGGATCAACGAGGACAAGGTACGGTTATCTTATCAGCGGGGAGTTGTTCGGCCCGCAGGCTAAAATAAAGTCCTTATATAGTCCCTATATAGTCCTTATATAGTCCTTGTATGCCGCATGCCAAAAGTGCTACGACAGCAATTAATGGTTAATGTCGCCGGAATTTGGGAATTGCTCGGGTCGGCGGACATCAATCGCTTAATCCTCGAGCTGCAATTCACTTTTGACGCATTTCTCGAGTCCCTGCAGACAGGACCTACTTAAAGGCTCATTCAAGTGCATTTAAATCCTCATCGGAGCCAGATCCTTTTCGACCGTCTAACCGCAGCTTGCAAACCGAACACAATGCTATGGAAAATGCGGCTTCAAAACGAGAAAAATCAGCGGCGCGTAAATTTTCCCTTTTTTGCAAATTGCCTGAATGAAACTGAGCATGGAAAACTCAAAGAGTTTTTTTGAGAACAGGAAATCAACGCTTGACACAGAAATCAGGGAATCAATAAACCATCTCGGCAATCCCAATCATTATTTTGATAGACAAGCGGGGGTGTTTTCTTGGGTTTTTCCAAAAAAGGGTGAATAAATAATGGAGAGACTAAAAATACATCCTTCTTTGTTGCAAAAAACTCCAATTGATCTAGCTGATTTCGAAAAATTGTTTAGAAGAATGGATCTAAAACGGTTCTGGTTTAAAAAAAGACTGAGCTGGTAAATTCTTTGATTTGTTGTTAATTCACGGAAAAAATCTTAAGTACTTTTTTTGTTGAGGAACAAGCAGTTTTTTTAGTCTCTCAAAAGACCAAAAACTCTTTAGAACTTCTTTGTTAATATCCAAGAGCTTAAAAGATAATAATTGTAGTACATTTTTTAATCATATTTATTCAATTTTTATTTGACTTAATATACTTGAACATTAAATATATAATACAGTTTCGAAACTATTTAAAAGTAAGAAGCATGCCGGATTGTAAATTGATTTAATAAAGTTTTTAAATTATAAAAAGCTTCTCTAAATTATAAATAAAACAATTTGAAAGCTTTTATGTAAAGCATATTATTGCAATACATTTTTGTCAGTAATTCCCGGATATTTTCCATCGAAAAAAGAATCCCTTTTTTCTGTCCCTTTTTCGCGCTAATTAAGATCCATCAACGAAGTGTTGCTAGGGTCCAGGGGTCCGATCCCGATTCCGATTCCGATCCTGAGACTGAGTCCCCCGACTATCCAACTAGATGATATAAAGGGCGCAACGCAACCAGTTCATTCAACACCTGCGATCGGCGCGACTTTAAAACTTCAAAACTGGCAGCGCGTGCGATCAGTGGACTTCAAAGTTGGAGGGGATGGTTAATGGTATAGGGGCTACCTTCTATATAGAAAGATGAAGGGTTTCGAGGGGAACGAAGGAGGCATAGGGACACGCGCTCATTAATATGCCGGTTAAGCCCGACTGGGCAAGGTCACATGGTTCTCTAAATTAAAGTGGTGGAAACTGAAGGGCAGCCCCGAATGCCCTATAAAAATGTTATAAGAAGGTTTATTAGGAAAAGGAAATAAAATGTGTTCAAAGAAATTCTATCAAAGTCAAAGGAAGATTTTAAAAAACTTAACACTCACTTTTTATTTTATTTTGAGAGCTGGTTTAATATCGAATGATTTATAATGATGTTTAAAAATCGAATACCTTTTTAAGAAAGAAAAACTATTTTTCATTGATTTTTAAAATGGAAATAAATGGCAATATTGCATGTAATTAAAAATTATTTTTATTCTAGTGCTAAAATTATTTTTACCTAAAAAATAATGCACTTGTCACAATGGCATTCGAAATTAGATAAAACGTTTAGGGTTAAAAAAAGAGTACTTAGCCCGTCGACTCGTTGAAAAATTTGTTAACAAATTGTACCATATTTAATATTTTGTCAAGTTATTGCGGCATATTTTCGGTCCCCTTTTCGTTGGGTGAAAACATGCTGAGTTTTTGCTTTAATTACAGTGCGCAGGATCAACTTTTTGGCGGAGTGTGTGCAGAGGGTGAAATTTACGTAATTTGCATTTGCCGCCGGCAATTCGAATCCTTTATCAAGGACCCTCGCGCGTGCGCACCCCGCTGCCCCGCCCCCTTTTTCCCCTTTTGCACCCCCGGGCAACAAGTTCTTTGAAAAGCTTGTTTTTTTTTCTTACCCCCTCGCCATGTAATCGGTTATTCAAATAGATTTCTCATTTCATTCGCGATTGTTAGCGCATTAATTCGCCCATTGTTCGTCATTGTTTGTGCGGAATTCCGATTCCGATTTCTAGTCCTAGTCCTGCAATCCTGTTGCTCCTGATCCTTGGGCATTCACCCTCGAAAATCATCATCATCGGATTGCAAAAGTAACAGCTACCCATGCATAACTGTGGGTTGTAGTTGGAACTTTGATTTTTCTAGCGAGGGGGATGTTGTGTGGCACGTTTTGATCTCCACGACATTGCGATGCCCTACCAAGGCCAATGTTATTTTTATTATATTATAAATTTATTCTATTTTCAAGGAAAATGTTCTAGAACATGTTAAACAATTTTCTAAATATTTGCAGCATTTTTGAATAGGATTTGATAAATCAAATATCAAATATTAAGTTAATATTTATAAATATAAAATCACTTCTACTTTTTCATTTACAAATAAGTCTATGTTTTTATGGAATCGTCTAGCATCTAGCATTTAGCATTTGTTTCTATTCAGAACCATTAAGAAAAGGACACCCGAACAAATTTTATTAAATTACCAGCCAAGTCATTTTATCAATTTATAGAACCTTGGCGATCCCATAAACAATCCGTAACTAAAGAAACTAAAGAAAACAAACACCCCGGAAAAAAAAAACACGCAGAATGAAATATGACAGCATATAACGTATGAAAAGGACATTAAACCTTAAGAGCCGCGGATCGTAAAAAGGCAGTAAAAAAAAGTTGAGGTCCTATAGAATGATATATGAGCAACTCCCACCGAATTTCCGCATTTTGGGTAGCTTTTTTTCGCCGTTGCTGGTCGAAAGTTACCATGGACCGGAGTAGATCCCTAATGCAAACACCCCCTAATCCGGCAGGACCTTCCTATGGACATTCGTGATTGACACAGGGGTTGCAGAAAGAGACGGTAGAGGAGCTGTGGAAAGAGAGGGGGCGATTTGGATGTGTGCAGCAGGAGCAGATGTTTTTCGCGGCAGGATGACGATGCAGGATCGCCGGCGATCAGCGACCCCAGCACGGGACACGATAAACACGGCATATATATTCCATATAAAACGGAACAAAAGGGCATTAGAGTGGGACAGAGACGGTAGGAAGAGGGAGACCAAAATGCGAGGGAGATCCACGAGCCCAGTTTTCAAACCGGTCGATGTCCTGCGGCCAAAACTCCTGGCACCGCTAAAAAATGTATGCTATTGACTTAATTAAAATTAGTCCAAGAAAATCTTAAAATCTATACTTTAAAATAAAGCCACATAAAATCAAAATATAGGGGAAAATGGGGATTCGGTTTTAAATTTAGGAGATTAATTTTTTAAATTGCGCAATCTTATAAAATAAATGCTGTATAAAATAAATGTTATTTTTTGGTTAAGTAGCTGTTTTGAACCTTTAAAATAAATACTAAAATAAAATAAATTGTTTGCACGTACACCAAATAAAGCTGGTAATTAATGCTTTTAACATTTATTTTTCGAGTAATTTTAGAATGAGCCTAAAATTATTTGTGAATATGTAAATTAGAAAATATATGAAAGCTTAAGCTTATAAGTTTGAAAAATATTCTATTGGATTTTCTCCGCGTGTATTGCTTAATTTTCCGTGCCGCTTTTTATTTACATTTGCGCCTTGAGCGATATATGCCCAGGTTGGATCAGGATCGGGGCCAGGATCGGATAGGATCGGAACAGGATCTGGCCCAAAACAGAGGGAGCGGTTGAGGGAGAGAGTGAGCGGGTAGGGACGAGTGTAGAAAAGAGAGAGAGTGCAAGAGAGGGTGAGGATAATTTATGGTTCTTTGTCAACCCCCGAAAAGCGCGCCAAAGGACCCCGATACCATATACTCCCATATATACGCATGGTCATGGTGTTCCCTACACAGAAAGAAAAATGTACGATATTTCGTACACGTTATAAAAATATGTTTATGTATAACTTAACTAACCATATTCGAAATGGTTAAAACGATGCTTCAAGAAGTAAACATTTGATTAATTGATGCCAAAATAAGATTCATTTCAGTGTCATAAAAGCAATAGCAACAAAAAAACATATTTACATTAAACTCATATTGAATTGAAATAGAGCTGTAATTTTTTTCTGTGTATAGGGTCCCAGGTAGGGCACAATCTCAATACACATGCACGGTCACACAGACACTCACGCACACTTTTGTAGGGCAATGAGGCACGTGCGCGATCGCACAACAACAATTCAGCATTCCACTCAGCTGCGCTCGACTTTTTAGGGAAATTCACAATTTTCGCTTTTCATTGTTCTCGAAAAATGTTCACTGAAAACTGGACGGCAGTCGCACACTTTTGGCGCAAGCCATTTTCCGAAGTACATTGTATAAGTAAAATTAAAAGAATTTTGTTTATAAAAAAAAAGGTCATGAGTTTAACCTAGCTACAGCAAAAAATTATCAAATTTTTATACTCAGAAATCACAAAATTAAAAAAAAAAAATATTTTTTGTAAAGCGTTATACATTCCATTACTCATTCTATGTAACTTTTTAAGCTTATTAAGTTCTATCTTTTCCAAATCTAAAAGTATAAAAAAAGAGTTTTAAAACGTAATTTAAAATGTTAAACTCAAATATTTAATATTTAATTTGTAGGAAAACAAATGTCCAACTTTTAGAGGTGTAAAACAATAATTAAGGATATGACAACATAAGTTAAGTTGTGTGTTTATTTTTAGCTTGCTTCTCATATATTATATATTAGAAAGGTTTTAATTTTTATTTTTATTAATACCATTTGACAATCAGAAATGGATTGAGATCCCCCGCCGAGCGATCCTTTTGTTGAGTTCTTCGCCTGGGTCCTGTCACTTTTCCTTCTGGGCTGCTTGATCCCGAAGTTATTTCGAGGACTTCCACAGCGAGACTTCCGTTCCTTCAAGTTTCCGCCACTCATAAATCCAAAGACGAAATCATATGAAATCGTATGAAAAGGAAAACAGGAGGCAATGAGGCGATTTATGAACGCACAACTGCGCACAGATGCCGAATGAGCCGAGGATCCAGAAGGATCCACTTGAGCTGACGACAAGTACACATAGGACATGAGGACATGAAGACATGAGTCCTGGGGACTACTTATTCGTAGACCCATTCACTCGGCGCCTTCCTCCGGTTACAGAAATGGGAAAATAAAAGAGGGGGAAAAAATGAATAAGAATGGGAAAAGCCAAGCCAATTTGATCACTGGGAATCAAAGTCAAAGGGATTTGATTGCTTTGCCTGATTGATTTACGATTGCCGAGTGTGAAACCCAACAAAAAAGAACGTGTATGCATATTTTCCATCTGTTTGCTCACCGCTTTCACTCCCATTTCGAATTTCACTCATCATCTATATTCATATTTCCAATGCTCCCTTTTTTTTTTTTTCTTTTCCTTTCTTTTCCCATTCAAGAATTTTGTTCCCATTGAAATCGATGCGTTTTTCAAAATGCAAATAAACACGAAACCATCGGAGCGTTTGCCAATCCCAAGATCGAAATTAATTTTTGTTTGCCCAAATTGTTGTACTTTCTCAAGCCGCCAAAGATGAAAGTTAAAATGAAATGGAATTTCCTAAAAGACGAGAATGCCAGAGTTTTTGGACACAGGATGTTAGTTTTCTAGGGAGTGGGTGAAATTTAGAAGATTTATCTGACATCCTTGGGGGTTGAAAAAGCGTTGCAAGCTCAATTTTTAAATTTTATTTATTAAATTGATATACAAAGATCAACCATAAATTAAGGGATGAAAAACAACTTTCGAAAGACGACAACTTGTCGTTTTTACCTTAAGACTTGTTATTTACCCAAATTCCATTAGAGATCTTGTCAGATTTTACATTATAAATATATCCTTTCTGCGAGAGTGTAAGAAACGGAGAATTATAGGGAGAACCGAGCTGCATTAATGAGACTTTCCAACCCCGTTGAGAATCAGACAAATTATAATACCATCGGGGGTTGTTGTGAAAAGGCAACAAAATATATTCATTATTATTTATTTATGATTATTATTATTATTTTTATTACAAAGCTCAGCTGGGTACACTATAAAAAATGATTAATTCATGAATAAGATTTAAACTGAATAGAAAAAGTCTGTTTAACACTTTACTAAACGTGAAACGAATACAATTTTAAAGTTTTATGGCTTAAGGATATATTCTGGAAACTTTTGCCAATGTCTTAGGATATTTTCCTGTTTGTCCGTTAATTTTTTGGCAGTGCAGGAGGGGCGTGTCAGGGGGGCGGGGGGCAAGGGGGCGTGTCGTGTCGCGTCGTGTCGCGTCGCGTCGTCAAAGTGGGACGCAACCGAGTCAAAGCCTTGAAGGACAACAAAGGATACCGAGCAGCAAGGACTCCTCAGTACTTGAATAATACTCGTCAGTACGCACAACCATTGACGTTGACTCCTTTTTTTTTCTTTAGGCAACGAGCAACAAGGTTCGAGGATCGAGAATCGAGGATCGAGGATCGTCAAGATCCTGGATCAAAAACCGGTAGTCGGCGCAGTCGTTTCCTTGAACCTTTCAAGTGAACTCAAGTTTATAAATTGTGCAGCAAGTACCACACACATATACGTATGAATACTCCTCTATATACTCAGGTCTGTTCGAAACTACCTGAGGGCCACGACCGAAAAAAGTTTATTGTAGCACACACACTGGACCGAAAACTAGTTTCCACAGACAGACCTAAGCTTCCCTGAACAAAAAAACTAGACTACTGGTTAAATTTTATTTTCCCACCAGACTAATTGCCAGAGATTTTTCAGCTCAACACAACGAAAGGAAAAAAAAGTAAGTAGCTGGAGAAAGGATGGGTGTTTTTTCTCACCCCTCAAAGGATTCTCAGATCGGCTCTTCTCGCATCTTGTCAATTTTAATTAGGATTTATGGGCGAACAAATTCACCAGGATCTTGCCGCTCCTCTCGCCTTCTTTAATTTCCCTTAATTAGCCCCGACAATTGGCAAATGATTTCGCACAATGCCGATCGTGATTGGTTTTATTTTCCAGGATCTCTTTGGGAAATGCCACAAAAGATAGTCCTGCGCTAGCCTCTTGATTAAGTGGAAAGTTAAATGAAACTGACAAGTCGTTGATTCGATGATGTATGGCCTTTATGCTTTCAGTTTTCATTGATTGGAAATGTCTTTGCTTCATAGCTGAAAATTAGTTCTGGTTGCCTTGAAACTCTCAAATGATTTGGTGACACAACAGTAAAAATTTCTTAACTGTTTTACAAATAAATACTTAAGAAATTCAGGTATGAATGATACAACAAATTGCTTAAATGTTTAACAAATTAAAATCATCATTTTTTTATAACATCCATATCCTAAATATTATGTTTCTCAAATGATCTTTTCTGTTTCACGCATATTTACTTAAAAATTAAATTCACCAATTAAGATATAATATTTATTTAAATCCAAACAATAATTTTAGGAAACAGTACAAATGCTTGAACGTTTGCATCCAATCTAACATAACTTAATTGATTTACCCTAAATATTAAGTCTTATCAACTTTTTATACTCTTACTGTTAGTTATTTTTGTAAAACTTTTAAGAGATCGTTTTTTTTTTTATTTTTTTATTGAACCAATATGATCTATGACTAGTGTGTGTGTGTGTGTGTGTGTGTGGGAATCCAAGGTGCTGACTGCTCCGCTGGATTCTCAGGTACACTTACCTTCGCGACCAGGGCTGCCAAAGCTCCCCTTACTGACTATACAATATGTTTATGATCATACCTATATATGGTTATTATTATATGCATATATTTATATATATATATATAGTGGTACGTTGAGAGGGGCGGTATATAAACATGCTGTTCTTATGCCCGATAATAAATACAAAATAAAATGAAATGAGAGAGAGAACGGGGCGAAATCCACCCTTAGGCCAGGTGGAGTTTTTGGCTCGAGTCCCCTGTGATCAGATGTTAGTTTTCCCAAAAGCCGTACTCCATATGAAATACTATATATTTCAGTTATTTGTGTGTGCCTCTGTGTGTGTGTGCGATCGAAAGGTAAGGTAAGGACACCCCAGTGTAGGGGATGAAAAGTCAGGCTGAGGCCTTTTTACATAAGGGATACGCAGGACCTCAAATGCCTCGTCAGTCAACGAAGTCACTTCCGTTGAGTTTTTCGTTTTAGTTCGAGTTCGGAGTTTCGGGGCACGCGACACAGAACGCCACACAGCAGTAGCACAAGCAGCTGTCCCAAAAAAAAAAAAAAAAAAAAACACCGAAAGCCAAAACTAAACCAAACTAAACCACATTACAAGGCAGTCCATTTGAAACCATCAAGCTAGTAGGACACACAAGGATCGTTAACGCAATGGCTGCCTTGAGTTTCAGCCCACCGCCCAAGGAGGCCAAGGAAAACCCGCCCAAGGCCACCCTAAAACCCTTTGGCAAGATAACCGTACACAATGTCCTAAGTGAGAGTGGCGCCAATGCGCTGCAACAGCATATTGCCAATCAGAATACGATTATACGCAAAATTCGCGACTTTGGCATGCTGGGCGCTGTGCAAAGTGCCGTGGCCAATAGTGCCAGCACCACACCGATTCCCAGCCAAAGGAAGCGACCGCTGGGCGAGTCCAAACAGAATCAGCAAAATCAACAGAATCAGCAGCCCAGCAAAAGTTTGGCAGTGCCTGCAAAGCGAACCAAAGTCAGCAAGAAATCGGTTGGGGAAAAGTCGGGCCCGAAAACACCAAATATACCGCCAAACGCTGGCAAAAGCAACCCAAGCGAAGCCATTGTAGGCACTCCGGGTAGAAAGGGATTGCCGCTGCCGCAGGCTGTGGCCCGTCGGAATGCCCGGGAAAGGAATCGCGTGAAGCAGGTCAACAATGGGTTTGCCCTGCTGCGCGACAAGATTCCCGAGGAGGTTTCCGAGGCATTCGAGGCACAGGGCGCCGGACGCGGTGCCAGCAAGAAGCTGTCCAAGGTGGAGACCCTACGCATGGCCGTGGAGTACATCCGGAGTCTGGAGAAGCTGCTCGGTTTCGATTTCCCGCCACTCAACAGCCAGGGTGGCAATAGTTCGGGTTCCGGTGACGATAGCTTCATGTTCATCAAGGACGAGTTCGATGGACTGGACGAGCATTTCGATGATTCCCTGAGCAACTATGAAATGGAGGAGCAGCAGCAGGCCAGCATGACCAGTTTGCCCAGTTTACCCAGTTTGCCGATTGAAAATCCTAACCAGAATCAGAATCAACTTGCCACCGATCTCCTGCCCAGTTTGACTACCCTGAATGGGATGCAGTACATCAGGATACCGGGCACTAGTACCTATCAACTATTAACGGCTGAGTTATTGGGCGATTTAAGTAGTCAGCAGGAAGAAACAGCTGCTGCTGCTGCTGCTGCTGCCCCATCGCCCGTGCCACAAAAGGTGGCAAGTAGTAGTAGTCCCTGCTCCTCGCCAGTTTCACCTGTTGCCGCAAACGAGCTGCTCTTGCAGGCATGTGCCGCCCAGCTGCAACAGCAACTGATCAAACAGGAATACTCCAACAGCAGCAGCAACAACATCAACATCAACAGCAGCAGCAACATCAACATCAACAGCAGCAGCAACACATTGAGCTCACCGCAGCAACAGCAGGTCCAAATCCTTGGATCCTCGCCCATTTTACCCGCTTTCTATGACCAGGAACCCGTGAGCTTCTACGACAATGTGGTGTTGCCCGGTTTCAAGAAGGAATTCAGCGACATCCTGCAGCAGGAGCAGCCCAACAGCAACAACAACAACAACACCGCCGGTGGCTGCCTATCCGATGAGAGCATGATCGATGCCATCGATTGGTGGGAGGCGCACACGCCCAAATCCGATGGCACATCCACCAATCTGTCCATGTAGCCAAATCACTAATCTATCACAAGTCTCTAGAGTTTGCGAAAGCCCACAAAATAAAGGTGTCTAAACATTTTAAAGTCTACTTTTAGGCAGCATTTTTAAGGGATTTCAAAACTCTAGAGATTTCAATGGCACTTTACGCATAACAAAAGTGTTTTTTGTGCGTCGGTGCCACAGAAAGCTCTAGAGTTTTTCAAAACCCCTTTAAAATATGTGGTCTATTTTCTATTAAAACCCTACCTTAACCCATCTAACGGGTTGACTTTTTGAGATTTCAAAACTCTAAAGATTTTTATGTATATTTTGCAGTTTTTTTTTTTTAAACCAAGCCTTGACTGAGTCATTGTGTAAATAGCTAATAAAAATAAAAAAAAAGGAATCCAAGAACGAAAGCGAATATGAAAGTCATCTAGTGATAAAAAACCAAATCGAATCCGATACTAAGACACAAACACACAAAAATAGTTAACCTGATAAAGAGCTAAATGTTGAGCCAGTCCTAGTTTATAATCTCTTAACCACTTTAATGTATTTCTTTTTTTTTAATGTGCTTACTTAAGTAACCAATTTTTTTCATAGATTTAATTTGTACGAATGTTGTTTTGATAAGCGAGATAACTATTGCCTCTGAATATAAAGCGAAAATATATGAAAATTTGTGAAAATCAATTAATTGTTGTGATTTTTGGTTAAGCCAATGGGAATATGGTGAATTACATGTCACTTAAAACTCTTTTTCAGCTATTTTATTATTGTTTATAAACATAAATATAATATATAATCGTCAGCTATTTAAAGATATTAAATAACAAATATACCATCGTAGAAGAAGTAAAACTAATCCCCATGAGATCGAACTTAGTTCCCAGAGTCCTGATCCGATATCTAACGGTTTTGCCCACCATATAGGGTTTCAAAAATAATGCTTAATGACTGGCAAACATGCACGTTCATCGGATCAAAAAAAAAAAAAAAAAGAGGAATGGAATCGGAATATCATGTTCATTTTCATAAGCGTCCAAGCATGCAAAAAGGACTCGCCGCCTGATGGATAGATACAGAGCAAAACAAGGATACGGAGAATATTTGCATATGCACTCAAAAAATAAGTTTTTCTTATAAAAAACAAAAATACAGAAACATATTTATTCATAAATATATTATGTTATCAATTTAAATCCAAATTTAAGACAATAAAATACTATTTTTGTGAATAACGAAATTTAATTCTTTTTTAAGTCGGTTCATTTGTGTAACATACTTTCTATATTTGTTTTAAAAAGCGTTAGACATTATTTAAAAACAATTTTTTTAATGTGAAAATTATGTCCCGTTAAGATTGAATTTGAAGGGGATTTTTTTTGAGTGTGGCAAAGAGGGTAGCAGATCCTGCAAGGCACTGCGCTCCAGTGCCCCGATATTCAAATGAGCCTCATGTCCGCATGTCCTGATAAATGACAGTGGCATATGAGAGATATTTGAATTTCGAATTTCGTAACCCTGCAACGTGGGAATCAAAAATGGGAACTGGGAATTGGGAATTCGGAACTTAGTTGCAAGTGGTTGGGATTCGATTGTAACGGTTCGGTTTGAACATGTGCCCCGATCCTAATGACACAAGTAATTAAAAATGCACTACAAAAAAAGGGGTGGAGGAGGTGGAGAAATACTAGGGAGTTTCGGAAAAAGGGAGGAAAGTACTGCAGGGTAAGGACATCAGTGCATATTAATTAGGGATTTTACTTGGCAGCCGCAAACCCTAAAAAAAACAGGGTCTTAAATGTACTGATCTTGAAAATGTCGATCTTTAGATGGAATCTTTGATCGATTAGTTAATTTAAAAGCTTTCGAGTTGTTTTTTGGGATTTGCATAAATGAATGAAGGATCTGCTGTCAGAAAATGGTGAGAACAATCAATAAAAACGGAGTTTTGGTATATAAAAAATTGTTTATTTAGGTATATATTAATTTTGAGGAAGGTTAAGTTAAGTTTAGTTAAATAACAACTTGTAATAATTGAAATAGCGTGTTAAGAAGTCTAAGAAAAAATAGAGAAATGGATTATTTAGTAAGCAAAACAAAATCTTTTGAATATCAAAGTATAAGACCATTTGTTCGCACATTCTTCATTCACTTTCCTGAAAATATCTAGATATGTAATATGCAGGCATATACTTTTGGCATTTAAAGTAGCAAAATCTTGACTGCTCTCCTCATTATTTACACAATATTTTCTCACCCTCACGCTGACTTGGCGCTAGACTCTCCAGGCTAATTGTATGCAGGACCTCATTGTTCTGTGCCTACGTGTCCCTTTGCTCGCAGGACATCTGCCCAAACAGGACAAAAACGGGAGAATAAACAGAAAAAAGCAAAAACGCGCCAATCCAAAGGATATAGATGATGCAAAATTATCCAAGACGTCCCAAACAATGAGGAAAATCAATTGAAAATCGTTTGGCCATTAAGAAAAGATGGCCTGTGCCAAAGGATCTGCCGTTAAGAAGTGCATCTGCGGAGCCCGAAAAACCGTAAAACCCAATCCAATCCGAGTTATACACAGAAAAAAAGAAAGCAATACAAAGACAAAATAAAATAAAATATGTAAGCAAGGAAAAAATTGTAAAAAGACTGACGATAAATAAAATAAATTAAAAACACGAATGCGAAAAGTTCACTTAAGTTTAAATATAATAAAATGCACTTATTTAGTTGAATATTTTAACTTTTACTTTTTATTTATTGACTTGAAATGCCTTTACATTTTGTTTGTTAAACACGTTATACTTTAATAAAAACCAAATGCACCAATCATAAAATTATGAAATGTACTTTTGTAATTGAATATTTTAATTTTTTTTTTATTAATTGACTTAATTGCTAAAAAAAATGTTTATATTGGTAACAAAATGGTATAAGTCCATTATTATTGTTATATTGTTTGTAAAGGATTAAACAATAAAATAGAACTTTAAAGTTATTTTATATACAATGATATTTAAATAAAAGCAAATGTACCAATGTCCGAAATTTAATTCGGAACAGCAAGTCTAGAATTTTCTTCTTAAATGAAGATGTGACTTTCGCTCAGTGTAGAAGTGTATTTGTGTTGGCCCTATCCCGAATTTCTCGACATTCCGAGCTCCTGAGATCGCCTACAACCCCCTTTTTGTCGAGCAGTTTCCAGTTTCCCGATCCAGGTGCAAAGGTATTTTCCTACCTTTTCCAATTTTTCTGCGTATGTGTGTGTATGTGTGTGTGCGGTGGGTGCCCCGTTCACCGTTCACCGTTAGCAGTGAAAATCTTTTTCACGCACCGTTATAATTATTAAATATTGGTAATGCGACACGCCCGTTTACCGTACACCTTCGATTTTGGATCGAATTTCGCATATTTCCCGTTTTGAATTCGGAAATCATTGCCGTTAGTTTGGTTTACATTTAATTTGATTTTTTTTTTTCCTCTTTGGTGATTGCATGAAAGGCTTAAAGGACAGATGAAATCCCAAAAGGTATCCCTAAAACAGCTCGTGTCCTTCGATCGAAGGATTTGGTTTCATAGCTCCTTTGATTTTCCCCGTCGTTCTGCCTTTTTGGGGTCACGCCCCCACATGTCACCATTGAATATTCATAAATCATTGCGTGTGTAATAATGAGTTATTACTGTATTACTGGATACCCCTCTGTGTTTTTTTTTTCGGTTCATTTTAGCGTGTGCGCATGCTTATACCGTTGACTTGATCGATCCCCACAATCCTCCGATTTCGGGGCATATTGCATTACCATTATCCAGACAGCCAGGTGCTGATCTCTGACCCGATCGAACACGAGCTGGCTGGCTGGTGGTTAAAATTGTAAAGATTGTAATTGCGACAGATGACACAAGTTCAGACAAAGGTTTTGCTTCAGATTTTGGGGCTTAAATTTCTGGTAATAAACAGCATTCAGTAGAGTAGTTTCATAATTTTTATTCATATTATTTATATAAAAATGGGGTGCCAAATGAATAAGTCCAATGTATTTTAAAGTGTTTTTAATAGAGCAGTTTCACGAATATTATCATGTTATTTATATAACGTAACTAAGCTAAGGTCTTTAAAAGAAAACCGAATTAAATACAGCAGTTTCATAATTAATATTACTCATATATAATATTATAAATCAACTTTAGAAACAAAACGAAAAATGTTAGCAGCTACTTTATAACATCATATGTTTATTTTATAAAATTTAAAATTGGATCGAATACATTTTAAAAACTAAAAGTAAAGTTGATAAGCTATATGAGATGACTGTTTGAGTGGAAAATAAGAAGTTCCTTGGCCCATTCATACCCAGATTCATTCAGTTTTCTTTAGTTAAGTGCTTAGGCGATTTGACCACATTCCTGAGTACCTAATCCACTAATCCACGCTGATTCTTTGTGAACTAGTTTCATTCAAGGATTTCCTTTAACCGATTTCATTCATCTCTGATTTCTTAACCCAGTTTTCTCTGGGATATAGATATTTTCTTTTTGGCAATTATACTACTTGCTGTGGCTTACGAAATTAACCGCAGCATAAGCCGAGCTACTTAAACTTAAGCAGCTTTTTGTGGCCCTACTTGTTGTCCATAGTTTTCAATTGGTTCTATATCTTCGAGTGGACGTACTTCAACGCACAATGAGACACTTAAGTGTGCGCTTTGTGGCTAAAACCCTTAAGCGGTTAATCCAGCGATTTGTGAAACCAGGTCAAGAGGATAACGCTGGCCAACAGTCGGCAAAAAAGCAGGTTAACACTTTCTGGAATCGACTGTGGTTCACCTAAGTCCCCCTCCATTATTCATTTCCCATTTCCATTTTCCTATTTTCCACTTCAACCAAAGATGATCTTGCGTATGGCTGCGGCTGACAGATCCGAGTTAATTTCATTCATGACTCGCAACTTGGTTCCATATTGTAGTCATCCAAACTATGGAATGCGATGCACTTCAGAAAACATTTTCGAAATTTCACTTATAAATAAAACTGTTACACAATTATTGTTTATATATGAAAAGGCACATTAATATATACATTTTTAAAAGTATCGAATTAAATTCAGCAGTCTTATAATAAATATTATATCTATGATACATAAAGAAGTTCGAGAATTGGTCAAGAACACTAAATTAAAGTTTTAGCAGCTGTTTTATCAATATCAAAATATTTTATTAAATTTGAAATTGAAAGAGATGTTCATTTAACAATGTGAACTTACTCTTCCACATTTATATATTTACTTACAGAACCCTTAAAACTTTAAACAATTTAAATTCAATTTGTGAGCTTAGCTGGCACATTTTAATATATTGTTTTCCATATTTATATTTACTTATCGGCTAATATTTTCTAAATATGACTTAAATATATTTGCTGACTTTACAATTTTTCTGTGAGTGCAGCTCCAAAACGAGTGGCATAAGGACAACACATGTGGATTCCAGTTTTAGATGCATTAATTGAAACTGCTCCCCAGGCCTGGCTGCACATGTTTTCTTGGGACATTTTCCCGATGTCACCAGTCAGCAAACTCCACGTGGGTCTCGTACTTTGGTATTCCCTGTACAATACGGCCGTGTTTTGACACGGCTTGCACACAGGGTGGCCACTGTAGTTTATTCACTGGGATAATGTAGAGTACTCGGCATTGAGTCATCAGAGGAACGATTGTATGACAACACACAATTTTGACACTGTTTCTGTTGGCCAAATTCAATGGGCAGCGCACTCCACAGGAAGCGTTTTGCATTGCTATATTGTTGATTGAGATGTCCTTGCAAACAGGTCCTTGTTCGACAATTCCCCGAGCTCTTTACTCTCTATTCCCTTGAAGCCCTATTTTGAATGCAACTTGAAGACGACAATGCGTCAATGTGATTCAGGGACCCAAGAATATATGCCATCCTGGCTAGCTGTGGGGTCCTTCAAGGAAGGACCACACGAAGACATCCCGGAAGCAGCTCAATCAATGCAATTCCATTCCAAAACAGCTTCCATTCCAAACGATTTCCCCCAAAAACCAGAAGACTGTCTTTAACTTCCTTTATTGGTGATCACAGTGTATAAAAAAATAATAATCATATTTTTTATAAAAGATCTAGTTACAAAAAAAACATGAGTAAAATGCTTAAAACTATATTTAATTCGGAATTAATGAAATATAAATGAATCTTTAACTAAAATCGATATTTAACTCCGAATATTTTCGACATAATTGTCAATGGCATGAAAATATAACAAATTAATGTTTCTTTAAATTATAAATACTCCAAATAAAATAATCAAATCCTAATATTTAAAACTCAAAAGCAAAGAAACTAAAAGACGATTTCACTACCCATTTTTGTAGCACCTGGTCAGTGTGGACCGTGAAATGACAGCCTGAACATTCCGAAAACAATTTATAAAATATATTAACGATTTCCTTCTCAGCACATGCCAAAAGAATGAAATCGGGCTGAAAGGACCAATCCAACCATGCCAATCTCAAAGGAAAGAGTATAAAAACCTCAATTTTATGGTTACCACGTGGAAGGACATTAGAAAATCGGGCAAGTCGCTGTCATCAAAGGAAGGACATTTGTATGTTGGCGTTTCGAAAGGATTCCGCCATAAAAAACGCAATGAATGTGCACAAACATCCGGAGGCCGAGAAAAGCATTGGATTGGATTACCGAGTTTCCCGATTTACACAGGTAACGCCGCTATTTGCCTAGCAAAAAAACAAAAACAAAAAAAAGGACAACGACCAAATAGAATCGATGTGTATCGCTTGGTTGTATTTTTTTTTTGTCAGGGACCTGCTGCATGTCCTTTTTTCCGTTTTTTTTCGGATGCTGGAAGGAAGGGTTCCATTAATCAGGAAATGCGGAAGAAAACGAAAGGATTTCCGTTTCGTTCCGTATTTCGTAATGCGATGCTCGTTAATCGAACGAAAATCGAACGGAAAATTTGCCAAAGACCAAAAGTGAAAGCCGACTCCCAAGGCGGAATTCAGCTAATCGAAAAAAAAATATATCTCCTTACATTTTACCCCTTCCTATTTTTTTTTGCCTAAAAAAAAACCCGCGATAAACTGCTACCGATTTCGGCACAATAGCATTTGCATTTGTCAGCATCGCAAACTGCAACCGATTAATCGCATTACAAATCGCCAAGCGAATGAGGTGTCGACTTAAGATCAGCATAATGCTAACAAATTCGAACAGGTATTCCCGAAGATGTGAGCAAAAAGTGAAAAAAAAATAAACCCAAATAAATGGAAAATACCTGGCCAAGGACAGAAAGCCAAGAGCATAAATATTTTGACATTGCCAGCGGTTTTGCAAACTGCCGATTGCCTCGCATTAGCGCATTAACCCGATGATTGCAAAGGACCAACAACAAGGTCTTCCATGGCCAACACAATACAGCATGCACACAAAGAAAAGTGTATAAAATAGGATAATTCAGTAGCCAGCATATCGATTTCATATGCACAAAAATATAAAATCATAATTAGAGATACCAAACTAAATATATGTATAAGTCTTGCATAAAATGTAACCACTAAATTTCTAAAAAAAAAAATGATATATCAATCCAATTCAAATATAATGAAATTTAAATAATTTTGTTTGCATTAAATTAGGAAATTCATGTTTTCGATTTGACTAGCGCAGTAAATTTTAAGTGATATACTTGTACTTGTATACTAAGTCCAATATAATATTTTAAGAACTTCTTGTTCAAAATGATTTTAATTTTTTAATTTTATAATATAGCATAGAAATGTTCGAATTTGTTGTATAAGGGAATTACCTTATGACTTATTTTCAATCTATTTAGAAAATAAGCAGTCATCACTTAAAACTTTGTTTTAAAACCCCTTTCCATTTCCCCAAATATAAATGAAAACCAGAATGTGTGCAATTAAAACTTTTTTTGCAGCTCCATTGTCTGCTTGCTACGTTGTACATGTATTTTTCATATTTTTTGGGTTTCATTCAAACCATGTGACTTAATAAATACTAGAATAGAGGGGAAAAAAAAAATCACACTACATGGCTAAGGAAAAAAAAGAGTGATAGATAGAAAAATAGGTGAAGAGCACAAACAGTTGCGTTGAATAGTTGGTTTGAAAGAGAATATATAGAGTATATGGTATATAAACGTATATAGGGGCACCACCCGCTAAAGACCAACAAACAAAAAAAGTGAAGAAAAATTAAGGTAGGGTATTAAGTAGTATAGAAAGAAAGAAATAAAAAAAAATTGGTTGACTCTCTGGCTGGCTTGTGCGTTGGTTCGGTGTCGGGTATCTTCTATCTGAGTTCGTCATCGTGGTGTCCGTGGTGTTCGTGGTGTTCGGAATGTCTGGATTGCGGGACTGCCGGGTTTCATCATCTATGTACAGGGTATTTGCGGTGTCGTTTATTCCCCGCAAAAAGGATCACTTAGGCCACCGTGGCATACTGCCGCTTCTCCAGCGAGACATTGAAGCCATTCTCCAGCTTCAAGATGATGTCGGCCTGCAGCTTAAAGTCCGCCTCCGTATCGGTGGAGTGGACAATATAGTTCCTCACGATGGTCGAGAGCAGGACCTTCAGCTTCAGCATGGCATACTTGCGGCCCACACAACTCCTCGGTCCGGCACTGAACGGAATGAAGGAGTAGTAGTGCCTGTTGGCCATCCGCTCGGGCAGGAAGTTATCCGGATCGAATTTGGTGGGATTGGGATAGATGTCGGGACGACGATGCACACAGTACTGCAGCACAATGACCGTGGTGCCCTTGGGCACCGTATACGGGCCACTGGCCAACTTCAAGTCGTAGTCCAGACGTCTGGCGATCAGCGGTACTGGTGGATACAATCGCAGCGTCTCCAGGATCACACGCTCCAGATACTTCATCTCCATGGTGTCGGCAAAGGTGCAATCGCGCAGCATATTCTCACCAAAGATGGCCTTCTGTTCGGCAAAGACCTTGGCCTGAATGTCCTTGTGGATGCCCATCATGCAGAGGGCAAAACTGGAGCCGGCCGACGTGGTGTCATGACCCTCGAACATGATCGTGTTCACCTCGTCCATGATGTCCTTCTCGTTCCACTCGATGTCGGGATTCTTGGCCATCTCAACCATGGCATCGAGCAGAGCCAATCGCCTCTTGGCACCCACATCGTTCTCATCGATGTCATCCAGATCGTCGCGTAGACCCTCCTTTTTGGCAGCCGGCGAACCGGAAACCGGTGTGCTGATCTCCTCCACAATGGCACGTGACTCCTCCTGGAAGTTCTCCTTGCGATCCTTGACCACCTTACTGGTCATGCCCAAAATGATGTTCATCATGCGATCACCCTTCTCGCGCAGCTTGGTGAACTTGTAGATGGAATCGAGACGATAGAGTAGCTTCACCTGTCGCTTGTGGATGATGTCGCACATGTCGACGACGGCCTGGGCATACTCGAAACTCTTGTTGCCCTCCGGCAGCTTCTTCACACCCATGGCGGTGGACAGCAGGATGTCGACGGTGGTCTGCGACATGTAGTCATGGACATCAAACGATTTGCCCGCCTCCAGGCCCATCCTGGCCACCACCGACTTGGAATGATCCACGAATGTCGGCACGAACGACTTGAGGATGCTCTGATGGAAAGTGGGTGCAATCATCTTGCGATGATGACGCCAATGGTGTCCATTACTGATCAGCAGACCATTGCCGAACCATGGCTTAAAGTAGCGATACTCCTCGGCCTTGGTCAAGTGCTGGTGTCCACTGAGGATGAGTTCGATGTCGCTGGGATTGGTGAGGAAGACCAGCAGGACATTGCCCAGCCAGGCCTTCATCGTCTCACCGTACTTGTTCAGATAGCCCAGGCCGACGGCCAGGATTTCGGCATTGCTCAGGCCGGCGGCCACATGCGCCTGACCCAAAATGGGCAGCTCCGGCGGCGATGGGATGTTGGCCACCATCCGGTATTCGCGGCTATTCCGGCGCCAGTACTCGTACAAAGCCATGGCCACCAAAGTGCCCACCAGGGTGGTCAACATGGGGCTGAATCCCAAGACAGTCGATGACGACGACGATGACGCCTGTTGCAGCGTCTCCTGCACCGTTTCCAATGCCATGATTGATCCTGTTTCTCAGCTCCTTGCTCCTGATCCTTAACTCCTCGTTTTGGTGTTCTGTAGATGGCACTGTTGCTATTTCAGCCGCCAGCACTCAACTGTGAATCGACAACGATCCGTTCGAATGTTTTATACGGTTCCAAGGGCCTGAAGAGGTTACCACTTGGAGTCAAGCATATGCCCATAGCCATACCCATACCCATTCCCATTCCCATTCCCATATCCATTTGGATTAGCAAACCAAATCCAAGTCACGTACTCAACGGTCAACCTTTGGAAGCAAAGGCTGCACTGCGTCATTGCGGTCTTTCTGGTTCCATTTAGTCGGTCATTATAGCACAGTATATATGTAGTATAGTATAGTATAGTAGTCTGTAGTAGTCCCTTTGACATTGGCTCTTCCCGAAATGTATTCAATTATTCACCCTCATTGCAGTGCGTTTTCAAGAACTCTTTCTATTTGGTGGAAATCGAACATTCAAAGGTGTTTTAATTTTGTTAAGAGTGTTTTAAGCAGGAAACATATCAAACATAGTATTTCGTTATAACCTTAGACCAAATGTTTACATTAATCACATTAAGTACTCTGTGTTTTCAAAAGACTTTTAAAAAAAAAAGTTGTTTTCAAGTTTCTCTTTTACCAGGAACATATTTAAAGTAATATAGATTTGTACTCTTTACCTTTAATCTTTTTCATTTTTCATTTTTCATATTTATTTTATTTTATTTTATTTTTAAGAAGAAAAACCTTCAAAATAGTCTTAATTTTGGAAGAAGTTTATACTATAAAAGTGGTATATGCCATATGCAAATAAATCAAATATTCTGATTTTTTATTTCCAAAAAATTGTCTTCTTCACAAATCCATGAACGCTATATTAAAGGTATTTGTTAGATTAACATTTATCATACCACTAGTATTACTAAAATACCAAAAAAAAATTCATTACTTTTTTAAACAAATTTTCGTAGAGAAAAAGAGTTATTTCGTACCAGATTGATATTTGATATTATAAGAATGTAATTTTAAAAACTAGTTTTAAGCATTTCACTTTTAATATCACATATAGATTTCAACAATATTTGTAATTTTTAGGCGCATTAGACACTTTTTGCAGGGAAAGTGAATGGGTCTACTGTCCCTTTAACCATTTAATTCACACGCTTCCTGCGGAAGTGTGCAGGATGCCAGGATTTGGGACTCGGGATTCGGGGTTCGGGATCCGTCGATTGGGAATATGCAAAGCAGCTACCTGTAGGGCACTGGATTTACCTGCCGGCAAACGGAAGTGGGTGATCCTTGCCCCGCTTCCTCGTACTTTTATTTATTTTTTTTTTTTGCTATTCCTCCGTTTTGTTTTGCTTTCGCTTTTCATTAAATTCAATTTCGGCGCTTTTGTCCTCGACACCTGAGCACATGTATGCAGAAAAGGGAAAAGCGAGTGGGTAAACAATAAAATATGTAAGCCACTCACAATGGGAAGGAAGCTGTCGCTTTTATGATCCTCGTCCACCGCATCCTCCCGCTCATTCATCATCATCCTGGCCGGATTGTTAATTCAAGTGATCCCCATTTCTATTTATTTTCATTTGCAATTGGATTAATTGTGCGCGTGTTCAAAGCGTACACCGAAAAAAAGTAGTCATTAAGAGTAAAACTATTGTTACATGAATTTTATCGAGTTGGATGTGAAAAACTTCTTAGTAATTAACATGTTTCGAATTTGGATAATACTTTCAAAAGTATTTAAATGTTAACTTAGTAAGTTTAAAATGTGGGTTAAATTATAAATATATGTATGAAATCAAGAAACATTTGATTGACTTAGCATTTCTTTATTGGATACTTTTAAAACCAAAATAAATATGAGTTTAGTTTAATTTAATCAGTCTCAGTTAAAATGAAACTGTACCAAAAGTATCCTTTTGATTGCAAGAAATACATATGTCGGAATCGAAATAGAAAGAAATAATAAAAGTGATTGAGAAACAAATGAGGACATCGTAATAACTTAGTTGTTTTTAAATTTATATGTAGGAAGATCAATAAATATACATACATCAAAATATACAGAAAATCTGTTTTCAATTAAGGTTACATCAAAATTTTTATCAATTTAAAAACAACATTTCCAAATTCTCTCTCAAATCTATTACAAAGTATATTATTTAAGAAATAAGCAATTATGAATAGAAACTTTTGACTAAATTGTATTGACAAATACAAATATGACTAAATTTCTTTAAAACTTCAATGTTAGATGTTCCTTTTATGTTTTGAATTAAATTATCAATTTGTAACACTTGAAATGGGATTCCAATGCGTGGGTTAGCAAATGATCCTTAAGATTTGAACTATAGTTAAGTAATTTCGAGCTTTGGATACATTTGAATGGTCGTTTTTCTGTGTAAGTTCGCAAGTGTCTCTCAAGATTAGAAATCTGGGTAGAACTGGTCAAGCATTGGAAACAGTATGTGTGATTTTCAATATCTGAGCCCCTGCTTATTCTCTTCGGGCATAGGGAACATCTATATAGTCGATCTACTGCGTGGGTTTGAAAGTCTATTTGTAGATGAGAACTCGGGGTCAAACTCTTCAAGCATTGCGAAAAATTCAAAGGTCCTTTTTCGTGATTTCGTTGGATGAGTCTCCGGACTTTCGTCTATATCATCATCTATATCATCTCCAATCAAATTCTGTCCCCTCGATCCTTGCTTGGGAATCGGACTTATTTAAACTGCTGGGTTTTTTGGTGTCCATGTGATTTTTCCTTTTGCCGTAAATCTTTAATGGAGGAGAACGACTGGTGGATCCTTTTCGCAGGACAAGCAAATGGTTTCGGGGTGAGGGATCCTCCTCCTCAACTGAATGGCCAATGGATTCCGCAATATTGACTATCTTTACGTTTATCCTCCAGGCAAACACGAATTATTGACCAATCCATCTCTGAAATAGTACAATCAATACTGTAGGCACAAATTCAATTATTATTAAGCGGATAAATGCCGTGTTATCGTTTGTTCGCCCTCTCGTACATGCAAATGGCCTTTTTCTCGGTTGTTATCCAAATATTTTGTTATTTAAATTTCATCAAAACAATTATTAAATGGTAAACAATAGTGATACCATATTTTGTTTTAGAGCACTTATCCGCCGTGTAATCGGATACAAGTATCGATATAAAATATCGATTAAACAGCTGGGGACTGAAACCAATTGTGTTAAAGCAGCACCGCTATATCGACCACCTTTTATTTGTCCCCCTTACACACACAGACTGCGCAACAAAAACATCGGGCCCCAAAAAAAAAAGACGAGAACTTCGTCGTGAATTGTAAAATACAAAAAAAAAAACGCACTCAAACGCGCTGGTTTGTTTTTTTTTTCACGTGTAACTCACCGAAAAACAAAAAAAAAACAAAAAAAGCAAAGGAATTAAGCAGCAACACCAACACAGCATACATATATATGTATATGTACGTGCAAGTGCAAGGCAAACATAAACAACGGTGTGAGTGTGTGCGTGTGTGTGTACAACGAAAATATTGTATAAATCAAATTTATATATGTATAAAGTTTTTTTTTTTGCCCCAATGCGTGATCACTGAAAAGGCTTAAAAAAGTTGGTTAAAAAACCAGGCACCCGTTGCATTGTGTTTACAAAATATCAAAAAAAAATCCAAGAGCCAAACGTATAACAAATAGATAGCAACAAAACGAAAAGAAGAAGGAGCTGAATGCAAACCGGTAAAAATAGCGGTAAATTGCGAGGGAGAAGGACAACAACAACAATTACAGAGGGGGCAAACAACAACAACAACATCGAGGGACTTCCAGTGCATCTTCCTTCTCCTTCTCATCCTTCCCGAATTCTTCCCGAATTACGGTTATAATGGACACCATCTGTAGATTGTGCTTCCAAACGGCAACGGTAATAATATACATACAAAATATGATATATATTTAGGTGCATACATACCTATGTATCAGTTGTGTATTTTGTTATTTCTATTGATTTTTTTTTGTGAGGGCGGTGAGGGGAGTTTAAACAATTCAATTGGCGCTACTGTTTTTTTTTTCTAAAGGGGGTTGAAAAGCGCGCGCACTGTCCCCCTTTACCCCCCTAAATATATCATATACACACATATGCGACCCCAAAACTATTGCTGAACAATTTTTATTTTTAGCCAACTCAGCCCGAAAAGTTGTTCAAGCCGACAACTTGAAAAAATATTATTTTTACATTTTGCTTACGCTTGCCGCTCGCTTTTCACTTTGACTCCTTTTCAACCTTCCCCCTTTTCCCTTCTTCGCCCCCCATTGCCCCCTCCACCTATGAACCGCACAAAAAGAAATACATAATAAAACAAAATGACAGAAATTGCGCCAAGGCAGCCAAAAAACAGAGGCTGACCGAGGAACATGTTAATGGGGGTATTGTAGTAAAGGCTTTGATTTTAATTTAATTTTAAATGTACGTGATTTGAAATTGACAAATAATTTTAAGTGCTGCCTAAAATGATCACTGTATTGATTCTGACAACTTTTTGGGAATGCATTTTCAAACTTTGCAGGTCTCTTATCAGTAACATCTTTATCATGATAAATTATTTTTAAACATTGTATTATATTGCTTTTATTTTCGATATCGAATTCAATGCCCCACTATTTAAAGCTCGTTTTAATACAAATAATTTAATGATTAACAGTGTCCAGATTTTCCAGTTTCTTAACTTATTTTGCCAATTATCCATTCAATAATTTTATGCAATATAACTTACTTACATTTAACCCCTTTTTTTGGGGAAGCCTCTGCTTCGTGTGCTGGTAGAGCGGCGGTAAAAACAAAACAAAAAGCGAAAGAATAACAAAACGTTGTAGCAAAGAAAAAAAATAACATGAAATGAAAACAACAACAAGCTGTTTTTGTATTTTCTCTTCTTTCTTTTTTTTCATTCATCCATGTTAGTGTGTGCGTGTGTGTTTATCTTCATGGTTGTTATTTCTAGTTGGTGGAAAATAGAGGGGAGGAGATGAAATGAGGTTGCTACAATAAATAAAAAAACATTATTGTTTTGCTTTTGTTTTTCTTGATCAAAAACTCCAATTGGAAAACGGCATTTTATTCTGACTAAAGATTTATCAGTATAAAAAGGAATGTAATGCCGACCAAATTATCATGTTTTTTATCGTATCGTATAATATAGTAAAATAGTAATCTCGTAATCTTTAATATTATCGATAAAATATTAAACTTGTTTTTTTTTTTTTTTGGTTTATATTAAATATAAAAATATTTTAAATATTATATTTTTGCAATATATCAAAATTAATAAGGGAAGTATAATAAAATCGAGTATCAATAAAATATTAAAGCGGTTTAAAAATATTAAGATTTTTTTTATATAAAATTCACACTTATTTGGATTAGATATTTTTCTTTTAATATTTTTCATTTAAAAAAGTATCAAATAATGATGATGTTTAATAATCGTCCTGTTCTACAGTTATTCCAGGTGCCCGGCTATAGCATACCCACGTGCGTCCGCTGCTCGGAGCAGTTGACAAATAATTCCAACTTCCATCAGTCGGCAGCAGCGGCGGCCGCAGTCGCAGCCTCGGCCTCTGCCGCAGTTGCCGCCTCGGCTGCAGCGGCGGCCACCTCCTCCTCGACGGCCTCCTCCAGCGACAGTGATGCCGTCGCGCAGCAGCATCAGAATCCGCAGCAGCAGCAGCACTCACAGCAAGCGCAGCAGCAGCAGCAACAAATGCAATCCTCCAGTTCTTCCGAGAACCTCCAGTCGCAGGACGATTGCGAAGACGTAAGTGCAGTGATGCAAAAGTCAGAATTCCAAAGAAGGACAATTAATGTTAATTTGTATCTTCAAGTTTTTAATTTACATAATGAATACTTCTTTAAAATTTGCACTTGTAAAGTCTAACAGTGCCCTAAAAAGTAAATACAGAGTTGGAAAAATTACATTGTTTTTCTTTTTTTTAACACTGGTTTCTCTTAAAAACATTGTAACGGTTTTAATTCTATCATAACATATAACTTTACCATATTATTGGTAAAAAAAAAGGTTAAATTCTCAAAGAAAATCTTTTCAAAACCGATTTCCGAAGTTGGAAAGATATATTATAACAATACTTAATTTCTTTAAAAAAAATATTACTATTAAAAATAATAGCACTAACAGAGGTAGTCCCTATTTCAACTCAACTCAAATCTAGAAGCTAAACTTTTTTAAAAATCCAATTTATGAAATTACCTTGTAAAATATAAATGATGCCAAAAATGACCAATTTAAAACTAATTACTAGGTCCAGGCTTACTGTTGTAAGTCTCTTCGATTTATTCCAATTGGATTGGTTGCAGGGCTTTAGAGAACTTTCACCCCTTTTTTTTGGGAGGTACTTCCCTGGGAATTCGACTCCTGGGATCCTTCTGCTGCACTTGTTTATTATTGTTGTGCTATTTTTTCCTTTTTACTTTTTACTACTCCCCCACTTACACAAAGAACACATAAATACATACATACTGCACATTCATAGCTGCCCCTTCTTCTTCCACTTCTTATTTTGTCGTTTCTTTGCATGTTCTTGTTGCCTTTCTTTTTCCATCATGCAACAGAGAACTGCAAAAAAAGTATAAATAACATTAAGAAAAGGACTTGTCGACTATGGAAAATACCCTATTTATGTAAATTAAATATATTATTTGTTATTTGTTTAGTATTTCGAAAACGTAAAGTTGAAAACATAAAAAATTTGCAATGAGGGCTGTAACCATAAGGTGTAAGCAAAATGTTTAATAGTTTTGTATATACATAGATACATTGAAAAATATAAACGAAAATATTTAATATAAAAAATATATCTTTTGTATAACTTGAAAATTTAAAGATACAAAATTTTAAGATACAAAATTGTAGAGTATTTTCTATTCCGCTTGCAATTTTTCGCACTGCTCATTTTCTTGTTTTCCTTTATATTTATATATACATATGTATATATGTACACATATATTTTGTGCTTCTTTTTCCATTAATATCTGCTCTGTTGACGTCGACGTCGGCGCTTTTTGTGCGCTGTGTAAAGCGGAAAAAATTCATTTTCAGTTGACGCTTTTCGGTGTGTGGGTGTGCGTGGTACGCAAAAAACAAAAAAAAAAAAAAAAAAAAAACAAAACATAATAACAATAAGTAAAAATAGTTTAAAATATTAAGTGTAATCTGAGTGATTTCGAAATAAACAAACTGAATTCGCACGGGAATTTGCAATCCGTTCTTTTGGCCGCCAGCTTGTTGAGCGTGAGTGCTGTTCATTTGGCTATTTTGCCGCCATAATTCATGGATATTAATATGTACTTAAAAAGTTGAAGAGAAAAGTTTTTAAGTTACATTTTTAGGAAGATTTTTTTATTCTTTCAAGTATTTGTTATTATCAAAATAGACAAGAAAGATTTCCAGATCGCTTGATCAATGCCTCATATTACTATTAAATGAATCAATAATCTTATTTGATATTATATTTTTGTAATAAAAATGTACAAAATATTTTTCACAAAAATTCACGTATATAAATCGATATTTTATTTATTTATATTCAAGGTGGATCTGATATTCAACGAGGAGGGCTCCTGCCCGCTATGCAACAAAACTTTCTCGCGCAAATCCTCGCTCATGACGCACATACGAAATCACTCGGCGGAGCGTAAGTTTGTGTGCACCTACTGCCACAAAGGTGGGTTAATTACAAATACCACATATGCACCATATATGTATATATCTCTATCGCTAATTATCTGTGCGATTCCCTTGACTTTTAGGTTTCACGCAGGCGGCTAACTTGCGGAACCACGAGCGCATCCACACGAACGATCGGCCATATCAGTGCGTGGATTGCGGCAAGACCTTCACGCAGATCACCAACCTGAACAATCACCGCAGACTTCACACCGGCGAACGGCCCTTCGTCTGCAATGAACCGGAGTGTGGTCGCAGTTTCGCCCAGGTCAGGTTAATGGGTCACTGGTTAAGCAATAAGCTTTGTTTGATTGAAATCTCGGAAACCTATTTTATCATTTAAGAAAACTAAATCAAAGAAGCTACAGTGCTTAATTACTTTGTCTTCCCACAAAACTATTGGAAATATTTGCTTGGAAATAATTAAAAAAATCGAAATTAAAGATTTCAAGACTAGAAATTCCGGTATAACAATAGTGTGAGTCTTAAAATTTGAGCCTATTATTAAATAATAAAAAAAAGACAAGAATGTTCATAGAACAAGTTTCGTAAAGTGCTTGTTACTATAACTATTTTGTAGGCACCATATAATTTTAAAAGTCAATTAAATGAGTTTTAAAATATGTATCAACATCAATAGAAAACATCCTTTTTTGGTACTATTTGTCTGTATTCTGACCAAACATTTAATCTTCAATTAAAATCATATTTATTTGTAGATATTCATATCCAATATTCAAAATAATAATGTCTTTAAATTTGAAACAACAAAAATGGAAAATAAAACTTAATATTTAATGTATTCGGGCTTTGGCCATTCTAGGAAGATAACCTGCATTTAACAATTTAAATTAAAATTTAAAATTGAAAATCAACAAGTTGCTAAGGTTCTTCTTGTGTTAAATATTAAATATTTTGAATACTTAAGTATTGCATAAATGGCAAAATTAACGCAGAGCTCTTCAAATTGCAGGTGACGAATCTAAACAACCACATGAAGTCGCACCACAAGGTGCAGCAGTACTGCTGCAACGTGTGCAACAAGAAGTTCACGCAGGTGACCTCACTCAACCAGCACCTGCAGGCGCATGCCGGGGTCACCGGCTACTACTGCCCCCGCTGTCCGGAGAAGAACTTCAAGCTGCAGTCGCAGCTGCACACGCACATGAAGACCCATGGCCTGGCCTTTCCGTACGAGTGTGACAAGTGCGACGAGAAGTTCCTGCAGCAGGCGCATCTCGACCAGCATCTCAAGATGCACGACGAGTTCAAGTTCAAGTGCGACATCTGCCCGAGCAGCTTCAACCAGGAGTCGCTGCTCAAAAAGCACGTGCAGCGGCACGTCGAGGGACGCTACCTCTCCTGCCCGGTGGCCAACTGCGCCGAGTCGTTTGCGGTGCGCCAGCACCTCTCCAAGCACCTGCTCACCAACCACGCCCACCACGAGCTGCCGCCCCCGAAGCGCTCCAAAAAGACGACCGTCTCGCCGCAGACGGCACAACAACCGCTGGCGATGATCGGCCAGCCGTTGTCCCTGCAGCACACGACGGGGCAGCGTAAGTAGTCCTCTATTTCGACTGAATCTTGGAGCAATTTGCATTATCTTAGTGCCCAATATCACAATATTTAATATTTGAATAGGACACATTCAAGATTCAGCATTTACGAATCCTTTTTTTAAATACTTTTTAATACAAATCCATGCCTAACTCGAGTTATTGTTATAAATTTGTATATTCAGACATGGGTTTTTTAATGTAGGTGCTTTAAATTAATCAAATACCCAGTGCTAAATCCTCTGCTCATGAATTTCGCCTTCTTTTCAACTATGAAATGAATCTTCAATATCTAAATCAAGTTTTTTACATTTTAAATTTAATCCGGAAATATAGTTACCAAGTTATTTTACTGAGACTCATTATAATATAATTTCAATAACCAAAAATTAGTTAAATTAAATATCAAGTAATAGATGAAGATTTTATATATATTTATATATTATATAAATATTTTCATTATTAATATTATTTTAATAGTGCCTTTGTGGATTATTTAATCTATATTATTATATTATTTGGGAATGTTCAGGCATGTTTTTTAAATATGGTATTGAAATATTTAATCTCCATTGTCATATACCCAAATAAACTATTAAAACACTTTATTTCAATATAAAGTACTTAATAATTTGAATGTGGCATATCTTAATGGAGTTGTCTTTATTATAATGCTCAATTTGTATTATTAGGTATGGTTGTTATATGATAGATTGACATAGATTTAGTTAATAAGACTAGGCCAAAACCCTTTATCTCAATATCTAATGGTAACTGTTTTTTACTTTTGCAGGCGGACGACCGCCGAAGAACAAGAACAAGGCGGCGACGACGCTCTCCGCAACGGCCATCAAGATCGAGATCAACGAACCGCTCCACAGCAGTCAGCATATCAGCAGCGTGAGTGGCCTGTCCATCCAGCAGCAGATCAACCAGCACATGCAACAGCAGGCGGCGGCGCAACAGCAGCAGGCGCAACAGCAGCAGCAGCAACAGACGCAACAACAGCAACAGCAGCAGCAGCAGCAACAACAACAACTGCTTCACCTGCCGATGGGTCAGGCGCTCAAGGCGCGCTTCATACCCACTAAGTAGGATAGTTAAGGATGGAAAGGTCTCTCTAAGCTTAAGCGCCCCGTTCGATCAGCTGCTAAAGACCCTGATTAGCCTAGCCATAGCCAAAGTAGCATCACATCCAGCCCCCACACACTATAGATACCATCGCAAGATATATGATAAAGCGGATGGTTCTGAAATCTCTAGAGGTCTTCAAATAGTTTTGGGTGTTCGTAAAGCAAATTCGAAATATTTGGCCTTAAAAAACCATTGTTTATGGGACTTTTTTTTTATAAATTCTCGAAATTTTTAAACATTTGCCAGGCCTTTCAGGCCATAGTATCCTACAATAGGGATATTTTTTTCGCTCTTTGCATCTAAAGTTAAGACAAAATAGTTTTGGGTTTTCCTTTAGTGAAATTGTAATCATTTGTGCAGCTCAGCAATATTTTATTAGCTTAAATACTTTCTAAAAAGTGAAAGACTTACAAAATTTTATAAAGGAAAATTTTATTAATTTTCAAGCGTGTAAAGATTATGTTATACACCGAAAAGAAATGTTCGGTCTCTTTTTTGTAAGATTTTGAGTATTAGAAATGATTTAAGGAGAAAGTTTAAACCAGATTATATACTACATTTTGAGACAACAAATTTATTTTGAAACCGGCATAGAGATTTGCAGAACATACCGAATTCAGAGTCGGCGGCAAGCTGCTGGTTCAGTTTGGTGTCTGTCTCTTTTTTCCTGTTTTCAAATTTTTTGTCAACCAAAGCAATAGACAAACCAAATGTCACCTAAATAAATTAAAAACAAAAAGAAACGAAAAAACTAAAAAGCTATGAATAACATCTTTAAATGAAGAGCAACACCAGATGGACAGACAAAAAAAAAACACAACTGACTTAAATTTATGCACATATACACCCACATCTATATATAAAAATATATATATATATTATATATAAATGAGATCAGGTTGAGAAATCTGAAACTTAAATCGATTTAAAATTTTAATGTAATGCAAGGCACAGCGAAACGGAAATTACAATTTTGAAAACTAAGAAAGCAAATACAAATTACTTACAATTAAACGTAATTATGCTTAGAGAAAAGCAATCAATAAACAAGAAGTAACGAAAAATTTGATTAAATTTGGTATGTATTTATGTTAAGCATTAGTTTAAGTGTTTTTATTTTTTTTTTTTAATAAATCATTACAAAAAAAAAAAAAAAACAAAAACAATCTAAGGAAAAGAAACAAGTTAAGACGATAGTGTTTTGATTTATGGAAAATGACAAGCTAAGTACTAATGCTAAATACTAATTTAGCTGGCCAAATCCCGATAAAACTGGCACAAATCAGTTATATATACGTAGTACATATATTATTTATTTGCAAATACATTCCGTTTTAAAAAAAGATAATAAATTTACATTGAGCTTAGGCTAGACGAGCAGAAGCGATGAGGCTAACGAGAAACGATCAGCAAGTCGGGGCTCAATTCGAGATGAGTATATTTGGCTCGATGGAGTGCAGGACATTGAATCCTTTGTGAAGAATACAGGTGCGCTGTACGCCGCAGGCCACCAAAAAGTGCGAGAACTGAAAGGTAATGGATGTAAAGGGATTGCTTTTGGTTACACATTAGGGTAAAGCTAGTGGTAGACGATGCATCAGCAACCATAAAAATGCACAGACCGATCCATTGGTATAACTTTTAGTTAAAACAGGCCAAAGCTGATGATAGGCGATGCATCAGCAACCATAAGACAAACAGATATTTAGCTGAGCCATTGGTATAACTTTTGGTTAAAACTGGTGGTAAACGATGCATCAGCAACCTTTAAATGCACAGATACCAAGCTGAGCCTTTGGTTACAACAGGAATTAATCGGTTGTAGACGATGCATCAGCAACCATAAGACAAACAGATATTTAACTGAGCCATTGGCATAACTTTTGCTTAAAACTGATCGTAAACGATGCATCAGCAACCATAAAGTGCACATGATATTTAGCTGAGCCATTCGAGATCTAACGAAACTGAAGGCCTGATGCATCGTCTACGGCCAGGCTAAGGATTTATTCCTACCTCCACGGAGTGCTGATGAATGTTGCTGACGCAGACCACGATCCTGCCCCGCAGCAGCGCCTCCAATTGGGGCACCTGCAGGGCCTCCAGTCGCTGCTCGCCCAGCTGAACGGTGGCGAACGGAATGTTGATGCTATGCGGCACATGGACGCGTCCAAACTCCACCACACTGCGCAGATCGATGAGGGCCAGCTCCGCCGGCGAGTTGTTCAGCAGCCATCGCACATCCTTGGCGCTGATGCGCGGGCATTGCTCCTGCTGCAGATGCTTCAGTTCCACGTCCGCCACACCAATGTCCTTATGGGAGATAAGTAGCTACGGTTATTGTCCATTTAACAATTAGGGATTTAATAGCAAACTTACCAGCGCCTGGGGCGGTTGCATCCGCAGGGCATGCTGCCGGTGAGTAATACTCTTGGGCGTGGCCTCGTACATCTTCTGCGACTCCAGCACACAGCCGTCCATCACAATGTCCGGCAGATCGGAGAAGAGCAGGATGCACTCGTTGAAACCGGAGGTGAGCAGCGTGCTCCTCAGCTGGCGCAGTATCGCAATGCCGATGAACAGCGGATACGAGCTGTCGCCCAGCATGAGTTTGTCCCACAAATGCAGGATCTTGTGCAGAGGGAACACATCTGCCAAATACATTTTTATATAATTAAAAACTAAGGAAAACTTGTTCACTTCAAATCAAATTAGGTACCTTGTATAGAATAAAATTTAAATTAAAACATTTGTAGATTCAATGAAACAAATGTTTATTTATGTACCTTTCAAAATATTTAGACTAAGTTTGTGGTAATCAAGTTAAAACTTTAAAAGTTTTGTGAATAATGTATTAATTAAATATTAAATAAATAAAATAATTTTTGCATTTAAAAATAAAAAAACCAAAAAGCACTATATAGTTTCTCTAGTAGAGAAAACTGAATCGTGTAAGTATGTATTTTAACAGCGATTAAATAATTGATAAAAATACATTAAATAGCTAAAAAGTTTAAGCTATAGATAAACATACCATATTGAAAAGTTAAATATCTTATATATATTTTTGGGACTATGAAAAGCGTATAACTCTTACTTTTGTTGAAATCATATATTACACTTATAAAAAGGAACCACAAAATGTAAAAATCGTAGATTAAGAGATTCATCTCTTATCCATGCAACCAAAAGAACTCACGCGAAAACATGGTTAGGAACCAGGGGATGGCAAAGAGCTCGGGTATAAAGCTAATGCTGGCCAAATGCTGAGCGAGAAGCGGTTCATGGAAGGCGGTCAGCTGGGAGAACTTGCTCAGGTACTCCTTGATCACCGCCGAGTTGTCCTTGAGGAAGAACCACTGCAGATACTTTGGAATGAACTTGAACAGGCTGAGGAAGGCCAACTCTAAGGAAAACGTTAAAGACTTGAGATTCTAATAAACAAAGAAATGATAGCTAAACGCACCTTCATTGTTAAAGTTGAGAAAGAGAAACGGAGCCGTTAGCGAGTCCAATCCCTGCCAGTAGACGTACTGCGGATGGGCGGTGACCCAGGCCTTGAGCAGACGCCTCAGTTTGCGATGTCCGTCGGGGGAGGAGAGCAGCTCGTCGTACTGATGGCAGCGCGGTATGTCCACCTCGATCTGTCGATCCGTACTGGTGGCCGTGAACTTATCGATCTTCGTGTAACTGCCATTGGGCACCACCTCCAGGAGGGCGGCCCAAATGGGGCCCCTCAGCAGCGGCGGCACATCGACGGCCGCCTCGCGCTGCAGCTGCTCGGCCGTGTGCGGATAGCCCTGAAGAATTCGCGTGAACAGCCGCACCCGCTGGAACTGATACTCGATGTCCCTTTCGCGTATCACCAGCGGCAATTCCTGCAGTTCGCTGGCAAAATGGGCGGGAAAACGCGGCGAATGGAGCAGCGGAAAGTAGACGCCGGCCGGCAAACGACTCAGTCGCCGGAGCAGCGCCTTCAGACGCAGCGGTACCACGCGATCGTCCATCAGTTGCGCCTGACTGCGTCCCGGACAAACGCTGGCGCCACTCAGTCGCACGATCTGCGGCAATCCCAAAATCGGAGCCTCACTCCGGATGAGGCCCTCCTTCTTCAGCTCCGCCTGGACATCGCCGCCGGCCAGTTGCCAAAGGTGATAGATCTGGGCCAAAGGGCAACGCAGGAGTAGCGGCAAATGCTCGCTTTCCTCGCTCGGCTGTTGCATCTTCTCCTGCCGCCGCGAAATGTCCACACGCACGCCCTCGAAGATGTGGTGACGCAAGAGCTCGCCGGGCAGTGGTCGCCGCTTGGGCAGGACACTCAGACAGCTTTCCAGCAGCTGTCGCAGACTCGTGTCCATCGACGCATACCGTTCGTGGCAGTCATGCTCCCGCGCAATCTTCTCCAGCACACCGTTGGTCCGGCCAAAGGCCAGGATTTTCCTAATCACATTCGAGAGCTTCAGGCGGGGCCAGAGTTCGATCTGGAAGATCAGTTCGACAATCAGCAGGGCCAGCGACCAAATGTCACTCTTCACGTTGCCATTCAAGCCCAGCAGTCGCTCCGGCGCCATGTAGCGTAGGTTGCCAATGGGAAAGGGCACATGGACACCGCCCTTGGTCATGTGGTGCAGTCCGTAGTTGAAGAGCTTCACCCGCAGCTGGCCGTCGCCGGAGATGAGGATGTGCCTGGGCTCCAGATTGTGGGCCACCAGATGGTGCTGGCTCAGCACGCCAATGCCGCAGGCCACCTGGTAGAAGATCCTCAGGATCTGGGCGATGGCCAGCGGAGGATGACGCTTGGCATAGTCCTCCAGCGACAGTCCCAAATACTCCGACACCACAATGGTGCGTTCTACAAGGGGAGCATATTTTCGGTATTAATATCTTATTCGTTTTCTATATTATATATCATTTGACTTTGGTTTGCTTTGATTGTTTTAACAGATAATAAATTAAATTTCTTTGTTAGCTTATTAATGTCTATCTATTCAGTTTGGTGTAAATCGGAGCACTTATTATATAGTTTAAATTTTATAAAAATCCATATTTCAAAATTGTTTTAGTTTGTTTTTTTGAAGATGATCCGTATTTATTAGGGATTTTGGGGTTATATATTTATCGGCGGAGTTTAATGACTACTTAATGCTTAGTTATTATAGAATTAATGGGTGGTATTTGGTGAGTATATTTAAGGATAGTTGGGATATTTGAGTATTTCGGAGTTCTTTATATTTTCTGCAAAGTTTAATATACATTAAAGTAGGATTTATGGATGTTTTAGATAGTTATCTTTGTGAATTTAAAGGGCGATTTTTAATATAACTAGGATATGATAGTTTTTTAAGATGATAAATCCATTTACAGAGTTTGGAGTTAGGTTGTAATAGTATTTCGCAAGTTATGTATATATCTGGAAAGTTGAATGCCCATTAAAGTAGTTTTAGATGATTTTTGTTGTTATTTAATGATCGATCCTGAAGATTATAGGGATATGATTGATTTTTAGGATGATAAATCCATTTGCAGAGTTTGCACATAGTAATACCATAGAAAAAGTGGTGAACATTAGATCAACATCGAAGATAGTTGGGAACTGGGAGTATTTCGGATTTAGTGGGTGTTTCAAATGGTTTGGGATGGTACTTAGTGTGTGTGGTCATTACACCCCGTTTTGTTGGCTTCAAGGTGCCTCACCACCCACCGTGCTTGCCGCGAATCACATCCAGATACTGGCAAAGATGTTCGTCCTGGAGTTCCTTGAGTTTTTGGGCTCTTCCCAGGATCGCAATGGAATTGGGAGTCAGAGGAAGTCCATTTGTGCCGCAAACGTCGCCGGGATGCAATTTCGCGAAGAAGGTGACGGCGCATAGGCGGCTCTCCCTTTCCCGCTCCATTATCTCAGCTAATCCAAGATAATCGCCGATTTGCGATCACAAATCAGTGGAAATTTCAAAAACTCACGACACAACATCAGCAACAATTTTTTTTGGTTGTTTTGCAGAATCAGCTGATGGCGTTGCCGGACCGCGCCAAGTGCAACGCCCCCAATTTTGCACGCTGCTGAAACTGGGAAAGTAATTATTTAAAAGGTTTAAAGCCTTATAAGCAACTTATTTATTGAACTTATATTTACTTCTTACTAATACCCCATCATGAATTGGAGAATTTGGGGTTTATAAGCAACAGTTGAGAGCGCAGACAAAGGGTTAACCGTGAGCGGCGTTGCCAGATAGCTGGCACGTTCATGCGCAGTTCTTATTGGAAAAATTGTACAGTAGTGCTTACATTATAAACATTGTTTTCAGTTACCAAGCCACAGTAACCATCCTAAACATGGAAAGGTTATACCCAATCACAAGAATACTAGTTTAATTATTTGGGAAAATATATAAAAGTTTAAACATATTTATCAAACTTTAAGCTTAAGCCATTTAAAAAATATTTCGAAATGTTTTATAGATTACTTTAAATATGTTTTTGTTGTAGTTGTTGCAGTTCACATATGTCTACTCACCCTAGCAGCCCAATTAATTAAATAATAAAATAAAATCTAATAATTTTCGGTAAAATATCTTCGTGCATATTTATTTTTGAACAAACTATTTTTAACCTTTAAATGGAAGCATTTATATAAAAGTAATTAAAACAAGAGTTTAATGTTGTGGTACTTCAAGCATTATAGAAATCACACTTAAAACTGCCAATATAAGTAAAAATTAACAAGCATTATTGTTAATATGATTTCCATGTTTTAGCTATGGAATAATTTCATATAAATTATTAGTTTTAAATTATTTTGTGATTAAAAGTTTAATAATATTTACATTTTTTATTATCTGTTAATATTTATTAAATATAAAGTTGACATAAAACAATTTTAAAAACATATCACATCTGGCAGCTCTTTTTCTTCGCTAGTTTTTCAACACTGCTCTTTGTTGCTTCTGTTGTGTTGTTATTGTTATTTCCACTTGCGATTTTGTTTTTATTTTATTGCGCACTCGAAATTGTTTTGTTATTTAGCCAAGATCAAAAAAACTAAAAGAGCTCTTGAAATGGTGCAAAATGCAGCGCACTTTAGTTTAGTTTAAGTTGTTCGCTCGTCGTGTTTGTGTGTTCTTAATTTGCAAATGTGAATGAAAATTGCCAAAACTGCATACAATCTGCATAAAGGCAGCAAAATAGTGTACTAATTGTAATTGTATAAACAAAAAATGTCGCTATTTGTGGAATATACAGAGCCCAAATGGCGAAATTTGGATATGCGCGCGTTGTCCGTCGACGAGTTTTACCTGTACCTGCGATCGGGTTTTCATAAAGAGAGTTACCTGTACTCACTTTCCGACGAGTGCTACACGGTAATAAATAATAATAAACAATATTAAGTAATGATACGCAATCGGTTTCACTTCCAATTACTTTTTGATTCGATTTATTTAATCGCTTTATTTGTATTTTATTTTAGTGTCCGTATTCCAAAGTGAAAGCTCTGCCCGCTGCGGACGTCGCTGCCGGCGTCGCAGTCGACGTCGCTGAACCGTTACGTTTGAATTCGGCATTTGGGCTCAATTTTAAAATATACGAACATGATCAGGGCCACTATGCCTACGACAATGTGTGAGTATCACTGTACAGTAGGCACTCGATAAGGCTAGTTTTTGCTTAAAACATGTACAAATATTATTTTACATAAAATCACATAGTCGAGTGTTTAGTGGAATAATATAAAATAATATCCAGTCCTAAATTAGAAAACCAGTTTGTTGCTCTAAAAACTTATTATTATTTATCATGGGAAAGAATGATTCGAGAATGAAAAACTAATACAAATTATTATTATTAAATAGAAATTTGGTCTGAAAAACATAAATGAAATAGAAAAATTGGATTTTAAAATCAAAGAAAACCCCATTTCCTTCTGAATCAAAAGCCTATCGACCGTAATTTGTAAATAATATACATTTTAAGGCCTTCACCATGTTCGGAATAGCCATAAAGTACTGTCGAGTATGTGATTTGCGTATGTGTGTTAACTAGTTTAAGCGAAACTACTTAACTATGCATGCCAATTTGCAAGTACACCTGTTCTTTGCAAGTTTTCAAGTTTAATCGATTTCCCCGCAGTACGTCACTTTGTTGGCTACGTCGCACCGATCTGCAGGAATTCGGCGTCTACAACCTGACCCTCCAAGCGAACGGGACCTGTACTTTCGCGGTGGACAAGGCCGGTGTGCCCATTAATTATGGTGAGTGCTTCTCTATTAGTCCCCACTGGTTCGTTATCCGTAATCCGCAAGTGCCACATAGCACTTGATTGTGCCACTTCAGATATAAACATATTACTTATCGGCATAATATACCCTTATCCGCAGCATTCCTGGCCGTATTCGTTTTGGTTGCCGCCCTGTTAATCACATTGAAGCTCGTGAGTTGCGCCTGGCGATGCTATCGCTACGATGAGGCCACCGCCGCAGCCGATAGTATCGGAGCAGCCGCCACCAAGGCCACCCAAAGGAAGCGCCTCAGGAGTCTGGACACCTTCCGAGGGTAACTAAAGGCTCTAAACGATCCCCAATGGGATCCACTACAAACTTATGTTACTAGAGCACTAATTGTCTGATTAACTTGATTACATACCCCTCTTAACACATATTTTGTATGTGATGTGATGCATATATATTAAAAAAAAAAGAGTTATAAATAGAGTAGGATGGTAACAGGAGATATTGTACGAATATATATATATATATTCCATGTGATTTATGTATATTTATAAATAGAGTAAATTCAATGGCTCCTGATATCACTGAAAGTTCTTAATTTGACAAACATTTTCTATATGATCTATAATAGTTATAGATAAAATAAAATGGAAAAATACAAAATATCTTGTAACCAAAGATATAACTAAGTTTATTCAATTCGACAGATCCATTTTATAGGATTAAAAAATACACCATTAAATATTAAACTTAAAGATCTTTTAATTGGATATAGTACTCTATTTTATCCCTAGGACATATCTTTTTTAAAGACAGCGATCAAACCAGATCACTATCCATTAAAAAGTTACAAATTCTTAAATATAGAGCTTTCAACTTAAAATGATTAAAAGAAGAAAATAATTGTTATTTTATCTTATTTCGGTTTTGGCTTTAGATATATGCAGACATTATTAAATATATAATATATATATATTTTATTTGTAATTTATAATGAAATAATATTAAAGTGGAATCTGTTTACCCTATTGATCAGTGATCTCCATTCCTCCACAGCCTCTCCATCGTGCTGATGATCTTCGTGAACAGTGGCGGCGGCGGATTCGCCTGGATCGAGCACGCGGCATGGAACGGATTGCACCTGGCCGACGTGGTGTTTCCCTCGTTCCTCTGGATCATGGGCGTGTGCATTCCGCTGTCGGTGAAATCACAACTGTCTCGTGGAAGCAGCAAGGCCAGGATCTGCCTGCGAATCGTGTGGCGATCGATGAAACTCTTTGCCATCGGACTGTGTCTCAACTCGATGAGTGGCCCGAATCTGGAGCAACTGCGTCTCATGGGCGTCCTGCAGCGATTCGGAGTGGCCTTTCTGGTTGTGGGTGTACTCCACACGCTGTGCAGCCGCCGGGAGCCCATAAGTCCACAGAGTTCGTGGCAGCGGGCCGTCCACGATGTGTGTCTCTTCAGTGGCGAGCTGGCCGTTTTGCTGGCCCTGGTGGCCACCTATTTGGGGCTAACCTTTGGCCTGCGGGTGCCGGGATGTCCGCGTGGCTATCTGGGACCGGGTGGCAAACACGACTATGTGGCCCATCCGAAGTGTATTGGTGGTGCAGCTGGCTATGTGGATCTTCGGGTGCTGGGCAATGCGCACATCTATCAGCATCCCACTGCGAAATACGTCTACGACTCCACTGCCTTCGATCCGGAGGGAATTTTCGGTTAGTTGAAGGGCTCTCACAAGTTGGTTGTAAACGATGCAGCCAAGTAGCTTTGCTATTTGCCTTAAAGAAAATTCTAAAAAAATACCATTTTATGCTGAAGAATTCGCGTTATTTATTGCAATGATTTTAACATTCAGCGCGCGATTATTTAAGATAGTAAAGATAGCAAACATTTTATTTTGGTTTGCCGCTGCATCGTTTACAACCTGAGAAAAACACTTCTTGATTAAGCTGTTATTTTGCCAATTTGCAGGCTGCATTCTGAGTGTGGTGCAGGTGCTCCTTGGCGCCTTTGCGGGCGTAACGCTGCTGGTGCATCCCACCTGGCAATCGAGGATCCGTCGCTGGCTAATCCTCAGCGTCGTTTTGGGCCTCATTGGCGGCGCTTTGTGTGGATTTTCGCGTGAAGGTGGCGCCATACCCGTGAACAAGAACCTCTGGTCGTTGTCCTTCGTCTGCGTCACCGTGAGCATGGCTCTGGTTATCCTGTCGCTGCTCTACTACGTCATCGATGTGCGGGAATCGTGGAGCTGGTCGGGCCATCCCTTCACCGAATGTGGCATGAATGCCATCGTGATGTATGTGGGACATACGGTGATGCACAAGATGCTACCCTGGCACTGGAGGATCGGGGAGATGAACACGCACTTCATGCTCCTGCTGGAGGCCACGTGGAACACCCTCGTCTGGGTGGGCATCGCCCTGTATCTGGACGCCCAGGAGTTCTACTACAGCTTGTAGGTCGCTCGTACAACAAAATCTCCATATGCACAATTCAATTGCCAAATACATTAGCGTTTGTATATAGTGTGATTTTTACAGATGCTTTGCCATCGAAGCACAAAAGACCATGAGAAATGTTTTAGTATTTGTATAACATAATTCCGAATTTTTTATCGTTGTAAGAACACAAATTAATATCAATAAAATATAAATCATATTTAAACGAGGATTTTTAATACAATATTATTTTGTACAAATCTGAATTAAAATACCCAAAGTAAGAAGACCTTTTAGTTGATTTTCAATTATTTTATTTGTATTAAGGTTTAAAAAACATTATCTTGTAACACACTACGGTTGTTGTTTTTTTTTTTTTACTTTGTTTAGGCATTCCTAAGGCTACAATTTGTATGTTTCTGTGTGTTTGAGTGGTTTTATTCGCTCTTTCCCCCTTGCTGGCGGGGGGGAAATAAAAGGGGGGCGAACTTTGTGTTCAACTACAGACTACTAGGGCACTGAACTACTACACGTCCAACTAATGCGGTAAATCGCTTTTAAAAATGCTCTCTGTTTCGTGTTCAATCCGTTTCATTCCGCTCAACATGGTAACGTAAGGATTGCGCAGACGATGACTAAGTTGGGCAACTAGACAAAAACAAGTCATTAGGCTGGCTTAAATCGTATGTACATAAACTAACGTCTAGGATATAAAGGTGCATTTCGCGAAATGTTAAATATTATGCTTAAAAATGATATGGGGGAGCTGCTGCTTCGGCTGAGTATCCTACAAAACAATGTTTGTAGAGGGTGGGGGGGTAGATGGATACAAATAAATTGCGTTGATTGTATAATATATGTACATTATGCACTGCTTTGGGGCACATCTTAGATTAAATATAAACGTTGAGATAAAAAAATGATGCATACAAAAAAAAAAAGGGAGTAAAAGGGAGCTTGGATCTATAACAATTGTAACAGGGTCGGGGGAATCCCTGCCAGACGCTTGGCATCTCCTATCTATCTATCTCTCCATCTCCATCTCTCTCTCTTTCGTTTTCGTTTCGCTTATACGATTTTGGCTTCTGGAGGAGGAGGAGGTGGAGCAGGTGGCTCCGTCGTCGTTGTCGTTGTCATCATCGACGTTGCCGTTTGGGCAACAAATTTGGCGGGCTTTATCAGTATAAATTTGGGATTTGGCACCGCCGTCACCTTTTTGCCCACCACAGTTGTTGCTGGCGTTATGGTCACCGTGCTGGGCGCAATTGCATTCATGGCAGCCGTTTGATTGCTCGCCGCCAGCGAGGATGCTGGCAAAATGGTGGTCACTCCGTTCTCATGCTGAATGCTATTGGCGCTATTGAATATTGCACGCAATTTACTGCTATTTCCCTGAGATCCACCTAGCACATTGATTTTGAGAGGAGCTCCTCCACCACCACCACCACCACCACCAGCATTAGCACCAGATTCTCGCTGTTGTACAATCCGTGCGGTAAACTCGTTCCCCGCCAGCACGAGATTTTGGGGTTGACCAGCCAGTGGCAGACCGCTGGCCAGGATCAATTGCATGCCACCCGTTGTTGCTCCACGCAGTTTCCACTCATCTTGCTGAATAAACGAAATCACAATTGTTGTAAATGCCTTTTAGATTGCAAGCGAAAACCTACCGTTGGTGGACTAACAGACTTGCGCTCCAGCACATGCTCATCGAATCCCGAATCGGATGAGTTGTCGTTGAACTTGGTGGCCACCGAGGAGGAGGTGGAGCAGTTGGAGGAGGAGGACAGCGACGAAGGTGATGCGGCGCCAACGGATACCACTTGCGACTGTGATTGGACAGTGGCATTTGACTTGAGGATCAGCGACAGATTGGAATGTGGCTGCTGTTGCTGCTGCTGCTGCTGGCTATTCGTTTCAGTCTTGCTCAATGGAATTGGACTTATTCTATGGATATCGCCCTGCGGAAATGACTCCGATTGTCGTTTGAAGAATAAATGGTGCTTCTTGAGTGGGCCCATCTTTGGTCCCTGGCCTTGAACTTGTGTCGCTGGCGGTGGTATGGAGTTGGGTCTGCTGATGGTCTCCATTTGCTGATCCTGATGATGATTCTGTTGATGCTGCTGCTGCTGGAGCTGAAGCTGCTGGTGCCGCAGACGTTGGTGCTTCTCGCAGGGTTTGTACAGCTCCGGATCTATGATGTAGCAACAACTGCCGAGGGATAAACTCTGGAAGACCACGCCGCAACAGACCTCCAGGCGTACGAGATCGCTGTCCTCGAAAAAGGGCACATTGTCGATGGCTCGTCGATGCTTTTGCGGTGGCAATTGGCGGCGTCGCTTACTTCCGGTCAGTTTGGGTCTTTTGCTGACCTCCGCCAAGGTGCCGGAAATAGCGAGAGCAGCGGCCGCAGTCCGCTTGCGCGTTTGATACGGAGCCCCAGTTGCTCCAAAGGATCCGGATCCTGACCCTGATCCTGGCATCTGCTGTTCGTCGTCAAAGCTTTCGTTGGAATCGCTAGGTTGATGGTCGGAGGTAGGTGAAGTGCTGCTTGGACGATTGATAGCACCGGAAACTAATGGAGATGCTACAGTTTGAGAAGTCGCCGTCAACGCCGTCGCTGCTGTTATCTTGCCCTTGCGATTCTTCTTAAAGATCTTGGCAAACTTCTCGGGCAGGAATGATGAGTTGCCATTGGCCTTGGCCTCCGCCTCTGCGTTGTCGCGCTTTTTCTGTTTGGCCAGGGATTTGGTTCCGGGTCCAGCACGGGCATCCACCACCTGGAAAATGCGAAGAGTAGGATGATTAGTTGAGGAAAGACTTTGTTTCGAGGGAAGAAGGTCTGTTGTGGTCCTAACATGCTACTTTTTATTTCATAACAAAACTTAACTTAAACTTTCTCTTTTATTTAGTATTTCAAAAGAAATCGAAATTATTATGATGAGTTTATGATGAAATGATTTAGAGGTTTTAGTTCTCTATAACCGAAGTTCTTAGAATTACTAAGCACTTATCTTCATCCCAAGGATACTGATATAAAAATTAACTGGGCTAACGAAGAGTCCTACCAAAACCGAAATCCCCTGGGATACTGGGCATTATCCTATGATCCCCGCAACAATACTCACATGACCCCAGTGGCGCTTGCTGCCGACGGGAAGTCGCTTGTACCGCTTGACCAAAAGGACGCAGGCGTTGCAGATCTCGCCGTTTCGCGGCTCGTGGAGATTGAAGCACTGCATCGACTCCTTTTCGTATTTCCGGGAGGCCGTGAATCGGGAACTGCTCGATTTAGCCCGGCAAATACAGCAACCATCGGCGGACCGATAAACGCGCGGTTTATGGAAGTTAAACATTATGGTTTATTTTATTCGGGTTATTGGATTTCTAGTGGATACTGCACAAGTTCTACGGAGACTTTTCGATGTTTTGTGCTCTGTTTGTTTGATTTTTAAATGGATTTTTAACCGTTTTGAGTGAAGAGACTTGCTTTTTGTTTTGTTTTTTAGTGTTTGTGTTTGGTGTGTGCTGCGGCAGTGTTTACTGTAGTTGTGTTAGTGTTATTTGTGCGCGGACATTCTGTTCGTTTTCGTTGTTCTGAGCGCGTACATTGCCAACATCCATTGCCCGGGCTTCACTGTAGTTAACTGCATTTGTGCTAAAAAATAAATAAAAATGAGAACAAATTAGTTACCTAAATAAAGCTTGAAGTTTATGAGATACATACGTAGTTTTATGTTAACTACAGCATCTTAAAATTTAAATAAAATAGGTATAGAGTTTAAACAGCTGTTTCGTAAGTAGTGTTGATTAGCGATTACGTTTTACTGACAGCTGATAATTTGAGATAATAATGCTATCGAAAAACCGCAAAACAAAAAACCATTTTAAATTGTTGGCATCAACCACATAAAATATCTTATCAATAGCAAGTGGTGTAATTAAATTTAGCAAACATGTTTTAAAGGCAGTTCCAAAAAAAAACCAACAACAATATAAACGGGGGATCAATGGGGGGTGTGCGAGCGGGATAGATAGTTAGGCCACGCGCGTGCCTCACAAATATATGCACAATTTTATTTCTGTTGCCTGTGTGTGGATAAATGCAACATTTTGTTGTTCTTTTTGGGGGGGGAATTTTATAAACAAAGCGCAAAAAGAAACAAATACATTAAAAGCGCGTTTTTTTTGCTACATTTGTATTGGTACTTGTGTTAATGCCCCTCTCCCTTTCTCATTCGCAACAAGGAGAAAATGAGAGCGGCTATTTCAACCACTTCTTCTTCTTCCAGGTGCGTTGGTGTTGTCGTTTCTTTATTTAATTTGTTGTTTTTTTTTTGGGGACACTGATTTTTCCAGTTTTTATTACGATTGTATGTGTACATACACATATGTGTATTTTATGCACCGGCTGTATTTTGCGTATGTATTAGTTGTCTCGAAATTCACTCAATTTTTTTGAGATAAAGTGAAAATGCGGCTAATTTAGTCGCCTCTTCTATTATTAGCATGTTTTTGCCACGAAGTCATTAGCATTTACCTTATAAACACACACACTGTTGTTTAGACTTAGTTAAGCACTTTATTTTGTTTAAATTTAAGGAAAAGCGGGGGAGAAAGACGAATCGCGTCTGCACGCGAGAAACACAAAGGCGAATTGAATCGAAAAAAAAAACTGACGAAAATCGACGCATGTACGAAAACGGTGAACAAAGCGAATGCAGCGATAACGCGAGCAGCTGAGCATGCCATCTTGCTCGCACGCACGGTGCGTACATGTGTGTGTACGTGAGAATGCGCGCAGCAAAAGCAACAGCGAAAAATTCCGGTTGTTGTGAAAAAAAAAAACAAAAAATAGGACGTTACAAACAGAGACGGATCTAAAAGGGGGCCGGAAAAAAGGTTTTAAGTCAATTTAAATGCATAATGAACTATTTAAAGGAAAAATGGTAATGGTAAAATGGTAACTTCTATAACCTTGCAAATGTAAGGCAATTGTACAAATTCCAATTCATTATTTGAATTTAATTTTAATAGCTGAAGACATATAATAATAATATAATATTACAGCGCCCCGTAAATGTTCATCACACCCGCCACTGGTAACAGCAGGGTTGCCACCTGAGAATAACAACAAAAGAATGCAAATTAAGAAATATGCTTATATTCAACGTCTTTTGTTGATATTCTTTGTTTGCAACGCAGCGAGACTGATAAAGATAAAGCTGAAAACGTGCAATGCAGCTGTTGTGGCCTTTTTATGCGCTATTTATAGCGTTTTTATTGCAGCAACCACATTTCCTCCCCATCGTTTTTATTTTTTGTAATACGTGACCAAACACACACACGGAGGAGAGGTGGCAACCCTATCTTACAACCATCTGCTTTACAACACTGTAAATATTCATTGTTTTTATTGTTTTTGTTGTTTTGGTTTGCATTCTCTTCCTCTTCTTCAAGCGGCGAAAGTGGCCAAAAAAAAGCCGAACAAGGGGCAAAAACAACATGTTTTACATGTCAATATACATACTTACGCACGAGTGTGTGCGTGAAGCGGTCTACGTGCCGAAATAAAGTAATATAAAAAAGCCCAAAAATAAACTAGGTCGCTTGTTGCTGTTGTTTTTGTAATCAAAACAAATTGCAATCCTTAGATATGTGTGTATGTATGTATATGTAAATTGTAATTGCGCTTGTGTGTAAGCGACGCTTGACTCTTCTTCTTGCGAAAATAACAAACTGTACTTGTGCGAAATTGAGCATGAAAACAGAACAAATTAGATGGAGAACCTATCAGAGATAGGAACAATAAATATAGCATTTAAATAGCAGCTGGCCTTGTTTTTGTTTTTTCACGGAAAGTGAAAGACTCTGATTGGAATTCTAATAAGAATGTGCAAAACAGGTGCGAACATATAACGGTACAAAAACACACATTCACAAAGCGTAATAGCAAAGACAAAAACAACAAAAAGCCGGGAAAAAAGAAAGTAAAATATATGGATTTTTTTTGAAAGAGAGAGAAAGAAAAAGAGAGAAGAGCGGCAGTTAAGTAATAGATTTTGCAGAGAAAGCGCGCGCAATAAATGCAAGAAAACAGAACAATGTACATATTGTATATATTTTTGAAGCATTTCCGCACAATTGTTTGAGTTTTTTCTTGGAGTTTCTGACATTGGCAAGGTTCAACATTTCAGTTATCTTTAATGAAGGTCAGCAACGAAAAACAAAACGAAAAAACAGCCACATACACAAGTACATTTGTCCTCACACAAACACACACACACACACACAGGTACGCGCAACAACTTGTTGTCATCTGTTTAATGTTTTCTTAAATTATGAAATAAACACTTTTAAGGTTTACCTTTATCGCCCTTTTATCGTCTTTTTATCACTCTCTTAACACTCTTTTAATTTATCACTTTTATCACGTTAAATTTTTCTTTTGCGCTCTTTTCTAAAGGTGAGAAATATTAATGATAGCATCGATTTTTTTTAACATTGCTAATATGGGTGGTTAGTAGGAAGTCATCGATGTTTATCCACCTCTAATTTTGTATCCACCACATATCGATAATTGTGTCTCTGCTAACAGCGGAAAAAGAATATATTTACAAACATGGTTAATAACTCCACTAACGATAGCATTCCCAACCAAAACGAGCTTTAATCAATTCACTGTGAAAAATGCCGACTTGGTTTGCGAAATTATGTGCACTGAAGTTCATATTCCTATAATATTTAACATTGAAATGGGCGAAAAAAATTAACAACGTTAAAATCATTAAATTCAATACAGCTTTTTGGAAAATTAAATACAGGTCCCTTATTGCAATCTATCGGAAACCTAATCTTAAAATCCAAATAATAATCTTAAAACAAACATACATATAAACAATAATAATAATGTAGAGCAAAATATTGTTTTTATATTTTATTTACCTTGCTAATTTTGTTAATAAGTTTTTTTTTCATTCATCGTTAGCTGGTACCGTTTTCTAATTTAAAAAAGTGCAATTGTCTACAGCTGGTTTAATAAAAAAGTTAAATTATTGGAAAATCATACAGAAACATAAATGCAAAACGTTGACATTAAAAAGCCTTTATATTTTCATATTTATCTTATATCCAATTTACACAATTATTAAAAAAAACATATTTTTACAGAACATTTATTTAAATTAAAACAAAGTAGAAAAATCATTTAGAAACATAAATACATAACGTTGACATCTAATAACCTTTCTTAGGTAAAGCGTGGTTAAAAATATTTTTTGCCCCTTTTAAATTGATAAATTTGGAAGTTAGGGATTAATAAATATGTACATAAATTAAATCTCAAACAAAATAATTCGATTTCCGATTTAGAATTGAGCAATTTAAAATGAAACAAAAATGAAAACCTTATCTGTTAAGAAAGTAATTACATTTATAACATTCCAAAATAGGGCGATTCATATAGTTAATTTTGGAAGTACAAATACATATGAACCTTTTATGTTTAAATACAGTAGACAAAAGTCCAGAAGAACAAGTTGAAGACGAGAAAGGCGAGTGGGAAAACGAATCTGGCGCGGCTGTCGATCCACATGGCGATTTCCTGGGGCGTCAGCGTGGTCCAGCCACTCAGGTCGATTTCCTCTTGGTGAGTAGCGCCATCCGCTATATTGTTGTTCAAGGTCTGCGAACTGCCTGCCGAATTGATGGCTCCACTGGATTGTGCTGCTCCCATGGATCCCGATCCCGATCCCAATCCCAATCCCGATCCCGATCCCGATCCGGCTCCAAAGGCACTCTCCACAAAGTTGACATCCAGTTTCTGAATGCCCCTAGGTCCTCTAGTTCGCTGGTCCAGAACTTGACCCTCCTTGATCGTGGTAATGGGCAGATTGACAGTGAGATAGTTATTGAATCCAGCACCAGATAGCGAGCTGGTATCTATGGATTTTTGCAGAGCAGTTCCGGAAAACGAACGCGATCTGGCATGACTACGTCGCCTCAGCAGATTGGGCGATAGGGTGGACTTAAGGATGTGTTTGCTATTCAGTTTCTTGACGGGCACACTGTTCTTGCGACGCCAAATGGTGTTGACGAAGGCAAACTCCACCATGCTGCCGAATATGAAGATGGTGCAGCCGAGGAACCATACCTCCGATACCTTAATGTAGCTAACCTTCGGCAGGGTTTTGCCCTGTGCCGAGGCAAGGGTTATAAAGGTCAGCAGGGTACTGGTACCGAGGGTAATCCTTGGCGGTGCCTGGTCCGCCTGCAGCCAAAAGGATACCCACGATATGGCCACTATCAGCATGGAGGGCAGGAAGTAGTCCATCAGATAGAAGCCCACCACGCGAGTCAAATGCACGGTGAAGCTGAGGGAGCTGTAGTTCCCGGCAAAGGCTCCATGGCGTAAGTCACTCAAATCGGCATTGATGACCGTCTCGTTGGACCAGGATCGCTGCAGCACGAACTCGGTAAGATGCAGTGCACCGTCGTACGTGATTGGACGCTTCTGTTCCCAGTGCAGCACCAGCTCCGAGGTGTTGTACATCCAACTCTCCAGGATCGTCGAGCAATGCTGTTCGTCGAAGGGAAATTTCTTCAAATTGAGCCAACAATAGAGCGTTGCCTTTATCCTGTTCGAGACGATCACTGTGCCGTCGGGGGAAATCGAGGTAAGGATATCCTTCTCCGTGAGACCTGCAAAGTAATGGGGGACTAATCAGTTTTAATTCGATATTTAAGGTTGAAATTTCGGTTAAATGGAGATTTTTTAAGGGTCACCAACCTGATTGTAATACGATACTTGTAATAATTTCTTTCCCTTAAAAAAAAGCTCTGATCGTTTAACTATAATATCGGAAAGTGTTCGAAGATATATTTTTCAAATTGGGAATTTTTTTATATTTTAAAAATTTGAAAAACTCTTATGAATTTAAACTGAAACACATAACTTTGTATGTATTATCAAAACTAAACCACAACATAATATAAATAAAAACTTTAAATAGATTTTAAAGATTAAATCTGTATTTTAACAATTAAAAAAAGAAACCGAAAAACATGGATACGATAGTATATTATGCAATTGATAGCTCAAACTTATCTGAACGTTTTTAAAGTTTAAACAATTAAACTTTATGTACTATTGAGCATAATACAAAGGCTTTGTAAGAAAGTCAAGGTATTAAGGTATAGTTTGTATACATTTGAGTTATGTTTGGTAGATAGTCTATAATCTAATATATATATATAAATAAATAAATATATATTTTTGATACAAACTTTTTTTGCCACTGTATATATATTGCAAAGATTTCAAAGATTTACTTACCCAATATACTGGAATCCCGCTCGTTGGCCAGAAAAATGTGGGGCATCCATAGGGAGTCCCTCATGTGCTGCTCACCCAGAATGGGCTGTCTCCGTTTGGGACTTACGTTCCGGAAATTTAGACGCGGATCAAGATAACGCATTTGGAGCAGGGCGTATATCTTGAACTGCAGATCGTGGGCCTCCAGATTCTGCATAAAATATATATATGCACGCATATAGACGTCCACGGGCAATCTTTGTCCAGTTTCCGAATAGGTTATGGGTCGTTCCAGTCTATCATATCGACATCCGTGGGTCAATCTATCCAGTAATTGGGTTTGCGACAAACTGTCGCCGTCTGCCAACGTTGGACAGTCGTCGTCGAGCGCAGAAACATAAAGAGTGTTTATCAGAATTGTTATGATGAGCGACCAATCCATTATTTTAAAACAATATGACACTTAACTAAAACAAAATAAAACCACGCTTAAAAAATCCTAACGGTTAATGCAAAATGGCGCAAAGCTTAACATACTGCTAACCGAGAAGTGTTCCGAGCAGAAAATGTTAATGTTATTACACATAAAAGTCTGGTGTTAAAAAGTTAAGAAAAAATTCAGCAAATATTAAAAACAAAAATATTACTATTTACCTTTAAATATATTTGTTTTTATTTGTTTTAAAATGCAATTATTAGAAAATCTTTTAATAATAATACTGAACAAAAAAAGTAGACTAACTAAACACGAAAGTCAGATACAAAGTAAAATATCTAGAGCATAAGTCATGATGAAATTACAATTATTTAATAAATCATTACTTTGCGCTTTACGCTCAGTGTAACAGCACAAACGCTCATGTAAAACCAATTCTGCGCTTTACAGCACGCTGTTGTGCTTAAAAGTTAATGTTAAGAGTGGCGCCAAAATTCAAACATTGCCCAAGTTAAAAACGATGGCCCTTAACGTCTTTACTCATTTATGATTTTATTGATTTTATTTCACCGCTGCACTTGTCATTAATATACAATCGGGTATATCTCAACATTTACAAAGTTACTTAAGTTTTGTGTTTTATCTTTTCGTTTCGTAGTTTCCTCCTTTAGTTTCAAACATTTATTTAAATTTATGAATTCGAATTCATTGATAATATGTATGCATAGTTTAAGTTACCTCTCATCCCTTTTATGCTTATTACAAATACAAAAAAAAACAATTACCTAAATTTAATTTTATATATATGTATATATTAAGTGTAGCATATTTATGTCGTATTAAGTACATATTTTGTAATGTTACTAAGCTTGGTTTACGTATAAAATGTGTCGTAATTAGGTATGGGTATTGCGGATTATGTAGTTGCTTTCTCGATCTTCCTGCTTACACACATAAAAAAGGGGGAAAATTTTCTATTTATTGGAACATTAAGAAGGTGCAATTTCGAGTTGAGATGATCAGAATTAATGCAATAGGGGAATTAAAAATAAATATTCCCCGACTAAGAATATATAACCTTACATTTTTAATGATAACGTTTTGCTAAAAATGTAATTTGCATTACAATTTACATAAACAAAATTTAAGGTTGTATTTTCCTAATCAGGCAGTGGAACTCCAAAAGTGTTTTTAAGCCGCAAGTTTTGGACGCATATTCAAATTCAATTCAAATTCAAAAATATATACAAAAACTGTTACAAAATTATTGATACTTTTAATAACTTTGCACATCAATTAAAAATAGACTTTTAAGCTTAAGTTATTGTGGTAAAAAGTATTTCGATGAATACAAAATCACTAAAAGTATGCTAAAATTTATTACAACTAGGAAATCAGCCGAAAGGTTTAAAAACCCCAAAGACTTAAGTCCTTCAACATCTATTACCATCTCATCTCTCCAAATCGGTTATTTTTCTTCCTTTTTGCTGCTCTGTTCACTTTAAGTATGACAGCTATTCTTATTTTGGATTCATGGGTTTGTGTTTTTCACTACATTGACTAGTTATCTTTTTTTGGGGTCACTGTTTACAATCGGTTGATCTGCTTAGGAGCTATGGAAATGTATCTTCGCCGCGGCTGCAATATATAGTATGTACAGTGATAGTTCGACTTAGACTACGATCTTTTTGCTGGTCCAACGGGACGCGGTTTGGTTTTTGTTTTCTTTTTGGAGGTGAAAAGTCTCCCTCCTACACATTCACATACACACATATTATCCTTAGGTCATATACACCCACGCACTATTCTTGGAGGGGCAGGAAAAAAAAAACAAAAAAAACAGTACTCATTACACTTTACACACTATACCGATTCGATCTAGGGTTTTATGACTATGTCTAAGGCTAATCGCTAACTAATACTGATCCGTCGAGTGAATACTTGTCGTCGTTGGCCTTTTCTTTATTTCAGATGCGCTCCCTGTCCACCTGTGTCTCCTGGAGTTCGAGTTCCGTTTCCTCGGCGAGTGTATAGACCCCGGAGGCGTTGGCCCCAGTGGGCGTGGTCAGGACGTCGAGGAGCGGACTGCTCAGCGAGGAGTAGCCCAATCCCGGATCGCTGCCATGGGCGATGCAGCTATTTCCGGGCGTGGTCACCTCCCCCGAACCGGGAATTACCGCTGATGTGGGGGCGGGCGTGTAGGCGGGGGCGGGGGCCAGGCGGGCGCCATTCGGATCCATTGTGAGGATGGGCACCAGCTCGTGGTTAACATAGTCCTTCAGTACCAGCGATGTGGGTGTGTCTGCCATGGGGAGAGCTCACTATTAATAGCTATTCATATTTTACAAATCCGGCTCGAAGGACCATGATTAATACTCAAGTATTTCCAGTTTTGGCCTTACAAGACGGACTTGTTACTTTTATAGGATAGATAATGGAATTGATATTGTATCTATATTATATGTATACTATTTTACAATATCAAAATAGCATATCCGGATTAAAGGACTGAAAGTTTGATGGAACTCACCTGTCACCAGGGTCTCTTCGGTGGGGTTGCGCTGGTAGAGATGCCCTCGCTTCTCGTAGTGTCAAGATGCTGGCACATAGTACTGACCGCTCTCCTCGTGCGCCACATCCATCATCGAGCCACCGGCCCCGCCGGCACCACCTGGTCCACCCGACACACTGCCGCCGGAATTCGCAGCACTCGACTTCTTGAACTCCACCACTATGCGAATCCGATGGACAATCTCCTCGTGGATGACATTGAAGCACATGGCCGTTAGGGTCATGCCCGACATTATGTAAACCGAACAAAACCAGGTGGTGGCATTCGATTCCCTACGCAATCCCGGCAACATATCGCCAAAACCAATCGTGGACAGGCTCATGAAGCAAAAGTATATGCCATCCAGAATGGGCCAGTTCTCCAAGCGATACAAGACGGCGGCGCCGAAAACAATATAGATGATCATCATGGAGAAGCAGAGGAGAATGGGAGCCAGGATACTGAGGCCATGCATGGAGCCCCTTGATTCGCTGGCACTAAGCGAGTCGATGTCGGCCAAACCTCCACCACCAGCAGATCCTCCTCCAGGTCCGCCAGCATTTGGTGGCGGAGCTCCACCACCCACCGCGTCCTTCTCGGGTGTGGTATGAAAGACATCCCTCACGTAATACGGCTCCTGCATCACGGCCTGCTGTTTGCGCAACTCCTCCTGCTGTCTCTTCCGTCGCATCCGGCGCTCCTTTTCGGCCATCCGCTTCTCGTCGTAACAGCAGTAGCCGCAATTCGAGCAAAGACAGCAGCACAGGGCCTTCGAGAAGACCTCGCGGGCCACCCGGGCCAAAATGCTGCCCGTGCTGCTCAGATAGACCAGGGTCAATGGGATGCCAAAGAAGGCGTACGCCAGGGTCACGATCCTTCCGAGCGTCGTCCGCGGTGCAACGTTCCCATAGCCTGATGGGTTAAAAAAGATAATTGGTTAATCCGTTGGTCACTTTTACACTTACAAAATATAAGAAAAATCAATGCAGATTCAATTTAGACATGTATAGCGTTAAAAAGTTATTTTTGGTCCTTCGATCCGAAGTTTTTATTGTATTTATAAAGCCATGGAACCTCTACATGTTTCTGAGACTACACAAAATCTTAATTCTATAGTTCATGTTCAGAAAATAAGAAATCCGGCGTGTAGTATTATGTGGAATTTGGGTTATGTGCTTATTACACTGGTTACTTTTTAAAAAGAGGAGATATAAACAATTGAAGCAACAAGTAGTTTACATGTAAAACCAGCATGTAATTTTTTTCTTTTAATTAATATTTGTATAAGTCTCGCTTGTTTCCTACTTTAAATTCTCTACTTATACAATTTTCCTCCTGTGAAAAAATGTCCATTAACAATTTCCTTTTTGTGTTTTTTTTTTTATTTTCCCACATTAATTTGCCAAAAGTCAATTTGCGCGACTCCCCCGAGAGATCCGACTTATTGACATTACCCAAATGAGCCGTAACTTCACATATAAGCCCTGTATACCCCCGACCCTTGTTCTTTCTCAACATTTTCCCTTTTTCGCCCCCATTTTTCCCCATGTTGTAAAGGGCACCAAAAATAATTAAGCTGGCAGAGGCAATAAAAATGCTTAACAAGCTTAAGGCCGGAAATTCCCTTAGGAAGGTGCAGCAAAAAAAATAACACGGGGGCGGGGAAACAATTGAGCAGGTGGGCGTGGCACACACACACACACACACACAGACAACACACAACATACACAGACATTGGCAATCTTCGTCAGGTGTGTCATGCATAAATTTGAAAATTTCTTAATTTTATTGTTTTTTTTTTCTCGTATTTCTCTGTTGGCGGTTTTCGGATATATTATTTTTTATTTACTCGTGGGTGTGGCTTATATAGCTTCTATTTTTTTATTGAACAAATGCTGCCTCAGTGGGAAGTGAGTCATTTGAGATTGGAAGGAAGCAAATGAATCGAATCAATATGGGGGTATCACATGTGGCAGGGCTCAAGTGCCTCCGGCTCCTGACATCCTGAAAAGGAGGACTTCAATTGATGGTGGTTGCACAGAGAAAAATAATACGCTACAATTTTACATAGCCATAAATAAAAATGTATTTTATTATCTATTAAATCATTTTGATAAATCTCATTCACTTAATATCATACTTTATACTCTTATTATTCATTATAGTTATTATATATTATAGGTTTATTGGGAGGGTAAAAAACTATTTCTGTTTTTTTTTTTATGCTTTTGGTGTAAGAGATATCAACAACTTAAAAAAAAAAAAATACATTCCTTAATTGTTTGTGTATAATGGTTAAAAAATCCAAACAAATTTTTAAAAGGGATAATGTCCATATCTGAAATATATTTTGGTATAAGTGATTGCCAAATTTTTGGTTTCTGTGTAAGGGGTGTTCTTCAGTTAAAAGCAGCAACAGTGACTGAAACAGGAAGCGGATTTCGGAGACCTTGGTAACCATGTAATTGCGTTGACAGCAAATTTAAATGAAATCGCCCCCTCCTTCGGCACATGGCCAAAATGTCAATGTGTCACAAAGTAGACGACAGCTCAGCATCCTTCGAAAATACAACACATTCACTGCCTCAAACCCCCCACCGCACTGATATATCCTTTCTGTACCCACCGTCCCCGCACAGTGGGCCATCGATGTGTGTGTGTGTGTGTGTGTGTGTAAGGGGGCATAAATCAATCTAGGGCAAGATTTTCGGCAGAATTTTGCTGATTTATTTGCACCACTGTGCTACTGCCACCCCCTCCCCCCTTTAGGAAAACACCCCAGTAAATCCGCCTGCCCCACACCCATGGCTAATAATATTGCCATTGACCCGACTCGAGGGGGCTGTAAAACTCAGCTGCCGCGCTGTCAATTTGCCGGGATATCAGGGTACTCAACGATAGCGAGGGGCGAGGGGCCGAGGGTGTGGATGAGGGCATCTACATATTTTATTGAAAGATATTGAAGGATTTCAATATTGAGGAGTCAAACGAAGACTCAAACACATGAGGATACTGAGATAAAAACCTAGACACTTTGAACCATCTATAAGACCTATAAATACTAAGAGGCTCCATTTAGTTTTAATCCAATTTATCGATTTATTAATTTGAATCTACGTTCGGTATTTACTTCTGAATTATTTAAATAAAGTATTTTTCTTTTATTAAGCTTAAAACCTTCATATTTATCTAAATTTAGTTATGTGTATTTTTTAGCTATTGAAAATCTATCGAAAGGTCGATCAAATATTTATCGTTAACAATTTTTTTGGAGGAATGTAATTGGAATAATAAGTCAATAAACTACGTAACTCCTTGCTAAAACGTTGTACCTATTTTAATAATCAACTTTAAAAATCTTTGAATATATTGAAAGCACTATTACAATTCAGCTCACTTACTATGTTCAATTTGCTTTCAATGCTCGCCATTTAATTCCGTTCCGATAGGTATTTATCGATTATGCAAATAAATCGCTGAAAGCGGTAATGGGTGTGACTGGGGATGGGCGACTAAGCCGATAGGCAAGTGAATTATTTATCGAATATGCGTGCGAGTGGGCAAGTAAATACAATTACCCGGTCACAGCTTAAACACACACTCTAGCCATAAACAACTAGACCTAAACTGCCTTGGACTTGGGCTAAGCCCATCGCACGTTCATTGAGGCCCATTTATATATCGATGGTCCTTCGGTTATGCCCACACATAACACAAAATGGCGGAGCATAAAACGGAATCGCCGGGCCCCAAAGATGCGCAATTGATGATAGTGAATGTGGAAATGGAGCTCCGTTTCCTCCGAGTCTCACTCTCTCGCTGTGTGAAAATGGAAAATGAAATTTAAAATTATTTTGCAACTAAATTACTTGTCTTATTGCCGTCCAGGGGATTGGCCGATCCCGATCCGGAGTCCTATTTATTGTGCCAGCGACAGCAGTAGGAATCTGGAGGAGTGGATGGGGCAAAAGGAGCGAAAGGAGCAGGCTGCCCATAAATTCGCATTTATGCCCTAGACAATCATAGAGCTCACGCCAAGAACGTGGATACTGCGACGGCTTTAAAGTGCTCATCGAGTTGATATCCTCTGATATTCTTTTAGTATTAATCCTGTAATTTTTCTAATATCCTTGGTAAACTAAACTTTACGGCCTTCGATAATAAATAAATAAATAAGCAATTGTGCTGCATTTAAAATATTTAAAAAATCTTGGTTAAGCCAATAAATAAAATGCATAAAACTAGATTTTTTTTTATTTTTAACAGTTTAAAAAGAGAGTGAAAAAATAGTCTTAAAGGTATTAATGGAAAAGTCCACTTCTATGGTATATTGTAAGTTATATTTTATTTGGGAGTTGAAAGACCTGAATATTTTGTCAAGTAAAATAAATAAAAAATAGAGGAATCTAGTTATATTTTAAGCCCCTCGAATAGTCGAGCATTTTTTGGAGAACCCAAGTATATTCGAGGGTATCGGGGCATGGTCCATGGCACTGCATTCAAGTACTCGAGTGGCTTAGTCCTACGGACCAATAATCATAATCATATTGTTCGGGCTGCCCAACCAAGAACAATGAAGACCTGCTGCCCCTCTTTTCCCGGGCCAAAAAACAAACACACAACCCACAAAAACAATAATAATAATAATAATAACAAGCAAGGACAAGGACAAGGCGTGTGGGTGTTTTGGGTGAATTGGGTGAATTGTGGAGGGTGGTGCCAGGATGTCATGTTAATACAAATGTTCCGGCAGTCTGCTGACTAACGCAATTGCAAGCCCAAAGTCCCCTTTCCACATACCATTTTTATGCACATTTGCAGTGGCAGGGGGTAGTAATGATGGGCGGGGCTTTTTCTGGTTCTATATATTTGCTTTCTGGCCTTTTGGCATTGACATAAACTGCCAAGATCAGCAGAAAATTTTTGCAAATTTTATTTTATAGCATTTTCACAAGTGGAAAGTCGTGTCGATGTATCCTTGCATATACATTTGTATGTACATATATATATATATATACATATATATATGTGTGTGTATGTGGGTGTGTATGCTATAAAACCCCTAGATGTCTCGACCATTCTGGCTAAGCAAATAGCTTCGTTTGTTGTTTTGCTCTATCAATATTTGACTTTCGGCTTGCTTTTTTGTCTGTTTTTTTGTTTCCTTTTTTTTTTGGCCTTTTTTTTGCCCTACGAAATTACGCACGCACACGGCATTTTTGCTGGGAAAGCCGACAACTGGCTACAACAGAGCCAAGGAAAATCTAGAAAAGGTGCGGAAAAGTCTCCCTGCACATAGATGGATGTTTAGGGCTTAAAAGTTTCGGGTCCTCCACAAACCAATATTTAAAATTGGCCAGGACCCTTTGCTGCTGACAAATGCCAATTGAGAAATCCTCGACAGAGTCAGCAATCGAAGTCTTATCGAACTAGTTTCGGTAATTGAAAGGTCTGAGCTGAAAATCTGTATCACAGGCGAAATTGAATACACAACGATGTAAAGTTGGGTTTTGAGCTTAAGAAAAAAAAAGAGACGGAAGGAAAATTTTCATAAAAAAAGACCATCAGAATAGTTCCCATATTCCCTACACTCAAACCATTTTATATACATAAATACTAGGATTAAGTATTTTTATATTTAAAATTACTTTGAACTTTAAAAGTAAATGTAAGTTTATTGAACTTGAAATTATTTATCGAAATTATATAGTGTAGTGATAATTTAGTGCCTGAACTTTAAACATTGAAGATGACAATATTACCGAAAAGTTAGCATTTGCCATCAGTGTATATTTCGATAGGCACTACAAGTGCCTTATCCTTTCGATAAATAATCATCGTCTGCAAACGATAACACTTTAAGCCCTCGACCAGTAGGCACATCAATCAATTACCACTGCAGTTCTTATGGCACGAATTACTCTGGCTTCGTTATGCAACCTGCATCATGGATGCGACCATGGGATCGTATCATCATCAAGCCCCCCCCTTTTCGTCACTGTAACCCCCTCTTTTGGGCCACCACTTGCACACACCGTTTTTGCCCCCTTTCCGTCCCCCTTCCACATTTTTTGACCACTCCGCCATTCTCTTTAGTTGCCATCAACAACAGCAGTTGGTTCGGCCCCAAATGCACTCATGCGATGGTGTCAAAAGGTGTACGGGTCATGCCCATAGCCATAACCCCACACCAATCCATTTTCCCATTCTTATACACCGAGAAAAATACGTTAACGTTAACGAACAGAATTTGGGACTCGAACAGTTCTAGTGCTAAATATTTTAGCAAATGATTTCGTTTAAACTACAATTTAATATTATTATATTCGTATTGTAAAATTCTTTTGAAAATAAGATATAATCGTGAAATTTAAATTACTTAAAATTTCAAAAGTTACTTTTTGAAATAGCATTATCTTAAACATATCAAAATTTTCAAAATACCCTTAATTAGTCCATCTTGAACTGGATACAAAAATTATTATAGGTTTTAAAATTGCAATATTTGTTTTCGTGGTGTATTCGCGCCTTTTCAGTTGCTATTGCCTTTGGTATCCTGCAAACAAGAGCGCACTCGCCATTCAAGTAAAACAAATTTCCGTTGCTGGAACATCAAATTTATGGCCCACAGGCAGTGTGGGGAAAAAAGGGAACCGGAATAGGGGGGCCATTGTTTCTATCACCCCTTTTTTTTGTGGAGGGGGGGAGGGAGGGAGGTTACTGTGTCTGTAAAGGCCACAGAAGGCCACTGGCACTTACCAATTGTGGTCAAAACGGTCAGCGAATACAAAAACGCTTTGGCAAAATTCCACTCATGCGGCGGTCCCCCTCCCACTGCCACGCCCCCGACGCCTCCAACGCCTCCGGCGCGGTGATGGTGATAGTGTGTGTGAAGGAGCACGGCTTCCGTGGCCGGATTGTTGCCCCCCGGCACACCAGAGGCGCCCGAGGAGGATGAGGAGGGGGCGTTGGCCACATCGTCGTGCGATAATTGCAGCATAACATCCTCGTTCAGTCTCTTGATTAATTGGTCTTGAAACTTGGCTATTTCAAGTGCGGCTAATCTGTAAGATAGACGGAGACGGAGACAGATAAGAACGATGAAAGAGAGAGGGATAGAGAGAGATGGAGATATGAATAAATCAATATCAAATCAATAGAAAATCAAGTATACGCCAAGGTTACTAGCATTAAGTTCTCCTCTAAGATATTGATTTGCTTCTTTAATATGCACTTATCTTAAATCATTAATCTATGTAATAAATGTTCAATTACATTTTTGCTGAAACTTAAAAGCATGAAAAATATATTATTTAACAAAATAACAAGATAAACAAGATAAATAATTATTTTAAAATATATTAATGATTTTTCTTTTAAACGATTTTTTATTGAAATTTAATGTTAAAATAAATATTAATGTATAAATATATTCAACATTTCCATACATAAAGTCATTACAAAAATAGATCTGATCGAAAAGTCATCACAAAAAAGAATTGAAATGAATTCGAAATGAACTCGAAATGAACTCGAAATGAACTCGAAAAGATTCATTTTGGTGAGGAATATTTGGAAATTGCGTTTTTAGAACGCCTTCGACTTCAAACTCACTTTGTCCAGTTCTCCTTGTAGAGAATGTTGAGCGAGACGGTGATGTCCCAGATATTCTCGATGGTCCGCTGCCGTACATCGTAGGTGTCCGGCGAAAGGGCGAACTGCGGCATGCCGCCGGCCTCCAAGTCTGCCGCATCGTCCACGCCGTAGACGAAATCGTTGGCATTTCCGGACGGCATTCCTTGGGCGGCGACGGCGGCGGCGACCGTGTCATTGTCCGCCGGACGACCCTGTACCGCCTGATGTCCTTGCTGCTGCGACTGCTGCTGCGGTGTCCTCTGCTGATAGACACTGTTCCCGATCCCGATTCCGATACCCAAGCCAGCCATGTTGCGCTTGGTGCTGGCCAATGTGTGCTGCTGATGCAGCAGGGCCGAGTCCTCGTTCTCGATGGTCAGGAAGATGAAGGAGCCTGCAAGGAGTTGTGCGAACAAAAGCCAAACATCAGCAAAGCAACACTTGGAGAAATCGCCAAAAATGTTGGTACAGAAAAATTTACTTTTCTATTTGAAACAGTTTTTACAAAATGAGATCAGTTTTTGAGCTACATAAAAACTGCACAATTAAAAAAACAATAACAAATGAATGATAAAAAACCTATTAAAAAAATTTCTATATTTTAAAATGGATAAATTTAAATTTACTGTAAAGTCCTTATAAAAAATATATTGATTTTTTTCTTCTGTGCATCATGTGGCAAAATATCTATGCCACCGCTTCTCAAATCTCTGGCAAAAAGATGAACTCAGCGGTAACTCATTTGTTTCCTATATGGCAAAAAGGATGCTGTTGGAGGAAGGAGATAGGACTGAAGTCATAAAGCATCTTGAAGGTGTTGCAATCGGTCTGAGTCAGCTTAAGGGCTTCCTGTTTCTAGCACACTGTTGAAGGGCAGGATTCTCTTGCATGTTCATGCTAAATTATGAGAATGCCTAAGGAAAACAGAAGTGCTATAGAAATTTTTAGAGGTTTGAATGATTTGTAATTATGCAAAAGACTTCAGGTTTAAAAATATATCGCAGCATTCCTTAAGAAACCTTTTAAAGTGATTTGTGTGGCACCCTAACATATTAAATATTTTAAAATTTATTTATTTAAAAATTCAGACAAAATGTCTTAAAAATCTGATTAAATCCAAGTAAAACATTTTGTCTTAAACTAAAATTAATATTTTATAAGGAGTTTATTTAAATTAATTAGTTTCTTTTTGCTAAACTCGCCGGATTTCTGAAGCACTTTAATGAAATGTCAACGGCCTTGCTCAAGTTCATCCCTACATCTTACTTTTCGACCCCAATCGATAAAATTGCCAGAGTTCTTGCTCCTTTGGGGCCATCCGTGTTGATTCCTGTCACTCATTTAATGTTAATGCTCACATGTGACACATTTTGTCAAGTTTTTGAAAAGTTTTCGCCTGCCTGCCTGCCAAAGTTCCCATTTATTTTGGCCATCGCCGGCTGAGAATGATGTTGAATGTATGTGAGATGATGAGTTGATGTCCTCGCCAAAAGCCAACACATGTCAAAGTTAAAAATAATACTCGTATGGTGGAAAATCGGATCGAGAAAGGCCAAGATGATGGGCTGGACACAGAGCTGAAGGCTCATTATTACCTTTGCTATGTTATTGATATTTAGATTTTATTTAGAGTTCAATTATTTATTATTTACCTTCACTGTTCAGGTAAAGTTTACTGCTTATTATTATTATATTTTAATTCCTCTGCCATTTTATTTACTAATTGGTTTCTTCTGATATTTATAATATTTAGTTTCTCTAAAATATGGTGATTATAAGATCCTAGCTAAATGTTTCGCAATAATAGCTTCGAAATGAACTTTCAAATATAACGTTGCAATAAATAAATGCAAATTTAATTTTTATTTAAGTACAATGTATTTTTTGTTCGTTAATACTGAAGAATAAGTATAAATTTATAACCCATTAACTATAAAATCTACACCAAAGTATTCTAAGATTTATTCGCTGTGCAAAACCTTTACTTTAAGTAAACCTATTTGTCCAACTTGTAACTTTTGCTGGAGCATGAAAACCCTGTAAACGGGAAAATTCATCTGTCATGTGTGTGTGTTTGTGTGTGTGTGCGTGTGTGTTTGTGCGTGTGTGTCGTGTGACGTCACCGGGTTTCACGCACGGCCTAGCGAAAGTTAAATAATTGTTTGTGTCATTTTGATGATTTCCTTCTAACAAGGGACAACTTTTTCGCCCAGCTGTCGCACACACACACACACACTCACAGACACACACACACAAGTGCTAATTTTTGCGATTTGTTTAAAGTATTTTCCACACATGTTTGTTGTGCCTGGCCATGTTGCTGTTGTGTTGATGTTGCTGCCGTGCTGATTTTGCTGCTGCCTCTCAGCATCGCTTGTCAAAGCAGCCGTCACCGTCAGAGATTTGGAGAAAGAGGGGGAGATTCGGAGAATCAGCCAGAGAAATAGGCAGCGAAATGGAGAAAGCGACTTAGATGGATTTCCGGTTGCGAAGAAAGTGACGGATTTCGCGTCAAGTGTCGTCTTTTGGTTTTCTAATACCCGCTCATAAACATAAAAGTGCCCAAAAAGAACGCCACACTTTTCACAATCAAAAACTCAGTCTGCTTACAGTGGTTATTTAAACATTTTTTGGCTAGCTTGTTGGTTCAGTTAATATTTTTTATAAAATAAAATATTTATATGAACACAAAAAATTATCGCAGAAAAAAAGAAAAAATAAATATATAAATTTGTATAATTTCTATTAATTTATTTTTAAGACAATCAACTTTAATTTATTAAAACATACAAAGTTTTTGCTTATTTTTATAAAACAAATTTAAACAAAATCTTCTATATTAATAAGATTTTAAAAATGTATGTTTTAGCTTTGTACTTACAAAAAAAAAAAAAAAAAAAAAAAACAAATTATAATTTGAATTACAATCAAAAGTTTCTTTGTAATCACTGTGCCGAAAGTACAACAAGGAGGACATAAGTTTTGGCCGCCATTTTGACGTTTGTTTTTGGCATCAATGGGAACGAAAAAGGGGGCGGGGCAATGTTCGTGGCGAATGATTAATTAAATTTATCACGTTGTTGTGCGGCTTTCCACCCAGTTCCTGTTGTTGGTTAATTTAAACGTCGAACTCTGTGACAAGATACATTAAGCATCCTTGTTTCTTCCATGTCCCGAAAACAGTGACCGAATTCACTACACAGATACAAAAATTCATCTCGATTTCGATTTTATATTCCCAAATCAAATATGTGTATACTTTGTTCGTTTGATTTCGAAATAAAAAAGTATGAAGTAACATTTTTATTTACTATTACTGGTACTTAGTATTATTGCCACAACTTGATTATTTATCATGAAAGAGATCATAATTTTATTCAGCTTTTTTTTTCCTGTGTCGTATTAAGTTATCTGCAAACGTATCTGTGTTTGTATCTGTAAATGTATCTGTATCTGAAACACGCGCGGCAAAAAGAGCAAATGAGATGAACGCATGGTCGAAATAAGACGCCGCGTTAATTAGGACGGCAACAACAATGAAGTGGCAAGAACAGACAGCGGATACAAATGATATGTGAGTGCCTGTCACGCACAGTGCCGTCAATTCGGCTATTTAGCTGCAGGCACGGCCACTTATGTCCTTTAAAGTCACTCAAATAAAGACATAATTAAGGACAGTTATTACTATTATTACTAATAAAGCAAAATGTTTCTTCAATTTATCTTACATTTTTAGGTTTGTCGCTAGATTTCTATAATTTGGGTATGTTCCGAACTTAAAATTGGGTTTAATAAAAAATAGTTAAGTATTCTTGGCTGATAGGAATTAAATCGAGAAATGGTAGTTTCCATGAACATAGTAGTTTCCAAAACAACATAGTCTTAATTGCAAAACTATATATGATTTGATATATAATATTAAACTTAATTTTCTGTCATGTTTTATCATTTTTTTTTTAATTTATATTATTGTGATCGCTTCAACTTTTTATTTATTTTGTAAGTAAATATTCTCTTGGTATATTTATTACATTGAAATTATTTTCGAAATTACTACAGGATTTCGGAGACGTGGTGAAAAAATATTTATTTCTCTCTCGTTTTCCACTTTTAATTTTAAATTGAAAAATAAATGAAATTAAATTCTCGTCAAAGCGTAACTATTTGAATTAAATTCGCTGCGTTGCGTTGCGTTTCGTTGCGTTTCGTTGCGTTGCGTTTCGTTAATTGATTGAATTAATTAGTCAAACTTAATTTGGATTTACTTACCGAGCAAAGTGTAGGCGAGCAGCAGCATGCAGATGCCGAGATTTGTGAGGAGGGCGGACCAGACGGTTTGCGTGGTGGCCTTGCGATTCTTCTTCTTGCCGTTGTCCTTGCTTCCGTATCCGGGCGGTGTCTTTCCGGTCTCACCAGGACACTCTCCGCCTGCCCCTCCCCCTCTGCCGCCACCTGAACCAAAGCAGGAGCAAAATCCCTGCCGCTTTCTTTGCCGTTGCTGCTGTTGTTGTTGCTGTTGCTGCTGCTGTTGCTGTTGCTGTTGCTGCTGGTGTTGCTGCTGTAATTGGTGTTGCACCTGCGCTTGGGCCTGAATCGATACCGCCTGCGCCTCCTTACGGCTGGGGGGCGTGGCCATCAGCTGCAGCGGCAAAAGTTTGGCATTGCTTTTAAGCGTACCGCAATTGCTGTTGTTGCTTGCGCTCATGTTGTTGCTGCCGGCGGTACTGACAATCGTGGTGAGGGGCATGGGCAGGGGGAGGGGCAGCGACATGGTGGGCGGCGGCGCCATCAAATCGTTCACATAACTCGCCGTGGGATACTTTAAAATACCCGGTGGCGCCATTGAAGTTTGGGCCAAGGATACAATAACCTAAAAAGAATATAAATATATAAAAAGGCAAAATTATAAAGTTTGACTATTTTTTTTCCTAAATTTAAACAATTTAAATTAGATTTTAGGAAGAAACCATAAATGCGGTTTATATATGCCCAGATTTTAGTTCATTGTTTTAATTTATTTATTATTTATCAAGGTGAACCAGTAAAAATGAAATTATTAGGAAAATGCAATAAATTTATAATGAAATACGTTAGTTTCAAGGGCAATCCACCTGTCCACTTTGGCAATTCCTATTTATAATTGAACCTAATAGTTTAATTTTGAAGTCTATTGAGTGGGTTATTAAAGTAAAAGCAATTATGAAAATAACAATTGAAATTTTAAGAAGAAAGCAAAATTGAGGTTTAATTATTCCCTGATTTTAGTTCAATGTTTTGTTATTTTCATTTTCAATTTGAATAGATTAAATGTAGTTATTAATTATTAACAGAACCAATGAAAATTAAATTATTTGGCCAAAACTGTGGTAAATGCAATGAATTTATGATGAAATACGCAAGTTTCAAGGGCAACCCACCTGACCACTTTGGCCGCCCGTCTGGTTGGCCACCTCAATGTCCTCGAGCGTGGGCATGGGCAACAGGGGCGTGGTCTTGAAGGTCGTCGTCGCGGGCGGCGGGGCGGGCAGGAGGAGCGGGGGCAGCTGGGCGGGCGACATACTGGGCAGGATGCCGATGGACACGTAGTTGCCGGCGGTTCCGCCGGCGGACGAGGTGGGCGGCATCTGGATTCCCATTCCGCTGCCGTAGTGTGGCGGCGCTGTGGACGTGGCCATCGAGCCGGTGGGCGGGGCAGCGGTCAGCTGCGAGGGCGGCGGCGGCGGAGGCGCCCCGGTTTGCATTGGCATCGGTTGATCCGGATTCATCTTGCATTTGGTCGCTGTTTTGTCCTTGCTCCGCAGATCAATCAATCAAACTGCGGATTAAAATGAAGTATAATCGATAGTTAAAAAAATGTTAATAATTATAATTTATTAAAGGTATATTTGAATATATTTCTTAAAATAAAAATGTATTTCAAGGCACTAATAATTTTAGAAAATTGTTTAAAATGACATTAGTTAGAAAAGTCCATTTCAATTATAAGAAAAACTTAATTTTAGTTTAATTTTTAATATTATTAATGCCATCTGTTCAAATTTAATTTTAAAAATAAAGTGGAATCAAGGCAAAACTGTGAAAATCCGTGCATTATATACAGAACTGTGCTCCTAAATGAACGTATATAAAGATTATTCAACTTTAGGTCAATGCTATTTAAGCCTTTTGGCCAATTTTTGTTTGAGCCACCTATATGGCATAAGCCTAAGCCATTTAGCTTGGCATTTCGACTTACTTAACATAATTTTCTGCTAAAATAGGCAAATAGACACGATAAACCTATTTGGCATTCCGCCCCGATGGCGAATGGCAATCGCTTACAATTCCGGGCCAAAATCCGCAATTGCCGCAGATGAAAATCGGTTCGGCATCTGAAATCTCCGGGACTTTGGGCCTTTTGCAGGTGGAAAACGGCCAAGTGGTTGAGTGCGGTTCATCAAAGCATTAATTAACAGGCACTAAAACACACATGAATGTCTGGAAATCAGAATGCTGAAGACATTCCTATTAATTTGCACAATTCAATGCTTTTCATTAAGTTGCAATTACTCGAAATTAATCGCTTTTGCCAAAATACTATACCAAAAACTGATGCTGCGATTGCGGGTGGGCCGATGTGTCTGTTTTGGTTCAAGTGGGCGGCTCAATTGGGTGGTTCAATTGGGTGGTTCAAGTATGTGGTTCTGTGGGTATTTCCATGTGCAAACCCTAAGCGGCTTACGCCCCAATCATCGAACTCTGTCATCATCGATTGAAGTACGCTTTGATTGAAATGCACAGAAGCGAGGCATTTGTTTAGTTTTCAGTTCCATTCTCCGAGGCCCCCCATCAATTAAGTTGAACAACCGAAGTCCTTCATTAGCCATCTCTCAAAGACGGGAAAAAAATGAAAAGTTTTCGAGCCAGGGTAATTGCCATTGACGGGAAATAAAAATATTAATGTTTTAAAAATCTATGTAAAATTTGTAAATAATATTAAATATTTTTAGCCAAGTAAATCTTAAAACAATCATGTATTTTCCTACAGTTTTTTATAATATTTATAATTTCTATAATAACAGTAAGGTAATTCAATTGTTTTTAGTTCTATCATAATTGAATTTTAACTTTGTAACCAATTTTGAACGACAATACAATTAATACACTTAAATCAATTTCTGCCATAAGTGAATTTACAATGTTTGAAATAGAAGAAATGTAATATAGTTTTTTAGTTGTTAATAATTGCTAAAAATTTGTTTTAAATGGTTTTTTATTTTTTAACTTAAATACAAAAATAGTTGACAAATTCAAGTGATGTTTGATCTTGCAGCGTAGAAACCAATTTTGAGCGAAGGTGTAGCAATTACGGATGCTGCCAAGGACAACAAGTACACGTGGTGTGCTGCATATTTGAAGGCGCTTGACTTGTTTTTGTTTTCCCGCAATTTCCCCTCCGAAAGGAAGGCGGTCAAAGGGCCGTCAAGTGGCTTACAAAAGAGTGGCTTTGAAAAGGGAAAACAAAAGGCGGAGAAACAACAAGATGCGCTGGGAATTCAGTTCAAGTGCAGCCAATGTGTTGCCCATTTCGTATGCAGGCATGCCAGTGGGCGTGGCAGGGGGAAGTGTTGCGGGTGGTGTTACTCAGGTGCGAAAAGGGGCGTGGCTCTTTCGGACACCTATTCTTCGGGCAGGTGAATCTCGGCCGAGGGCAAACTTCAGCATAGGAAAACACAAAGAGCATGAATCAAATCGCAATTGGCCAAGGTGGAAAAATGCGGCAAAAATGGGAGAGTTGTATGGCAATCAAGGTGAATCGATTGGGAATTCATGAAATTGTTTTGCTTGCCGATAAATAAAATAAGAAGAGAGGAAGGCATATAAAATATTAAAGATATTGTATGGTTTTTAAAGCTGCAATCTTTAATTGCACATGTTAAATATATAAACAGTTTATGATAACTTAAAAATAAAAAATGTAGGTTATTTCATATCATAAAAAACCCAAAATATATGGTTATTTTATTTTTAATCCATGAAGACATGGAAACTTGGAGAATGTATCTGTTAAATTTAATCAGTAGTTTTATTTGTGTTTTGCTCAGAAAAGAAATAATAATTTCTATAAATAAACTCAATTTATTTTTTTGGTTTTTCCTTTATAAAATAAATTTTATATTAATGTTGGTTGACTATTCATATTTGTAAACTATTAAACAAACCCCAGTTACCTAAAATCATTAAAAAGGTGTCCAAAAAAGAAGCAGTAAACAGTTTAGTTGTTTAATTACATGACTACAAAATAATGCTTTATAAATTTGTTTGTTTTTTTAATTAATACCGAAATAGCTTTTTAAGGTAAACTATTTAATTTCCTTTGTTTTCGAGCGTATTGTTTTGCATCGAATTTAATCTGTCGCAAACAGCGGCCAACAATTTTTGCGACTTCAATTCCATTACGCATGATTTGCGATGCAGCAACAAAACTGTTTTGCGGAAAATCCCCCTGCCCCCGCCCTTGCCACGCGTTCGTAGATGGTTTTCTGGGTGGAAAATCGAGGGGATTAAGAATCATTTCCTGGCGCAGTTTTTCCCAGGCCGCGAAGGCTGAACATTAAATGCTCGCTCAAATGAGATGAAAACTGGTTTGGCGAGAAAAGAGCATTTCCAAAGAACTGGGCAGCAAAATCACTGGCCAGGCAAGTTGACCACAAAAGGGGGCAGGGAGCGGAGAAAAACCAATGGGGGAAAATGCAAAGGCAAAGCCAAAGCCAGGGGAAAAGCCTGGGGGAAATCCAGGGGAGAGACTTTCGGGCCCAATATTTCAAACACGCGTCGAACGCATTTCCTGTGCGGAAAACGGTTACAGCGGAAATGCAACTTTGCCCGTTGTTCGAGCGTAACTGTTGTTTATGTTTGCCCACACACACACACACACACACACACACACACCAACGCACATTGTGGCCTCAGCTATCAACAGGAGAAAGCGAGAGAGAGAGAAAGAGAGAGGGAAAGCGGCAAAAGACCCGCATAAATTGCTTTTTTGGGCAACACTTTTTTTCACGGTGTTCCGTTACAGTCGGTTTCTGCTGCTTCTACACTTGGAGAAACATCTACAAGAATATTTAATCGAGCAAAATTCACATAAATGGAGTTTTTCTTATAAAAAATTATGCATACGACCTGAAAAACAAGTATACGACATGGAAACCAAGTATAAGCATATTGGCAGGTATTTAGGAAATCTTTTTTACAACTAGTATTAATATCTGTATAATTTTTTAGAGTGGACAAATTTAACGGCTGTTACAGTGGTAGCCTAATGTCTGTTGCCAGTTGGTGGCTGCCAGCTGCCTACTCCCATTTCTTATTTGGCAGCCTCACACTTGTTTTCTCCATTTTCTACTGTCATTCCATTTTTTTCCGTTTGGGCTCGGAAATTTCTGGCATTCATTTTCTCGCCGTGCGTTGACAAAAGTCTCACGCAGTAAATTGAGATGGATGGATGGATGGAATGGAATGGAATGGATGGAGTGAAGTGAAGTGGACGGCAGGGAGTTCAAGAAATGGGGTATCTGGTGGAAATACCGCCGTACTTTCCCAACTGAGCCAATAAGCTGGGCAGAGCAACATCTTGGACCGAATGGGGAAACTGATTTGTCCGAAAGACCTCGTCCTCGTCCTCGTCCTCATTCTCCATTCTCCTCCTTTCATTTCTTATTCCTTACTTCCTTACCCCTACAAATTCTCCTTTTGTGTCCTTTGACTTAATTGGTTTGTCGTCCTGAGTGCTTTTTTTCCTTGGACGCCAGAATCCAACATTGTGTTGGTTAAACTTAAATATAATTTTGCGTATTGTTTCAACGCCTTAATAAACCAGACAATTTCAATCATTTAGAAATTAATAACTTTATTTAATTTACGTTTATGTTGAATAAATCTTTATCTTTATTTTTTTTATTAAATAAAAGTTAGGTCTTAAAAATGATAAATTTTTTTAAGACTTAGTTTCAATAGTTTAGTTTTTTTTTAAATGTATTTTGATTTTGTTCATTATCAGATTGAAATCCTTGGTTTGCCTTAATAAATAAATTATTAAGTTTATTTAAAAATTACATATCTAACATATCTTAACAAATTTTATTTATTTAAAGCTTCAGATATAAATTAGAAAATATGTATTGAAATTTTAAGCGCGTCATTAAGGGACTTTTGATTTGCTAATTTAATTTTCAAATGATGTCCTGAAGTATATAATTCAATTAAAGGGACTCCCCCTTTTAATCCTTGGAGCATCATTTACGAATTCACCTCGCTACTGTTTGGCTCATTATCGGTTTGAGCCGTATCGCATTTTAATCGCCATGCCACAATCACAATTCGCCTGTCAATCGCTGGTTGAAAATCCCTGGCATTTGACTTCGGCAATGTTTTGTATTTAAATGCTGCTTCGCCTCCTCACTGCGGGATATTTCAATTAATTTAATATTCAGCATTTTTGCTCATTTTTATGCTGATTATTTGAGGCTCGAAAATTTGCAGGCGTCATTAAATGGCATTTTTATTGGCTTTGCAAATGTTTCGCTATTGCCTCCTCATCCTCGTCGCTCTTTTTAATGCATTAATTGTGCTGTCTTTTTTTTTGTTTTTTTACTGGGGGCGGGGGCAGGGGCGTGGCCGGGACCATCATTTGTTATATGCCCTGTTTTATGAGTGGGCTGTGGGTGGCTTCAACGTAAGGATTCAGTATCTTGTGCACCACTCGCGGCATTAAAATCGTATAAATGCTGTGCATCGTTAACTCAAGCAAAAAAAAAAAAAAAAAAAAAAAAAAGCGAGTAAAAGACAAAAAGTTAAAAGAAAAGTTCAGGCTAAGAAAACATCGTTTTTGCTATCTTTAAAAATTAAAGGTCTTCCCAGAAAGACAGCATTATTAAATATATTTGGGTCATGTAATGGTCTTCTAACAAATTTTTATAACAAAATGAATAAATTTATTGGTTTATTTATTTCCAATACTTCGACAAGGAGTTTATCGGAAATTAATTTTTAATTTATTTTTTATTTAAAATTTAATTTGTTAGCTCATCATTATTTTGAATTATTTAAAAAATCTTTTGTTGAGTTCATTGTATAATTAATCAGTGAATTTATTGCAAAGTTCACTGCAGAATTCCATGTTGGTGCATTACTTTAAAGTACGATTAAGTGAGTGGGATTTAAGGAATCATAAAAGTATAACGTGATCGTAAAAAGTATCCAAGAGATGCCCACGAAATTCTTAAACACGCCAAGAGCAAAATACCTCTTACGCCTTCTGATTTTGTGTTTGTTTTGTTGTGTTTTGTGTGTTGTGTTGTTTTCCTTAAGGTTGCAAAATGGGGGCGTGGTCTTAGCTGGGGCAGATGGTTGGGCGTGGCAGAAGAGGTAACGCTGGTGGGCGACGAAAATATTTGCTTAATGAAATTGTATGAGCGCGAGAATTTTTGTGTGAATAAAATTAATTTCAAACATCGTACACAGCCGTGGATGGAAATGTGGGGCTGGGGTTTTCCGGGGAAATGGGTTTTTTCCAGGGGGGAGGGGGTTTTTTTTTGTCAAGGGAGGCGAATGAAAACGGGTGTCAACGAGTTTATTTCTGGAGATTAAGATGCCTGGCTTATGAAATAAAATGTGTGAGTGATTGTGTGTGGCGTTCGCTTGTCTTTTGTCTTAACTTTTATGACGGCATTGTCGGTTTTATGTGCTCTATATATTTGCCATTTCGTAGCGTTTGCCTTGGCATTAGATCTGTTATTAGCCCCGGCTGGAGTACCAGTGTTTATCGGATGAATTATTTATTTAATGCGCCGAAATGTTTTCCCGGCATTATGACAAATCTTGATGGATCTTATTGATATTTATGATGTATATTCGTCTATGAATTGCCCTTATTATTGCCCTCTCATTGTATTTATGGTAGTTATTTACAAAAAAAAAAAAAGATTTCCCTTCAACTCCATTAGAATTAATATATCTATTATCCTAAAAATAATCTTAAAACATTGTTCGAAAATAAAATTGCTTTTTGCTTAAATTAAATATTTTTAAAACACCATTTCAAAGTGAACTTTTTGTTTAAGTGTCATGCAGGCATAGCCGCAAGTACCTCAATTCATCATTTGTTTTTGGCATTTACTTCGATTTTGATTTTAAATTGGCTTGCGTGCAAATCGCAAATAGTTTTATCAAATTAATTGCTTTGGCAAAAAAGGACCACTGAACCTGAAGCTTCCGCACTCGATTTTCGGTACCTTTGTTGTGTGCCCCTCCCCCTTTTGACGCCCACTTTTCACCTGCGGCCGTTAGCCACAACAATCGAAACACATCGAACACAGATTGCCAGCACTAAATAAGCAATTGTTGTTGCAGTTGTCGATGTTGCGGTTGCTCGAGGGGCAAAAGGGTGGAAATGTAGGGGGGTGTGGGGAAAACTGGTGAAAAGTGGGTGGGAAAAGGGACTGAAGAGGGTGCGGAAAAATGGTATAAGGTAGGACTGGATTTACCAAAAGGGGCAAAGGCTTGCCATGGGTCTAGTTTATTATTATTTACTCCGATTTGGCTTTGTTGAGAAAGTAAACCTGCAGAACATTGTGTTTATTTTCAGCTGGAAATCGAGGAATTCAGGTAATTACCTTCAATTGGTTAAAAGAGAGAGAGCTGCATCGCATCCCAAAGCTGGAAGTTTTGGTAGACTTTACACACATTTTTAGGTTTTTCAAGTCTAGACCACATTACTTCAAGTTGCGCACCTCTATAATTTAGCGGTGATTCAATTATCTGATAACCTGCATTAGAATGTAACATTTCAAAGTTAGTAAAATGTTTAAGGAACTTTTTATATTTAAAATACTATTTAAATTGTAAATTCATTGCCCAAGCTTAGTTAACGAAGCACATTATATACATACGTTTTTTTTTGGTGTTTAATTAAATGCAGCTGTGTAATTGCCGGAAGTAAAAATTACTTTTTGATTCAGTTTCACACGCACATGTGCAGGTGGGTGTTATCCCCCTCTCTCTCTCTCTCACTCTAAACCATTTTTAGCCTTCCATTTTTAGCGCTGTATAGCCTTCTCTATCGGTGAGTGTTTAGTGCTCAAGTGTTGCAAAGCGGCAGAAGTTTGCCACTAACTGAGCCTGTCTGCATTTCCACTTTTCCCTTATTTCTTCCACACAATTTGCGCTGTGCCTGAGTTTCTGTTCTTGTCTCCATATCACGCCCCATCTCTTTCGCTGCCTCTTGAGTTTGTTGTCCTTTTCTATTGTTGCAATTGCAAAAACACCCACGAGTGTTGCAAATTGAAAATGAGCATGCCACCAATGTTGCTAAAGGGCAAAACAAAAAAAATCAAGTGCAAAAATGGTTGGACAAATGTGTTTGTAATTGTATTTGGGCCTCTGTTTTAGTTTACTAATTTTATTTTTTATACGGGAAAATCTGAAAAAAATGGGCAACAAGAGTTGCGAGTTAACCTTCTAGGGATTTTAAGTCTGCTAAAGTTTTCCTTTGTTTGGTCTGGCTGTCTAGTTGTTCTCATTAACAATTAATGCACTTGAGTAACATTTTCTTTAAAAATTAAATTTTATTTGCTTTACATGAGAATGAACTTTATTCTGTGGTGATTTGAATTCACGGAGGCTTAAAGCTTATAAAAGCTTGTTTAAAATTAGTTGTATTTGATGTCTTTTTTTAATTTGTCATACAAAATTTCTAATATTTATTTTGTAGACTTCAAAGATAATTTAGTAGACTTTCTTTCTTTTCTGCTTTTAAAATATCTATGTTAATACTAAACTAATAAAATATTTATGTATCATAACTTTGAGGAACTTTTTCTTTTTCAAGTTAAATCAATTTCAATTTTAAATTTCTTTAAAAGTTTGCCTTTAACTGAAATTGAAAACTATGGAGACTTCGAAGCACTTTATTTAATTGCAAATGTAATTAAAACTGAACTTTAAAATCCCTGCGGTCAATTTCTGAAATCTCTTTGGCTCATACCATCGATTTCAATTGTTAATCATCGTTGGTGGCCAAGTTAATTCCGCCATAAGCATTTGTGTAACTATGATTAGCTGCGGATGGCCAGCATCCTTTCGTTGGTTTCTCAGTCTCTGTGCTTTACCCCTTTTACGACCCCTCCCCCTATCTTCTCTGTGTTTTCCCCTCTGGCTGTCTGTCTGCCATTTGGCTACTTAATTACAAACCAAAAGTGTTGCGAATGTCGCTGCCCCTGCGAAGCTCACCTACCATATAGAACCACCGCCCCCTCTTCCCCTTCCCCCCTTCCACTACCACTTCCGCCTCCTCTCCATCCTGACCACGCCCCCCTCTAAGCCCCCGTTCCCAGGACCTGTCCATATCCGGTCCGACAGTCTCCGGCCAGACCACAATTATTTCCGTTTTAATGTTCGCTCCTAGCTCCCTCTCTTTTTGATACACCGCGCGAAAATATAACTTAATTGCTTCACAATTTTTTTAATTGTATGTTTTCAATACATATAAAGTGTGATAGCATAGTTTCTCCACAGTTTTGGGTAATTTACAGAATTATTAATGAATATGTTTTATGGTTACAAGAAAATTAAATTAAATTGAATTAAATTAAATTCTTTTATTTTAATATTTAAGCAATTTGTAACATTTTTAAGCCAATTACAACAATGCGTAATAAATTTCAGATGATTTTTTATGACGATTTAACCCTTAAAAATTAACGAACATGGAAGCTACAAACTCTATTTTTCCTAGTCAATACATTTTTTCTCTGTGTATGTCTTTTCCGAGGTTTTTTTTTAACCAGCTATTTTTTTTCGCGCTTTACATTAGAGGGTGTGGGCGGATGCTTTTAGCGTTTTAATTAAATTTGATGTTGATTGAACTTATGACTGCCGCGAAAGAGTTTTCCACAAGTTTTCGCCGAATCTGCTGCTGCTGCTGCTGCTGAGTCCGCGGCTGCTTCATTAAACCGAAAAGCATACTTTGCGGTGGCAACAAGGCGCTGCTATTAGTGGTCTGCCACGCCCCCTCAATACGGCCCTCCTCCAATTTTTTCTCTTTTATTTTGCATAACTCTGACTTGGGCGTTTATCTAGAGTTTAATAAGCGCCGCAAAGTATGCAGCGGATTTGAATTTGAATTCCTATTCAAAGTTTACTCTTGAAAAGACGCTTCAATGTTGAGATTTATGTGTTTTGAGACCTCAGGTAGGAAATTCACGAGGGACATGGCGACTTGGGCAACAATGAAGCAAACATGCCACAGAAATGAAGATGAAAAACCCTCCTGAAATGACAGATGGAAAGCTTGAGTGCTGCCCTTATAGACATCGCAATATCCTGTACTATAAAAATAATGGTATAAGTTGGTTTTCATTTTCCAAAAATTTTAAGCATTAAAATAAATGCTAAACATTTTTTTGACAATAAAACCAGAATATATTCGTTTGAAATATCACAAATGTTTTTCCCAAATGGACACATAATAAAATGTTTTTTTTCCTTCAGATATTATTGTATTTAAGACCAAAAACATGTATTATACAAGTTTCCAGATATTAGAATTTTATAAATACTAAAATCTGAAAGATAAGCATTATATTGTTCAAAATATCTCATTTAAATTACTACAGTCTATTATATTTAATATTTATAGCATTATAAATTTACGAAATCTTTCTTGAAAATGTATTAAAAATTATAATTATCATCAAAAAAGTGGAGATATTTATTTTTTCAAATTATTACTTTACGTTTACTAAATTCTGTAAAACCCAAAATTTTTCAGGGCATGGAAAATGAAGGTTTCCCATTTGTTCCATCAATATGTGCATCTCGGCTTGCACATTTTCTTCGACTTGTTCTGTTCCGCTGCTGTTCTTTTTTAATTTCTAAATGGGAGAAAGCTGGAGAAAGGGGGAGGAAAGCCCCTGACGCTGCACTTTCGCCCGGCGCTGACACGACGCCTCTGTGTCTGGGGGGTGGGGGGTTTCGAAGGCTCCCTAACCCCATTTCTCCTCCGTTTTTTTTTTTTACCGCTGTCAAGCCATCGGAATTAGTAGAGCAGCAGCTGACCCCCAACTGAACTGAGTTGCACAGTTGCACAGTTTTGCAGCTTTCGAGATCTCAGCACTCAGTCGTCCTGCTGCTCTAATGAATTTGCATTTTTTATAAATCCCCATTGATGTGCCCCAGTTCGGGTCCACTTTTCATACCCTGGCATTCTGGTATTTTCCAAGGGTATAAGGCATTCGGTATTGAGTATTCTGATTATTAACTTCAGCTTTAAGTTCGTTGTTTACTACATTTAGTTAATTACTCAATCAAACTAGACTCAATTATGGAAATTAACAAACTTATGCAATAATGACTAGCAATTTGAAATATATTTAAAATAATTGTTTTTTAATTGCCTCCAATAAGAAATAAAAGTAGTAGGTATTTTTGTGGACCATCAATGACCGAAAAATGTGTTCCAGATGGCCTCGTTTTAGGCGCAGTCCTGTTTTGCCAGCTTGTTGCATTTGCCGTGTGCGTCAAAGGGGCGTGGCATGTGAACATGCCTAGTCAGGGTATTACGGGTTGTCCATCAACCCCCTCCGCCCCCGGAAAACCACTCCAAAATCCGGTCTTACCTCAATGTAACGCACCGGACACTGAGTGCAGTTGAATGTTTGGACATGCTGGGAAATGGTGAGTTTTGTGCTCAATCAAATCAAAGTCAGCCACACCTCAGAAACAGAATGAATCACTGGAAAAAATGTCTTGTTTCTACCTATGACTTAATTATACTTGTACAACAAACTTAAAACTAAATTGTATCAATCTTTTATTTTTTTAATTAAAGCCCTGTGAAAAAATGCATCACATAGATTCCAATCAACTGGCATTCACAGCTAAACATGTTTATTATTATTATTGTTTTTGCAAATTTTCTCAAAAAACTCATGAAGTTACCCCTAACAAAAAATGCAAAAAGTTTCACTTAATTCGTTTCTCAAAATCGATCGATAGCTTCACAAAAAAGTAAATCTTATAGCTAGGCGCCTTTTTTTGGCCAAGCTAAAATATAAAAACTGTTAAGACATTTTTAAAATTTGTTCCTATTGATAAGCCTCCGAAAAATCGATGTTCATTTAAATGGTATGAAAAATTTAAATTTTGGACAATTTTCGTAAAGAAAAGACAACCGACTGAATGACTCATGAGTTCTCGTGTCTTCGCACTGATTTCATTGATTTGTTTGTTGGCCCCAATGGCAGCTGTTGATTATAAAAGAGTGATATTATGTTCACAGTTAATTGGATGCACTGGTCGACTTATTTTTGGGTCTCAACCTTGACCATTGATGGGAATTTCCCCAAAGGCGTCATTAGCCCAGCCCCAAAAGTCTTAAACTCGAATTAAAAAGGGTTTTATGTGTCTTCCCTTGGCTTCCTTTTTTTTTGGCCTTGGGATATTCTGGGTCTTGTTAGCCGGGCAGCATTAACTACAAGTCGTTATTATTGTCTAGGGCTTTCAGTGGTTGTGTGTAAAGAAAATTCTAAGGACCAAATTGCTACCTCTAGCTCGATTTAAAATTCCAATTCGTTTTTCATTTTACGATATATGTTATTACCCAGTTTCTGCTATTAATCATTCATTCAAAAATATTTCGTGTTGTTCTTATCATGAACTATGAATGTTTGTTTTATGAAACTAAAAGCTAAGCTCTAAAAATCTTAAATTTAATTTGAATATTTTCAATGTATATTTATACACAACTTATTTGGTTTAGTCTCACCAAATCTAGTTGTTGGCTGGCCAAATTAGCTGTCGTTGAATTGGTATAAAATTTCGTAAAATACGGCTGCCGAAAAAGGGGCTGAAGAAAATCCCCTAGATAACCGGAACCACGACTATTCAACGGAAACGGAAGCGAGCACACATGTGCGCCATGTATATATATATATATATAGAGTATACATGTTGTTATGTAGATATGTTTCTCTGATTGTGTGAGCGACACGAACCACAGGGGAAATTAAAGATACATTAAATGCCCGCAAGCAAAACCGAGCAGAATTTCTGTGGAGTACCGAGTAGAGTGCCACGCCCACCTACTTACGTCCCCAATCCTCCAGGCTACTTTCAAGTCTTATGGGCAATTTGCTGTCTACTGCTCGCCGCTCTGGCATTTATTTTCCGGGCATTGTGTCCGGCTAGGAAATTCCACTAATTAAATTATCGACAAGTTTTGTCGCATAAAAACAAACTGTTGCCCCAGAGAAACATATATATGTGTATATATATGATTAGACTATATAGTATAGGAATAGAACCAAAAAAAAAAAAAAAACTAAATAAATTGGAAGAAATAAAAGCGGCAGGCAAGTTTAATCAAAGTTTGCCTGCTCGATTTTAATGAGGAACTTTTGCACATAAATAGAACTTAATTTTCTATTACCAAAAGCAGCGACAACAACAAAAGCCCCCTGTCATGCTGCCCGAGGGGCAATGGGGGGGCGGTTTTTGTGTGGCGGGTGGTATTTAAGAGGGCTTTTTTGGGCCACTCAAGTGCCCCAAGGCCTGGCCGAAATTCTGTCGCCAACGCACAGAAATATTGCTTGGCCCAACTTTTATATTTTAATATTTAATTAAAATTTTGTGTAACGTTTTGTTAATGAATTCCTATTTGACGCGCCCGTTGCACGTGTCGCGTCCCAGCCGCAGGCTTTCACAGCCCATCCGGTGTATTATGGACCCACCCATCCAACCACCCAAAACCACACCAAACTGCCAACCACCCATCCACATTCCCCCATCAACATCTAAGCAAACCATTCGCAATATTTGGACAGTCTTTGTTTTAAATTGCTTGCACCGAAGAAGTGCCAGTGTTGAACATACATATTTTAAACATCCAGTGTTAATTAATAAAAATGTTATATAGCATACAAAGAAACCTAATTTGGTATTGAATTAATTAGTTATTTAAAAACAAAATTGCTTTAAAAGTTAAATATTTCAAAATTGATATTGATATTTACTTTGTTTTTAGTTTGGACATTTAATGTGTGTTGTCGAACGTCTAAAAAGTGTTTATATCAAGTCTTATACACCCATTTCAGTGCCATTTTCTGGAAAAGTCTCTGTTTTTAAACAGCAAAATTTATGAAATGATTTTATTTAACTCAACGCTTTACACTGTTAGCCTACCCTTCCAGAAATAAAATCAGTCAAATATTTGATGTACATTTTTTCGGCAACCCAAGGGTCTTTGGTGTTTGACCATTTTAACCATACTGTTTTGATTCGGGGGCATAGAGAAAAGTTTCGGTTTCAGGAAATCTGCCATTGGAAGGCATCAAACACACCAAACACAACCAAAAAAGAAAAATGAAGGGACAACGGAAAAAATAATAAAATCAACTAAAAAGTTTCATTGTGGCGAGCTGTAAAGCTGCAAAATGTCGGATGAAAAGGGAAAAAGGGGGTGTGGCACATGCCAGCGTAATGAGCAATTATAACAGCAACAACAAGTAGAACAGTAAAAGTTATGACTGCGACGCTTGTCAAAAAGGTTTGCTGGAAAAGCCCCCATTTTCCGTAAAAGTTTTCCCCCATTCATTTTTTTTTTAGTTGTTGTTTTGCGCTATATTAACTGCGCCCGGCGGAGGATCATTAACTATGGATATGTTCTGCGGGATGTCCAACAAATTGAGTTGTAAACTTTCCTCCACTTGGGCAGCGACCAGCTTTTGTCATGAAAGATATATAAGGTAGTTAACTCTAATAAATTGCATTGCACTTAGGGAGTTTTATTTTGGGCATTTAATACAAATATTAATCTGGCTTAATAGCAAAAGCACTTGTTTCAAATGCATACTAAAATGCATGTTTTCAGACATTTTAAGGTAGGTAAGCACATAATTTGTAATAATCTATTTTAGTTTGTAAATCCTTTTCTATTAATAACTTCCTTTTTTCCTATTTTATATATTTATGTATCCGTTGAACTATGAACCATGATGTATATTTACTTCACTGAAGTGTGATCAAATATTAAGGTACAAGTAGATAAAAAGGGGAAATTGGTTATCTATTCAACCCATTTATTTTGTCCTCCTTAATAATATCCATTTTCAACTACCGATCTAAAAATAATAAATGTATACGATTAAGAGTAAAATCAATTTTTGCGTTTTGCGAAAGTTTAAAATTAGTTAGCGTAGTGCAGCTCGTTTTTGGAAAGTTTTTAATCAAGTGATGTAAAGTTGTGGAACATTTTACCTGTCAGAATTCGGAGTGCCATCAGTTTTGAAATAGTTTTACAGCTGTCAGCAACTGACCTGCCCGGCATTATGGTCCGAGTCGTTTGTTTTGATATCAGGAAAGTTTGCCGCACAGCCCCATACTATTTTTCGGTATTGTATGCATATACCATCATACACTTTGGACAACAGTTGAGCGCATTAAAAAGTTAGCACATTTTGGCGAGTAACGAAAGTGAAATGGGTGAAGCCATAGAAGCCCGGCTCCGAGGTTTCGGGCCACGACTGGATGTTTCAGCTTCAACAGTTGCCACTGCCACTGCCGCTGCTGCTTCTGTCGGCTAATTGCAACTAAAAAGTTGCTCATTACGCTGGTAAAACCCCTGGCATCCCCAAACTGGTGCTAAATACAATCAAATTAGTTGTTTCCGCTTCGAAATTATGCGACTTCCGGTCCGACAAAATGCTTCCACGTGTGCCCAAAACCCTCTGCCCCTAAAGTGTTTCACTTTAGCTCTGCCATTTATGTGTACCTTTCCCCTTCCCCTTCCCTTTTTCTTTTTTATTTTGGTTTTTTATTTGTATTTTTAGTACTCCTGCCACACTTCCTTGGGGCTTTTGAGGGAGACATCAGCGAATTGTCAATGATTTCCAGCTGGGGAATGCTCAAAAACAGAGACCCGAAGTCGAGGAACCTTTGATCCAGGCAAATCTCAGGGGCCTGGCAAGGATAACTAGGACCGGAATTAGGTCAACGCTGGATTAAAGCGTTTTAAAGAATATTTTCGATATGCCAATGTATCGAAGAATTGCTACACAACACGCAAGAATGAAAACGGACTATTAAACTAAATGAATTATTTAGAAGGTTAAATATAGCAGTATATCTTATATAATGAATTCTTTAAGTGCCGTAGGAACATTTTGTTAATAACTTTTAAAGTAAGATTTATAATACGCTCGCTAAAAAGAAAATCCCGAATATTCAGGCAATAGTATCAATTTTTGAAATTTTTGCGTCACACTTTCACTGTTTTTCTACTAAACTTGAAGATTTTCTTCAACTCACCTAATTGGACCATAACATTACATGATTATTATAATTTATTATAATTAACGTAATGTAAAGCTTTAGAATTGTTTGAATAGGTAAAATCTTAAAATTTAATTTACTTTTCGAATTAATTTCTCTGCGAACCCCGGAGAGTGTGCTACATTAAAATCATCTGAATCTAAGTGTTTACTTGCAAATGGGCAAACGTCATGGCGTACACGCACTCTGTTGTCCAACGATTTGCACACGAATTTTGCGGGGAAAATGTCCAGGCTTTTTCCGGAATTTTATCTTTCTTTTTTTTTTGTGCCCCTGCCAGGTGGGCATATTTTGCATACATATGTGTGAGCGAGCCGAGTTTTTTGGACTATCTTTCAGCGGGCAAACGAGGCGGGAAAATGGGTGAAAAATCGGTGTGTGTGGGTGTGAGGTGTGAGGTGAAAGAAAAACTTTGGAGGGGTGCTAAAGACGAACGTGCCCGTTGTTTAGTGTTGCATGTACTTGTGGCATTTGGGGATTTATTTGCATTTTACTTTTGCAGCTGCAAATAGTTTGCCGCAATCTGTGTCTCTCTGTGTTGCTCCATCTCTTTCCCTCTGGTCGCCCTCTCTCTTTCTCCCATTCCTCTGGTTTTCCCAGCTCGCGTGGCGTTTGAAAATTTATGAACTTTTCCATATAGATATTCTTAATTTTTTTTTTAGTTTCCTTGCAAAGCATTTGTACCTGTCTCTCATCCCCTTCCTATTTTTTTCTATATCCTTCTCTTTCTGCACCCCATATAGCCCTCTCCTTCTGCCATGATGCATGACTATGTAAATAGACATTTTTACACTATGAACACAGTTTTGGCATATTACGAAGTCAGATTTTATTTTCCCTTCGCTTGTCGTGCAAATTTGTTTGTGCTCTCTCTTTTTCCATTTTTTTTTATTATTTTTTTTTGTCGTTGACGTTTGCATAATTTTATTTGTTAACTTTCTGAATTGCACCTCCGTCCCTTTCGGCCATTATTGTCTATCTCTTTCTGCATACTTGATGAACATAAAAAAAATATGCCAGGCGGTCATTTGATAGCACAAATTGTGCATAATTTCAGTTGACAATTTGGTCTGGAAATATTTGAACAAAGTCAGAAGGGACAACCTAATTATTTTTCTCTATATGACAAAGGAATTACATTTATGCCTTTTTAATTTAAGGTATTAAATTTATCAATACAATTTCGGGCTTATCGAATCAAAAAATGTTGGATATGAAAAACTAGAAATCGATTACGCAAATATGTGCTCATTCAGGTATGTGCATTTGTATTTGCTTTTAGGTTTTACTAACAAAGATCCACCTGCCACATCCTGTCAATCGAATCTAGTAAATGCTCGTGCTGATATATTCATGAGTATTTTGTCCTTTAGCAATGCGATGTGACAGATGGGTTGTTATACTGGTGGGTGGTTTTTCAGTTGGGTGGTTGTATGGGTGACTCGGATAATGGTTGCTATTTGCGGTTGACCACATTATTATGCAATCGCCGCACTATAATGAAATGTGATTTCGGACTAAACATATTTAATTTCGGTTTCGCTTCATGTAAATTTCAACGCGGCAATTGGTTAATCAAATTGAAAGCGACGACCATGGATTGTCATCAATTATGGATAAAGCATCCAATGTTTTAACAAACCTAACGACATTCAGGCAAAATATTTGCTCTAATAAATTAAGTTGGAAATAAATTTAGCCAAACTAAGCCAATGAAAAGGAAGTACCATTAATTTAATTAAAATTTCTGTCAGAAGTAAGAGTACATTTTAATCAAATGTAAATAAATGCAATTAAGTGTTGGCTAAATCCATGTAAGGGAGAGCACTCGAAAATATTTTGCAATATATCTCATACACTGTTATTCAACACTGCCGTGCATTTAACTTAGGAAGTTCTCCTATTTCAGATTGAAAGCATCGACTAAGAATGTCAACAATTACGGATAAAGTTCTGAACCAGATAAATCCTTCGAGTGCCTTATCTTTGTTAACATAACTCAGACACCATTATTCAACACTGAAAATATTTATTTTAATAAATTAAATGCAGTTTGGCGCATACAAACGAGCGCATCAACATGCATATTTCATATATCACAAAAAGGATGAGCCGGCAGCAGGAGTTGTTGCTGTACCACACATTTTTATAAACTACCCAGCTGAAGTGAGTACTCCTCGCCACCCGAACTCATGCATATAGAAATTATATGGAAAAAGGCGAACATAAATTACTTTTATATTTTGTCGCTATTTTTATATTGCCAACACTTGTGCGGAAATTGCGCGATGAAACGACGCTGCCCAGGAGCGGAATAAAATGGAAATGGGGCCCCGCAAGAAAATTGCCAGCCCCAGTGCAGTTTTGTAGCCAAAGGTGATGCGCGCCCCCCTTTTTTCCCCGCCCCCACTTTTCCAGCGTCTTTTCCCTTTTTACTGAATAAATACAGCTTTATGTGGAGTTTGCGATATTTACGCGTTTGTGTATGTATGCTTCAACGAATGCAACGAATATAGCAGTTAAAAAAAAGACATGAAAGATTTTTTAAGCCGACCAATCTAATACGTTTAAAATTTAATAAGATAAATTACATTTTTTTGGCATAAACGGATATTTTTACGATGTTTAATATGCATAGTATAGTTTAATACTTTTTAATTTTATAACGCAATTTAAGCTTGCCGTGTATAAATAAAAATATTTTTTAAAGAGGTACTTCGTTATGTTAAGTTTTCTTCATTTTTAATGTTCTAGATCTATTGATTTCATTGTATTAAAAAACTTTCAACTATTTTAAATTTTGAGTCAATTATAAACCAATTTACTAAAGTTTTTTTTCATTTCCTACCACACACAATTATTACTGTTCATATTATATTTAAGTAACACATATTTAGAAAGAGTATCATTGCAGAGAGCGCAAAGAAACAAAGAACAGAATTAACAAAATGATATTTCTTGTTCTTTAAACTCGCCGCTGGCCAATGAGAGTAATTTTTTGTGTTGCCGTTACTTTGGTTCCTTTTTGCTCCGTCTGTTTCAGACATTAAATTTATGTTATGTTGATTTCACTCTTGACAAATACGCCAGATAGAAAAAGCGAGAGCTGGGAATTGAAATGGTCAGAGAAAAGGGAAACGCTGGACATGATTTAGATGGCTAATTTTGGCAAATGCAACTAAGAATGGCCATAAAGCCAACAGAGGAAGTCACTCACAACACAAATGGAAGAGTTGCAGCTAAAGACAAAGCACTCCCGAGAGTAAAAATACAAAGAAAAATATCTACATATATATCAAGGAAATCACTCAAGGGCACTGAGAAAAAAAAAAAAGTAAGTATCAAAATTTCATTTTTAGGGATATTTTTTTTCTGACAAATGCAATATCTTTTCAAGTGAGTTTAATTAATAACTATTTAGTCTTGGAACTTATCAAAGTTTTCTTTAGCTCCTGAGGTGCGAATCAAAGTAGCCACAAAAGAAAAAAGACATTTATTATTTCATTTGGGCAAAATCAATAAATTGTTTTTTGAGGCAAACATAAAATAAAGCAAAAGCATAAAACTCACAGCATTTATCCGAAAAGTTGGCCGTGCGAACAGGAAATGCGCATTAAAATAACACTGTGTATCCAAATTACAGCAAACCATATTCCCAACCTTTGGCAAAAAATGTTTGGGGACCAGACACAACAAAAAATGGAATTAAATTGGAATGTAAAACAATTTCCCAATGAAAACACTTGCGCTTCAGTTGTTTCGTACTGTTGCCATTTGCACTATAACAACGTCCATTTGTTGGGTAAAATTTAGTGGTGCACAGCAAAAAATTCAAAGAAAAGAATTAACAGAAAAGGGAAAGAGCGAAAATGTAAGCTTTAAGCTGGGATTAAAGCAACGATAATGAGAGCGCTCTCTCTGATCTTCTTAAAGCTCTCTTTCGTTTTCTTATCTCTCCTTCTCTCTCAATTCTTCCTCTTTATTCTCATCCATTGGAAAGCAATTGCGGCGTCACTGCATTAGAAAATCTATTTAAGCAAATTTCGCCGCCTTTCGATTTCTTAAATGTGTAAATAATTATTAATTAAATGGTAAGATAAGATGTCCGGGCAGTGCAATAAGTTTCGTTTGATATTTCGCGATTTTAAAGTGTTTTTTTTACGAGGTAAATTATGTACATATATGTGTTTCACCGCCGCCCTTGCGAAAGTATGTATGTATGTGTGCTTATAATTGCTACTTATTGCGTTTTGAGTAAAAATTTAAATATTTACCTTACTTAAGACAAATGAATACCAAACAAGAGAACAAGTAAATAACTAAAAGTTCTGTTACTATATAGTGTGCTCATTTTTTATTATAACAAAATAAGAAAGTTAAAAGATTCTTAGAAAATTTAATTTTTTATATTAGATAACATTTATTATATTCTTGATTTATTGAGATCTGCATGTCTCTGAGGTCATAAAACAAATTTATGTATGTACATACATTCTCCTGTACACGAGTTTAGTTGTCATTGGTACAGAACATTTTACGGACTTTTTCTCCAACCTTTATAATTAAATGTATGTATGTGTATGTATATGTATGTATGTTTGTATGGGTCTTTCGCATTTAGCATTCCTAGCAGGCAAATGAACTCACTTGAATAATCGTCACTCTGGGAGTTATCTCGCACTTTAAATACGTTGGCGAATTTTAATGAAAACGTCCTTTCAACGCAAGATAAATTATTCAAAAGTTTTCCACTGCCGCAGAGCAGAAGATTTTCACCGTCTCTTTTATTGTTGTTGTATTTTTGTTGTTCTTGTCGCCCAACATTTTCGCATTTTATTTGTGCTGCCAGCCATTCTTATTTTTCACCTTTCCGAGTCCGGTTGTTCATTTTTTTCTTTTTTTTTCTTTATTTTTTTTTTTAATTTTTTTGCATTGTTTGTTGGGCATTTCAGTTGCAGGCAACTCTGGACAGTCCGTTCCCCTTTTCTCACCCTTTCCGCCCACTTCCTGGCTTGCTTGTTTTGTTTGCCGGCCTTCTTTCAAGTGCGAAAAACTCTCGGATGAGATTCATTCAGTGATTTTCGCTATCGCTGTCTCGTTCTCCGCGGCTATCGCGCACTCTTTCCACCGGCTGTCAGTTTGACTGGAATAGTCGCCACTTTACTTTTATCACCTATTTTTTTTTCGGCAGGTACTGTACTTTTCTCATCTTTGTTTTGTTTTGTTGCAATTCTGTTGCAAATCGGGTTTAATTGTATTTCATTTGCAAATTGATTTCTCAAGCCTTACAATGTTCTTAATTAGTTTTGTACTACTTTACAATTTAAATTTAATATTTTCATTGAGTGCCCACAAGAGTTTGACATAAATTTTATGCTGAAAATTTCTGAGCCTTTACTTCTTAAACATTGCCGTATTTTATTTGCTTGCAAAAATTAAATTTGATTTAATTTCAATAGATATACATATATTCTCTGAAGTTTTTTTGCTACCACCAGGTAAAAAAAAAAGTGCGATGAATTAACGCTTTTGCGAACACCTTTGTCTGTTATCCGTTTTAAGCTGAAATCTTCATACGTTAAATAACACGGATGGCATGAAACCTCCTGCTGGGTGCAACGTGCGATGACAACCGCAATGGCTTTCGGTTGCCCTTACCTCTCTAAAAAATCGTCGCCAAAACTCCCACTTTATCGCACACGCAGACTTTCCACAGGATTTGACCATTTTTATGTGGCGACTACCAAAACGAAACTGGAATTTAAATAATGCCAATGAAAACAACGAAAGCATTTTTGCTCGCTTATAATCTTATACGGTATGTTACCTATATGTGGGTCATTTACTGGTAGACAAAAAAAAAAAAAAAATACAGGCAAGAAAAGAATTTAGAATTTGTTTGGTGAAATTTGGGATTAGTTGAGATGCAAATGTAAAGCAAACATAACTTTAGATTTTTAAGCAATGACTTTTTCAAAATTCAGTGTTGATTGATTCTTCAGAGATTCTTTTCCTGGTCTAATGAGGGCCTACCTTTAGTAAATTGGCCCTGTAACTTCCCAACTCTAGATGTGTTGCAGTGGAACTGCTAGCTTGGGATTTGACAGGGGTTTTCGGTTGAGGGGCAGTTTTTTATTGGCTTTCCGATTCAGTCCAACTTTTATACGCGGCATACTGGTTTCGGCACTATTAAATGTCTCAAGCAAATGTGGTGGGCTAGACGTCTTCATGAATTTGTCACCGGGCTTCTCATTAACGATCAATTCCAGTTGGATGCCCGGCTTACCACCGGCCTTGGTTAGCTCCATTGCTTCTTTATTCCGGATCAACATGTAATTCGAGCTGCTTGCCAGATCACTGGGATTCTGCGAACGAGCAAAGTTTCTTGTCTTTCGGACAACGCTGCGCGATTGCATGTATAAACTATCGAAGATGGTCAGTGTGTAGTAAATGTGTCTTCCGAAGACCGGAGCAACCATCCAAATCACATAGATAGTGGCATCTGTTTCGTTTATATCCTCCAGTTCGTCAGCGGTTTCGTTGTCCTTCAGAAGTGAGTGCCATGTGGTTTTGCAGATCATAAGGGTCAGAACTAAATGGTGTTCAAAGCAATGTTTATGGTTCAAAAGCCCTTCATTGGCATAGCTTAAAAGCCTGCGCCCTGGCAGAGATCGGGTGTTATTCTCGATGCCGCCATATAGGAGTATTGCCAAGGCCTTGGGAACTCCTTTCTGGTAATTCAGCGGGTCAAAGGTCAGACGTATGAAATGATTGTCATAGATGGTGGACACCATCGTATGGACATCATGAGAGTGATGATTAAGAAGGTGGACCATCAGACTTGTGGGAAAGTGCCACTGTTCGCAATGGCCCACAGGACACTTTCCCGGCGCCCAGGATAAGAGACTCATATGCTCCCAAAAACGAAGCGATTTCTTCTCTCTTTCCTGTTTATTCCGTTTGCTGCCTTTTTCCTTTGCCTTAGAATCACACATTTTTTTTTTTTTTTTTTACAAATTTTAATAAAATATTCAAATGTTGAAAAAAATACGTGTCTGTGTATTGGCTTCCAAAAAACAACTGACAGGGGGTTTCAAAACACCCAGGCAAGCCAATCGGTCAAGGACTGACAGCCCTTAACTGGCCCACTTGGCCAGCAGAAAGTGACCATACAATCTCCGATGGTTCCCCAATCGATAAGAAAAAGCAAGGAAAGCTGGAAAACTATCTCGTTCCCAGAGTTGAACTAACGAGCAGCAAACAACTTTTTCTTCACTTTTTTCGGTGGAAAAAGTGTCGGTAAAACAGGGTGGCACTGCCACACCGTCATATGTATATCCGAGTATTTTTGATTAAGCATTCCCCAGATACGAATTAAATCAATAACTTTATAGCTGACCAAAAAACAAATTGAATCTAAAAGTTGCGGGGCCATAAAACAAAGGTTCAAACTTTTTAGACAATGGGCCTTACTGATCGACTTGTGGTTACCCAAGAATATTGTTTATTTTTTAAGTTCGAAAAAAGCTTATTTGGCTTGTTCTTGTTCTATCCAAAACAAGAAAATGGATTTGATATATCGAACGATTTTGTTAAATCAAACTTTTAATGTTCAGAAATAAAAAAGGATGACAATGTTTAAAAGAAAGAAACAACAAATGTTGTTTCTAAGATTTAACTAAGTTAAATTTATGTTTTCCGTGGTAATCCCAGTGCGAATCCACCGAAAACTAGGGATTACATAGCTCCCATAAAAAGGTTTCTTACTGCCCCCCTCAATAAGCGTAATGAAACGTAATTTGAATGGCTCTTAAGTGGCTTTCGGGTCAGATGAGTGTGTGCTTGCAGGTGGAATATATGTATGTATACAAATATCTGGCAAAAGCGAAATGCTTGTATGTATAATACGTATGTGAGTCCGGGGCCAATTGTGTGAAAACTGAGCTGCCCACTGGCCAAAATGAACTGCTCCACCGCACCGAAAACCCGGAGTGGGGGGCGCAAGACAGAGAAGTGGGTGTGGCCGGCAAGAAGTAAAGGCAAAGTCGTCTCCGATTTATGGCCCGGATAATGCAGGCGACTTACGAGCGTTAAAATTATGCAGCCACTGCATTAAAAAGCGCTGAAAGTGTTGCACGACAAATGGCCCGGGAGCTGGCCAAAAACCCCGAGGCATTAAACGTCGAACAGATGGCATCAATTTGTACCGAAAAATCGAGCAAACTGTAAAAGAAGTTGATGAAAATCCTGGGGAAAAGCGAAAGAAAAGAAAGCCACAGGGTGGAAATCGGCGTCAAGAGAAGGCTTAAATCGGAAAAATCAGCTTTAACTCTTTTAGGGTAAAAGTACTTCGATGGCTGGGAAAGATATATTAATTTTAAATAAGTAGAATATTTTGTAAAATATCGGTTTTTGGTATACGCTCTTCCTGGGCAATAATACACAATATTAATAAACCCGTCTATTGAAAAAAAAAAGACTCGCCTAAAACTTCTCATGAAATATTTACCTAATTTCCGAACCCTAATAAATCCAAATTGATTGGGAACATGTTATAAGTAATTTGGTTAAAAGAACCTAATTTCGGGCTTCTGAGGCCAGTAAGCTTATATCGAACAATTACTTAGTGGGCATCCAGCATCCATTTCACTCGAATACTTTGGCCATGAATAAGCCGAACACTCAAACACTCACTTGACACTCGCACTCACACTCGAACTCGCACTCGCTATCGAATAGAAACGGGTAAACAACAAATGGCCGAAATGCGATGTTGCCTATCCCCATCTCGCTCTCTCCTTTGGCAGGACAGACGGACGGGCAGGGATACGGATATGGACAAGAATACGGACATGGACTACGGTCCGGATCCGGATCGACCCATTCCGGCCATGTTGTAATGTAATGTAATGTAATGTAATGCGCGTGCTGCCAGCTGAAATAAAGAAAATGAAGCGTCACTCGCAACGGGGTCGCAGGGGGTCAAAGTTGAGTTCGTTTAAGGGATGGGGCGGGGCACGGAGGCGTGGCAGGGTCAGACAGGATGTTGGCAACAAAAGCCAAAAGTGGCATCGCGTAAAAATAAAACAACAAGGGGCGGCTCTTCAGCGGAACATTCGAAGCCCAAGAATCGAAGGCATCGATGGTTTGGTAATATTGGTGAGGTCAGTGAGTTTTTCCCCTTTCCCCTTACCCTTACCCTTACTCTTCCACTGGGAAAAATTCCCCGGCACTTTTCCGCACACATGTGTGTGTACGAATACAAGTGCAGTTGTGTGAATGCGAGTGCACTTGTGTTGTGTGCGTATGTGTGCCCAACACGCTCAGTATTTTATGGTGTCGCTTACAGAAAATGGGAGCCAAGCAAACAGATACGAGAATCGAAACGAGCATAAGTAGTACACGGTTAGAAATTACAGTCCGCAGTTTCGAAAAAAGAATTGCCATTTTCTCCGCCTTGACACACTTTTCGGTTTTCAAGACCTTAAACATTTCAAATTTAGTAAGATCATTTGACGAAGAATACAAAATAGAATATAACTGTATAATTAAAATAATATAAATTTTTTCACCGTGTAGCTGGCAGTTGAGCGACGTGGATAGAACGCCTCGAATTACCCAGACTACGAAATTAATATGGAAATCAACTGAATATGGAAAACGAAGCCAAGTAAAGTGCAACTAGAGACGAGGGCTAGGATAGACTCTACTAGAAATAATAACATAACATCCCCTTAAATGCAAAATGTTTATAATGTTTATATATTTATAAAACCAGAAATAAACTAATACACACCAGGAACCTATACTATACGCAAACTATACTATGACAAAGAAAACATTTTTGTAGGAATAGCTAAATTGTGTTGGTCTTGAGTAGGTACATCGGACTTGAACTTATTTACATAGAATCTATTGTATTTTATTTTCTGGCTTATCTTTAAAGCTCGTGTCACGAACTCATATTCAGAAAAAGAGAATATTCAGCTGAGAGTTTTGGAACATCATGGGGGTTATATTCTACTTTTTTTTTTTTGTGGTTGTGTTGGAAAAGGAAGACCTCGCCTTCGGTCAATTGAAACGGTTCAGAGGGCGTTTGGCCTGCGGTCTTTAGCTCACACTCTTTTGCTCCGCTTTCACCGCTTTCTTTGTTACCTCTTTTCGCTTGCACTCCTTTTATACACGATTTTTCCCCTCGCTTTTTTTTTTTTCTTCATCGACGCGGCCATATAAATTTCACTCTGGCAAATGGTTTTTATTGGCAGCCAGCAACTGAAGGCTCAAAAAGGTTAAATTTGGAAAATTGGTACGTGATTGGATTCAAAGCGCAAAATAAGTGCGTCAGTGGGTTTTCCACCGCCCCTCGGCCTCTTTTCACTTATGGGAATGAAAACATACTTTTTCTTTTTCGTTTATTTTTTTTTTTTTTGGCATGCTACTCGCCACGATTTGTAATAGGAATGTGTTTTTTATATATTTCTGTGGTCGAGTTGTGTGTGAAACTGGAACTTCTGCCAGGCCACGATGATGATGATGGCAGGCATCCAATATATGTATACATATGGCGGCCATATCTGTTTGCTGGCATATACAGACAACCCATAAGTTTAAGTATTTGTGGTCTTGTGTTTGATTGCCGGCCATAAAACGGTCATTTGTTTGTTGGCCAGTTTGTGACTGTGAACCGAAACCAAAACCAAAATCCAAGCGAACTGAACTGGTCCGAACTAAACTGAACTGAACTGTCAGCTAATAACTGGCCATTGGGTTTTTGTTCACTCCACCGTTCCAACATGGCGTATGAGTAATATTTGAATAGCTCCACCCCAAAAGTTGGAAATGCGGTGTGTCAGCAACAGATGGGATACTGAAACCGAAACTGTAGTTATAATAACATTATTTACAGTCATGGGCCAAACAGCTAACTGAACTAAGACTGTATTCAAAATACAAAGCATTGAATTGAATAAACTCAAATTAAATGATGCGTAAACATATATATGTAAACTTATAAGCCCTGTTTTATTTCCCAAGCTTCCTTAAGTCTATACCTTGAACGTTGGCTTAATAGAAGTTATTTACCTAAAAGCGAACAAGGTTACAAAATATGCAAGCGAACTAAAATTGTTAAAATATTTGCCAAAAATCCTGACCAGTCCATCAATCGGGGGATAAGCTCAAAATCCTCTCGAAAAATTACCATGGCCATTATGGCGGAATTTATATACGCACTGAACTGAACCGATAATCGGACTTACGTCGGCTTTGACCGTAGTCATTTGTCCGGAATTGATAAACACCGTACAAATAAAAACAGAAACTCATTGCCCATCGATGATTCATTTCACTTACCAATCAATATAATACGACGAACAATTTTATTGTTTTTAATTAAAAAGTCATCGCAATATTGTTGCTGGTGGCATTTCCATAAACTTATTTATGCCAGAAATGTTCGCATATATATGTTGCGCTTATGGCACATGACAATTTACAGATTTATCTGCCACAATTTCCCTGCCTTTATTTTGTAACTGTTGTTGTCATAATTAATTGGCATTTATTATGCGCTACAAAAACACAAAGCAAAACACAAAAAACAAAAAACCAGTCAGGAAATTTGTGAGTCCTGAATTATGGTAACGGAGATCTGGCCATGTTTTCCATTACCATCGAGGTTGATGGCTTTTAATCACTTAATTGCAGCTAATTAGAACCGCAAATTCAATGAGCGTTGCTGACAATATCGGTTTCGGTTTCTCTTTCGGTTTTCAAATCAATTCAGTGAAGGACTTGCGCATCTCTATTTAGATGGTTGCATCATGAATCATATTCTCAAGTGCCATGAGCCACTTTCCCCGGGCACATCATTAAATCACAGCCAGAGTTCAGAAATGCATTTCATTTGAAAATCATGACCCAGCCAACAAGAACAACCACTACCTGGCACTCTCGACATTACAAATTACAAGTTGCTGGCTGTCAGAGGGAAAATCGTGGAGGGAAAAGGTTTCAGGGGTCAGGGGTCAGAAAAAAAAATATGGCAAACTTTGACGAGTCAAGTTAGGGCAGACAACTCCGCGGAACCATCGTTCTAAGCATATTAAAAAAGTTGTACAAGATTTATAAAAATAAATATACAGAAAAAATTATTACATTAAATAAATGGATTCACATCTGATAAGAAATATTAACAGGCTTAGCACTATTACTACTACATTTTAATTGTAGAATATAATTAATAATGTATTCCAGTCTATAACAAATATCTTGAAAACAACAACAACAAAGTTTTGTTTTAATATATGTTTATAATCTAAATTAAACTTATATTTTATTTAACTCAAAGTTTATGTCACCTCAAGATGAGGGTATAAAAGTAACTGCTTAAGTAATCGCGTTTTGAGTGGGAAACCAGGGAATAAGGGGTGTCGTTCTCTGTTAAGGGGGCCTCTTCAATCCACAATGTCAGCCATTTATCATTCGCCAGAGCTCAGCTTACTGGTCAACAGACTGACTGACTGATTGACTGACTGAATAACTGGCAGTTGAATGAGGGCAAGAGCCAAACCAAATTTGGCGTTATGAACTCTATACAAAATAAGTGAGTTGAGCCATGGGGTGGATGGTGTCTTTTATCGTGCATTTTTCACCCATAGAAAATATATATCTTACTTACCCAAAGTGAGTCGACTAAAATCGTTACTTTAGATCCAAGTATAAGTTCTGTAAAGATAAAGGGATACAACAATTTTAAGTAAATATTGTTTTTTTGAAGTAGAAACATTTGTCACATTTTTTTTTATTTTGTTCTCAATTTCCTTAAAAACATATTTCTTTGAATATCACTTTCTTTGTCTTTGTCTTAGAAGCATTAATTCTTTTTAAGCTGTTGGTGGTATTTTTCTCTTTTTGTTTTAATTGTACATTATTCTCGGGCTTTGTCGGTGGCGAATTACATTTTGTTTGCTTGCCATTCGCTGATTAATTAAAGCGCCATAGCAATGCATAAATTACAGTTAAGTAACGCCTGGCCAGCTGGTCAAAAGCAGCTGACACTGTTCTAAAACACTGAGAGAAATGGGGTGGTGGGAAGGCCTGGGGAAATTGAGAAGGGCAAATTTGCAACCGAATCCGATCGAATCAATATTCTTGTTCATTTTCCGACCGTTGGTTCAGCTCTCCTAACCCATTTACACTGGAAGATATTACAATAACTTTACAATTAAAAAGATTTGTTACCATACCATACTAAAATCACTTAAAATACAAATTAATAAAATTATTTTATGGAAAAAAAATCAAATCGTTAAATTATCAGTAGAAATAATCAATGATTTTAATATATTTCCAGTTGTGTTTCCACGTGTTGTATAAAATATCAGATTACATATATCTAAAATCAATTCGTTTCATTATCACTAGAAAAAAATTAATGATTTTAATATGTTTCATTGTTGGTTAGGAATTGAAATATATTTAAATCTTTATGTTTTAGGAATTCAGTTATCATTTCGAAAAACTGTAAATAAAATAAACCTTTCTCTGCAATCTGTCTTCTAGTTTCACCTTATTCCTCCCAGTGCACCATCAATTATAATTTACTGAACGATGCGTGCGAGTCTGTTTTTTCCGCTTCATATGGTTCAGGGGTCAATTTATTGGATGCATTCAGCCATTGGGCTCATTACGGACCCTCTAAAATGCATTTCCATCACTCTTCATCTGACTGTTTGACATTGTTAGGAGTGGAAGCTGGCCGCCAGAGCATGTACGTGCCACCACAGACCTGAAATTTCCGTTTTCTGGTCTCCTAAATTGTAATTGAATGTGCTGGGAAATCGGTTGACATTAATGCCATGTTTGAGCCAGGCACTTCCTGTCTTTTGTGAAGCAATCGGCCAAAGGTGTTTATCTAAAATTCGGTAGTTTGGCATAAGGAGAGAATTTCATCTTTGTTGCGGCATGTTGCCACTTTGAACTCGCTTTAGATGCCTTTTGTGGCTCTTAGTCTGCTAATTAACTGCAAATTGCTTTTGCCTTTCAGTCGAAATCCCCGTGGCCAAAAGAAGACCAAAAAAAAAAAAAACACTGAAGTGTTCAATTTCGTTTGAACTGGCCTTTTTGTGGTCCCCCCTTAAATCGGTTGCCATGACAATTTCAAATTAAAATCAAATTTTGTGGCACAACATATTTTTATATCCGCTTCTGTGGTCGATTAGAAAAAATAGAAATATTCCACTGATTGCCGATTGCCGATAGCCGATTGCCTGTTGCTGATCAATTAAATCTAATGACATGTGATGGCTGTTGTTTTTCTGCCAGTTTCACTTAGTTTTAATTGCTGTTCGTTTGGCCAGAAATCATTGGATATAGTTGGTATTGTTTTGCTTTGTTTTGTTAACATTGCTGCAGGTGTAATATCAATTGCATTGTTTAGTTTTTTAGTTTTTTTTTTTGCTCATGTTCCCGTTGTTTTCTTTTCTGTTTTTGCTTGTGAGACAAGTTCCATTGACATTTCTCAAGTACATTATTTCCCTTTTTAAGCTGAGTTTTGCTAATTAATATTGTTGTAACATTTTAATACAATTGATGTTGTAATTTCAAGGAATTATTATCTCAATTTGTGTTTTCTTTCAAATTTCGCTGTTCTTGCTAATGATTTGTAAATGTTTCTAAGTCTTTTCTCGGCCTTTAATGCCACAAAATTAATAACCTCCAGTTTTGTGGCTGCTTGCCGTTAGAACTTCACTCAGTACTGGACCCATTAAAGTCTTAATAGATTAAATAAATAAATAACTGAGGAGGTCTGCAATTCCATTACCTCGAAACGAAGGGAATGCTAAAGAGAATGGAATGCGAGTGCGAATGGTATTTGAAAGGCAGTCCATGTACGTACATTGTGCTCGTACATAACTCAAATAGAAATTCAAAACTCGGGCAAAAGTCGAAAACTGAGAAATTTGCATACAAAAGTATCTGATGCCGGGGAAAATTCTTTGACTTCAGCATCCTTTTGGGCCACTGAATGCATGCCAAGCTGAAGGCAAAAGAATAGTAAACGATAGCGTTTTATTTTCTTTTTCTTTATTTTTTTTTTTTGTGTTCCTAAGTGGGGTAGTCCAGTCCAATACCCCATCCCTTCCAAAGTCCTATTTTTCTCTACTCTTTTTACACCCCTTATATCAGCCCATCGTTGGCCCATAACAATTGCAGCTGGCAAAAGATGAAGGCAAGTCTGGAATACTATTAAATACACAAGGGAAGCCACTTTTAACCCAAATCTGCGGGCATGAAAGCCAGCCCACCGGCTGGGGTAAGGGTTAAGGGGTTAAAGGTTATGGGTAAGGGGTCGGCGGACGGGGGACGGGGGACGGGGCTTAAGGGAGCAGTGCCCAGAGGAGTCAGTGGAATCGGTGGCATCAGTGGAACCAGCGGACCAGGCCACACATGAGCACAAATAATGCAGCGATGTTTGGTGGCCACGTGGAGCCTTGCCAAAGGGGCAATCGTGGGTTAACTTCGGGCTGTGTTTGCTGTCGGGTGTTAAGGCGAGGGGAGTGCCATGCCGTGCCGTGCGCAGGGTTAAAGTCAGCAGTTACTGGCAGCAGCGACACTTTTCCGACTCTGGCAGCCAGGCAGGCGTCATCTAAGCACCACATTGATATGAATGCTACGTACTGTAGTTCAGAAACTCGGGGAAAATTACCAAAAAAGAGATTAGACATCAGTTACTTAAAAAAATTTAGTGGCGGTGTTTTTTTTTAATAATTTAAATATCCTTGCCATATCTGATAAAAAATGACCTAAGGTCATATAGGGTGTTACATATAAGGTGTTACATGACCTCAAGTCACTTTTCAGATTATGTTTTCCAAAATTTTTATGGCAGCAAATTTAAAAACTAATGGTTATTTAGCCCAGTTGCTTTCCTCAAATTACAAAATTCCAAATTTCCACACCACTGTGCAGTTGGCAACTAGATTTTGAGGCACTTTGGCATTCGCTTCAGTTGCAGATGCAGATTGCATATTGCTCGTGTTGCAGCGCCGTGATTAAGCCACAATTTTTATACAATATTTGCATCTGAGTGTGGGTGGGTGGTTGGTTGGGTGTGTGGGTGGGCGTGGTGGGTGTTGTGAAAATGGGCCGTGTCTGTTTTGGCCACATAATGACATTCGCTTCCTCGCCAGTCGTATAATGCAGATATTACAATATGCGGATTATTAGGCATTATGCATATGTCCCTTTTCGACGCCTCTGTCTTTTCACTCGTTTCACGCTCCGTCTGCCTGTTATTGTGTGCTAACAATTTCTATTCATAAGAGTGTATGTATTGGTATCGTTGTCAGTATTTGCGCGTGTGTGTGTGTGTGTGTGTGTGTGTGTGCATGTGGTATGCAAATTTATTGTGTACTTTTGCCGCCAAGTTGCGGCATGTCAAATCCCGCCACCCCGAGAACATCCTTTCCAAAAGCTAAACTGAGCTTTTGATTTTGGATTTGCATTTGTGAGAAGGATGGTAATAGTGATTGGGGGAGGAAAAGAGGAAGGGGAAGGGGAAAGGGGAAGGGAGAGGGGGCGGTATTGGGATTTGGGTGCCAAGGTCTGCGAATGTGTCATTAGCATCGCATTCAGAAAGCGCATAATCGCTATAAAGAGCAGGGAATCGTGGTATAATGCAATACTTTGAAAAAGCTTGGAAATTTTTCAGAAATTGTTTTTTTGAATAAAAAGACAAAGAGGTAATTCTATCATAGATTCAGAAATAAAACGGAATTTTTCATTACGTTAAAAATGCCCTACAAATTCATAGATTCATAAATGTTTTTAAAGTTTTTAGCATACCTCCTAAGTTGTTTTAATTTTTTTTTTATAATTTTTTATATAATTGTTTTATTTGTCTTTAAATGTCTACAAAAATGCCTGTAAAGTTTTTAAAGCTCACAAGCTTCTTAAACCAATTGTTTAAATAAATCACAGAAAGTTCATTTAAATACGGATTGTCTCTTGCATTTTGTTACATTTGTTTTGCCTATTTCTCATTTGTCTAAGTGTCTTTAAGCTAATGATTGGCTGCTGCCACGCCCACTGCTGCCTTTCTTTTTTTTTTTGGCTATTTCTATTTAATTTGTTTTGGAGGCCACGCTGCGTATACGCAATGCGAGCACTCACTTTGTTTCAATATGCATGAAGTCTTACTTCCCTTCACACACACAGGCAGCAAGCACACACTCACACACTGACAGTGACAAACACATGCAGACACAGACATCGACAAACACACATACCATATATGCACATACATCGGGGCTCAAAGTCACTTAACCAAATAAATTTTTTTGCAAAGAAAAAGGGGAAAAAAAACGAGGAAAAGAGGGCGGGAAAAACGCGGTAGACAGGGGGCGTGGCTGTCGCTGTCGTTGCTGTTCTTGTTGTTGCTGTTGCTCAAGTATTTATTTTGCTTGAGTGCGCTACAGTTTTTAAGTTTGTTTGCGCTGAAAACTCAAGGCACAACTTGCAAATATTCATTACAAACAAACAAACAAACAAACAAACACAGAGGCGCCGGGTAAAAGGGGGTCGGGGCTATATGGTGGTTAAGGGGAGGGGAACTATCGGGGAACTGAAGCCAGAAGGAAGTAGTCTCGCCTTACTTTCTCTTGACAGCGCGAACTTAATGTGATTAAAATTGTATGGCTGTCGGTGGCTGTTTGTGTTGGTATGGGAAAAAGCAAAGAAACGGAGCTCCTTTCTACCGCTTTCTCCACCTTTTCCCATGCAATTTTTTTTAAAGCATCTATGGGTAGCAGTTCGACGTGTTGATACCCAAGACCACAGCATTCACTTCACATTTGCCCGTAAGTAGACAACAAATTTCGCAAAAAAATATTTTGGAAAGTATGAATTTCGAGGAGTTTTTATTGTAAGCTTGGTAAAAATGCTTAGAATTCCTAACAATTAGTTTATGATTATTAAATTATACACCCAAAAAAAAACTGAAAGCTAAATTTTAATATATGTGTCATGAAAATAAACTACAGGCAGTATTAAAGTATAGGTATCAATTTATTACTCAATAATTGAATACGGAATAGTCTATATCTGGCCTCTTTTTTAAATCACAAACGTTTTATTTCGATACTTTCGTGATATAGTTTAGTTTTCTTAGTAATTTTATTTTGGGTATAATAAGTAGTTTTTTTTTTTAAATTCAGGAATAATGTCATTGTTTTCTTTGTACTAATTTTAAGACCAACCTGTAGATATATATTCCATCATATTTCTAGCCACAAACTGTACAAATGCGGGGTAGAAACAAAGGCAAATCGTTAAAAGCAAGCACGTGCAATAAAAACAAAGTGTGACCCCATCGTTGCGACGCGTCGCCGTCAAAATAGTGACTCCCCGAGAAACACTCGCAAAAACACCCACACCCGCTGCAAAAACACCCACAATGGGCAACATCTTAAAGCGTTGAATTTATTTGGCCGCGCCTGATTTTATATGGCGTTTATTTTGCGATCTCACTCCCCCTTAATGGATGCTTAAATAAAATTTTAAAGCATTTCAAATTTAGTGTTGAGTTTTAGTGTTTGTCATTAGTGCTTTGGCAGGCGTTAAATATTTAATGGTTGAGACAGCGTTGGAAATTTTTGCAACAAAGTGTTTGTGTTGTGTGGATAATTAATATGGCACAAAGTTTTCGGCTGGGCCAAGGTGGTTTGGTTATGCAGACTGGCGCAGAGTGGCTCGGGTGGTGCCTCTGGGTGGCTCTTTTCTGTTTGCCTTGGAATGTTTGCTAACGCTACCGAATGTTTGCATTCGCCAAAAGCATTCGCCAACTTTTCGCCAACGTTGGCGGGCGAAAGTAACTCGAAAGCCAGTTATTGGTTGATAGGGTTTTGATGGGAGATGCCATAAAATCGTAATGGATAATGGCTGAAACGAGGGGTAGGAAATTAGCCATTGCGGAAGGTTATAATAAGGATTCATTTTTAGGGGGGCTTACCGGGGGATATTTGGTTGCACTTTTGTTACTGGGGGTTTTAATATAGCCTCTAAACCATAATCAACTTTAGTTATTTGATTTTTAAAAAATAAATAAATATATAAAATATAACTAAAGCAACTTCAGTTCGACCTAACCATTTAAAAACTTTTATTCATTTTGAAAATATTTTACCGATAAAGCCATCAAGGGCAACAAATCCTAATCGAGAACAGCAGTTACGATTGATTTGCATTTATCCCAAAGAAAATAAAGAATCTTCTACACCCATTTTGTAAATCTCTTTTAAATTAAAATAAATTCGCTGTGGGCTTTGCTCTAATTCACACGTGGGAGTCAGGCAATTTGTTTGGCTATTGGAAATGTGAGCTAATTATATTGAGAAGTACACAAAAAATGCAATACTCAACTTTCTGATACCGCTTAGTAAATAAAAAAAATTAACAAAGTACGGGAAAGAGTTGCGCAATAATTACACATCAAAAAGAATACATTAATTACATTAAAAGAATAGAATTTAAAACAAATAAATATTTAATAATTTTATATATTTTTAAAATTAATACATTTAATAAGTATATTTAAAAAAAATTATAATTTATTTAAAACTTCTAAAATGTCAGTAGCCACACGAATCTACTTAGGATTTATTTCTCTTTATATAAAGTAAAGTGTGGGGCATGGGCTTACCTAAGCCCTTGTTAAGTGAAGTCAACAGCGGCTTACCCATATTTTTGGGCGACCAAAAAGTGCTGATCCAACGATTGCCAAATACCGAATACCCTGTTTAAGCACTTTGTCGAACAACAGCTGCTGTCACTTGCTCTTTTCGTGGCCAAAACTTAATTTTCCAAGCAACTTCATCGCCTAAGATGGGACATTTTTCAATGTTTACCCAACGCCCCAATGCCTCACCGCCTCCCGTTCCTCCTTGCTTGAGCACCACTGATTACCATTTGAAATACGTGTTTTTGTTGCCTTCGTGAAGGCTGGGCCACTAATTAGAATAAATCTAAATTGCCCGTTCTGCGGCAGTCGACGTAATGACTTTTATGCGCATGCTTAAGCTCGCAATTATCCACAGCAGACAAAGATTAAATCGCGACAACAACCAAAAGGCAGAAAAGGCAAAAAAAGGGGCGGGCCCCCAAAAGAAATCCCCTTTTATTGATACGCTTTCTTTATTTTTAGCTTGAGAGGGGCACTGGAAAGGGCTTAGGAACCGCAAAAATTACAAAGCACTCAATATGCCTGGAAAAAAGGGTTTGCGGGCTGCCGAAAAGCAGACAAGCAGATGCGGTGGCTTAAGTAAGGCATAAGAAAATAATTAAAAACACAACAGAAAGCGATTTCCCGGGCAGATAGTCGAATGATAAATGCTCTGTGCTTAAAGAAGCTTAAAAACAATAGAGGTTCTTTGAAATAGGTCAAATTCAATGGAGGATGAATTAATTTGGCAAACATTTAGGGCGCAAATTAATCAATTTTCACCCAAACAGAAAAAACTAAGCAATTTTTGTGAAAACTACTAACAATAAAGCAAGTAAAATATCAATATTTTGAGAAAATATGAAAATTAACTTTATTAAATGTTATACAAATGCTTAGGTTTCTCTTTAAATAAAACCAAAAATGTGAAAGGTAAAGCAAACGTAAATTAAATTAATAAATCAATAAACTTACGGCTAGCATTTTTGAATATCAGCTAAATTAAATGAAATTGAAAAGTCTGAAAGGCTTAAGGATGCTTAAGATTGTCTTGTGCCATCGCCAAGCAAAAACCTCTTCCCAAATTCGACCTCAATCTGTAAAAATAACGTATACGCCACCACGTACGAAAGGGCAGCGCCAAAGAACGTGTTCGGCCGCCGAGTCCTTTGTGCGAGCATCCTTGGCAGGGACTACAAAATCGCTAAAAAAAAGGGGTATTTTGAGCGCTATCCCGCCTTTGTCGGTGGCAAACGAGAATATGTTTGTCAGTCGCTGGAAAAAGGGCTTGGTAAATAAAATGCGAAATATGAAAAGGCAAATGGCAACGGCAAACGCCAAAACGGCAAACGGCAAAACGGCAAACGATATGGCAAGCGCCAAAAGTGTAATGTCAAACGAAACGAAACGAGACGAAAACCCAAGTGAAAAAGGCCCAAAGACGTTGCTGTTGCCGGCTTCCTGATTTTCAAAGTCTCTCGGAAAATCATAAATTTTCACACACACATAGAACAAAAAAAAAAAAACCCAAAAAGAAACAGCAACAGCAACAACAAAGGGCATGAGTGGACCAGTCGAAAGGCAACCGCAAAAACGGAAGCCTCCCAGTCAAATCATTTTTCCACTGCATTAGACGAGGCCCATCGGCCAGGAAAGTTGACCTTACAATTGCCATACTTATTCTTCCGACAGGACACAACTGTTTGGGGATACAGCACAGGATTATCCACATATGCAGGACCAAAGCAATCATACACTGGAGAATTTATAAGATGTTTATTTGAATATACATTTAAAACTACTATACTCGTATATTATATAGTTCTACATTTTTTTAAAAATATGTGATACATATATGTGAAAAAATTTTAGATTTAACATTTTGAATATGTTTTTAAATGGTCATATTTAAATTCATATGCCACATTAAATATGCAATTTTTGCAATGATGTTTTCTTTATTTGTGTTTTTATAAGTTTATTTTGCCCCCTTTTTGTTGTTTTTTTTTTTCAAATAATATATTTTTTCTTAAGAATTTTCTACCTTTGGTCGATTTTTTTTTAATGTAATGAATAATATACTATGTATAGTCTGCAAGCATATTTATTTTTAATTTGTCCACTGTGTAGTTGGCGATATTATTGGTCTGACACTTCCCAAGAAATCGAAACCGAAAACGAAACCATGTCTGACCCACATGAACAGATGACAATGGACACGATACTGAAGCCCATGGCGATGATGAGGTTACTGTAGATGCCTATCGCCCTTTGTCTCGCATTTGTATTTGTATGTCGAAAATCTCGACAGGCGGCCATTTCAGAAAAACTAAGCCAAGCCACTTGTCTTTTTGCCACGAAAAAAAAAGAAAAAAAAACGGCAAGGGCCAACGAAATCATGTTGGGAAAATGCCTTTGCCTCATCAAGAGCCGCCACTTCAGCTGGTTAAAGTTGCACCATCTTATCTATTGTCCCGAAATAGAAATGGGAGGAAACTACTTGTCCCGAATTTCCGCAGTTCATAATACCTTTCCTTTAAGGGGAAAAAAATGTTGAGGACCTGCTACTTCTGGTTTAGCCTAAATAAATTTAACATACTTCAATTTGTGCCAAAATGCATTAAATTTTTGTATTTTTGGCTTAAAGACATATTTAGACTGATTATTTCTGTATATCCAGCATCTCAATAATGTCAATAGTTATTCATTTGGTTCTCTAAACTTTAATGAAAGTTTAGTCATAATATTAAATGAAATGCATATTAAATATTATAATTAATGTGAAAAATATCAGATTTAACATACTTCCCATTTGATTTAAATGCATATTATTTTATTTAAATATGGTTTAATGTTTAATATCAATTAATGCCTTAAGAATTCTTTATTATTTGAACCATTTTCAGGGGTTTCGAAGTCCCGTGAAGCCATTCAAATAAAACAAAAGTTCCGAAGCGGTCATTATTGGGTTTCCATTGAGTTGTTCGATTAATTGGATGGCCAAATGGTTCCATGGGTGATTTCGGTGTTCGGTGTTTGGTGTTTGGGTTCGATGATTCGATGGACCACAAACATTGAAAGCCACATGGCAGCACGAGCAAATAAGTGATGCATTTAACATGCGAAACTGACGAACGAGGACACCCAGCGGGTGGTTTCAGTGGGCTGTTAAGTGGGTGGTGGTTCGGCGGGCTCCAGTAGCTCAGTGGTTGGTTTGCCCGGCCAGCGACATTCTGTCTATGCAGGACATGTTCTCCATGTGTGCGGGTCGAAATGCACGAAAATTATTTGCTATAACGTAATTAACATGATTTATAGACGAGCACACAACAAACAGCCAAAGGCGAACCGTCAGCTCATGGGTCACACAGATTGTGAGTTCTGGCTGAGTGCCTCAGTGTGTGTGAGTGTGTGTCTGAGGGTGTGTGTGTGTGTGTGTGTGTGTGGGTGTGGGCGCATCTGTGTCCGCCGTGTTTGTGCAATCGTCTGTCATGGCAACGACAACTCCAATTGACAGCTGAGCTGCACCGTTTGATGGCCAACGGCTCCTTCTTGCTCTCGTCCTTTTCCAAGGATCGCAAAATGTTATTGCTCTTGCGGGTGTGTGTGTTCGTGTGTGTGTGTGTGCATAGGTCTGTAATTGATTAATTTATATAGTGCGAAGTGGGCGTGGCCAGAGGCCGACTCCAGCAAACGACTGCCGACGGATGGTCATGTGGTCCACTTGTTAAGCCAACTTTTGATGGAACGTTTTAATCTGAGGCGAATATTTGCCAAGGATATATGATTGAAATTGAGTTGTGATTGCTCAAAAGCCACTTAAAGCAAAGAAAATATTATTCAGGGAAAAACAGCAATGCGTGAAGGATAAACAATACTAGTAGATAAAGTTCAAATGGTCCAGCTGTTCTTAGCTGATTAAAGACCATAAATGTTGTGTTTAGATATTTACAATCTCTAAAGTGATGATTAAGGATATATTGTAAAATAAAAAAATAAAGTCATAATGTGAGCAAGTAAATTTATTATGAAACCATAAAAGAAAGAGTAGAAAATATAGAAATCATAAAATAAATTATAAATAAACTACGCAAGAGGTTTATTACAGTCAAAGACAACGTAAATGAAGTGCATGTAATTATGCAGATTTAGTTCGAGTGTTCTCATCCCATTTCAGTCGGTTAGATCTGAATAATTTTCAATTCAATTTATGTGCCCCCCCAAAAGCCTCGCAAACTTGGCGACCTAATAAACAATGCCAGCAGCGCAGACACCTGGGCAATATTGTCAGAATCGGGTATGAAATGAATTTTAATTTCGTTTGATTCAAGTACATTTATGTGTAATCAAACTGAATATTGAATGCGAAACTGCCGAGGTGCGTTGGTGCTGGTGGTCGATTCCATCGAACTTTTGCAGTAATTTTCGCGATTGACGTAATTGTGCGATATTGCCGACTGTCGTCGAACTTCATGTTTTCATTTGGCGCCACTATTACGTATTTGCACAACGTATGCCAGTGCAATGCACAGGTATATTCGAGTATTCGAGTGTAACTCGACCGACACGAATGTACATATATACATATTTGAAGGGTGGCGCCATATGTGTTTGCAATTCATTAAATAACCAGAGAGTTCAATAAACATGCCATTAAGTATGGCAAAGCGTATTTTCGTATGGACAGTGAGAGCTGAGCTCAGCTCACCTGCGACAGGTACAGAGGTACAGTAAACATCCAATTCGCAAACAATTGAGCATTCAAATTGCATGCTAATTGATGGACTGAAATTGGAGTTTATTGACAGAAGCTGAATGAAGTGAATGGTTTTTTTTTTTGCCTCAGCTTCGTTTATTGCCGATGTCTGCTTTTTGTTCACTTAATTTGATTGGTGGTGTTTTGATAAGTAATATTGTCAAGATCACAAATTATATAAAATTATAGATTAAGCTTGAGTATAGAATGAAAAAGTAAAGTTAATAAATTAAAAAATACCTTTCAAGAAGAGAATTGTTTTACATATATATCACTCAGTGTGTATGAGCATTTGTATGGTTGTTTTCAATGAAAACCACTTTCAATCCTTTACGAGCAAGAGTATGGCCCAGAAATACTCGTACTGTCGTGTATTGTCGTTTTCAGGCCAATGCTTCTGTTTAATGGCATTCATGGTGGCATCTTTCTCCGGAACGAGGGAATTCGCCACGCAAATCTTCCTGCCCGAGAGCCATTTAACACTCGTCCATCTATCATTCACAGCCCGTCCCCCCGTCCCCCCGTCCCCCCGTCCCCCCGTCCCCCCGTCCCCCCGTCCCCCCGCCGTCCCGTCGCCCCGCCCACCGTTAACCCCCTACTGGCCCCCGCCCATCGTCATGTCAACATGTCTGCATATATCTCACTTGGCCCCCTCCATTTTGCCCCACCCGATTTTCCCTTTTTTGTATTGCCAAAACTAGTCTCTGCCTAGTTAATTGTTTAACTTTGGCTACCAAAAACTGAAACTTGCCTCTGACTCCTGCTTTTTCTTCGTCATTTTTATAGTTTTTCTCTTTCTCTTTCTCTTACTGTGTTTTTTTTTTGGCTGGTTTTTATTTTTTATTTTGCAAACCACTGCAATTAATTTCGAAACAAAATTTGTAGTTGTTGCTGCTGCCGGCGGCTATTTGTTTCCTTGCTTTTTGTTTTATTCCAGAGCTTTGTTTTTACTTTTTTTTGGCTTCTGTTTTTACCCCAGCTTTCCTTTTTTTTGTGTTTTTTTTCTGTTTTTTACATTTTACGTTTCTGCTTGGCTTGGCCCAATTTGAAAGCAATTTTTTTTCAATATGACACCCCCGAGCATCATGTGATGCGAAAACTAAAAACTAATGCCGAAGCATTCTATATGCGAGTCCTGTGCACATACTTTTAGCACGGACTGTGCGCGCAGTTTGCACACAGGAAGAAAATTTCCAAAAAATGTTTGGCCCCGGAAGTAATACAATTATTTGACATAGATTGTTAAGAAGATCTGAATAGTTTGAAATGCAAATTATTAGTTTTTTTAAAAATCTTTTGCAAAAGTTTTCTCTTCTTTTTTTTTGCCTTTTACAGTTTGTTTTTGACGCAAGAACCAAATAATTAATATACTAACAAAAATATTTTGGAAAACAAAATGTACAAAATTTCTGTGCTTCAAAGACTTAAGCATATCACTCTAATATTCTTCAAATCATTTCAAAGTAAAGAAATAAATTCAGAAATCACATTCGGATTTTTGAAAGCTGAGAAATAAATATAATATGTAATTTATTTAGTAAATTTCCTACCGTGTAGAGATGTTTTTCCTGGCGCTGGTGTTGTTCTTGTCGCTGCACAAATTGCTTAAGCCACATTGTGGCACTAGGTGCAGGGGTGGTGCAGGGGATAGTAATCGGGGGGGTGCTGGGGGGCTGGGAAAGCGAGAGGAAAAGCGGGAAAGTTCCTTGGCGCTGGGCGCCCTGCGGTATGCTAAGATTTATAGCTGCAACTGCTGCAGTCTGCCAGAGTTGATGTTGCTGCTACTTCGGTTGTTGTCGTTAGCAAAACAATTTTTGGAAAAGTTTGAGTCATGTGGGTGAAAATCTCTCGTTTACCAGGAGTGTGTGTGTGTTTGAGTACATAAAATTAAAATTATCCACGTGCTTGCGAGTAAGTTTTTGTCATATGCAAGAAATTCGTAGCCAAGCACAGAATTTTCCCCTCACTTTGCATTGTCTCTTTTGTATTGCACATTTTTTCAGCATTGTTGTGTCACATTAATTAAATATAATTCAATTAGTTTTGTGTGTGCATGAAATGTGTGACAACAATCTGCTGCAGCCTTTTTTTTCGGTTTGCAGTAAATGTTAATTTAATTGCAACTTTGTCACTCCGACATTTTTACGCCACATCAACAGGCTTTTTAATCAATTATTTAACCTACTCTCACACTAATGGAAATTGTTTGATCACTTTTTTTGCTTTGCGAAAGTGATTTTTAAAGTTTTCTCAAATGTCGCTTGCGGCCTGTCTGCAAAATTGTTGTCGAAGTGAACGCTCAGACAGCAAAAGGAAACCGAGTACAAAATTTGGTAAAAATACTATTGAAATAAACATGATCCATTTAAAATAGAGCCAGCAGCAATATGTGACATTTAGGCAATAATCTTTTTCAAGTGGCATACAATTATCTTTCGAAATGGTATTTTACTTACAAAGAAATAGCAAATAAATATACGTAAATTATATAAATATATAAATATTAAACAGACCTGCTAATGTCATGTAAAAATATAAATGTAAAGCGTTTTTTTTAACGTAATAATCTACCTATCTATGATAAGTTAACAAGGAAATTTATTGAGATTAACTAATTGAAAATAAAGAAGCTCCTCATAAACTTTGCCAGCCCTACAAATTGCAAATTTATACATCCGCAAGCCAATTAGCGGAAAACTGATCAGGATCAATAAGTTTAAAATGAGGAAACAACAGCGCCAGGGGCGCAATTTAAAACTATTTAAACCTGATCAATGCACCGCCCATCAATCTCAGTTCGACACTTTGTTCGAAACTTCAAGTTAGTGCTATCGATATGCAAATCGAGCCAGGTAAATCGCCGGAAATCGGGGAAAATCGAGGCAAAACCGAGGGAAAGCCATCGGAAAAGCGGAAAAACAGAGGTGGGGAATGCTGCTCATTTTGAAGTGTAACCAGAGTATTAAGATACTCGCTTTTCAGCCGGCGCCGAAGTAAGACTCTTCCTGCCAAGCTAAAATGCATTAATCTAGCCCTCAAAGGGGGCGACCGGGGGGCGTGGCAAGAGAGGAGGAGAAGGCGGAGGAGGAAGAGGAAGAGACAAAGGGCTGGCAGGCGATATCAATGTGAGGGGCTTAATGTCGATGTCGCTGTCACGGATATTGCAATTTGATGGACTCCAAGCCGAGCGGCACTTGCAAAAATAGTTTTCAAAATTTCACAAACTTTTAATTGCATTTAATTATTTTACATTAGTTCTGGTTTCCTCTTTTGTGTTTGTTAATTAGGCAACATGAAGTAAACTATACACACAAATTTTAAAAAATTAATCAAATCAAATTAATCAAATCAATTATAAATAGTATTCTAGAATTTTGGTTTAAAAATATTTCCATACATTTCTGTATATTTTTACTATATTCACTTGTGTTATTTTGTTTATTAAGTTGTTTTCATAGTGTTTCCTATTCTAGCGAGTTTTTCCCCTAAGCTGCTATAGATACTTAATTTTCTCCCTAAGTGGGTAACTTGTGCGCTCAGTGTAGTAAAAGGGAGTGTGTTACTGTGGCAGAAACCGCAGTTTCTTGCTCGAGAGCAACAGGATGGATATGGATTGCAGAGGGGGATTTCTCATGCTGTGTAAACAAAACCCCATCCACTCCAGACTCACTTCAAGCCTCGCAACGTTAAAGTTAACTCTTCTTTTTTTCCCCGTTGTATTTTACATCTTCTGCGGCTCTTCAGCAGCGGCTTTCATTCGAGTGAGGAGGGGAAAGTCGAGGGGTTTGAGTGGTTTTGTGGGGTTTTTGCAGCTGCACCACCCATTAACCCACTACAGAGCCACCCACCATTGTGCAAATAGTTGGAGCGCAACGCGGATGCCTCAAGATAAATGCGCAACAAATGCAGTTTGTTGAAGTCAATTATTGTTGAAGTAGCTTAATTCGTAACTCACGGCCGGGCAAATGGAACGCCGTAACGGATCCGTAATTCAATTACAGCTGGGCGGGTTAACTTTCGTAATCCGGTGGAATCATTCATCGAAAGGAAAGTTCAACTTTATCCTAATTAGATAAAGTAAGGTAATTCTCAAGGGCAGTTGAAAAAAATGTTTATCGAAACAATTCTTATAATACAACCCTCGGTTTCTTAGACTCAAAATATATTTATTCATACTTATATCGAAATATACTTCTAAATATAAATTAAATATTGATATTAAAATAGGTAAAACAGCAAAGTATCCTTCTGAAATGCACTTGAATATGTTTAAATATGTTAAATATATGTTTAAGCTCGTCGAAAGTGTTTATAACTCTCACATAATTTTATGTATTCATTCATACTTTTGGACACTCTATTTTTTTTTTGGTTTCCAAATATATGAAAGTTTATTTATACCTTATGTATACTTAAACAACTAAATATCCTGTTGAAATTCGCTTGGATATGTTTTAAACTTTTTGGAAAGCTACTCGAAGGTTCCCATTCAACTCCGTCTATTCTTTGTTAATCGTGGTTTACCTTCAAAGCGCTCTAAAGTCGGGTTAAAAATATTTGATTTTCTCGGCCTTTGTTTGGCCATTCTTTCGCAAAAATCTCTTTCTTTCTTTCCCGGCACTTTGTGAACTCTCTTCAGAAACTTCAAACGCAGAGAAAGAGTAGTTTGGAGAAATGCACTTTAAGTAAAAGTACTTTGTCAGTCAGCCAGCGACCCCACTTTTCTAGTCTGTGGTTCGTGATCTCGGTTCTTTGGTTAGTTTTTGTTAGCTAAAAGCAACGCAACTCGAGATTGGCAAGAAAAACCGGCAAACTACTTAAGACTTGGCTCCATTCCGGCAAGTACCGACACATGTGGCGATAAGTTGTTTCAGCTTTAAGTTGAAAGCTTATTAGCGCAAAGCGATGGGAGCGTGGTGCCGAAAACTATTGATAAAGCCACCAAATTAATTCAAATGTTTCTTGGCTGGCATAAATTACGAAGAAAACATACACACACACACACACATCTCGAAACACGAAATGAGTGCGGCAATAAATCTATTTATTTATATAGGCCATTTTACCTGGTCTCGCGCCGTCCGAAAACGCCCCAAACTTTTTGCCTCCCCATCATCCAGATTGTCTGTCTGACTTCGATGATATATTACACTTCATATGGCGTGCATTTCATTTGCTCGTAATAACGCCGCAAAGGAAAAAGATATATAAATACAAGTTGTGATATAAATTTAGCTGCATATCAGTGATGGGCGTTTGACTATCAATAAAGGAAAGAATTTGGCATGGAAAGAGTCTAGAATTTTAATTCATATTATTATTATTATTTTTTTTTGTATTTAAAATGTTATTTAATATTTCTCCTTATTAAAAACCTTTAAAAAAACTAGTAGTTATATGATTATATGAATAATAATGTTGCACATTACGATATTTAAATGGAAGAACACGTATTTCTTATTAAAACACTTTTTGTTTAATACCTTTTTTTATTCCTTATATATTTTGAAGTCTTACTTTTACAAAGCTATTATATTTTAATATCAAAAGAAATTGTGTTTGAGATCGAATGCTAATATATACATATATATTTCAACTCCTTACCAATATATTAATTAAAAAATTTTTACCACAATTAAAACCGACATAAGAGAAATATATTTACATATAAAATTTATGTGTACAACTGATAAAGTAATTAAAATTAAAAACTTCCTATTCGAAACTAATTCCCGGTTCCATCTCTAATTGGGACTCAGGTGGTCCAAATATGCACATACTTTTATTTATAGAAAATATATGCACATACGTAGTTCAGTTAGGCTCGGTTATATTTCAATTCAGTTTCACTTCTATAATTCATCAAGTTGGTCGCTTTCGGCTGTTGTTTGTTTAGTCTTTTTTTTTCTCTCGATTTTTCTCAGCTTTTTTTTTTTGTTTTATTTGCTTTGTTGGGTTTGGTTTGAATTATTGATAGGGCTAAAAGTATTTCCGACTGTGTGTGTGAGGGGTATGAATGTCTTGCATAATTCATTATGTATGAGTGTGTTTGTGCACACCCACACACACACACAAACCCTTACTCTAACCCTCACACACACACACACACACACACACACACCATTGCGGATGTCTGTTTAGGCAGGAAAGCAAAAAATGCGAAAACATAATAAATTCGTGCTCAATTTTCGTTAGTGGATTATGCCATATAACACACTTTAGCTGCACAGTTTTTAGCATAATAAAGCAGTCGACTGGAAAAAGGGTGAGTTGGTTTGCCGTGGATGGTAAGGGAATGTTTTGTGGCGCTTTATGCATCATCGTAGATAAAAACTGACGCTGAAATGTTTCGCTGTTTCACTGTTTCGCTGGTCTTGTGTGTGCAGATAAAGATATATATTCGCCTGCTTGCATATGTATAAAGCTGAATATATGTATTCGATTCCAATGGGATTCGCTGTGGCGCAGATGGGCTAATATGATATATATTCACAATGGAATCCGTGGGGCTTTCGCCAGTTGCGTTGATAGATGTCGGTCGGGAAAACGAGTGAAATGCTGCAGGATATGGCCAAGTTAAAGGGGATTTGCATTTCTTACCAAGAAGTTTTTCATAACAATTTATTAAACAGTTTGAACGTTAATTGCTTTGAAAATGGCATTTACTTTGATTTTTTTTGTTGTTAATTATAATAAACAACTAGCATCGATTAATATTTTCTTAAATTATTTTTCTACGTTCTGCCTTGATATGTTAATTTAATTTTTGATCTTGGCTTCAATTGTGCCAGCCACTCTATAAACATTTGTCCAACAACTGTCAGAAACAGAGATAATTGCGACCACAAATGGGGTCTGTAAACCGTTCTTTGTGGTTTTGGCTGCTGGGAGTTTTTGGATGGGTGGATGGGTGGGCTAAAAGGGACAGCCCGCTGGGCCATAAATCCTAATTGGCTCAAGTGCCTCGGAAGGCCTGCAATTGGGATTCTTTGCCGCTGCCCGCTGTTCGCATTTTGCTGCACAAAGAAAGTTGTTTACGCAAAAATGTTGCACGTTGCTGTTGCTCACGATGTCAAGTGGGCGGCGAAAAAATGGGCGGGTAAACACTTGGACAAAAATATAAGCAAGTAGTTAAATTAGCTTCTATTAGTAACCTGATTGTATGATGATTATTGATTAATTTTTAATGTTTCAATGATTTTCAAAAAACTTTAAAGCAAAATTCTTTGTAGCCATAAAAGAACCTGTTGTTATTAGATTGTGCTTTCAATTTATTTTTACTTTTCTCATATGTGATTTTAGTTTATATAATTTAGAAAAAAACTACAATTTTCCAATTGATTTTAAATGGGAAAGAGGTGATACTAATGTGACTTACATTATTTCTTTCTGTGTCGTAAAGAGGCAATGCAAAGGAGCGAAAAAGTAGACGTTGGACGCGAATCCAAATCAAAAGCAAATCTTGTTACGACAAATTTCAGCTACTGTGCGACCGAGTAGAACAAAGGACGAGACGAAGGACGAGACCTGGGTTAACAAGAAGGGGGCGAGTGGGTGGAATGTCTCGCTGCACAAAAAGGAATGCGCCTGGATAAACACAATGCCTGATGCAGGGGCGCCGAAAGGGGGTCACTAATTTACTTAAAGGCAGCCGCACCGAAACGGCAAACAAATGACATTTAAAGTGCAGCGAAAAGTCGCTAACTAGCACGAAGGACGCGGAAGGACTCGGCCAGGACACGACCAGAAAATGAAATGCAAATACTATTTACAAAAGCCAGAAATAAGTGCCGAACAATGCAGTGGCATTCACGCAGCTGGGCCCAATGGAAAACCACAAGAAGGGCGGCGGCACTGAGAAAAATGAGGGAGAAAATCAAAAAAATCAACAAGCTAGTTAAACAAATGTAACACATTTGATTAGAACTTAAACCGATTTCTTGTTTATTAAAAATCGTTTATGTTTTTTAATTATGATATGAAATGAATACTTCGTTTACTTTTTAGAAATTTAGTTTGAATCTAAATTGTTCTTACATTATTTAGTATTCTTAATAAGATGAGTATTAAATTAATATCATGAAAGTATCAAAATAATACTTAAGTGGCTTAAAAATAAAATAAACACTCTTCGGTATAGAAATGAAAACTAAAAAGTATAGGGTTTATATTATTTGGAATTGAATTAGTACTTTTACTTTAATACTGTCTGTTGTTTAGTTTCAAGGCACAATTATTAACACATAAGTTTCAGTTTCTTTTTTTGGTATAACTATGTCAAACCATCATCGTTTATGATATTATAGCTTAATGATGTTATAGCTTAACAACAATTCGGATGACGTTGTTATGTTAGCTCTTCTCTCAGTGTATTCTCCAGCAGCTAGAGGCCAGCAAAAGCCACTAACAAAATTTGCTTTGTTGCCGCCTGTCGCTTGTCGAGTGTTTTTGGCTGCTGCCGCCTGTTTCTGCTGTTGACGCAAAGTCTTTGGCCTGGCCAAAAAAGTAAAACACAAAAAGTCGCAATCAAATGCCCATCCTGCCGCCTTAACCCACCTCCTGCCTGCTTAACCCCCCAGTTGCCCAGGGGGTCTGGGATCTAGAGAGAAGTTTGCCACAAAGGCTGCGAGCCACAAAATGCGTGCATTCAACTGCATGCCGACGACTAGTTTTTCTTTCTCCTTTCTTCGGCAGGTTTTCTTCCCGGTATTTTTGTATTTCTTCGTTTTTTTTTTTTTTTTTTTTTTGATTCTGTTCTGTGAGGTTTTTGAGGTTTTCAGTTTTTGGCTTTCGGTTTTCTTGTTGCCTGTGGCCTTTATGCTTGTTTTGGTCCTCGCTTGCCATGAAAATTCCATGGCAATTGAGTCAATTTCCGTGAATGCGATTTGAGGAAATCGCTGTCAGTTGGCATTCGCTAAGTTGCTAACTAATCAAAAAGAAATCACAAATGTAAACTGATTTCGCATTGAATCACATTTCTTACACGGGCTAAAAGTTCCACACCCAAAAAAAATCCAATTGACTGGGCCAACTATTTCGACTAAAAAATCAAAAAAGAAAAAAAATTTCAAGGCATGAACAAAGTTTGTATGTGTGTGCTTGGCATTTAATATCCTTTAGCGTTGATGGCGTTTTTATTTCTTCATCTTTTCTTCGAGTTCTCTTTTTATTTCTTTCGAGACGGGGATTTTTATTTTGTCGCTTCAACTTTTTAATGATCTCTCAAATTGCTTATTTCCTACACAGCAATTACGTCAAAGCATGTGTCAGTTCGCCTTGTACTTGTGTGAGTGTGGGTGGTTTTTCCTTTTTTTTTAAGGTCCCAATTTTACACAATGTAATGATGAAGTTTCCCCTCGCTTTCTTTTCTTTGACACTTCCTCTGCCGCTTATTTATATTGACATGTGCAAGAAGATTTCTCTTCTATTTCATTGCCCCAAAAATGTTGTATGCCCCTTGCACTTCACTCTCTCTTTCGCACTTTGTATTGCCGTCTCTTTCGGGGCGTGTGATTCTGGCTCTGATTCGGAATCTGATTCTGTCTGCTTTCAGTGTCTGTGTGCCAGTTTGTCAAAAGGCAGCAAAACTGTTGACATAACAATGATTATACGCCTCATTAGTTACATTTCATTGTATGGAAATGGCATGGCAAGGGACTTGAGATAATAAGCCAGAATAAGACCAGGAAAAAAAAGGAAGAAGTGTCGAAACGTGTCAACATTCAAATCAGCCATGAAGTATGCACTGCGGAAGTGAATCAGACAGGAAAATGCATTTTCTGGAAAGGAAAAAAACCTATAAATAGACTACAGACTACTGACTACTGGATGTCTACAACAATCAGGCCATTTATCATATTCCGATGTGAAATGTTTACACATCATCAAATGATCAATCCATTTATGTCACAAAATAAAAACAGACAAGTTTGTTCAAAAATATAAAAATAAAGCAAACAACTATTGTGGCATGAATAAATATACATATTTTACAACAAGCAATGTTTGGAAAGTAATTGCTATGTAAAATAAAAACATTTTATGATACAACAGCTAATTGTATGGCTTTTTAGCTAATGAAAATAAAAACACATAACACATAGTTTATTAAATTGAAATAAATTTGTTTAATAATATGCTGCTCAATTATATATAACGACAGTAAAACTATAATTAGAGCATAAAAGAAATTAATATTTGCTTGCGTTAGAACTTTCAAATACAAAGGTATTTAAATAATAAATTTCTATAAATATAAAGTACATTTAAATTTGAACAAGAGTAAAGCCACTGTGCCTATAGTTGTGCTACGCACTGTACCTTTTCCAGTCATATTTGTAAAACCAATGAGCTGTTCATCCAAAGATAAGAAAGAGTGAAATTTTATGAAAATTTCGACTGTTGTTTTCCTTTGCTGTGTATTTGCGTGATATTATTTTTTAAGCAATTTGCTTGGCATCTGATAAGCACTTGATTTGTTACTGGGATCGCTGAGGCCATGGGGGCGTGGCAGGGGCTATTGACAAAAGTGGGCGGTGGCTGGTGGGTAGGCAATTTTCTGCGCTTGAATTCATTTAATAATGTGCGACACACATAAAAAGCAGTTGCCAAAATGATTGTGGTGGGTGGTAAATGGGTGGTGCGGTGCTCTGGAAAATGGAGGCTGAGACTAAAAACAAAGACAAAAGGAGACCTTAAATGAAGGTGTGCCACGTGTGTGTATGTGTGTGGTGTCTGTGTGTGTGTGTGTGAAAGAGCCTTTCTTTGCCTGTGTGTTGCCATTGAAACATATTATGCTCGTAAAAATTGAATTTTAGTGGCGTACACATTGTTTGTACGCGAGTGAGGGTGTGCGGGGAGTATAAAGTGTGTATAGTCGCACACTTTATTGTTGTCTGTGTGGGTGTGCGTGTGTAAAATTTAATAATAACGACCCTCTTAAACCAACAGACCTTCGCCGTCGTCTTCAGTGAGCCTGCTCTATCCACCCATATCTTTCTTCCTTTCTCATTTCTCCGCACATTTCACTTTCTTCATAGGTACAGGGGGAAAAATGAATGGGGATATAACTGAAATTATATCCAAGTACTGGGAAAACAAGAGTTAGGGGTAGAAAATGATGTTTGTGTTCGAAATTCTTAATTGAATAATTTTCTGCATACTTTGTGGTGCCCTTTTACGAGATTTTATACCACTAGGTATTTTTTGACATTTTAAACTTCTCTCTAATATTTCTCTCTCTGCATCCATACATGTGTGCGAGTGCTCTTTCTTTTCTTAAGTTCTTTCTCTCTTTTGCGTTGACATTTAATGTAATAATTTTTACGATGATGCTCGACGGCATTAAAACGAGATTAAACACAAACAAACGAGAGACATAGTGGTTGCAGCAAGGGGCCAAAAGTGGGCTGACGGGCGTGGTGGCAATATTCCGTTTGATACACTTGACAATAAAACAAGAAAGAAAGCAAACTTCGGCAAGCCGAAGTTCATATACCCTTGCAGCTATTGCAAGAATTTAACATTTTTGAAAACATTAAAATTATGATTAACTGCGTATATGTTTAAAAACATTGAAGCTATGATGATTAGCAGCTCAATTATTTGATAGTTATTTTATATATTTTTATTATTTCTATGGGAGCTATATGATATAGACGTCCGATTTTGATAAAATCTAAACCATAATTCTGAAATATTTAATCATTGCTATATGTCGAAGAACTGAACAAAAAATTAAAAAACAGAAAAGTTATCATTTTTTTCATTTATTTTTCCGATTGTTCCTATGGGAGCTATATGCTATAGTCGTCCGATTTTGATATAATTTAAACCGTAAATCGGAAATATTTAACCATTACTAAATCTCGAAGGACTAAACAAAAAATTAAAAAACAGAAAAGTTATAATTTTTTTCATTTATTTTTCCGATTGTTCCTATGGAAGGTATATGCTATAGTCGTCCGATTTTGATGAAATTAAAACCGTAAATCGGAAATATTTAACCATTACTAAACGTCGAAGAACTAAAAAAAAAAATAAAAAACAGCAAAGTTATAATTTTTTTCATTTATTTTTCCGATTGTTCCTATGGGAGCTATATGCTATAGTCGTCCGATCCGGCTCGTCCCGACTTATATACTACCTGCAATAGAAAGACAACTTTTGGGAAAGTTTCATGCAGATAGCTTTAAAACTGAGAGACTAGTTTGCATATAAACGGACGGACAGACGGACAGACTGACAGACGGACAGACGGACGGACAGACGGACGGACAGACGGACATGGCTAGATAGACTCTATTAGTGATGCTGATCAAGAATATATATACTTTATAGGGTCGGAGATGTCTCCTTCACTGCGTTGCAAACTTCTGACTGAAATTATAATACCCTCTGCAAGGGTATAAAAAAGCAAAAAGATTAAGAGGAAGCTGGCAAAGAAAATGATGCATGGCCCCTTGTTGTTTGAGCCTCCATAAAAGATGATGTAGCACATAATTACACACACACACATACATATGCGTATACATATACATATATACCCTCAAGGACACACACCCACACATTGCCTTCTATTTACATGTGCGTGTGTAAGTAGGTAATACCCATTGAGATGATCTGCGGATAAGTTGCTGTTGCTGTTGCCGTTGTTTCTCGAGATTCATTGAGTGGGGAATTATCCCCGGCTCGTTAAGTGATCAAGTGTGAGCGAATCAAATGCCCAAGTGGCTATATAAATAACCCAGCAATTGTTAGCATTTTTATTGCGTTTTATGCTTTAAGGACCGCCACAATTGGAAAGGTAATGTGGCGTGGTTATTTTCATTTGATTGCTTGTCCAACAAAAAAAAAAAACGGTTGTTAAACTATTGTTGAATTGTTGTTTAATAATTGGAGTGGTACTTTTACTTAGCTGTTATGTTAACACTTAAGTACTTCAAATAATTGCCGGACTTTAGTGAGCCGAGATCTAGTGGTCGCTGAGTTACGTTGTTCAACACCTTATAAAAGTTATTAGAAAAATTGTTTAACTTTTGTTGAGATGTAATTAATTCCAGAAATATGGAACATAGACGCTTGTTATACGGATCGATATTAAGTATTTATTTTATTTATTTTCATTTTTTTTTATTTTGAAATGATTATGACTGGTTGCTGTAGTAATCAAGTATTTGTTCCGACACAATTTGAGATATCATCCAAAGGTTTTTTTTTCTTTCAAAGTCTGTCTCGCCTTTAATCATAAATTTCATTGGTAGCTGTGACAATTCTAACAAGTGCGGTGCATTTCTGGAACCACAACGCCGAAAGTCTTTCTCCATGGCTACTGTGCAATAGCTTGTGCCTTGTGTATCACGTTTCCATTGCTATTGCCATTGCCATTGCCATTGCCATCGCCTGGCCCCTACCCGTTTATCAATTACATCTTCATAAGAGATAATTCCATCCGCAAAGTTGCTCTTCCACTTGAGTTCACCTCAAAGGAGGCAATTTCCAGGCACTCTTGGGCCTAAATCATTTTCAAGGAGCCGGCCATATCGAATATCCGTTTCTTGTTATTTTCATTTTTTTTGCTTTGCGTTAATTCTATTCCATTCTTTTCTATTTGCGGGGCCAATTTGGGTTTCCGTTAACGGTTATTTATGCATGTAATGCTCAAAAGTTTCGCTTTTTTGTTCGGAAAGGGGACGACGACTGGTTCTCTAGTTTTGCGGCCAAAGTTAACCGAATAAACTTATTTGTTGTCGCTGTGTGTGTGTGCGTAATTTGCTTGACTTGCTTTGCTTATTGTTGTTACGAGTAGTTTATTTATTCTTCAGCGGCAGACAAAGCGATGTCTCTCGGTTTTGTCTGTTTCTGAAGCGCTGTTTCATGCATGACTGGCCAGGAAAAAACACCCAAAACACACCAAGCCGACAACACCCCACCCCACACCTAAACCCTAGCCAAATCCAGGGAAAACCCACCCGCTTCACAATGGAAATGAAAATGAAACTGAGGAATTGACTTGGAAATGCCTCGCGTTTGCTTTTCGCGAGCCTGAAAAGGCTGTAAAAAGGGATAAAATCATAAGCCCAAATTTATCGCACTCGACAGTCGGGGCAAATTGTGTGTGCCTATATCTTTGGCCGTTGTGCAATGGATCAAGTTTATTTATAAGTCGATGCTCCATGGGCATCGGCTTCACTTGGGCGAAACATGAAAGCAAACAATATTACGCATACGCAGCGTCGACATGATGAAGTGTTATTTAAATATAAATATATTATCTATCGATAAACAGACCATGGACACGCCCCCTCCCAAAAAAAAAAAAATAAATAAATAAAAAAATGGGATGAAAAGCACTTTTGCCGTATCGAATCTTCAAATTTGATGGCCATTACTATGTGTGCTGTCTATTTTGTATGGGATATGGCCTGAATTTCAGGCTGGGCATGTGGATATGGCTAATAAAGTGATTGGGTTCCTCTGGGCCTTCGGTCCCAACTCGTTTCGACGTTAGCTGATTGAATTAGGCGAGTTTTTGCACAACAAAGGACCTTCAAGTATTTTTCAATTGTTGAAAAAACGTTGAGGTATTCTGGTTAATTTGTGGGAAACCCGTTTGGGACACTTAGCTATGTACATGTTATTGTTGAATTGAAGGTGGTATTAAAGTATGTTACATTTGCCTACAAGGATTCGTAATACTGGAAATTACAGCAGTTTTAAAATATTTTCTTAGGAAGTTAAAAAGAGATATTTTACACCAGAGCTTAGTATTGAATAATTCAATAAAATACTTTAGTTAATTGTGAGTTGGAAGCTCATATTTTGAACATTGAGTACTTTAAAGGGATGTGAAATTTCAAAACACAGCTGAAATATTTCATTGGGAAGCTTAATCCAAACAATGAAACAACATGAACATGAACCTGGGAATAGTTATAGTTTAATGCACTTTAAAATAACCATTGTTGCTTAGCTTAAATATTCTGAAAGTTAATTCCTTAGGAAAGGTTGAAATTGTAGCCGAAGGAACCGTATGAATGTGCAATGAATAATTCCCTAAATCTTGGCATTTATGTAATTAAATGGACTATTTCAGCAAATTATTGCATACCTGCTAAACGAAAGGCATTTCTAATTATTCAATCTCATTGTTTGAGAAATTACTTGGGGCTGTTGAAAGAATAAAAGTTGAAGGTCCAACCAAAGGCTGAATGAATATTGCATTGAGTATTTCCGGTAGTCATGACAGAATGGCCAACAGCTAGCCAATTGTTTCAAATTTTGTCTGATAAATCGGGCAACTTATTTACCTTACAGCTAGAATACATTTACAATTCCTTTTCGGCAGCGCTGTGCATCTGACAATAATTGAGTTAATTTAGTGCAATTGTCCTGTGTTCGCATTGTTGTGCAAACTGTTGTTTCGAGAAGCTCCGGCAGATATGCAAATTGCCTGACGAATTTCAATTACTGATCCAGCTACCGTTCCACGCATCGAGATGTTGGCTAAAAAGCCTGTTTTTCGGCTTTTGGGGACCGCAAAACATCTGCAGACGAGACGTGTTTTTGTGCCCAGTGCAGTTTTTTGCCTGGCCTTGTTTGGCTCTACGATTTTTCCCCCTTTTTTTTTTTTTTTTTTTTTTTTTTGTTTGCTGCCCCTGCCCTTGTGCATAAATGTACAGAAAGGAGCGCCAGCAATGAGAAGCTTGCTAAGAAAATATTTTGAAATGGAAAGTTTTCCCTCATACATGGAGTCCGCTTGCCGGAGATATGAGAAAATGAAAACATATTTGCCTGGGCGGGGACTGTTTGCTTAGTTTTTTTCGCCCCCCCGCCCCCCGCCTCTCTTGTTTTCCTTTTGTCCCTGCGCCTTTCTTCTTTTTGTGCTATGATAAGAATCTGGCAACTTTCACGGGGCTACGTGTCGTATGCGCAATGTGCTGGCCAAAGTTTCCCTGATCTATGGATTTTCGGGGCCAAAGGAGAAGTCTTAACAAAGTCAATATTGAACAAACTGGCTTGCGAATTGCAAATGAGTTTTTCTCCCACCCAAAAAACCAAAAAAATGGAATGTGAATTGTAAGCTTAATTGAAGCTGTGAGACAATTGGTGACAAGTTAAAATGACACCGTAATCCGAAGTTTTCTTGGGAATAAGTCGGCTCATAAATCTGGAATTACCGCATTGAAAAGAAAAAAATAAAGAAAGAAAGAAAACCAACTTTAAATTAATTCAGTTCGCGGCCAAACGAGAAATTGAATGCCAATTTGGGGACCCCAAAGCAAATTCGATTCAGATCGGATATAACAATATTTTTTTGCCAAACGAGAACCATTTGCATATGCGAGAAAATATATGTAGAAATAAAATCACCAGATAGTTGTAACTCCTTGATTACAAATAGATTCTTACAGATTATTATTATTTCATTCAGTCCTTCGGTATATATATCTTATATATATATACTTGTATTTGTTTTCTGGGTTTATGGATTTTATAGCTTGGCTTCGTTTCGCTTTTCGTGTTCGTTGAAATGCAAATTAAAATATTTATGCAAATGCGTGAGGCGGGCGAACACAATAAATTTATGCCAACAAACGAGAGCAGAAGACCGAAAACGGAAAACAAATGAAGCAAAAAATAAAGTAGAAAATAGGCGTACTGCTGAAAAGACATGGACAAAAAAGAAGACAACTGAAAGAAAAAGAAACAATTACCTGTTGTCGTGTGCTGCTTAGTCATAAATGTTAACGTCTGTCACAATAATTTTGCCCCTGTAAACAATGTTATTTTTTACCCCCGTCGTTGAAGTACAAATTTGAATACGAATCCTAATATATGCAGGGCAAATCAGAAGGCCAAGTTGTGGAACTCGACTAGAATTTATGCCCGAGATTATTAGAGCTCAAATAGTGATCCAGGAGTAACTTCTCCTCTGATTAGGCGAGGCAACTACCTTTCTTTCTGACTTTGTTCGCATTACGCATACGCCTCGTTAGCCAGGCACTTGAGAGCATTTACCAATTAGCCAGCCCTCCCTGCTGCCCTGCACTAACAATAGCTGCAGACTCGACACCTTTTAACACCTGAAAGAATTTAATTAATGCAGGTCCTCCGCGCTAAAGCAACCAGAGATGCTCCTTCAAAAGGAAGGCCTTCATCCCGGGCAAATTAAAAACGGTGAAATGAGTAAGCAACTAAAATAAAACGAGGAAAAGGGAAATAAAATAGTAAAGCTGCAGCTGTGTGAAGTTTTAAACAGGGCCCAGCGAGCATTTAAAGTTACTATTCGTAAGGTCTTAAAACAGTAGTTAATGGAAAAGCTTATAAAGTTATAAATCTTTTGAAAACAAGGAATAGAAAAGATATTAAATAGGTTGTCTAAAAACTTGTTCCTAAGCTATATTACTTTAATATTTTCAATTGGACTAGGTTAAAACAGGGATGCTGAATAATTATTACTGTGCCTATTACTGTGTTTACTCGATTTCCATATCATGCAATTATTTCATGAAATAGAGAAATACGTGTGTGCATAAACACCATTTCATGTATTCGCTTACAGACGAAAGTTTGCAATAAATAAATAAACTAATAGCTGAAATAATAATACTAGCAGAGGTGCCAGACATGTAAATTAAGTTGGTCAGGTATCTCTGCTAATATTATTTCATGTATTCAATAACTCATGAAATTCATAGCATAGCCTAGTAAATTATAGCTAATTGCAGCTTTAGAAAACCAAAACGATGAAAATGCATTTAAATTAGCAAAGTCTAAATTAAATTTAAATACATGGGTGCTCCTCCGTTTCCCCCCAAGCCAAAGGCACAAAGAGACAGACTGGAAACATTGTGGATTTTATGAATGGGTGTGAGAATGCGGAGGTGTCTCAGAAATCCTGCAGGATCCGCTTAGCAGCAATTATCTTCATTACGCGACGAGCGCACAAAAGTATGCAGGGGCCAAACAAGCTGAAGCCAAAGCAAAGTTCTGACAATTAGGAGCCTGGCTTCTGGATACACAACATAAACCAAAAAAAAAAGAAAAAAAAGTAGGAAAACACCTTTAACCTTTTGCCTCGCATATAAATACGCTGTTGATGGATGTGTTTTGAGTGGCGCCTAAAATGGTGGGGGCCAAACAGGGGATGGCTTCCTGTTTTTCGGGCTTCTTTTGACTCGACTTGTCGCCACCGCTCCTCTGTTGTTATTCCGGGGATGGAAATGGGGAAATGGGAAAGTGGGGGGGGAAATGGGGGAAGCTTTTCCCGGCAGTGGAGGTGGTGTCTAAACGATTTATAAAAGCCAAGGCAGTCGGGAAGCGGGTGAATGGCACAAAAAGTGTTGCAAGCAATTTGCGCAATGCTTTTGCTTTGGCTCTGGCAAATCCTCGCCAGTAACCTTTCACCCCTCTAACACAAAAGCAGGTGAGTTTCCTCTCCTTCCCCTTCCCTTCACCCGCCCACCAAACTCTTAACCCATGCTCGCTCGCAACATTATTGAGTGCGTGCGTGGGCCAAAAACTTGCTGCCATTTTGCACGTAACTGACATCAGCACGCTTATAAATCAACTTGCAAATGTCTCTCTGTGTTGAGCGTTTTTTTTTCTTTTTAGCCACCATTTTTGAGTTTATGATTTTTGGCACACAGACAGACAAACCCATATGATTAGATTAATGCGCTGTCTAATGGCCTTGGATCCCCAGCCTCCCCCCTCTTCGACATTCATTGTGCGTATGCTCGTGTGGGTTAGGTAAATCGTAATATCATTTTTATAAACATCTTGTTAACCCAGGGCCATACATTCTGCCGAGAGGAAAGCAACTCATAAATTCACAGCCGGAAAATATGATTTGCGGGTCAAGAGAGTCGGAGGATGGATTATGGGTAATATCAGAGTCATTCGTAAGTTAATATCTTTACTCAACACAAATCTTGAGAACTTGACATAATTTGATGTATAACTTTATTTTTATTTCCTTCAAGTATTGAAAATTACGAAATCGATGTTTGAGTGATGTTATCGTTGCCTAACTTAGTTTATCCACATAAAAAAATTATCGCTGCTTGTTATGACATTAAAACTTTGAGTAAATGGCAAACCTATTTAAACATTTTAATGACATTTGCATGCATCTGCTTCTACTACAATAGAATTAAATAGCAATTTGTTGAAAAGTTAAAATTAATAATATTAATGTTTAACTAAGAAATTTTAATATGTATGGCTTTCAAAGAGTATTAACAAAACGTAACTTATACAAATTTCTTGTTGGTTTGTTTTTTTTTTGGAAAACTTTTTGTGCTTTCATTTTAAAGGATTGATATATATAACAAGTATACAGATAAAAACTACCAAATTGTAAAAAAAAAATTCCTAAACTTTTCTTTATTGTTTTAAAAGATTGTATGAAAACATTCAGGTTTCACTATTTTTTCGTTTTATTTTTTCTGTATATTTTTTAGTTTTATTTGATATGCAAATATGGAGAGCAAAATAAGCAACTGGTACGACATGTTCCAAACTTGTCTAGTTTGTTTTAAAATATGGTATGAAAACATTTATATTCGAGTTTTTTTTTTAATTACATGTGCACCTGTTTCTGGTCTCAAAAACCAGCTATAATTCCTGGTGATAGAGGGCCTCCGAAACTCGGGTAATCCCCTAGGAATTGGAGTAACTCATCACGCCTTTGCGATAATCGGTTGGCATTGCTGCACAATGATGAACAGCGAGCCGGCGGCTAAGCGCAATGTCTGTCAAAATGTTGCCCAAATTGGCTGACTTTTGACATTTGACCTGGACACGTAACGCACCACACCACACCACCCCCGCTCCCCCTCATCTTTCCCCAATAACAAAAAAAAAAAAAAACGCCCGCCCCAACGGGTGTCACTTTTTTGTAGTTGTAGTTGGGCAGAACGTGTGATTTATGATGCTTTCGCTGCCGCCGCGTTGGTAAATTACTTTCCCTCACACGCACACTCAAAGTGTGCGAATATTTTGGCCATTCCGTTTTTTTTTTTTTTTTGCGTTCTTTTGGCCCGCGAAAGGAATTCAATCGCTGGCGAAACTTTAAGCGATTTTCGCCTTTAAACAGTATGGCCAAGTGTCAGGCATAAAGCCACCTCAAGACCTTTTCCTCTTTAGACGATCTTCAAGGGCGACTCTTGGCATTTTTCCCGTATAATATGTATATGTATATATACTATACATTTGCAGGCTGTGCGTGGGTCATTTAAATGCTACATTATGTTGAATATTCAATTTAATGTGCCTTATAAATCATGTAGGTCCTTGTCCTCTTTTTCCGGTCATAACGGGGATAATGGAAAAGGATAGGATAGGATAAGATGGAGTCACTTATTTTGTACAATTCCTTATTTATGAAGTCCTGACTTGCAACTGGCTATCGTGAGGTCAAAGGTGTCGGAATTGATTTGCCTGCGTCCGGAATATAAACTGTCATCGTTGGGGGTCCTAGATAAAGGTCCTGGGTTCGGGAAATATTTATCATCTCAAAAGCGAAGGCAGTGACAAATAATACTATTCAATAAAAAACTGCTAGTTTCAGATATATTCCTTTGCTAGAATATCATATCTATTCTGCTAAAAAAAAGTTAATCTATACTATAAAAAAAGGTTTCCTGTTTGATAAACATGAAATTCCAGCCTATAAAAATTTCAAATTTATTTTCTAAGCTTAAATAAAAAAGCTCAGCCGTTTTATAAATAATTTCCATTCGAACATTTTAAATAAATTTTAAATGTTAAGATGTTCATCTTAAAAATAGGAAATAATTCCAAAATATAATAATGAATGTTCTCTAAATGATTATTTTAAATTAATAATGTATAAATACCTAACCCACAATAAATGCAAATATTAACTAAGCTCCAAGTACAATCAACCTTTTTTTTGCCTTATTAAAATAAATTATTGAAGCATTTTAATGTTATTAAAATAACTAAAAGTAGTTTTTTATTACATTTAATTTAATGATTAGATCCAATAACATGTTTAAACAAAAATGGTTCCCTTATCAAAAGCTACGCCCAAAATCAATGCAAATATTCACTTAAGTCCCACACATAATCATAAAACTTTTAACAACAAAAGCGACGACGTTTACCGCCCCTCTCGGCGCCTCTCAAAAAGGCCACTTGATCATGTGGATTATTTGGGCTCTTACTTTCTTCTCAGCTTTTATCAGCCACTAAGAAAATAGTCCCCAATTCAAGGCAAACACACGAAAAAGCCACGAAAACAAACAATTTGTGTTTACTAACCGTTCTCGGAGCACTTTGGCCCTCAGCTTATTTGGTTGATTGGGTTTTTCGGCTTCGCCTCGTTCGTTGCCTTGCTCACTCGCTGATTATCTCAGTTTTATCTGATTTTTACTTTTCGGTTTTTCACACTTGTGTGGACAAATTTTTCATTTCATTCGCATTTGTTGCATTCCACTTGTTATTGAATTTTTTCATCATCATCACCAACATAACCACATAATGCGTGTGTGTGTTTGGGTGTGCTTGGTTGTGCCGGCAAACAAAACAAAAACAAAAAAAAAAAGGCGAAAATAATTGAAAAGCGCGCACAGAGATCAACGAACTTTGCTGATAATTTATATTTTCTTTCGTTAATTTTTTTAGGACCCGACACACAAACAATTATCGTCACGCGATCACAGGACACCTTTGTGGACCTCTGAGTTTTGGTTTCTGGTTTCTGGTCTATAACAACACGTCGCGAATTGTCGTGGTCGTGGTCCTTCGTCCTTCGGCTGACTGAGTTGGCTCAGTTGGCCAAATCGGATGGCTTCTGAGCTTTGGGGTTAATTCACCAGCCGGCTGACAACAAACAGCAGCAGAGTTCAACGTGAGACTGAATGCCGCACGGAAAAGCCTCGTGTGTTGGCCTCGTCGCCTCGGAAAATCCTCGTCGGCGTGGTGAGTTTTTCCCAACATGAGTTTCCCTCCAAAGCTAAAGAGCGAGCGCCCGGCAAACGACCTTGGCTCGCTCTTCGCCAGCTGTTGATATTTCTCTTTAGCCGGCCAAAATCGCTTACGGCCATCGAAGCGGCCTTAATTGTGGAAAAAAATGGCATCCTGACGGCTTGGATTGACAAAGGATACAAAAAGCCTTTTTTTATCTGAGAGGTATTTATCATCATCTTGAGCTTTAAACTTATTTTCAATTCATTAAATTAATGGTCTTGTTAATAGGTAGTTTAAGGAAACATTGGTTGGGTTATTTGTTTTTAAATAAATAATTTTGCTATTTAAAATGCTTAAAAAACAAAATGTAATACTAAAAACCTTTTCAATATAAACTCTTAAAGTAATTATTTTAAAATTTAATTCGCCAAAGACAGAATATTTTTAGAGAAATATTTTGTTATGACTTGTTGGTAACAAGATGTTATAGCTATGTTTTAGGAAGTAGCAGTTTATAAAGCTTTCGTGTGTATAATAATATCTGCCTACACTTCGAAAACTTTATTCCTTAATTTAAGGAAAATTGTCTTAATTTTAGGAACTATTGCCTTAATTCAAGGCAATTCAAGGCAATTATTACAAAAATTATGGTAATTTTTCCTAAAATCAAGAAATTTTGTTTTCTAAGTGTATATGGTCATGCTAAATCTGAATTATATATGATAGAAGACTAATATTTTCTAAATTATTAATCAAAAATGTTTAAGCAAAACGACTTAACAATTTTCCAGCCCTGCTAAAAACGCACAGATAATTGCTTATACACACTCGTAGCACCCATAATCCCCAACTAGATCTCAATGATTAATTGTTCTGCTGGCACATCTAAAATAATTACAATTTATTCTTTAATGAGCGAATCCATCTGAGCAGAAAATGCCATCAGCCAGGGATAGGTTTTAGTAATGAAAGGAACGAGGGAACAATTTAATGTTAGCTTTAAGCGAATTCCGGGCATCCGGCAATTTAGATGTGTCGTAGATACTTTCGTATCCGAATTCGTATCTGTTGCATCTGGGCTAAAGTTGAGACAAGAAATTATGCTAATTGGACAAAACAACTTTGACAAGCTACAAGCTACAACTGAACTGACACTTTAACTTAACCCCTATCGAAGCACCCGACCCGAATGCCACCCCCTTTTAACCAACCCATGGAATTGGAGGTGGCGAAGTGGGTAAGTCATGTGTTATACATCACTTGATTAGGCATTAAATAAATGCTCTGACAAGTTTACACTCAATTACATGAGTTTAACCCCTCCCTCGTCCTTCGAAATGGAAACTTCCCAGCTTCAAATAACTGAGTTGAGCGAATTTAATAGCATGTTGGCGAAATTACGCAGCGAATGGTGCATTTCTGGAGTCACATATCGAAGAAGCCTTCAGATGACCCATTTTTGGTCAAAGCTTTGACTTGAATATTTGAAATTGCCAACTTAAATGGTATTTTTATCTAATGTATTTGATATTTTGTGATTAATTAAATTACAAACATATAAAACAATAGTTAGTAGTAAAGTGTCTTTTGAAGCTTTCACTATTATACTTAAGGTATTCATCGGAACAAAACTTGGTATTTCGGTATTAATAGTTATTGGTTATTGTATTTAATTGTATTGCATTGAAATTCAGCAACATCTTTCCTTCTCTCGTCTACAACTGAGTATCAATTTTTGCGTTAACATTCAGAATGGTAAAAAATAGAACAAAAAAAATTGAAAGGAAAACACGCATTTGAGTTATGCGAGTGCTGGCTCCTTTCTGGAATATTTTTCTGTTTTTCAATATTTTTTTGGTTTTTTTGCACTGGGCCCGGCCATCTGTCGATTCACTTTGCCTCTCCTGCCATATTTTTCCATCTTTATTCCCACTCTTTACTCCCACTGCAATTCCTCTGGTTGTTCGCTCCTTGGCTTGCAGGCTTAATTGAGAAAGAGATTTGATTAATTTGCATGCCATAAACAATTTGCAATTTGTTTATGCTCTCAAAGTCGGGGATGCCGTAATTAAAGCAAAGCCCTGCCAAGCTAAGCAACTTTTCCAGCGATTTTCCATTCTCCCAGCCGGTTGGCGACGGCGGAAAGTGGGGTTTTGGTAGCGAAAAGAAATGTCACCGACGCAAGGTAAGCAGATTACGGCCTTCTTTGACTTGGCAATGCAATTCAAGTCTTTTGCCCCGGCATGCAAATGATGATGGCTCAGCTCGGCTCAGGATGCAGCCGAGGGAAAGCGGGTGAAAATCGGTTGAAAATCGGTGGGATTGGGGGGAGTGGTCGCAAAGTCAGTGGAAAAACCGGTGGCATGCTGAATGTGTTTGCAAATATTTACTCAATGTATTCATGTGCAAACAATTACGCGTTCATTTGTGCGACTTTCGAGTGGCGAACAACAATGACGTTGTAGATGAAGATGACGCTGCAGACGACTGATGGTGACAATGGCAGTCGAAATGAGGGAATTCTTGTTGCACCACCCAACCACCCAGTCACCCAGCCACCCAACTACACACCTACCACCCACTAGAAAATCCCCCTCTTTGTTTCGTTTTGCCTACTCACATATGCATAATATCCTTGACCTGTTTGCCTTGCTTGCGCTTTTGTGCGTGTCCTCCGCTCTGAAGGATTCATTCACTCGGCTGGAGTGCTGTGGAAATTGTGGAAAATGGTGAAAACGGGGCACAGCGGAAGGGCGGAGGAAAACTCCTTTTGGCCATTTGATATGCAAAAATAATCTATGCTGCTAATGGCCTGCATAAAAATATTGGTCTAGCACACACACACACACATCCTTCATTCTTTTTTGCTGGAAAAACAAAAATCTAAAGAAGTGGGTAAGTGCTGCCAATAAAAAGAGAAAAAAGTGCGTTAATCAGTTTTACAAGCTCCAGTGCTTTTCCAGTTTTTATGCAATTTAGCCCTGTCAATTACAAAATCAGTTGCAAAGCAATTTGAATTCAGAGGTTTTTAAGGTCTTAAATTGTGTTTTAAGGTTTTAAGTTGTGTAATTTCTTTAATGTTCTTCAGTGTTTATGGGCATGGCTTATAACCTATTTTTTAAGCAAATCGTATTTAAGAAATTTTTTTTTTTCAATTTTCTTAAACATTTTATAGTAACAAAATATAACTTTCCATGAAATTTGTAGAAGCCTACATACCTTCTCAAGGATTTTTAAAAATACCCCCAAGCTTACCATTGTCTCTGTTTTTTTTTAAGGACAATTTCAAGGATCTGCTTCAATGGCTTTCCAAGGTCTTTGATTCCGAATCAAAATCGGACTCATCTTTGCTCGTTTTGTGTGAATTTAACGCTCTGTTGTTGTGCGTTTGACCGAAACAATGACAGAATCCCCACTTATATTCCCCTCGCTTACCCAGCTTTCCCCAGCCCATCCATCCCATCCAGCCCAACCATCTGTCTTTCCCAAAGTCTGGGTTTCGTTTACTTGCATATCGAGTTGCCTTTCCCCGCTTCCATTTCCCATTTCCTTTAATCGTCTGTCCAAGTGTCAGTTCGTTTTGTTTGATTGATTCTTACACCCTTGGCCGACGGTTAGTCCGCTGGATGCCAGAACGTGGGAAAATTCAATTTGCAAATGGAGAAAACTCCATGGGAATGGTGCATGTGCTGTCTTCGCCTTATGTTATAACTAGTTTAGCTTCGCACCTTGTTTATTTTTTTATTGTCAAGTATTTATGAATACATTTCAAAGATAATTTTAGCTTTTTTTTTACAACTTATTTTGATTTGAATTTGATTTTTAATTTTTAGTTACTTCCCAGGATTCTACAATGCAATATTTTCCAGGGGCTTGTTAAAAAAGAAAACTGGAAATTGATTTGTTAATTTAAGACTTTTGGCAGTACAACATAATAATAAATTATAATATATTTTGTAAGAAACTTTTGCAAATACAAAGTTCCCGTCCGTAAGGAACATGAGTTTTCCGGAAATTTGTATCTGCTAAAAACTTATATAATATAGTCAGATGACGTCTGTTGGACTGTGCCAGTGGGTCAGTTCGTTAAGTTTACTTGATTTGCCTGGCAATAAATTTGCACTCCTCCCACCGAATTTTCCACCCCCTCCACCTGCTTTACTATTCCGGTCGCCTCGTTGTGATGTCATCGACACGCCGAGGTTAAAGACAAACAACTTTATGCCAAGTTGTTAACAAAGTGAGCCGCCGACCTCGAAGCCCTGAAAGAGGGCGTGGCACCGCCCCCTCGGCAGGTGCAAATATAAATACATATCTGCAGAAATAAGCTAGCTGTCTCGGGTTTTCCTCTCTATTTGTCAGAGTTTTCCCCCAGTCTCTTCGCTTGACAAGACAATTGACTGGAAAATGTTGTTAATGAACTTTCTGCGACGTTTTGATTAGCTGTCCCCTTCTCCTCCCTCCGCCTTTCACTTATTTTTCCCCATTTTCCACCTTGTGGAAAACCACCCCCCACCCATTTTTACCTATTTTCCACCGCCGCCTTCTTGTTTGCGTCGTGTTGCAAACAAAGGTCAACAAGTGCCACAGATGCCAAATGATGGATGTCAAAGTTGCTTTTGGTAACACTTGACATACATTTCCAGAGATGGAGAAATGGAGAAACTCAGAGATACGGTGAAGTGGAGAAATGGAGCAATGGAAATTCCAATTCCGGGTTGACAATGCCATTTTGTCACACTGTGATAGAACAGCGAAAATAACAGTAACTGTGGAGGAAACAAAAAAAAAAAATTTCTGCGGAAAAGTTGTAAACTTAATTTATAGTTTTTAAGCAGGGTGGTTCTCACAGCAAGCAAAAAAGGGTGTGTGAGTGTGTATGTGTTGGGGTGGGTGGGTACCATTTTCACATTTCATTCTCGCCTCGTCGCTAGGAATTTCCAAATGAAATATTTGACTTTTAGTCTAAAAAGTCAGCAGAAAAGTTGGACAAACAGACTGCAACCAAGCGCCCGCATTTAAATGTGCATTAAGTTCAAAACTCAAGTTGCTGGCGAGTATCGCTTTAAATGCTTTCGACTATTGAGTCGAAATTTGGACCATCTCCGTTTAATGAGCACTTGTGGCCGAGTGGACCGTCCACGTGATTCCTGTTCAGCAATTATGCCAGCCATCGATGTCGAAACTCTCATCTGCCATCCAAATTGTCGGTGCACACAGAATAATTTTCGGGCTATTTTCCAATTAATCATTTTTGAATTGCCTCATAAGTTTGGTTTTTCCAGTATGGCTTTTTTGGTATTGTTTATAAAAAGGCAAAATCTGTTCATACTACTGTCGTAGAAATCAAATCTGAGAACTTATCTTTAATTTTACTGCATACTTTTTTAGGCACTCACATAAGTGCATTAAAACACCCGAGAGTTTTTTCTGGAACCCTTTGAAAATGTATAAATTGTAATTTTCACAATTAGCATAAGTTTTATTTAAGCTGTATATTATATCTGTGTGGCTGAACGAAACCACGAAACTACAAACATAAATCATTCAGTCATAAATAATATACACCATATTATTAAAAATATAGAACTAGATTTCGTGTTGGTTTTCAACCAGCTATCTAACTGTTTTTCCCTGTGTTCTGGAGGAAACCATGTCCAAGAAAAATAATTGTCCGAGTGTTTTCTGGGAGGAAAAGCGACTGATACTCACTCATACGCACACTCATGCATAGCATAGCTCATGTGGCTCGCAGGCACAACCTTGAAGCTCCCTCATTTAGTTGGAACAACCTTTTAGGGCAGCTGCACACACTTGACAATCCCCAGTCCACAGCCCCCCGTTTCTGGATGTCTTTCGTCTGTTTGTCCCTTTGTTGGACCCTCGGGGCAGGACGGCGTCTTCATCTCGGCCAGAGTTGTCCAGAAATTGCGAGCCTGCCTTCCAAACATTTCCACATTTGACTGCAACAGAAGCAATGAAACTCTAGAATACCCAGTAAACTCTCTTGTCTAGAAAGTGGCAATCCTAAACAATCCTAAGTGCTGGTAACAAGAAAAAATGCAATTATTCAATAAATTAATAAACATTTAAGTAACAAAATAAAAGACTAACTCTAAAAACACAATCTTTGTTCTTTAAATTATGGTTTTCTTTTTTGACCGAAGGTCTACTACACCCCACAAAAATAAGTAAATGATAGGTGGACAAACAGAAACAGAATAGTAACAAAAACTTTTGATGGGTCCCACTCACTTGGCCAAAAGTACACGTTTCAGCCTTCGTGTTAACACGTTCTGGGTGGCAGGAGATACTACATACTACATATATGTGGCAAAAGGATTCAGGCTGAGATTGAGATGGGCCATATCCAAATACTCATACCCACATACACCTTTTTCGCTTCCGAGGCGTAATTATACACTTGTAGGACGCAATTGAATGGTTATATATCCATTGAATTTTCCAATTCAATAGGCTCCGGCGGTTGCCAGATATTTTTAGGGGTCTGTGGATGGGATAAATGACTTGAGTGTTTGTCCATTGGCCGGCCAATGTCTTCCACGGCGCACATTCGAGTCCAATTTAGCCTTTATGTGTCCTCATCGTTGTCCTTGTCGCCCCACCCAAGGGATGTTTCTCGATTTTGGAGCACGCACACGTATGGAAACGGACGGACATGTTAACGGACAGGAGGACGGACGGACAGAATTGCGGCAAGGCGTACGGACAGACGTACGAACAGAATTACGGACAGACTTGCGGACAGAATTACGGGCAAACGGACGGACAGTTGGGGGCTTCTCTGAATGGGGGGATGGGAATTTGAAATCCTAGCGCCGACTTTACTGATTTTCTTTTTTTTTGTTTTTTTTTTTTTTTTTTTTTCTTTTTTTGTTTGCCTGTCCTGCTCCTCAATGAAAATGCCAACATGTGGGCATACAAAACATGAGGCTCAGGCTGGGAAAAGGAAAGTTGGGGGGTGTTGTGCTCAGATACAAATGCATCGTAAACATGTCGTCGCGTTATATTGGGATCTCAAGTAGCCCACATCCCCGGCAGTTGCCATTGTCTTCTCTCGCTCCATTTCCACATTTTATTTGCTCCATTTTTTTTGTTCTCTTTTTTTTTTTTACTTTACCAGCTACCTCTTTGGCTACTTAAGAGGTGGAGGTAAAAATTCTAGAGATTTTTCCCCAAGTTGCTTTCATAGTTTCATTGGATGTCTGGAAACTACTGTAGTTGGATATTTAGCCACTGCTTCCTGACTTTCACTTCTTTGGCGGTGAAACTAGTTGTTTCTCTCTAAAAAAAGACCTGTTTTTAAGTAAATACAACATAACAACTTAGTGCCAGCTTTAAAATTGCAGTAGTTTTTTTTACAAAGCATATATTTATTTAGTATTCATGGCAATTCCAAAATAATTGTGTATAAGCTATAGTTTTATAAGACCTAAACTATTTTTTAAATGTGGTAAGAGTTATTATTATCATATTTTGCTAACAAAATTGTACAATTTAAATCCCAACGTCCTATTAATATGTAACTAAGATGTAAGACTACAATGTCAAAAATTTTGAGCTTAGCTCCTCGTTCACATAACCTCACGATGACATGGAAAATCACTTAAAACACCCAACTTGGATCGGATCTGATTTGATCTGGCCGCTGCGGCCGTCCTGTCGACTGACTGCCAGAACATAAAAACATAAAGGACAACAATTTATGGCACATTTGCAGCTCCAAGCAATCCGGTGTCTGTTCGGGCCATAAAAACAGTGATGCCCCAGAAAAGGCAGAAAAAGGGGCAATAAAGTTGGCAAAGCGGAATCAATAATGCCAAAATGTGGGCCATAAACCGCTGCCAAATTTGTGCTAAGGTGCCAAAGTGAGCCACGCCCCGCGCTCCACGCCCCAATCCAGATTGATTTCAACTAATTAACCGACTCCAAAACACAGGAATACTTAACAGTTGTTAATTACTTTTCTGTCGACTCTGCGATAATTTGCATAAATATGCAAATATCAAAAACAGAGGCTACAGTTTTTTGTTGCCAGGTATATTAGTTAAATATGTGTGTTACAACGGAAGTGTATACATTTATTTGAAAGTTAAGAAAATATGGGCTTACTTTGAACAATTTTAATAATTAATCTTGTACTTTACTTTATCACATCCAATTTACAAACCATTATAGATATATATGTAGTTGTCAATTGAGGTCATGTTAAATTGGCTACTCCTCCTCTATAATGACCTCCAAGAAGACTGAGGCCTGTTGTCCGCTGCCGTCGCACATTTCGTCCAGTTGGACCTCGTTGAGGCTCACAAAGAACGGGTCCAGTCCGGTGATGAGCCGGCTGAAGGGCATGCGGCTGGCAAAGTTCCTGATTCGGCGGCGATCCCGCTGTACGATGCACTGCAGCTGGCTGTTCAAAACGGCGAGAGTGGCATTTATGGGTCGTCGGGTGAGGGGTGCAACGAGCCAGATCAGATAGATGGTGCCCCATTCGGGGGCTAGATCCCTAGATCCCTCCTTCTCATCGTGGTCGTCCCTTTTGAGGGGTGCCTTCCAGGTGGTTCTGCAGACCATCACCAGGACGGGCAGGTTAAAGGTCAGCGCCTGATGACTCGGCGGCAGATCCAACTGCGGTGGCACCAGGTCAGACGGGGAGTCAGGGTGCCAGTTCAAAACGGCCAGGCACTGATCGTGGTCGACGGTCAGCTGACGGTAGGTGAGCATCAGCAGGGTGCGCTGCCCACTGCTCACTTTGCGCATGCGCAGTTGAAAGGGCCAAGTTCGCGCCCTCGTGTCCAAGTGATCGCTTATCATGTGCCGCAGCAGGTGGGTGTGCTTCACCACGCACTGGCATTTGGTCACCGGACAAACGGCTGGCTTATGCTCATCTGCGGCCTCCACAGCACTCGGCGACTCGTCCGTTGAAGCACTATGCTCCATATTTTACTTACCGATACACTGAAAATACGGTAAAACAATTTACAAACATTGAAGGAAAATAAACAAACCACTACGAAAGAATGAGAGAGACCCAAATGTATTTCTATATGGGTCTATTAAATTATGGAGGAAATACTTAAAATTCTTTTTATTTATTCAAATTGAAATCAAAATTTTTAATCACAATTACTTGAAGAAGCAAAATTAAAAAAAAAAACCTTGCAAAAAGCAGATTGCACCATTTTCAACCTGTTAAACTTGAAATACATTTTATGTAAGAAAATAGTAGCAAATGGTCTTCCATTTCTGAAGTTTAAATAAGGGTTAGGATTTCGTCATATGTTTTGTCAACTATTTTGTTTTTGGGCGATTTTTGATACATCGAGGGCTTAACTATCGGCAGTGTTTTGTGGCAATCCTAGGGCGAGGACCACCCTATATAGTCGAGGAATGTATCGCTACATTATTTGAAGCACCGTCAGCCCCGGCATTTGAATGTTTTGCCATCATTAGCATTTCATCTTATTTCACTCAGGTACGCGACCGTGCGTGCAACATTTCCACAGACCAAAAGACCAGCAACGCTCGCATTTTCCGCCGCTTCAGCAGGTGTGGGTGCGTGTCTGCTGGACAGCAACAAAAAAAATGGGCACATGACGTGTCCATGATGATGTACAGTGAAAAAAGGAAAAATTTACTGAATGTAAATGTCAGAGTTCGCGCAAAGTGCAATGTAAAGAATTTATTTGTCAAACCTAACAGTGCACCAAAGTTAGAAACATTATTAACATGAAAAGCTTAGTTTTCGTTACTAAAAATTAGTATGAAATTTTTTAAGCCCATTTACTAAAACTAAATAAAGGTTTTTAATCAAAAATAACATATTTTTAATTACATATATTATATTAAAATTATTTAATATTTTTTTTTCAATTTGTGTTAGATATTTTGGAAGCACAATTAACCACAGAATACCATTTAATTTTTGTACTGTGTGGGAATGGATAGGACTGTGACTGTCACTATAACTATGACTTTGACGATGACTATGAGGATGGCCAGCTATGCTCTCTCCCTTTCTAGCTATCCCCCTCTTTTTCTGCTCCCCCGAGCAGTTGATGTTGATGGCGTATTAATGACCGGAATGCGGAATGTAACAGAAATTTTCGCCCCAGCCCCCTTTTAAATTCCCTTGTTATATTTTTTCTTTTACTATTTTCCACTGCAGTTTGCAGTGCACTGCAGCAGGTTGGAAAAGGGGTTAAATGGAGGATGGGAAGGGAGGGGGCAGAGAGGGATGCACTGCAGCATCCATGGTCATGCTGTCGGAATGCATAATTGAAATACGAATCGAGCGAATGCCTCGGCAAGCAGATAAGAAAACGGTTCAAATGCAAGGATGTGGAAAGGGGCCAGTCGCCCTAGTTCCTCCATAAAAAAAGCGACTCTAGAGTAGGGTCTTCCACTTAGCTGATGTGCCCGACCCCAGGACCTTCAACCTCAAGCTCAAGCGAAAGTGATTATCGGGGGTCATAAAGTCGCGAAGTGTGCGCAGAGCCAACGGGAATCTCCACGAGTTTATTAATGTTAAGTGATTTGAAAGATAATCTTCAAATTATTTATACCATTTAAAGAATTGCAAAAAATCAAATGATATACTCTTGTTCACCAAAAAATTCTTATATTACTTATATATATATTTTATTACTTATATTATATTCTTCTTATAATTCTTAAAACCTGCATTTGTTTGTATGACTTTGTATGGTTTTTTTTTAAACTAAATAATTAAGTAAAGACAAAAGAAATAATAATACAAAATGGTTAGGCCAATTATTTATTTAGGCTCTTTTATCTTTTTACTTTTACTATTACCAATAAATGTTTTTGATCTAAACAAATGTATCCTTAGAAAGAGAGCCCTTTCAAATCGAAATTTGTTGTTAGCATCTCCCCCCGCTAGGTTTTTTGCAAACATTTTTGCCACCGATTCTTGATTAGTTTCCATCGAGAGCACTTCACTTCATGTCTGCCATCTGTCCGTCTGTAAGTCAGTCATTCAGTTGGCTCATCGACCGTTGAGATCGCCATCGCAGCAAACGTGGCGTATGAGTTACGCATATTACTCATACGCCGTGTGTGTTGCCGATACGAAGCCGCAACAGCTGCCATTTGCGTATGTGTGGGTGTGTGTTTTGCGGTGCTTGTGTGAGTGCTTGCTCACTGATGTATATGTTTATATAATTCCCACTTACCGACGCTGCTACACAAGTTTATTGTTGCTCCCGCAGTCTGCTTCTCCCCCTTTTCTGTATCCCATCGCCACCTTGATGCCCGTTTCTTGGCAATGTTTGGCTTTTATGTGCCTTAGTCAGGCACTTGGAGAAAAGAAGATTAAAGTCTTAGCACAAGGGCCTAATTAAAAAATGTGTTTTTTTTTTTAAAGACTCTAATGAGTCGCCTGCAATTAAAACTGAACAACATGGCTATAAATAAAATTGGGCGTAATTTACCCTACAAATTACACTTTGATGTTGTTATTTTTATAGTTTTGTATTACTTAACAGTTACCAAAAATCGAATAAATAATACACAATTGCTCAAATTATTTTAGTTACCATTGACCATAACACAAGGCAATGCTTTCTTTACTTATTTAAAATGAATAGATTTATGATTTGCATTACAAAATGCAACATATCTTTTAACTAGAGATAATTATAAATAGTAAAGGAACCTCTTATTTGTTTTTTTAGTTTTTCTTAGTGCATACTTGGTGCTGCAAAAACGGGACAAGCAAAACCCGAAACTCTGGCAAAATGAAAATTATGCTCTCTTTGGCATTAAGTTTATGAATAACGAGCATATGTAAGTCGGACTCGAAGTCTCTTTCTCTGCATGTGTGTTGGGGTGTGTGTGTTTGGCTGTGCGAGTGTGGATGTGTGGGTGTGCCCTTCAGTGAAGCTTACAGGAATTTATTTTGTGCCATAACTACACAAACACTCGCAGGTCGTTTGCTGTCTGCCGATCAAAAGGTGTTAAATTCTGTTGTTACTAAGCGCACAAAGCACCACAAAGACATGCACCACCAACTGAAATGGGCGGTGGGCGTGGTGATGTTTGCATAAATAAAAAGGGCATATTAATTGTTTCAACCAGCAAGTACCCTCTGAAATTTTTCCTAGATTTTTTTAGGCTACAGATATATATACATAGATATATATGTATATATATATATAATTATTTATCACTATGGATATATTTTAAGGCGCGATCGTCACGAATTTCTCATTTTCTCTCATTTTCTCATTCCAATATATGTATGATAGAATTCCTCATGAATAATAGACAAAGTGAGCCGTTTTCCTGTAATAAATTATAAAGACATTTTATTTATTAAATTACTGTACTTGCTTTCATCTTTTCAACTGCGCCACATAAAATATACCCTTAGGCTAAGAGGCTTACATTTCTTGGTTTTTTTTTTTCTGGCAAAATTACTTGTTGACACTTTTTTTTAGTTTGTTCAGTCTTTTTGGGTGGAGAAATGCATGTTGTTGTCTGATAACATTTGGCCAGGATTAAATACTATTTTCTCCACCCTGACAAAAATCATGCACCTTTCCGTTTTTCACAATATATTGTATTTACCTTATACATTTATCCCTTACTTTTGGTTCTTCACTGGATTTTCCTTTAATTTTGAAGCTGCAGCTGTCGTCTTGCAATTGTTTGACTCAATATTTCAGCTGCTTGGCAGCTTTATTTTAAATAAATAACGTCTGCTTCGGTGTGGGTATTTGGATGTTGTGTGCCTCAAGTTACAAATAAAACGCAACCGAAATGAGCTTAAGAGCTTATGGAACGCTAAACAAACATCGCAGCGCACAAAGCCGCGATGCCACCCACACAAGCTCACCCACACACACACACACACACCCCACACACGCATACACACCCACAGTAGTAGCTTACAGCTGACTGACTTGGGGTGCCAGATCCTTAGTCTTTAGTCCTTGCTTTCCGGCACAGAGAAAAAATGGTAACAATAATACCCCTATTATTCATTGTTCTAAAGGGTGTAAATGGGCTCAAGACCGTCAGACATTAATATAGTTGACAGATTTATGAGCGCGATGCAGAAGCCAATCAATCTATTTTAAAACTATCAGAATACGTTAAAGTAATTGATAGTTTTAGATTAAAAAAAATACGAAAAATTGTGAACGAAAAATAAGTTTATGAAATGTTGCATTTTTAAAATCGTTTAACCCAAAATAATTACTGAAGAAAATATGATTTTTTAATAATGTCAAAAAGCAAATTAAATTGGAACAGTAAATCGTTAAGAAAAGGCTTCCAACACATATAATTAACATTATTTAGTCTGTTATATAAATATAAAAAAAATAAATAAATAAATGAAAACATATAAATAAATATTTCTTATAATTATGATTGTTGTCTAAAAAATGTATAAATCAATTGATTTATAGATATTTACCTCTGAATTTGTATGCCAAATTTTTTCGAAATTTGTTTTCAGTGTGGCTCTGGCTTGCTTGCGCTAGCTTGAAAGCGAATCGCTTTTGCCTTTTATGACTAAGTCAAATATGAAAGTAAGTTGCCAACAGCTCGCTGACTGACTGCCACGCCCCCTTCCGCCGGCCACCGCCTCCATCTGGAGGTCCTCTCAAGCAAGGCAGCTTCCCAGAGGGCAGAGAACAGGACAATTTGATTTATTGCCACTTAAAAGGCAACATTCAGTTTTCTTTCTTTCTCTGTTTTTTTTTCCTTTTTGCTCTCTTCAGATGGGGCAGGGGAAAATAAATAACACGTTTACACATCCAAATGAAGCAGCCACAACAGAGGCGGGGGCTGGGAGGCAAATAGGGGGGCCTAAAGGGGGTGGGCGAGTTCCGAAGTTGTTGAGAGTCACAATGGCGACGAGATTGTTAATAAGAATGCATATATTATGCCAACACCGACACGTCACATGTGTGCTGAGGTCGCGAGAGGGGGGGAATTTCATAGAGCCCCCCTATCTCCCACCTTCCATTGTAGCACGCTTTGAAGGACGCTAAACCCCCTACTCGCACAGTTAGAACTTGCTGTGCGCATAATTAATCGCTCGTCCCTCTGAAACTGACGTCGCCCTTCATTTTTTGGCCCCACTCAAATGAGGCGTGAATCGAGCAGCATGGGATGGGGATGGGAATTAAATAGGGAAAGTGCAATCGAGACTATTAGAAGGCCATCGATTAGACGAGTGCACTATTTGTCAATCGATTATCTAGGCTTTAGCGTAGAAACAAATAAAGTTGAAGTACATTAAAGCAGAAAGCGTAGATGTCAAAAAGCTAATCGTTTAAAATATGTAGTAAATGTTTCAACAATGGATTAAGGATGAAACTATTTGCCAATTGACTGGCTTTTCTAAATGTATAAAAATCACTATACATTTGGCAGAGACAAGCAGATTAGAGATTTTAGGATTCGTATCTAAACATTTATTGTTAATAAAAATATATGTCTGTTCGGTTTTTATATATCGATTTGCTTCACCTTACCATTGAAATTAATATAGTCTAAATAAATCAAATGTTAAATGGGCAACAAAAACTAACCACTGCTTGTCATAATAAATTGTATTTAATAAATATATTGTTGAGCTGGAACTCATTTATTATATAGCCTACATTTGGGCCTTAAATCATCGTCAAATCTAGATAGAGACGATCAATGTGTCGCTTTGGATTAGAGCATTGTAAAGCTCTTTTCACTTTTGATTATTTATTCATCGCATGCGGATTGAGTCCTGTATTTCTATTCAAATTTATTCAATGCAAAAGTTTTCCATTTTTACGGACTGTACATTTATATATGCTATTTATAAATTGCCATAAATTATTTTTATATGTTTCATTTCAGTTTTAAACTACAACACGAAAACATGGCACATAATTTTCGCATGCCTTAAAAACGCATTAAACTGCAATGGCGCCAAAAGAGAACATATAAACATGGACATAAACATGGACAGGACATGGACACATACATACACACTCATACACACACATATACATACATAGACAGTAGGGGCAATCTGGACCGGAAACGGAAGTGGAATCCCCACCATCCACCATCTACCGCACCACTCCCCTACCCACTTATCAGGCATGCTTGATTTCATTTGAAATACAAACACATGGATACATTCTGTTAACGTGGCCGAAATTGGCCAAAATTTATGACCGCTGACCAATTTTTAAATAGCCAAGCGCGCACCTGGGTCACACCTGCGCATAATGCGGTTAGCCCAGACCATTGTTTAGAGTAATTCAGGGGTATTTAGCTGGCGATGGGGGTGATAGGGTATCAGGGTCGGTTTGTCAGTGGGTTTATACTATGTTGTCAAAAAATCAAAGCTTGCGTTTACCTTATACAAATTGTCAAAAAAAGCACACTAATAGTTAACAAGAATTTAATTATGGATTTTACCGAAGAATAACTTACTTTTTCTTGTAACCCATAGTATAAACCAGTCGAAACGTTGAGCTGGGAACGACCTTATATGTAATACTTTGCAAATTTTTAATTAAAAAACATAAACTTTACTTGCTGTTTTCCAGTGATTTGTTGCTGTGCGTGTTGATTTACTTATGCCACGCCCCCATTAATAGCCCCAACGGTCGCCACTTTTGTTTTGTATTTTTATTTCTTGCCATAGAATTTTAATTGAATTAGCCATTTAGCGTTTTTGGCTAATTTGCATGTTGTGCCCAAATAAAACATTTGATGATGCAGCATGTGCGTTTTGGGGTGTGCAAATAAATGTGCAATTTTTATGGAGCCTGATTTTTAGTTGGGCTTGCTTCAGTTTAGTTCAGTTGAGTTTGGTCTTAGTTTAGTTTAGTTTTAAATGGTCTATTTGGCGGCCGGGTTAATGTTCTAATTAAACGAGTGCGGTAAATGCCCCAACAATAAATTGGATACGCGCATTTCCTTGCCACTGCATTCGAGAGGAGTAGTACAAAAGCGATGCGAGTATTTTTATCACATAATTATCAACGGTGCCGCAGGCGTAACTCATTAAAATGCAGACAAATCAAATTTTCATTTCCAGCTACCCGCTTTTCGCTATTTTCCTCCCGCGGGCCATATGTGAGTTGGAAAAAAAATATAGGAAAGCGGGAAAGTTACATTTAACATTTAACGAAATTATAATTTGTGCATGTAGTCGGTTTTAATTACACGTTTCCTATCGGGGGCCTGGAAAATTGATTCCCTTTGATTGTTGAAATCCCTGGGGAATTGCTGCGTTTTAAGTAAAACTTTCCCCCCAAAACTGCGGACGAAACTGAATAAAATTTATTTCGGCCAGTCAAATGCTCACTAGCCTTTTACAAAACAAATTTGAGAAAATATATACACGAAATGGTATTAGAAAAGACCCTAAATATTTAGAAATAATCTGCAAGTATAAATGGTTGAGTTGCATTTTATTGCTCAACATTGGAAATCATAAAAGCATTTTTTGATTGCCTTTAATACTTTCTAAAATTAAATAAAAATTTCTATCTATTTTATTTACCATAGACACCTGTATTTCTTTTTCATCAACAAAGAGTGTGTAGTACATTTACCAGCTGTTGGTAAGGAAGGATAAAAAGGGTTAGATATATACAAATTGTTTGCTTTTTATGAAGTGGAACTGCAAGCTTGAATTCCATTTACTTGGCCTGCTCTGCAGAAATATTCCCAAGGCGGCTTCTTTATTTCACCCTTTTGATGTACTTCTTCTCATTGCTGCTTATTTTCACAAAAATTCGCCGAAAATGAATTTCCCAGATGGGAAAACTTGTGTTGTAATAAATTCAATGAAATAAATTCTGTTAAATCTTAAAGGATTACAGCAATCGACGTTTTAAAAATATATTTGACCAAAGATATATTATGTTTTTGCAAAGTCATTGTCAACTAAACTGTTTCTATCTCAAGTGTATGATTTGCATATTTTTTTTTTGTCGCATGGTTTCTTTAACAAATGTTTAATTGAACACCAGGTACCCCAACTCAGATTGTGTAAAGAAAAAATCATATTGCATTCCTTTGTTTTGCCTGCCCCATTTTGTGAGCAACAGCCATTCCATTTCGAAAGCCGGAGGCAATTAATCTGGCAACAGCTGGTTGGACTGTAATTACTTTTGTAGTCCCACCTCCGAACACCTGGAGCCGTCAACACTTTGTTTTTGCTTCACTGAGCTGAAAAATTATGCATAGAGCCCATTCCTGGGCATTTGCCTAATGACGAGCCGTTGATTTGTTATGTTCATTATTCGGCAATGAACTCGCCGCCGAAGACCCCATTCCAGGGGTCACTGGAAAAGGCCTTCGGGGCTCGGATGGTTGGCTGGTTGGATGGTTGAATGGGTGGATGGTAGGATGGTCGAACAGTAAGCTGATGAACTCTGAAAAACTAATTAAAACACGTGGAAAGCACACAAGCGGTGTCCGAGAATTGCACATGAATAAATGAGGAGGCCGGTTGCAAACCATAAAACCAAACCAACCCATCGGACGACAATGACCTCAAACCATAGCTTGACCCGCAAAATTTAAACCACTTTAAAATAGTCTAGGCCTGTGGCTTTGGGGAAATAAGTGGGAAACCAATTAGGCACCGAACAAGATCTGTACTTAAGTAAATTATATTAATAATCTTTAAACATTTGCTTTAATTGAAAGGTGTATGAAATATTAAGAACCATAAATAAACAGTAGAAAACTTAATATAAATCTTTATCAACAAAGTATTTACTTTACTTTACACCAAAAGCTTTAAGGTACTTGCGTTCTTAATCAAATATTATAATAAATATTAGAGAATCATTAACAAACAGGGAAGTAGAAAACTTAATATTATTATTAGTAATAATAATAAATTATTTTTAACTTTTTTTTTTATCAACAATTAAATTAACTTTGCTTGAAATGCTTTAAGGTACTTGCGTTGAAAATTGTAATTAATCATTATAGTAACAATTTTACATCGGATTGATGCTTCTGTGCAGTCTCCCTTTTCATAAGACTCGCCAAGTGCCCTGCAGTTCTTCCCTTGGGTTGGATTGGATGGACTGCTAGTAATTAATATGCCTCTTTTTCCGACTCCTGTTGCTCTCCTCCCGGAAACTGTTGCAACTTTCAATGGAGTTTCAATTTACTTGCCACCTGTCAGATGGATGGAGTCGACTGCGGATGACAGTGAACTGATGCAAGGATGCAAGGATGCCAAGGGTACAGGATTCCAGGGGCGGGGGCGAAATTTCTGACACATGACGGCTGCTTTGTTCGATGGCCGGATATGCAAAGTGCAAGGCGGAAGTTGCTCATATCACACGCCGCGGAAAAATACATACAAAACTGGGCTTCCGCTGCGCCATCAGCAATCTGCCCAACCATTTCTGTGTCAATTAAAACTAAGGTTGCGGCATTTACCCCTCTTGATCCTCGAAAAATGCTACAATCCAAGCAAATAAAATTACAAAATATTGCACATAAAAGAGAGTCCACGGCCAACGCAGGACAATCCAAGGACTGCCATTCACTGTTGCCCACTAACCAACCGAAAAGCGACCAATTCGACAAATGTAACCAGCTTGCTCTGGTCTCAACATATGTCCTGCATCCAACTCCCATCATTTGGTTTTTATGATTCGACATTCGAATACTCTTTTGGGTAGATAAGTTTAAGCCAATTTATTTGGGAGTTTTCATAAATTTTTTTAATGATAAAAAAATGAAATAGTATAAATAAATATAACAGTTTTAAATTTAAAATATTAAACTTAATATTTAAATTAAATTTAAAATCATAAAATATTCTGATTAATGTTGAAAGTATTAGATTTAAGTGCATTTTATTTTCAGGTATTAAAATCATTCCGAAAATAGTCAATCGAAAATTTTTAATTTTTTCATGTTTAAATAACTAAAAACCCGAATGGATGAAAATCAAAGCGAAAAATGTTTAAATTGAGTGCAAAATATTTGTACGTACTACGTTTTTTTGTCCAGTGTATTTAAGTGTGCTCATAAATATATTTTTTTCGTCTTATTATTTTATAAATCAAAAGTATTAGAATAAAAAAGGTAACAAAAGCCAGTCTCTTATATAATTTTCTATTATAGTCTTAGTAGATATGCTCCTGCTTCGACGTTTTCCATTATACTTCTTTGTTTCGCCCTTCGCTCTTGTCTTGATGTTTCGTACACTTTCCTTTTAAGTCAGTTTTTCCGATCGCTTTTGAAAACCTTTCGGTCTAAGAGCATTTACCTTGCCGCACTTTGGCTCGCGCTTTTTTCAATGATTTCCATCAGCGATACGACCCACCACCCACTCGCAAGCACAAAAAAACACCACCCACCACCCCAGTGTGACCACAGCGACCAGTGTGACCGCGGTGCGTGGTGCATTAAAACGGAAGCGGAAACTAAAAGCAGTTATATTTCTGTGCACTTACATGCGAGCTCCTGTCCTTTTTTTTTTGCACTCTATTTTCGAGTTTTTCTTCGGCGATTGGTGAAAATGTGGGTGGGAGCGTTTAGTTCGTGATAGTTTTTCAGGGACAGTTTGGTTTGGCTTGCCTTGACTTGTTTTAGATTTTTCCGCTTTGTTGTTGTTGTGCTGTGTTTCTTTTTTTCTGCGTTGAATTTAGTTTGTTTGGCAATTTGTGCAACTAAAAAGCATTCACTTTTGAACTTTATCAGTCGCCGAGGTTTCGATTTTCGATAAAACGCGGGAGTTCATAACACACCGTGTGTGTGTGTGGTTACTTTTTGCTTTGATTTTAACGCTGTTTTCCTGCAACCCTTCTCGTTTCAATTAAGTTTCTACGCTTTTTATTGGGTTTTCTTTTTTTCCTGTCACTTGTAAATTACGTTTTAACGGGTGTTTTTTCTATCGAAAAAATTTTAATTAAACTTTGATGGTCAGGGGATGGTAATAATATCATGCATCGTCAATTTGTCAGACATTTTAATGTCTACATGATAACTTGTATCAAAGGTCTAATCTCATTTTAAAAGAATATTTGCCTCTTAATATTATTAATCAATATTAAGTATTATATCTCGCCTGAATAAAATTATAAGACCTTTTGGTATTTTATCAAAATTACGATTAATAAGTCTTTGAAAACAATATTTTCTATCTTATTTTAAACTTGATAGTCACGCCTGTTTTTATCTCTCTCCTTCCCTTTTTCTCTCGCCTTCTTTTTCTCTCTTAATCGGCTAGCAGGGCGGCCATAATGGTTTTTTTGGACGCCATATTGAACAGTGAGAGCGCCATCTAGCGTGCAATTAATGTGATTTACGATCATACTTCATTATATAATAAAACTTTCGCTCGTCGCTGCATGTTTCGAAATTTAAAGAATTTACTGAAACGCCCCCGGGCCACGCCCCTCACCTACACACACACGCACACACATGCAGGTTGCGTTTCTGGTGTATAAACATGCGATTAATAATGAAGGAAATAAAAATAAAGTATGCACAAAATGAAATTAAACAAGAAGTAAAGATAGGATGTTAAAATCGACGCTTTAAATACCCTGGATCGAAAATTATTTTTGAAGTTTTTTATTGTTTTTATTATTTTATTTTATTAATTTCTTAAATTCATAATTTAAAATTAAAGAACATTTATAAAGCATTATGTTTATAGACAAAAATTATGGTCTCAAAATTATTAAAGAGCTTATTTTATACTTAAAAATATAATATATATATATAATATATAAAGATATAATATATCCTTTGCTGGAGCATGAAAACAGCGACAAAGCGAACAACGGCGCAAAAAACACTGAAACAAAACAAAACAAAGCGAGGCACAGCGAAAAAAAGGAATAAAACAGAGCCCAAAGCCAGAAGGCTATGAAAAATCCTTTCGCGACAGGACCAAGGGTTCGGGGGGAATTAAATATGCGTCTCATGTAGACGCTTTTCCCGTTTTTTTTTTCGCTTCGCCCGTATTTATTTATTTTATGTGCGCGGCTGTGCGTTTCGGGTTGAGATATTTGAAGAAATTAAAAAAAGGGTGAAAAAATGAATTACGATAAAAAGATAAAATCCGAAAGACTAATTTCGTTGTAACTTGGTCAAAATTAGACGTATAGCCATAAGAGTGACTGTTTTGTATAGTTTGCGACCTACACTATCCATCCACAGTCGGTTTAGAAAAATGAAATTTGTTTTGGTGCAATAACAGATTTTTAAAAATCAATTTTTTGAAGACGACCAATTTTTGCAATCATCGTTTTTGTCCTTTCGTTGTAACTTGGTCAAAATTAGACGTATAGCCATAAGAGTGACTGTTTTGTATAGTTTGCGACCTACACTATCCATCCACAATAGGTTTAGAAAAATGAATTTTGTTTTGGTGTAAAAACAGATTTTTAAAAATTGATTTTTTGAAGAAATTAATTTTATGACCAATTTTTGCATTTTTGATAAGGGTGGGGGTCATCATTTTTTTCAAAAATTTGAAAATCTGAAAAAATATTTACTGCGAATGCCATTTGATAGGCAATTTAATGACGAATTCAGCGATGTATGACATTTCATCATTTGACTATTACTTTCAGCGTTTTGATAGAAAAACTGATTTTTTAGGTGTTTATTTTAGGTTTTTGTAGTCTTGTAAAAAGATAAAATCCGAAAGACTAATTTCGTTGTAACTTGGGCAAAATTAGACGTATAGCCATAAAAGTGACTGTTTTGTATAGTTCGCGACCTACACTATCCATCCACAAACGGTTTAGAAAAATGAATTTTGTTTTGGTGTAAAAACAGATTTTTAAAAATCGATTTTTTGAAGAAATTAATTTTACGACCAATTTTTGCATTTTTGATAAGGGTGGGGGTCATCTGAAAAATTTTTAACTGCGAATGCAATTTCATAGGCAATTTAATGACGAATTCAGCGATGTATGACATTCCATCATTTGACTATTACTTCTCAGCGTTTTGATAGAAAAACTGATTTTTTAGGGTTCTTTTTTAGGTTTTTGGAGACTTGTTAAAAAACAAAATCCGAAAAAGTCCTTTCGTTGTAACTTGGACAAAATTAGACGTACAGCCATAGGAGTGACTGTTTTGTATAGTTGGCGACCTATACTACCCAACCACAATCGGTTTAGAAAAATAAATTAAGTTTTGTTGCAAAAAAAGATTTTTAAAAATCGATTTATTGAAGAAATTCATTTGATGACCAATTTTTGCATTTTTGATAAGGGTGGGGGTCATCAATTTTTTCAAAATTTTGAAAATCTGAAAAATTTTTAACTGCGAATGCCATTTGATAGGCAATTTAATGACGAATTCAGCGATGTATGACATTCCAACATTTGACTATTACTTCTCAGCGTTTTGATAGAAAAACTGATTTTTTAGGGGTTTTTTTTTAGGTTTTTGGAGACGTGTCAAAAAACAAAATCCGAAAGAGTCCTTTCCTTGTAACTTGGACAAAATTAGACGTACAGCCATAGGAGTGACTGTTTTGTATAGTTGGCGACCTATACTACCCAACCACAATCGGTTTAGAAAAATAAATTAAGTTTTGTTGCAAAAAAAGATTTTTAAAAATCGATTTTTTGAAGAAATTCATTTGATGACCAATTTTTGCAATTTAATGACGAATTCAGCGATGTATGACATTTCAACATTTGACTATTACTTCTGAGCGTTTTGATAGAAAAACTGATTTTTTAGGGTTTTTTTTTAGATTTTTGGAGACTTGTTAAAAAAACAAAATCCGAAAGAGCCCTTTCGTTGTAACTTGGACAAAATTAGACGTACAGCCATAGGAGTGACTGTTTTGTATAGTTGGCGACCTATACTACCCAACCACAATTTAATTAGAATTAATTTAAAATATAAACCACAAGTGATTAACATGTGCTTAGGCTTTTTAGCTCAGCACAAATACTTACAATTTTTAGTTTTACAAATCCACCCGTTGTAAACAAATCCACCCGTTGTGATTAAGACAAACGGAAAATTCCCAGCAGAATACATTTATAATTCTGCAAAGCTTTTAATTTGCATAGTTCCCGGGGCAAAAAGCCTTCGTGTGCTCTTGAGATCCCTCGACCCTGTCCAATTGAAAATTCGAAGGAAATTCATTTCTCCTTAACCGCAACTATTTAAGGTAATGCGATAACAATACATATTTGTACAAAAGACATAAGCTCGCATTTATATATATATATATATGTATATATGCTAACAGCAAAATAAGTTTAAGAACAACATCAACAACAAATTGAAGAACGAAATGAAAATACAAATAAAAATAAAAGTGAAAATAAAATAAAATGAAATGCCAAGCAAAAGGAAAATAACAAAACGGGGGAAAAATGCGGAAAACAGAAAACTTGTCGTGGGTTAATGAAGGCGGGGTGGTTGCAAAAAAAAAAAAAGGGGGGGCTGCACGAGTGTGTGGGCGGAGGTCGTTCACTCAGGTGTGAAATTTTATTGAGTCGAAATACGAAATATATGCAAATTGCGAAATAATTTAATGACGCGTTTAATTGGGTTTTTAGCGAGCAAAAGAGGAGCTCACGAACTTTTTGTCAGGCTCTGCTGGATGGCATTGAAGAATCCTTCAAGAAGGATTGTTTTCGGCCTGGGCTGATTGGAAAAGTTTTTTTTCTTCCTCTCTGTGCGCCGCGAATCAATTGAAATTGAGCGCTAATAAGAATTTGATGGGCCGCGGGTGTGATTTTGTAACAATCCAGTCAAAGTTTTATCATTATCATGGCTACGTGAAGGTCTCGTGCCGAAAAGCAGGCAATAAATGTAAAAGGAGTCCCGGAAATACCATATATATGCTATATGCTCACGTATAATTGGCAAGAGTTCGTTTCGCATTTCATTTGCATCTGATATGTGCCATTTAATTAGCACTGAGTGAGCAGAGAAGGCACTTTCATTAACTTAAAACGAGTGCCGTCTTTCGCAAGTACTATACTGTACTGTCTGTACAGTAGATGCCAAAAGTTGGTGTCATATTCATAAGCTAAACGCAAAAACCGCTGAGTGGGAACAAACTTTAGCAGCAAGAGCTGGAAAAGCAGCAAAAGCAGCAGCTGTTGAGCGCGACTTGAAAAGGAGGCGGGGCAGGTGTGGCACAAAGGTGTAGCAGGTGACACACTCATCAACGGAACAGAACGGCAACACCACCACCACCTTCACTCTCCGCAGATCCCCTGGAAATCTGCAAGCCAACCCTATACATGTTGCTCCGCTCGCCATTGAACCAAAGTTACATTTTCGTTCATAACTTTGTATTTGTCAACGGCTAGGTACAGTGATTACTGCTTACTGAATATGAATATGAATATATCTGCAAAAGATATATTCATTTTTAAAAGTTTCTTTTTATTGAAATCATACAAAACCAAAGAGAAACTTTTAAAAAGGTTGCTTTACAATATTTCAAATATTTAATTGGCGGAGAACTATATGTTATTGCCAGAAATATGACTGAATTTATTTTTGCTCCAATCTCCCAGTATTATTTTTCCAATTATTAAACAATTCAAATTTCGAATTGAGAGAGCAATAAATGTAAATTTTAAAATATATATTTCAATTCAATGTATCTATATTAGTATGCATTTATGATAATCCATAAGCTAGCCAAATAAATATATTTTGAAATATATGCAGGGCAAAGATGCAGAAGCCACTGTAAAACAGGAAAACAGTTTGAGGTGCAGATGGCAGGTGGTTTAGCCACATCAATCGCTCGGGCAAGAAAGTTGTCCCCAAAGTCGAAGTGGAACTGAAAGTGGAACTCGAAGTCGAAGTTGCTGCTTCTGTCGCTCGATTTTTTATGACACGCGGCCACGGCCATTATAAATTATTATTCATGAGCGGATGCGGATATTGAAAAGTTTCACTTTGCTCCGCTCTTGCCCTCCCCATTTCGCTTGCGTCTATTTCCATTTCAATTTTAGCATCCTATACCCTAGAAAACATATTTGGCATTAAAAAACCTCAAACAAATAAATACATATTTCTCTCTCTTTATTTAATGGAATATTCCGTTTTATTTCGAATCGGAAAAATTAAAAATTAAGTAAAATAAGATCATTAATCACCTTTATACTTTTGTTATTTATTTTGAATTGTTCTGTTATAATTTTCTGTGGTAGAAATATAATAATAAGTTTATATATTTTAATCGAGTTTATATACAATGAAGTATTTTAAAATAATGAATAATTTTTTACCGATGGTTATATTAAAATTTAGGGTATTATACTTGTAAGATTTTCTTTTTTTTGTTGTTGCTTTAGATGGCATTTCTGGTTTTCTACATTTCAGTTTTTCTCGCAGCTTTCCATGCTCTTTTCTTTTTTTCTTTTTCCTTTTTCCTTTTCTGTTTTTTTTTTTGTTTTGCTCTGCGCGTGTTGTTTGGAAATTAGATTTGTGCACGTTTCTTGTTTTGTATTTCCGTTTATCGGCATTTTTCCAGCTTCATCTTGGCCGAAGCCGAAGCTCTTTCCTTTTTTTTGCGAGTGTTTGTGCGGGCTATTTTCGTTAGCCAGCTTTTTAGTTGTTGGTTGGCCATGTTCCTCGCTTTCTGGCCGGCACAAAGACTTGTGTTGTTCCCGTCGGGTTGATGGGGCGGGGCAGGCAAAGAAGGTTGTCGGCCAGTTATGATCCAATATTCGTGGCTATAATTGAATTAGATGAGAGGCAAATAACAATGGCACTGCTGGCAGCTACATTCAAATTGGAAGCTGACAGGGATTTCAAATGGAAGGACCCACGTGCCGAGCAGAAGGATGCGGTACTGGGGAAATTTGCAAATAGAACGTGGCAAATATTAAAGGTTATAGGTTAAAGCCCTGGGGATCGAGTAATTTACGATGAGAGAGAGAATGGGGATCTTAAAGCGTATTAACTTTGTTATATATTCAACTTAGTTATGAGTTTAATAGATTAGATCAAAATAAAACTAAGTTAAACAATAAAAACCGTTCACGAAGCAAGAACTACGAAATAAGCAAATAAGCCATCCATCTGGCATTTCTTTTTTGTGTTTATTTTTTTTTCTATCAAAATTGTTAAGAAGAGCAAAGCGTGCAGTCTTACATCTTAGCCTGCTCTACAAAATCCCCGATGCATCAATCTCTGCCTATCCCATGTATCCATATATTGCACCCCATTTCAGCACAACCCCCAGAAGAAAATCCCTGTGGCCAGATATGTGCTGTTGCTCGTTGCTCGTTGCTCGAACAGCTTGCATTTCAATTCCAGTTTTGACTTGGGCTTAGCGTCAAGTTATTGTCATAGACCTCATGTGCACTGTGGAGAGATGAGGCCATCCCTGCGGAATTCTTCTTTATTCAGGACACCCCTTTCGGAGTCATCCAGTGTCCATACATCCTGCATCCCGAATCCTGCATCCGTATCTGTGTCTATTATCTGTATCCGCAGCCGACTTCTGCCTGTTTTAAAATTGATATTCCATTGACGTTTCGGCGGCCTAAGCTTTAGCCCATCCCCCCTTCCACAATCCGGAATCTAGAACCACAGGCTGAATTCAAGTTATTTATGTGCTCGTTTACAACTTTGCTCCTAGAAATTGTATGTATATATATATACTATATACAAACATACTGCCAACCGCATTGATTGAAACAAACTTTCGCTTTATAGCCCCGTCTCTCTTTTTGATTAGCCTCATTGAGTGACGTGCGAACTTTTTAATCAAACTTCTGGATGTCAGGGCAGGAACTGAAGCAATTAAGACATTTTCAGGCACTCCTCGTCCGCACTTTTTCACCCACTTTTTCGCCTTTTACCCGACACCAAACCGCCAACCCCCAACCAACCACCTACCAACCCCCACGCAGTGGCCTTCGACGGTTCGAGGAGCTTCGAACATTTTCTGGACCTGATCTAATTTAAATGAGAGCTCGGCGCTTCGCATGGAGCGCATTAAATCTCATACGGCAACCGGAAATGGCCTTTTTTTATGGCAGCAAAGAAAGATGAAACCCCTTGAATCACTCACCTTGCCGCGCCAAAATAAGGACACTGAAAAAAAGTAGGGTGTGTTTTTTTTTAATTCTAACTTGGTCAAAGTAACAACCACAGTCAAAACACTGACTGTTTTGTTTCCATTATGAATGTGTATATGATTTTTTTGTCAGAATATATCAAAAATAAACATTTTGACAGTAAAAACCAAATTTTTTCGATTTCTACCGTGACTTAAGCTTAATAATCATATATTCCGATTCATTCTAATTTGCATCATTATTTTTTTCGTTGTGCAGGATAAATCGCAGAGCGATGGCGAACAACATTGAAATGGCAAGAGCACCGCAAAAGCGAACTGCAAAATTGAAATATTTTGATGTGGCCGGAGACCTAATGTGGATTCGTCCACCCCGGAAGGCCCGCACTACTTTCGAACCCCCTTTGGATGTCCCGCAACCTCGAATCCACACGCACACATTCGTGTTGAATTATAATAAACCAGAAATGAGGCTCCACAAATGCCGGAAATCGCTAGTCGGGCCCCAAAATCCTGGTTTGGACTGGAAAACCCGGACCCGGGGCACGTAATATATACGAGCTCACGTACGAATACGGCCAGAGAGGTGAATCACTGAGGGATGTGGGATTTGGGATGGTGGGATGGCCCCAACTTGTATTAATATCCATTAGATTTATGTTTGGCAAATGTAACCACAGAAATTACACTTTAAAGTCAGTTCCACACGGTCCGACCCTGCGTCGCTCGCAAATGACCGGCAATTTTTCGTCGATATCGAAAATGGGAAGCCCGCCGGACAAGGTCGATTTTTTTTTTTTTTTTTTTTTTTTTTTTTTTTGAGGGCAGTTGGTGGCTTTGAATGCCTGAGACCTGCGACCTGCAACCCACATTAGATACGGCCGGAGAGAGTTGTTTTAATAGTCCGGTTCGAGCTCATAATTAAACTCCCCTCCGAAAGACTTTTCCCCACCACAATTTTCCACGAAAACCCTTTCGCCTTTCGATTCTTGGCCATTCAAAAGGGATTGGGCGACACGTACTCAGACCATACATTACGAACATTTCCACCGGCCGACTTATGGGCCACATGGACTTTAACACTTTGGTGCCACATTAAGGCTGCAAATTGTTAAACGTGGCCTGCTGGCACGCCCCCTCACCACTGCCGCCGCCGCCGCCCCCGCCTAAGATTTATGTACATAGAGACACCTGAGAAAAAGGAGGGAGCGGGTGCGGGAGCGGGTGCGGGAGCGGGAGCGGGAGCTGGAGCGGAAGCGAGGTCACCAAGGAGCAGGCGACTTATTACCCAAGTTCATTAGCATTTCGAGACCTGGGCACCACATCGAATGTCAGACAGTTGACACTTGACACGGGATGGGAGACACTGCGGGGGATTTTCAGGGGGGGGAGGCAACCAGAACAGACACCTAGGCAAAAAATAACCCAAGAAATATATATAGACTTAAAGGCCACAGGGAGCTTTATTTCGGAAAAAGGAACTTGAATTTTGTGTGGCTTGCAAATTATGAACTTAATTAATATGTCATCTTTGTAGTGAAAATATTATCACAATTTTTAATTTATTAAAATAGCATCACAGAACTTAAGAAATCAATATCAAGTAAGCCAAACAACTGATAAAGAACTGGAGTGAATTTCTGTTGTTTACAAAAGTTTGAAGATGTCACATTTTCTGGAATACCATTTAAGGTTTTACAAAATTTACATCTTGCAAACAACTAGAAATTAAACAAGAAGAAATTAGTTTAAGCATTGAAAACTAAATTATAGCTGCGCTTGGAGTCTGTTTATTGATGTCTGATTTTCTAAAAAGCCAGAAAAAATAAGTGAATATATTTTGTTTTGTAGATTGCTTTCCCTTGGGGTTTTTATAATCCCCTAAAAATATAAGTCAAATTTTGGCTTTCATAAATTAATGGCTGTTGTGACTTTTTTGTTTCGTGTTTGGAAATCGATTGTCACGTTGTTGATTTTTGAATGTCAGTGAAAACTATTTATAGATTTTTTTTCCAAGTCATCAACAAGTTTTCCTCCGTTGCCCCAAAGATTCTCGCTCGATCGCAACCTGTTGCCGTCCACATCTCCGCCACTGGCAGGCGAAAAAATAAAGTTTCTTGACAAAGTTTACAGCATGCAGCTACAGCATGACTCTGTCAGATTTCGGCCATAGTAATTAAACTTTCACTGGGGTAGAAAAATCGAGAAAAATCGAGGAAAATCAACAGCCAGCTGGGGAATAGGGCTGATGGGGGGAAGAAGGATAATGAAAATGAAGAACGGACTGCGACGAAGTTGCGAAAAACCAGCGACAGCTTGTTGACAATGTAAATAATGCGACACAGGGGCGGGCTGGGATGTGAAATTGGTTAGTGGCGAAAGTAACGTAGATGGGCTTGGGCATGGGCATGGGCTCAAGTGCATGTGTTTGCCATGACGTTGATAAGCCGCAAAAGTGTCATAAAAAATATGCAACTACCAAGGCGACGAAAAACTACCACCCGCTTTTCCACCCGCACTTTCCATTCAGGCTTATTGCCGCTGGCGTCAGCGTTTTGTTTTGGCCAGTGCTGGTTTTCCTGCTTTTTCCTGGTTTTTCCTGGCCTTTTCCCACGTTCCCCTTCCTCTTCCTCTTTCTCTTCTTGCAGCGGGCGTGAAAGTTGTGAGAATTTATAAAATTCACATTGACGCCGCAAATGTCATTTATCAACGTGTCACTGCCAGAAAGAGAAAGATAGAGTTGGGCCGCAGGAGGAGAAAGAGACAGCGAGTGGGGATAGAAAAAAGTCCAAAAATTTATATAAAATATAATTACTGATGTCCACACATGTTTCAAAATTTTCTATGAATTTACCAATTAAGCTCATATTATTTTGTAATATGACAAATTCAATTCTAATTACAATTTGCAATAGCAAATTTAATGCCTGCATCGAAAAAAGTTTAAAAGCTGCACGTTTGCTACATTTTTCAACTCCTAATATTTATGTATTTCACTAACGAAAGTAAAAGTCGTTTTAAATATTTTCTTTCACCTGAAAATTACATTTCCTTTTTCCTTTGACATTTTTGTGGCGTTTTTAAAGACAAGACGTTTTTAATTACTATTAAAAATATAACTATTCTTAATTAAAAACGTTTTAATATTTAAATTTAATGGGACTTTATTTTTGTAATATATTCAATTAAAGATATGACGTTTTCAATGAAACTACAGTGTTCCCAATTATCCAAAATACAAGAATGTTTAACTATTTCAATTTAATACTACGTTTTTGTAATAAATATTTTACTTAAGAAAAGACAAATCTTTAAACTTTTCATACCATAACAATTAGTTAACACTAATGTTAGAACTCATTTAGCTGCCCTCGAGGGGAATGGGAATTTACGCTTACCCCACACAAACCTCGTTTCTTGTGCTTCTTCAGTTGGTGGAACTTTTCGCACTTGGCACTAAATTTTCAGCTGCTTTTGTGTTATGACAATTATAATTGTGCTTTTGCATATGTGTGTGTGTGTAAGTGTGCGTGTGCGAGAGCATTTCTTGGCAGGAAGTATTTACGTGGGAAATTGTAACAAATGTTTTGTGTGGTCCTTCGATGTGTTTCTGTCTGCGTGTGTGTGCGTATGTGTGTGTGAGTGTGTAGCCTTGTTGCACTTTTCCACCAACAAAGTAACTGCAAACTGAAAACTGAAAACCAGCGGCAGCCAAAGTAAAATAGTAAAATTAAATTACATGTGGGTTTATATGTGTAAAGACACCTATGCCTCAAATACTAGCATTCACATTGCCTTTTAATAATATAACAATCTAATATAACAATCTTCAACAATAATCAAGAATAATTAAAACACTTTAATCAATCATGTTTTCAAATTTTTTAAAATTTAAATCTAAATTAATTTAAAAAAATTTAATATTTTCATTTAAAAATTTATTCTAAATGTAGATTTTAAAAAAGTCGTTTTTTGACATATTTATGATTTCAACAAAATACAACAATCTATTCATTTTTATTACATTTTTCAGAAGAAGGCATATGTGTGCCATAATTTTATAACGAATTGATTTTAATATTTAATAAAAGAAAATAACAATTATTTTTAATTACCATTTTATTGATTATAACACAAAGCCAAAGGAGTGTGGGAAAAAAAACCCAAACTTTTTAAACAAATGAACCTTAAATTTAGATCAATTTTAACATTTCGGTCCAGTGCTATTATTTTGACCGGTGCTGTCGCTTGTCTTAAATAGTCATAGACTGTTAGACAACAAACAATGCGCACTGCTGCTTCTCCAGCTTCTTCTTCCACCCCACTTTTTGGGGAAAAGTTTTTTCAGCTAAGAAAAAGGGGGCGATGAAAATAGGGGCGGGGTCCATGCGTGGTGGGCGTGCCTTGGAAAAGTTGCAGCCGAAATGAAATATGCTCGGTGGCACGGCGAGAAATCTCAACCATTTGGGTCTTTATAGAAAGAGAGGGGTATATGGCGTGCGAAAGAGAGGGGTATGTGGCGGAGACAAAAAGCCTTGGCAGGAAGTTTTGGCTACGGAAATTTATAAGATTTATGTTTAATTGTTGTTTTTGGCTTTTGCGGCAGCTGCCGCGTGTCTTTAGAGCCCCCCTCCCCCTCCGCTCCACTTTGTTTTATCCGTGGTGTGTGTGTTTTTGGGAAAAACAAATTAATTAGTAAAATTAAATGGCAGTCGACGGCAAATGACAAGTTCGGGCAATTAAAAAAAATGTATATGGCTTGCGCTTGAGTGGGTGAAATTCCTAAAGCTCAGCTATCACAAATCACAAATCTGCAGTCATGGGAATTTGGTTTGGAGCTTTTTAATGGTTTTAAATGGAAATAAATGCTTCTTGGGAATATAAACGTTTATGATGTGAATGGATTCTTAAAAATATTTTCTTGATTAAATACATTTTAAAATTTATTTACCAATAATTTTGGCGGAAGTTTAAGAAAACTACGTTCCCTTTCATTTGCATATTGGAATATATTTGAAATAAAAACCTTTTAGTCAACACGATATGCCATGTACCTCATAATCCAAATAGTTCTGCAGTCGATACTGCTTGGCCAACCTCAACACGCCAATGCAGTTTGGAATTTGTCGGTTGAATAGGAGCTAAGACCTAAACTCGTTAAGACAACAAGGAAATGCCATAAATTACCAATTACAAATTGTTCGGAAGACGATGACGATGGCATATCGGATTTTATCTGCGGCCAGCAATTATAAATGCATTTGTCAAATATTGAAACAAAAATGAAATACTCTCGAAGAAGAGAGAAATGGTGCGGTTTTTGCTGGCTGAGCAATTAATGCCAATAATGCAATGAATTCTTGTTGGCTAATCCGAAGTGTGCGGCTACACTGAACGCAAATCTGGATAGCAAATAAATCAACCCTGGCTGGGATTTGTTGACTGAAACTGAAATTGATGACCATGCTTAGCAAAATCAATTGTGGGCTTTGCCACAAATTGGCAAATTGGCGATATATTTAGTCAAGTACCATATGCATTAATAGAACCTATTTAATATTTCAACGAAATTATTGGGTTGCTCATAAATTACTCTTATCAACTAGAGTAAAAGTTGCAGTATTTTAGCCTTCTTAAACTTCTAATCTTTAAAATTTCGTAGAACATAAGTTATTGCATTTTAAACTTACCAAAAACGCATATTTTATGCACCAAACTGACAAGTCTAAAATGTTGAACTTTTTCATTGCAGCCTTCCGCAATCTGTCTTAATTTCCAAACCATCTAGATCTGGGAATTAAGAATAGAAAAAAAAAAACCAAACACCATAAATCATGCTTTAACAACGGAAAGGAAAACTGGGCAGGATTTAGCCTAAGACGCTGTCGCAGGACTTCACTCGATTTCCGTTGCGTGCACTCTTGCGGCCGGCTTTTCCATTTTCCGCATGGTAATGGAGCTGGCCAACACAGCAGAAATGCAGGCCACAGAAGCCATGACCGCACTTTTAATCAAAGTGAAAACTATGAAAATTTATAAAATAATTCTCGTAAACGAGCTGGGGCGCAAGAAGACGAGCTAAGCATGCAAAAACCGAATTTGTGCAAGGACCTGTCACTGTAGCCCTCAAAAAAGGCCAACCAGGCAGAGCGCCAAAGAGCCAGCCACACACCCCCCAGAAACCAAACATCCTGTGATACAAGGACCTCTCCAGTGTTTGTGTTTGTGTTTGGATTTTCGGTTGCTCCGTGGGAAGTGGGGGAGTGGGGGGGCGGTAGGGTTTCTTGGGCATGCCTGTAAATTGGGATATTTGCATGATATATGCAGTTATAATAAACCACAAGAGCTGCTAAAGCAACAGTGGCACCAGGAACTGCAATTGCAACTGAAACAGGACGAGGGCGAGGCCAGGACCTGGCAAACAAATGCCAATGCCAATGCTCAACGGTGCGTATGAAGGCAAATGGCAAACAGGAGCCACCATGACAGTGACCCCATCGAAGGACCCCTGGTTCAACAGCCGATCCGAACTGGGAGTACATAAATTACCTCAGCATTATATTATTTGCTTGTATTAATAAGCAGAACATTCAGACTGGCAAGTGGTAAGTAATTACTACTTATAAAACTCTGTAGTCATTTTGACCTTCCTTACAATATATCTAAAGATGCACTATATTTTTTGTAGAATATTTTTTTTTTTAAGAATTTATATAGAATTAAAGAATTTAAGCTGATACATGATAAATGAAGATTTAAATGAAATTGAATTCTATTCACTTAATATTAACATATATTAATTAATAGGAAAAATTTATCAGATTAAAAAAAAAGTTTAATGAATAAAATTTTTATAAGACTGTCAGAAAAATAATCATAGTGAAAACAAATATTTCATTAGATTGCTTAAAAGTAATAGCAATGAAGAAGTTTTTTTTTTAACTATAACGATTGTGTTCTTTTCGAACAAAAGCAATATAATGATAACCAGTAGAATGAATAAGAAGAAATAAAACAAACAGTTGATGTATTTTAATTCATATATTTAGACGAAGGTTTATTTGCATTAAACAGAACTGGATGTAAGCACAATAATGTAAATGTTACTGCCAACTATTTCAATGGAAAATTATTTGAGTCAACTGTTAAATTGCATTTTACAAATCGCTGCAGCCATTAAAAACAAATACATTTTATGGTGATTAATAAACAATGTGTAAATAGAGATTTAAAGAAATTTTTATTAGTAATGATTTAGTAATTACATTAATAATGCTTTTTCATTTATAATGTGGGAGTCGAACTAATCGTTAACCCAACACACATTTATCAAATTTAAAACTGACAGTTAGGACGTCATGGAAGGCCTGTTTGAAACCTGCTGACGCCGCGTCCCATTATTTCCTGAGCCGTTTGCGCATCCTTGAAGGTCAGTAACATAAATCGAACCTCCATCAGTAGTTTGCCTGGCTTATAGCCAAAATCGCTGCCAGACCCCGTGTGTGCAGCACCTCTTGCGACCATGTCTCCGTCATTAGTTGCCTCTTTGGGCAATGTTATTGTGTCCCCTGCAGCGCGGCGACGTCGCTGTGGGGGCTTCAACAGTTGAAAGACTTCCACAACAAACGTTGGCATGTAACCGGTTTTCAGCAGATCTGCCTCTTCGGTTATCACATGCGATTCGGCGACAATGTTTTGATAACCCTTATTCCAATAACTCTGTTGACCATGATCCCCCCGAGTATCGACATAAACTTCTTGGGATATGTCGTTTTTAACTTTTATCCAAAACGGTGTCCTTGGCTCAGTGTCGATTGTGAACCGCAATGCAGTTCCGGCTTGGCACACAACCACTCTTGACATGAACACCACGGCCGCGCTTGTTGCCTGCACATTATCCAACATGACCGGATCAAGAATAACACCTTCATTGCAGTTTTGCGGACAGTATGTGTTCTTCTCAATCCGCACAGATACTTTTGGTGAATGACTTCGACTGTATTGCGTAACAACTTCGCCGATAATGTTCCTGTTTTTGGACGTTTTGCTCACAAACTCGATGCCGTATACACCGCTGCGGGATTTGAAGGTTGCATTTCGAACAGTGGAAAATTTTGCCTCTTCCGGCGTAAATATCAAGTCCAGAGGGATTTGTAAATCTGTATTAGCCGCCTTCAAATCTACCAGACTTGTTGTTTTTTTCAGTGCCAGCCAGTCGTTGTTCAACAAATTGTACTTCATTCCGTGGCAGGTGCCTGCTCCAGATAAAGTTGAGTGCAACCGAAAAAGATTCATGGCGGGTGAGATTTTCGGTAATGTTACACTTTCCAAGCCTGCGTACACGTAAAGCTCTATCGAACTGTCTTGTGCGTAAATGTCCGTCATTTGAAGTTGATTGGTTTCTTTGATGTTTTCCAGATGCTGCGCTATGGTCCATTGTGATTCATCGGAAACATACTCCCTGTCGCGTATGAGGAATTTCCATTGGACACAGTTTTCTGATAGCGAACCTAAAAAGCCCTTCTTATTCAGCTGTTCGCGAAGCTTGCTCAGTTTTTCGTTCCAGTTAATCCTGATGGTTTGTATTTCATTTGCGCCAATTTGTATATTCAGTGCGTCTATTATGTTTTTTACGTTGCGAAAGATTATTGGCTCATCGCCGGGAGCGATGATCTCAACACTTATGAATATCTCAGCACCCACATCAATTGGCGAATTATTTTTCCATATACTCCAATCATGCGTTTTATTTCTAACACCGATAGATCCATTCGAAATTAATTTTTCGCGAGCTAATTTTAAATTCTTTTTTTTATTAAACTCGATTTCGATGGTTGTTTCAGCGTTCCCGTCGATGAGTGTCACTTTAAGTGCACTCGCTGCCGATATTAGCAGTAATAAATGTACTAACAACATCTTCTTACTCGTCGGCCTAGTAGCGCACTGAATTCATTATTTCTTCGCCACATGATTTATACTTTACCATCAGAGGCAGTCATTTCTCTATGTATATGCTATACATTTAAGGAATTCAGACACTGAATTCTGTTTTGTAGACTTATCACTGGTTCAAAAGTCAATCTCGCTTGGTGTTGGTCAAATTTTCCCACACTAAAAAAAACTCTCTGAGAGTCAGTTCAACAATCATATTTTAATATGACAATAATCGTTAATAATCCATTAATTTTTCGGGACTTACCTGACCCTATATGAGTGATGACATTTCCGAAAAATGCTGATCAAGAATATAATATTGTTCGGAGGAAACTGGTCGTTACCACTGATATGAATTTTGTTTTATTATTATGATGAATAATATATTTATATGTTAATGTTGTTATCAGCGAAAATAAATGACGGATTGTACATAAATAGCCACGAACAAAGCTACGTGGCTTTTAAATCGCATAAGTATATTGTGGAGTACTTTTTTTTGCATATTCGCTATAGCTATCAAAAGTATATAAATAATATAGCAATTCTTCGAATGTGAGATCTATAAATTAGCTGTTACAATCGTTCCCGTATTCAGTAGTCATTATCAACGCAAGCAAACATGAAGTACGTCCAAGTACTCTGTTTATTTTTCGCTTTTACACAGATTAAAAGTAGCCAAGTGGTTTTGCACAATAATTCATCGTCCAGTACAGCTGATAATAAAACAAGTATCAGTGATCGCGTCAAGAATATGAACGTAAATGTGACGAAAGATGGTAACAATTTTGATATGAGCAACGTTACTGCTAAAAGCGTCGTACAGAATGGAACAATTTCTACTGCAAGCAAGCAAAATACTTTGGTGGGAAATAATCAATACACATCTGGGATTTCAAGCAGTGATGCAAACTCCACTCCTGAGTTTCAAGGATTGGGAGTAGAAGATCGCTTCGTCAAGGAAGTAAACGGTTCTTGCGTTCGTAAATCAAAGGAAACTAATGTTACGATTGATATCGATTCCGACAGCATCAGGAAATACCTTAGAGGCTTAAAAAGAGATGTCAATGGACAACTTGTGATGACCAATCACACAGTGGCAGATTTCAAGTGGTGTCCGCATATTCGCCCAATAAATTACTCTGGCTTCCAACAGAGTTCCACATTCGATGCCAACGAAATCGATGTGATGAAATTCCGCATATCCGATCAGTCAGCAAATTATGCCAAAATTTTGGGCTATTCATCAACTCAACAGAATATGTACAATCACTTGCCTCGCATTTCCTACAGCATCGCTAGATTTGTCGTTGAAAAATACGCTATCAAATTCAAAAAGGGCGATCTAATCATAAATAGCGAATTTTACGATGAAATTCAACGTGCATTGTCATCAAGTGCTTTGAGTCTATCAAATGCTAAGAAATTACTTGCGATTTTACAAAAATACGGATGGTATGTACCACTGCATTATAAGACTGGTGGGTCTTTCTACGTTACCGATAAAAAAGCAGTAAATAACTCAGAAGAAGCTGGAGGCTATGCAAAAAACTTACTAGATTGCTTCAAACTTGCTGCAAAGCGTGAAGCAAATGATACGCAACAAAGTCCGCCAAAATGCAAGTATTTTGAACATATCGACCAAGGCATGAGAATTCCTCCATCGCCCGGAAGTTTTATTTCTCATTCTTCACCAGCCAAAATGTTAGAGGACACTTTGCGTGATCAAAAACAATGGAAAATCGTTCAATACAAACGTCTACTACCCACTCTTCTGTTACTGAAAAACTATAATAATTCGATTTTATCCCTATGTATCAAACTCCTTTCGGAATTCCGTGTAGACCTGCAGGAGGAAGAAGCTGATGTCAACATCCGAGAATATTCAATCAAAATTGAGCAATTATTGTATAACAAGCAATAATTGTAATGCACAACTTAACATTTGTTTTATTCTCAATAAAGTCCCAGACGATAAGTAATACAGAAATATGTTTTTCAACTATATCAAAAATAAGAACAATAAGAAGTACGGTTATGTGTGAAAGCAATATGTTGCACATAAATATTTGAATGTTTAATTTTACCAAGCTGTTTTTCGCTGGGTGCATTAAACCACGATCATTAAATGGACACTTTGCGATTTTTGTGCCTGTTAAAATACGGCACTCTCTTAACGATAAAATCTCTAAATTCCGAAAAAACATAATTTTGGGTATTTTCTAAACGGCTGAATCTCTGAATTGCTTAAAATAAAGCAGAAATTGTCAAATTATAGAAGTTAACAGATTTTGTCGTTAGAGGAATACTTAAGTTATTTACCGAAAGCGTAAAAAGAAGTGGAATGCGGGAAAACCAGGTATAGCTACAGATAACACGGTAACATATGTGATTCTGCGAATTTAATGTTAGCTGCACGATGCGATAACAAAATACAATTCTTTTTAACCTTTAGCCTCACAGCAACCTATTTGTTCAGTGAAGGAATGACTAACTGATAACATTTGAGCGTCAAACCAATAAAACCTACAGGGTGGCTATCAAATAAAGCTGGTTGATATTTTTAAAATAAAACCAAATTCAAATTATTTGTAGAAGATCGCTTCATGCGTATTTAGATTGCACAACGGGCCGAAGAACCTTCTGCCATCCATTTTCTACAGCTTAACTGAGCACTTTTATCGAAAAATCATATCTCTTGACGAAGCTTATCAGAATGGCAGCATTCTGAAAAGCTTAGAGAAGCCAATAAATCATCCACAACGACTAGCCCTTTTTTTTTCGAAAGATTTTCGAGGACATCGACTACATATGGTTCCAGCAGGACGGAGCTACTGCCCCACATACCATCGTGGGGTGCCGTCTAGGATAAGTGCTATGCCGACCATCTACTGACGATTGACTACCGAAAGCACAAGATTGAAGTCTCCATTGATTATTAGCATATGAAATTTACTTATTATTATGTGGTATTTTGTGTAATGGTATTATATTATATATATAAAAATATTGTTAGAGATATTTTCAAGCCATTTACAGGCTGTAAATAACAGTTGGAACCCTTTTTGAGGTCTTGGGGTATTATTATTATTATGGAGAAATTCGATAGACCGAAAAATTTGGAATTCGATTCGATGTTCCTGTTTAAAACTCATATTTATCTATATTTTCTATATTTTCATTGGCTTTTTTCTATAGATTCCTTTTTCTTGAGTTTTTCAGAGTATTAACTGTTTTTTTTTTGTCTGAAAATTAAAAACCTTTCTATTTTCATATAAGTTTCGATAATATAAGTTTTCGATACAAACGTAGTAGGCCATAGCTTTGACTTCGAGTGTAGCCACTTTAATAATCAGTATTGACAATTTGGCTACTGCTTTCAGGAGAACCAAACGATGAGCACGCCTTTTGGAGATACGGAATCCGAGCTACTCGAGTTCATCAGGCAGCATGTCAGCAACATCGAAGTCTTCGCCGAAACCGGCAATCGCTTTCAGGTGAGTTGTAAAATACATAAATGAATTAATTAAATTACTTTCAATTCCGTTCCAGGAAGAGAACATGATGGATTTTGAATTTGATTGGGGCACAATAGGAAATGAGGAAAGTTCTGTGGCCGTTGGCCAGGAGCAGGAAAATATACAGCAAAAACCGCCAACAGAGAATGTAATGAGGCCTATTTCGCCAGTGGTGTCAATTGGACCAGGAAAACAAATTAGGAATAAAATACGAACTAATCAAAATGTTGTGCCAACTGATACAGTTGACAATCCAACTCAGAGAACTATGGGAGGTGACAAACAAATAAAGCCGAAAAATGCCAAGGCCAAAAAGGAGCCCGTTAAGAGAACTATCAAGGCTCCCTCGAAGCCCAGTATTGCACAATTGAGGAGGGATGCTGCCAAGAAGAAGATCAAGGAAGCCAGAAAAGAAGCCAAGGAAACTGTAAGTTCAAGTCCTTCAGATGCAAGACCCTCTGAGCCAAGCACTTCCCAGAATGCTAACGAAACCGAAAGTAAGCCCAGTAATGCCAAGGGCTCAAAGAAAAAGAAGGCTGCAAGCAAAACTGATACCGACACCATTGTGAAACAACCCACTCAGCCGACAAAAGATGTAACGAATCCAGTAGATCCTTATATTCAAAGTTCACCAGGGTACTCGATTGGCAAAGTGATCAAGCCAATTAAAGCGCCGAAAGGAAAGAAAGCCATCAAAACCAATCTTGTTCAGGGATATTCGAAAGATGGTAGTTTCGATTCAGCAACAACCAAGAAGCATTTGCCACTAAACGCACCCATTGAACCGACACCACGTACGAATCCTTTACCAATGATACCTACAAATCCCAAACCCATGAAATCCATGAATCCCGCACCTAACACAAAACCCATGAGACCTAATGCATCAACACAGCAAACGATTTCTGCACCTCCAATGGCACCCACAAAACCCCGACTGCCCGTCGCCCAAAAACCAGTACAGTCTCGGGGAAAAGTAGTTAGCCCAATGACTTACCCAAGTGCAGCCAGTGTGGAGTTCAATCCACGGGTTCCATCCAGGGGTGAGAACGTGAACAACATGATGAAGAATGGGAATAACACTGGGAAATCAACGGGTCAACCAGCCCAACCAGAGATATCGGATAGACCACCTTCAAGACCAGTCTGTTTAAGTGTGGTAAGTTTGGAATAAGTTTCTTTATTTAGTGATTATTCAAAATACTTAATGTGCTACAATGTCACAATCGCACAGTCTCCTAATCCAATAATATCTAATAATTATTTGAGAAACATTTAAGTGTATTTAAGGTAAAAATAATACTTTTTCTAAAAACATAGTAATTGCAAGGTATTAAAATACAATCCACAAAAATTGGACAAATTCAAATTAAAAAAAAACAGGTTCAGGATGATTCATACGCTAAAGTCATAACTCCGACGATTAACGTCAGTTACCGATTACGTAAGCAAAAATTTTAAACTAAAAATTTTTTTCCTAAATACAATATATTTGAAACATAGTTAATCTATTGTATTTTTATGAAAATAACTTGAAAATGTAAAAATGCAACAAAAAAACTTTTATAATTAAAAGTTTTCTTCAAAACTCGATTTTTTAATGGTCTTATATTTAGTTCAAAAATAAAATATTTAAGGACATATCGTAAGCTTTTTCCGTAGGCGTATAAATATTATTTGATTTGTGTTATACGCGTAGATGGACAAAAAAATTAGAAGCGATTTGATGATTCCTGTACGGACGGACAAATATTTATCTATAATATCATATTTTTTATAGGTCATGGATTTCTACTTCTACTGAGTTCCCGATTTTTCAGAGTAAAACTAGTATTCACCTCTGCAAGGGTGTAACAAATCTCAACAGAATAAAGTTTTGATAATTTGTAATTAATGTTACGCATTCCAGTAATTAAACTTAGCTGGAAATGTAAATTTATGCGACTTCAAGTGTCGCCACTTTAATAATAAGTATTGAAAATTTGGCTACTGCTTTCAGGGGACCCAAACGATGAGCACGCCTTTTGGAGATACGGAATCCGAGCTACTCGAGTTCATCAGGCAGCATGTCAGCAACATCGACGTCTTCGCCGAAACCGGCAATCGCGTTCAGGTGAGTTGTAAAATACATAAATTAATTAATTAAATTACTTTCAATTCCGTTCCAGGAAGAGAACATGATGGATTTTGAATTTGATTGGGGCACAATAGGAAATGAGGAAAGTTCTGTGGCCGTTGGCCAGGAGCAGGAAAATATACAGCAAAAACCGCCAACAGAGAATGTAATGAGGCCTATTTCGCCAGTGGTGTCAATTGGACCAGGAAAACAAATTAGGAATAAAATACGAACTAATCAAAATGTTGTGCCAACTGATACAGTTGACAATCCAACTCAGAGAACTATTGGAGGTGAGAAACAAATAAAGCCGAAAAATGCCAAGGCCAAAAAGGAGCCCGTTAAGAGAACTATCAAGGCTCCCTCGAAGCCCAGTATTGCACAATTGAGGAGGGATGCTGCCAAGAAGAAGATCAAGGAAGCCAGAAAAGAAGCCAAGGAAACTGTAAGTTCAAGTCCTTCAGATGCAAGACCCTCTGAGCCAAGCACTTCCCAAAATGCTAACGAAACCGAAAGTAAGCCCAGTAATGCCAAGGTCACAAAGAAAAAGAAGGCTGCTAACAAAACTGATACCGACACCATTGTGAAACAACCCACTCAGCCGACAGAACATGTAAAACCGGATGTCACTGCCGGACTAATACCAACGATTCCAGTAGTTCCTTATATTCAAAGTTCACCATGGCACTCGATTGGCAAAGTGATCAAGCCAATTAAAGCGCCGAAAGGAAAAAAAGCCATCAAAACCAATCTTGTTCAGGGATATTCGAAAGATGGTAGTTTCGATTCAGCAACACCCCAGAAGCATTTGCCACTAAACGCACCCATTGAACCGACACCACGTACGAATCCTTTACCAATGATACCTACAAATCCCAAACCCATGAAATCCATGAATCCCGCACCTAACACAAAACCCATGAGACCTAATGCATCAACACAGCAAACGATTTCTGCACCTCCAATGGCACCCACAAAACCCCGACTGCCCGTCGCCCAAAAACCAGTACAGTCTCGGGGAAAAGTAGTTAGCCCAATGACTTACCCAAGTGCAGCCAGTGTGGAGGTCACTCCACTGGTTCCATCCAGGGATGAGAACGTTAACAACATGATGAAGAATGAACCAGAGATATCGGATAGACCACGTTTTAGGCCAGTGCGTTACAGTGTGGTAAGTCTTGAATTGTTCATTATTTAATAAACTATATTTAATGTGCTACTAAATCACAATCGCTTAGGTTCCTAACATAATTAATATTTATTGACATTTTTTTGGAAGCATTTAAGTATATTAAAGGTAAAAAAAGATTTTCTGAAAACATATCATTTGAAAGTATTATTATACAACTACACAAAAAATATAAAAAAAGCGACAAGTTCATTATTAATTAAAAGGGTTTTACTTTTGTTTATATTCAACACCTTAGCTAATGTAAAACTATACATTTGTGTTGCAGAGTAATCTTTAGAAATAAATCCCAAGATAATTTATTTAATACTTAATTTAAGACATATGATTTAATTATAAGTATGAAAATCCTGTCAATTCTTTAATCTTATATAGTAATTTTTTTTTAAATACCTTTTGAAGTTCCATTTCATTGTCTATAAAAATAATAGTGTATATCATATTATTTCTAGCTTATTTAAATAGTTAATAAGATGAATATAAACTAAAAATAATTTGAATACAAAATGTAGAAATAAAATAAAACGATGTATTGTTGTAAATTGTTTTCTTCGTATTTTATTACTATAGACTTTAGATGGCTCAATTACGCGTTTGCGAGTGCGGTCCATGTCAAGATCCGTATCGCCTATTTCGAACCGTCGATCACTTTCCTTGTCCTCGTCCTCGTCCTCGTTCTTAAGATTGAATTTCGGTTCATCATCGTCGTCCTCAAGATCGTGTTCCTGTTCATCAAAGTCGTCCTCGAGAAAAAGGTCCGGTTCAGCATCGACGTCGTCCTCAAGAGGGTGTTCCTGTTCATCAAAGTCGTCCTCGAAAACAAGATCCGGTTCATCATCATCCTCGCCCTCAAGATCGTGTTCCTGTTCATCAATGTCGTCCTCAAGCTCGGGTTCCGCTTCATTATCGCCGTCCTCAAGATCGAGCCTTAAATCTTCGAGATCTAGATCCTCCTCATCTCTGTCTTTGGCAGACAGATTAATGCTGCACAAAGACTATCCAGCTTTTAGCGAATCGCCATCGAACTTAAACAACCCCCTGGGTGAGCCATCCCGTCTTGAGTCATCACCATCGCCACCGGAATCGCCCATCGAGATCCTTTCGAGTTTCGAAATGCATCTGAAGGCCTTGGGTTCGGCGTACATTTCAGCAGTGTCGCCGATTCCGTGGTGTCCATTCGGTGAGATTCCAGTGCCAGACTTGTCGGAGTCATCGACTTCTACTTCATCGCCATCATCATCTGCATCGTCAGCATCCGCATCATCACCACCACCATCCGCATCGGCAGCTCCTTTTTTGGAGAGCGAGGATTCCGACAGCAGCGATAGTGACAACGATCACGACACGAAATACAAAGCGATTCCCCAGTTCTATAAACATGATGAGGTAAGTAAAGTCGAAAGGAAAAATAACTACTTGTAATTAAGTTGCATGAAAATAAGATTTAAAATTGTCCCTGTTTGATTTGAATGCATTTAATTTCATTTAAATATTATATATCAAATAACAATGAAAAAAAAAACTCGATTTACTACCTATTATTTATTATTAGTAAGCTGTAAATTAATTTAATTTAAACACCTTTAAAATTCACCAGGCCACACAAAACACACCGCAACTGACAGCACAACAATCTGAGAGAGAATCGATTAATCAGAATACAGATGAGAATTTTTATGAACGAATAATAAAAAATGAACCAGATGAGGAGTCCGATAAAGCTCAAAATTGGGAACCGTTACAGATTATTTATAAACAGGATATTTCAGAACCAGTAGTGTCGCCAAGTAATCATACATTCTTTGAGCCAGAGTTAGAACCAAATGGTCAAACCAATCTGGCAACACAACAATTTAAATCACAGTTGTTTAATCAGAATCCCTTCCAGGATTCCAATTCAGATGTCAAATCCTGTGAAGCTCAAGTTACTGTACCAGCGTATTCGGATATTTCAATTTCTGAACCATATTTTACAAGCTATATGCCTGATCAGATGTCCTTGAAGAAACCCAAGTCAATCGAGCAAGAGTACCCTGAATATACAACTTCTGTACCGGTGGATTCGAACTCAGTCAATAAACCATATATAAATCAGTTCAGTCCAAACTTTTTGGAACCAGATTTAGAACTGCGTAGACCTGAAAGTACTGAACCAGATTTTAAAATTTCTGAAATGTATACGAAACCTAAGCAGTTTGAGCCAGGTGTGGAATTTTGCAATACTAAAACTACTGAGCCATATGCAAATCCAAAATCAAATGTTTTTAAACGAGATATACGAAACTTGAATTCCATAATGTCTGAATCTGATGTTTATCCAGGTAATTCAAAATTTTCTCCAGCAGCAAACATTTTTGAAGCATATTTAAACCCGAAGAGAGAGGAGAATTCTTGTAGTCCTAAACTTTTTGAACCTGATTTAAAAACTTGTAAAATAACTGTAAGAATTTTTAAATCTGTAGTTAGGCCAAAAGTTTCTGAAACAGCAGATGAGAAACCCTCTAGCTCGAAAATGTGTAAGCCTGTTGTGCAACCTAGTAACTCTAGAATTTCCAATCTAAAACTTAGTCCCCGTAATTCTACAATTTGTGAGCCAATCGATTGGGAATCAAGCTATGACCCAGATATGGATTCAAATATTTTGGAAGCATATTTAAAACTTTGTAATCCTAAAACATCTGAACCGAATACAAAACCATGTAGTCCTACATTTGCCAAAAGAGAGGAGAAACCTTGTGGTCCTAAACTTTTACAACCTGAGGTCAGAACTTGTATTTCTACTGAACGAGATCCAAGTCTAAGTAATTCCAAAATTAATGAACAAGATGTGAAATCATTAAATGACGATGTTTCTGAAGCTGCACATTTGAAACCCTGGAGCTCGAAAATCTCAAAGCTTGATGTAGAACCGAGTTGTTTTAAGATTTCCAAGCCAGAAGTTAATGCATGTGATCTCAAAATTCCTAAGCCAATCAATTCGAAATCAATCAACGAACCAGATATGAATTTAAAAGTTTTAGAACTAGATTCTAAACTGCGTAATCCCAACACTTTAAAGCCCGATATGAAGCCATGTCACTCGATAATGAACAAAAGTGACGACAAGCCTTGTAGTCCTAAGCTTTTTGAACCAGATGTGAAAACATCTTATTGTAAAACTTCTGAACGAGATGCAAGCCCACGAACTTCAAAAATAAATGAACCAGATGTAAAATCCCATAATTGCGAAATTTCTGAATCAGATGTTACGCCAAGTAGTTCAAAAGCTTTTGAAGCAGCAAATGAAAATCCGTGTAGCTCCAAAAATTCAGTGCCAGATGTGAAACGTAAATATCGGAAGTCAAAAAAATCGAAGTCAGTGAAGCGAAAGGGCTCCAAATTAATGGATGAGCCAGTGAAACCAAAGACAAGGAAACTAGAAAATGAAACGAAGAACGAAGATCCAAAGTTTCAGGCTTTGCTTCATTATAAAATTCCAAGGCTGGGGTCTAAGATACCATCAACACGACATGATTTCCATGAAGTTAATCCTATGACCACTCGGCCAAGGCACTTGCCATACTATCAGTACCAGTCGATGTGGAATTTTCAGCCTAATTACATGAACCATCCGAATATTAACCAGGCTTTCCAAGACCACCATCCGATGAGAGGTTATCCACCTTCTCACGCGACCCATCCAATGAGAGTGGCTGAGAGTTATCAGTCGGTACATCCGATGCAAGGTATTCCGTCCAATCGTATGTTCCATCCGATGAGGAATGTCCATCCACTGCCAATGCGAAGTTATGTGCCGCCGTTTCCGATGCACCGCTTTCAGCCCAATCAAACAGTCCATTATCCCCAGGCTTATTATCCAATGGAAACTATGGGGCATTCACAAAGGAATTATGCTACAAACTGTAATGAACAGCAAAAACCATCAAAAACATCAACTTCGGGGAACAAAACACACGTAAGCTAAAAATAGTTCAATAAATATTTAAGGTTCCCTAAGCAAAACTTGAAATTGATTAATAATTAATTTATTTTAGTAAAGCCCGACTATATGTGAATATTTTCAGCACATTGATCGTATTATGGGAAGGGCCTTTGGGGGTCGCAAGTACAGAACACTCAAGGATCTTAAAAAACGAACCAATTTGTCGAAAAAAAACTTGCGTCGGGTACTCAAAAATGTGGGAAAGATTAAACGCGCCAAGTGGCGCATTAGTAAGTTTTATCTGCAGGCCTACGAAGACGAATTGAGGGGCATTTCTCCACCCAGGGATCAGGAACCGGTAGGCAGGATTATATATATTATATATCCTACCCGCAGTTAAATTGTGATTACCACTTTCCCTTAGCTTGCTCTGAATAACTTATATCGCAAGGTGATTAAATCCTACGACGGCTGCAAGTTTCAACGCATGGATGAGCTGGTAGAGAAAACCAGTCTATCCAGATCCAAAATAAGACAGGCCTTGAAGATGATCGGGCGCAAGCGATCCACCAAGTGGCGTCTGGTCAACTATAGGAAGCCCCTTATTCACTATCACCGAGGTCACAAGAAGTCCAAATAGACTACTATGGCTATCTACCATTGCCTGTGCTAAATATCATTCAATTACATTACAATTACAACAGAACTTATTAGTTGGCTGCTTTAATATCTCATTTACATATAACACTTCAACACTATTAAATGTTTGATTTTCGTTGTTCAGTTTGTTAGATTTCTTGACGGTTTTATAATTAAACTCTTTTCAAATGCTCAGCATCATTAAGTATGCCTTAAAAAGAATGCCTACCATCACTTAAAAGTATATATTTTCAAAAAAGGACGTCTTTAAGAAATGTTATGGGATTAAAAGTACTGGTTTTAGGTAATTTTTCTACAAAAACATTTTTTTAAATTTAAATTTCATCAAATCGCGCAGAACATCGATTTTTATTCCCAGGCCAAAGTTTAAATGCAGATTCATACAATATTAAATCACAAAACTTAAAAATTTTGCCTTTTTAAAATCGAATATCTGTAAGAAAAGTTATGGAATTATATGTGCAGGTTTTGGGTCATTTTTCTACAAAGCCAGTTTTGGCAAAAATCAAAAGGGCAAAAATTCCAAGAAAATCGATTCGAAATCACAAACCAATATATTAAAGCAAGCTACAAGCCTTTAAAAGTATGCCTTATCAATATAGGACATTTGTGGGAAAAGTTATGGACTGAGAAGCGCTGGTTTTGGGTCACTTTTTTTGCAAAGCCATTTACTTGAACGTAAGATTATATAAAAAACTATTTCAAAAATGTTTCTTAAAAACCAATTTGTAACTATTGGAATGTTCTTCTCTCCACATGTTTTGTACATTTTTTTTCTATTGAACTAGATTTTATATTTCTTTTGGTAATTTGGCAAGTGCAATTTGGTTCTCTTGTTGCCCTTATTGTTGTTATTTTAGTTGTTGCAGCAATTTCGATTGTGTGTGTATTTTGATGTTTTTTATGCGCTGGCAATTAATTGCTTTCAAATCCTTTTATCCAACAGATTTGGTCAATTTATTTTGCACAGTTTTTTGCCGTTTGCCATTGCAGTTGTGTGTGTTTTGGTTTTAGCGATGCCTTGGTATATTTACCACACACACACGTACACATATATATATATATATGTTTATATAGGCCATGTATGAGTGAGTACATATGTGTGCGCTTGTTTGGTCTGAATTTATTACATGTTTAGTTTATTGTTTTTTAATGGCGCTTAGTTTCAATTTGAGCGAAGCAATAAATTACACATTACTGACTGCCCCAAGTCCTTGTCTCGTCCTTTTTTCTTTATGTCTCTGTGTGTTTGGGTTTCTGTGCGCCGAGGGTAAGCGCTTTAATGAGGCCAAAGGAGTCGATCCGGCATTTGATGCCAGATTGCCAGATTGCCAGATTGATGCCAACCACAGACGGTTGACCTTTCGTGGGAGTTCATCGACAAGAGGGTAAAAAAAACGAGCTCAAAGGCACGCATCGTTTAGTTCAAAGACTTTAAATGCCAAAACAATTTCATTTAAACGCTACGTACTTTAGACTTATCAAACGCCAGAAAATAATAAAAATTAAAGCATATTTGCCATGAAATTTTATTAATAATTGTTTAAACAAATTAAAAATGAAAATACGTACTTAAAGGCTGTCCAGAAATAATTAAATTCTTTGTTCATAGTGAATGGCTTTCCTTGAAAAAGATTTGTTTTTAAAATCCATCAATGATAAAAATAAGAATTGGAGCAGATTAGAATACTTGCTTTAATTATAAAAAATTGCAATGTGCTTTGATTAGAGAAATCTAAAATATAAAAACCAATTTTTTAACAGCATTAATACACAAATTATTTTTAAAAAACGCAAGGTTATAGTTGATTTTAGTTTTAATTTTTTAAGGAACCAATTGTTGTCTTCTCCTTTTCTTAAACATTTTCTATCTCTTCGAGAAGCTTAGCGTTATTTTTTTTTATGTTACAATTATCTTTCTTCTCCGCTTTGATCCTTTTATTTCGAGCTAATTTTGTGAAAACTTTGGCCCTGAAAGTATGCAGCGGAATTTTTAAAACGAATCTGCAGTGCAAAATGAAAACTGCAGACTGTAATAATTTGCCCAACAAAGAGCGCACCTCAACTTGACAGCAGCGGAAGTTGTCCCCACTTAACCGGATCCCCTAGCCCCATGCACGCCCCCTAAAACCCTCAAGCCTTAACCCTTGACTGCCCACCGCCCTTAACCCCTCTGAGCAAACACAAAATGAATGGTCCGCAAATTTACGGCAAATTAAATGAAATGCGCAAATTAAACGCAGCTGCAGCAGAGGGGCAAAAAAAAAAGAAAGTGGAACATGGCCAGGACAAAGTGAAACAAATATTGCATAATATTATTGCAAGCTCTTTTCGGGGGCGGTGGCCTTTGGTGGGGCGGAGGGCGTGGCTGCGGGCGCTTCTGAGCAACGCTTAAAGCGGACGAAAATGCGGAAGCAATTCACTTTCGGCTTTCAGCTTTTGGCTGCTGCTCACTTTTTTCACTCCCTGGTCCTGGTTTTGGTCCTTTGGCTTCTGGTTTTTTCTATGTTTTAATATTTATATCAGGACAGCAGCTTTGGTCCATTCTCGTCGTTGTCAACGTCATCATCCACATTCGCAGTCAAAGAACACAGAACACAGATGCAGTTACAAATTCAGACAATGACACCGAGAGGAAAAGTGGAATTGTCATACAAAAATATATAAATAAACTGTTTTAGTAATAGCACTAACTATTGTGTTTGGGAATACAAAATGCATAATATCATAAGCATTTAAATATTATATTTATTATTCAAATTTTATTAGTGTTTTACGTCAGGGTACTCATTTTCTTAATTCGTTGCTCAAATTGTATGTATATAAAATTAAAAAGAGTGCAATCATATAGCATTTAGATAAAATAAAAGAATGAGAATGAGAAAATGCTCTTTGGCCAAGATTAATTAAAATTAAAATTAAAATTAAAATTAATTAAAATTAGTTGGCAATTTATTGAATCCTTAAATAACCATTAAAATAAGTTTGTTGGGTTGGTGTGATAAAATGGAAACCTTTGCATTTGGTGTTGCTCATTTTAATTCATTGTTCAATAAATCGCGTAATAGATAACACTTGTTACTTGCTGCGTGCTGATCCAGTAGTTTTCCCTTTTGTGCATTTCCGTCCCATTGCCACCCCGTTCCCTTTCCGTTTCACTCCGTTTCGTTCAATCTCGTTTGGTTTTGCCTCTTTGCCACGACTTGGGGATTTTTTTTTTGTGTGTGCTAATTACCATAATTAAGCAAAGGTCAGGCTTTAGTCGCCTTTTGTGGCCAAGCTTGGCGAAATAATAATGAGAGAGAAAGCGGGAGAAAAGAAGCGAAGGGAGACGGAAAAAAAATGGCTGACCAGCGGACAAATTCTCCCCTCTGTTCTGTTATGCATTATCTTTATGATTATGTTGATTATGACGTTTTAATGGGTTTAGTGAGGCGACGACGGGTTGGAGTCGGCCACCAGAGGGTTAAGGGGGCGGTGGGCGGTACTCGCTTAAGCTGACAACAAAAGGGCAACAAGAAAAACAAGGACTTGACAAGCTGTTCGGGGCACATTAAGGAATGAATGCAGTTTCCCTTCTATATATATATATATATACGCTTCTCTTTTTGGTACTCCTCACAATACCCTGCGAAATGGCAGAAACTTGGAACATAAGCGAATAGCTCATATCATTCAATTCGGTCGTAAACTAAGAGCATTCCCCTATTTTTACGATCGCAGATTGGATGGCATACAAAAAATACAGCGATAGTTCTGGGAATTCGGTTGGGTACATAAAAATAGGGTAACACCCCAGTCGACTAAAAAAAGGCGCTTGTCCTAATCTCAATATTTCATTTTTTTTTTATTGCCGGCACTCAAAACATTACTTTGAACTTGGTCAAATTACTTGGGGCTTGTCTGTCAGCGCTTCCTCCTACACTTCCTTTTAGATTTTCCCCCCTCCCCTCCCCGTCCCTCATTTTCCAGCCATAAATATTTTTGGTACTCGGCGAGGAAAATGAAAATTCCATAGCAACTTAACTTGAAAACTGCAATGTCATGACAAATATACACAAGGACACCCGGGGACGATGACGTGGGCGAGTTTCGCGATGGGATCTTGCAGGATGGCACGCACTTCCGCTTATGAGGGTGAGGGGGGAATCCCCCTCTTAACCCCTCAACGCCTGCTTAACCCCCTGGCGGTGATTAACGATCGCAGCACACGGCGGAAAAGATGAAAGTCGAATGGGAAAAGTGGGGTAGTGCAACTATTATTATAACATGGCGAGGACTTACTTTACCGACTCTCTCCTAGTTTTCGCCCTGCAGGCCCAGCATTCCTAACCAAGAAAAACATTTCCATTCCGAGGCGTTTTCAGAAGGGAAGGAGCGTGCAAAAATAAGAGTAGGGGCTCGGCAGTTGTTTGAACTTATCTAAATTGTTTTGCCATATTGTTTTCTTATGCCATGTGTGTCGCATCGAGCCATGCTTGGGCGTACTTCCTGCCCTTTTCCTCTGCAAATCCCTCTGCAGTCAAAAAAAAAATCGTATAATTTGAGATCATAAGACTAAACGTAGAGCCTAATGAAGCTAATCAAAATAATCTTAATCAAAAATCACTTACGAACAAAATGAATTGAATTTGGAAGGCTGCACATAAAAAATTGATAAGAACTGTTACTAGTGTTAATCAAATTCCGTACAAATTTCGTCAAAATCAATTAAATTATTCAATCAAACGTGAATGTCAAATTGATACAGACAATTTATTTATGTTTAGTATTGTTTCTATAAATTTAACATTGTTATATTCGTCAAATATATGTAAGAAAAGGATAAATAATTTAAAATTAAAAAAAAAAATATAAGTATAAGTATAAAATTTGTAATAAAGTAAAGACCGCTTTTTTGTTGAGTGCAGACCCTTTTTCTTTCACCTCACTCTCCTCGAAAGTCCCATTGTCTTTAGTAAATTTGCTTTACTTGCACTGGCTGCTTATTCATTGACTTTTGTGTTTTGTGCCATTTTCAAATGCCTTCATTTCTCTGCGGCACAGAGAGCATATGCCCGTCTCTTTCGCTCGCAGGCCGGCCGTCTCTTTCGCACGACTCTTGCCGTACGTGTCTATTATTGGTATTTGCTGAATGAATGGATTGTACGTGCCCGGAGGCATTTCGAATAACTTTTTTTGCGGAGCTTTTTGCCTTATTTTCTGGCTCTGCTTCTGGCGCTGGCTCCTCGTGGATTGCAATTCTCCGCTTCCGTTCCGCCTTTTTCTTGTTTTCTCCCTGCTTTCCACCCACTTTTTCCCCTTCTCTTGCTGCGGTTGAAATCTAAGCGATTTTACATTGTTATTTTTATTATTGCCACACGCACACACACACACATGGACATTATTTGTACATGCATTTATTTGTTGATGGCGTATTTTTGTTTATTTATGTATTCATATGCAATGTCGAAAATAATCGTTAATATGCTGATAAAACACGCCCCCGCCACAATGTGTGCATGTATCGTGGCCTCCCTTTCTACCCCCCTGTATCCCCCTCTCTTTCTGTCAACACTTGGCTTCATTTTTCATTCGATTGCATTGAATGGCCAGCAAATATGGTATGCTAATGAAATCCCATAATGCATTGACTAATAAACAAACAGCGCCCGAATGTAGGCAACATATTTTTCGGCCAGCAAATGACGCAAAAGTTTAGCGGCCTTCTTAAATATGAATGTAAATATATGCGACCGTGGATTGAGATTCAATGGGCTTCTCAGAGTTTCAAAAAATCACAACTTAACTCCTTAAATATGATTTAAGCATTGGCAGTGGGGACCAATTGTATATATTCTTATGAAGATTAAAAAAAAATAAAATATTATGTTTAACTGCAATAAAAAGATTTTAATACTTCAAATTGAGTTTACTTGAGTAAAGTGTTTTTTCTATTACCCAAACGCAGTGTTGCTGCTGGTAACAATTTAAAATGAAGACAAAAACTATTATTATTAAATTTAAGCTAAAAAGCTAAAGCTAAGCTAAATTTAAGCAAACGTAATGCAAGCAATCATGCTGTGATTATACAACAAAAGCGAGTAAAAAATTAAGAAAATGTGAATACATTACTCATACGCACCGTTGTCTTTGCCCACATATTTATTTCTATATTTATGAGACCACGCAGGCGATTTGATGTATATTCAAAGAATTGGATACATAATCCTTGTACATTTGTTTGCTGCCCATTAAAAGGTTACAAAAGTAAAACACATTGAATTGGTGCGTGAAATATCCTATTATATTGCATACACAAAATGTAACAAAAATGAAATCCGTAATATTTTTGATTTTTAGTTTTTACAGTTTCAGTTTTGTAACAAAAGTTTTGCATTGTTGGTGTCTAAATGAAATGCATTCTATGTTAATATACCTGCAATAAAAATCGATTCTCTAGTTGAGCAGAATCGAAATCATAAACTTCAATGGGTTTTTTGTTTTGGATACAGTTTACTTTTGTCATCACTTTATTCACTTTGTTGCTGGTGCCAGATTACTGTAGATTACTCCCTCTGTTTTCATTGTTGTTGTTGTTGCCCTGCCCACTTTTTTTCCACGCCCACCGCCACCCACCACCCGACCTTGTCATGTAGTTAGATATATTTAAAGTTGGGCGTTGGGAAAGTAAAATAAAATGGAATAAAATGCAGATTGAATTTGAGGGCGACAACTTTGCTGACGTTGGCGACGACAACAGAGTAATATTACTCACCCACACAGACACTTGTCACCCACACATGCACATACGGTGAACAAAAAAATAAGTGAAAAATATAAGAAGAGGAGCACACACATACATTCACATGCACGCAGGGAGCGTAAAAAATAAGCAAGTAATGTGCAAAATACAGAACCCACATTGCCTTCGAAAAGGGGTGGGGGAGGGGGTAAGTGGGGGGATAAGGAGGACCAAAACCCCGGCTATATACTATAATTTACGATATGTAGTTTGGCGTTATCCAACACTAACAACGCCACAAACACTGAGGACAAATGCGAAGTCTAAAGGGATAAAAAACGGGAAAAGAGTGCGTGGGCGTTCAAAAAAAGCCATTCACAGAGAAAAATTACTGAATACCTTTTAAGACAGGAATTTGTATTCAATATGATATTTTTAAAACCATATTTACTAACAGAAAATTATTCCATAAGCTTAACTTGATTTTATAGATGAAGCCACAAATTTAAGTTGCAAAAAAAAGGTACTTTCAAACTTTTATTGCAATAGATAAAATTATTATTATAAATAAAAATATTATTTCAAAAGGTTTGCTGGATTTTATAGATAAAGCCGAAAACTAATGTTGCAAAAAAAACTATTGTGTTAAACCACAACTTATATTGAAATATATTAAAGTAAAATGAAAATTATTATGAAGTCAACTAAATTACTAATTAATCTATTTAATAATTATATAATATATTTAATTATTATTCAATTTTATTTACTCTAATGATAAAATACACTATTTATATGAATACAATTTATTGCATAACCGTAGCTACAATCTATGAATACTTTCTCCGAGTGTGAAAACCATTCAGGGGCGAAAGCAAAAGGGGGCGTGGCGTACGGAAAGTCGACGTGATCGTATGCGAATGCGATTGTGCGGGTGTATTATGTATTTGGTGCATTTTAAATCGGATTACTTAAGGCAGCAACAACTATGTGCGGCTTTAGCTTTTGTTGTCCTTCCGTTCCTTTCTTCGAAACGGGTTGTGGGTGGTGGGTGGTGGCTATGGTGCCTGGGTGCTTTTCAGTGGGTGGTGATGACTTTCAAGTCTCACGTATGTGTAAGTGTGCAGAGGATGTCAGTTTAGTTCTCATTGTTGCCATCATCGAGATATCGTTGTCAACGCCGCGGCGCCTATAAACCGTTTATTATTATTTACAATTTTCGCCTCGCTGCTGGCAAACATTTTCGAATGGCATAGCGACACATCGCTAGACACGTGGCATTTTCCAGACCCCATATTCCGACACCCCATTTTCCGCCTCTCCGTTTTTCACACATCAAGCTTGGCAAATGTGTTGGCAACGTGTCGGCATTCGATGGAAAACTGAATGACAAACTTCGCTTCACTGGATGGCCGACTGTCAATCGCTTGCTTTATCAATCCATCAGTCGAATGGCTCAGCGAAACTCCGCCTGGAATCTTAATCGAGCAAAACCAATTTTAGAAGTGCAACTCTTGTCTCAATGTCTCCACTTTCTTGTTACGCCATATTCAACTATCAGAGTACGTTTATAAGTGCATCTTACGAGCTTTGAAAGAATTTAATTGTATAACTAATGGTTATTTAAATTGCATAAGACAAATTTATTTGATTACATTATGCAATCGATCAAAATTCTATGAGAATTCAATGAGAAATAATGGAACTGTATCCTCACAACTTACCTGAGAAAACTATGGTTGTCCTATTTGCATTAGTTGACTTAAAGAATTTCTAATTGTTAATCTATCGATTGAATCGAATTACGAGCAATTAGGGGGAGTGGGAGAGGAAGGGGGTCCTGCGGTTTTCTGTGGGTGAACTCTGACCTCCGGCTGCCATCAATCTTTATCGCCAAACGGCAAACTGCAAACTGCGAACTGAAACAGCGGCGGAAATAGAAGTGCGCGGCATAAGTGCACTTCCGGTGCTGCAGTTGTTGCAGTTTCAGTGGCAGCCGTCACATCCACGCATAAACCACCCACTTCCCCCCCCCACACACACACACACACACACACACACACACACACTCTTATTTCCATTTGTGGTTGACTATCATTTTCACTAACGAGATTTCCCAGAAAATGACAAAAATGTCGGACGAGGGCTGACTTTAAATTTAAATTCTTTCAAAAAATGCATAGCATTTTACTTCTATTTCCATTTTTAATAAAATAATATTTATTATTTCTGAATTTTCGTTCTTTTATTTACTCTTTCAGATAGTTTTATTATTCCAGACTTCAGTTTGCAACGCTGCTGACAATATTAAATAATTTATTAAAATACACGTTATTAAAATTTAAAACATATATGAATAATGCTTGCACTTTTATAAAAATCGCAAACAAGTAACTTATTTTTTATAATTTTAAGTGGCGTTTTATCTTTGTAAAAAAGTATAGGTGATTTACTCACAAGTCATACCTTAAAATCAATTTTTTTTGTTTTTTCAATCAATAGGTTGCCTTGCATTTATTTGTAATTAGTTGTATCTCGCACTTACATAAAGCAATTATTTTACGTTATTTCATACAATTTGAACCACAATTTCACAACTCTAGTGATAACTCGTTTTAACCATCATCCAAACAGATTTCCTCTACAACAGTAACCAAGACAACGAAATTTGCGGTTCCATAGCTGAACAATCTGTATTGGAAACCCTTGTGGTCAGAGATTGTTAGGGGGATTCACTGTGGATTTACTTACTTTTTAGCATAGAAATAGTTCATTTTTTTATGAATGAATTGGCCATTCAATTAACCATTGGCCTCTCCACATTGTTATCCCATATCCAATTTGGATCGGGCATTTAAATAAAACGCCCAAAAACCTACATATATCGATCACATTCTGTTCCAAATGCGATGAGAATATGGGTCGCGAGTTGAGTGCTTTGTTTTCCTGTTTTCTGTTTATTTCTTTTTGGTTTTTGTTTTGCATGTCCTATTTTGGGTTTTAGGACAAGGAATACAAATATTCCCACTAAACCGTACACAAGTAAAACAAACAAAATGGTAAAATCAATAAGCAAAAACTGGACATGTCAGGAGTACTCCAAGGAGTGGAAATAAAAATGATTTATAAATTGCTTATTTGTCAAAAGCACAGACCCTCAAGAGCTGCAGACTGCGAGAAAATGTGTCATTGTTTTGTGAACTTAAATGTTACATCACTTACATTTCTTGTTCTTGCAATTGTCTCACTTTTATATTTTCGCTCACAAATATTTTAATGATTTAATAGTTTTTGATGGATCTTTTGATTTTAATAATATTATATTTTTAAATACCAACCGCAGACTTCTGGTATTACCATCACTTTTTTTGTCTCTGTGCAGTATAACGACCAGCTTCTGGATACGACCACGCCCACTCAGCCCACTTGAGCTGCCTGCAATCGAGAGCCACAAATCGAAGCCAGAGAACAGGAATCGAAGCCAGTAGCCAGTAGCCAGTAGCCAGTCACATTATCGTAACTTATCAATATCTTATCTTCGTAAACATTGCAAGCGCATAAAAGGAATTCCTCCCTTTATTCCTGCTACGATAGACAAAATATGAAAAAAAAACAAAAAAAGAAAAAAATAAAGCCGATTGACCAATCGAAGACTTAGCCATTTCTTTTGCTGGGCGAATTTGCATTTTGGCAAAACCCAAAACCAAAACGAACTACAAACAATGTGCAAAAGGCCGCTTACAAAAGATTGGAGTTATGACATTTAATTAGCGCAAATGAATCTTTTTTAAGCTCCGCTCCCACCAAAATATGCTGGGGGCCATGGAATTAGCGCCGGTATTTGTGAATCGACGCCTAATTAGCGCATTGTTGCAACCGAAATAATGCCTGCCAGCAAAGCAAATGCCAAAAACCGATTAGAGTCGCCATTCAGTTGGGTATATATGGCAGATATGTTTATGCCGATATGCATTGGCAGAAATATTCGGGCGAAATAATGGAAACATTCAATCCGTGGCCGGGGATTTGCACCTGAACAACAATGCAATGGATTTCCTGGCTTGACAGTGAAAACAGTTCAAAGTCGGCACTTAAGTAAATTCACCCAAAAAATACTTGATTATTTTAATTCTCTAAATGGTTTTGCTGCAATTCGGGATTGAAATAAATCCTTTTAAATATATAAATAAATACAAATACCTAAAAATATTATATTCAATTCATATTATTCAATTTGATTATTTTAATTATTTAAAATGTTTTGCTGTTATTCTTAGCCATTTCAAATTCTGATTATCGTAAAATATGACTTAAATTATAATCAAATGCAAAATAACGTGGGCTAATCACGCTTTTATCCGCAGGGATTTCGGCAAGTGAACTACGGATAGGCACAAGTGACGTAAGTCGCCCGAGATGTCGATTCCTGGGCTTTGGCTTTATGCTGTGTTGCCGGTTTTCACCGAATCCGAATCCAAATCCGAATCCAAATCGGATTCCGAGTTCCGACTTCCGAATCCGAGTTCCAAATCCAAATCGGGAAGGGTAAAAACGTAAAAATAGGTGAGCTGCAGCTGGGAAATAGACGAGGAAACTTGCGGTGCACTTTGACATTTTGGCGCATGTTGAATCAAGTGAAAACCCAATTACATGTCCCGCCCTATCTAGTCGCTTCACTGGCGACAAAACGAAACGTGCAGACAAGTTAACATTCTGGCCAACTTTGCCGGGAGTCGCAAGAGAAAGCAGTGAGAGAGGGGAAAGTAGGTGTATCACCCCCCCAATCAACACCCACCACCCACTGAGGTGTTCTTGTACTTCTGGTTATTACAAGAGTGGCGAACATTTTGTGGCCAGGTGTCTGTGGGCACACAGGTGAGTATCTGTGGGCGGGCACACCTGTGCACCTATACATGCATATATATATACATATAAATACATATATCTGTATATATCTATATAGCCATCGCATCGCACCAAGTACCGCACGCAAATGATTGTTGCAATGAAACTTAAGCTGCTTAAACTTGCCGGAACGCCTTACTTTTGGCCAAGGAATGATGAAGATGGGGACATCGATTTGGTGGCTGAGTTCCACGAGGAGCAAAATTGAAAAACTTAATGGATTACAAGTCACGGATTAACTGGCCAAGTTTAAGGGTCCACGCAAATCGAAGAAGATGCAGATGGATCCCGGATAAATGGTTGCAAAGTGTTTTGAAAAGTTAAAAAGAAAAGCCCAAACAAGATATACAAATTTCAAAAATATGGTTCACTGTTTTTAATATTTTAAAGGTTTATTAAACTTGTTATTTTCAGAAGGAAAGGACTGTCAACCATTATACAAACAATTAAAACATTTTGAACATAGAAAATAACTTCCTCATGTTTGCAAATAAATACAAAAGAGTTTTGTTAATTTTTGTATCTAACAGAATTCACCATGTCATGTTTCCTAATCAAAATACAACAAATGAATACTAAAGTCATATATAAACAAAAGAGTTTTGTTATTTTTATTTATTTAACAGAATCGCCATGTGATGTTTTCTAATCAAAAACAAAAAATTAATAAAAACTAAGAGCATATATAACAAATAGAAACTTTAAAAGTCAACTATTCTTCGAAAACTTCGAACAGAGAAATATTTGCCTAACAAAAACCAAAAATATTTGTTAGCTTATTAGTTTAAGCAAAATTTACCACGTGATATTTCATAATCCAAACATGAAAAATATGTGTTTCAAAAAAAGGAGCCTTTAAAGCATATAACAACTAAACATTGAACATGGGCTAGAAGGAAAGTTGGAATAAATCATTGTTCATTTACAAAAACACCATGTTGATGGCCTGCAAATGTTGCGAATATTGCGGATGCTTTTGGCCAAAACCATGACGAGGACAAGTGGCCATACGATCCCTGCTAATTAGGCCCAGAAATGTGCCATAAAATAAATGGCACAAATGCGAAATTAAATGGCCGAAAGCCAGGCCAAAGGACATGCGGCCATTTGATTGATGTCCTGCCCGTCACCGTCATTTTCGGTTTGAGTTTCGGTTTCTATATCTGTGGCAACAGATTGTGTGTTTGTCTGTATTTTCAATTATTATATATATGACTTTCCCCCTTCCTTATATTTTTTTTTTTATTAATTTCTAGTTTTTACCATTGCGGCCTGTCGCTGGTAAATATATTGTAAGAGCTGGCAATAAAAAATAAACACGCCATCGGCAATATAAAAGACGATCCTCCAGTTCTCGATGCTCGGCTTGTGGTCGATCACATGACCGGCCACCATGGGCGACGTGAGACCCACCAGATTGGCCACACAATTGCTGACTGAGATGATGCCCAGGACGAAGGCCAAACAGGTGAGCCACAGGCTGTGATGGACACGTAAGTTCATTTTTGCCTCTGTCGTAATAGTTATATAACACAAGAAAAATCTTAGCAGCAGACGAATAAAATGCACATCATAGTAACAAAAGTTATAGCTAAAGTTTGAAGGGAAAATAAGGCCAACATAACAAGCTGAAATCTTTTTTCTTTAATTTTAAAGAGTTATTTAGAAAAACTGTTTGTGCAATTATGGTAAACAAAAAAAAGTGAGCATCGTTTAAACCCATATTAAATTCATCCAGGCAAACGACCCCACTAGAAATAACCCGAATCGAAGGCAACTCGATACTTTGAAGCCGAACCACCCGATGGAGGCGAATCCTTTCCTGCTCGGCCTTGTCATTCATATCAATTTCGCATATTTTATGGCTGGCAAATGAAGCCGTTGGCAAACGAATGAATATGGCCGGAATCTGGGGGATATAATGCGGAATACAAGGGGTTACTTTTTGCGTGGGCTGCTTGGCAAAATCAAATTGAGTCCCATCTGAAGCAGAGTAAACAAATCCAATTGGATGCGCAACTGAGGACAGGTTCCACTAGGGGTGACTTTATTCTTCAGCAATTTACGTGTTAAATCACTTGAAGCGTTGCTTCTGATATTCAAAAAAAAAAAACAAAAAAAAATCCTTTCTATTGGTGAAAATATATTTAGTTGCTTGAGCTTTTATTTAAAATCCACTTACTTTTAATAGTTTTTCCATGTTGTTTAGTATTTTTTGGAATAGTCTAAACATTTTTATGGTCAAAGTGCTATCAACTGTTGTTCTTCGAAAATCTCTTATAAATATTTTATGGCAATGCTTAGTATTTTATTAATTACATTTTGTGCTGTGTAATAACTCACTCAAAACACGGAGTAAACAACTCTTCAGTGGTCCACTCGACAGCGATTCGGAGGGCGCATTAACCAAGTCCATGACTAATCCGAAAATTACTCCCAATTTTCGCCGAGAACTCTATCATTATTCCGGCAGGAATTGTGTGAAACACTGCTCCCGCAGAAGGGATTATAAGCAGGCGGCTTAAGCAGGACCAAAAAACAAAAAAAAAACAAAAAAAAAACATAGTGGGAAAAAAAGGGCATAAAAACCCCGGTGCTGGTGTTGAGATGATGATGCTGATGCTGATGACGACACCTTTGCCTTTCGTACTTTTGCCAACCGGGCGTATTATGCGCTCACACACGGCGCGTCGCCTGAGTTGATTACGTATACGCAGCGATGGCCCATGAGTTGATTACGTATACGCACTGGCGGCGAAATGTATGCCAAGTAATTTGCATAAACCGCGAATCGGACGCTCGCAGACAGACATTTTCGTTGACACAGATGATCGGCATCAAAGGAGGTGCGAATATATCCAGCCGAGCATGTGAAAATAATGAAGACTGGTTGGCTTTGCCCAGGCCCTCAGAGGAATATCAATAAATAACTAGCCCCAACGAGTTTAAGGTCAGTTATTTACCAGGTTTTTTGTGCACTGGCGAAACGGGAGAGTCAGGTCCAAGTACGTTCTCCTCCACCCAATTCAGACTACTAAGACAACAAAAAACACCCCGACCTTTGACCCCTTGCAACAACCCACCAGTTGCCGACCAATTTTCACCGCCAGAATGCCACGAATTCTGATCTCTATTCCGCGGAACAAGATCCCCTGCTGATCACCACCAAAAGCATGTGAGCCAGCTAGATGTACTTGCCTCCTTACGGTGGAAATTGTATTTTAAAACCACACTGGCTGGCAGCTGACAGGAGCTTCCTTCCTAGTTTGCCACTACACTGAGGGAAAATTTTCAACTAACAGAGAGTGTATCTTATATATTTATTTATCTTCTATATTTATATATAATATATGCTCATTTAATTATAACATAATGATTATTTAAGTTCAGCATATTTTATTAATATTTAGAATTTACAAATTCCTTTTTAAATATCAGCGTGAATATTTTAAAGTTTGCTATATTTTTCAGTTGTCTACAGTTTTTTACTCTCCCTTTTCAGTAACCTTTATCCTTCCGATGAGCAACTGGCTCAAAGGAAGAGCCAACGCAGCCAGCATCCGCATCCTTTTTGGCCTTTTTGAGCTCGGCTGTCTGGCATTTTGGTCGCGCGGCGGAAAGAAAAGAGCGATGCGATGCCAAAATGCCGACAACCGCGACAACCTCCTGTCGCGCTGATTAGAAAACCCCCTTGGGGCGCTGAGCGTAGAAATTGGCTCTTAATTGTGGCAGAAGTGAATTTGCCAGCAGCAGGATGCAATTAAGACATTCAGTCGCTGTACCAGAGATTTTCGCCCACTTAGGTGGACGTTGTGAGAAGCGCGTAGAGAAGCGTCCGTTTTTCTGGTAGGAAGTCCGTGTGCTCCGCTCCAGATAAGCGGCATGCTCATATTTAAATGCGAATATTAACTAATCCGGGGGCCAGGACCCAGGACACAGGACACGGACACGGACGCGGACACGGACACCCACTCATCCGGATGGCTCGCAAAAAAAAAAATAAAGAAAAAGGACAGCGGGGAATATGCGTACGTGCTCGTGTGATAAATTCACATTTTCCGGCTGACAAGCGGCAGCCAGGACAATCGGCCCCGGCATTGATAGACACGATGGGAGGAAAAGGACGACGACGAGGACGAGCCGTGAAGCCAGGTGAAATGGCAGCCGTGAAACGTAGCGGAACGCCGGTGTCAAAAAGGAAGTGCCAACAAAAAAGCCACCAAAAAAATTCCACCATCCGACGAGGTGGTGGTGGTGCTGATGGTGATGGTGGTGGTGGTGGTACCAAATGGAAGGCCACATTTTGTGCCTTTCTGACAGACGCAACTTTGAAATTGCTCTGATTATGCGGGGCAAGGGCGAAGGGCGAAGGGCTCGAGATTGGAGAATCGAGAATCGAGAGTCGGGAGTCGAGAACCGGGGTTTGGGTTTCGGTCTTGAGTCTTGAGACTCAAACCTCGGCACTCAACGGCATGTTGACAATGATAACGAAGTTGGTCACGGCTCTCTGAAACACACAAGAAAAAAAAAAAGGATCAACAATCAAACAAGCACGATATTTTATAGTTTATGACATTGCCCTGTATTACTACGATTTTTAATAAAACACGAATGTATAAAATTCGTGCTAAAAATTCGTAAGAATTAATCATAACTAATTCATAAAAAATAACTGGTACAAAACTTGAAGACCATTTACTAGAGTGCATTCGTTGTTGAATTATATTTTCAATGTATATGAAATAGTTTTATGTACAGAAATTATTTGTATTATTTTGGAGTTAATCTCGGTCCTTCTTGATTAAAAAACATGTACGATATTGCCTGATTAATTAAAAAGCATTTCATTTTGAAAATTAAAAATCCTTTAATATTGGTAATTTGTAAAGAATTTTACAAATTTAGCTAATTTTTCTCTACGTGTAATTTGATGGCTGGCGGTGGGGCAGAAAAACAAAAGCGCACATCGCCAAATATCAAATGTCGCATGCTGGCATTAATATTTCATGAGAAATCATAGTTTGCTGATGCGTATAATTCAAAGGAATTGCAATCTGAATTAATTTTTGAATGCCAAGCAGCCAGGTGGCATTTATATTGATTCGCTTTAGAATTTACATGGCTTGCCGCCCAATCGATTGATTGATGAGTGGGTCAGACAGCTCGATTTCGTAGTGGTGATGCTGGTGGTGATGGTGGTGGTGCATTGCCACTCCGATATTTGCGGATCGATGGCACAGAAGTTGCACAAAGCACAAAGTTTTTGGCGAACGAAACTCATTTATTTGTTTTCCGCCGTGACAGTTGAACCATGTAATTATACACAGACAGCTACCCATTTTGATTCTGATTCCCATTCCCATTCCCTTTGGCTTCAGTTTCAGTTTTCTGGTTTGGGATTGGGATTGGGGTTTTTGGGCGACTTATGAATTATGACAGTTTTGCACACCACGCACAACTTTTGGCCGGGCTTTCAAATAGAAATTATTAGAAAGTTTCCAGCGAAAGCGAAAAGGGGGGGACAGCTGCATGGCACGAGATTAGTGCAACTGGGAGTGGGGATCTCTTTGAGAAATGAGAAATGAGAAATAGCTGGGGGCCAAGGCATTCTCATATTGAACGTTTGAAGGTTCTACGTTGAGTTTTTGATTTATGTGGCATGGGGATTATGTTCACAAACGGCGCATATGGATGGAGCAGATGCAGCTATGCGACAATTGTCATGTGAACATATTTGCCACTGTTGGATTTGGCTCAATGCGAATTTCTTGCAGGCCAAATGGAAATATATCCATTACGATTAGGGCCATGTGTTACACAATCTTCATTTTGGTGTTTAACTAAGCTGTCATAAAGAGCTTACAACTTACTTTTGAGAACTCTATGAAAAACCATGCATCAAGAAAATTGACTTCAGATCTATTTAAACTTTAAAAATAAAAATCCCTTTGACAGAAAAAAAGGAAATTATAATTCAACTGTAATAAAATCACATAATTTTTTAATGCTGCTGTGCATTATTTTGAATCAGATTTTTTAAGTAAATTAAAACAATTTAACTTGCCATTTATGAAGTAGATTAAGATGTTGCTGCTTTACAAATATACTGTTGTATGAAAAAATCTTTGCTTAGATAAGATTATGCGATCTTAGATTCCAACGTTTGAAACTCTTTTCCAATAAACATAATATTAGTATTTAAATGCAATAAATCTTATGTATTTAATGGAATTCAATATGCCAATCGTTATTCCTTTAAAAAGCTTTTTCCCCATTACGTGCACACTTATCGAATCGCAGTTGCACGTTTCGCAACGCCAAGTATTAATTGTGAATTTCGAGACGCTCTGAAAAACAATCAACAATCATCATGCATAACTGGCCAGATGCAGGTTATTGAATTACATTAACGGCAGTCGCTTTGGGATTGGCAGAAGTTCCTTTTAAAGGGGTGAGTGACTGACGAGAACGTCTTGGAGCGCACAGTCGGATTCACACTTGTACCGCCATCATCATCATCAGCGGGACAATCATCATTCATTCGTGCAATGTGGCATTCATTTAATGCATTCACTCGCATCCTTCTTTACGGCCACCTCTGCCATCTCTGTCTCAGTCTCTGACTCTTTTGCACCACTTTGCACTTCCCATCTCTTTCACGCCGTCTCAGTCGCATCTTCTTCGTTTATTTGCTCATTTAAGCATTCGTGTTGTCGTTTCAGTTTCAATTTGCCTTGGCAACATTTTCGCAAATGTCTTTTTAATTGATTCGCAGCGATGCGAATGCGAATGCGAAAGCGAATAAGAGACGAAAGAGACGGGTATATTGGCGAGCGATAGTGACGGCGATAGGAAGATCTACCTGCCCGGCTGCCGAGTGTAATTATAAATTGAATTAAAAGGCGCACATTTCGTCTTTTAATTTTACTTGCTGCTTGGGCTTAATTAAAATTTCATTATTATATGTATATATATATATATATATATATATTTTCTCCCTGCTGAAAGAAGACTGCAAGAAAGCAAGGGGGGGGGGGCAAAAAAAGTACTGAGCGATATATGCACAAAATATATTTGACAAGCAAGTTTACGAGCGAGCAATAAAAATACTTGTTCTCCATTAATGTTCGCCTAATGCATGTGCATAGTGCCACTACACCGAAAACCCCCATATTATAATGCAAAAAAAAAAAGAAAATACTACCAAAAAATACTGCCAACAAAAAGGGAGTAACACAAAAAGAGAGAGTGAAATGCTAGCGCAACTTGTCGACATGAAATGTTGTTGTCATTCTGTCTGGCAATTGTCCTTCTTCTTGTTTTTGTTGCTACTGTAGTTTATCGTCTTTGTTCCCAATGTATATGGGAATATATGCATTCTTTTTGCCATAGTGTTGGTGCATTTGTGTGGCTGTTGTTGTAGTGTTGTTGAAATTTTATTGTACTAACAAAGCATAGCATAGTTTTTAGCGCAAATCAAAATGATTGATGATGATGGCCGCTCCAGATCTTGCACCCCTCATATGAATTACACCCGCCCACCATGTCATGTCCTCTAGCTACAACTACAAGAGCTATAACAACAACAACAATACGTACAACAACAATAAGAGCTACATTCACTTGACAGTTATGGCTGCTGATATGCTGCAAATAAACTAAATAAATCCTCTTATGTGTAATGTCATTTTTGTGCCACTTAGTTTTCAAGGCAAAAACAGTCCTTTGAATCCTTCACAAGAGCAAAAGATTTTTCACACTGACATTAACTATTCGTTTTTAAAATGTAAATTGACAAATCTCCAATAAGATGGCAACCAGTCTTGGTGAGTTAAAAACGGATGTGTTCCACCACATAGCACTTCATTAACATGGACCAGGACATGCACACAAATTGGCCAATCGCTTGAATGAAGGATTATTTGCCGTCTCCCCTTATGACGGCCCCTTACACCCACCACCTCCCCCTACCTCATTAGACATACTTGTGGTAATAAGGAGGCCGTTGGGTGGTTTTGACTGCGGCTCCCCCTGAGGTCGTTGCAAACAGCTGCTGCAGCTGCAGCAAACCCCAAATTGTTTGGCATATTCAAGCTGACGCGGCCACCCACTTCCACTTTCCGCCAACCCACGCCTACGACCCCTTTCTCCGGACAACCCACTTGGAGCATTCAACAATTTGGTCTTGTTAATATTGTTGACTTCTTGGCCAAGCTTAGCTCATTCAACCAAGTATAAATTAAATGTTGTTCAATGCTTAAAGCATTAATACACTTTAACGGATATAATCCGGGCAGGCACCAGCAACCATGCATTTTGGTAAAACATTTTATATTGAAGTAATGCTTAGTTTAAAATAAAACAAAACTTTTTCAAAAAAAAATTGCGATTCTCTAATTGGAAATGTTCAAACCAACTTAATGCTGTGTTACGCTCCAGTTTTTGACCATGGTTTTGATACAAAAAAACGATTTTTAAAAATTGATTTTTTGAACAATTAATTTGATGGCCAATTTTTGCAATTTTGATAAGGGTGTGGGTCATAATTTTTTCGAAAATTTCAAAATATGAAACAAATTTTAACTGTGAATGCCATTTGATTGGGAATTTAATGACGAGTTCACCGATGTATGACACTCCATCTTTTTGCCATTACTTCTCAGCGTTTTGATAGAATAACTAAATTTTAAAGTTTTTTTGGAGGGGTTTTGGAGACTTGTCAAAACAACAAAATCCTAAAGAGTCATTTTGTTGTAACTTGGCCAAAATAAGACCCAAAGTCAAAAGAGTTGCTATTTTGAACAGCTGGCAACTTATACCATCCGTCCCTGATCGATTTAAGACAATTAATTTTGTTTTGACACAAAAACAGAATTTAGAAAAACGTTTTTTAAAAAAATAATTTTTGCCCAAATTTCTGACTTTTTTGTAAGGGGGTACATCATCATTTTTTGCAGAAATTCGAAAATCTGAAAAAATTTTAACTTTGAATGCCATTTGATTGGAAATTTTATTACGAATTCAACGGTGTATGACATTCCACATTTTGACCATTATTTCCCTAAGTTTTGATACAAAAACCAAGTTTTTAATGTGTTTTTTGGGATTTTTGGCGATTTTTCAAACAAAATAATTTCTAAAGAGTCTTTTTGTTGTAACTTTGCCAAAATAAGACCCAAAGTCAAAAGAGTTGCTATTTTGCACAGCTGGCAACTTATACCATCCGTCCCTGTTCGATTTAAAACAATTAATTTTGTTTTGACACAAAAACAGAATTTAGAAAAACGTTTTTTAAAAAAATAATTTTTGTCCAAATTTCTGACTTTTTTGTAAGGGGGTACATCATCATTTTTTGCAGAAATTCGAAAATCTGAAAAAATTTTAACTTTGAATGCCATTTGATTGGAAATTTTATTACGAATTCAACGGTGTATGACATTCCACATTTTGACCATTATTTCCCTAAGTTTTGATACAAAAACCAAGTTTTTAATGTGTTTTTTGGGATTTTTGGCGATTTTTCAACCAAAATAATTTCTAAAGAGTCTTTTTGTTGTAACTTTGCCAAAATAAGACCCAAAGTCAAAAGAGTTGCTATTTTGAACAGCTGGCAACTTATACCATCCGTCCCTGATCGATTTAAAACAATTAATGTTGTTTTGACACAAAAACAGAATTTAATTTCCATATTATTCCCAGGGTTTTGACACAAAAACAAAGTTTTTAATGTGTTTTTTGTAAAGCTGGCGAGCTATACTATCCATCGACAATAGGTGCAGAAAAATATATATTTTGTTTTGATGAAAAAACAGATTTTTAAAAATCGTTTTTACGAAGAAATTAATTATCACCATTTTTGATAAATAATACGTGTTTTAAACAATTTGGTTGGATTTTTGTTTATCTTGTTTTTTGCAACTTGTCCAAAATTTGTATGCCAAATAAGGCAACCCCATTGTTTCATGGTATTTTAATTGCTAAAAAAGACAGGTTTAAAGTAATTGATCTGGTTTTTTACTTTATACCCACTGTTAGACAAGCAGAATCTACATTGAGATGAGCTTTTAGGAAAAAACCCGTTTGCTGTGTGGCAATCTGTAGGCACTTTGCACCAAACATAAATTTCCCAGCAGTTTGACACGACACGGAGAAAACTCAAATTATATGCGAGTACATGGATTTTGCGTGTGTGTGGGTGTGCACCCACACCAATGCACACACACGGACACACTGTCAGCAGTGCGTGTGTGTAGAACAAGCCTTCAAATTCCCCCGGGGACTTTGGCAGAGTGCAATGTCTGTCAACACTAATTGTTGGCTCCTGCTCAGCCGCCCTGCTGCTGTCTTTTGCTACAATAATGTCGTGTGTTCTCGTGGATGTATTCCGGTGTCAGGCCTCTCTAATACCGCCTATCCTAGTCCCATCCACCCTCCCCTGACTACTTTCCACAGCCTGGTGTGGTAATCCAGCTTACTAGTACGTACACTAAGGGAAAACCCCAAGTTGTTTCTAAATAACTTAGCCTTGTTACTCAAACCTAATTTTTAAAAATCAGGCCATATTATGTTGAAATTATTTCAGTTAAGTTTTGAATATTTCTAACATTTCAAAATCAAATTTACATTTAGTTGGAAATCTTTACTTAAGATATCTGTGGACAAAAATTATTGTTTTTAAAATTATATGAAAATGTATGATTCAAACAAACTTTGCCATACATACGTTATATTTCAATTAAATTAGTATAGTAGTTTCCCTTATTTTCGATATTTTGATATGTATATCAATAGTGTAAAATTCAGAAAAACAGAATGTTTAAAAAATTGTTTAAGTTGTTATATAAAGGTTGTTTTTTTTGCGTACCCTATCAAGCAGCCTAGGCATTTAAGTAGTATTTTTCTCCCTGTAGACTTTGAGTCAGGGGCAACGATGTCCTGGCATCGGCATTAGCTTCGCTTTTGGCATATATCCTGCATAGCTCAATTTTGGTGGCGAGGACAAGACAAATACTAGGGGTTGTACTACATAACACTAATACTAATGCCACCTCGGGCCGGGTGTCTAATTAAATTGGGCCAAAGCAGTTAACTCACTTGTCTTCGGATTACGTTTGCATCCGACTTAATCTCGATCTTGGTGGAGCCACAGCCTCTCACATGTGTCCTTTCACCTGTACTTTCACCACCTGTGCAAAAATTGTCCTGTATCCTGTGGACATAACAAATTGCTTTCAGGCTGCCGCTGCCGCTGCCGATGCCACCAAAATCAAATTATTGTCGTGGTCTCGCCCTTCGGTTAACTCTACACACACACACATAAAATATTGTCTTTGGCAAGTTTATTAAAAGTTTCCAACGGCAAAAATATCGAAACTTGGACTCGACTTCTCGGCCGGTTGGCAGCAAACTTTTGACCTGTTGCAAACTGACTTTGAGGCACTGCATCTCCCCCCAGGACTAGCACCCACTTTTCGTCCTTGCTAAAAGTTGGCGGCCAAGTTTGCAGCGCTTGGCTAAATTGCGTAATTAATTGGGAACGCCAAGCTGAGCAGGACAATGCTGGACCCTGGGCCACCAGCGCTATAATTTCCATCAATTAAATTTGCCGAGTTTTGTTGACTGCTTTTGGTGCTTTAAAATAACAAACTTACATTCTTCTTAAGTCTTTTAATCTCTGAAATATATTTGCAAAGAACTGGTGAGTAAGAGAATTCATGATTTGATTTTTTAAAATTAAGAGGCGTGTTATTAACCAACTTAAAATTTTTAGTTTAAAAGTATACAAACTCGTTTAATTTCTTACTAATTATTTGTATTTGTCTATATATATTCTTTTTTAAGTTTTATTGTAATTTTTTGTCAATCGTGTTTTATTTAGGTAAAATAATATAAGTTAATATATAAATAAATTAAATTTCCGTTAGTTAAATATCAACATTTGCCTAACTACTTGTCATTGGTTCCAATTACAATTATATCTTTGCTTGAGTTTCTTTTTGTCCCCAATGAAACTAATCAACTCTTCCGCAATCAAGTAAAATTTAAAACCCACATAGTTTTTGGCGAGCAAAATTGATGCATATAGTAACTAGGTCACTTTACTTTAATCCGCTTTTCTTAAAGAAGCGATTAAAGTTTAGTCATGCTGATATCGATAGTAAGAGCACAGGGATTATAAATTTGACATGTGGCACGCAGAGGAATTCGCATGCTGAGTGGCAGAATTAAATGCCCATAATCACGGCACACAAACTCGAGTCCAAGATACAAGATACAAGTTTTGGTTACAGTCACAGATACCGATTTAATTTGCCACAACAGTAAGCTCTTCTTTATTCGGAGAGCTCGAACTCGTACTCGTAGTCGCAACTCGAAGGCAAAACAAACTTGTTTAATCCAATGAAAACAAGCAGCTCAGCTGCGATTGATAAGGGCAACTCGGTCTAACTGGGCAACCGGATCCCCAACCCGTCTATATTCCTGCACATTCCCTTCTATATCCCCTTCTATGTCCCCGTCTATATCCCCTTCTATATCCTCCGAATTTATCCTGACAACCGCTTAGCTCATTTGACTGCTGCCAGGACAACAATTGTGCACTATCTTTCGTCCGGTTTTTGGCTTTAAGTCTTCGGATTTGCCTCGTAAATACATTACTTTGCTGCCGGCTTCAAAATGTTCAGCTTAAGTGAATGAGTTTTTGGAAGGAGGTTTTGTCTAAACTAAACTGAGGTGACAACATTTTCCCAAGTGCAATTTACAGTAAAATTGTATGCATAATTTCCGTTATGACACTTGCGGTCCGAACACACACACACGCACACATTTGAAGAGTGAAATATATTTGCAGTCAGATGCATAGATAGATGTGGCTACGCATTCCTCTACACTGCCAGAAAAAAATGACCAGCAATTATGGATTTTATTAGGCACTTGCTAAGAAACAAAAGAATAAGATCAGTCATATAAATCTCGTGGGATTATACAAGTATTTAAAAGAATGCCAAGGCCTTCGAGTGGTTTACTTTCTATAAAATCTTAGTATTTAATAAAATATCATATTTGTGTACTCTCGGTAAAAATAATTAATGCCTACTTATGAATTGAATTATTTTTTTAAGTTAGTTAATTAATCTATGGACATAGCAGTTCAATCTGCAGTGTCGTTTGTTCCAGTGCATGTTTATATTTTCTCAAGGATCTGTAAGTAAGTGAAGTAGAAGCTATGAGTAAATACCAGAGCTGCCTGCAGGCAGCATACCAATTTATGTTATCCTTACCACTCCAATCAGGCCACACAAATGAAAATATATAGTGAAATCAGAGTCGCAATACTCGTAATTATAAATTGCCTGAGTCGAAGTCATAGCCAGATCCCACAATCCATTCTCCAGACTCCCGAATTCCCAGACCAGTTGATATCCCTTAAATCCTTTTAATGCCCGCGCACAGCCTTTGATTTTTGCAATATCAATTAGCGTAAAACGCGTAGGCTGCCAAAAACTGGCGAAAGTGGATGGGGATATTACAGCCCATAAGGATTTACAGCTGCTGATTATTTCATTAGGCGAAAGTAAATTTAAACGCCAGCCGCACGTTAAATTTATGTTAATTTTCCAAAGGGCTGCCAGCCAGAAAGGATGCGGAAATGGCCTAGACAAGGCGCTGGAGTGGTGGAATATAAGTGGAACAGACAGCCAGGGAAATAAAGATGTTAACGTCTAAAACGGGCGAAGATAAAAGGGCAATAGATGGCTATTTTCTTAACAAATTGTCATATTTTACAGGTTCCAATTGTGTCAAAGATTTTAAGCAGATTTTACCTAGATTTTACATACATTTTATGCAATAAGAAAACAGACATCAATTATCAAATAAAATAAAAATTAAATATTTTACGCATTATATTAAGTATATTAAGAAGTTTATTTAAAAATAATATAGATGCCCAAGTGCTGTCTCCTGAACTTAATTAATCGTAATTGCCTAAACGTTGTCTGAAAAAATCCCCAAAAATACTATCTGCCTTTTAGAGATGTCCATATGCTGCAAATGGACCGTTGCCAGGCCAAAAAACAGAGACATACTTGCAGATAGATACGTTTCCGTGAATTTAAGTCCATATCTCGTCTCGGCTCACTTGACACACATACTACACACGCACTTGTTGTGTTCGGATTTACTGATCGACGGGAATGGGAATATCCATATCTATATCCATCCTATCCCCCGGGCATATCTAGTTCACCAGTAATGGTCATTAATTAACAACAAATTTGTGTTGATAGTCCGGCGAGCAAAACAAAAACAGAAGAGTGAAGAGAAGGAGAGCGATCAGGTGGCTATAGATTATGGTATATAGCTCTCCGATCGGCCTGACACCGCTTGGCACTCGGTACCCCAATACTCCGATACTTCGATGCCAAGCCGAACCGATTCCGATTCCCATTACCATTACCATTTCTATATTCACACCCGTACCCGGACCCGGACCCGGCCACCAAAATCCCGCACATGTGTCGCCGGTCAATGGCAAACATCTGGCGGAGTCAGATACATATATGTATAGTATAGTATCTCTGGCGAGCCGGACCAATGAAGCCGGCAGCGCATTAGATACGTTCGCCGGCTAATTATTCCCCAGGGGATCCTGGCCACGAATCGGTGGAAGTGAGTGCATCTCGGAGTACTGAGTGCCGAGGGTATGCTGTTTTTTTGGTTAAAAATGTGCGAGCTGGAAAATAAAACACAGCATTTTGTGTTTAAATTTTATAATTTTATAATTTTTTAACACTAATTTTACAACAAGAAAGCTTAATAGGAGTAGAAAAGATCATTGTCAAATTTAAAAGAAATTTTAAATTTTAGAAGAAAGAAACATTTTATTTTATATATATATTTATATTTTTTCCTCCCTAACAATAAATATCATATCTCACAAAACACATATTATATACATTTAATTATTAAAATTTATATGTAATCATATATAATATATATAAAATATATAATATATAAAATATATAATATATAAAATATTAACAGACTTTTAAAATTTATTTGAATTTATTAATTTGTCAGTTAAAAGTTAGCCAACATCAGTATATAATGTTTTTGAAATCCAAGTCGTCTAGTCCCTGAACAAATAATCAAAAATATCAGAACGAGGGCATCTGTGAGTTGAAACCCACAGCGATTATTGCCTAGATCCGATAGCTCTCATCAATTTTTCCGACGTCTGTCACTCAGCCGGAGTAGTGTTGTCCGTGGCTGATATATTATAAATATTTGGACACTCGTCCGCAGTCCGCTCATTTGCGATCATGGACTTCTTTGCGACGGGCGGATTCCAGCAGCTTTACAGCGATCTGGACGAGGAGCCACTGGCCGGCGGCGATGCCCTCCTGAACAATGCCAGTTTGGTGGACTTTGGCTGCTCCTACGCGGATGTGGACACCAACTGTCATCGCCTGGAGGAGTCGGACTACTATGGCATCATCACGCTGGACAGCAATAACAATAACAATGGAGGTGGTGGTGGTGGTGGCATGCATGTCCAGGAGGAAGATCCCTCGCTGTTCATAGACTTCAACGACCTTACCGCCGTTTGTCCGCCGGATTTGAGTGACTGGGAGCAGCGGCTATTGGATAACTACGTGGAGATTCCGGAGCTGGTGGACTTTCTGCCGGAGCGTACACCCCTGTGCACGGACAACTGTGCGGATTTTCTGGAGGAGAGTAGTAGTAATCTGCGGTTGGCGGGACCACCACCCGAGATTTTGGGACCAATGGGCAGTCCAATGAGTCCGATGAGTCCGATGGGTCCGATGAGTCCGGCTGCTCCTCCTGCAACTTCCGCCTTCCAGATGAGTGAAAATTCGGCCGGCGAGCGGGGCTACCTGTGCACCTTTGGCAATTGCGACAAGATCTATGCCAAGCCCGCCCACCTGAAGGCCCATTTGAGAAGGCACTTGGGCGAGAAGCCCTATGTCTGCAGCTGGCCCGACTGCGTTTGGCGATTCTCGCGCTCCGATGAGCTGGCCCGCCACAAACGATCCCATTCGGGTGTCAAACCCTACAAATGTGACTACTGTTCCAAGTGCTTTGCCCGGTCGGATCACCTCACGAAACACCGAAAGGTCCACGAACGGCGACTCTTGGCCGCCTCACGCGCAGGAAGGCTCATTTCCGATGACTTTTATGCCGTGCGACCCGGTCGAAAGCGCAAAAATCAACTATAATTATACATACATACTATTCACAAATGGATAATCGAAAAAAATGCAGCTTTAACTTTTTTTTACTTAGAAAGCTTAACTAGGATAGTCTATTACTATTTTTGGTTTAATATTTAGTCAAATGTAAGCTTGGAAACAAAATGTTCAAGGCTTTTTTTTAATGGAATGGTGATAACAGTCACTCGACTAATACAATTAAAAGAAAAATGCTTACTAGTATGAGAATTAAGTGGAAGGATTATTGTTTTTTTCTGACATAAAAGAAAATATAAAAATCTTAAATAAATGAGATTTTAAAGTAAGCAATGAGTTTTATGGCTGGCGGCAAAAACTATTTTCTTAAATATAATCATTTAACAGTTCAAAGAGAAGTTTAATTTTCTGGCCTTAAATTAATGTTTTTTTTTTTTTGAGGGAAAAATATATAGTTTCTTATCAGCTTCTTGTTTTTTAACCGAATTTTCGCATTTATTCCTAAATGGATTTTATTGTAATATCATTTAATCGGAAGTTAAAGTTTAATTAAATCGGTTTTTTTTGTTGCTTATGGTAATTAAATAATGAAACACATGGATAATTAGTTGATTAAATTTTAAAAAGTATGCAAATGAAATACATCAATAACAAGGGTAAATATTGTTGATTAAATTACAAAAATCATAAATGGATAATAAATGCATTAAAGTGCGCAAAGAAATATGATTAAATAACGAATACGCACAAGCCCAGGGATTAATTTATAGCAAAACAAAAATTGTATTTATCAATATGATGCAATAAGTGAATTTTGCGGCGCAGGATAATTACCAATTTCAGAGAAACAGGATTTCTTTATTACTCTCATTAGTTGCAAAATAGGAGGCCGTGTGATAAATGTAATATTTTTATTTTATAAAGAGAACACAAATAATTTTGGCGACTATTTGACTGTGCAGCTCATCAGGCTTACTGACAACTCCGAACCCGAGCCAAGCATGCCAGCCAAGATCGTTTTGGATAAACTAAGTCGGGTTCCATTGCGATGCCCCCTGGAACAGTGTGCTGCCACCATATCCTGGCTGGACTTGCTCGCCCATGTCAAGGAGCAGCATTATCCAGCCACTGATCAGTTTCATGTGGCTTTCGAGGGAGAGCGCTGCAACCTGGTCTTCGATCCCGTTCGCTTGATCCCGCGCGAAACTATTTGCTTGGGAGTTCTACTTTTTGCAGGCGAACGCGGTGAGGTGGGGAAATTGCCCGGCCAACAGGGTATATGTCACCGAAATCGAGGCTTGAAAGATTCGGGACTGCAAAATATGGAGGATCATCAGCCCGTTTTGATATTGCTGAGAAAGTGTGCCTTCTTCGAGTGGTTAATGCAGGACAAGGATGTACAAAATAACGATGAATTCCAATGGAGTTGCCAGCAGGAGTTTCCGAATCAGCAAAACCCCGAAAGGCCGGAATACCTGGACTTCAAAAGGGAAGAACACCCAACATCCAGTAGGGATTGCCAAAAAACAAAACGGAGTAATGATTGCGGAAATCCCAACACAGGAAAGGTTCGCCTTAAAAGAACGGTATACCAGGACTTTAGAGCTGAAGCGGGTCCAAAATCAAAAAACGAGGATCACTGCAATAGCAACCGAAAGAAGGGCAAAGGTCAGAAAATCGATGAGACCCCTAACCCAATAAAGGATCAAAAAGGGGATACCTCAGACTCTGAAGAGGATCGAAATAAAAAGACCACCGACCCAGAGGACCTGGAAATGTACCTGATTTGGACGCAAAGTGTGCCCAGTGTTCGACCTCTGTACGTTGCCATTACCGTCTATGATAACACCATGTCCGAGGGTCGAAGTGTCCTACGTTTGGTCACCAATTCCGGTAAAGCTCGTCCCGAACTGTTTGACAAGCAATTGCCAAAGGCCCAGCATTCCCTGTGGCTAACTGAAAAAGAAATGCAGCAATTATGCGGCAAACAGCATAAGGTCCATTTAGAAATGATTCTGAACGAGCGATTAGAGGAAACAAAATAAGCAAAGCCTGCTACTACTTCCGCTCAGAAATGATTGAAAAAAATTATATGTTTAAAGATATTAGTTAAAATTTGTTGGAAAATAAAATAAAAATAAAAATAATCCATTCTAAATGAAAAACCGGGTAGCTATAAGATTAATACAAAACAAGAGGGGAACACAAAATGAAGTAAGGCTGGAAGTGGGGTGGTGACAGTCTGATAAAGGTCCTTGGCTAAGGATCTCCCCCCATTCGCGCATCCTTTATGCGCTGTCATATTGCATACTTTACGGCTTTCAGGGCGAGTGCTTTTGTACATTTGAAGTGAATTTACAGCGCAACTTGCTTGTATAATGGCATTTACTTTATGCAAACATCGCCGAGTCGCTGCTCGGCACAGCCTCAAGAAGTCCCGCTGCAGGAATCTGCAGCAATTATTGCCCCACTCATTAAGGCAAGCTGCAATGCCACCCATCACCCGTCACCCAAAAAACCCCCTCCCCAAGGAGAACTCCAGCTTATTCGAAAGTAATTAGCATAAAAATAAATACCACTCATTAAGTCATGTTGTTTTTATCTATTTACTGTTTGATATTTCCAACGTCAGGGTCGTTGTTTTTGTATTTTGTTTTTTGTTTTCCTTTTTACTTTTTACTTTTTATTTTTGTTTTGGTTTTTGTTGGCATTGACGTTGATATCCTGGCCGGGAATTTCCCCCATTTTCACTCTCCAGAAAGTGATAGTCCTGGCGGCAGGACCTCCATTGAGACGACGAGGGGGCAACTAGGGTTATTTGCATAGTTGCAGCCACTGTGGTACTGGCTCAATTAGCCCGGAAGAAATTGAGAAAGTAGCTGCAAGTGAGACCATAAGCACATATTGTTTACCTGATAAAATATATATTGTTTCACAAATAAAAAGCATATTAAAAATATTAAGAGATATTCATTTGATCTGCCATTATATTCTTAATTCTAGGTATATACACATATACATTTGAAGATTTATAATATAATGTGTTTGTGCTAAATTAACTATGAACAATAGTTGAATAAAACTAATTTTAAGCAAATTAGTAATGTAGCACCTATTGATTTTCCCACTTAAAGAAGTATTTAAATCAACTGATTCAATAATATATTTCATTAATATTTTTCATTAAATGCAATTACCGTTGTGTTGAAAAAATTGTAGTTAACACCAATAATTATATTTTGCATACGGTAATGCTTTCATTTGTATGCTTTTTTCTTACCATTTTCCTTTAAAATACAAACAACAAATCCCACACCTAAAACCTTTGATAAACTGTTGCAAATGAATTGCCTTCATATCGCCGCAAAAACCAGAGTTACTTTTTGTGCCATGGACATCGGATAAAATTTCTCCATTATCCAGTAGCCAGTAACCAGTAGTCAGTATCTGTGTCTGCAACTTGCTTGCCGCTGGCTTATGGATAAATTTCCTTTTTGTCGCCGCTCGAGCTGGGAAATTTCGATTGCAATTTTAATTAGATGCCATACACACATCCAGGGAACCAGTGAAAGGGGGAAAAGCGAAAGGCTAGGCGAAGAAAGCAGTGAAAGCATAACTTCTTGTGCGCTCCGTGGGATATATCCGCTGTAATGGAGGTGCAGATATGTCTGTCTGTATATATTATACATATATGTTACACATAGGGTAGCTAATACGTCAATGTGTGTGGGCGAAAGACAAAGCGCGGTGCCGAAGGAGAATTCAATTAAATGTTCATCAAAAACTACAAGAAAAAGTGTTGAGCACCCACACACAGAAGTATCTGTATCTGCTTCAGTATTTGTGTCTGAGAACAAAGGATACGGATAAGGACAATGATGGTGGGGCGAAAAAAAAAATGGTGGTTGGGTAGGGAATCAGGACCTTGATGACGACGACGAAGGCAATGCCTGCAACTGTGGCTCTCTGACTTCGTCTTTAAATGCGGACAGGGGCGCAACTATGGGGGGCTTTTGGGGTTTTAGGTCTTCAAAAAATTTTAACTATCATTACTTACAAAAATCACTGTTAAGCCAAATATTTCACCCCAAACATTTGAATGCAAAGTTTTCACAATTAATAACAATTTTGAAAATATTATGCCAAGCAAAATATTGTCCTTTAAAGATGTAACAAAATTTACAATATTACCATACAAAACAAAGGCTTAAAATATAGCTTAAAAATATTATATTAAATATATAAGCTATACAATATATATGACTTTCTAATTTATTTTTCACTTATTTTGCTAAGTGTAAATATTCCAACAAAAAGTTAATAAATAAAAGCCAAATATGTTCTATCCTAAAACTGAGTTAATAAAAAAACACAAATTCATTGTTGCCCCCTTTTTATTTATTTTCTGACCACGCCTCTGAGAGTATCTGTGTGTCTGCGAACCTGTATCTGTGAGTGTGTGTGCGTTTCTATCTGTGTGTCTGTGACTTGGTTGCTGTAATCAGCAGAAGAAGATGAAGAAGAAGGAGATGTCTGGAGAAGGAAGAGCACAAAAGTTATAAAATACCAGATAGATAGTAATTGCAACAGTTCTGGTTCTGCCTTCCCTTTCTTTACCACCACCTCCCCTCTAATGCCCTCTCTTTCTGTCGCTGTCTGTGTGTGGGTTGTGTAGATGTACGTGTGGCTGGTGAAAATAAGCAGGAAACTGGAAATTACAAATGATACGGAAATAATGCGATATCATGAATCATTTTTACGAGAATCGAGACTTTGATTCTCAGGGGCAAAACGATTGGTAAGGGGATCGGCGATGTATAATATATTTATGTGCGAATGGCGGATATACGTTAACGTTATATCCCCTGAAAGTGCAGGCTGTGTGGTCTCAGCTTGAGTTTGTGTCAACAAATTTGCATTGCATTGGGCGACCAACTGGCGGCGACCACACAAATAATGTCAACAGCATTTCCACTCATCAATAAATGAAATACATAAAAAAAAAAAAAATGTAAGGGGGACAGTTGGGAAAATTCAGGGCGCATCGGGTTCCATTCCGGCTCCTTTCCTTTTGGCGTCCATTTCCCGGGGAAAACGGAAGGCTGAAGGCTGGCATATTTATTTTCCCGCCCCTTTCCCATTGTGCGGCTGTCGCATTCTTGATTTAGCAAATTGACTGCCATGAAAATGCGAAAAACTTGCGGAAAAGTTGCCAGGCGCTTTAAGCGCCCAAGAATTTCGACCAAATTTCTTCGTCCAGGTATTTCCAGGTAGTTAAAGACGAGAGTATAAAAAATGCCAAAGCAACTGGCAAATGGAATGCCATGGCCCGAATCAAAAATAAATTCAACCAAATATGGGTCTTTACTTTACTAAATATTTTCAGAGGATTCTTTTTCTTGTCTTTCCTTCAATATATGTCCTTGCTGTTTATTAATTCTTCGGATCAACTCATCCCCAAAGTTATGCTTTATCAATGCAAAAATGTTCATCATTTGCTAGCCATTTTTTAATGCGAAAAAGTTTTTTAAAAGAATTTAGAATATATATTATTAAATCTAAAATAATAAAATGAAATTATCGAGCAATTTGAATTTAATAGGACAGAGGGAAATTAAATGATTTGTAAACAAGTAGCAGGGAGCTCGTTGAAACTTAAATCGCAGCATAAAACTTGGCCAAAAACTTAAACCCAAGAACCCAAAAGCCAAACTCTCGTCGCAACTCAACTCAACTCAACTCAACCGAACTGAACTCGACTGAACGGAATCTGGAGCTCGGGTCCAGGTCCAGAGATAAAGTCAAATACTTGACAAGTCACAGGTAACAAGTATGAACTTATGAAGCCATCAAGAGTGTGTGTGTGTGTGTGTGATTGTATAGGTGAGGGAGTGAGTGTGGGTGTGTGTTGGTCTTTTGCAAAAGTGCTGCAAAGTTTTCAAATTATTTTTGGTTACATAATTGGAATTGATAACTTTGGCAGCCGGTACATGCTGCTCTCTCTTTCCAACACACACTCTCCATCTCTTTCATATGCTCCTGTTCCCCTATTACTTTTGCCCACGCAGCTCTGCACTTGTATTTGTCAATAACAAGCAATTTAACAATTTTGTACACAGACACATAAAAAGCGAAAAACTGTTGTAAAGTTATCATTCAAACTTGAAAATCAATAAAACTTTTCATACAACTCCACAGTGAGAAAAAAAAGGAGTGGCAAAATAAAGAAAGGGAAAGGGAGGGTAGATGTGTGCGAGGGAGAAGAAAACATACACGTAAGGTAACCTCTGTGCCTATGACATTTATTCTTTGTAACTTACATTTTTCACCAAAAAAATCTCAACAATTTCCCTTTTCCCTTTTGGAGTTTTTTAATTTTCTTTCGCCCACCCGCCCCCTTTTCGCACACCCACCCCCTCATCACCCCATCCCAGCTATCTGCCGTCGACGCCGCTCAAGAAAGTTAATTAAGAAAGTTTGATTTCTTATGGCTAAATAACGCTCCAAAGTTTCACTGACTGACAAATATCGAGCAATAATCAAAAAAAAAAGAGGGAAGAGAATACAAAAAAAAAAAAAATATGAAATTCCTTCCCACAAAATATTTCCTGTTCTCCCCCCTTTTTTTTGGCGATTGATAAGATGGGTTTCCGAATTTTCGGGTGGCGGTCGGGCAATAAAAAGTTTTTTCCCTGGTCCCCTTTGTCTGGCTCTTGGTTACAAACAAATCAACAAATATTTGTTTCTTCGGGTCATATTCCTGACTTTTTCCATATCCAAGGGCATCCACACTTTGACTTTGGGGAAGTTGCAACAGAAAAAGGATTTGCTGCGTTGCCAAAGGAACATACTCTTTTATATCATATACGAATGGAAAATTGCCCATTTTTTATATCTTATGGAAATATGGTTTCAAATATTATGATAATTAAGTAAATCAATTTATATTTAAAAAAAATTAAAATACAAATAACAACAAAAGTGACCCCTTAACATTTTAAAAGAAAAAAATTCAGTTTTTACCATTAGGTCATATCCAATATATAAAGACTCCAGTTAGGGCATTAAAGCATTCAACACTCTCTCTGATATATATACTTTTATGTATTTTATTTTACAATTACAATATTTATTAAGTGTGAAGGCTTTCGGCTTTATGAGCTGTTAAGTGGGCGTCCGATTGGGTTGAGGGTCATAAAGAAATGACTTATGAGCTGTTAACTGGCCCAGACAAAAAGGTCCCGAAAAGCGGAGTCAAAAATTACGGCAATTTACAAAGGCTATATTGATATGGTCACTGATAGGTTCCCAACAGGATTCGCATAGGAATCGCCCCGTCTAATTGGCCGAATTGGTCGAAAACCCCAAAAACCAGGCCGTATTTTGCAGGCAAATTGCTGGCCAAAACCAAAAAATGGCCCCCACATTCATGTTACATGCTACGGAAGTATGAAAGAATATTAAAGAAGCTGCCACTGCGAGCTAAACAACTTAATGACTTCCTGCTAGTTAGGCCTCCATGCACAGCCACAAAACAGCAATAGCAGCCAAAGAACTGCACTGAGAAAAATTTAGACTTTTTTTTGTATATTTTCCAATTGAAATCATTCACGATATTGGTAAAAATTGAAAAATATATTGATTATAATATAATCACATACATATTTAAGAAATATTTAAGTATTAACAGCAATAAAAATAAAATAAAAAAAATACTCAATACCATTTTATACAAAAACATTTATAGATTTAAAAAAAAATGGTACTTTAAATTAATGTTTAAATAATATTAAAAGATTACTCCTCTTAAATTTTTGTTTGTTTCTGTGTAAAGCAACAACGAAACAACGTACTCAAAACTGTCAACAACAACAAGGACAAGGACAGCAACTAAAGACATCTGTGCGAATGAATGTTTCCTTGGGGCTTCCTAGGCCATTATAAAGCTTCACAAGGGGGAGGTACATGCACCGAGAAAAATCTTTATACATTTAAAAAAAAACACATCTATTACAGGATATGTTTGTTAAACGAAAGACGTAAGTTTTTTGAATTTCTAAAATGAAAATAAAATAGAAAATTTTTAAGAAAATGTATCCATGATTAATTTTATAATTAAAATTATATAAACTATTTTTTTTTGTATACAAAATATTACTTTAATATGACTATGTGAACTTTGAATAACTTGAACCTAAAGTGTCATATGACAGCATTTTTAACATTTAAGTTAAAATTTTAACCATTACATATAATTTAATTTATTTTGCTTTATTTTTCTTCGTGTAGCAAAGTTGGTGGGGATGGCTAAAATTTATGTCGCACTTGCGACGCTTTATCTCCGCGGCGAGAGACAAAAAGAGCGAGTACATAAATTTTTAATGCAAATTTCCTTTCTATAATTGTTCATACTTGGACACATTTGCATTTATTAAGCCCGAGCCTAAGGAGCCACGCCTACCGCCTCCCCAACCGCTGGTGGGCCACTTAGTTTTCGTTTATTGTACACTTTTTATGGGGCTCCCCCTCCCGAAAGCTCCGCCCCTGTGAAGGGGAGATATTGCTATTTTGTTAAATTATGTTGAGCATTTTTATGGCAAGATTTGTTTTTTATGGCATCGAGAGTTGCGCTTCCGCACTTCGCCTTTCATTTTTTTTATTTTCAGTGCTTATTTTGCATTATATTGCCGAGGGCTCGTGGGTAGTTTCAAAACATGTTCGAAAATGCAATTCAATTTATGGAACATCTATAACAGTTGTTATGTAGAAGAAATTGTTAATTGTTTAAGTTTATATAATAATTTTGGTTACTATTGAAATACAATTATTGTATATTTTGGCATATAAATACATAAAGCATCCGCTATTCCTATGAATATCAATTAACTAATACATATACTTTAATATTATTGAAAACAAGAGATCTTGTGTTAAACCATTTACATATATTGGTTTGATCAATTTGCCATATATATTTCTTAAATTGTTAATATTTTTTTTGTACTGTTCAAAAGTAAGCAATCTACCCTCGCTGATTTACATTTGTCACACATACCGAAAGCTGGCAAAAAAGAGACAAGGACACTTGACTGTCTCTGTTTTGACGGCATTTCATTTAATAAAATAAAATGAAACGCAAACGACAGACATCTGGTGAAGGGCAGAAGAAAAAAAAACGATGGTGGTTAAATGGGTGGACATGTTAGCAAAAGACCCCACAAAAAAATGCTGTAAAGCTAAGCGAAGTTAAGCAATGACTGAAAAGAGTGAATAAAATAAAGCAAAAACAATTACAAACTTTAAGTGATTGCATTACAGATTAAAGTTTAGAAAGTATATTCAAATTTTTATAAGCATAAATTTAGTAAGATTTTTATCCGTGTAGAATTTGCTGAAATGACATTGACCAAATCAGCAGCACTTTTCTGTTATTAGAAGTTGTAAAAAAAATGCAAACAGCAATTCGGAAAAGGAATTGGGGGCGTGACAGCTCGACTAGGCCCCAAAAATTGTCAATAGCAGTGGCAAATAAGGGGGGGGAGAATCGAGCGAAAGGGCGAAAAGAAATGGAGAGAAAGCCTGTTTTGATACAGGCGAAGACAATAAGAAGCTCCACGATGACAGGACAATATTTGGCAGGCGCAACATGTGATAGACACCCAAACAACAGTGTAGGCGTTCAACATGGACCGATATTCGATATGCTGACAGGCCCCGCCATCAAATTATCCAACTGTCAGCCAGCCAACAACCAACTGAACTGCAGCGCGTTTGAATTAATTAAATTGCACTGTTAACATATTTGATGTAATTAGCTCAACAAATTACTCCGCCGTCGCATAAATAATCAATCGGGTCAATGGGTGTGCGGGTAATATTTTCTAAAATAAAAACGGCTAAACAAATAAATAACAAATTTAGAATGGGGCAAACGGGCATAAGTTAAGTGCGGGCTGTATATCAAAAGTGAAACATGATTTGTGGCAGCAAAAAGTTGCATGCAACTTGCCGGGGTTCTGCCCCTCTTTTTTTCCCCACCCACTATCCATGCCGGTAGTTTTATAATATCGAGCAACATATGTTGGCAATAACGTGCACCACGGGCCCATCCATTTGGTCCAGCCTTGAACCATATACATGGCCATCCCCGCCCCCATTATTGCATAAAGTTTTACTTTTATCATGCTTGCACTACTCTCAGTCTCTTTCGAAAAAAACATTATAAGCAGAAAAAAAACAACATACAAAGAAGCAGCGTAAAGTTCTTAACCAAAAGTACTAGAACAAAAAATCGAATGCGAATGTGGCTCAGAGGGGCACAACAAACTTACACCACTTGCGCAGCTTGTGGCTTGTTTTCCAGCCATTTCTGGCCACGTTTCACGAACTCGAACTCTAGACCTTTTCTTTTTCGACCACTTGGGGAAAAGTTTCGGCCGTCCAGTGTGCCCAGAGCTAAAGTTTGTCGGGCTAAGCACGCTCGTGTGACCATATAAGGCGATTACCACAAACTTTAATTCGTAACGTTAACGCATTAGCCGAAGTGCAGATCTACTTAATACAAAATAAATTGGCCAGCTTCCAATAAATGCAACTAATCAATGTCTTAAGGTTGCCACAACACTGTAGAAACTTCAAATAAATAAAATAAAAACATCTAATACTCGTACAAATAAAACTATTAAGATCAAGTCTTTAAGATAATTTAATTTGTGTGCCCACAATAATGTTTATAAAAGATTATGGCTTAATAAAATAAAGAAACAATTCGTAACCCCATAAACTTTTTTAAACAACTTTTTACTTTATATAATTTTGTTGCATCATTCAGTTTTATCACAGTGCACTGGCCAATCCACATCTCTTTTCATTTTCCAGCTCTTGTCACGCAGCTTTCGGTGGCTTATAGCCAACTGATTCAGCTGGCTCTGTGTCCTTTTTCCACCGGCAATCGGCAGGATCAGGCTGCTTCGCAGCAGGCGGTCTCCTAAGCTCCACCAACTTCCTCTTCTTTTTCCTGCTCAGCGCCACAAAGAAAAACTTTACACAAAGATTATTTAGTTACAAGCTGTGTGTGTGTGGGTGAAATAAGGGAGAAACAAATATCAAAAGCAAAAAAGTTCAGCTTGGGGGCACGAAGGACAATCCATTAAATACCATACTGCCATTAGACAGATTATTTTACAAAATTAGACTGGGATAGCTTAATAAAGATATGAAACAAATAACATTTATATTAAGAAAACAAAGAAAAAAAATTAATAAAATTATATAAAATAAATATAAAGAGACTAAGAGAGACTATTTTACGAACTGACTTCAAATTAAACACAATAAAACTTTTGTGAGTTTTTATGCCGGTTAAAAATAGTTTTATATCAAAACATTTATAAATATTTCGAAGATCTCTAAATTTTAGGTTTAGTTGGCTTATATTTTTTTCTTAGTTACATAAACATTTTAGTTCTTATTCCTGATTTAAAAATATATAATATCCTCCGTTCGTTTCCGTTTATTCAGCCACGTCATTTCCCCCATCGCTTTTGGTATATTGGTGTCAAAGTGCAAGCTGAATTGTTCATTGCCCCCGTTTGCCCCCTTAAAAACCCCCTCCCTTTTCGCCGCCCTTCTGACAGTTCAAACCAGACTCTGACACTGAAGACATTCCACAATTTGTATGACATTCGCAATGACACACTTGGCAAGGGCTGGAAAAAAAAGGGGAAGTCCTTCGATGAGATGCGAGTCAATTGCACATGGGTTTCCATTCAAAGCGATTGTGCTGACGCTTTCTTCAATGGCCTGAAATGAATGCCGAGATCAAAACGCCCCCTTCCCTGCGGAAAAACTGGGAGCTCAAATGGCTGAAACAAAAGGCTAAATGCGCTCACTTTCAGCTGGTCTGTGATGCGGGATCTGCTTATGGCCGCTAACCCGTTCCGATTCCGATTCCGATTCCTAGTACAAGTACCAGTACGAGTACAAGTACGAGTACGAGAACGAGTAGGAATACGAGTGTGGGTCCGATTTCGAATCCGAGTCCAAGTCCGATGTCATTGTTAAAGCCAACTGCCGGACAAGTGAGTTGTATTGGTAATGCCATCGAAGAGGACACTTGTCTTGTGCTGCACATGCCCTCACATGGCGTATACTTAATATGTCCATCTACTCCTCTTTATTACACAAATCTTTCAAATAAAAAATTGAACATGCTTGTAAAGGCATTAAATTATAAAATGTTTAAAAATTGTAGTTTCCACTTACTTTTAGCTTATATACTAATTTAAATTTGTAGAATTTAAAACAAACTCAAATCTCTAGCATTCGTTCAAAGAAATCACTTTCTCCAAAACACTAATATTAAATTAAAAACTCAAAGCTATACAAAAATGTAATTTAAATATATTTTATTCATATTGAAATGGTTTCTCATCATTTAAGTTACTAAACAATTGTATTAATTTTAAGAAATATTAACTTAATTATTTTTAAAGGGTATTTAAGCTTTCGTTCATTTACCTCCAACTCGCTTTGTTTTGTACGTTTTTTCCCCTTTTATTCGGTGTTTCTTTTTTTTTTGCCTTTTCAGCTTTCTTGCGCACGATTTGTTTTGCTGCTCAATTGGCTGCAAGTGCAACATTTTGATTTGCAATTGTTTCGCAGGACAGCAACACCCTCTTTGTCCAGAATTTAATTGCTGGTTCTCTTTTAAGATATTCTTGGTTTTTTTTTTCCCCCAATATTTGCCTTTGGGCCCAAGAGGGATTCCTTAAATCGCCTGGACATTTGTATGCATTTCGGACGAAATGAAAAACAGAAACTAATTTCCATTGTGCAAATAATTTGCGACCTGACATAATTTTTCGCCAGTTGCTGCAGCAGTTGCAGTTGGTCGGGGAAGTCCCGAAAGGGTTGCCAGATTGCCCGACTTTTGCCGGGGATTCCCCAAGCTTGCCCATGCACAATGCATACAAATTGCATTACAATCAGCCAGGGCAACATGGAAATATATGTATATATTTAAGAAGCGACGACACACACCGAACGAAGGAAATGCTTGAAATCGTTAAAAGAAAACGAACAAAGCATGGCAAATATTTATATACAAATACTTTTGCTCTAAGCCCAAATAATAGAGGAGTGCAAAGGAAAGGGAATCCCGTGGAAAGCAGAAATGCAAAATCTCCAAATGTAATTTAGAAAATTGCAAAAAACCAAGGCAAACACAAAGTGCCCGGGCTGCAAAAAGGGAGTCGCATCACGTCCTTGACTTCCACAGAGAAATATTCGTATTAATTGGCAGCTCGCAGTCAAATGTATACTTGTATGTGTATCTTTGCAAGATGAAAGCCCAACATTGGTACTCTGGACATGAAGTTTTGGGATTGAGCTACAGCTTTCTGCATATCAATAACAGTATGTGATGAAATTTTGGGATTCAGCTACAGTTTTCGGCATTTTAATAGCAACATTTTCTAACAATAATAGTTTTAGAACAGAAAATGTTTAAAATGTTACTCTGCTAAGAAGTTATTCTGTATTTCGTTAATTATACAAAATGAGCAGACCTTAAAAAGTATATTTCACAAAATGTTAAAAATATATGCTTAATTATATTTCTTTTTTTTTTGAAAATATACATGTTTTTCAAAAAAATGTTAACTTATGAATAAGAATAGATTTTTGTAAAACTTCTGTTGAATGTTTCGGGTTTCTTTATTAAAAATGATATATAGCACAGCTAACAAAAACGTTAAGGAACTTGTTGTGTATTTCTTTAATTCAACATTATGAAAGGTTTTGAAAATGATTCCCTCTCACTCCCAATATTTTTCTTCCAACTGTGTATAAACATATTTTTTTAATTTTCGTCTTCTTGGCTGACAAGAAAGGAAATACTTTATTATTTACATTTATAATTTATACGATATATCTTATGCTGATCCACGTCGTCCTTTGAGGCGCTTGTCATTTCATTTCATTACATCGCATTGTTGTCCCTTTTGGCTTTTGTGCTTTTCTCAAATATTTACATGTACCTTTTTTTCGCCTCTACTCACCACTCTTCTCATTTCTTTATCTTCTCGCAGGACGCTTGGCAGGACTTCTCCTTGGAGTCATTTTCCCCGCAGGAAAATCGGAAAATCGCCTGGTGCGGCAGATTCCCGACTGCCTGCTGTGCCGTAATGGCATTTATTAATTGCTATGTAAATAACTTGAAGTCAATTTTAATGGGAATTGTGTTGGCGCAATCCAAACGAGCCAATTTGCAGGCTCATTTCAATGCCTTCCGCCATTCAAGGATATCCATGGAAATAAGTCATTCACTTATGGACCAATTAGATCGAGCATAAATTCAAGGCTTCCTCAGTCGTTGATTTTTACGCTCATTAAGCTTTTATTTAAAGTTTCATTCATTATTTATTAGTTTGCTTTAAACGCGTTTATAAATTCTATATTTCATTATAAGCCTAGATATTGGTTTTAAACCATTTCTAAAACGAATAAAATCAGAAGTAAAGCTTTTATAGCCATATAAACAAATAATAAATCAAATCAAGCACTCCTGTATCTCAACTATTAATAGATTGATAAGCCTTCAGACCAAACGTTGTCCATTATTTCTGATTTTTTGAATTTCTCTTGGTTTTACACAACTTTTGTTGGCCCAAAAATATCAAGTGGCAAGTAACTGAGTGTCTGAATTTGGCCAGAAAACTGAGCCAAAATAAACCGAAATTCGAAATCCAGAGGTTGGCATATGGAGTGCAATCGGTTGAAGGAGTATTTCAGTTATTTGAAGTGAAGGCAAGCATAATGCACATAATGCCAGCCAGTAGCACACAAAAATGCTCGCATTTAAATGCTGGCCAACATTTGTCATGGACTCTTTCTGTCTCTTTCATTGGCCATATAGCCGTCTCTCTCTCTACTGCACATGTGTCGTCTCTTTCGTGCCGCTTTCACTCTATTTGGGCTCGGTGAGCTACTGTTGCGACACTTTTGTGTGAGACGAGCTGCTTGTAAATCTCTTTTTAATTGCATTTAACCGCAAACAAATTCCAAAACCCGGCAACACTAAAGGAGCAAAATTCCAGCCACCCACTGCTTGGCCGGCAATCCCACTTGGCCAAAAACCAGGCTGAAACTAAAAACCGCACGTGGCAGACGAGACTAAAATGCAGAACACATGCACAATGGAAAGTTAGGGAAATGGTAAAGGGGGGTGGGGGGGGTCACCGAACATGGCCACACAAATTGTTTAAACATATACCAACCCAAATACAATCCAAATCGAAAAGGCGCCTAGGCAGCCGAGGCAGCAGAAAAGCAGTCACAGTCACAGTCACAGTCAATTATACAAATTGCATTTGTGTTGCTCTCTTGCAGGAGGAGCACATTTGCATACTACCCACTTGTGGGTTACGTTACCCCTTTCACTCCCTTTCTGCCACTCCTGTTGGATTTGGCCACGGAAAAGTCAACCCAAGCTGCAGCCAGTCCTCATACTGAGCCGCCCATTTTAAGCGGATTTCATGGACTCAACAGAGGGGTTTTTAAATCGGCATAGTGTGGGAAATTTAGTAATTTGAAATAATTTGTTTTGCTAAAAAACGGGGTAAATATTAAGACACCAAGCCGCTTATACCAACATCAAAATAAATACAATAATTAATTAAACCCCCAAGCTATTTTTCACCCTTTATGTCTTAGCTCCAGTATGAAAGTAATTTTCTTGATTTTCTTGTCCTCTGACCTTTGTTAATCGGCATCAAAATTGGAAAATTCAATATAAATAAAACTAATTTGGGTGTAATCTTGAAGATAATATAATTTGATTTAAATTTGTGTCAAAAGTTCGAATCCCATTTCATTTGTAACAATTGATGTATTTAGACGTATTAATTAGGCAAAATAAGCAGCTCGAACGGAGTGTTGGGGGTTTAAAAACTTGTCATCTAGGTTGGCAGCCAAAAATGTTTTTCCTGGATGGCGTCTCACAGCATATATAGAAATGGGATCCACCTTAACGATTAACCAGTAACTCCAGCAAAAATAACGAAGGTTAATAGCGGCCGTATTTAAATTGGGACTTCACATCCGCTCTGAAGGCCAAAATGAGCTTCGCCCCAAGGTTTTCCTGTGCATTGTCGGGATTCAGAGTTTGTTCGTAATCATCAACCATTTCGTGGAGTTGTGCCTCTAGGACCAGAACTTCGGTAATGCGATTGAATTCCCTGCATTTGGTTACCAGCGACCACATATTAAGGAACCCGTAAACAATCGACGCGGCAATGGGTACGAAAACGAAAACCAGTTGCGGAATCATATTGATATTTTGTGCAATTTTTAGAAAATGAATAAATATTTTGACTTGTTTAGACTTCTTTAGAATTATTTAGGTACGAACAGCAAGAAGTTAAAGACAGTGCCTACTATTTGCTATTTAAAAGCATTGGGAAAACTGTTGTTCAGATCGATTATTAAGCTAGCCTGCATATTTATGTCAACCATAATACAAAAACCAAATGACAATAGAGACCAACACCATCAAAGTATTGTCCAAGGAGCCAAGATTATTTGAAAACAAAATATCTTTAGGTACCTAAATAACTATCATATACAAAAATAAAAATCTTAATCTTGATTTACCTTGATTTACCAAAAATATATAAACTAATTGCTGAGCCCCACAATTTTCCATTCATTCTTCAAATTTTAAAGACTTCTGATATTTCTCGAGTTTACTTAAGTTTTTGGGATTTCATGAAAGACAAATGTTAAATAAATATCACAAAGTCATGACTATTAAAAATACAAATTTAATTATGAATGAAACAAAATATGATTTACAAGTTCTTTGTTTTTTAAGCCCCTTAAAGCCGACGTAAGTAGAGTTTAGTTTAGTGAAAGGTCTCATAAAACAGAGGTTTTCTTCAGGGTTACAGGGGCCCATCAGCAGTTAACCCCAGAAACACTGCCACTTTGTGTAACACCCACTAAATTTCTTCTACTTCCCTTTTAGTTTTATCTCTCAGTTTTTTCCTTTTGTCTTTTGTTGGTCTGCCCAGTTCATCTTTTAATTAATTCACAAGCAGCGTAAAAGTTTTGTAGCCACTTTGGGCCTAGACCACCAGCAGCTTCTCCCCTCACCACCCAAAAAAAAAAAAAGGGAGAATAGCGAAAAAAAAGGGGGCAGGAAGCACTTGCAACACAACGCAAGAAAACTTTTCTTATACAAAATTATGGAAAACTTTTATTTCCATGCATAACACACATACGCCCTGTTAGCCGTGTGTGTGCGTGTTTATTGCTTTACTTTTTGCACTCTTAAATAAAACTTGCATGCATGAGTGTGCGTGGGTGTCTGCGCACATTTATTTATTTAGTTTCGCTGCCGCTCGGCGCAAGTTTTTTATACATACAATCTATATAAATATATTCGTATATTTTTTTGTTTTGGCGTAAAATTGGCACATCAAAAAGCGGAAAATTTAAGTTGCAACAAAGGCAAATGTTAACAGCTCAACAAAAAAAAAAACAAAAAGGAGAAAAACGCTGGCGGAAACTGTCATATCAGCAATAGCCCATGGGTTTCAGTTCTCCAGTTTTCGCCACAGTGATTTATAAATTTTTAACTTTTATTCTGCGGCTATAAAGCCCCGGCCAACTTAACATTATGGCTGGCGAAAATAAAAGTTCGGCCGTAAGAAATGTGTTTTTGGGTGACGGCAAAGATGGCCCAGCGATCATCTTCATGGCGAGTTTTCGGAACGTGCCAATGAGCTGTTCGGGCCATTTGGCTTTTTATGCGACTGCTAATGACACAATTTCGGTGGCGCAAAGTGGTGCAGACTGGTAGATAGGGACATGTGACACGCACGCAACAATTAACTGTTAGCACTCACTCGCTAAAGTACACACACGCACACACTCACAGTCCGAACGAGGAAAAAAGAAAACAAATGTGGCCAACGAACTTTTCACGTTTACGCTAATCCGCGTTGACCGTTTCACTTCACTTCATTTCGCTTGTTGCGTTTTTAATGCCTGTCCTTACACTGCAAAAAAAATAAATAATTTCATTTGATTATTAAGAGGTTTGTTTTGAATTCAGGTGCAACCTTTATATAAAATGTAATATATATTTAGGCACATATATTTTCAGACTAGAAAACATGTACCCATATTATGTTGTCGCATATTGTTTAAAAACTAGAATCTTGTTAGTTTAGTACTACTATTTGGCTGTTTATTTCAAACCTAATATTTGTAATGGATTTATTGGATATATTTAGTAAAACGAAATCTTAAAATAAGTAATGCAGATTTTAATTTAGATGTAAATGTTTTATTTCTATAGTCGTTTAATTTTTGTTTAAATGGAACCCTTGTTAATATTGTTTATATTATTTAAATAATGCATATCGGCTATTAATATGTGCTCTCAGTGCATACATTTGCAATTACGCTGGCCGTGCAGTTGGATTTTGCGAATTGCCCCCGCTGACCGATGAACCCCGCCATCCCCCTGCATCCAATTTGTCCCTCTCTCTTTCGTTTCGCACACAATCTATACCCTTCTCTTTTGCCCACTCTTCATCTTGTTCAGTCAGCGTCTAAGTATGTTGCTTCCGTTTCCGTCGCCGTTGCCATTTATATGAAGAAGTGTGGGTGTGCGAAAAGCACTTTCTAAAGGGGGGCAGTGGGCATGGCATTGTTGTCGCAAAATGCTGACACACACACACACACACACACACACATGCATCGTTGGCCATTATCGCGTGCGCCTTAAAAGCACAAAAACGGAGGGGTGGGAATGGCAAAGAAAGTTGTCTAAAAGCCAAGCAACCAGCGACAAGGACAATGAAATGCTACTGCCAATAAATAGTGAAAAAAAAACAACAACAACCACGACAACAACAACAGCAAAAAGTAAAGGAGCATCGACATTTCCTTTCACTCCGCTTTGGCTTGCTTTATCGCAACAATTGGCAATTGGATTTGCTTTTGTTTGGGCCACGGGGCGTATGCGTAATGTATTTTGTATCTCCTGCCACAGAGACACACACATAGAAAATCGCGACAATCGCAATTTAGTGAGGCTTTTATTGGCCGCCCCCCCAAGCATCCTAAACATCCCCAACACCCTTAGCCAAAACCTTAACCCCCCTCTTGCCACAACTGGGTGACCATTTCGCTGGTCTGTGTCCTGGCATAATGGAAATTGCTTGATTATCGTTTACACGTCGCCAATCGCTCAGCGAATCTTCAATGAATGAGAGCAGCTAATAGACCGCTTCACACATACAACAATAAACGAAGGACAATGGTAAAAACGATAGACAGGACATGTTTCTTACTGAGGTGCTTTGTGGCAAGAAGTGAATGAAAACAAGGACATTACTAAAATCCATCTCTTTATTTGCATTTTTCCATACCACTTTGATTAACATTTTAATTGAATTGAATAGTGAATCTATAAGTCTCTTTTATTGCAGCAATGGAATTATTTATTACTATTGGTATTTGTTGCGGGGAAAAAATAAGTTTTAATAAAACCCCTCTTTTAATTTGCATTTTTTCATATCAATTTGATTGAATTTAATTGTATAGTGAACTTTTAAATTAAAATATTAAATAATACATATTATTTTTTGTATTTTAATTTGCTAATTGTTGTCACTATATCTTTAAGCCCCTAGCTAGATTTTTGGGAATTACTCACACATTCGAGTTTATTTTATTGTAATTTGGCATATTTTTTATATGAATTTATATGAATTTTTAAGACTTACCAATATTTGTATTTAAAGCAACTGTACTATACACTATATTGTACATATTTTAATTTGCAAATTTCTTGAATATATCTCTATACTCCTTGAAGATTTTGGGGAACTACCAATGCATTCTGTTTGATATTTATGCGCCATTTACAGATTCCTCTATTCCATTGTAACTTTATTTTTGCACGAGCAAAAAAATACCCGAAAATGGAGTAGGATTATTAACCACTCGCTCGTTAATTTCTTAGGCGATTTTTGGGCACTTTACCAAGGCTGTAATTAAATTTGTTGCTCGACCCAAAAACCGAGACCGAAACATTGGCATTTTCCTTCGATGGTCTCCATTCTTGCCCCCTATTTTTGGCCAGCTGATTTGGAAAATTCATGGAGGAAATTGGGGGAAATGGGTAAACGAGGCAACTGGGACTTGGTCAAGCTGCCACAGTGCATTCGGCTCGCTTTTCAGCTTTTCCAAAGGGAAAGCGACAGGTCGAAAGTAGGTGAAAATGTCAATGGGAGCCAGTTGGATCGTTGGTTCGTTGGCTCATTGGGCTCGGTTCGGTGCTTTATTAGTTTGACTCTTATTTTCGGGACTGTGGTGAGCTTGCGCAGCGCTTATCCCATGGTGAGTTTTTCCACATGCCATTTAAGAGCGAACTCTAAGAGAGTGAAAAGCGGAAAAACGTTTACAGCCGTTGGGATTTTGTGGCTTGCTAGGGCATATGTGAAGGCAAGAAATTTGGAAAGGACTATTTTACTATATAAATTTATTATAAATAAGCTTGTAATTGGCTTAATTATTTTTCTTAGAAACTAAAAACAAGCGCTGGTTGGCTTATGGAATATGTTTTGTACTTCTTCTTTGGCTTTCATATTTTAAGAATCCCTTCTATTTTAATATTTTGTAAAACTATATGTTCTTAAAAATGTCTAAATATATACACATTTTTATTAGTTAGCCAATACAAATAATTTAGAGATTTGCAGGAAAACTTGTAGGTGCCCAAATTTGAATTAATCGGTATTTTTTGGTCGTTCTTTTTTTAATTCGTTGGCTGCCTACGGCGGAGTCTCGTTAGTCCGGCTTCCGAATGACTGATACACATGGACAGACGGGGGGTTTTCAGGCGGTTTTAGGTGGCCTTAAGGCGCTGGAGAAAAGAGGCGTGGCGGGGAGGCACACACGCACTTGGGCGCGCCTAGAAGTATGCTCTGACAACTTTGAAGTGCTCTTGCTCTTGCGGCCGTCGTCGCAGTAGTCGCGATGTCGCGTCGCTTTGACTTGTCAAACAAAAATAATGCCATTTGCCAGTTGCCAGAGTACTCAGCTACTAAGCCCCGCACCTTTTATCCCCCGCATTCGCCCCCGCCCCCTTCTGCTTCCCCGCAGCAACAGCTGCTACTGCTGCAACAGCAACATCAGCAGCAGCTGCAGCAGCAGCAGCAACATCGACAAAATGGCAACGCGAATCCGTTTTAATGAAGACTTAGGCCCCCATCCGCTGGCAAAAGTTGGCAAAGTTGGCAGACAGTTTGAGTGGAAGGCCAACACTTAATATCGGTTAAAGCTAAATTACTGCCTTAATTGCAAATCAAATTTTAAAAAGACATCAGGCAATAGTGTTTGCAAGCAGTGGCTTAAAAACTGACAACTATCTCTTTACGCTTTTATAAATAGTGAGAAATTTAAAATAACTCATGAGGTGGGAGCTTTCTTGTTTTTTTTTTTTTTTATGATATAAGAAAACTATATTTAGCTAGACAAGCTACATCCATTTGTAAATATAGGGAGTAATTAAGTAATGGCTTCAAGATATAAAATAATATTTAATCAATCATTTTTGAAAGAAATGAGCGTGATATTAAATGACTTAACATTAGAGATTTAAATTGTGTAACGATTTTATTAACGAAACAGAATATACACTACAATTCTTCTCGATTTTCCTCTCCAAAGTTAAGTCATAACATCGAAAAGAAAAAAAATGCTCATCTTAATGACACTCAATTTTAATCCAGTGGCTTCTGGCATCGCCGCGCGCTGGAAACTCTTTAATGTAATTGAAATGTCATGAATGAGGTGACAAGAACACCGAAAGGACAGAAAATTGCTGCTGTACAGTCAATGTTGCTGTTGTACTATACATGTTGCATGTTGCCGGTGGCATGAAGCAAAACTGAAATGGCAATGGCGTTCTCTACGTGCAGGAAAACAGGAGAATGGTAAAAACTATATATGGAGGCGCTAAGTAGCCCCGCCCCCCAAAAAATGTCATGTCAATGCCAGTCGCCGGCAAAAGCAAAGGCAAAAGCAACAAAGGAGGTGGAAAATATATCGGGATGTATAGGGAGTGAAAATGACTTGGGGGAAAATGCGTGAAAATGCGGTATTAGTTGCCCTGTTCTGAAAAGGGATTGGATTGGTTTTTAAGTTAATACATTTTTAAAGTGCTTAAATAAAAAAAATTATGGTTAAAGCTAAGCTATGTATTATATTTAGCACAATAAAAAAGTAGTTCTTTAAGCAAAAAAACAAGTCTTTAATAAATAAAATAGATTTATATAATGTAATGCTTATTAAGTAAATTTTTTTTCTCCATTTTTTAGGAATTTTAAGCTGAAAACATTTTGCTAAAAATGACAACTAGTTTCCAAATAAAAATAAAAAACAACACTCTTTTTCTGAGTTATCACAAAAAGCATCATAAAAATTCCTTTTCACATGGATTCTCGGTGTTATGACAAGGAAAACACTGAATATTTATCAAGATGCTACTGTTGCCCTGCTAAATAACCAGGGCATATGGGTTTCACCAAATTTATGTTGCTCATATTTCCCGATTTCATCATTATGGGCCGCGGCATTGTCGAGGTTGGAATAAAATAAGAGAAAATGGGGATCTGCCGTCGAAGCTCCATTGCATTCCAGTCTTCGGCAACAAAAACAGCTGCTGTCAAAGCCAAAATAGCGCACAAGTTTGGACTTCATTTTGCAATCCACAAGAACTTCATTTGCGAGTGCCAGGCATCAGCTCCAGTGCATGAATGTCAGGCCAGGACTTACACACATACACAGATACTTACTCGCACACATAGATACATAAACACACGCACATACACACACACACACACACTAGCTAGGTAAGCTGTCAGCTCATTTTGCAAAGGATGCCGAGGAAGGATGCTGGATGCCAGGACAGCAGAACAGCAGAACAGCAGAACGCTGAATGCATACGAGATGCTCTCGGCAGATGCCTGCTTTAATCATAATATTAATAATATTAAAAGGTAAATATCAAATGCAACTGCATCTGGCACTGATCTATAGCCACTCACTCCCAGCCCCAAATGTCAAAGGTCCTTGGGGGCGACGAAAATATGCAGGATATGGGTATGCAAATGTGTCGGGTGTTCCCCAAAAAGTGGGACAATAAATTGGGTCCATGATGCCAGAAGTCACTGCCAAGTTAAATTTTCGACCGGAAATCAAGGGATGGAATCAGCTCATATCTCTATGATAAATATCTCTAATTTTGTCTTTCCACTTCACCCACATCTTTTTAGTTTCTCAAGTCAATCCTAACTATAATAATTGGCTGTGGTGCTTACCTTTTTCTTCACTTAGCTATTCTTGCGTTTCGATTTTGTACTTAAATTTCCCAATTAATTGCTATACTTCTTATGTTAACTTAAGTTAAGTTGCAATTTGATGGAAATACTTGTATCTTTAAGGTTTTATATTATAACCTTTGGAATTCGTTTTGTTTCATAAATTAAATGTATACCATAAAAAACAAAGCTTTTAAATTTAAAAAAGGTTCTTAGGTCTTAAAATATTTTTAGAATAAGTTCTAGTTTGTCGTCATAGTGCTGTTTTAATTAAAGGCTTATAGTTTCCAATAGAACCATTAATTCCCTGTGTTTCATAACTTTAATTAAACTATTATTAGTGGCAAGAGCACTTACTTGCAATTATCATGACTACTACACCATAAATCCTATTCACAACTCTATCTTAGGCTGAAACTTTGTGTTCGAAATTAACTGAAATCAGCTTATAAGTATCTCGAGATGGAGGGCCATTTGGATGGCCCTTTGGGCCAAGGACTTTTGCCTGATTTCAACATCAATTAACTGATTTGGCCCGTTTCCAGGCACCGAACGCTGTTGATCTTGTGTTCGGGTTGTGTGCTTTTGAGTTTTGAGTTTTGTGTTGCCTGTTTGCCGTTTGCTGTTAGCCGTTTGCTGTTTGCTGTTTGCCAATGTAATTGTCAGACATTGTATCGCAGGCACTCTCGAGAGTTTGGGGCCGCATAATTCCCCTCCTTATCGACTGCACACACACACACACACACCCAAGCACTTTTGGCCATAACTCGAGACAGTTTGCTTAATTGAATTCAGGAAATAACTCGCGTTTTGGGCCCGAAAGGAAGCTCGCTGTGGAAATTGAGTAATGCAAACGTGTCATTAAGCACTTAAAGGCACTTCAAGGGCGCAGGGGGTTTTCCGCTTTTCCAACGCCAGAATACCAGGGTGTGGGCTTAGCGGTGCGGTTGGCGGTTTGCTGCCAACGAAAACCGCCGAAGCACAAACTTTCAATCATGAACATTGAACATGAAATGCCCAACGAAAACAATTAAGCATGATTACAGCAACAATGCCAACCAGCAATTAGATGTTTATGTAAATTATATACAGGAGTCTACAAAGTGACGCAATAGAGCGAGACGGGGCGAGAAAGGGGGACAGCGGTAGAGACAGAGATAGATAGAGATAGAGTAAGAGACAGAGACAGCGACAGCGACAGAGACAGCGACAGAGGACAGCCACATTTGCATAAGTCGGGCACAATGAAAATGATGGGCGAAGGGGAAAAAGGGGATGGACTGGAAAATCCATCAGCAATCGCTGTGCCAGTAATTAGTAGCAATTACAACAACTGCCAGGCATGGTTTAAGCTAAGAAAAAGTATGAAACACTATATGTCCCTTAAAAACCCTAAATAAACATTCATAATCAAAACATACAAATTGTTTCGATTTATTTTAGGTTAGATTTATTTGGTTTAAGTCATATAAATACAAATAATAAACATAACAGCAATATATGTTTTCAAAAAAAAAATTTATTTTATATTAGGCTACATGGAACATATACTTAAACAAAGTCGATTACTCCAAATCAAGTATACGCACCATTTACAAAAACTAAAATAAATCTCAGAAAAACATTTAATAATTATTATATACAGATATAACAAATTTTGACTATATAATAGTTACTAATGTTAAATTACTACTACATGCTTTTTAATGACAACTAAACAAAAACAAAACTTTATGATCGCACATAGCCCACGCTACCCTCAAAAAAAAAGCAATAGAACAACATTTAAAGCTGCGACCAGGACTCATCAAATAGAAAAGGGCAAACAGCAATAAATTTCACACCAAAGCATTGGACATTAACTAATTAATTATGTTGAGCCAGCCGCAAAAACAACAAGATGAAATGAAACAAAATTCAAACAAAACAAGGAAAAATAAATGCGATATAAATGGCGGAAAGCTGGACAAAATTTCCCGCCAACTGGTTCTTTATTGGAATTTGTCATCTTATTTGTAACTGTCCCCCACAAAAACCCAACCAAATGTCCTCAATCGCTACTTGAGGTAATAGCCCGCGGTGGCGCTATATTTCACTATATTGGCGATGGCATTTCGCTTCAAAGGGATAATTAATTTTATAGTTGATTAATTTGCACTTCATTCCTTGACCAAGTTATTCATTTCGTTTTCGCCCAAAAGATGATGAGCCAAAAGCTATTTGCCATTCATCTATCTATTCATTCATTCATCCATCCATCCATCCTTTCTTTCCACTTTTTGTTAGACTTTCCCTTCATGTACTGTCCTTTTTCGGTTAGTTTGCTCGAACGCAATATATTTCTGCTCAAAAGTTTCGACTTCTGCTGGCAAATTAGTTCTGAAGGCATTTCTTGCCCCTTGAGCTGTGCAAAATTTTGGGAGACAAGAATAAAGGACAGCAGAACGCTTTAAGCACGAAAACGAAGAATATTTTCCATCAAAAGCTAAAGGAATTATATCAAAGATTTGAACTGTTCAGTTTGTTTATTGAACAACCGTTTTACCTGTCCCGATATCAATAGTATTATGAGAAATATAATTAAGCAATAGTGTTAGCAAAAACATTTATTAAGAGTCATCGAATTTGAAATGCAAATAAATCGATTAGTCTAATTTGTGTACAAAGTGCATTGAAAAATGTACAGGCAAAATATGTTTAAAATAAATCAAATTAAAATTAATTATCAGTATAGTTCCACTGTTTAACAAATGGGCTAAACTACAAAATTGAAAAAATTTTAACGAATACAATTCTTAAACCGTTACAAATATATAAGTTAAACGAATTGTAATACCATAAAGTTTTGAAAATTAAATGCCTAAGCCATCTAACGATGCAACGAAAAATATTGTCACACAATCCGTGAGAGCAATCGATAAATACTCAAATTAATTCCACAAAATCGGATCAATTAAGAGGGGCATAAATTGTTTGGCAAACACCTTGTCGGTTATTCATTCGATACCCCCAAGTATGGGACGATAATCGATCGAATCCCTGCGGCAATCAATTAGCCCGCCCAGCAAAAGGACACACAAATCGTGTGAGAAGCTCTTGGCCACATTTAACTTTTGCCAATTGATTTCTTTTTGTCGGCCATTTATTAATGACGCCCCAAGTTATGGGCCAAGAAATTGTCAACAACAAGTATCCGTATCGTTATCCGGTCAGGTAATAAAAATGTCGAAAATATGCATTTTATGTATTTCATTTGGCCAAAGAGGCCCTGCTGGCGAGAGTTGGCAATTAAGATATGAGATACAGTGGCCACAGTTTACGGTTATGGCCGGCAGGTTCTGCCCGTCCGCCACTGTATAGTATTCATGCATAAGTGCAGCAAGAGGATTTTCGCAATTTTAATTTGTTCAAAGTGCACACGCACACAGGCCCATAAACAAGGAAAGAACATGCAGGACATGCTTCATCAGTCAGTTAGTCAAAGCCAAACACATGCAGTGCACTTCGACAAAAATGCGGACAGTAATGGGTTTTAAATTTTAATTATTTTTTAATGATCTCCACTAATTGCTTTTGAAATGTGGATTTTTAACCTATGAGCTTTTATTACGTTATATAACCATTACATTAAAATTAATTCAACTATTCAAAGGATCAACAATAAGATAGATTAAAAGTATATAAAATTTAAAATAAATATATCTCATAAAATTTAATCTAGAACACTATTGGACACCCTTACAAAAAAATAATAATTTTAAGTTTTTAGGCATTTATTTTAATAAAATAATATTAAGCGACATAAACATATGGCAAAATGTAAAGTAAAACTGAACACATATTCTTTAAATTCTTTAAGTGGATCACTGCAAAGTTTTGATTTTCGAAAATGTTTCTCCTCCCTCTCGCTCTTTGCCATCGCCCATCCTTTTTGCACACTCTGTGCGTGAGCAAACATTTTTCAGCCTAATTGTTGGCATTATGCTCAGCCATCATTGTCATTTTATATATCCCTTGGAATCGGGAGCGACTGCTTTTGGGGGAGAAATAAACTTTAATGACGAATGCCTAATGTGCGAGAGCCATAAAAAGTGTCGCGTCTGCAGCGCCCATCAAAACTCAAAGTGGAAGTAGAAAAGCAGCCACAAGTTATGGGTAAAAGGGAGTTAAAATTCGGGCAGCAGTATGACTGCGCCAGCCCCTGAGTAGTACAAAGTTTTGGCAATTAAGTGACGGAGCAGCTTAACCCGTTGGGGTTTGCTGCGGCAAGAGATAATGTTTGCTGGCGAAAAAGTAAGACAAAAAGCGTGATTGATATAATCCAGCGGGATGTGGTATTATATTTTTGTTTGAACTCCTCATTTACATACTTTTCAAATATTTAATGTTTCTTTAAAGTATGCATATACATACTGGGAGGTACATTTTTCCGATGTGCCTAAGACAATTTTGGAGCCTTAAAATCTTTTCTAAAAGTGCCTAAAAGTCTGTTTCTATTTTAATAAATCAAGAAATTTTAGGATTTTTATTGCTTTGTTAAAATCATATTTAATGATTTTAATGCATATTTTTGAATGGTCAAAAAATGTAATAATATGTAAAGACTTTTATTTATCGGAGGTGCCAAAATATCAATAAAGGCTTGAAATAATTTATAAAAGTGCCTGAAAGTAGAGTTCTACATATGATTTATACGGACTTTAGTTAATTATTACACCGTTTCTTTTAAAATGGTCGTAAGTCTCTAGAGATTTCTTGGGCCTTAATTCCAATGCCAAAGTTAATTTTTTTTTTTTTAATGGTTTGCAAAAGTTTCAAAGCACAGAGTACTACAGTTTGGTAAGTAAAGTAGGGTGAACCCCTTAAAATCCAGGTGACCCCCAGTTATGGTTTTACTCGAGTTCACTGAGTCTGCCAGTTGGGCAGTCAATCATTTTGGGTCATGATGCACTTATTCGCACAAGAAAGTGGCCAGAAGGAGAGGACGATGGCGTGGCGCCTTGTATCATTAGCAGCATCTGAGACTGGAAAGTGCGAGCTAAAAGGTCAATTTTCCTGCTGATTTCTCTTTGCGTTTTCAGTCGGCCTGGCTGAAATTTATGACACACGGAGGCAGCCAAAGAGACAGGACACTCAGAACAACAAAGCGCCATTATTTTTGCGTTCGATCAAACAAAAGTCCCAAAGATTTATGCCACCTACGTACGGGAGTGGGTGTGTAATTGTGTGAGTTCGTGAGCGCGTGTGTGTGTGTGTGGGTGTGTGCACAGAGTGTATAGTATGTAGTCTGTGGTATGTAGTGTGCTTTTAGCCTAAAAGCAGGCTACACATGTAAGGGGGCGAGGCCATGGGGAACGGGGAGAAAGAGAGGCCCAAAACCCAGAGACACATTCATTCATTCATTTGATGCTGCTGTCGTCGTCGTCGTCGTCGTCGTTGTCCTCGTGACAATGAATTTATGCACATGTATGCTGGCCTGTGTGTGCTGTAAATTTGCTTGTTTTTCACACATAAGTGAAAGAGATGGCATGCGAGAGGTGGAGCGAGACGGACATAGACCGGCCCCAGACAGACAGGACAGAAATCAAAAGAACATTGGCCACAGGCCCATTGCCCTCCTTTTTCCTTCTTTCCCCTCTTTCACTTTTCTCCCCCCCCTTAACCCCCTTATCCCCCTTTACCCCTCTTTTCCCCACCCCTAGGGACACATTTTGTGCGATAATTATCGATGTCCTCCCGTCAAAGACAAGCACAGAATGAAGCCTTAAATGATGACACCCCCCAATTTCTGCAGTTTGCAGCTGGGGAATTCGAGGGCCGTAACTGAGAATGCTTGCATCCTTTGGGATTTTGGGTTCTAGGTTCTTCGGACGCTTCAGATGCCAGTTAATCCCTGGGAAATAACAATTAACAGAGCCATTAGGTATTTCTTGCTACGCCAGAGCAAATAAGCAATGTAACTATTTTCAGTTTTGTTTATACTAAAATGACCGAAAGTTAAAACAAAAATTCAAGTCAAATGGAAAAATACAAACAATCAGATATATCAGCCCTTTTATAAATACAATCACTGTAGACTAAATTGTCTCCATATTTTGGTCACGGATTTAGCCACAAACTTTTACAGGTATGCCACAAAAAAAACGTAAATTTAATAGAGAATTTCTTCGATTCCCTTACATATAAGGTAAGCACTGACTTGTTCACAGATAAATTATTTTTAATTAAAAAATTCAGGAATTTCTTCATTCTGCATTCTCCCCACTTTGTTCAAGCAAAGATTTTCTCCATTTTCCTTGCTCGTCGTTAATTTTCACCGATTTCACAGATGGACAAGAGGTGGAAAGCGTTTAAGAAACTGATAAGTGCTTTAAGCCTTTGTGCCCATGACTCTCCAGTTCCTTGGGTTGAAATGAAATACAATCATTAATTCCGTTCTGCCAGAGGCAAAAGTCCGACTAAGCCTGGTTTTGCCAAGGGTGCCACTTCTATGCCGTCCATCTCTCTCTGCCCCCGCTATAGCCATCTCTTTCGGTGTCTGCAACTTGTGTAGTTTGGTTTTTCCGGCCGGGAAACGGGGTGAGGTGATGGGGGGTGTCCGGAAAATTGCCGGGCAGTGGGGAGCCTGTTAAAACATTAAATGAGCAACTCATTTACAAACTCAAACAGCGCTCATAAATTCAACTAAATATCATGAACACAATGTAAATTTAAAGTTCAAATCGCATTAATCATTTTTCGCAAAAGGGTGCCGCCACTCCAGCCCCAAAAAGGAAAGTTTTCCGGCGTCTTGGCGACAACTTGCGGCGCTTCCCACTGAGATGAGGCACTTTGGATTTGATTACGCCACCGGCTGCATTCAATTATGGCGGTCCAAAAATACCCTTTGTCCAGAGCTAATGGCTTAAAAATGCACCCCAACAAATGCAGTGTTTTAATTTCTGATTTGCATTTATATGTATTTAATCAAATGCTAGGTGCTAGCACATTAATTAAATAAAAATAGGGTAGTTTGTTTTTGCTTCTAGATGGACGTTTTCTCGTGTTGAAGGGTTAAGCATACACTACACTATGTTATTTTTAATTTGTAAAGCAATTAGCATTCATGTATATTTTTATAATAATAATGCATTTATTTTCAATTAAATTTTTATTGCTCAATTTCCATTGTTTCTAAAACATCTTTACAGGGAAACATACGTTTTTTTCCATTAACATATTATTGGTTTAATTCTTTCTAAATTCTTGTTTAAAAATATGGTAAGTAAAATTCGAAAAAAAAGATACAATACATTTTAAGCTTGTTTTGGACAAATATTTTCATGAAGTTAATCATATTCAACTTAAAAATAATGCTTTTAAATCTAAAATAATCCACTTTAAATTAAAATAAAATATATATTATATCTCGCAATTTATTCTGCAGTGAATTTAACAATGTGATTTTATACTTAAGTTTATTATAAAATATAACATTTTGTATTCAATTGTCAGACATTTATTTTTAGTATTCGCCTTTTATATCAGTGTAGTAAAACTATGATTATAATTAAAATTATTTAGGGACATTATCACGGGAATCCAGATAGTTGCCGCTGTAGAAAAGCGCTTAAATATATTTATTATTCCACCTCAGTCCTCCGTTTTTCCCCCTAATCCTCTTCAAATCGTATTACAGGGTATCACGCGCAGCTTTTCCCCCTCGAAGTCACAGTTTTTACTCGCTGGCTGCAGTAGAACTCAACTGAAGTTTATTTTGGTTAGTCCTTGGACTTAGGAGTTGAAAGCAAAGTCTGCAATTCAAGTTGCATTAATCATCAACTTGCTTCAACCACACTCACATACACACATGCATTTCCTTTTCGAACTTGGACTTTTATTGACTGTGTGCACCTGTGTTCGGGTGGGTGGGTGTTTGTGGGTGGGGGCTATGGGTGTATGGGTGTATGGGTGTTAAAGTGGGTGGCTAACGCGCTTCTAATAGACTGCATTCCAGTGAGTTCGCTTGGCTGGGTTTTTGGTTTGTCGGTCTGGTTGGGTTTGGTTTGGTTTGGTTTAGTTTAGTCTGAACTCCAGTTCGTTTTTGGCCCTGTGACCGTTTATAAATTATCAGGCAACAGCCACTGACTTTTGCATGGTCACCCCGGACCGCAGCAGCTCATAAATGAAACCACAAAGTCACTTTAAGTGCATGCCACATAAATCCAACTCAAACATGTAAAGGCAGCCGGCAGAAGTTTCCATTCCCTTCCATTCCTTCCATTAATGGACGAAACCATCTCCCCTCGTATCTATTCATTAGTTTCGCTGCGAACTGGCAAAAACTTTAATTCCATTTTGGGCAATTTCAATTCAGCCAGAGACTCCTAATGAAGTGCAAATTACACAAAGCCAAATTGCCTTAATAAAAATGCTAAACAAAAATGGCAGGCAAAAAAATAGAGCAGAGAAAAATAACAAAACAACTTTCCATACATATTCTTTCTGTTCTTTTGTTACAACAACAAACTCAAACACATTTTCACTTTGCTTTGAGGGTTTTTCCATTTTTCTTCGTCTTTTTTTTTTTGTTTGGTTTTGTGGCCATGCAAATTTTCCATGTGAGTTTACACTGACGTGCGTAAAAGTTATTGTTTCAAATTTTTGCTCTTTCTATTGAAAGAGTTCGGTATGAATTTCATACTAGCTCTGCCAAAACAAAAAAATAATAACGAAACTAGACCATTTTTCCCAACAATTTGGCACAAGCCAAAAAAGGGCAACCGAAAGAAGGTGAAATATTTTGAAAAATGGTTTTTTAACGCGCGCTGCATAAAAAGAGCCACGAATTGGGACACTGAAATTATAGTTAAACTACTGGGAATTGCCGCTTATAAATTAAGAATAGAAAAAGAATTACACATCATCAGCAAAGCCTTTAATAATAAATAAATAATATATAAAATACAATTATATTTGAATTATTTAAATTCCAAAGTCATGCCAAACATAAATATATGGTAAACCTACTGCTGGTTTAATATTGACCAAATTAATAAAACTCATTGGTGGTCCAAATAGACACAAAAATTAACAAAATAATGTTAAAAAACTTACTTTTAAGCTTGATTAATTTCTCTACTGTAAAGCGAAATGAAATTGATGAGAGCAATTTATGCAAATTATAAACATTTCTACAATTAAGAGTTAGCATGCTCAATAATTCAATTATTTTCGGTAATTCTCATTTTTGCAAATAATCCTTTGTAGTTGGCAAGCCTTCCTCGTCAAACTCACCATCATTGATAGATCGTTTCAACGATCGCCGAATGCAACAAACCAAATCATTGAAGTTGGTTTTTTTTTTCTATTTCGTCCTCTGGCCAAACGTAAAAAGTGAAAAAAATTGTTAAATTCTAACACAAGGCCAGAAAAACTCTTTGAGGTGAGGCGTAAAAAATTGCCTGTGAATTGTAAAACAAACGAAAGATGAAACTACAACTGAAAGCGGCCCGAAAATTGCTACCCTTTGTGCCCAGTTACAGTTTAACCCATTGAAGCCCCCTCACCGTTCGTTGGCCCGCTAAAACCCGAATCAGAAAACGGAACCGGAACTGCAAAACCAGTCAAAAAAGAAAAAAATAAATAAAGCAAAAAAATAAAATGCTGAGGCAAACAGATGCCAGTTACGAGAAAACCGAAAAGTGCCCAAAATGCCAGCAATGGATGAAATGTTAAAGGAAATGCTCACTGTGAGCAATGAAAATTTGATTTTATAACAGGAATTTTGATTGGTTGCACTTGCACAAAATCCCAAAGAACAGGCTAAAAACGAGAGGAGCGGGATTTGTTTACCAATTACTGAAACCTATAGCCAGAAAGATCTACAATTATTTTTTTTTTAAATCTCAGTAGATCTAAAAACGTGTTCCTATTCTGTTTGTTATAAATTTCTAAATATCCAAATGTTGCTATTTTAAATAAAAGTAAGTTTTAAATATCTTAAGCTTATTACCAAAATATATATATATAAATATTTTCTCAAATTTCTAATCTCAATAATTCAGGTAAATCAGGCCAGCTTAGGAGCCTACTTGTAAAAATACGAGAAAATTAATACATCAAAAAAAGCGGGGCGAATCATTGGAGCGCCAGCTGTTGATGTTGCCAATTAAGCGCGCACTTTAAATTTTAATTAGCTTCCGAAGAGGGGCACTTAATTAATTACTAAAAAACACAAGCACACATGAACGGGTGGCTAAAACTTGACGAGGTCGTGTCCACCCCAAAACCCACCCACACACTAACTAAATGAATTATAATGCACGGTCATAAATAATAATAAATATGAATTGAGTGCGCCCAGGCTGGCAAATAAACATGCATTAATATGCGGCCAAGGATGTGAAAATAAAAAAAAATATATAAACAAAATATAAATACACATATACACGCACATACACACACACACACATGCACTGGATAATTAACGACACTTGCGACTCGCGTCTGCAGGCAAAACATTTGATAAATGGCCCAAAACAGGGTCCTTGAGGGGTGGGCGTGGCCAAGTGGGAGGACCTGCGAGTCCTGGGACCAGCTGCCGCCTGTCAGTTAAATTTAAAGTTGCCCACTATGAATTTGCGAGCTGCACAAGTTGCGTGATGTGAGCCAAAGCCAAGCGAGAAATGTTCGTATTTGCTTTTTTCCCCATTTTGGCAGATATTCATAAAATTTGCATGGGTCGACACTGCGAAATGGTTGACGGAGGGGGCAAAAAGGGAAAACACCTTAAGTTTGGCAAACAAGAAGGGTCGCAGACTGGCTGTAAAAAGGGTGAACACAACAGAGAAAGCACTGAGGAAAAATCCAGCCCTAAAATTCTATTGATGGGCCATAATATACAAAAGAACATTTTGTAAGTACAACACTCATAACTTGGCTTAATATATGCAGAGAAATACTAAAAAAATATACAAAATTATTGAATTATATTCGCCAATAAATGTTAATCATTTTATTAGTTTAAAGTTGTGGTCTTGAATTTCTATAAAAATATCCACATATTTTTTGAAGAGTCACATGCCAAGATATATATATACAATTTGGACTATTTAGTATTTTAGTATTAAATATTGTTTGCAAATTTAAGGTTATTTTATTATTAGATCATTTTGGTTTTAAATTTAAAAAAAAATATTTCCATCATTAGTGAAAAATAAAAAATTGTATACATTTTTAAGTTGCATGACCAAATTGTGAATATTGCAAGGAACTACTTGCTATAACTAAACAAAATTCTCATCATTTAGGAAAAAAAAATTTCAAAATATTTCTGCAAGTGCCGAAACGGGAAAAGGATTGGGCCAGAAATAAAGCCAGGACGAATTGAGCGTAGCACAAGCCATAAAAAGGCAAACTGCAAGCAATGAAACCGAATCAGGAACTGCAGCCATATCCATACAGATGGCTTCCGGTGCCGAGATCCTTGCCAATCCAATCCCCCTTAAGTCCCCCGATTTCCCGATTTCCCGATTCCCATATCCTGCCTAACACCATGTTCCCTCTGCTCAAAAGGGGGTGTGGCAGACACTTACACACTTACACACACTCAGAGACAAGTTCAGTGTTTAATTAATGTACGGATTTTGGGCTTCCTTTTGTGCAATCAGAGTGCAAATCAACTGTCAATAAGGCACTGAACATACACATACACACACACACTTGAATGGTCTGTGATGTAAGTACCATTGCATATATGCATCGACCTATACTATACATACGTTTTTCATCTTTTTTTCCCCCATCTTATTTTTATTCAGGCTCAATTTTTAGCTGGTCTCTGATGTTCCCTTTTCGGTTAGCTGCAATTTGTGAGCATGTCAAATAAATTGGTAATTCGATCTGTATACATGTATATATATACACAGTCACACACACACTGTCACACAGCAATTACGACTGACAAACGTTGGCAGTTACGCAACAAAATCCAAGGAAAATGACTTAAAGCCAATCAAATCAATGTGTATACGCAACGTTAGCCAAACCCTTAATTGCATTGCACGATTTCTTATATTTATTATTCTAGTTTTTTGGAAAAAGAGAAGAGTTTTAAATACAATAAATAATAGTTTCTTAATAATAAAAAGTTATATCAAATTCAAATTGAGTATTTGAACTCGATACAAACTGGTAAAAAAAAACCACTTGACTTAAATAAAATGCATTTAAATCAAATTGAATATATTTTAAATCTATTAATTTCCGCAATGATTAAACTATTTTATTATTAAATCATGCAATATAATATGCATTGTATTTAATATAATAAATACAATTAATATAAAAATTGAATTCAAAAGTCAGCTACTTATATTAGCTGTTCCATTTCTTTACCAGTGTAGTCTAAACTCCTTTTCAAATTATTGTTGTGGGAAGAAACCAAATTGCATTTTTTTCCCAGACAGAAACTAGTCGGCGTGTTGCGTTTAAGATATCATCAATTCGTGGATCTGCAGGACGAAGTTTGTTGTGTTGTCGCGCCTCTGACAAGGTTAAGTGTCCTTTAAGGCAACTGCGACAGGCGGGTCTCGCGAATATAAACAAAGCGCCTGCCTCGTCCTGTTTTTTAGTCCGGTCTTTTGTTGTCAGCTGAGCACAACGGCCGCAAGATGGCTGCCGAGCGATTTACACACCCAAACGCACACAGCACACACACACACACACATACTCACAAGGACACTGGGAAAACACTAAACCGTCGCCGCTTTGAAGTTGTTTTTCTGACGTCGCAGTTTTCAGTCGGCCGTTTATACCCTGATCTATTGGGCACATTTGATTGTTGTCCAATAATAATATTATGAATCTTAGATATTTTTTAATTCAAAACTTATAGTCTTATATTTTTTGAGAGTCTTTTTCATTTGCTTATTATTTGCAATCAAGTAGATGCATTTCCCAATTAAATAAATATAAAATATTTTATAACTAAAATTTAAGACAAACAATAAAAAAAAAATTTTAAATAAAATTACTTAGAAATTGTTGAAACATTAATCTTTACCACAAAAAAAATTACTAAACTTAGTTTAATAAAAAACGTAAAATTCTAAAAAAAAGAAATAAAGTTATGGAAACAGGAATATAAATACAATATTTTCTGTGCTTAAATTAAAGATATACAATAAAAAAGTACTTAAAATTATTGAATCATATATCTTTACAACGAAAATGACTAAACTTTGTTTTATAAAACGAAAACGTTAAATTCCTAAGAAAAATATCTTGCATCTAATCCATATTTTATTTCTTAGTTAAGATATTATGGAGGGTATTTCCACTTTCGTTGCCGCGCTTAAGCCCCCCACACTTGCTTTTTATGATTATTGTGCTTGTTTTTCTTTGGCTTTTTGTTCTTTATCCCCGTTTTATGTGTCAAGTTTGCCTGTTGCGCTTCCTGGACCGCCTTTGTCCTTTTGGCAGGACTTTCCACTCGCCGTGCTGGAGGGAAAACAAATAACAAATAACAAAATAAAAACCATTGCCTCGCCTTAATTAAAAAGTTAAATTTTGTGTTCCCCATGCCTATGGAACTTGGCGACAGTTTTGCCCTACTAGAGCATTGAGGGGTATGTGGCGGGGTATTCGGGGTATATTGTTGCCGTTTTGAACACGATCCGGCGATGTCGTTGGCCGACTTGACAGCCCAGACTTTCGACTTGAACAGCCGGCGATTGCAGTTCAACAATCTTACCATTCCCTTTGCAAACTACATTTGTGGGTGTGATGGAACTCACTTCCTGTTTAACACCCAAAAAATCCAAGGTATTCAAAACATAAAACTTTAAACTTTTAAATTTTTTAAAAATATATTTAAATACATACAATTAAAATTTGTAATTAATTATTGCAGATTGTAAATCTGCGTTTGAAAAGCCAGGTTTTAGGTATTTATTTTTGATTCCCAAAATCATATTATTTATTTAAAACCTTCCATTAATTTTCCTATCATTTTGATTCCCAAAAACATATTATTTATTTAAACTTTTTCATTATTTTTCCTGCCACTTTTGACTGCTTGCCACGTTTTTAATCAGCAATTATGAGCATTGACAGGAGCATCAGGACCATATTATTTTCATCATCGTTGCTGCCTTTTTGCCAATAACAATTTGGAGCTGCGGGCGCTTACAACTAAAAATGATGTTGTGCGCAAAGAGCTTTAATTGAATATTGACTAAATGTCGAATACTATTTAAAGTGCATAATTTTTGTCTTTTACCGACCGTCGTCCGTCAATCATTGCGGAATTTCAAAATTTCGATTTTGCTGAGATAAAAGGGAATCGCATAATCAGCCATGTTCTGTGGCCGCCTTTTTGCCCAGCAACCGAATCCGAAAAACAGCAACATGGACATTTCCCTCTAATTGGCATTAGGCAAAAGTTTTAGCCTTGATGGTTTTCAAATAAAATTAACACTGAAATTATTTTAGTGCGTCAACTTTAAGCCGCTTAGCTGCCATTCGCTGGCTCCCACAAAAACATGGCTGCACTCAACAAAAAGCCATTAACATCTTCCCCCCCGAAAAAAGAAACACTTGACTCCGCCATCTAGTGAAAAACAAAAAGTTACACTGAATAGAAAATGAAAATCGACTGTGCTGATCAGCGGTTGCTGGCGAAATATAAAAATGTATATACAGCTGGGCTGACAAAAAAAAAATAGTAGTAAAAGTTTGAAAAATGCAAAAAAAAAAAAAATACTTTAAATGGAATTTCTTAATTGCTAAAACGTTTCGAGAAAGTTTGTTAAAGAAGCACTTACACATTTTTTTAGGGTTTTTTGTTATAACTTGGTCAAAATAAGACGCACAGAAAAATTATTTTTATAACCAATTTTCGCTTCTTTAATAAGATGTAACATACCATTTGATTGGAAATATTATTACGAATTCACAGGGTTTCGTGAATTTATTTGCGTTTATATTTCAAGAAGAATACTCAAATTGTCCCTCCTATCTTTTATGAAACTTAAACAGCTCCTTATATCTTCAAATATTGTTCATAAAAACAAAAACCGCGTAAAAATAAAAAATAAATAAATAAATAATTAAAAATTGGTGAAAAGTAGCAGGCAGCTGAAAGTGCTCAAGGGAATAAATTTGAAGCACCACCACAATAGCCAGTTCAATCCCCCTGCCCTCGACATATGGGGCTCAGATGCTTTTAAAAAGTCATCAGGGGAGTTTGGGGTGGCTGGATCTGGATATATATCTCTTTGTGCGAGTGGATGATGAGCTTGAAGGCCTTGTGCAAATTAAACGCTTAACTAACCATTAAACAAAGTTTTGCTTGTAGCTCTGCGGTTGTTATTCTTCAGCCTCTTGCGTTTTGAGGGTGTTTTTGGGGCGACCAAGGATATTGCAATGGGCTGGTGTTTGCTGCTGGCTTTGCTTGTTATTTTTAATTAAGCAAATTTTCGGCACAAAACATAAGAAAACAGCAAACAAACAGCAAAAAGAGCGCCAAAAGGGTATCCTTTATATGTGTTTGTGTGCGTCTGTGTAATATGCGTGAGTGCGGGTGTGAGAGTAAAAGTATTAAAGGATAAATAGGGTAGGCTATTCCTGTTAAGCCACAACAGATTGTTAATTGAAAATATTTGATGCCAAAAAAAAGGCCAAAAGGCCCGAAAAAGTGCACAAACGTAGGCAACAAAAGTTATGCTGCTTAAATAATCTCCCATACAGACATATGCTTTTGGTATTATACACAAAAGGACAAGCTAAATACTTAAAAATTATGTTTCACTTTAATGCAGACCTTTTATATTAGTACAAAACTAAATTATTAACAGCGAGTTGTACATTAAAAAAGTTAAGTGTGCTAAAAAAATGTATCTGACCATTTTTAAGGTTATAAATATACGTTTAAGACCAAATGAGTCACGTTTTTTTTCATACTTTCATTTGCCTTTAGTCTGCCAAAAACGTATTTCCTTGTGAAATCTTGATGTCTAAAAGTGTGTGGAAAGTGCCGAAAAGTAGGCAATGAAAATTAGCCAGCTATCACACGGATACTCACACACATAGACGCATACAGGCACATCGAGAAATTGGCAAATACTATAAAATGCAAAGCAAACACCGAGAGAGCAACTTCAATGATTAAACGGTTTGTCAGTGTTGGGCCTTCTCTTTCGCAACCCCATATGCCCCTCTTTTTCTTACCCCATATAGCCGTCTCTTTTTAAAGGATTACGTGTCTGTGCAACTAGTTTGATCAGCTTGTTTATCTAGTTGTACATTTATTTGGCTAACTGCCTTCAACCGCAAAATGTTTTTGTGCCGTTTACTCTGGGCTTTTTGTTTTGCCCCTTTCGAAACACATCTTCTGCTAGCCATCTCGCTCGCACTCAGCCATGCTGCCTACTCTACCTAAAATTTTACGAGGCTCAAATGTAGCATATTAGAATTTTCAAGTTTTATGGCCTTCAACAATCCCCCTTTCAAATAGCAGTAAACCTGGGGAAAACTAAACAAATAAATTTAAATTGCTTAAAATATGTAACAACAAAAAGAACATTTGGGAAAAGAGCAGGCTTAAATGAATGTTTTGTTAGCCTTTCTAGTAGCTGAAGTAAATCAATTAAATATATGTGAATGTAAGTCCCACAACATACATTATGTTAGTTAAAACGAAAATTGAAGAGCCACAGAAAAAACCTATTACGTCGTAATTATTATATAACAATTTTTACACCTTCTATTTTTAAAAATTCAAGAATAAAAAATATAAGAGACTGCATGTCTGTCGATATCTTAAAACTACAAATTTAATTTCGCCTTGTCGCAATCATTTTGCGTATACTTGTTTGGAACTTATTTATTTTGTATAGTAACCATTCTGAATTAATAGGTTGCAGCTACTAACTACCGAATCTGAAAATAGTTTTTTGTAACAACTTTTTGACTAACGCAAAAAAAAAGAAATTGCCATGATACTTTATAATGTCATTCCGTTGCTGCTGTTGGTGCCACTATTGTTGTTCTTTTTGTTATGGCATTATCCGACTTTCGCTTTGTCATGAGTGCTTAATTTTTTTTTCTGTTTATTTTTGCAAGTTCATTTCATTTTTTTTTTCCGTCCGATTCCGTTTCGCTTTTGTGTCACTGAGAATGTTTTGCATACATAATATATTTTTTGGGGTATGCTATAAAAAGTATAAGGTTTGACAGGCTAATTTCGAAATTTTGGTCAAAATGTTTTCCTTTGTTTTATCGTTTCTTGTTTTCTGGATTACAGTTCTTTTAGAAAGTATAAAACATAATAATAAGAATAATTAGAAATTCAGATATTTAGATACAATTATGTTTGGTTTGAGCATATTGCAGACAATAAGATCCTTAGTTCCTATTTTTGCAATACAAAAGTGGTATATGTCAATTGCATGAGCTATTTCTTTTATAACTGTAGACAAATAAATTTAAAAAATATTTAGATGTGGGCCAGAAATTGTTATATATATATATATATATATATATATATATATATATATATATATATATATTTAAAAGTAACATTAAATACAATTTAGTTTACAAATTTGTATAATGTAAACCCACGAAATTAGAGCAATCAGAGCTCGATGTGTTGTCTTCGCAGCTTTTCTGAGTTTATCTTCTCTGGCCTTCGCTTAGTATTTTTTATCATTTTGAAGGGCCTTGTGGGGGGGGGGTGAATCCTTGCACCTACATATCTGTAAATAAATGCATGCATTTCGCTGAGCGCCCCCAAAAGAATGTTATGCCTGTGCATTCCGCATTTCCACAATTCAGAGCCGAAAAAAATTTGCCGCCGCCCATTCGATTTTTATGTGCCATTTTCAATAAACAGACGCCCTTTCTATGCTTTTTTTTGTTGCCTTTTCGTTTTATTTCTGAGTTACCCCTTCTTTTGTCGTCCTGCGGCAGGCGTTCAAAAACAATCAAATATGGAAATTTCTCGGACCCGAATCGGCATACAGTATCCAGTATCCACACATAATGCACATATGTGTCCACATCGATGTTGTCCTTGTCCCTGCCACGTCCGTCTGCCATATCACCCTATTTTTTCCCCCGATATATGTATATATTGCCTTCTTTTTGGACTGCATATTTCTGTAGAGGGGTATATAACAAATATAAAAAATGTGGGTTGGTAGCGAGCACAGATAACTATTTTCGATTGCGCATTTCAGTGCGTTGAGGCGGAAATATTTCAATTGTGGAGCTGACTTGTAATTTTTCATGCACTCTAGTTGTGGCAGGCGGGCAAAATTGGGGTGGTAAAATCAGCTGCTACACTTTTATAATATTTCCCCGCTTCTCCTCGCTTTTTTTTGTTGGTCCATACCCTTGATGATGGCTGAATAATAGGATAAAAGAAGCTGGCACATAAGGAAAGTAGAAAAGATTAAAATTCGTAGGGGGATGCCATAAAAACCATCTTAAGCTTATTTAATGGATACATGAGATAATGCAGTAAAAGCGAAAAGTTACCTTAACAAAACCCCTTGATTTTATATGTTTTTTACAATTATTTCTAAAAATAAATATGTCTATCTTGTCTCACTCCTAAATAAATTCTACAGCTTTTAATTTAGGTTGTATATCTAAAACCAGAAATACCTATTTTATTTCTTACTTACCTCATATTTAATAAAAAGTCCTGCTGAGCTTGTTAGTACCAAAGTGTTCTCAATTTCTTAACAACAAAAGCGATGGCTCGGTCACCAATGCATTTACGGCAGCGTCCAAATTAATAGAGCTGAGCAAATGAAATAATCGCAGGCATGGTATTGAAATTAAATTATTAATAACTTTAATGACAATAATTTAGGGTAAAAAAAATTTTTAAGTACAGCTCAGATGAGATATAAAACTACCCCTAAAAAAAATTATTTTTTTTTAATTTTTGAATACCTAATAAAACAAAATTATACTCAAGAGAGTTTTTTAATCAAATAAAATAAACACTTCATTTAATTAATGAGGAAATGGTAGAGAAGTCTCTATGGAATTATTTTTAAAGTGTGCGGAATTTCCTTAGCACAAGGTTTTATTATTTTGACCCCAGCTGTACATGTGCGGATGGAAATTGCAATGCAGTAAACCGCAAATGTTTGTTACTCCATTACGTTTGTGTGTGGCTTTCCGAAGCTCTCCGTGTGTGCGTGTGTGTGCGGGCATGTGAATGTGGTGGATGGGTTAGATTTCGCTTTTCCACATTTTTCCCCTGGTAAATTTATTGCCGGCATTCCGAAAAAGATTTTCACTTGTATTTTACCATTCGGCATCGATGGCCAACTTCCAGCCCGAACGAACCAATTATACCGGGAGGAATAGAGCCGTAGTCGCAGGAGGAGGAGGATTAGGAGGTTGACATAGAAGCACCTTCAATTATCGGCTTAGTTGGATCTGTAGTTGCAGCCCTTCGTTTGCTGCAGCTGTTCGATTGCATTCTGGCCAGACCAGACCAGACCAGGCCAGCAAATAGCAAACAGCTAACAGGAAACAGCCAACAGGAAACAGGAAACGGGCAAGGACCTGGTTTTTTGGCCGGCATTCAATTAGGTATCGGTCAGCCCAATTCACTGCCAACTGGAGACTTGGCGATTGCAGATGCCCAGATAGAGGCTGCCATTGTCAACACTTCAATTATCGCAACAACAGGCAAAGGGCTATCTAGCACCCGATATATTTATCCCAAAAAATCCCAAAAATCCCAAAAAACACATTAAAAACTGTGTTTTTGTGTCAAAACCCTGGGAATAATATGGAAATTAAATTCTGTTTTTGTGTCAAAACAACATTAATTGTTTTAAATCGATCAGGGACGGATGGTATAAGTTGCCAGCTGTTCAAAATAGCAACTCTTTTGACTTTGGGTCTTATTTTGGCAAAGTTACAACAAAAAGACTCTTTAGAAATTATTTTGTTTGAAAAATCGCCCAAAATCCCAAAAAACACATTAAAAACTTGGTTTTTGTATCAAAACTTAGGGAAATAATGGTCAAAATGTGGAATGTCATACACCGTTGAATTCGTAATAAAATTTCCAATCAAATGGCATTCAAAGTTAAAATTTTTTCAGATTTTCGAATTTCTGCAAAAAATGATGATGTACCCCCTTACAAAAAAGTCAGAAATTTGGACAAAAATTATTTTTTTAAAAAACGTTTTTCTAAATTCTGTTTTTGTGTCAAAACAACATTAATGCTTAAAATATGTAACAACAAAAAGAACATTTGGGAAAAGAGCAGGCTTAAATGAATGTTTTGTTAGCCTTTCTAGTAGCTGAAGTAAATCAATTAAATATATGTGAATGTAAGTCCCACAACATACATTATGTTAGTTAAAACGAAAATTGAAGAGCCACAGAAAAAACCTATTACGTCGTAATTATTATATAACAATTTTTACACCTTCTATTTTTAAAAATTCAAGAATAAAAAATATAAGAGACTGCATGTCTGTCGATATCTTAAAACTACAAATTTAATTTCGCCTTGTCGCAATCATTTTGCGTATACTTGTTTGGAACTTATTTATTTTGTATAGTAACCAACATTAATTGTTTTAAATCGATCAGGGACGGATGGTATAAGTTGCCAGCTGTTCAAAATAGCAACTCTTTTGACTTTGGGTCTTATTTTGGCAAAGTTACAACAAAAAGACTCTTTAGAAATTATTTTGTTTGAAAAATCGCCAAAAATCCCAAAAATCCCAAAAAACACATTAAAAACTTGGTTTTTGTATCAAAACTTAGGGAAATAATGGTCAAAATGTGGAATGTCATACACCGTTGAATTCGTAATAAAATTTCCAATCAAATGGCATTCAAAGTTAAAATTTTTTCAGATTTTCGAATTTCTGCAAAAAATGATGATGTACCCCCTAACAAAAAAGTCAGAAATTTGGACAAAAATTATTTTTTAAAAAAACGTTTTTCTAAATTCTGTTTTTGTGTCAAAACAAAATTAATTGTTTTAAATCGATCAGGGACGGATGGTATAAGTTGCCAGCTGTTCAAAATAGCAACTCTTTTGACTTTGGGTCTTATTTTGGCAAAGTTACAACAAAAAGACTCTTTAGAAATTATTTTGTTTGAAAAATCGCCAAAAATCCCAAAAATCCCAAAAAACACATTAAAAACTTGGTTTTTGTATCAAAACTTAGGGAAATAATGGTCAAAATGTGGAATGTCATACACCGTTGAATTCGTAATAAAATTTCCAATCAAATGGCATTCAAAGTTAAAATTTTTTCAGATTTTCGAATTTCTGCAAAAAATGATGATGTACCCCCTTACAAAAAAGTCCGAAATTTGGACAAAAATTATTTTTTTAAAAAACGTTTTTCTAAATTCTGTTTTTGTGTCAAAACAACATTAATTGTTTTAAATCGATCAGGGACGGATGGTATAAGTTGCCAGCTGTTCAAAATAGCAACTCTTTTGACTTTGGGTCTTATTTTGGCAAAGTTACAACAAAAAGACTCTTTAGAAATTATTTTGTTTGAAAAATCGCCAAAAATCCCAAAAATCCCAAAAAACACATTAAAAACTTGGTTTTTGTATCAAAACTTAGGGAAATAATGGTCAAAATGTGGAATGTCATACACCGTTGAATTCGTAATAAAATTTCCAATCAAATGGCATTCAAAGTTAAAATTTTTTCAGATTTTCGAATTTCTGCAAAAAATGATGATGTACCCCCTTACAAAAAAGTCAGAAATTTGGACAAAAATTATTTTTTTAAAAAACGTTTTTCTAAATTCTGTTTTTGTGTCAACACAAAATTAATTGTTTTAAATCGATCAGGGACGGATGGTATAAGTTGCCAGCTGTTCAAAATAGCAACTCTTTTGACTTTGGGACTTATTTTGGCAAAGTTACAACAAAAAGACTCTTTAGAAATTATTTTGTTTGAAAAATCGCCCAAAATCCCAAAAAACACATTAAAAACTTGGTTTTTGTATCAAAACTTAGGGAAATAATGGTCAAAATGTGGAATGTCATACACCGTTGAATTCGTAATAAAATTTCCAATCAAATGGCATTCAAAGTTAAAATTTTTTCAGATTTTCGAATTTCTGCAAAAAATGATGATGTACCCCCTTACAAAAAAGTCAGAAATTTGGACAAAAATTATTTTTTTAAAAAACGTTTTTCTAAATTCTGTTTTTGTGTCAAAACAAAATTAATTGTTTTAAATCGATCAGGGACGGATGGTATAAGTTGCCAGCTGTTCAAAATAGCAACTCTTTTGACTTTGGGTCTTATTTTGGCAAAGTTACAACAAAAAGACTCTTTAGAAATTATTTTGTTTGAAAAATCGCCAAAAATCCCAAAAATCCCAAAAAACACATTAAAAACTTGGTTTTTGTATCAAAACTTAGGGAAATAATGGTCAAAATGTGGAATGTCATACACCGTTGAATTCGTAATAAAATTTCCAATCAAATGGCATTCAAAGTTAAAATTTTTTCAGATTTTCGAATTTCTGCAAAAAATGATGATGTACCCCCTTACAAAAAGTCAGAAATTTGGACAAAAATTATTTTTTTAAAAAACGTTTTTCTAAATTCTGTTTTTGTGTCAACACAAAATTAATTGTTTTAAATCGATCAGGGACGGATGGTATAAGTTGCCAGCTGTTCAAAATAGCAACTCTTTTGACTTCGGGACTTATTTTGGCAAAGTTACAACAAAAAGACTCTTTAGAAATTATTTTGTTTGAAAAATCGCCCAAAATCCCAAAAAACACATTAAAAACTTGGTTTTTGTATCAAAACTTAGGGAAATAATGGTCAAAATGTGGAATGTCATACACCGTTGAATTCGTAATAAAATTTCCAATCAAATGGCATTCAAAGTTAAAATTTTTTCAGATTTTCGAATTTCTGCAAAAAATGATGATGTACCCCCTTACAAAAAAGTCAGAAATTTGGACAAAAATTATTTTTTTAAAAAACGTTTTTCTAAATTCTGTTTTTGTGTCAAAACAAAATTAATTGTTTTAAATCGATCAGGGACGGATGGTATAAGTTGCCAGCTGTTCAAAATAGCAACTCTTTTGACTTTGGGTCTTATTTTGGCAAAGTTACAACAAAAAGACTCTTTAGAAATTATTTTGTTTGAAAAATCGCCAAAAATCCCAAAAAAACACATTAAAAACTTGGTTTTTGTATCAAAACTTAGGGAAATAATGTTCAAAATGTGGAATGTCATACACCGTTGAATTCGTAATAAAATTTCCAATCAAATGGCATTCAAAGTTAAAATTTTTTCAGATTTTCGAATTTCTACAAAAAATGATGATGTACCCCCTTACAAAAAAGTCAGAAATTTTGACAAAAATTATTTTTTTAAAAAACATTTTTCTAAATTCTGTTTTTGTGTCAAAACAAAATTAATTGTTTTAAATCGATCAGGGACGGATGGTATAAGTTGCCAGCTGTTCAAAATAGCAACTCTTTTGACTTTGGGTCTTATTTTGGCAAAGTTACAACAAAAAGACTCTTTAGAAATTATTTTGTTTGAAAAATCGCCAAAAATCCCAAAAAAACACATTAAAAACTTGGTTTTTGTATCAAAACTTAGGGAAATAATGGTCAAAATGTGGAATGTCATACACCGTTGAATTCGTAATAAAATTTCCAATCAAATGGCATTCAAAGTTAAAATTTTTTCAGATTTTCGAATTTCTACAAAAAATGATGATGTACCCCCTTACAAAAAAGTCAGAAATTTTGACAAAAATTATTTTTTTAAAAAACATTTTTCTAAATTCTGTTTTTGTGTCAAAACAAAATTAATTGTTTTAAATCGATCAGGGACGGATGGTATAAGTTGCCAGCTGTTCAAAATAGCAACTCTTTTGACTTTGGGTCTTATTTTGGCAAAGTTACAACAAAAAGACTCTTTAGAAATTATTTTGTTTGAAAAATCGCCAAAAATCCCAAAAAACACATTAAAAACTTGGTTTTTGTATCAAAACTTAGGGAAATAATGGTCAAAATGTGGAATGTCATACACCGTTGAATTCGTAATAAAATTTCCAATCAAATGGCATTCAAAGTTAAAATTTTTTCAGATTTTCGAATTTCTGCAAAAAATGATGATGTACCCCCTTAAAAAAAAGTCAGAAATTTGGACAAAAATTATTTTTTTAAAAAACGTTTTTCTTAATTCTGTTTTTGTGTCAAAACAAAATTAATTGTTTTAAATCGATCAGGGACGGATGGTATAAGTTGCCAGCTGTTCAAAATAGCAACTCTTTTGACTTTGGGTCTTATTTTGGCAAAGTTACAACAAAAAGACTCTTTAGAAATTATTTTGTTTGAAAAATCGCCAAAAATCCCAAAAAAACACATTAAAAACTTGGTTTTTGTATCAAAACTTAGGGAAATAATGGTCAAAATGTGGAATGTCATACACCGTTGAATTCGTAATAAAATTTCCAATCAAATGGCATTCAAAGTTAAAATTTTTTCAGATTTTCGAATTTCTACAAAAAATGATGATGTACCCCCTTACAAAAAAGTCAGAAATTTTGACAAAAATTATTTTTTTAAAAAACATTTTTCTAAATTCTGTTTTTGTGTCAAAACAAAATTAATTGTTTTAAATCGATCAGGGACGGATGGTATAAGTTGCCAGCTGTTCAAAATAGCAACTCTTTTGACTTTGGGTCTTATTTTGGCAAAGTTACAACAAAAAGACTCTTTAGAAATTATTTTGTTTGAAAAATCGCCAAAAATCCCAAAAAAACACATTAAAAACTTGGTTTTTGTATCAAAACTTAGGGAAATAATGGTCAAAATGTGGAATGTCATACACCGTTGAATTCGTAATAAAATTTAAAATTTAAATTAAAAAATAAAATTTTCTTAAATATTTTTATTGTTTCCATGGGAACTTTTTGTTATAGTCGTCCGATTTTAATTTTTTTTTAATATTTAAACATTACTGTATCTCGAAGAACGGACGGACAGACGGACGGACGGACAGACGGACATGGCTAGATCGACTCTCCTAGTGATGCTGATCAAGAATATATATACTTTATAGGGTCGGAGATGTCTCCTTCACTGCGTTGCAAACTTCTGACTGAAATTATAATACCCTATGCAAGGGTATAAAAAAAAACATTTTTGAGTTCCTTTAAATAATAATTTTTATTCCCAGCTCAAAGCTAAAAAATAATAAACTAAATTGTTTTGCTAAAGAGAACTTGAAACGTCGACTTTGGCATAAAGAATGTTCTGTTTCTTCTCCTGTTGCTTCATTGGCTCCCAGTTTTTTTTGTATCCTCCGGCCTTTGTCCTTTTTGGTGAACCACAGTCTCGCAGGACTTTCAACTGAGGACCCCCAGATATTCCACGGTTTCCAACGATATATTGCGCACCAAAATTAATATGCATCGGTGGGTTATTCATACGCCCCGTGGGACGGGCAAATAGCAAACTCTCTTTGTTTATTTGTGTGTGTATGTGTATTGCGTGTATTTGATTTGATGCGTTTAGTACTTAGGACAACAATTACGTTTAGGTTAACTAGCATAAATCTATAATCATCACATTATGGCACAATGTATGTTATGTAATATATACTATATATATATATATATATAGAGAGAGAGAGTGATACACATAGTTATCGATTGATATAACAAATTAAATTTTCTGCTAATCACGGTTGAATCGAATCACGTTTGATTCCCAACCGAATCACTTGTGATTCCGTGCGATTTGCTGGCAAATTTGAAGCCCTTTATTGTCCGGTGAATCGTAACTTTGTACGCTTCTCATGGAGTTCAACCAGTATATTGAATACATCGACTATTTACGTTATCAGGCGACTCGTGTTGCGACTTCGACGACTTCCGGCTCCGCCATAATTACTACCATAGTGGTCACCATTTATTTGGGTCAGTGTAGTCGTCGTATGGGGCACATATACACTCGTATTATTGCGGGCATGCCGACGTCTATAGCGATACCCTGTGATGAGTTCACGCACTGTCTTTCGATATTTATCGGACAGCACACAGTATAAGAAAAAATTGGAGGCCGCATGCAGGGAGGCCAGAAGATTGCACACATTGCCCGCCACCACCTGTGTACCTATTTGGAAATCCATATACTGGGACAATATCAAATAAATGGCCCATGGCAGTTGGCAAAATATGAACATCAGCACCACCGCAATCAATGTGATCGTCACTCGATTCTCCTGCGATACGCTGCCCTTAATCCCGGAATTTGATTTGCGCTGTAAGTAAAGTATGGTAAATGTATTTTACCAATCGCAATTTTAAATTTATTACTTTAGTTCGCCTTATGCTGCTCGCATTGGTCAGATCGCCACGCAGACTTTTTGAACGATGCACCAGTAGAATGAGAAATGAGTTAAAGGTGGCCAGTAAGAGCAACGGGAAGACTACAAAAACCAGCAGTGTAAACATATTCCACAGATTACTGTACAGCTCATCCTTGCCCAGCTCTGAAGTTCCATGATTGTAAATAGTGACCTGAAAGATAAAGTACATATTATAAAGCGCGACAAATAGTGCAACACTAATTAAAAAAGTTGTAGAAAAGGCAACACTAACTCCTCAGTATACGAGCCCTTTAAAATATTCAAAGCACAGATATGAGCTTAAGTTATTGTCGTATTTATCATAGTCAGTCTTGATACTTCTACTCCCCTCATGTTTTTCACTGGTAAACCTTCTTCACATTTTCTCCAGGGAAATCCCAGCATTTTCAGCACATTTCACTCACATTTTGACAGTATTCCGTTACATTAAATGCGAATGCATCCGTGTTGTTGTTGTTGTTGTTGTTGTTGTTGTTGTTGTTGTTGTTGTTGTTGTTGTTGTTGTTGTTGTTGTTGTTGTTGTTGTTGTTGTTGTTGTTGTTGTTGTTGTTGTCATTGTTGTTTCGTTTGCGTCGCAACAACTGCAGCAAACTTTCGGTGACCCTTGACCCCTGCTCCTCCACCGCCTCATCTTGATCCTGTTCCTCTAGCGTTTTCCTCAGATTGGGAAGCGTCACAAATCCAGATGACTGCCAGTGCCGGCGATGTCGTGGAATGTTCTCTAGAAAATGGTAAACAAGTCCTTAAAATTAAAAGAAATTGTAGACATTTTTTTAAAATAAAAATTAGGCATACAACATAATTAAAAAAAAAACAATATTGTAAAATTCTATCAGAATAAATAAAATGAATAAATTTATTCCAGCATAAAAATGCAAAATTCGTTGTTTTTTTTCCAGTGTTTATGAATGGTGACCCCTACACTCACCTGGTTCTCCGTCACCACTGCCACTTCCCCAGTCGAAGAGCAGATTCGAGCTGCCGGCGGTCGTCGACTCCGTGCTGAAGTGCTGCGAAATGGTCGCCGGCGTGGGCAGCGGAGGCGTGGCCAGTGGGGGCGTGGCCACGGCAAAGGACGGAACAGGGGGCGTGGGCGAGAAGTTAGCCACCGTTTGGTTGCACGGCTGGTAGGCGTCATCAATCAGCTTCCAACCGACCGTAATTGTGTGCTCGAATGCCGTCGAGAGCGTGGACAGCAAACAGAAGACGGCCACGGCTGGAGATGGCAAAGCAATTTACATTTTAACGATAAGCAAATCAAAATCAATTTGATCCCTATCTATCTATCCCATCTATCTAAACCCATCGACAACTTATATGTATAAAATTGCATAACTTAAGATGTTTCAAAAGAAATATTAAGATGCTTTCGATGGAAAATATCGGTTTCTTGAGTCATTAAAAATTTCTTCTCACTGTTTCCATTGTATCAAGAAATGTAATTAAAATTTCTACAACTTCACATTCATATAAAATATTCCTTATAAAATTACGGTCTATTTTCATTTTTATTTGTCTATCTATATACAATTCAAGCTTATATTTTTACTATTTATAAATTGTTTTTATTTCAATATTTATTTGTTTATTTTATGTAATTTATTTTTGGCCATCTTAACTCACCTGCTATCACCTTCTTGGCCAGCGATTCCGTGCAGAATGTTTGTCTCTTAAGTGGATAACGTATCGCTATGAACCGCTCGATGGTGAAGCACACGGCAATGTAAATCGAGATGTAACCTGTCCGTGGAAGCAAGGAAAACAATTGAGAAGGGGCGTGGGTGTACAATTCAGACACAATCAATTGTGCACTTGAAAAAATTTAACACTATAAATATTAAATCACTTTTAAAACTAAGTCCCATAATAATTGCTACAACTTACTGTTAAAGTTGGAAAAAAACAGAACTAAAAACGAATTTAAAAAAAAAAATGTATCTGGTATGCTTATACATTTTTAAGACATACTAAATTAAATAAAACAACCTCCATCACATAATAAATATATTTATGGCTTTATAAGGGCAAGTAGAAATCTTGAAAAACATACCTTTTTGAATAACAAAATTTTTCGGTGCACTCTGGGATTATAAATACCCGTGCCACCCACTTTTGACCCCATCCCAATTTATTCGCTGCCTGCGCTGTCAATTTATTCAAAACGCTGCTGCGCACTCTAAACGATTGACGTCCGTGCTCCGCTGATGAGACTCGTTTTGTATGGGTGGAAACCGAGGCGGGGGAAAGCGGAAAACTGTAGGTATGGCATGGGTATGGTATCGCATGGAAGCGGGACTCAGCTGACCGCTGGCATTTCGCAGAAAGCGCTGCTAACTATACCTCGTAAATTGGCAGAGCTCAATGAAATTGATGCACAACAGCAGCATCGGCCGCAGGTGCAATTCGAATTGATGGGCCCAGGTCCCAGGAATCCGGAGGTCCGGGAATCGAGGAAAACTGGGGAATTTATGGAATCCACACCACTCCACTTAGTGCTCTCCCTGCGATGCATTCGGAATTTTTACCCCCGAGAAGCAATTGTTTTAACGGCACAAAATTTACGATTTTTATTTGGAAGCCCCCTCTTTATTTTTGATGAATAAATGTTATTTCTTCATGTTTAAATTTAAGTTATTTAAGGTAAGGTAATTGATTCTCAACTTGCTGGTGCAATAAATTTGTATTATTTAAAAAACCTTTATATTAAGAATATTTTAAGAAATAAAAAGAAAAAAATTAAGTCATACAAAATGTGTGCAAAACTATTATTATTTTGGAGAAGAGTCACAAATTAGTTAAATAAATATGAAATATGTGGTAATGCCTGAAAAATGTTTACAGCATTCTTTTAGACAAATTTAAAAGTGAATTCAGTCAACCACTGTTTTTAGGTTACTTAAAAATGTCTCAATTTAATTTAGAACCTTCTAAACTGATCTTAAATGACTATGACTGAAGCACAAGATATCTGCTTAGTTTTTATACTTTCTAGAGCCATATTTCTTTAAATATGCAGTTAATACTCACCAAAACTGTCGCACAGCCAGACGAAATAGCCATACAGTTGATAGTAAATTTCCAAATGGTACTTGGGGTAATCGTAGTGCTGGAGTGATAGGATTAATTGACAGGTCAGGTACGCAATGTCCGTGATGGCCAAAGCCGTTAGATAAATGTTCGTGGTGCACCTCATGCGCTTTCTGAAAATGGCGAGAAGAATCGGAAAGAATTGCAATTTGTGTTTATTCGGGCTTTCACCACCAAAAAACCCCCCCTCCCCCCAACCATCACCACCCTCGCATTGCGAAATCAGGCCAAACCATTTGGTGGACAATGCAAAACGCTGCCAAGTGCAACACCAATTGAAATAGCAAATTGCCCGAAAGCAAAACGCAGAAGGGGTTGAGGGGCATCGTCATCGGAAAATTTGAAGGGGAAAAAAGGGGTGCAGGGGTTGCTGGGGGTGGAGGGGGATGATGCTGGATTTTCCCACCGGGCCTGGGCATTTTCCGAAATGCGCACAAATGTCGGCACAGTCATAAAGCCAAAAGATGAACAATAAAAACTAACTGTTAACATTTAGTTTTCTCTCTGGCATCGCCCGTAGCTCTGATAGTTAAATTTCCTTGTGTTCTCCACAAAACAAAATAATGAAATGAAAACATTAAATTAAAAAGTCATTCATGGCATTCAGGTAACTTAAAATTCCACAAGAGTTGGATTGAAAATGGATTTATGCATTGTTGATGAGTCAATATTATAAATTTGGTACATACAAAATGATATTTACCAAAGTTACCCTGTAACTAGGTTAAGGCAAAATTGTTATTTAGCAAATGACTATGCACTTGTTGCCATCGAAACAGAAATAATAGCTGTGATGCACATTTTTATAAAAATATTTAATAGTTTTCCCACCATTTAAATGGCTTAAGATTTTTATGAGTATAAAAAACATTTGCAATTACATTTAGTTGAACTTTAGAACAATATTTGAAACGCACATTTTTATACAAATATTCAACAAACTTTAAAATGGTTTTTACAAGTGTACAAAATATTTGCCATTTAATTTAGTCCTTCATTGGCAGTTTTAGCATATAACGGGATTGTATGAAATATATTTTAGCCTTTTATTTTTTGATTTGTTTTGAAGCCTTCTTAATAGAAATACCATACAAAATCGTATGTTTTTGGCTGACCTCCAGATCTTATTAAGGTTTCCTTTATTTGATTTCGTCCGAATTTTTCCGGAAAATGCCCATATGGTGTCATAGTAGTCAGCTTGCCGCACAGAGCACTTGCAACTGTCGCATATTTTCTGGCACACATAAAAAACACACTCACACACTTTGCTTATCTGCATTTTTGCATTTGGCACATAAAATGACTCTTATTGTTTCACTTATTGTTGTTGTACTTGTCCGTGCTATTTTTGTTACTGCTATTGTTGTTGTTGTTACTGTTACTGTTAGTGTTGTTTTTGCTGTTGTTGGCATGGTGTGGAAATGATTTTAAAGTGCAGCGGTGGCTACAATTAAATGCCATGTTTAATGCGCTGCGTACCTGTTCGCTGCTTCATTCGTGTTCCACTTGTTTCACACACAGACAGACACTTTGGTACAGAGAGAGAAAATAAATAATTTCGAAAATGTCTGACCTTGATATTGTTTGAATAAATGAAAATAAAAATAAATCGCAATAAGTTGATCAACAAAATAAATGACTACACAGCTTTACAAATCGATTCTAAAATTTGTTCAAGACTTGTTACTTATTCTTTAAAAAAAAAGGATTAATTTAAAATCACATATTTCGCTAATTTGTGCTTTTATAAATATTTTAGAGCATACATAAAAAAGAAAAAAAAACCAACCCTTAACAACCCTTTAATACATTTTCATTGAAATTCACTCTTAATCTAGAGCTTTCTTCATTTATAAATGCTATGAAATCAATATTTATATTTAATATATATAAATAAATATATAAATATTTAATATATATATATTTTTCGCCGAGCTGCAATTATATTTTGAATTTTTTTCTGCCTGCTGAATGCATAAAACAACAGTGCCTAGAGGCCACGCCCACACCATCGCCCAAAATCGGCTGGGCCATAATCCAGCAACAATAACAGCCAAAATGGGGAAGGGGAAAGGGGGGAAAGGGGGTCTGAAGGACTTGTGTGGGGGATACAAGTGCACTTACCGCGTCAAAACATAAATGCTCACTGAATTTCCCAATAGTCCAATAACAAAAACGCACGGCACCAAAATGCGTTGGACAACATGCCGCACTTCCGCCATATCCGCATCCGAAAACATTTCGCCAACAGTCGCATTTCCCAGCGTCGCTGCCTCTGGCGCTGCCTCAGTCGACGTCGACGTCGAGGACATTGTCACCACTGACAGAGGTCCTGGCACGCCTCCACCGCCCGCCTCCGCCTCCTCCGCTGCCTCTGCCTTCTTTTAGCCGCCTATCCTGGCCACTTGAGTTTGGCCCGTATCGGTTGCGTTTTCCCCGATTTTCCAATTCTCGCCTCGGATCCGATTCCAATTGCACTTTTGTCAGCAGCCAAAACAAACACTCACACACACGGAAACGCCCACGGCCACGCCCACTGCAAAAATATAAAACAAATAAAGAACTTCAGTTAGGGATATAAGATATGGGAATACAATATTGTGATAGTTTACTTTAAGCTGCATTCAATTAGTCATGTAATAAGTCACAATATTTATGTTAACTATATTTTTTTCTAAACTAAATTAAAATAAGATTAATAAGCTTAGCTCTGAAAAAAATATTAAAAAATAGATAAAAATATTAAAAGAATACTTAAATTAATGATCAATTAACCTTCTTTGGTTATTATATTGAAAAACACTTTAAACTATAAAAGAGCTATACAGTGTGACAATATATAATACTTGAAACAACAATAAATAAGAAAATAAGACATGATTGAATCACCCAAATATATTGAGTTTTTAATTAGTAGTTTTTTGACTTATCCAATTTGTAATGAACAATAACAATCAATACATTTTACTGATTTAAGTATAATTTCGCTCGCTAATCATTTAATATCCTTCCGTTTCTTGCGTTTTCGTTTGATTCTTCGACGGCACCGAATGATTTATGGCCAGCCCGGATTGGCATTGATATTGGCCAACAATCGGACATATACAAATAGGAGTGGCCAAGATAAAAAACAAGGACTAGAAAAGAAAAGAAAAGAAAAGCAAAGAAAGCAGGGTATATGGCCTGCAGATGTGTCTTCCAGCTGTTTGTTGCAGATTTCTGCACCGACCACTCGGATATTTGCTTCGAATTACATTTTGCACAAACACACACACACACCCACACACCCACACACAGAGAGCACCCGCATAGAAAGTTCACTTATTTATTTGGTTTTCAATTTCGGGGCTTTTTCGCTTATTTCTTTTGTTTCACTTGGCAAAACAACCATTCCACCCAATTTCCGATTTTCCCACTATTTCCACCACCCATACATACTCGTACATACAGGGCAGACAAATTGCGCGTAAAATAAAACTGAAATTGCAATTGCAGGCAAGGGCAAAACTACACAACAAAAACATAAGCAAAAAAATAAAAATCGAGAAAAAAATAGACAAAAGGAGAGCAAGGAATTGGAAAGCGTTTTAAAAACAATAAAAGTGGCAAATTCACAGTCAAGTCCCCACCCCTCGAAATTCGCAAATATTGCACGTACGTGAGTGAGAACAAAAACCTAAAACCGAAAAACGATATTCCTGGCATTAAGCGAAGCTCGGAAAACCAAACAAAAAAGTGTAAAGTACAAAAATGCTTTTATTTCCGCTGGCCACATCAGATGACATTTGAAGGGTTTACAAAAAAAATCGTGGAAAATCGTGCGAGAAAATGCACCCATTAATTGAACGTTACGAAAACACATTTGATCTCAATCATTCATTCTTAACAATAATGGTTTTAATTGTTGCAAAAAGTCATTTTCTTTGAAGGGCTAAATCCAATTGACTTATCTTACAAAAAAGAATCTCTTACACAACATGACTTGATCTTGAAGTGTTATAGTTTTCTAATCTCTGTTTATTTAGTAATATTAATAAATAATTTCTAAGAAAGTGTGTGCAGCATAAATATTGTACAAATAAATCAACACAAAATTAACATAAAAGTCAGATTATAAATTGTCTAAAAAATCATAAACACTTAGAGGTTTGCCAATTTGAAATCGATGGGTTAAGTTATGGGCTTGTTTAGGTATTGGAAACCAACTTTTCTAAAGTTTTGAAGTCTTTAAATAAGAAATTGAGATTACAAGACGGCAGATGGCTCACAAACTTTCGGAGATATGTTATACCTTTCGGAAGTTCGACTTAAATGGATCAAGTCTAAGGTCCTAACACTTCTATGCATATTTCCTCAGTGCAGTCCACCTGTGCCTTTAAATAAAGCCGAGACCACAGGACCTCAGTTATCAATGAATGAATATGGAAATGGCTGAATGAATGAGGGAATGAATGGGCATGAATGAATGAATAGATGACTAGCCGGCTGACTGAATAATTGAATGAATGCGTGAATGAACGGCGCCTGGGAAAAAATGGCGGAATATGGCTAAAATGCTGCGGAGTGGAACAAAATGAAATAAAACGGGCTCTTATTTTCATTTACCTCCGCCCTTCGCTATACGTCTTCCTCAGGCTGTACTTTTCTGTTGTTGTTGTTGTTGTTGTTGCAAACAAAGCCTTTTTGTTGACGGTTTTGTTGTTTTTGTTGGCGGTTTCTATACACATCGCTTTTATAAGCAACGGAATTATTTTTTGTCGGTGCCGAAAAAATTTAATGGACATTTTTAGGTTGTTTTAGGCTTGCTGTTTTGCTTATTGTTACGATTTAGTTTATGTTTCCTAAAGTGTTTATGTGATTTAGTGTAATTTAGGTTATTTTTCAAGTTAGTTTACATTGTAATGTAACATAGGTTTAGCCGAACCATACGTGGAAAATGTAAACCTCTTAAATTATATTACGTATACGTATCAAATTAGTTAAAGTTGTAAATAATACAAACCACTTTTATAATATAACATGTACATACGTATAATAAAATGAAAAATATAACATTATTATAATGTTTGTTAATTGGTTTCTGCAAACATTTTGTACAGGGTATTCGGAACATTCAAGTGCATCCTTTTCGTTCATAGACACCTGACTGTATATGTGTCATTCAGGCAGTCACAACAAAAGATGCCTAAATTAGCACACACACACACATAGACACTCTCGGAAAATCACACATACACCTGCGCGGTTGACAGCTACGTGCGAAAAAAGCGAAGAAGAATTCTTCAGATTTTCCACTCTCTTCGTTTTTTTTTTTTTTGTGGCTGCCAGGCCGCGTTCCACTTTTTTTTGCATTTTGGCCAGATGCAACAGAAAATTCTTACATTCTTTTTTTTCCTCCCTTTGCATAATTAGTGAGTGGCTCAGTGGGTACAACAACAACGGCGAAAAAGCAAAAAAAAAAAAATATAATAATAATAGCAACAAGAGAAGCTTGGGCAAGTCAAGTGGCTGTGTGCCATTTTCTCAGCACCTGCAAAAATGTGCCTTGCTCCTAATTGGCAGTCAACAACAAAAAGAAAATGGAGAAAATGGCCTTAAAGCCGGCCCAAGAAAAATAGACGGCCTGCGGCTGCGTTTTTCCTGATTAGGATAAGTTGCATTTAACCAACATTTAAAATTAACTTTAAATTGAAAACCAGTCTGAGAGAAACAAGGCAAAAAAGCACACAGGATTACACGGAGAAAAATATAATATAAATGGTTGAATCGATTGAAAAATTCGTAACTTTTAAAAGTTAAACAACTAAAACTAATACTATTGCTATTTTTAACCCCTTCATTTGAAATTTAAAACTTTCGATAGGAACTGCCGCTTCTGTGAAGGTTTTGAAAGTTACATGAGCTTGCAAGAGTTATAATTGCCAGTGTAGAGCCACATAAATCCACGAGGACCAAGTCAACGCTTTTTGGGATTTGTTTATCGCAGCCCGTCTTTCCAACCCGCCAGCACTTCATCTCCTTAACCTCGGTGCATTTTGTTTACCCAGAACAACAAGATAAAGTCAAATAGTTACAGCGGCATCAGGACTTTGGCGTTGGAAGGAGTTGGCAGAGAGTCAGACAGAAAGAGAAGGGGGCAGTCAGACAGAAAGAGAGAGGGGGAGAATCAGACAGAGGCGGTCAGTCAGTCAGTCAGTCAGTCAGTCTGTCATTCCATCAGGTTGCCCTAGGTCCGAGTTGTGGAGTCAGCAAGCCAGGCATCCATTGCAGCCTTTGTGGCAAAATAAACAGAAGCGGAGTTGCCGGGGAAAAGGGGTGTATGCAGAGGGTAGAAGCGGGGGAGAGGTGCTCCAAGAAGGGGGACGGGAGTTCCGGCAGCTTCTTCTTTAACTTCAAACTACAACAACTAGTGAGCTAAACTACACTATACCGACTTTGTAGCATTGAGAACGTAGACAAAAAACAAAGTTTGGGGAAGATCGAACCGTTACAACTTACGAGTATCCTACAAGAAATATAAAAAATATATAAAAAGAAAAAAAATGTATTTAAAAAAGTACTAATGATCTTTATAGCAAGTATTGCCATGTAAATATTTAACTCTCTAGCTTAGCGTAATGTTATGTCATTTTTTTTCTTTCATTGCTGACAACTTTTAGAATTTATAATATATATTTATTAAAATGATACTAAAATAATCTATGTCAAGTTAAACTGGAGGTTAAGTTAAGTAACAAATACATCACATTCCGCACTAATCCCGATACCCCGTAGAAAAGTGCAGGAAAAATTATGCAAGTACAGTTTCCCTCAGGTATTTTTGCATTTGATTTTCAAGTTCTGTCTCTTCGCAGCCGGACTTTAGTGGTGAGTGTGGAAATGGGGAAAAAATGGCTGCAGGACTGTCAGGACTGCCAGGACTCCCAGGCAGCCGTGACTTGGGGGAGGGGGTGCTCGAGGGATACGAATCGGGATACGGATGACGGTTGTCCGGGTTGAGGCCAAGGTGCAGCATTGCCGTGACAGCCCATCAACTTGCATTTCCCCCGATTCTTTTTTGTTGGCCGTGTCTTCTCGTTTTTGATGATGCCTTGGCCTGGCAGACAAAATTGCATTTCGCTCAAGGTGTGACCAGGTCCGAATGCAATGGCAAGTCCCCTGCCAAGCATTTATAAATCGTGTGACAAGCGCACATACACAGCAAACTAAAAATGTATTTATTTAAATCAAATTGTTTCTGCTCTTCAACCCGCTGGGAATTTTGAAGTAAATATGTATTGTACAACACCATTTATTTAATTA